>NC_083762.1:29469392-30861629 GCF_963514075.1 Conger conger
AAAAGAGAGAGAAGAGAGAAGGTGAGAGAGAGCAAGATAAGAGAAGAATGACTAATGCATAAGGTTAACCTTAACCTGTGTTTGAAATTAGAAAGAGATGAATTACTGCAAAAAGAGATGATTTTTTCTGCAATTTTATAAAGGGTGCAAATAATTCTGGAACCCACTGTATTCGTACTGTATTTGAACATTTTGCCGAGCAGATGAAGATACTGTATCAAGCTGCCAGACACAGTTACATATGCTGGGATCATTTACCCCCAATTTCTCAAAATATTTTGGTAACCAAAAATTGTTAGCCTGGTTCAAGTTCAACACCATCTTGGCAATGTATTCAGTTACATCAAAAGTGCATGCCAATGTTTGCCAAATGTAAAGTTTCAGGAGCTAGAAAAGAATCAATAAAAATGAGAAATACTAGAAAGGTCTCTCCTGACAATCCTCTTGTCTTGTCTTATCAAATGATGAGCTGCAAAATATCTAAGGTAAATAAAAGTACATCGCAAAATGCAGTTCCGCTAATGTGGAAACCATTTTGAACGATCTGATTGTGTAAATTTACCATGATTGTGTAAACCACAAAATCATGAGTAGCCAATAGAAATGCATTATGTGTGTACCGTGCTCATCTTTATTCTTGGAAATAGCTATAGTATTACTCAACTGGGAAGCCAAAGAGACAAACAATATGGCCCTGGAGGACAGTGGGAAATGCAAGCACAGTGTGAGAATTGTTTCCTTCTTGGTGTGATCAAGTTGTGAAAAATGACACTGAAACTGAGACACCAGGGCTGAACCGGGTGAACATCAGGGAATCAAAAAATTATATTTACCATCTTTCATTGATTATTTTGACAGCTTTTATAGGAATTACTTCCTCCACCTAAATCACAATGTAAAATTCAACATGGGTTGCGACCAAGGGCATGTCTAAAGTCCAACTCCCGGCTTTTGTGCACAGAACACATTCAACCCGCTGATTCATCAGTAGCTGAGGTGGTATCAGTAAACAGTCACAGGTCACATCAATACACCATCTGTTTCAAGGAGAAGCATCTAAAACAGGCAAAATAAGCATTTTGAATTATTCTACGGTAATAAATCAGGATCAGGGAAGTCTATGGGCATTTAAGGTTTACGCATTTTACCCTTTTAATACAACTAACTGCTCCTAGCATTCATAGCTGCAGTGCAGCATATAGAAACTGGGCTTCTAGTCAAATGGTTGAATGTTTGATTCACAGGTTTCCTACTACTGTTAAAACACTGAATAAGGCATCTATTTTAGATCTATTTTATACATTTCCAGCCATAACATTTTACAAAAAATAATTCACAAAGTGTAAGTTTTTTAACTTATACAGTATGTTAGTCAAATAAATAATATGCAACTAAAACAGATATGCATATGGTTCTCAAAGTGTAATGCATTTTCAAAATAAAGCAAACTGCTGGTTTCTCTCTGCAGTCCAGTGGGCCATTAGCCATACCCTTTCTGGTACAATGTAATGAAGGTGGAGGGAGGGTGATAAACCTATTAAATGCATACTACACAGACCAACAATAAAAACGCACTGCTGAAATCAGCACTTCCAGGAATGTCAATCACGCTGAGGATCGCAATATTGCACATACTGTAATCCTTCCAATGTAATGCTTGCTGTCTTTTCAAAATAACACATGTGGCTAAACATGTGGCCAAACAACCAAACCAAATCCAATCATCTAAAAAATTCAGGATTACCATTCCTATGTACAGATATATCCCACTAATAATCTAGCTTGCTACATACTTTTTATTCCCACTGATTCATTCAAAATAGCGCTGTTAAGCTTTTGCATGAGTGTAAAAACCTGGTTAAATGAAGCAAGCACTAAATACAAAAGATTTATCAGCCATAGCTGATTATTAGAGGAAATGACACACCAAACTCTGTGACTTTATGTATCCCAATGAATATGGAATAGCCATATATGAAAAACCCTTTGCTATATTTTTTTGCTACATTAAAAAGCCATTCAAGCTTCAAAATCCTATTAGGAAACAGTCAGAAATCAAAGAGAATGTATAGCTTTCTTTCAATATGGTTCCTTCGCTACCAAGACCTTGGAATAATTAGGCTAGGATTAGATTTGGGACACAGATGGTCATATCTCATGACTCTTGCCCAAGCTCATGACCTTGAATCTCTTCTGGGAACAATAGTTACAGTCTATTTGTGTCATAGCCAATGTGCAATTCACCACTTTCTGTAAGTTGGTGTGGATGGGTATTGGTAACATCCTGAAAAGTGGATAGGTTTATTGATGTAAAACTACACTGTTTTAGAGAGGTATAAACCTGGCACAAGGCCAACCTCTGATATAATGTAACAGGGTTTTCTATATACGTAGTTGTGCTGATATTCCAACAGCAATGCTTTACAATAATGTAAGCAAAATTATGTCACTGTTATTTTGCTCTCAGAAATGCAGAGTTAGTGTGATCTTGTAATATGATGGGATGTACCTTGGGCTTTCTTGCATCACAGCAGCTAAAATGCTACCCAACTGATATTTGGGAACCCTGATAAGCTCTGATTTATTCCACTTAAAGTGTATTAACCTCTGGGAGCAAGTAAGAATTATTTCCATGTCAGCATCACATTAAATCTGTCTTAATGAAGAAGGATCCAGAATCGTTATACAGCCTGATTGTTTGAAAGAACCGAATAGCATTCTGCCCTGGCCATTGAGAAAAGAACAGTCATTATGGACAGGGGCACGATCTTAGCCTATAAGTCATCCAACCCCTACGGACCTTTTATTGGCCCCATCACCAGCTCTACAGGCTGATGGTTTGGATAACTCATAGGGTTGCACCAAACCTTACTGAAGTGGAATGAAAAAGCTTTATGTGAAAGCTACCCCCTGGTCAGGAAAGCAGTCAATTACAAGACCATACTCTCAATCCCTGTCTTTAATTAGAGAAGCAGCAAAAACCTTTTTATAAATGTATTCAGAATAAGTTGGCTGGGGATTGAAATGCTGTTCCTGAAAGCTAGTAATTAGAAAATGTATCTGTCAGACATTAGCCTGGCTTTATCTTAGCTCAATTGTGAATTAATTAGATGCTGTCTAGAATTTGTAGGCAACTGAAACTTCACTCATTTCTGATATCTAGATTTTAAAAGATTATGTAGCCTTTGTAATTAAGTAACACACAGGACACAATTATCAATTTGGGGTTGTTTTATTTGAGGCACACTGCACTGACGTTCAGACACAGAATACTCATCTCAAAACAAGAATAGTTTATAACAGTATTACGTTATACTGCGACTTGTCATCACAGAGACCGATAAAGAATGATATTCATCTTTCAAACCATATTAATGATAAACTCATTTGAACACTCAAAAGTGTGTTTGTTTCTTTGACCCCCAAAATATATGGTGAGTCAAAGATATCTTATTTCTGATGTTTATCACAGCTTGGAAGACCAAGTAGACCCAAACAATGATTTGAAATGTAGGTGAATGGTAGATCTGATATTCAGGTATTAACTCAATTTTGATTGGATAGTGATTTTGTAACATTGTTTGCCTCCCCTGTGAAATGGTCAAGTGCAAGACATGTATTTGAAGCTTGTGCCAAGCGACATATTTATTTACAACCCAGCAACAGTTATTTGAAACACTATGTTTACATTTCCCTTCTTCATATTGTAAGCTACATTTGGATTTTCATTGGATATCACTATAATGAATATAACATATTACTGTAAACAACTGACTACTTTTAACATAAAAACTTGATCAAGGCTGTCTGAGATCAGAAGCAAGGTGCCAACCAAAGTCTGTAGAAGAACTGCGGCAAGTTCTCCCAACATGCTTGGAACAACCTCCCTGCTGATTGTCTTATAGAACTGCAGGACAGCGTTGGCCATCTCAGAGAAGTGATGCAGTTTTAACTATCACAAAAAAGGGTAGTCACAAAAAATATTGATTTGATTCAGTTTTTAACTATTCTGTTAAATTATTCAAATGTAATGTAAAATGTAGAGTATGTTTATTTATTACCTTTCATTTAATTATTTTTGAAAGAATCTTATCTGTACAGAATGTTATACAGGTGCCTAAGACTTTTTTACAATACTGTATATAAGAATATTAGGGGCAAACCAATTTAGTTTCAAAGATGAATCTGAGATGTCATGAAATTTACATCCTACCCTGATAAGGAAAAAAAGATTCCACCTTCAAGCCAGGCCTAACAGTCCCGGAGGGGTCAAGGCTGTATGTTCCATGTGAAAACTCCCTGCTGCCTGTAGGCAAGGGGCTTGGAGGCCCTGGGCTGACGCATAGGCGTGGCCCCAAGAGAGCGGCACACTCTTGAGATTCATAATCACAATCGTTTCACAATCATTAGCCTCCTTCAAAGCCCAAATGTACCTATTGGATGCTGCCGTAGAGACTACTATACCACATATCGCAGAAGTACTCTATGAACGAGGAAGGAATTACAATTTACAAACATAGAAAAACCAAGGCCAATCTGGAAGCAATTTCGTATTTATCATGAAAGTTACACTGTTTGGAACATTGTGAGCTAACTTGGTGTTCGGAACATTACTTATTATTCTTCTTCAGCTTTTGACTTTTCAGATTTTCCTCATTTTTGCCCTGCTTCAGTTTTTCCTGATGTTAGACGACATTTTGAAGTATGCTGTGAATGTATGCTAGCTTACAATGTGATCTGCATCTAAATAACTACAGCTTGCATAAGTTAGGCCAATGTGAATAAGACGCGGTGGGGAGGAGGAGGGCACGCAACTAGGCCTACATTTTGAATGATTGAAGACATTCTGGGGAGGCCCCTTCGGCAGGGAAGGCCCTGGGCTGTAGCCCTTGTTGCCCATTGGTTTAACACAATGTTTTGAGATATGATGCACCAGTACTGTTGGATCAGGATCTCTCTCTCTCTCTCTCTCTCTCTCTCTCTCTCTGTCTCTCTCTCTCTCTCTCTCTCATAACAAATTTACTAGGTAATGAAAACAAGAGCAGTTTACTTTTAACAGAGCTTTACTGACATGGTACAAAACAGCCAACCCAGCATTCAGATCCTATATATATTTCTCAAGGATGTACAGTCAGTAAAATAACATAGTCAGTACCTTTAGACAGCAAAATAATACAATAAAATAAATGATTCACAATATTTCTCTCCAAACTGAGGTAGTCCTACGAATGCAGAAAAAAGATTATTTCCAGGATCAGAGTTGCTCTGGCCGTGAATTACACTCAACCATATACAAAATCACTGCATCTCCAGAGAAAATGTTGTTTCTCACTTCCCTGAATTATACATGTTCCGGTCATTGAAAACGGCTCATGTTACAAATAGCCTGTTTTGAGGGAAAATCATTATTTTCCGGGAAAACAAATATACAGTTTTCATACAGGCAAAACTATATGAATAAAATCACATCTTGAGAGTCAAACAATGGCAGGTATATCAACATCTGTGAAAGAAGGGCCAAATACATGCAACCATGTATTGAGCACATGGAGAATGATGTGTTCCGAGTGAGAGGCATAGTTTTTCCTCTTGAATTAACATATACAATCATCTTCACCATCCATGGAAACAACGTGCACTTGCATCCTCTTCCTTGTTATTGTGATTGTGATTGCTTTTCAAAATTTTGTCTGCCTACTCCTCCCACAGTTTTTGAGGTATCGCCACCATATTGTGGAGCCCACTATGAATACACTCAGCTAGCACTTTACTAGTGTAGGGACTACAACTTCCACATTCCCACAAGAAAATTCTGCGACGTCCACCACGAATGACGTCTAACTTGGTTCAGCCAATCCCGTAATGGCGGGAGCAATAAACGGTCCCGTATAAGAGCAAGACACGTTCTTGGGATCTCTCTTCTAACTCTTCTGTTTCTTCTGCTTTTTCTGCCTCTTCTGCTTCTTCTCTTCGACGCACCCTTTTTGGCCATTCGCTTCAGCTCATCTGCTCCGAGACTCGGACAGAGGCTGAATGCTGCACAGCGCACTACCAGGCCTACGGACACACCCAGTTACCTCGCGGTAACTTCGTGGCCTATAGCGTGTGGAAACTGGTGTACGCGGAACGCTACATCAGTTTACTCCTGCAAAGCTCACAACAACGAAACAGCAACAAACTTTTACACCTGGAAAAGGACCAGCGGATCAGACCACAACGCGCTGCTAAGACGGGAACACCCCAGCCAGCGCATCTCTCCCGGACACCATTCACAGCACCATCGCCGCTTCTACAAGGACAGCATGTCTTTTGGATCCAGCAATGCGTATGGACTCAGTAAGAAAACAAACATTCAGGCATAGCCAGTGTTTAGTTTAGTCTTAACTGTTTTTGTGAATCTGTGTTTCAATATTTACCATCCAACCATTGTAATGTGTTTGGTTAGCTACATATATATGTACGTGAATTGATTCGCCGTCTTTTGCGCATATATAGAGTAAAACTACGCAAGTAGTCCCTTCTCACAGCTGACTCTAACTCATTACCACACCCAGAACTCTAGCTTACTCAAGCTAGCTACTCCCACCTTTCCTTTGTTCAAGCGACACGCGCGCTTGCGCGCGCCACACACACGCACACACACATACCCAACTAAATTTCCCTACTAATTCCCGTTCGTTTATCTGTTATGTGTTTGTATGTTTGTTTAATAAATATATTTTATTAAACCCCGGTGTCCGTTTTGGAATCGCATAGACATGAGAGCCGAGTTAAAGCAGTTTTTCGAAGAACTTCCAACCTTCAGGTTATCGGTATGTTCAATCATTAATATTGGTTATTTTAATTAATTAAAATACTAAATTTGTGGTTGGATATTTCTGATAACAGTAATTTTATGAGACTGATTACTTTTCGCAGTTATACTGCTACACAACGTTTAACTGGCGCCCCGGTTTCGTAGAGTAAAATCCCTGCGTTATTTGGCGGCCCGTGCAAGGACCCTACATAATTTGGAGTCCCGTGCGAGGACCCGTACACTAGTTAGACCTGTACACCAGCTTGTTAATGCAAATATTTAACCAGCCAATCATGCGCAACAAAATGCATAAAAGCATGCAGACATGGCCAAGAGGTTCAGCTGTTTTTCAGACCAAATGTCAGAATGGGGAAGAAATAGGATCTAAGTAATTTTGACCATGGAATGATTATTGGTGCCCAACAGGGTGGTTTGAATGTATCAGAAACTGCTGATCTCCTGGGATTTTCACACACAACAGTCTATAGTGTTTGCAGATAATGGTATGAAAAACAAAAAACATCCAGTGTGCAGCAGTTCTGCAGGCAAAAATGCCCAGTTAATGAAAGAGGTCAGAGGAGAAGGGCCAGATCGGTGAAAGCTGTCAGGAAGGTGACAGTAACGCAAATAACCACACATTACAACAATGGTATGCAGAAGAGCATCTCTGAACACACAACACACCTCTAAGTGGATAGGCTACAGCAGCAGAAGTCCAACAAGTAAAAAAATAAGTCTAACAAATACATAATAAAGTGCTCAGTAAAGTGTTGTTGTTAGCTATGTCTTTTAATCATAAGCTTAAGAATTAGCAGAAGAACAATTGTACAACATTATTATAAGGTGAAGAGACAACGGGAAAAATAATTGGAGCACTGCATGTTTACTGGGTTCAGATTTGACAGGCTTTGTAAAGGATATAATTTACAGCCAACCAGCTCAGTGTGTGGTTTTCTTTAAAAAAAGTTTCTTTGCCGTTACAGGCACAGTCCCTGTGTTGGTAAGAGAGAGCCTATTCCACATAGGGCAGAGTGGTGTTCGTTTTTATGAAGTTAACAGAGTTGACAAGGCCTTACAATGTCTGACAAGGCCCGCTGCTGGTGCTGCCATGAGACTCTGTGGAACTCTTGCTGCAATGCAAGAATGCTCTGGTGTAAGCTAAGACAGCCCACGTACTGCGTGTCTGTAGCCAGAATCGGGTCCATTGTGACTTATAGTGACACACGTCCTCACTCAAAGCTGCCGCAGCTCCACGAGGATAGCCATCAGAGCAGCGAATAAGTTCCCCTTTTTTTCCAGGGGACACAAGTGTCATGTGTCAGCACACCGTCACCCAAACTCTAGCGCTGAGTTATGGCCGCTTGGATCAAAGAGCCAGGCTTAGAGCCGCCCGCCCCCTCCACTTGACCCATGTCTGGCGTGCCACAGAAATGTCAGGGGTGGAGCAGGGGCACTCTGAATACCTGGAAACCCCAGGCAAATGTCAGAATGCAGACGCTAACAATTCACTTTGGGTTCTCATTAAAAAAAGATGTCTTTCCATTGCTTTCATTAATGAACAAATCACAGTTCAGAATACTGTACAGTGCATGTCACTATAGCAAACACTGATGGAATGAGAAGATCTTGCTCTTTATTAATCACATAAAAACTAAGTTTTAAGTGACTAAGTTACTTTTTCAGGCACAGTGTTTCTTTTTTTTGTTATGATGGCTGTTATGAATACAACTATTCCTTGTTAACTTTTAATTCTCATAAATGGAAACGGATTTTCCTCTGCTGAATGAAATGCTGGCAATAAAAACCAACACCACAGGAAATTACATACAAATGTGTTAGGATTCAAAAAATACAATTTACAAATATCCAAATGTCTCTGCAAATTTCTGTATGAGTTTTGAGGGAACCATGTACGAACAAAACTGAACAATTTACCATTTCCAAATGCAACATTTTGTGCATACGATTACTAAATGTTTTCCCTATAATTTAATTAATTGTTTAATTGGATTATCCCTGCTTAATTACTGATTTACTGAATATTAATTTGACAATGCCTGTGCTGCACTGTGTGGAGGTCACCTTCAAAACTCTGCAGCCCAATGTTTTTACTTTCTTATCGTTTTGCAGCCAAGGTTAGACAATTCTAAACACAGGCAAAATGACACCACAGGCTGAATGTACCTTAACTGCCTGGCTACTGTGTTGGCTTAAATATGATCAAAAGCTATTTTCAGATCTTGAGCATTTTGAGAGGAAACAAGCTGGGGTTTGATATTATATTTTTTCCATTTCCATTGTGACTGTTATATGTATGTGTTTGTAACCTTAATTGTTTTAAAGTAGATGAACCACATCTTTAGATTAGATGTGAATACATCTCTTGCTTTTCACCTGGTTGCAAGTTGTGCATTTTGATAAAGGTTGATCCAACAGGTTGCTCTATCACTGAATTTGGCAATTTAATTGATATTTTATATCTTTCAGAGTGCTGCACATTTAAACGAGGGTGATGACAGTTAAAACTGCTGGATTCCTAAACACATTTTACACAATCCTTCCTTCCCCGACAGGAGACACTTTGCTGTCTGGAATTACCCAGGAGAGTGAGAGCGATATGTTTTAACTGTCCTGTGCCAGTCCCCAAGAAGCTAAGGACCGAAAGCACCTGTTCTGGAATTGGACAGGAACGGTGACTGGATCTTCTGAATTCTGGCTCCAGTCTGTTCCACAAACTCAGAAGGAGGTGTCTGGGCAGTCGGAACCATTTGTCTATGGACGGAACCGACTTGTGAGCCTCACCAAAGAAATCAGCTCAGTCTTTGAAGATGGGCTCTCTCCGAAGTAGGCTATGCTGTGCGTCGAAACTTATAATAAAGCAATACGTGTAAATATAATGTAAAGAGGCGGAACGGATGGTGCAGTGAGTAGCATTGCCGCCTCACCGCAAGGAGGTACTGGGTTCGAATCTCTCTGTGTGGAGTTTGCATGTTCTCCCCGTGTCTCCGTGGGTTTCCTCCGGGTACTCCGGTTTCCTCCCACAGTCCAAAGACATGCAGGTTAGGCTGATTGGAGAGTCTAAATTGCCAGTGGGTATGAGTGTGTGAGTAAATGGTGTGTGTGCCCAGCAATGGACTGGTGAGGGTGTATTCCTGTCTTTCGCCCAATGTATGCTGGGATAGGCTCCAGCCCCCCTGCGACCCTGTTCAGGATATGCAGGTTAGGATAATGAATGAATGAATAATGTAAAGCCATAGGTCAGCCATAGGAACAAAGGTCTAAGCTATGACTTGTACCCTATTTATAGCAAACTTTGTTTATGTGTTTTAAAGAATTTATATTCAACTCCAATTAAGCATGAACTAATCAGAATTACCCGAATGAAGCATCGCCCATTTTAATGTTGAATCCAGTTGCGTTTATTATTAATATTTTTTACATTTAATTTCTTATTAAAATAATTGTGCCGCTGTAATTAAAAATAAAATATGAATAAATGGTATAATAAAAGCTCAAAACAAGCTTTACAACCATGTGCTTTCATTTCCACACACAATGCATAAGGCTGAGGGCACTTGTCAAATGTCAACAGATGAGAGTCACTTTCACTTTTAATATTTACTTTCTTTTGGTGGTTATTTGAATAAATCTGTGTTTTTGTAGCCCTTTTTATCATCTGTTCAGAGAAAATTCTAAATTGTATTTTCTGTTCAAACATTACTTTGATCACTGGCCTAATGCCTTCTAATTCTTAACCCTTATGTTTGAAGGTTTCTTGGGTGGTTTTAATGCCCTAGAAAACAGGAAATAACTGTAAGGACTAAAAGCTTAATGTTCTACATAACCCCGCTCCCTTCTTCCTTTGAGTAAGACAAGGCTAAACAAATCTTTCAACATTTTCTAATTGACTTGCTTGACCAAGGCAAATAATAATTTCAAATATTATTTAATTTATTTAATGACAAAAAGGTATCAAACACCCATATTATCCATGTGAAAAGTGAAGTGCATTCTTAAAAATATTACCCGATTGTACCACCGTTATTAATTTGATTTTTCAAACATCTTTCTCAACCATAGCTATCTTTCTCAGCCATAGAATCTGAATAATCCTGCTCAGATTAATTTTGCATGGGGTCATGAGATTGATAATTCCAAAGATTCCAGGAAAATTGCTGAAAATGTCATAAAGTTTCATGCATGTCCCTTCACACATTACCTAATGTTATCTAAATTGAATTAATGGCATCTTAAAAAAACAGAAACCATACATGTACACCAGAAACCACACTTGGCTAACCATACATAGCCTACATAGAGCTCATGTACTACAATGTTTACATTACTTTTTGCCAGTATCATTCACATATTTTGAATTAAACATAAAATGCATTGAAATAGTATTGAAGCTTAAGGGTTTCAAAAGTAGCCTTCCAGTTAAGATCCCATTTTCCTAAGAGGATTTAAAAATGCTGTGCTGCAGACGTGCATAAGGTCTGATACCTTATACATGTAATCAATTGCTGATCCTTAGTTCCTGAATATGCTTTATAAAATACTGCCATTTTGAAACAGGTATGGTTCATTAGTTCCTTGAGCAGATTTTTAATGCACTGGTAATTTATTGGAGGCACACTAGATATATTTATTGTTACATTTTATGTAATGAACCTGATCGATAGAGTGGAGAAAAAGAAGCCCTTTAACAATGATATAATTGCTGTAAAGATTTTAGCATTAAATCAAATATGGAAATACTTCAGAAACCTTATCTGAACTACCTATTTGCTCCCTTTCCATAGTAGGGTCAGTGATTGAGAAAGCAGCTTTGTTTTCGGCTGAGACTGTGGAGCAACCAAGACAACCTTGCCCAAGAATCTCAGGCTGTTCCTTAACTCATAAGGAATGAAAGGTTCTAAGAAATAAGAAGGAGCCAGCCCTAAATGTGCTTTAAAAATAATAATTAATACAATTTTAAAATCAATCCTGAATTTTACTCACAGCCAGTGGAGTGAGGCTAAAACGGGTGTAATGTTCTGCCTCTTGAGTCTGGCAACAAGATTTTGCACTAATTGAAGTATTGATAAGTCCCTGTGGCTCCAACAGGGGTATAATGAATTACGGTCATCAAGGCACAAGGAAATGAAAGCATCTGTGACTATTTCTAAGTGTTTAAAAGATAAAAATGCTTTAATTCTGTAAAGTCAGAGTTGCAGGAAGTTGCAGGAAGCACTACTGCTCCACAGACTTGACATGCTTAACAAGGCTAAGACTGGAGTCAAAAATAACAACCAGATTCATAAAAGTAGTTTATATATTGGCAGAAAAAGGCAACAATTCTTTTAAAATAATTTCTGCTGATTTCAGAAGGCCCAATAATGAGAACTTCAGATTGCCCTGTGTTAAACTGTAGGAAACCCAGAGATCCAACATTGAATTTCTGAAAAAAACCCTTGTGGATCCATCCATCCATCCATCCATTATGATGCAGTACAGTACAGGGGTGAGTTTCCTGAAGCATGTTGTAGCGGTAAGAAGGTCTTGAAGTAGTATTTTTTCCTGAAACATGTCATTACTCAAGTAATATGTGAAAATTTGAAAGGATATTTAAGCTGCCTCAGGAGCCTAAATTGTAGTATTGTCCATGATGTTGAAGGAAGTACAATTTGTTATCGTTGTGTGCAGAACACACAGACGAAAGGCAAGTATGCAGACTCAATAGCCAGCTGAAGAGACTTGACCCATAAGCCAGATTTGGGACTGGACCAGATATAATAATGTGCATAGTAAGCTTTACTAGGAAGTCCTTTAAAAAAAAAAATACTACTGTTGTCTTGACATGTCATTTGTTCCAACTGATGTTGAGAAAGAATCTGATGGACTTTTGACTAAATCATGTACTCTTGTGCTGGGAAAACAGTATGTTTTGCAGACTTTAGCTTTGCTTCCCTGATTAGAGAGTTCCCTATGAATACAGTTTAGGATAAGTTGACCAGGCTCTCTGGCTAACCTGACTGTCAGTGGTCTGTGACGTGGCGGGTGAGATGCCGCTGGGAAAAGTGGCTCTAGTAGGAGAGCCAGTCAGCCGAGAGGGGCTGGCAGATAGTTCCTGGAGTCATGGCTGGGGAGACCTTGACAACTCCTCTAGCACTTGGAACCTGCTACCCAGCTAAAGGACATCTGGAGGTGCGGTGCAGGAGGAAGGTTTTCCTTGTTGTATATTATCATGGGCATCAATCCATGGCTCGGAGACCAAGGCGGTGGAACAGGCTGGGGCCATTGGTGTCTTTCTCAACTTGGGCCAGGGATTCTCCACAGCAGCTGACAGGACGCTTGCAGAACTTTCTGCTCTCCGGTGGCATTAGGGCCAGGGAACATTGGTGTCATTGTCAGCAACCTGGGATGCCGCAAAAGGTGTGCATCCTCCCTTATCAGGAAGAGTTTGCCGTCTCTACCATCAAGTTTGGTAATTCTTTGTAACAACCGGAGACATCCAGAGAAGGTGGTATGTGGTGGATTATTTTTGTCAGTCCATGAAATGATAGGTGTTCATATTGACCCAAAAATCAAGATCGTCAACTTCAAAAGCTAGCGACAAACTCCAATCTTAGTATTTTATTGCTTGTTATTTGTCAATGGGTTAGTCTGCAGACATAACATTCTATGCATAACTAACTTGAAAAAAATGGCACACTGGTATACAGCAGTGAACAGTGTGATTTGCACTCAGCAGTGACTGCCCATCTTCCTAAGAGTCCTGAACCAACTGATGCTGTTTCTGACCTGTATGCTGTATCTAAAGCTGTATCTGACCAAAAATAACTCATTTGGTGTCATTTAAAGTATGATTGAACGACGGTGCTATGGTCAGATGAGACCAAATTGAACATTTTGGTCAGATACAGTATCAGTAAATTTAGCGTCGAAACAGAGATGCATAAAAGGAGAGATGCCTCATATCTAAGGTGAAATATGGTGGTGGGTCAGTGATGTTTTGGGGATGTTTTAATTCCAGAGGTCCAAGTACACTGGTTCCAGTGTCATGGATTCCACCAAATATCAGGCAATTTGGCCGGACAATCTTGTTGGCTCTACCACAAAGCTGAGATTTGTCTGTAGGTGGACTTTCCAGCAAGATAATGACCCAAAGCATACCAGAAAAATCCAGAAATGGTTCCCAAACCCAAGAATGAAGGATCCTGCAAGAGGGATAGTCCAGCATTGCCAGTCAGGGGTGGTAATAATTCTGGAGCCCACTGTACTACACACCAACTGTCATTCATGATTTGGCCTCCTAAATACCACATTTACAAATACTTTGCTCCCTAATGCTGGACTAAAAACAAGCAATGTATTTTCAAATACTGTAGAAGCATAACACAAGCAATAGACCAATACATGATTCAGTGTTCGGATCTATTTTATACAAAAACACAAATTATATTGATCAAGATATTTAGACAAACAATGGCTTTGTTTATTGGAAACAATATGAATATCAATTGTGATAGATCAGAATCTGAGGTAATTGTGGCAAAATCAATACATTGTTAGGATATCTGTTTCAATACAGTCAATGTATATTCATGACCATAGAGAAAATATATTTTGATATGGATTTATATAAAGGCTTCAGATTAGCATAATGCAAACACTTACTTTTTGATGGGGCCAATCCATTTAATTCATCTATTTCTTTGCTGCAGAGTAGGCCCTTTTCTCAGTACAGACCACTGATAAATTGGCTGTCCTTCTGCATGAATGATGCTTATTAAGGATAAACTGGAGCGGGAAAAAACCTCAAAGAATCCACTATCGGGCAGAAATGCAATCACTGAAGACTGCTTTCTCAAACGCAGCAATCAATATTCCACATTTGAGATGCCATATTCACACCACTACATTTCTCAATGTCTCCATCAAATCCCCTGGCCTCCAAAAAATATGGACTTTCAAGAAAAGAATTTAAGAAAGTATTGGGTTTATTTATTTCTTTATATTCTATTGAGAAGAGTTCAAAGTGTGGCACCATCCATTTAGAAAGAATGCTTTAGTGCCCTATTTCTCTGATGGTACTTTGTCCCTCATTTTACAAAATCTGGAAGAACATACACTCAGTGATCACTTTATTAGGTTATTAGGCACACCAGCTTGTTAATGCAAATATTTAATCAGCAACTAAATGCATAAAAGCACGCTGACGTGGTCAAGAGGTTCAGCTGTTTTACAGTACAGCTGGTACACCCAGTGAGCACTTTAGAGATCTGGGTCGGTTGTGACACAGGGTCCATTGGTACGCAATGTTTTCTGAGCATGGTCTGTATGGGGGTGTACAATGTGATTTACAGCAGGCTGGCTTGTTTCAGATCGGGCAAAAAAACATGAGGTAACAATGGACCCCGTGTCACAACAGACCCCGATCTCCCCTAATTTCCGAATAAAGTGCTCACTGAGTATATTCTGTTACTTAAACCAAGTAAAACATGACTTGCAGGATATACACTCAATCTGTGTCACCGCTCTTGAAAGAGGAACAGATACACTGTCAGACACTATGAATACCCCTGAAGCCTGAAGACTGTAATTGACAGATAAAGACAGCAGAAAATGACTTTGCCAACATTTGACAAGAATAGTACAATGTCTGAAGAACAGCCTGGTTCTCGACTGCTGTGATTGGGGGGGGCAGACAGAAAGTTGCGGGGGGGCACCTTTTTATTTAGGGCACAGTGTGCACCATACAGTTCAGAGGCTTTTTTCCTTCGTTTGCATATATCTGTGCGTGTGCGTGCGACTACACATGCGTGTGTTTAGGGGTGTTCAGAGTGGTCATTATTTTTATTTGTTGAGGCCTAATTATGAGTGTTTGTATTCGATAAAAATTTGTTTCGCAGGGTTTGCAGCTTTGCAAAAAAAAAGGCTAGTAACTAGCTAGCTAACGTTGCGTAAAACCATCACCAGAAAAGCCCCTCAGTAATAATACTAAACCACTAAAGACAAGACTCAAATACTTAGGCTTAATTATAAACTTTTAAACCGAATAACTTTTAGACATATATTATTTATTCATTTATATTTCTGTGGGCAAATGTTAATCTCTGCCAAGTGACAGACAAGCAGCGACAAACATAGAGTGACAGCAGATCGGTCCGTCTTCCAGTTTTAAACAGCAAAATCAACCAATCAGAAATACAAGTTTTTTTTATTTCATCTTTTTATTTTTAAAAGAAAATTGGGCAAGTCACCTGAACTGAGAAAGAATGGGAAGTCTTGGGAACAAATAACTATTTTTCTAGGGGTCGATCAAAGCAATTGATTATTCAAAGTCAATGGTCAAAGTTTGGGAGGGCACAGCAAAAAAAAAATTCCTCTGTCCCCCTTCCCCCAATATCCGGCCCTGCTGTCTTGTTATTTTCCACCAAATGTAACTATTTTTGAAAACCCTGTGTGTTCACGTGCCTGCACATGTGTATCGTTTTATTTAGTCTTCACAAAAAATGGTCATGCTTTTTTCTCCCAATAGCCATCTGTCTACTGAATCCCAGATGAGGTGCCCTCTTCACACCAATCTCTGTACCCCTTAGAGACAGGTAGAGAGTGCGATGAGTCCACTTTGCCTGGTGCATCATGGGACAGAAATGACCTCCATTTGTCAAGAATAATTGCACTTATTGTTTCAGCCTGGCTCCACCTACTAGAAATGCATTCTCTGGTGGTTGGAATAGGTGTGTCCATCTCATTTGCCTAAAGTGTTCTCAAAACAATCATTTACATTACATTTTACATTTTAGTCATTTGGCAGATGCTTTTAATCCAAAGCGACTTACAAGTGCATAGGTTCTACCATAAGTCAGAGCATCACATCCATAAACTAGCAAAATACACAGGAAATGCTGAAACATAGTTGTCATCAGAAGTTTAAAAAAAAAAATTTTTTTTTGGGGGGGGGGGGTTAGACAAGGATAGGGATATCAGAAAGGAGGGGCAGGGGAAATCAGGAGGGAGGACTAAGGTAGAGTTTGAAAAGGTGGGTTTTGAGTCTGCGTCGAAATAGGGGGAGGGATTCTGCTGTTCTGACAGTGGTAGGCAGGTCATTCCACCACTGAGGAACCAGAACGGAAAACAGGCGTGAACGTGCAGCTCGACCGCCAGGTGCACGTAGAGAGGGAACCGTAAGGCGACCAGAGCTGGCAGACCGGAGTGGTCTAGCTGGGGAGTAGGGAGTGATCAGGGATTGTATGTATGGTGGGGCAGTCCCCTTAGCAGCCTGAAATGCCAACACTAGGGCCTTGAAACGGATGCGTGCGGCAATGGGAAGCCAGTGGAGGCCAATGAGAAGCGGGGTGACATGAGCCGACCTGGGCTGATTGGTGATCAGGCGGGCTGCAGCATTCTGGACCAGCTGGAGGGGCTTGATGGCACACGCTGGGAGACCGGCTAGGAGGGAGTTGCAGTAATCCAGGCGGGAAATGACGAGCGCCTGGACTAGGAGCTGGGTGGCTTTCTCAGTCAGGAGATGACAGATACGGCGTATATTATACAGAAAGAACCTGCAGGTTCTGGCAGTGGAGGATACTTGTGGAGCCAGGGTGAGGCAGTTATCAAGAGTCACCCCAAGATTCTTTGCCGTACGGGAGGAGGAAACTACAAAGTCCTCAACAGTTCGTACATACTTGGTTTGAGCACTGCGCTGAATGAGGAGGGAGGGAGAGGACGCTGGCGTTGACTGTTCGCCGCTTCTCCGCCTGAGCTAGATCTAACTTTCTATAGTTGATTTTACGGAACTTTTTTTTTACAGATTATTAGTAGTTTTTAAGCGTGGTTTATTGAGCATTTTGTGCGGATTTTCCTACCTGCTGCCGCCCGTCTAAACCCGCCGTTTCAGTCATCCATATTCGGATCACCTGCACTCCTGGTTTACTTCAACGTCCACCACGCTCCAGCTCATGTCTCGACCAGCGCTGTTGTGAGATATTTCCCTGGGCAGTTTTTCAGCTGTCCCCGGTGCGGGTTGGCCTCGTTGCCTGGGACCGCTACCTCCACAGTAGCCAGCCCTCCGCCAGCCGCCCTCCGCTAGCCGCCCTTCAGCCAACTAGCGGCACTGGATTGCCTGGCTGGCTAACGGGTAACCCAACCATGCTGAAATATTTCCCCTCTCAGCTGCTGGAATTTAACAACTGCACGACCCCCTCGTGCATTTCAGTTATCAAACAACTTGGACTTCTACGCCGACTTCGTTACATGCATAGAAGCTCCCGGCAAAAGTTTGTCTACTTCCAGCCTGGTCATTCAATTCCTTCCATCTGCTCTGCTGCACGCTCTGTCGCACCTCGTACACGTCATCAGAACTTCGTCGCACCTGGATTTAGTAGCAGCACTGGAAACATAGTGAGGCTGCCTCACTCCAGGCTGCATAGAAAACGTGGAGAGGATTTCACACTGCACAGGCTGCACAGAAAAAGAGGAGTGGATTTCACAGTTCTTCGCCCCATACAGAGATTCATTACTCCTCCTACCATTAAAATGGAATTATTGAACATTCAATCCCTCAACCTCAAATCCACTTTCATTCATGACCACATACTGGACAAAGGGTTGGACCTCATGTGCCTCACGGAGACGTGGCAACAGCCAGGGGTCTATACCACTTTAAACAAAGCTTGTCCCCCCGGTTACAAGTACATAGAAAAATCCCGTAGCACTGGCCGCGGTGGTAGCCTGGCCGTATTCCACCGTTTCGATCTGGATTTGTCCCCCCTCTCTCTGCCTAACCACTCGTCATTCGAATGCCTTGCATTTAAATGTAAACCCCCCTCCCCCACGACAATTCTGCTCATCTACCGCCCACCCAAACGAAACTCTGCCTTTATCCCAGAAATGCATGACCTTCTCACAACCCTCTGTACAACATCTGCCAATATCATCATTCTCGGAGACATAAACATTCATGTCGACACCCCCTCCTGCCACTCTGCATCTGCCTTTCTACAATTACTGGACTGCCTAAACCTCATTCAACATGTCAACGTCCCAACACACAACAGGGGGCACACATTGGATCTGGTCATCACTGACTCTGCCCCCATCAGCAATCTCCTTGTGTATGACCTGGGTGTGTCTGATCACAGGGTCATTGCACTGGAGCTGCCATTTCCACCCCCTCACACCAAGCCCAAGCGCCAAATCTCTTTCAGGAACATCAAAAACATCAACACAGACGCCTTAATTTTGGACCTCCAGCACCTCTCCTCTACAAATTTTTCATCAGCCAGCGATTCAGTGGCTTTTTACAATAATACCCTGACCAGTCTCTTGGACCTCCACGCCCCAGTTAAAACAAGAATGGTTTCTTTCTCACGCTCAGCTCCTTGGTTCACCCGCGAGCTGCGAAAAATGAAGGCAACTGGGCGTGTCCTTGAGCGACGCCTCAAGGCCACAGGCCTCACCGTCCACAAAATGGCCTACAAAGACCATCAAAAGGCCTATTCGAAATCCCTCAGAGACGCACAGTCACAGTTTTATTCCAACTTAATTAACAATAGCCCTGGCAACTCCAAGCAGCTTTTTTCCACAATAAACCAACTACTCAAACCGCAACTTTCCACACACACAGACATCACAGAGGAACAGTGCAATAACTTCATTACCTTTTTCAGAAACAAAGTCGATACCATCAGGTCCCATCTCATCAGCCCCTCCACTCCACCTGCCCCCGCTGCCATCCCACAGCCAGGGATCTCCCAGCCTCTCTGCTGTTTCTCCAACATCACACAGCGAGAGGTTGAGGACATCATCAATACGATGAAATCCTCCACCTGCGCCCTGGACCCCGTTCCCACCGCTCTGGTTAAATCAAGCATTTGTGCCATAAGTCCCCTGATCACCAAAACCATAAACCTTTCCCTCCAGTCTGGCCACGTTCCCTCTGTTCTAAAAACTGCCATCATTACACCCCTCCTCAAAAAACCCACCTTGGACTCAGCAGTCCTTGCCAATTACAGACCAATTTCCAACCTCCCTTTCCTTTCCAAGGTCCTGGAAAAAGTGGTAGCTGCACAGCTCCAGGACCATCTCCAACTCAATAACATTGCAGAGAAGTTCCAGTCTGGCTTCCGCACCGCCCATAGCACTGAAACAGCACTAGTCAGGGTCACAAATGACCTGTTGATGGCGGCTGATGCTGGCTCCCCTTCACTCCTCATCCTGCTTAACCTAACCGCAGCATTTGACACCATTGACCATCACATCCTCCTTAACCGGCTACACTCCATCGGCCTCTCTGACTTTGCTCTGAATTGGTTCAAATCATACCTCTCCGACAGAACTGAGTACATCTCTTTGGGAGGGAAAAAATCCCGGTCCCATCCTGTCACCTGTGGTGTCCCCCAAGGATCCGTCCTCGGCCCCGTCCTCTTCACCCTCTACTTGCTCCCCCTCGGCCGTGTCATCAGCCAGTATGGAATTTCCTTCCATTGCTATGCTGATGACACACAACTGTACCTTAAGACTGACTCACCCCCCTCTGCAGCTCCGCCGTCACCATCTCCATCATCCACACTCACTACCTGCCTGGAGGAGATAAAGGCGTGGATGAAATCAAACTTCCTACAACTCAACAGCTCCAAAACCGAGGCCATCCTAATTGGCACCCCCCATCAGATTCATTCATCCTCCATTACCAGCATCTCTTTCTCCGGTCAAGTCCTTCCCCTCTCATCCATAGTCACCAACCTGGGTGTGAAAATTGACCGCCACCTAAACTTTGAGGCCCACATTAAACACCTGTGCAAAACCTCCTTTTTCCACCTCAGGAACATTGCTAAACTCCGTCCCACACTCACCCTCCCAGATGCAGAAAAACTTGTCCACGCCTTTGTCTCCTCCAGGCTGGATTACTGTAACGCACTTCTCATCGGGATCCCTAGCAAGAGCCTCCTGAGGCTCCAATATATCCAGAACAGCGCTGCTAGGATCCTGATGAGAGTGCGTAAGTACGACCACATCACACCGATCCTCCACTCACTTCACTGGCTCCCCATCACCTCCCGGACTGAATACAAAATATCCCTTCTGACCCATCAGTGCATCTATGGAAATGCCCCCCCCTATCTCAAAGAACTACTCACCCCAGAACCCTCCACTCGAAACCTTCGCTCTGCCAACACCAACCGCCTCCGTCCTCACAAGACCAAGCTCTGCACCATGGGCGACCGAGACTTCTGCTCGGCTGCTCCCCGCCTGTGGAATGCCCTCCCTGATTACCTGAGAGCACCGCAGACCACTGATGCTTTTAAAAGAGGGCTAAAAACCTACCTCTTTACTAAAGCCTTTTCTTAGTTTTTATATTTTATACATGCCATTGGGTGTTTTATTCCCTGTTTTTACCCTATAGCACTTTGAGATTTGGTCTCCAAATGTAAAGTGCACTATAAATAAAATGCATTATTATTATTATTATTATTAACAGTCAATGAGAGGTCGATTGACGCAGAGGACTTAGCAGGGATGTAGAGAAGCTCAGTTTTGGCAAGGTTGAGCTTCAGGTGATGGGAAGTCATCCACGCAGAGATATCAGCCAAGCAGGCAGAGATCTGTGTGGTGATTTGGGTGTCGGGGGGGAAGGAAATGAAGAGTTGGGTGTCATCAGCGTAGGAGTGATAAGAAAAGCCGTGGGAAGAGATAACAGAACCAAGAGACATGGCGTATAGCGAGAAGAGGAGAGGCCCAAGAACCGAGCCCTGCGGGACTCCAGTTCGTAGGGGTTGAGGGTCGGAGACTGCGGAATTGCGAATAGCATCGACCTTCTTTTCAAAGAAGGAGACAAAGTCATCAGGTGTGAGTGATGAGGGGGGTGGGGGGGGAGGGGGGGCCAGAAGAGAGGAGAAAGTTGAAAACAGTTTGCGGGGATTAGAGGCGGCCGCGTTAATTTTCGAGTGAAAGAAGGAAGATTTAGCTAGAGAGACAGAGGAATGGAAAGATGATAAGAGGGCATGGAAGGAAGCCATATCACTGGGGAGACAGGACCTTTTCCATTTTCTCTCCGCTGCCCGCAGTTCGGTTCGGACAGCTCGCAGAGCATCAGAAAGCCAAGGACTGGGGGGGGAGGCCCGAGCTAGTTTGGTGGTGAGGGGACACAGAGAGTCAAAGGAAGATGAGAGGGAGGACATGAGAGTTGTAGCCACATCATCGGGAGACAGTCGAGAGAAAGACTCCGCAGATGGTAGGGAGGAGAGGATTGTAGATGAGAGGGTGGAGGAAGACAGGTGGCGTAGGTTCCGTTGACAGGTGACAGTGGATGGTGGGAGAGATGGATGGGTGTTGGAGGAGAGTGGAAGAGAGAAAGAGATGAAGGAGTGGTCAGATATATGGAGTGGTGTTACAGAGAGGTTGGTTGTTGTGCAGCTCCTTGTGAAGATGAGGTCAAGAAGGTTGCCTGCTTTGTGGGTGGGAGGGGAAAGAATGAGGGTAAGGTCAAAAGAAGAGAGGAGGGAGAGAAAGGTAGACTGGGTGGACTCTGAGTTGAGGTTGAAGTCACCCAGGAGGATCAGGGGGGTGTCATTGACAGGTGAGGAGCTGAGGAGGATGTCCATCTCATCCAAAAAGTTTCCCAGAGGACCCGGGGGGCGATAAACAACAATAACAAACAGTTTGCACGGCAGAGTAACAGAAACCGCATGAAATTCAAAAGAGGAGAAGGAGAGGGATGAGGAGAAGACACTAGATCTCCATGAGAATGAGATTAGGAGACCTGTGCCACCTCCTCTGCCAGAGGATCTGGGTGTGTGGGAAAAAGAGAAGGCAGAGGAAAGGGCAGCCGGGGTGGCCGTGTTCTCTGGTGAGAGCCACGTTTCAGTTAAAGCAAGAAAGTCAAGGATGAGGTGGGAGGCATAGGCAGATATGAAGTCTGCTTTCTGGACGGCGGACTGGCAGTTCCAGAGGCCACCAGCCACACAGAGATCAATACCAGGGGATCTGGGAGGGAAGATGAGGTTAGAGATATTCTGCCCATGTTGGCGGGAGGTGAACCTCCTACCTGACTGGGACCTGGGGAGAGGAGAGAGGACAGGGATGGGAAGGAAACACATGGAGGGAACTAGGGAGGACAAGGGGAATACTACACAGTGGAATGAGGGCAGGCAGCAAAAACAAAATCAAACATCAGGCTCTCGGACAGCCTCGATGGACACCCGTAGATAGACACCCTCGACTTTGTACGCCGAGGCAAGTAGCCGAGGCTGCCGCACACAACTGCTTAAATAACACTGATGCCGAATACAGAAAATGCAACCAACCCACTGCAGAACAATAATGCACACTGAAGTGAGTTCAGGTGTGCCAGTACTAATAGCCTGAGCAGGGTGCAAAGTATTGGCTCCTCCTACAACAAAAGCTGTTGCCTGCCAGCCAGTAAAACAATAGCCTAACTTAATAGCCTAGCTTACCTGAGAGAAACAAACACCTAACCCAGTTTCACTGAATCTAAATAAACACCACTTGTAATAGCTAACAAACAAACAAGTACACAACAGAACACTATAATGACAACTAAACTGAATTTAGAATCAGCAAGCAAACAAATAATACTTAACTAATCCAGGAGAAAATGCAACCAACCCACTGCAGAACAATAATGCACAATCAGATGTTGGCAGTGTTCTGTGTAGTATTGATCCAGCTTTGAAGATTAGCGGTAACAGACACATTTGTGGGCGTCAACAATTTTCCCACTTAATATCTTCATTGACATCTACTGTACATGACGTAGAGGTACCTCCAAAGATGTACCCTGACTTCATGATTGTACAGCTGAAAGTATTTTTCAAACTTTCGAGGGAAGCAGAAGATGCTTTTCTCTGCTTTTCTTTTTTAGTGCCACAATGCTATTATTACAAAAACGTGGAAAGAATAGAATGGATTAAAATGTTTCACTATAAAGTTAGCATACAGATACATTTACTGAAAAAATAATCTAGTATTTGTGTAATGTGTAAGTAATGTTTCTTGCCA
The DNA here is from genome assembly GCF_963514075.1 of Conger conger. Taxonomy (NCBI): domain Eukaryota; kingdom Metazoa; phylum Chordata; class Actinopteri; order Anguilliformes; family Congridae; genus Conger; species Conger conger. The sequence goes on from NC_083762.1 coordinate 29,493,196, forward strand.
TCCCCATAAGGAAAAAAATATCTGAATGTATTTACCTTTTAGAAATACTAGATCATATCCATGTTTGTGGTACATTAAGTAAAGTCCTCTGAGTAATTACACTAGAGTGACAGTGTTTTGGTGCGTGTGTGTGTGATCCACAAAATAAAACTTTTTTGAGAATAAATGCCTTCAGACATTGAATTCCAGGAAAAGCTCCCAGCTGGAAATGTACTTTATTTATTTATTTACTTCACTAACAGATAATCATCAAAAATGAAAGGCTGGCATGACCAAGTATGGCAGTCCAGATGATACAGGCTGGTCCCTAAAAGTTGATCCATTCACTTAATTAATGGTCGGCCCAGTTCCTTCTCAACAGACTTTGTGCATTTTCCTGCATAAGGGCTCTCACACAGTCTTCCAGTTCCAGGGCAGACGTCTGGCTCCAAGCAGGGAATATTACTGACAGCCAATCATTAATATTTCCAGCTGGAGTTCATGTGAGGGTGGAAGGCAGAGAGGCAGATGGTGCCCACCTCATGTAATGACACACAGTGGAGCCAGCTAAGTTTCTTCTCCCTGATGAAAGCAACAGAGGACCTGAACGAAGGCGCTGAGGCAAGTCTGAATGTCAAAATTTAATGTCAGGATGTCATCATTGTTGCCTGGGCTCTGATGCTTTCATTTAGCTTTCTTTCCCCCAGCTGTTTACATAGTGACTACGGGTAAGAACTACCCCTTTTTCAATCTAATAACAGGGCTCCACTTCTAACATTTTTGTCTTGTTTTTTATATGCTTTGCACACACAGTATATTTAGCATTTTCTTTTTTATGAAAGCTTTCAGGATTTCAAAATAATTTAGATATGTGGTACATAATATAAACCTTCAATGCATCTGACCTAAGGTATTGATGGTCTGAATGGCTACAGGCTCTTCCTCGAGATGAATGTGTGGCAGTATGATGAAGGGACTGCTTGATGGTATACCATTCTGTATTAATATTTCACAAGTACAGAGAACAGCATATCTAGGTCAGTTCAATTCAGTCATACCTCGGCAACAGGTCGATAGAGCCTTCTTGTTAGTCAATTCTCACTGCCTTTCCCCAGTAATCCAAATCAGTTGCCACTAATTAAACATAGACGATGACTGACAGCAAGTTCTCACTCTGTCACATGCAGCTTTTTGTGCATAGAGGCATAGATAGTGGCAGACACTTTAATTTTCTTCCCTAAGCAATGAGACATACAATACACATAAAACCATAAGTATGCATAAAAACACTAATAAAATTGTCATTCTTTGGCAGTACGGAGTATAAACTTGTCCATGGGAAGGATTTTTCTGCATCAGTGGAGTTGTCTGGAACAAACAAAGTATCTTGTTGCCATCTGCGTGATATTTGGAATGCTTTTTTTCACCTCATCCCAGAACCTCCCTGAGTGTCAGTGCAATGCCTTGTCCCCATGCCAATAATTTGTTATCAAGTACTTTGGTGCAGTACTCGTCATATACTGGGAATAAAATTGGTAAACATGATGTAACCAATTTCTTAGTGCTGTGTACTGCAACTATCTGTTTGGACAGTGCTTTCAAATCTTTTTGGCAACTCCCAAAAATTTGTCAAATTGTGAGATGCTGCTAGCCCAAATGCCACTCGCAAGGGATACATTGTATACTTTGAGCATGTGAAGCCTTGAATAAGTTCAGTAGAAGTTGTAGTTCACAGCATTAAGGCTGCCAGTGTTGGCAAGAATATTTTAAATAGGATGTATCTGTTTCTCCTTGCAGAACAAATATAATAGTCTGTTCCATTTGCTGACCATCTTTTCTTCATGCCAGTCAGCTGTCTGTGGGACCTACTTCTGCTATAGTAATGTCCAGTGATTTGTCAACTTTTGACATCTGTTCACCTCTCAATTCTCTTATCACTCTTATTCTCTTATCACTGATAGAGGATTCCTCCTTGTTGTTTATTGTGATTGATTTTTTTAATCCTCCAAATGCTGTTCTATTGTTGTATTGTGTCGTGTTTGGGCAGAATAAATTGACTCCTTTGGTGCACAGGGTCGTAGGAGGGTACTGATGCACCCGGCACACTTCTTTTGTGTTTGACATTTCATCCATGTCATATTCCTTTGTGTTTGTATTATATTAATGAATTGCTTATATGAGCGTCACCGTTGATCACTGATTGTATAATTAGTCAGGTCATTGCAGCAATCCATTTGTCTACAGTTACCCCACTGGGATTTAGATGGTAAAGCATACTGAAATCATAATCTATTTTACATTTAAAATTAAAATGACGAGGAAACGGGAGCCAAGCGATGATCATGTTATATCCAAATTTGCTTTATTGCATTTAATTGTATTTATTTTTGGATGTTTGTCTGACTTTTTGTCAGTGCTATAACTGAGAGACCCAATTTCAGTTGGTACTTATTCATTTGGGAAGTAGGTATGTATAAGTCCCTAAACCCCTTAAGCCTCACCGGCCCAGGGCTGGGTTGTTTATTTAGTATTTTTTAATCTTTTTTGCATTCAGTCATTTTTCAAGGTGCAATTTTCAATCACGATGGTAACAGTTATGATATACTGTTTAAAAGCATTAAACTAACGGTTCTATCTATATAGCCTATTTTAAGATGCTTCAGCGACAACAGTTTTTTTTGTAACATGTGGGTGTCAAAACAAGTGTGGGGGGACCTCGCCTTCTCTGCATTTCGGAAATCCATATACTACCCAAAATAAGGTCAGTGTCCTTTTCACGGCAAGGGTCCAGCAAACCAACTGCATATTAATGCTATTCTAAAAATTGAAAAATGTTGATATAATGTCCATTGTTTACTTAGAATATTTCTGAGGAAGATATAGAGAGCATCTTCATCGATGAGACCCCATTTTATATCAGTGAACATTCTCAAAATATTGTATTATTATTCAGTATGCTTATAAATAAGGAGCAAGCCTGCTTTTGAATCTCTCAGATGAGAGATTCCATGGAAATATTTATATGTAGGCATGGCAAAATATTTGTTAAAATGCTTTCAGTCATCACTTCAATAATATCCCTGTAGTTGGATCTTTGTTCAGCAGAAGACTGAAAACTGAAATGATCCGTGGGGAAGTCAATTGAATGCGGATTGCCACAGTGGCAACTGTGATTGGTTCCAAAATTCAAAAATGAGATACAGAATTGACCATAGTATCTCCAGAGAAAAGATTTTAGTTCACAGGGTATCACCAACTGTGAACTAAACTGTTCCAGCTGCATTTTCCCCTGCAGTAACTCAGCCAAGTGAATGCAGAGCGAATAAGAGTTAGCTGGCTGACAACACACATTTCGGTGGATTTCTGGAGGACCCTGCAACAATGAGAATCATCCTACAAAAGATGTTCACAAAGTCAGTGGCAGACAAAGCAGCGAAAACCACAGAAGTTGGATGATCATTTCTCATTGTTGTTACACAAGGATTGTTACACAGATTTATGTCTCTCTAAAAGGTACAAATCAATTTGCAACCCAGATTAGCTGGACACTCAGGGTCTTTTGCCCATTCTAGCAATGAGCATTAAATCGCCAAGTGTAATGCAAAGGGTGTCTGCTATTAGCATATTAATTGTATGGACAGACCATGCAAGCCCTCAGCAGGTGAATCTTGGAAGGCACCTTGCAGACCTTCATTTCCTGGGTGCTCATGCAGAGGACATCTCAATGAAAGGCTTTTGTCTTGGAGGCATTGCAGAAATAAACATAAGTGACAGGGAAAAATGGTTCTAACTGTCCCAACTAGCACACCTGTCTGATGTGACACAAACATGACCAGGAAGGATAAATAGGTTCAGCACTAGGACACTCATAGCCCTACTCTCTCTGTTTTTACAGACTCGATGATCCTCTTGAAAAGGATAACTCCCAAGCGTAACTAATTACAAACTAGCCTTGCACACTGTAATGTAATACTGTTCAAAGTAAAATGACAACATGGGTAAAGCCCATAGTAATGTACTTTACTATGACTATAAACCCAAGCTCAAACTCACACAGGCACTCATGAAACAGACATGAAATTGAAATGTAGCATTAAAACCACATGAACAATTGAACACATTTCATGATGAAAATGGGTTGTTTACTCATTAATATTTCAAAGTGTTCAACATTACACAGACTGCTAAAAAAAGACGCCATGGAAGCCAAAGGGAGAAATATCACAAAGTGAATCTACAGTAACATCAAAGTGGCTTCTTGGACATTCCTTTAATCTCTTTTTTGCCCACATGCAGCAGGGCTCAGGAAGTCCATGGGCATGAAGTGCAGAAAATCTCCAATGGATTCTGCTGGAAATTTGCATTGGCATCAAACAGAATACTTAGTTTTAATGGATATACTACACATAACCAATATTACCACATCACCAATGAGACTGTGGTGTAAATATGCAATCTACACACTCTGCCTTTCAAGTGAGGTCTAAGGCCTGAGGTCACATGGAAAAGCATGTTGCCTCTGGAAATGCCAAAGTAATATCTGACCTGGGGTCATTACAAAATGTTAATATGAATCAGAAGGACCTCCAATAATGCTCACAGGCAGAAAAGAGCAAAGCTTTAAACCTTCAAAGCACATATTGGTTTATTCACTGAAACATTATTATGAAATGATTTTCATTTTACATGTTGAATTGGCACTATAAAGTGTTCAGTTTAGCTTAGATCTCATGGTCGAATACTTTGTATGTCCGAATTAACAATATCACTGCAATCTATTTCCATGCAGTGTGGTGATATTCTAAATCGCTCTTGCCAACAATTAGTGCCCCCAGACCAGAGAAGAAATTGTGCATAATGTTTTAAGTAAGTTTTAGATTGTTTTTCATAGACATACTGCTTGTGTTCCAAGTGGGTACTTCAGCACTGTAAGGGCGGCCAAACTGCATGCTGAGACATTTTAATGAGTTCAGGGACAAGAGAGTGCATTGCATGAGTAGGTCTAATTACCACTGCAGGACGTACTGCACCAAAAGCAGGAGTATTAAGTGCGTCTTTATGAAGCCAGTATGCAGGGATTGAATACTGACCTGCATTTGTATTAAAATCTTAAAATCAGAATAAATTCCTCTAACAAAAACTGTCTTGGGGCTTCTCCTAAATATTTATGAAGAGTAGATTGGCCTGGATTGAAACATGTAATAAATGTATATAAATAAAAATAATTCCATGTGTTATCTTTTTATTTACAAACACATTTTGATCAAACACTGGGATTAATTGTCAAACTGTTATTTGGGAGACAGATTTAGCGAGAATGTTGCTAAAATGATTGGATGTACTGTGCAGTAGGCTACTATTTTTAGATATTGGCTCATCTCAAATTAATACAATTATGTAAGTGCTGGGCATACTTTCTTGCATTCATTCAGTTCATTAAGCAAAACCACAGGGCTGAGAGATTGCAAAGCCCCCAGCAGTGTATGCGAGCTGGCTTGCGCAAGTGTTTGGCCCTTACCTTGGACACCCTGTTGGCCACCTCTCGACCGACCATGAGGCCCTGCACGAAGGTCCTCGCCGCAATAAACGCCCGAGTGACCTGAGCCTTCAGCTTCCTGGGCACGTCTCCAAAGGGCTTGAGCTGGTCTGTGTACTTGCTGATACATTCCAAGTAGTCATCCGAGAAGTGGTACTGTGAGTTGAGGAGCTGGAACATGCGCTCCAGCAGACGGGCCCAGAAGTCATTGAGCATCTCCTCCAGGTTGACGTTCCCGCCCGTGTAGTACCTCTTCAGCTCGGTGAACAGGTCCTGAAAGACCCCTGAGTTCTGCATGTAGAGCTTCCCATACGTCCGTACGAACATGTCGTTGAGTGACTTCTCCGTGTTCTCCAGGAGCTCCAAGAAGAATTCTGAATCAGGGAATACAAGAGAAGGATAGTCACTCTCAAATATCCTTGCTCTTGATTATTCACTGCTTTTTGAGGTTTTAACATTTTTTGACATTTGTATTTACAAGTTAAAAGAAGTATTTGTTTATTCATGACGTGTTTGTTAAATCTGTGTTTGAAGTAAAACACTTTTATTACTTCCTGAAATGTACTTCATGAAGCCAATATCAAAATCAGAATGGAGTAAACATAGAGCAATTACAATTGTTTAATATTTAACCCTTTAACAGCACAATAAAACAAAATACACAGACCTATATACCACTCCGCTGGAAAGGCTAGGCATCAGTCTCTATCATGGCATTTGTATTTGTTAGGCTGCTTCTTTTCCTCATGGTATTTAAATCACATTATGTTACTAATATTAAATGTTCCAGCTTTCAGCACTGTCAGTGTCTACTAAGGCCAAGACTTGCCGTGCAGTTCCTGAATTCTCCACTCAAGCCTTCACAACTGGATAGATCTGTAATTCCAAACTGATCTGCCTCACTCTTTCCTCCTTATGTTTCAAGGAAAGTACTTAGCTAGCAGAAGAGTGGCTGAGTCTGCCCAGTCATTGAAGACTTACAGAATGGCTTCGATTTTTCAATCCATTTAGCCATTATGATGTCCAGAATGTTCTTACACTGGTAATACACATTGCTCATTTTCAGACTGTTATGGAATTGCACTTGGTTATGAATTGGAAATCTGTAGATGACCTTAATAATTTAATAGTCAGAATAATGATAGCCCCTACCACCAATCTTAATAATTAATGAAAATGTTCTTACTGCTTAGGGAAACAAGTGTTCACAGAACTAAATCATCGTTGCCATTGTGATGCTTTCATCCTGTTTCTTTACACAATTGAATAGATTATTTAATAGATGGGCCAGATTCTAGCAATTTCAAATGCAAACAGTTCAGTGTTTTACACAATACTAAAGGATGGTCAGGTTACAAACAAACATATCCTTACCTGTGAGGACTAGGGCATAAAAATTCTTACAAGGCAGAACAAGGAAAACACATCAGCAATGCACTTTATACTACATGGTTACAACAGTGAATGTCAAATACTTACTACAAATTTACCTGTAATGTTTTTTTTTGTTTGTTTTTGAGAGAATGTATTGCAATGATAATCAGAATAGCAACAGCACTAACGGCATCAAAGCAAAATGTACAATAATATCGCACACACACAATTTTTTGAATACAGTAGCACAGGGTCCAGCATACTGTGTTTCACTGGTGATAACTTTGGCAAACAGTTTTTTTATTTTTATAACAATCAATTCAGAATTTCCGCCCTTGGTTTCTCCCCTGTTGTGTCGCCTTCACTAGCAGTCAACACCCAACGGCTGTATGTTTCAGCTGCGATACAAATAAACAGAGAAAACATCATAATGACATCCCTAGTGCAGGCTTTTCAACTCTACCTGTCCATGCTGCAAACTTAATCAAAGCATGCAATATATGACATGCCTTCTAATGGTGCTCAAAGGATTTTCTCCCTCAGTGTTTAGTTGAGTTGCTATCTATCTTTGATGGTGCTGGTAGAATACCATGGGAGTCTAATGAAGGTTGTCAAGAGATAGCTGTTATCCTGTTTGCCTACCCTACCTTTCTACAATTATACAAATAGCCAGTACGGCTTACAGTATGGCTGATCTAGCAGAATTCTTTTTAATCACCGCTTTGCTTAGCTGCTTGTTATGTTACGTCAGCGAGCTTGCAAATATGAAATAAAATTGACTGAAATGTGATATTTTTGTACCTTTGCTCTGACATTGGTGTAGACAGACACTGAATAATTTATGAGTGTTTCTACTTAAGCACAGTATACTCTTATTCATATAGCTCTGGAATCTACTGGTCAATTGTCTTGCCTGTTTTTTCATAACTGCAGTGATGTTAAAACTGAAATGCACGCCTGTGCTTTTATTTCAAGCACTGACGACAGGTGTAGAATTTCTCTTGTTCCCATCTACATTTCACAGTGTTGGACTGCAGTATATTCACAGGTCAGGTGCATACACACACATATACTGTATGTCAGCTTGGATTAGTTAAAGGACAGTACTGGTACAATCACATCAAGTGAATCAGTTTCCTGGAACCAGACCAGATCCAATGACCAGATCTATACCTGTCTGCCTCATATAATATCGGAAACACCTGAAACTGGTCTGTCACTTTTATTCCAGTAACAGGATATAATTTGATTTGTTCCAGTCAATCTCTCATACTGTATCGTTGGTGCTTTGTATGGTCCCAAATGGGCAACTCCAATAATAGGTTATTGTAGCATTTAGGCATTGCTGTGTTTTATAGTTTCTTGAATACAAAATCAGGGAAATTCATATCCACTGAATATTTGTCTCATATTTGTGTCCTTTCATCATTCATCATGTGAGTCCCCTTTTTTTCCCCAGTCCATTCTGTCCTCATTGTCCATTGTCCATATTGCCTGTCATCAGTAATGTAGTTTCCTTTTCTGGGCTACTCATGTACAGTTGACCTTTTGCTGAGACAGAGCACAAAGTCGAATGGACTGAAATGAACAAATTCTAGAGCCTGCTAAAGTATGTACTTTAACCTATACTGGCATTTTAAATACAATATCCACTGGTAAGCCAGCTCATTGATGATATCTACATTTTCTTATTGTGTTAGGTAGCCTTTAAAGTGAACACTTTTAAAGTTTAAAAGAAAACTTTTTTACGGTTTGCCTTAAAAGCTGTAAAGGGTGTAGAGGTAAAGGTAGAGAGCAAGCGTGGTAAATTAAAAGTCTTTACAAAAGCAATTAACAGGTGCACACAAGTCCAAGACAATGTATTATACAGGCCTCAATAAAAACTATATGAAGTCAGTACAGTAAGATTTTGGCCTTCATCTGCTCAAACATATAAAAATATAAATTATGCAACAAAGGAAACTTATAAAAAGAAAATATGCATTCCGTTTGAAGAACCAAAGCAATTTCTGAAACAATTTCCTTTCAAAGTAAGTCCAATGCTATTCAGAGACCTCCAATTTCGACTAATTTCTCATATATAACTCCCATCTGCATTATGTTTATGTAATGTAACATTTCAGTTACTTACCAGTGGAAAATCAAATGGATCTTGTTAAACATAAAAGGCTTTATAAGTGCTCATTAGTGCTCTGCAGCACCTTAGAAATTAAAATTATATTAGGAGCAACATTTTTTTCTGGACACTTAACACCATGGATCTCTGTGGCAGCTCTGAACCAGATTTGAGCAGGTATATTGGATGTTCTCATTACACGGTACCAAGTCCCCAGTCACTCACTCTACTTTCACTGCAGTTAAAAGACCCATGATTACACCTTCATTTATTAAATAATAATATCCTTCAGGCACTTTTAGTTTTTTTTCCCCATTCCCTATGTCCCAACCAATGCTTAAATTATGTAAAAGTCCTGCAGTGTTGCTTTTTTGTTAACTTTTCACATTTATGGTCTATATACTGGCTTTAAGATTTTAATAGCAGATTAAGTACTTGTCGTCTTCCAATTTGTTTCCACTTGATGATGTAGGTTTTTTTTATATTTAATATTTTTTTATATAAGTTTATATTTCAATGCCCCCACAGAATCCTTCATTATTCATTGTGCAAATATGAAAATCTGCTTGTTTGACACACTTAAGCTCTGAATAAACAACATAACCACTCACTAATTTATTCTATTACCAGAACTCAGAAAAAATGTGTTTGATAAGAGACTTCTTCCAGTGACTAAATTAGTGGACCATGTGTTTAATATTTCATGAAGTAAAATAAACTGTAATCTGCATTTAGGTAATTAACAAGTTGTCTCATTCCCTCTTAGAAGAGTTATGTAAATGTGAATGTGACAACGTAATCATCCATCCATCCATCCATCCATCCATCCATTATCTTAACCCGCTTATCCTGAACAGGGTCACAGGGGGGCTGGAGCCTATCCCAGCATACGTTGGGCGAAAGGCAGGAATACACTCTGGACAGGTTGCCAGTCCATCACAGGGCACACACAACATTCACTCACGCACTCATACCTACGGGCAATTTAGACTCTCCAATCAGCCTACCCTGCATGTCTTTGGACTGTGGGAGGAAACCGGAGTACCTGGAGGAAACCCACGCAAGCACGGGGAGAACATGCAAACTCCACACAGAGAGGCCCCGGCCGACGGGGATTCGAACCCAGGACCTCCTTGCTGTGAGGCGGCAGTGCTACCCCCATCCGTGCCACCACAACGTAATCATGGATATTGAAAACGTAACTTTCAATATCCCTCTCACACACTTAAGCAGCATGCTATCATTGCTGCCTTGTTATCTTTCAGATTATCTTTAAGAAGGATAATCTTTAATATCATATTAATATCAAAATTTTATCATTACCTTTTTTAGCTTTAGTCAAACTTTCATACAGTATTAATGTATTTTAGGCCATCAGTATTGTATTGCGTACTGACAATTTAAATAGGTCCAATTATCTTGGATTTTTCTTCCTGTCATAGCATCAGTACGGGTACTTTCATATTTATTTCAAATCAGCCTAGTCTCATTCCCAAGGCATCAAATATTGATGTTTGGGCAGTAGCCCTCAGCATCATTATGCAATGCAAAATGAGTCCTTTGCCATCAATTCAGCAGATCATTTGGACTTCAATAGAAACCCTCAGCGTCTTTATTTGGAGTAGGTATATTGACAATGATTTCACGTAAATTAAACATTGTTTATGGGTATTTCACAAATATCCCGATATAATATCAATGTAATGATTTAATGAAATTATGATTCCATTCCCCTCACCTTCATCTAATGACAATGTAATGACTTCATGAAATTCCGATTCCCTTTTCCCCATCCTGATCTGACATTAATTTTCTGAAAATATTCTATTGAATATTGTTTATTTGTTGGCTGTTTCATGATTCACAGATTAAAAAGATACAGTCTACCCTTCCCCCAACCCAAATTTATTCATAATTTCTGATTTCTGATTTCATAAAGTTACGATTCCCATTCCCCCTGTGAGGTTGAGGAGGTGCGAAGAGCCAGGTGCGACTAAGGGGTAATCCCTTGTAAGCGGACACACAAACGTGCCCGCCACTAAGACCCCGGGGGGTAGAGGAGACAACTCCGCACAAATAAAAGGAAGAGCCCCAAATAACGGCTCTGAAAATAAAACTACCCTACAAAACCAGGGTGAAAATCACAAACCAAAAATGAGTGGGTAAAGGCTAGCACTCCGCTCCCGGACCGGGGAAAACCCAAAATAAAAGTACAACCCAGTATAAAAGACTGGGCGAACAAAAATAAAGATTCAGGAGTCGCCGGCTTTAGGTGGCAGAGCGAACAGTGACACCGAAGCGAAGACTGAGGGGAAATGAGGGCTTTAAATACCTTCAGGAGGTAGACATCAAGTACGCACTAATGACCACCAGGTGAAAGTAATAAGCCCCCCTGGTGGCCACAACCAGTACTACCTCCAACCCTGACACCCCCATCCCGATCTGATATCAATGTTATGATTTCATGAAATTACGATTCCCTTTCCAACATCCCGTTTATCCTTGCTGTCAAATTAAGATGCAGGAGGGTTCCTATTGAAGATTATGGGGATACCTACAGCATCCAGAATTGATGCCAAAGGACTCATTTTGCATCAAAAAGTGATGCCAAGGGCTTCTTCCAAAACGTTAATATTTGACGAGTTCGGCATTATCCCATGTTGTTCATGTTGAGAAGAGATGCTTTTTAAAACATACCCAAAATGCAGTGATATAAATGACAGCCTGCCTAAATACTAGCACCCCAAGTTGGTGTTCATTCGCCTTCAAAAGATGGCTCCATAAGATTCCATATGATACGATTAGACTGTTTTTATCTTCAGTTTATGAATGGCAGAGGTCACAGCCTGAGATTATTTGGCGAGAGCAATATACTGCGGAGTCCTAGGAGAAGACACAGAGGTGAAAATCGTCTATGGTGATAATTAATTGCACTTTGAACAGGTTAATTGAGTGCAGAGAAATTATTTGGGGTGTCATTACCCACGTGTCACATGCAATCTCATCATCTTTCTTTACCCTGTGTGTCAAAGCTGAGGCAATTAACTTTAATGTGAATATGCTGGGTTTTCTGAGGAAAGCAATTTCATGTTTCCTGAAAACTTTAGAAAATAGCATAAAAACGCTTTCCTCTAAATTGCAGTACTCCCTCGAACAAAAACATGAATTTTCATTTAGCATATCTCTGCTCCCACGTGTAAAGGAAAGAGGAACATTTAGTCAATTCAGTGAAGTTTTAGTCAATTCAGACCATCACTAATGTAATCAAAGCAAGTGTGCATGTTGAAAATTGATGGTACATTAAAATGTATCCATTATGTAGTGGAATTCATACAAATGCCACTGCAGGTTTTACTTCACTCAACCTGAAGTTGAACGGGAAATTGAACCAGTTTACTTTATTAAAGTTGAAACAATGACACTGATCTATTTGAAATGAATGTGCAAACTAGTAAAGTAAGTCAGACTGTGATTCATCATAACATTTCATAAGTGAAAATCTATAATGCATAATTGTAAACATTCCATAATGGAGTTCATGCTACAAACCCATAGAAGACTGTATAACACATAAACAGTGCCACATAATAACAAAAATACCATAGCAAAACAGACATATAGGAAGAAGGTGTCACTCAACACAGAAACAAGAGCAAAGGGAAGGAAACTACAGCCAGAACAGTACTTCACTGAAACACTGATTCAGGTTCATCCATCTTCCCTAACCATAAGCCTCCTGGCAGTGTTCTAATTCTAATGGCTCCATAAATGTCTGTTAATATTTTGCTGTGGGGGCAATACATTTCAGTGGCAGTCGCTGACACCTATTTAGCTGAACAGGCCATCATGAATTAGTGAACGGCAGATATCGATTTGCACATCAAAAAATAGACAGATATCACTCTGATTGGGCACCTTGGCTGTCTTTCACTTCACAATTAATGCACTGAACTCAAACTCGTCCTCACTAGGCTTATAATGTAAATCAATGTATAATTCATGTTAAATGGAAGTTATACAAGCCTTGGTTGGTACAAGCTGCATTAAGTGTGGGTTACATCTCCCCAGTGTCCTGTCTGTTTTTATATATATTTTAATTAAAAAATATATATATTTTCCAAAGGGCTAGATACACATTTCTCATTTGCAAAACCTGTGAACTTTTACTTAGCATCCAATTCTATGGGGAATTGTCTGTTAAATAACAGGAACATACTATCTCAGTCATCATTAGGCAGTGTTTGTCTGTTTCCCAACATTGCCACATTATTTATTTGCTTTGCATAAGCCATTGCATACCCGTAAAGATATACAGGGATTTATAAAACATACATTTTGGATAACAATTTTTTTGCAACATCCATTTATACAGATAGATATTATGCCTCAATAATGTATCTTAGTCAAGGACACAACAGCTTTCTCACATGCAGTCTTCAAACCTGTAATATCCTGGATACTTTTCCACTACTTAAGATGGCCTTGAGCTGAAACACCCCTGTTTCATTCCCTCTGTGCATGAGATAAAGAAATGTAAGACTAAAAAGTACAAAGTTCAAATAACAACTAAGGCCCATTTTATTTTCTTTCAACTTGTCAAGGCAAATACAAGACTCACATAAATATATAAATACACTCACAGAGCACTTTATTAGGAATATTTTTACTTTATTACACCTACTTATTCATGCGATTATCAAATCAGCCAATTGTGTGCTAGCAGTGCAATGCATACAATCCTGTAGATACAAGTCAGGAGCTGCAGTTCAACCAGAATGGGGAAAAAATATGATCTAAGTGACATTGACCGTGGAATGATTGTTTGCAGACAGGTTGGTTTGAGAATCTCAGAAACTGCTGATCTTCTGGGATTTTCATGCACAGCCGTCTCTACAGTTTGCAAATAATGGTGCAAAAAAACAAAAAAGAATCCAGTGAGCAGCAGTTCTGCAGACAGAAATGCCTTGTTAATGAGAGACGTCAGAGGAGAATGGGCAGAATGGTTAAAGCTGACAGGAAGGTGACAGTAACGCAAATAATCACACAAAAAATACCTAATAAATACCTAATAAACTGAGTGTATAAAAAGAAAAAATGCAACCAAATGTCTTCTTAAGGAAAGAACTGATATGTGACCTGCTCTATCAAAATCAGTCTGATTGATCGCAAAACGTATGTAGAGTTTTAGAAACTATCGAAAGCAGAGAAAGCCTCCTAATGACACCAAAGTTATCTCACTACTCCAGATATCAACGGAGCTGTTTCCCGTTTAATTTTGAGAAAAACAGCTCCACAGTTTCGTTGCAAGAATGAAGTGAGGCTGGGAGACTACCGACACTGGTCTAACAAAACTCTGGGGCTACTTGTCATCTTAAGAATAAACCCTTTAAAACTATATTTGACCGAGATTCAAACCCAGGACCACCTCTGATTATGATAGAACAGTTCACATATAATGGACGGATAAGAAGTAGAACATGAAACGTTTATGAAGCTAGCATTATGTTGGCTACTGTATTCTCTCTGTTGAGAATCCAGCTTACATTTGTGTAGTGTAACCACAGAGAAAGGCAGCCGAATAATTTGGTCTCTGCCCAGTGAATACACACACAAGCTCTACAGGAATGCACTGGAGAGATGTCCATTTCCAAGGTTTTGATTGGTCAAAGGGCAGTGCTTTTATATCTTTCAACCTGAACATAACCTGCCATGGACCAGGTTAGCCGTGCAGCATACGATGCCCTGGCAATATACACAGATTTACAGTAACTCAGCTTCGTAGTACTGGAAACCCAGGGTTAGAGCTTAAGTTACCTCGCTAACCCCGTAATCCTGCTTTGTAGTACACCCCCCAAGTCTTGAATATCGGCTTTCTGACTTTTCTCAATTGCCATTTAAAGCATCAGATAATTGGTACATTTTTCATACTAAGGCAATGTGACATTTCATCATGTGATTGCTGAATGTCTTGCACTGAGGCAAAAGACTGCTGTGAAATGCCCTTTCAGAGGCCAATCATTTTCCAAAATAATAACAAAATTACATTCTTGCCTGAGTGGGTGGCAGGCTGTTGTCACAGCATTCAAGATGAACCTTGGAGCCTTTCAAAAGGAAAAACTCAAGGGAGAGGGTGAATTGTTCTGCAAATGGTTTAGATTGCGATGGGTCTCAAAAGGGTTGTTTTAAACACATGCATCAAAACAAATAGCAAATAAATAAATACACTTCCAGGTACAGCTTCCAGACAAGAGTATACACAGCTAACTATCTTATTATATTATTTGCCAATGAAAATACACCAGAAATATTTCAATAAAAATGTTCACATATGTGGCATCAGAATATAGTGCAATTAAGGTCAGAAGCATATCAAAAATGGTGGGAATGACGTGCGCTCTTCACCAATTTATATTGCCATAATTCAAGTACATCACAAGTACTGAAATCAAGTACATTAAACTATTAAAGTAATATTGGCTATTATATCTGATGCAACACTTCCAAGCACATATACTATAATGAATATTACCTCTATCAATTTAGTTAAAAAACACGACACCGAGTGAACACATGTTTTTTCAGAGACTGCTGTGCATGAAAATCCCAGGAGATCAGCAGTTTCTGAGATACTCAAACCACCCTGTCTGGTACCAACAATCATTCCACAGTCAAAGTCACTTAAATCACATTTCTTCCCCATTCTGACATTTGGTCTGAAAAACAGCTGAACCTCTTGCCCACATCTGCATGCTTTTATGCATTCAGTTGCTGCCACATGATTGGCAGATGAAATATTTGCTTTAACATGCTGGTGTACATAAACTATAAACATATTAAGAGAGAAAAAGTTTTACCCTTTTTCTCCCAATTTATAATTTAAAATTTGTTATCATTTATTATTTATTTAGCTGACACTTTTATCCAAAGCAATTCACAGCTGATTAGATTAAGCAGGGGCAATATGGGGTTAAGGGCCTTGCTCAAGGGCCCAACAGTTGCATGAATCTTATTGTGGCTACAACAGGGCTTGAACCACCAACATTCAAGGTCCCAGTCATTTACCTTAGCCACAAGGCTGCAGGCTGCCCCCCCCTCCCCCCAAATTAGAATGCCCAATCACATTAATCAGTGCTGATCGTGGCAACCTCTGAGAAATCATTTGGGAGAGGACAGGCAAACATCGTCCTCTCCTCTGAATCATGTGATATCAGCGGCATCTCCCAGCAGGGGCTCACTGGACTGTGATGAGACACTTTGCACAAGCATTGGCGAAGATCACATGGGGAAAGGGGAAAGGTTGGGGATTCTGTGGATGTTACCACCCCTGCTCCCTTTCCTACTCGATGAATGTTTGTTGCCAGAAAGGGTATCCCTATTGGGTTATGTAGCAACTGATCAAAAAGCCCTATTATTGGAAAGCATCCAATTTAGTTCTGTATTTTCTGGTTTAGCACAATTTGAGTAATTTCCTATAAATTATGAAAACCATGTGGTAGATGTGGTCCCTTGTCAACTGCACACATGTACTTACTTTTAACTGGTAAGGACAGCAACCTTGTTTGGATTTGCAGTGTTCATCCCTTTGATTTTAGAATAGTCTAAGGAAACGTGACAGACCCAACTGTGCGCTTCAAATGTGATTCCCTCATTTGCAAATCTTCAGAAAGTGGGGCTTCAAAATGGAAAACATGACAAGAAAAGATAAATAGTGTGAAATCAGATTTATATTAGGCTGTAAACTAAACTGAAAACAAATAATTGCTAAGCTCAATGTTTGAATCATCTGATACAAACACGTCTTCACACTCATTTTAATTTAAAATGTGCGCTCTGCTTGTTAAATATTTCTTTATGACATTTTTACAGCGTACCCTCAGCTACTTCATTTGTCTTTAAAGTTCTAACAGCTGACCTACTATTTTGTCTGAGGCTACCAACATACATTTGGCTCAGTTTCAATTTTCTGTCAAAACACACTAGTTTACAGCTGACCTACAGCGAAGGTAGGTCAGTGGAAAAATGGGTTTATTCTACCTTGCTGCATCATTAGTGTACTCCTGCTGTTATGACAGGAGTCATGTGAAAACTTTTTCTTTACTTTGTAAATTATTACATTATTTAGAGAAGAAAAATGACAGGGATTTTGAAATCTTTGCATCCTACAGTGCAAACCATAGGTTTGCTTCTGCTATCACAGTCTTATGTATTATTTATTTCCTGTAATAGAGGGGGTTTATGTTAAACTTGTATCATGATCCACCATTACTCTGGAAGACAGAGTATTGAAGCAATGAAAACATACAGATTATTTTCTTAGTCACGTTACGTTAGAGAGAAATATTGCAGGCTGAGACCTGAAAGATCACTGCCAGACATTACTGCTCCAAAAATATTGAATACGTCTGTGTCCATAAAATGTTTCTTCTGGTCTCTTCCTGGCAGACAACCCACAAGCCATAAAAATAGGGAGAGGCTAATAAAATTGGTTTACCACTATGCAAAGGTCCAACGAACAATATAATTAATATGGCCATAAAAACCTTTCAAACTTCAGTAGTCTCTCTCGAGCAGGTTCAATTGAGATAGCTCAGTCAGCCATGGATTCAATAGGGTGGATGGGGGACCAGTGCTCCCCTGAAAATGGATTGGCCGCCCCACGTGCCCCCCCAAAATGTTTGGCACATCATTGGCTTCTACCAAGCTGTGAAGCAGGTGTTTGGAGAGTATGGTTGTTCTAACCACCCAGACAGTGTGAGTGAGAGTGATTTTTGAACGCTGTAATTGTACCATCAGTGCCTGTGACATAAATCAAGCATTCAGTGTGGAGGGTGGATCGTGAGCTGTACGGCAAGATTTCTTATGGAAGAAGGTGCCTGCCGCTTCATGGCACCAGCACAAACAAACCTTCAGTTTGTAATAGCAGTTTTTAAGCATTTATTTTTACACACTCATGTGAAATTATCGTGCATGTTAATGTTTGCAATTTATTTGGCTAGGTTTTACACCAACTTTCCTGTTTTGGTTCTGCCAACATTTGGCATGTGGATAATGTAACATTAATGTAAGGCACCTTGCAGTTATTCATTACGTAATATTTTCGTTCACCCAACTAAAAACCTAATCGTCTGTTAAGAAATAGCAAGTGTTTGCACCTCATAGATGGAGTGACACATTCGTGCTTTTCTTCTATATGTTTTTAATGTAGTTTACTGTGGGTATCTAACTGACATAAGACAATAAGACAACAATAAGACAGTTAGACAGTGATAGCCCCGCTAATTGAAGCCCTCCCCCATGGGCAATCCTATGGCCACATTTGCACCATCCCAATTATCACTGTCGCTATTTGAATGTTCTAAAGCTGTACCTGACCTCATCTGATATAAAAATACAGTTCTTTCACAGTGGTAAATTCATATCAGTTCTTCCACAGTGGTAAATTTGTGTCAGTTCTTTCACAGTGGTAAATTCATGTCAGTTCTTTCACAGTGGTAAATTCATATCAGTTCTTCCACAGTGGTAAATTTGTGTCAGTTCTTTCACAGCAGTAAATTCATGTCAGTTCTTTCACAGTGGTAAATTCATGTCAGTTCTTTCACAGTGGTAAATTCATGTCAGTTCTTTCACAGTGGTAAATTCATGTCAGAATGAATTTACTTCCTTCACATCTCATGTGGTTAGTGTCTTTTTCCATTCTCGGGTGTAGAGCAGGTGTCATTCATTATAACAGAGGTCCTTTGCCATGGAGTAGAGATTGCACTCGATTTTAGATCGAACTTCAGAATAATCACAGCAGTTATCATCCTGCAAAAATGTCCTGTGAAAATGTCATTTTGTAATACACAGACAGAATGTTCTTCTGTACTTGCGCAAGTGAGCACATCTGGATTTCTTTTTCCACATTTAAATTGAACCACTGCTGCTCTTCAGGACTGACCAAAATAAGTGAACTTCAGAATGATATTGTGATAGGTGCACTTGTAGTTCATTATAGCCATATACCCTGTTGTGTTGTGAGCAGTCTTTCATTTTATTTTATTTTCAACTCTCAAACAAACCTATAATCACTAATTCACTGAGATAAGACATCCAAACACTAAAAACAAGGTGCATCTCATGGGCGTGTCTACAGGTGGGCCTACCCAGAGATCAGCCTTGCCCACCCAGAGGAATCATCTGCCCATTAAATAAAAACTCATTAACTCAGAATCATTATTATAACTATCGTTTTGAGCATTCATACACTCAGTGAGCACTTTATTAGGTAT
This sequence comes from Conger conger, assembly GCF_963514075.1. Taxonomy (NCBI): domain Eukaryota; kingdom Metazoa; phylum Chordata; class Actinopteri; order Anguilliformes; family Congridae; genus Conger; species Conger conger. Next base: position 29,512,469 of record NC_083762.1, read on the forward strand.
TTGACTTATTAGATTTCATTCATTCATTCATTATCCTAACCCGCAAATCCTGAACAGGGTCACAGGGGGGCTGGAGCCTATCCCAGCATACATTGGGCGAAAGGCAGGAATACACCCTGGACAGGTCGCCAGTCCATCGCAGGGCACACACACCATTCACTCACACACTCATACCTACGGGTAATTTACACTCTCCAATGAGCTTAACCTGCATGTCTTTGGACTGTGGGAGGAAACCGGAGTACCCGGAGGAAACCCACGCAGACACGGGGAGAACATGCAAACTCCGCACAGAGAGGCCCCGGCCGACGGGGATTCGAACCCAGGACCTCCTTGCTGTGAGGTGGCAGTGCTACCCACTGCACCATCCGTGCCGGGCCCAAATAATCCACTCAAGGATCATATCCTACCTCTGGTGCATCTTATTTCATATGGTGACAGTAGCTGCCATTCCTTAAGACCTTTCAGGGGCCTACTAAAACATTCAATTTCAGAACCAGTGTAATAGCACTCCAGTTTCTGACATACTTCCATGCAGATGTATGCCATTATTTGCCACTCAAACTACCCAAAAGCCCTAAGCCCAGCAGGCCATCATACTACTGGGGTAGAAAATGGGTCCCCTTCACAAAGCAGAAAGTATGCCACATTTAAGTGGAGAGGAATAATAATTACTATTATTTATTTCTTTATTCATTTTTTAGAAGGATGTTGCATTATGCAGGGACACTGTGAGACAATTTTCAACCCTCCATCCATCACAGACTGACAGCTCGTTCATAGCATATTTAAAATTAAGGGGGCAGCGGTCTGTGATTTTACAGCATGTGATCATTATTTGACAGCTAGGCCATAATTCTTACCTAAGATCCATGCAGAACATTTGAGAGCAGAATGCATTCATGCAAAGAGCTGACAGGCCACATTAAGTGGAAGGCCGTTTGCCATTCCAGGTAAGCTAATATTGCACATGCTAGACCTGATGCTATCTACCTCTGGCAGAGAGGACAAATATTTGCCCAACATAATAGGTTTTGGATGTTATTCCACAAAGCCAGTGGACTAGGTTTCCTCTACATTTCCTGATGATAAACTCCATGCCAATCATTACTTATGCATTTCAGAGTGTTCAGACTAGAAGCACAATATGGTGGCCGCATTGCTGTCACAGCTGTGGAAAATGAGTGTCTGTGTGAACACCTTCATTTGCTGAAAACGTTCCAGTGGCTTTTAATATCAGATTTGTTTCTATTTAGCAATAATGGCAAAAGCAATCCCGTTCTTCATTTTGTAAAGGAAAAAACTAACAAAAAACAAACAAAAGAAAGCTGTTCCTGAATTGATTAGACTAAAAATGAACCATAAAATCTCAAGCGCAGATTTTTAGAATGGTGCTCCTTATGGTGTAGTAGTGACTTAATAGTTTTCTTAAGTGACCACTGGACCACTGGAGGGTATGTTACTCACGCGCATTGCAAGAAAACTGGCAGGCTCCATTAAAAAATAAAATAGGGACTATTTTTCCTAAAGATCTAAGAATTCACAAACGATATACCTCCAGTGTGTGGTAAAACTGTGGAATACTTTCGCTCCATCTTTATTCTAAGCACCCATCTTTTCAGATAACACTAGAGAGAGGCATGCCTTGAAACAAAATAAACATGCAGTATTATCAACATAAAAAACCTACACAAGGAGAGAGGCACTGACTGATTAGCTCTCAGTTCTTGAGTCTTACGTTATCTTGCACTTGAGTGCTTTTCATTCAAATCCCTGGGAGTCGTGAAGAACTGTTCTTCTGTTTTACCTGGACAATATCAGGTTCATTTCTACTTTCCCACTAGATTTTAAATTTGCTTATATATTTCAGGTCACTCAAGATATGATGCCTGTAATGTACTGTAAGATACAATTTGGTCTCATCTGACCATCAAATTTCAAAACTTAAATTTGATTGGAAACGACTGGACCAAATCATGGAAAATCATGGAAAAATTCATGCTGCCTTTGCTGAGATTAGAAGAGGGTGGCCAGTTCCTTGGCACAAAATAATTTGGAAGATTTCCTTTCTCTGTTTTTCTCTGTCCCTCATTTCTTCATCTTTTCCCTGTTCCTCAATACCTTAGTTTGACCTTTCCTGCTGCGAGCCTTCTCAGAGATTATAAGGACGGTAACAGATGGTGGAATACTTATTTTGGTGACCCCCCCCAGACAAGTATGTTTCTCATAAACAAATATTTAAAAAAAAAATTCAAAATTTAGTATGTCAAATATTTTATGCAACTATATATGGACTTTATTATCTGCGAATCTAACAAAATACTTTGGCAGATTGATTAATCATTGTATTTGAAACAAAAGTAAGTTTGCCATGGGATATGAAATAAAAAAAAAATTAAGTAAATGAAAAAAATTAAGTTTCACCCAAGAGATAAAAGTCAATCAAACAGCTGCAAATCCCCATGGCATGGTGGGCTTCAGTCGTCACGGCGAGAAGGACCTTCTGATGCTTCCAGCTGCGAAGAGACCATCTGCTCCCTCTTACTCATTTCAATTAGCACCTGTGATTTCTTTGTCATTGTGTCACACAAGCCCTTCCCCCTTTTCCATGGACTCCATCCAATTATAACAAACTGACCCTAAGAACAAGTCTGTCTCATACAGGTAAACACCAGTTACAGTGGGCTGCAGAATTACTGGCACTCCTGATACAATCTTCACAAAAAGTGCTGTAAACGAAATAATAATACAACTATTGACATACTGTAAGCTTTATTTTCCAACATGTGTAAAGCAGTGTGCTTTATTAGTGACTCAATTAAATCAAACAAAGTCTTACATTTTTCCCACCTCCATATTTGAGAGTAAGTATGTGGTGCTTCTCCTTGTATGCATTCCATTTTGCTGCCAAAAATGTTGATGGTATGTATAGCCAAAGTCTCATTTGACCATTGCACTGTCTTCCAGGCATAATTCCAATTAAGTTTGGCCAACTCAAGATGTTTTGCTTTGTTTTGTTTTGTTTATCAGTATCAATCAGGTCTATCTTCTTGCCACCCTTCCAAAGAATTTGCTGGTATGGAGGGCCCATTGTATTTTGGTGTACTTGGTGACCCCAAGACACAAGCAATCCCTGCAATTCTTAAACTGCGATCCTTGGGTTACTTATGTCCTCCCTCACCATCTTCCTTCCAGTCTGTGGGGATAATATGCCCTTGCATCTTCTCCCTGGCAAGTTTGCAATTCCATTCCATATGCCTTTTTATAATTGCACTAACAGTGCTAAGTGGTATTTCTAACTGATTATGTATAATATTTGAATATAAAATATTGATCATTATCCATGTTTTTTTATATGCAGCCTTTTTTCTCCATTTTTATTAAGGGTGCCAATAATTCTGAAGCCCACTGTATATTTCACTGCATTCTATATAATTCCTTTATCATTTCAACAAATGTTGATATTTAATATATCACCAATCCAGAATATCAAGGCTTTTATACTTGAGAAAGGTCTGCAATAACACCTGCATTCACCATTTTAAGCTACAGCTGATTGGCAAGTGAGAGAATTTTATACACCTGAAACCAAGCACGCAAAAAACAAGGTTGAGTGTCTTGTTGCACACTTGCACAAGCAAGTGACCTCCGTTTAACATTTGAGCACAGCGATCATTAGATAGGCCTACTGTATCTTTCCAGCATGCATGCTACAACTTCATATACTGGATTTATTCAGTATGTTTTATAACACCAAACACCAGTAAATATGGTAGTCAATCATTTTGAAGCTGTAAAATAGACCATATGTGTTGTTAAAAGCTTAGAATCAAATTAAAGGCTGTGTTTGACATTAACAAACTACTGTATGTGAGCACACCCATGCACTCATTGCTTGAAGAGCCTGCTGGCAAGAATCTTGTTATTCTGAGAAGAGTCATTTTATATCCACATTTTCCTGTTCAGCCTGAACATATTCAGCAGTTGGAGGCCTTTTTTCTTATCATGGTGTGGGGGTGTGGAATGGGGAGGCATACTAATTACCAATATCCTGATTTAGCCAACCTACTACTAACCTTTTGTTATGTTCATACTTGCAGCTAAATACTTTGCAGGGATTTTACAGAAGCATTAATTTCTGTTCCTTCCTACATAATGTAGTGCGTTCGATTTAAAGGACCACAATGCGGCAGCTGATTTATTAATTTCTCACAGCTGTGTCTTGGTACTTCCTAAACATAAATTGAACTTGCAGTGGAGGTATTGGTGCTATTGTGAACAATAATCTGTATAATAATCCACAATCTGTTGTTAACTGGCTAATTAGATATGCTCATACAGACAAACACGAGCTTGACAAACGGAAATAAAAACAGCCCTGATGGATTTCCTGGATCACAGTCTCTGTCAGGCCATGCACTTACATACAGAAAACCTAAAATGTTTAGAAGTCTGCGGCTGCGGCTTACGATTCTGTCGGTGTCACATTTATTGTACTGATTACTGTTTTCAAATGTGTACCCCACTGAATAAAACAGGTATAAAAACATTGACTTGTTTCTGTAAAGCACATATTACAGTGAGGCCCCGAGGATTAACTGAGTTGGAAATTCTATATGACTTCAGAGGCAGAGCAGGCCCTGCTGACTCAAGCTGTAGCTGCCGGGTCGCAGGTTTAATGTCTGTCTCGGGTGTCTGTCTGGGCGGAGTTAACATGATCTCCTCATGTTTTCACTTGGCGTCTCGGAGTATTTTTATTTCCCTGTAAACACCCAAGGACAAGCAGGCTAGTCAAGCTGGTTATTTTAGGTCACCCATTGATAGTTCTATGACTATGTATGCAATAACACTGCAACAGCAACTAAATAGTCAAACTATGATCTGCCTGGTACTTGCTAAGGAATAACCTTGCCTTTTAAGCTTTTATAATGCGTGAAATTTCCACGCTTTTATCCATATTTTCACTTCATTTCACAATTTGTAGTGCCCATTCTAAACTTGTCGGTTCATTCAGGAATGGAGAAAATGTAGTACGTGGACGAATAACTTAGCTGAAGAGCATCATTCGTATCCAATCACCTGGATGACAATCGTGCCTCTGTTAATTACATTTATTATACCAATTTTAGTCTATGGAGAATTTGTGTCAGTAGGCCCAAATGTAATCTTTTTAACTACTGTCATGAAATTAACATGAAAAGATTGTTCAAGTTACGTTAAGCCATTCTTCTCATGACAGATGGGTGTAAGAAAAAGAATAAAATACTGTACCCCAGGGATCTCAGTCTACAATGAGAATAGCCAGAAACCTTTAAAAATACAGGAATTAAAGTGTAAAAATACAATGGCGGCACGGATGGTGCAGTGGGTAGCACTGCCACCTCACAGCAAGGAGGTCCTGGGTTCGAATCCCTGTCGGCTGGGGCCTCTCAGTGTGGAGTTTGCATGTTCTCCCCGTGTCTGTGTGGGTTTCCTGGATGAACTGAACAGCATACGATCCACAAAAACTGTAATTTGGCTTTTGAGTCGGCTGACCATGCATGTGCTGCATGTGAAAGCCCCAAAATGAACAATATACCATAGACTGGGCTCCAACTTGTGCCGCAGACCTGGGTTGAGCAGGTGGGTGGTGAAAGGGCAATAAGCCCTTTTCCAAAATGACAATGGCCTGCTCACTCTTGATTGACACACCCCGAACAGCGGCTCTCCTCCCACTTCGGCATGCCGCGAGTCCTGAAATCACCAGAGGCTGGATTAGCCTGAAAATACGAAATCAACAGCACGCCAGCTCGCAACACGGCAGACGTTGGCTGGAAAATATGGCCCTGAGAGCGTCTTTCCGGGATGCTGTTATCTCAGGATAATGATGATTACCATGCCAGCGGTTTCTCTTAGGCACCGCTGCATCGCTGGCTACACTAGACTGGGATTTACTCTCCAGGCAAAGAATCAGTCCACAGAAGACCAACCGGTCTCCACCAGAGCATGCTTATCAGCCCAGGAGGATGTAGGGCTAAGAAACGGACATGTGTGAGCTGGCTTTCCATCTGCCCATGCTTCTGAGTGTAACCTTTGTTTTTCCTCTGGGGACAGCGCTTCCACCTGTCAATCAAGAGCCGCTTCATAGGGAGATGCCGGTTTTTCCGGCCTTAAGAAACGGTGTGAGGAAGCGCAGAGCATTCTTAAAATGTGCTTGAAATCTGTTCTCAGAGAGATAACACGACCCACTAACCTTCTGCTACCAGCACGCCTTGTGAATATTTGTGTGTGTGTGTGAGAGTGAGAGAGCGCAAAAAAGAGAGATAAATACCAATGGGGAATTTTCCCAGGACATATGTAAGTACAGTATTGGTAAGATTCCTGGTCATTGCTCTCCAGTTAACCAATCATGTCTCAAAATGTAATCCTTAGCAATCAATATGCTCAGGCAAAGAAAATGTGAGGAAACTGAAGACAATACTAGGTGTCTTTATTTACAGCAAGATGAATGCTACTTTTTTGCATTATTCATGAAATTTGCTAAGAGACTCGTTTGTATCTATGAAATCAGATAACATTAATGCTTCCCTATGATGACAACAGTCTGCTCTCCTTCAGAATAAGGAGTTCCAGATTTTAATGAGTGAACTAATGAGCTCTAGAGGTGAATTTATTTTCTTTAAACAATGGAACAAAATATACATTACTGCGCAAAAGTCACATGTAAAATAAATTCCATTTAGCGAAAATGCTGTATTGAAAAATATAAAAAAATGTTCTATAATGAGCAGAAAACAGGTAAAGACTAAATCAAATCAATATTTCCTGTGACCACCATTTGCCTTTTAAACAGCAACAATTCTCTTAGGTAAACTGCCCTGCAGTTTTATGAGAAAAATGTCTGTTGGGTTGTTCCAAGCATATTGGAGAACTTGCCACAGTACACAGAGTCCCATTTGTAGTGCACGGCTGCTTTTTAATGCCCACACTGTGACTCCAGTAATTCCACTCCAGGTACTTCCAGCTGGATTTACCAAGCCATAAAATAAAACTTAAAATGAGTGTAACAGGTAAGCAAAAGCAGTACACAAACAAAGAATATGAATAATTTTATCTTTTCTATTTTAAACAGGAAATTTGGTATTACACTTTGTCTATTTCCCAAATAATTCAAATTGGCTTGAGATGTTTTGGAATGAAAATAATACTAAATGCATTACATGACATTTCCTTTAAACTTCAGTAAAATTAAACTGTTGTACTTGAATATTCTGTATAAATACAGTCCTAAAATTATGTTTAATTATTTTTAATTAAGATGTATTTATAATTATAAATAAATAGCCAAAAAAGCCAAAAAAGCCAAAAAAAGTTGTGGGGTTGGTGGGGGTAGCTCCTGTTAAGACACTCTTCTAAAGCATGGATGGGCCCTGGCTGATATCAAATCTGGACTGTACCAGTGCCAACAGTCCTATTGGGTGATGCGCAATTTGTGCTAGCGTCACCCAGGGAAGGGTTTCAGTTGATGGGGATGACAGCGTCTCATCTCACACCAGCAACCCCCTCTCATCGTTCAGACAAGCAGAGTTCAACTAAATGAAGCAGCATATGAAGTGTCTTTCTCTGACTCTCGTCTGTAAGAGCACCATTTGTGGACTGTGATGTGATGAGCAGCAGCGGCTGACATCACACGCCTCAGAGAAGAGCACACGCTGGTCTGTGCTCTCCCAAATCAATAGCTGAGGTTGCAGTGGTGAGTAATGACAATAGTGTTTGGACCTTCTGAATTCTGAACATTGGATGTATATCAGGATCCCCCAGCATTCCCATCTCTGAAAATCACCGTTCCGCAGCCACAACACTGCCTTACGTTCACTCGAGCCTCCCACTGACCAACCCACGGCTGACAGCTGAGGAGTTATTTTTCCCCCTTTGGTTGTCTAACTGCTTGCTTGACAGTGATGGCGGTCACTATTTGGGACTAACTATGCAAGGGTGACATGAAATTAAAATGGAGAACACAGGACAGGATGTGGGAGGGAGTAGGTCGCAATTGCGGAGTTGGGGCATAGGCGGAGTTAGCGGCTAGCAGCTAAAATATGTTACGGCAATGAATCTTGAATGAAGGTTATTTTTGTACAAACACAGTTAATGTACATCTATTCATAATCAATAAATAAAGCGATTATTATGGTGACTAAAACAGGATAATCCACTCTGAGGTGTTGAGTTATGGTTTCAATTCACTCAGTCTTGCATCGAGTGGTTCTTTGCCTCCACATCGCACATTAAAATCACATTGGCCTAATCTCACACCTTGTCCTGGATTAGCCAATGGTTGTTTCATTGAATGCACCCAATTGTGACGTGCCGCAATGTTTCTTTTATCACATTTGTCTAGCCTTAATAGCATTTTGGTGATTTGCATAGTCAGGATAACATTAGCTGTGGTCAGTTCACTTGATACAAAATGATGGATATCATAACATATGGGTATAAAAAAATAAATAATAATAATAATAAATGGATATCCGACACTTTCTAAAATGTCCGCTCTCAGGTGACACTGGCTCAAATGATGTCACAAAAGTAAATCAGGAGCCAACTGTGCCATGACCCAGTCAACCGCCGACCAACTGTGGAGACGGTGATACTACGTGCCTATGCCTGTTCCTGGACAGCCTGAGGCGGTAACCCCCCCTCGGAGTGAAGTAGCACTCCTGGCTACCACAGAGCAACCACCAGCGGCAACAGCAGCTGCTTGGATCACTGTGGCCCTAAGCAGCCTGTTTTACCCAAATTCCCTACCAAAACTTTTTGGGATAGAAAGCGAGCATTTCCCACTTATTACAACAAATATCCCTGGGCGGAGTGTGGATGCAGTCTTTGCCTGAGTGGGAGCAGGGTGGAGGATTCATTTAGAAAAGGTGTAAATGACTGGAGAAAACTTGGCACTAAACTCCACAAACATGCAACCTCAAATGCCCACCTGAGCAGCGTGGTTAAACTTCAAACAGAGCACGATCTACCGCAGCGAAACAAACATAGAGCCACAAAGCTGCTATTGACACAAAGCTGCTATTGACAAAAACAGATCTTATCTGTGCAAGGTAGTTGATATCATGAGGCTGCTGTCAAATCTTGGATTGCCTTTCCGTGGGCACAGGGAGGATAAATGAGGGGGATTCCCAAGGTAATTTTCTGGCTTCTAGCTTTCTTTTTTTCTAAGTATGATTCAGAATCTAATTATTTCAATGCTACCAGCCCAGATTTTCAGAATGAAGTAATAGCCACAGACTTAGTTTGTGGTGAAATTGCAGAGAAAGTTCAAGACACTGGCATTTTTACAGCTGATGAGGACAGGTCATCGAAAACCGAGCAGTTATCAGTTTACTTGAGGTATACTGACAAATTGGACAAAACAATAAACAATTGTCTGGAAAGCTGTGCACTTAAAAACATACCAATGGAGTTACAATGGGGCCTCCGTAATGTCTGGGCACATTTTAGGGGTACATAACAATGCATTGAACACAAACTTAACGTGGTGCATTTTTTAATGTACTTGATAAGCTATACTCAGTATTTGCAGAGCCACCCAACCATCACAGGTACACTCAGTGATTACTTAATTAGGTACACCAACATGTTAATGCAAATATTGAATATTTAATGATGTGACAGCAACTAAATGCATAAAAACATGCAGAGGTGGTCAAGTGGTTCAGCCGTTTTTCAGACCAAATGTCAGAATTGGTAAAAATGTGATCTAAGTGACTTTGACCGTGGAATGATTGCTGGTACCAGACAGAGCAGAAACTGCTGATCTCCTGGGATTTTCACGCACAACAGTCTCAGAGTTGGTGCGAAAAACAGGAGGTGGGCCATTACACCTTGATACTGTGTATATACAGATATGTAGGCCTATACAGTGAGCTCCATAAGTCTTAGGACAAATACATTTTTCTTACATACTATACATGCAGTGCCCTCCGAAAGTATGGAAACAGTAGAGTGAAATCAGTTTAGCTATTTGCTATACAGTATACTTAAGGAATTTTCATCAGCCTTTAAAAACAAAGCTTAAAACCAAGACTAGATACTTGTTAGGACACTTGTCAATTGGAAACACCTGAGCAACAGTTAACACCTGTTAGTCATCACTTCTCAATTTTGTACAGCTGAAATGGGGGGAATCAACCATGAATATACAGAACCAATCCATAAATGAGCCAATTAAGAATATATAGACATAACATGAACAGGTATTCCTATTATTCCATTCTGATGAGATCTCTTGCAAAAGTCTGTAATGAACCAGCCAATCAGACAAAGCAACAGACAAAAGCATTTTAAAATATGCATACATGTCAATGTGATGAACCCAGTCCCTCAAATCAGCTCCATGGCTACTGAAATTGCCTTTGAGACAGAAACCTCCTGATACTATTTCTTTAACAGAGGCCAATTCCTCCCTGTCACAGCAACCAGACAAAAAGTAGGTTCTGGTAAAGCAGCTTTGCACTAGTTACAGTACAAAGTGATTTGGCCACAGAAGAGGGAAAAAAATGAAATGTGATGCAATTGAGCTTGTGGACTGACTTCATTCTTCTGGGTGGAGCCATTTATTGCCTGAAATGTCTTTTAAAAAAAAAGAAAAGAAAAAAAATATTTTTTCTCTTTCTTTAGGCCATGTTTTAAAGATTTAAAATAATTGACCTTGAAAAATTAATTACTTAGCGCATGGTCGCTTTCTTAGCTGACGCTATGGTGAATTAGAAGGGAGCAGTGACATTTTTCATCCCGTTATCAGCTTTCATTTTTCAGGTAAATGTGTAGCAGCTTGGGGAGAGGTCATTTGTTTATGACCACAGGGGAGGAAGGGAGGATGGAGGCACCAGAAATTCAGATACTGGAACAGTTATTCATTCCGTAGTTTTCACATCTTTACACAACAACCAAGATGGCATGCCACAGAGGTGAAGCAAATACAAAATGAACAGACATCCAGCAATCATGCATTCCACATATGGCTCACTCCCTCGGCTGAAAACACTTGTTTCACGTTTCACTCTCCCTCCAAAGTGTACTTCAATATTTTAGAATTTGGGTCAAGTCTGTCATTTACAGTCCTGGTGTTGCTATATTTTTCAACCAAATGATGCCCCTAAATAAAATAAAAAAAGTAATGTTTACAGCAATATTGTGCGATTCTGCATCAAGAAGTCTCCAAATATGTACCTGTAGGTTCATACTCCATACCTTCCAGAATCAACTTTGCACAGTACATTGGCGCAATCACCTGGCGAGGTGCGTGGTGTACTGGGAGTGGCAACTGAATCTTGAATCCATCCACAATATTTTCTTCTGGCAGAATTTAATAAAACATAGCCTAGAGATTTATAATGGCCTAGTTTTAATTCACAATTAAACCTGTAGCTCAATACTTTAAACACTATTCTATAACTAAGAAATACTGATGTTTTTCAAGTATTTCTTAAATTTTACTATTACATTTTGAATAGGTTCCCTCGAACACAATCAGCCTGAATAGAGGTCTGCCTTTGGAGGAGTTCCAATGAATCTCTCCTCTGAGTGAATACTTCTGAGGAAGATAGTGACAACACAGTTGACACCACAATAGAGGTAATTTTCCCATTATATCTTGGTCAGTATCTAAATAAATTCTCAAAATATTTGATTATTATTCAGTATGCTAATAAATAAGGAGCCAGCCTGCTTTTGAATAATGAATAGCATGTGAAATTATGCACTGTGTTTGACTTGTTGATGGGGGTTTAGTATTTGACGAAAACCTCAGTCAATGGACCTCAATGAATAGATTAATATACAAGATGTTATAATTGTGATTATTGTGCTCATTTTGTATGATCTTCTCAACGTTTTGCTGTCTGAGGATAGCTGCAAGGAGAGGGAGTTTGGGACAGAGATAGGGGAGGGTTACAGGCCAGGGGAAGTGGAAATCCTGGAAATCCTTAGTTATATTTGGAGTAATTCTGACTCTTCGAAAACAAATGCCAAAGGGTTACCTTTCAGGCGATACCAGGACTTCAATGGAAAACATTTTGAAATCATAGGGCATAAAATGCTTAAATAGTCAAAAGCAGTGGATCTGGACATAGCAGGTGTTCAAATTAGGCATTGATTCTTGAACAAAGAAATGTTTTGTATACTTCATGGCATGCCATCTTGATGCATATCAATGCTTCTTCGAAATATTGAAAATAATATAATGAACATATAATGTTATTCATATGATATTATTAATATATTATATACGACACAATTAAGAAATAATGAATGCAATATAGTGCATTGTAGTTTTTGAGAAATATCACTTTTCTTGTTAATGCGATGATTTAGATGTTTCTTATTTGAAAATATATAAATACATCATGATAAGAATATCATAATCATGAGATCTAACTGCATATACAGTATGGTCTGCATCAAACATGCATTGTACTCTATATGCCAAGCTAATAATGCAATCTTATAAATACTATACAGCTGTAATACACTAAGCTGCATCAAAATGGATTATGGCACACTTCACTTTGCATGGGGGGATCAAAAAGATAAATACACTGATCCGGCTGTAGTAACAAAGCTTCACCTAAGAGCCTGTGCCTAGAGATTCAAATTATAAGAGAAAAATATTGGAGTAAATCAAAAACACTAACTGGTTCTTCTTTCCAGAGAGATTCATTTTTAACTCGGCCTCCCTCCCCTATTTTTAGCCGTACTGTTGGTGTCACAGGAAATAGGGTATCACTATAATCTGACCCTCTGATTCTGGTAACAATATGGCACAAAATCTATAGAGCCAGAATATAAGTATTTATCTCAGCTGCTATGTGCTAAGCATTCCAACACAAAACCGCACAACACCCTTTTCATACTTAGAGATACACCAGGGTACAGACTTTATGTTACATGAATGAGAAGCAGTATCAATGAGCTCACGCCACCAACCTCAGCTGTGATAAACATCTATATCTACCTTCACATCACTCCTACTGGCTAAGGCAGATCATGAGCAACACACTTTTTTTATTGGGAGCCTGCTGCATAGCACCCACAGGTACACTATAGCGTGGGTTAGCACAGAAATCTTTATTTACTGTATCACAACCATACCATGGCTAGTATTTGGAAACATTGACCATCATCTTTAATATTTCAGAAATGAAGACCTTGAATGTCAGCAGCAGAAACCAGTGATGATAGAAGAATGCTGTAATATTGCTTGGTCCATACAGCAAACTATACCGAATGAAGCCTTCCTGTTCCTCATAAAACATGACATCTACTCCTGTGAACATTTGAGAATGCACATATCATTTTGCTCACTGTTGAGGTCAAAAGTTGCACAATATTTTATTTATTGTGTTGGTTGAGCGATTTTAAAATAACAACATTCTTACTTTTTCCAACCTTTTTAAAGCCTATATTTACCCTGACATGATTATTAACATTTATTTTGGATTCTTTGGTGGTTCAGACAATGACAGTAAGTTAACTTACTGGACGGTGCAGTGAAAAATGATTTTCCCCCTTCCTCATTTCCTCTAATATTGCATACGTGTCACACTAAATGGTTTCTATCTTTAGACAGCAACATGAGACAAAGGGGACATGAACACATTTTTAAAATTATTATTTCATTTATTTAATGAGAAGAGTTATCCAATACCCAAGTACTGCACCCCCCCCCCCCCCCCCCTTAACTTAATAATAGGTTGCAACCCCATAGCAGCAATAATTGCAACACCTATCATTTGATATCAGTGTTTCACATCACTGTGGTTTTAGTCCACTCTTCTTTGCAGAACTGCTTTATTTCAGACAAATTGGTCAATTTTAGACAAATTCAGACACTTGGACCAGTGGCAAATCTTGCCTGGAGTGGTTAGCCTGACAAAATGTATCAAAGGGTTCATCAATAATGCATACAGGAAGTCACAAAAGATCCTAGAAGAACATCCAAATAATTGCAAATATATGGTGCCATTTTAGCTGATAATAACTTCACATCATCACATCAGAACCAGAAGTTCATTTTTAGCCCAAGATTTACTTGAGGCCTTAGCACAATGAAAAATTAACAGAAGCAATCTCTGCCTATTTTCCAAGAGGCTACATCAAATCAACCTCATACAAGGCACTGTCCTTTTAACTGCCCTGCCACAATCCATAATCGATTCCACAGAAGAAAAAATAACAGTATTTTGTTTGACAATATCAACAATGCATTGCTCTTTATGGGGATTAAATGACACTGTGCTCCTTCTCTAAGGGGCAATTTAGCATGTGTCTGCCATCATCCTTTCTACCCCTGTTCTTTGTTTGATGAATGATTAGCTATCAAACAGCTGTGCAGTTATGAAGGGTATGCTAATAATAACTGTCTGCTGTACTGTGTGCTTTTGCGGCAAGTACTTGAAAAGTACCGCTTTTTTCAAAAAGATAACTTTACATGTCATGTCATATCATGTGGCTGATGCTTTTATATAAAGCAACTAACAGTTGACAAGATTAAGCAGGAGACAATCCTCCCCTGGAGCAATGCAGGGTTAAGGGCCTTGCTCAAGGGCCCAACGGCTATGCAGATCTGTTTGTGGTTACACCGGGGATCGAACCATCAACCTTGTAGGTCCCAGTCATGTACCTTAACCACTAGGCTACAGGCAGCCTCTCTAACATAATTTTGCTTTCATTACCAACAATATACAATTATCACTATTTCATATCAGCAATTCTGCCATCAATCGAGCCAGGCTTTTACCATTTCAAACGTGACTGGTACTCCACAGCCATAAAACATGGATCCTGTATGTGTCTCCCAAGTGATAGACACTCTAATTAAACCTTTTAAACAGTGATGGGTAGACCTTAATCGAGAACCCTCAAGACCAGGAAGGAGTCAAAAGCTAGCAGTACTTCAGGTGACAATCTGAAGTGCAGATTGTCTTGCTTTTGTTAAAGAGTATTTATTTAAATATTTTGTTTTCACCATGTAGAAATTGCAGCATAATAGTTCCCCATGCCGAAGAAATCCTACATTTTTCTTATTTCTCAGCTTCATAATGGCTTATATCACTTACAACTCTGGTGCTCATGTTGACAAAAGTCATTATCTCCAAAGGTAATTGGAAATGTATTCTTAGAAAAAAAAGCAAGTCTACCTGTTCATTACTTTAGTCATTTGGCAGCTCTTATCCAGTGCGACATACAACAGAGTACATAAACCATAACCAGGGACACGTGTGCTGAAAGTATACTTCAAAGGCAATTGAAAATGTATCAATAGAAAAAAAAGCCCAAATCTTTAGCTATACGTATATAAATGGCCCTGTTCCACCAAGGGTGCAGTGGACTGAAGCTGGCTTGGCTTCCTGATATATAATATATCCTCATGTCTGAATATATACTTCACAATAATATACCAAGGAGCCAAAGGATACTGTACCAGTTACAATCAGTGAGAGATATGTCTAGGTTAACTTTACACTGGAATGACATGTGACCTATTGTGTGTTAGATAATCCATAGTTCACAGGAAATATGTGCACACACACACACACACACACACACACACACACACACACACACACACACACACACACAAGATGCAGTGTTCCTAGCATTAATTCTGGTGTATAAATCAAGAATCTCTGATATCATCTAATATCCCTTATCATCCCTTACCATATCCTTTCAAAAATATTTATTTCATTTTCTTAAATATATTTTTTAAATACATTTTTTAAATATATAGTTTAATGTGAAAGTGGCAAATAATGTGAATTTGAATTAAATTTAAAAATAAAGAAGTTTTCATTATGAGCCAATAAGAAAATGTTTTCCCCAGTTTTGGGTTGGATAAAACACAGGAGCTCTTCATAAAATGGTTCATGTCAGAATGTATTAGCATTCAGCTCAGGTGGCTGACCTCATCACATCAGTGACCAGTAGAGGCCCAGACATTGACTTATAATTACCATCCTCCCCTGCTCCATGCTACTGAGTGGGCTGAGCAGTGGGTGTTACTTCAGACCCAGTCATGCCTACTTCCTGACTAAAACAAACAGGTTCTTGAGATGCTACAGTAAAGAGGTTTCCAGCAGAGACAAGGATGCATACTGTCTGAAAAAAGAGCCATATTAAGCAAAGCGGCATGGCTAAAATAGGCCATATTCTGTCCTTACATAAAACATATTAGTGGAGAATTTGCATCTAATCTCTTTCCGTTAAGATTCTGCATTTTGTGACCAGCTCAGTATTTTACCAAATTCCAGTAAAAATATGTTGTATCCCAAAATAGAGAGTGAAAAAAACTGTCTATTTCTTTCACCTGACCTCTTTAACAACATACACAACATTACTTGCCCCTGAACTCTGGGTCTTGGGATTCAATCAATTCTCATGTATATGTGAAATTGAGTATTGAGAGCAGGATTACTAAACCACTATGGGGACCAGTAGGTTTGAGGCTATTAACCCCGAATGTGACTCGGATGTTCAGTCAATTGTCTGCTCTAAATACTCACCCAAGGCTGGAAAAACTATTAAGAATGGTTCAGCATGTGAACAATGAGTTTGCTAACAACTGGCAGCCGAGGAGATAAAATATAAGATATCAAGAAGGATGTCTATCTCTTCATATTCTGGTATATTGGAACAAAATAGAAATGCTTCACAAATTTTGGGCAACATAATGTTAAATTGTTTTCCATACCTTTGCCCAAAAGAAACACTGTACTTTGCCATGATTTGAAAAATTTAAAGAATACACTATAATTTCAGCAAAAATAATCTAGATTATGTGAAATAAAATTTGCTTGTGGCATACACACACACACACACACACACACACACACACACACAAATGTAGTTTGTGATCACCATCACCAGGATTGTTTGAAGCTTGAAAATGACATACCCAAAACAAAATGGTTAATATTCTTGAACCCTTTTGACTACAGTCATAATCCTGGTGCCTTCTGAAAGGTCACCCACTGGGGAGTCAGAATTACTCAAAATATTACTAAAGCAAAGTTACAGAAGCCCAAACACCATGAAAGAAGAAGCATTTTCACTGAAAATGTTTTCTGTTTTTGAATGGATACAGATTATTGTGGCTGTGAATGATGTGGTTAGAAACACAATGGAGCCACAGCCACAACACTGGACAATTCCACCTTTCAAATGTAAAAATATCTCCTGAAATTAGCATTGTACATTGTTTTTTCTAAGCTATGTCTAAGCAGTTTTCCAAAAAGAACATTTGGAGACTCCACAAGGACACAAAATGATATTATGGGTTTTTATGAGGTTTTATGAGGTCTAGGACTGGGTGAGCCTCTGAAGGGGATCTTAAAGCTACCCAAGGACCATGAGGTAACCGCTAATTAACAACCCCCAAAAAAGAGGGCAATAATTCTCAAATGAAATAAAGTAAGGTGCTTCGGGCATATGACAAAGGTCACTATAGCAACACTCGACCACTCACTCCTCTAGGAAACTCAGTAGCGCACAACCGAGCCGATGAACAGCAGGTAGACAGCACAACTCCACTGACAGCTCTCCTAAAATGGACGTAGCTGATAAACCAAGGCGAGAGAGAATTTCAGGCAGAGAGACGAGACTGCCAAAATGCCAGGCAGCGAGTCTCCAAGCTGGTAACCCGACCAAGAGTAGTGAGGATAGCTAGTCTCTACGCTTGGTCCCGTAGCTAAAGGAAGTCCCGGGATTCCTTTAAAATTTAAAAGCAATCCCGTCCTCTGACTACCGCATATCTCGCTTTGTGAATACCAGAAAACAGTGACGAACGACATACGCAAAGGGGACCCAGCCTCCAGCTCCACTAATAATGATTGAGGGAGCTTCAGGTAGAGAGGGTTTCAGTGCTAGGAACCCGAGCAAGTGTCAGGAGGATACCAAGCACCTACACTTAGTCCAACAGCTAAAGGAAGTTCCTGGAATCCTTTTCATTTTAAAAGCATTCCAGCCCTCCGAATACCTCTTCACCAGCTTTCTGAATGATGGAATGTGAAGTGACACAAAAATCTAGGGAAGACCAAGCTTATAGAGATCAGACACACCTGTTCGCGGTACCCAACTCCCCAAGCAATCAGTGTTTACTAACTACACAAGGGGAACATGAACGCATCCAAAGCACCCTCTCACAGCCCCAAGAGGTAATACCCAAAAAAACTACTGAGCCAAGCTAAAACCATGGCAACACACCTCTTCAAACATGATATTCCATTACATCTCAGCATTTAGTAGGTGGTCTTATTGTAGGTGACTCAGATTGTGATGGATACATTTTTACACATGATCATTTATACAGCCAGTGTTTTTCTGAAGCAGCTCAAGTTAAGTACCCTGCTCAGGGGAACAACAGAAGCACCCAGCTGCCCAATCAAACCCACAACCTTTGAGGTTCAAGGTACTCAATAAAAAGATACGATAAAACCTGAATTAATAGCCTGGGTATTTCAATGGAAGAAAGTCCTGGCATTTGTTGGAGACCAGCTGTTGTTGGAGAACAGCGTCTGTTGGTTTTCCTCATTTAAAGCTCATTCTAAAGCTAGGCTACCAAAGCTGATAGTATATAGCCTAAGTTTTTGTAGTTGTACAACTATTTTAATGATCAATACTATAAAAGATTGGATGAACTGCAAATGTGAATAGGACCTGTTAAAGTAAATTGCTAGCTTACGGATATCACTATATCTACGTAAACATACGTGGACATTTGCTTGGGCTATGGAGTATGTACAATCTTTACTTTTTTACCTTTTTCATTCACATACTTTCTTGTGGTCTCTTTCAAAGTGCTTTTACTTTATAGCATTTAATATCAAACTGTCTCTGTTTCCACAATGGTAACTTCTGTACGTTACCATTCAACTGCACTGCAATGTGACATTGACAAACTGCTTTCCTCTTTCCTGGGTCATGTATTTTCTGGATATTATTGGATATGCCATTAAAAGAGACCCACTCTTGATAGGGTTGAGAAAGGTTTTGTTCTACAGAAATTTGCAATATGCACCGAAGCTCATCCAGCTGATATCAAGCCTGAATCACAAGTCATGTGTGTGCATGTTTCAGATAAACTGTCCCAAATATCCTGAGATTAGGACATAAAATGTTTTGCTAGATCCTTTTACATAATTAAACACCTCCTTCTTTCATGGCGAATGTCACTGCTCAAACTAACAACAAGGCCATATATCCTTATTTTCAGTAATGAACTCATACAGAACTTTGAGTTATAAGAAAAGAAAAACAGAATAAAAATGATCTGTGGTGAGGTGACAAAAATGTTAAAATCAATATTATACTTAAATAATAACACTTAATGAGGTAATTTTTCTTTCTGAAACAGCTTATAGATCAATGGCTAAACTGTAACTCAACAGAGCATGAAGTTTGAATAGCTGCAAAGCCTTTATTCAATGAAAAGCCATACCTTCTCTGAAACTTGGATTTAATGAGCAGATAATGAGTTATTTTTTACATCATGCATGACTTCATAGATGACCTTTTCAGCCCTGGGAAGACACTCATGCTTACACATCACAGCTATCTGTTCAAGTGAGCGTTGTGTCAAGATAGAACCCAAAAGGCCAAGTCCTGTTTCAATGGCATTTTGATGGCATTTGTGTGAACTTCCACGTGACGTTTCACTTTTCTTCTCATATTAAATTTCATTTGTGACACCCATATCAGTGGCACAGGCTCACAGGATGTAAAGCTCCAGCTGCCGAACGCTACCGGAGATCAAGAGAACGCTATGTGCCTCAAAGACTCTGCTGAGAAACAGAGGCCTTAAGGACAAAGTGCTTTGACTTCTCATGCGTGTGTGTGTGTGTGTGTGTGTGTGTGTGTTAGGGAGCTGTCTTTGTGGCTGGAATTCCAACAGTCATCACCCTCTCTGTGGTTCAGAATTTACCTCATACACAATCATAATGCTCAGACCTGCTTGACCTACCCTAATTTCAGCTTCACAGTAGACTGAAATTTTCTGAGAATATAACTGATTATTGAATACATGAAAACAGGAAAAACTACGTGTCCAGTTAAAGCACTAGCTTTAGGTTTAGCACTAGACATTTTTTCCCTGTTAAGCTTCATCACTTGATATCGCATTGATACCTTTCCATTTTCTAGAGTGGATTTTTGTGATGTTCTCCAGGACAACAAAGAATATAATTTCCCTTAACCAAGGGAAAGCATTTCTAGTTAGATGTACAAAATAAATATGATAATTACAAAGCTGACTGATAATTATACTCCTATAAATATTATTTCCTGGGGTTAAACCTTTGAGCAGAATATTTTTGTGCACAAAATCAATTTTTTGGTGACTAATCTGTTAAAGCAACATAATTATCATTCAATCATTATATTTTGGCCACAGTATTGACAATGACACTACACTAGAATCAGATTAACTTGAGATCTTTTATTTTTCTCCAACCCATTCAAAGTCATAAACTAGAGAAAGCATCAAGCAATAATGGCTCCAGACACAGAAAAACTGCAGTTTTTTCAAGATCTTAAGAGCAGGATGTGCTCAACTGTTCAGTGGTTTACATTAACTGTAATGAGAAAATAACAATAAATACACAATGGTAATGCTGTTAGTGACTATTAGCTGTGCAGTTTGAATTAGGAAACACATTTAAGGTAATTTATTTTTACCAGGAGGCAAGGTGACTCAGTCTTGCTTACATAACATTACAGGGACATACACTCAGTGAGCACTTTATTAGGTATTAATTAGACTTCTTTTTTTGACTTATTAAGTCTTCTGCTGCTCTAGCCTAACCACTCAAGAGGTTTGACGCATTGTGTGTTCATAGATGCTCTTCTGCATACCACTGTTGTAATGCGTAGTTATTTACGTTACTGTCACCTTCCTGTCACCTTCGACCAGTCTGGCCCTTCTCCACTGACTGCACTCATTAACAACGTGTTTCTGTTGATGAGTCCTGCTCACTGGATGTTTGTTGTATTTTGCACCATTGTCTGCAACCTCTAGAGACTGTTCGCATGAAAATGCCAGGAGGTTAGCAGTTTTTTTTTTATACTTCACAATTATAGAGCCACATTGAACTGTGAATTACAAAATTAATTCAAATAAGTTTCCAGATCACATAATTACAGCCACTTATTTTCATTTTTCCCCAATGTAGTAAAATATGCAGAGCAACAATCACACATTGCATCAAAAAGAATGGACATGTACCCAGGGTGTGAAGTGTGAATGAGCCTCCCTCAGGTTGGTTCTAATTCATATCATAGCCCTATACAACACTGTGGACTTTTTTTCACTAATGACAGGGGATAAGCTAATCATCATGCTGCTTCTGAACATACAACACTAATGAACCCAAACGCTGACCTGGATCTATGGTATGTCATGGAAATATAGAAGTCTTACCCTACCACCCGCACAGCACTGCTTAATGAACTGTAGATCATTAAAATTGTCCCAGGCTGGCATTTTTTTTATTAAAGGGAGATAAAAATTACTCACTCATCTGTCAGTGATGACTTTCTGTTCTTGAAATCCATTAAAATGCACTAGAATGCCACTTTTTTGTAGTGCATGAAATGGTGATCTGATTCAAGCAGCCTAAGCAAATTCCTTGACTCTTTGTTCACATACTTTGAACACAGATAATTACCAGAGCAGTGAAATTGGTGCTTATTCCCTGTATAAAATGAATAATGCTTTCTGTTCGATAGCATTATGCAAAATCAAGTTTCACTTCATTCCAATGATCTCTAGCAACAGATTTTAAGCAACAAGATCTGTGTTATGCTTTTGAGCACCAACATTAACCTTTTTTTTATCCACAGTAAACGTTAGTTCATCTAATATTCTGTTCACCTTCCAGTAAGGTGCTCATGCACACATTATTATGCCAGTAACATTTTCATGCAGAGTGCAGAACTGCTGAATATGTGGTTTATAGTGGTAAGAATGTCTTCAAGACATTAGCTCATTTTACGAGTGTTTCCCGAAACATGTCGCAACTCAAGTAATACATGAAATGTGTATTTTTTCCACAACATACTGGAACGACTTGTGAGATTTCAATTATGGCTTACACCATGTTAAATCCATTTGAGCTAAACGTAGGCTACCACAAATGTGCATTTATCAGCCAAGAGCAGTTTTGTGAAAGTGATCTTGTGTTCTACAGCTTATGCAAGTTCAATTTTTGTTTGATTCAAAAGGCTATTAAACTGCCTCAGTAAATTGGGTAGCCTATTGTCTAATTTCAATCGCAATTTGTTCACACAAACGTCTTGATATCATTTTGATTCTGTACAGTAAATACACCTCTTCAGTTAACTGCTGTAGGGAAGGGCATCTTTGAGTCACTCTTGAAAACCACTCCTCTCATCATGTTTTGGGAAACGCACGTGAAATTTTCAAGAGATATTGTGTGTAAAATATGTCAAGACATATTGCTAGCTGTTTTTCAGCTCCAATTACGAAATGCAAACAAACACTTTAACGATGGAACACACTGTCAAATAATAACAGTAGCAAATGGCATACAACAATTTTAACATAAATAACATGACATACACAGACTGTTTTATTATCATGGTTATTCCATCATAAGACATTGGTTTGGGGGTTCATGCTAAAATAGAAGGCAGGTGTAGTTTATGCTGCCAGGCAATGTCATCACAGTGATCAGTCACAGCTGCACTGGTCATGATGAGCAGGACTGGTCTGCATGTGTTGTCTTTCACCATGATGAAGAGAGTCATGTACCCATGGGGCTGCTGTATGCAGGGCAGTCAAATAGCCACTGCCTGTGACACGTGCAGATTCAACAGACTAGACTAACTGCCCACTGCTGCTTACTGTAAACATGCAAGTGATGCACATTCACCTTCCAGTCTCGACCAAAATAGCACTTTCATGACCATACGTATTTTCTTTCATACTTACTTGACATAAATAAATAAATAAATCTCTGTTGTTTTCCTAACAGGGATGGGCAAGGAGCTTCAGACCAGCTTCTGCACTTAATTATGTTTAGCCCAATAATTAAATGATCAAACATTTTATCTACAATCTCTGATATGACCAGCAGTTGAATGCAGATGAATCCTGTGTTGGTACTGTATATGAGACTAATTAGCCAAAACCTGCATGCACATCGGTCCTCCAGAAAAGGAGTTGCCCACCCCTGCCCCACGGTATATGCCACAATATTTGTTTTGCTGATGCCCTTGCCCAAGGAAACTTAACTTTTTAGTTCACATATTTCCTGTTTAGGCTAATGAGAATTTTCAGCTTAATGTTCAGGATTCACACTGCATATTAGAAATACAGTTCTCTAACTAGTAGGCCACAATGCCAAACATTTACACTGCTGGCGTCTTTGAAAATAATATGCAATGTTTTTCAGTGAACAAGAAATGAATTAATGTCACACACAATTTAGCCTTACAGTACACTTGGAGGCTGCAGCTCTTTCATTACAACATCGACCTGTAATGGTTTCTTTTAACCTTCACAAAAAGCCTCTTCTCTCCGCTGAGCCCAGCCCCGAGAGATGGGCTCATGCTTCAAATAATTTTAACTGACGTGGTAAAAGTTTTAACAGGTTGTGTCAAATTAATATCTACGTTCCGAGGGCACCACCTGTTCACTTCATTCTTCAGCCGGGCCGAGGATACCAGGCTTGACAATGTAATGTGGTGGAGAGCACTACCTTTCAAGCAGCCCAGTCACTCACAGCGGCAGCTACTGAAGGCCCTGGCAGATATCCACATGCAAATATACTATAACAATGCCTGCTGGGGTTGTAAATCAAAATAGATATGGTTTCTCTTATTGAGGAGAAATGGTCCCTGTCTCTGCTATGTGCTTATAATGGAAAACACCTACTCTACTTTCCAATGCATTTTGCTATTTGACAGTACAGCAATATTATTTTGCTCCGGAAAATGTTTTTCAATAAATTATCATAGCAATCTGCGGTCTTCATAATACATCTAGTCAGACCTGTACATTCTCACTAATTGGAATGTTCATATTAAAATAAACATGAAAAATAATGACCTCAAGCTTCAAAGGAGGCTTCTTGTTATTTTTGTGGCTGCTATCTTCATATTCACCATGCTTAGATTATTGATTATGACTGTAAGTGCCAGCTATTGTTATTGTAGTATTTTCGTATTAAGTTTCTTTGCATGCCGTGTATATGGTCACTTACAAGGATGTGAGTCACGTGGTGTTGGTGGTACGTCAGCAGCACTATAGTAAAGTCAGCTGCTCTTCACCGGGTGTTTCTTATGAATTAACTGAGAGGGTGAGGGGGGAAGTCTCACTTTTGCTGACCGCTTTTGAACACTTTTGATCGCTCAACACTAACAAATGAATAGTTTTTTAAACTTTGGGAAGTTGTTTCACTGTGTGTTTTTTATCAGCAATAAATATGTAAAACGCAACATCTTTGGAGCGAAGATTTATTGACAGCACGTCCGGCAGGTAAAGTTTTCCCCTGCTTAGCCTCTCGGCGACTATAGTTTTACTTTTTTCGATAGTCGCTCTACAATGACCATGATAAGTTATTACAGAGTAATAATTTACGTAAACATATTTCAGTTCACTGTACCAGCAGTAATCACTACCATTCAGTGTTTAAGTCCAAATCAATAAGGAAAATGAAGAGTCTCATAATCAAATACAGATAATGAACTAAGGAATAATCCATGACAAGGTGATCATCACACGGTTTCACAGCACAAACAGTTGCCTCTGTGGAGTGTGTTAAAACCGTGTAAATTACCACCTCAGAGTGGATTATTCCTCTTATACCATGCTCTTTTACCAAAGTAAAAAATATAAGCAAAGGTTGTCAATATTTTGGCCCAATTCACCCTCAAAATATAACTTTTTTTTGCTGGAACTAACTACTTCAGGCCATTAAGGCGGCTACTATTTCAGCATGTTGCTATGGTTACATATTTTGGTTAAGTTCTGATCAAAATAGAGAACTGGCAAATGGCCAGTTTTGATTATTTTTCATTCATTCATTCATTATCCTAACCCGCTTATCCTGAACAGGGTCGCAGGGGAGCTGGAGCCTATCCCAGCATACATTGGGCGAAAGGCAGGAATACACCCTGGACCGGTCGCCAGTCCATCGCAGGGCACACACACCATTCACTCACACACTCATACCTATGGGCAATTTAGACTCTCTAATCAGCCTAACCTGCATGTCTTTGGACTGTGGGAGGAAACTGGAGTACCTGGAGGAAACACACGCAAACACGGGGAGAACATACAAACTCCACACACAGAGGCCCCGGCTGACCGGGATTCAAACCCAGGACCTCCTTGCTGTGAGGCGGCAGTGCTACCCACTGCACCATCCGTACCGCCTGGGCAACACATTACACAACTATATCACACAATTTAGCCAACATAGCCAGCTTTTCTGTTTTGTGCTGGTGATTGCTCGCCACAAAAGGAAAATATAGATTATAGATAACTGAAGGTTGTCTGTTTACATACAACCATTTCAGCTCATCACATTGTAACATTAGCTAGCAATCTAGCCAAACAGATCACTTACACTTTATTGGCAAGTCATGGTCAATAACAAATCCCTTTTAACTAATATCACACTGATGGCTTTGGGTCTCTCCTTAAGTTGCAACAAATTGCAGGCAGCATATGAATTTAAAACAGTGATTAGGCTTCACTGGCACTATCTGCCAAACTTATTAATGCCAATGATTATATGAAAATAATCACCACCTAGCATCCAATCAGAATCGAGTATTAACCCAGACTGTGGTATAAAGACAAATGGCTCGCACTTCACTCTGACCATTACACATATTTCAAAGTATTATGAGTACATTCCCGTTGCATGCAAACAGTGAAGAGCTATGGGGTAAAATAAATTAAAATAAGACCATGCTTTCGTAAAGTAATATCTAAAGATATGGAACCGTAGATGCTATTTTCAAGCATGCATCCCTTGCTACCCATCACAGAAGTACTGCTTTCTTCCTAATTTTCAAAGCGAAGCTGCTTGACTTTGTATGATGGACTGCCTATGTGTATACCGGTGATGAAGTCTGCCAGGAATTGGGGAACTTTGCAATTAGAGGGCACTTTTTCTCCACGTAAAACTTTCCTGCACCCAGAAGAAGAACAGGGCAGACAGCTAAAGGCCCCCTCGCCCTGTCTGCCTCACACTGGGTCTTTGACTGCACCTGTCTCAGCCTTGCTGCATGGCTACCCTGATGAATATTAAAGAGCATATCTCCGACAGTGCTGGGGCTCACCACTAATTCAGGCAAATTACAACATTTATGCACAATTGTTCGCTGTATATTTTTGGTTCATGGATTTATTTGTCTGTCAATCTATTGAGCTATCTATCTATCGATCTAACTATCTATTTTATTTATTGACATTAAAAACATATAGATCAAGGTCCCGCTGTACTATTGTATTCCATCCTTCTTGGATTTGCCCCCGCAGATATCTCTGTTCTATAATACAGGCTCAATTAGAGACAACGTTTCATTCAACTCAAACAGATACATGACAAAACTGAAATTGCCCTCAAGTAAATTTGGTGTAGAATCTGTTGTCAAGAACCAACATGACAGCGTGGATAAATGAAAAGCGGCAAAATATACAGTACAAATCCGAGCTTTAGAGTATGATAAGACAGTTTATTCCAAATCCATCTGAGTTTCCTTAAAGTTCCATAAACAGTCCAATAAAATGTATTCTGTATTATGTTCAGCTCAGTAAAATATTCCCTGTATGCATGTTTCATTTGTGAATGTGTGTGCAAATGCCCCTTTATGGACTATGGTCTGCTCCTGATGCCTTAGGCCAGGGGATTATGGGGTCTGGCTCATTGTGACCATTGAAATGATAATGGAAAGAGAAAATGCAGTTGCAATGAAAAGCACTTATACTGTCCCTGCACTTGCCTGTCTGTTCAGCTGTTGATCATGCTACTCCTCTATTTTCAGATTTATCCAATGAAATAGTACATAAAGCATAAGTTCTCTATTTTTGCATAATTTTGCCATAAGTGATTTCTGAGTCTGACAAACCAACTGACAATAGATGACTAAAGACAAAACTAAATATAATAAAATCACCTTTCATACTGCTTACAAAATCTCTGAAAAATTAAACGGTGTGATTACATATAATTTTCTTACATAAATACAGATTGTTTGCATGTAGTTATGGATTTGAAAAATAAATACACAGCAAAATACAAAGGGAAAACTAATATTTCAAAATCAATTATTGTTGGTACACTGTATGCAGATTATTTCACAGTCCAACACTGTGCACTGTACTCTCAGGAGCACTGATTTCTACACACCACATTGTGAAAGTTCAACAGGCAACATGCTCTCCAAGGAGGTGTGAGAAAATAGTTCCCATGGGACCGGAATTGGGGTTACACAACCAATGACCCCATTCATCTTCCCAATGTCAAATTCCTACATAACATTTTACAGTGCAGACTACAAGTGGCATTCCAAAAATGAATTTTTTCAAAGGTCGGGCAAGATTCACGAAACACTCGTGAATGCTGTACACAATGTTCTTTCACAGATGAATATCATGTATAGTTGAACCATTTCTAATTGTCCCTGTAGTCGCTGCTCTCTAGAATGATTTTCTGTAGTTACCCTAAAAGCTGATAGTGAAGGCAAGCTTTTTTCAGCAAAATACCTGTCTCCAGGTAAATTGTCAGCATTTCCACAACATTTACCTTACCGTAAGACCACTTTTGTATCAAATTACTTGTATTTACTAACCAAGGATTAATCCTGAAATACTGCTGCAGAACTACCTGTAATTTAACATAAGAAACATTTGCTTGCACACTGCAATATGCGGGAGTTTAGGATCTTATTTCTTCTCCCAAACTGAATGCTGCAGGAGTAATCCTGCAAAGAGAAAACAGGTTTTTGAGGCCAGCTGATAAAAATTAGGCCTGCATATCCCCCATGGTGCTACTTAGGATACTCTTCCTGTAGAGCATCCCGGATGAGGGGAAGTTGTAAATTGAATAATTAAAAAGTTGGGAGTCTGAAATGGGCCCCTGACAGAATTTATATACTTTAAGCTTGGGAATTGTGGGAAGACATCGCTATGCCTTTTTTCATTGGACATTTTTTGACAGTAAGGTAAGAATAATTGGCTGGCCAAAACAGTGTCTCCGGTGTGCATAAAAAGGCACTACAGTAAAAGTATTGCTATACTATACAGTGAGCAATTTATTAGGTAGACCTGTACACCCGCTTGTTAATGCAAGTAATAAGCAATCATGTGGCAGCAACTAAATGCATAAAAGCATGCAGACATGGCCAAGAGGTTCAGCTGTTGTTCAGATCAAATGTCAAAATGGGGAAGAAATGAAATCCAATATGTAACTTTGACCGTGGAATGATTGTTGGTACCAGACAGGGTGATTTGACTATCTCAGAAACTGCTGATCTCCGGGGATTTTCATGCACAACAGTCTCTACTGGTTGCAGAGAATGGTGTGAAAAACAACAAAAAAAACAACATCCAGGGAGCAGCAGTACTGCAGGCAAAAACGTGCGGTCAATGAGAGAGGTCAGAGGAGAATGGCCAGACTAGTCAAAGCTGACAGGAAGGTTACAGTAGCACGCGAATAACCATCCATTATAATGGTATGCAGAAGACCATCTCTGAACACACGACACGTCAAACCTCTAAGTGGATAGGCTACAGCAAGTAGAAGACCAATAAATCTAAAAAATAAGTCTAATAAATACCTAATAAAGTCTAATGGGACTAACTTATGAAATTATTTTTGTTTTCAGGAAATGTATTACATTAGCTCCTCTAGCCATATAGCAATGTTAATTTGGGAAGTTCCATTCCTAAAATAATGAGAGCTCAGTATATCCATTAGGGATACATTTGGGATATATCAGGGACCCCCCATTGTCCAGACTCTTATCCCGCCCCCATAGACTTTAGATTTTGCACTTTAATAATATTTCACATACCCTGCTTCAGAATCATCTTGTATTGTAAATATTAATTTGTATTTTTTATTTCTATTTACATTCTACTTTATTTTATATCAATGTTTATTCAATAGTATTATTCTTTATGTTGTCTGCATGAACCTACAAACCACAGCAAAAAAAAATGTTTGTGAAAACTACTTGGCGAATAAAGCGATTCTGATTATAGCTGAAATACAGGACGTCGCAGCTAATACCATTCTCTGCAGTCCAAGAGCTCAAATGTGCAGTCGTTATGCACATGTAATGCAAGTGGAACAAGCAAACTGCAGGTGAGCCACCAATTTCTAATGCCTGAAAAGGCAGAGGAAGTCCCCACCGAATGAAACCGCACCTCCCACAGGGATGCTGTGGCCAGCTGTGACCAACTGCGACCATGCAGTGGGGCAGTTGGGTCCGGTACAATTTGCGACAAGTTTTGTGGTATCCAGAGGATTAACTTCTCAGTGACTTTTAAAATGCAAAGGTTGAATATGAAAGGTTCTTGGGGCTTAAGTATAGCAGAGCTGTCGCTCTGCTCCGGTCTCCCTCCAGCATTTCTCAGGCAGTTTGCACCACCTCCTTGCTTTGTCCAGCCCTAGCTCTCCAAAGAGAACTGATGTCATCAGTATTAACCAGGCAGCTCAAACTGCTGTAAAGTGATTACCTCATTCAAACAATGCTGAATAACTGCGTCAAGATTCAATTGCACCGATTCCCATGCATCCACTGCAAAGTGACATGTAGTGGATTACCATGTTAATTCCACTCACTGAAAAGAGGCCTTTCTGAAGGCCAATACAATAATAAAGGAAATTAGAAGCAAGCTCCATTTGTGATCTGTGGTAGTAAAGGATAGCCCATGTTAGTTTTATTGTGAATTAGCCATCCATATTAGATGGCAGTGGGCCTTAAATTTCATTGGTTATCTTCCAGTTGTGATTTCTGTCATGTTCCTAAATATTCCACAAAAAATGTATTCAATCATTTCAGTAGATATATCTATCAGATTAAGGATTCCAATGCTCTCGCCATTTTAACTGTATGATTGCTTCTTAAACTGCAGTGCCAACCACGTACAGTATGTAGATTCAATACATTATTGAACAGATTCTGAAATAATATCTGATGCATATTTAATCTCCATTCCATAGCACAGAGCCATACTGTAAGTATAAACAAATGCAAAATTGCTAAATAAGATTAATACCATGACTGAAATTATGATGCAATACAATCCACTTGTTCTCCAGCTTGTAACAAATAGCAATACATAGCATTAATATTGGGGAGACCTGCAGCACGGTTTGAGGGGTTTTGTTAAGCTTCCCAGGGCTCCCTTGGATGGCTTACATGCAGAGGTCTGGCAGGTTAATCCATCAACAGAGGCTTTTTCTGGGCTGGAAGAAAGAGGGTCAGGTTACCATCAGCCAGACTATGAACCACTGCCCTCTCACATGATGGCATGCTGTTGAGGTTATGTTTTTGAAATACCCATGGCTGCAATACAAGCTGGATTTTACTTGAAATCACAGGTGGCAAGTCTGTTGGAATTGCACAATCCTACACAATCCTGCTTTTGGAACCAGTGCTACAGTGGTTTCATGTTTCATTAGGTGGTTTGCTTCTGCGGCAAAAATACTGTTGGCTGGAAAAAAATACTTGCGAGGTTCTGACAGTAGGGGGCAGTCGCGTTGCATTTCGGCCTGTAACAGGTGGGGCAGTCATTTTTAGCAAGATTGCCCATAATCTCTACTGGTTTAGGATTTGTTTTTCACACAACCACCACCAGTAGGTAAATCTGAGCACTCTACTCCACAGCTGTTGTGAGCACACCCTTGCCAATGTTATGGACTTCCTTGCCTAGGCCAACCATTTCTACCCTTTTCTTGAAATATCTTGTTATTGTAAATGTATACATGGTAGCACAGTAGCAATAACCATTAATATTACTTGTTAACTGAGCTTATATCTAGCTCTTAAAAATATAGGTCTAACAAAATCTGTAGCAAATGTTTTTGTTATTTTTAACAAAAAAACTTTGTGCAGTGAACATTCAGAGATAGTTAACCAGTGAACAAACAACATTGGTGACATGTTTTGACATCTATTTGCATGCGTAACAGATTTTAGTATATGATCGGTCCCTGCATCATTCATTCATTTGTTATTTAATTTCTGTTACGCTGGTTGAAAACGTAATGGAAACAGAAAAATGAAATATTTTCTTTAATTATTCCGTTTCTCAGCTGTTTACGATCTTTGTCGAAATAGCTAGCTCTAATCTTACTTAGGTTTAGTCTACATATCACTGCACATACAAAAAGTGTAGCACAATTGAGAAACAAAATTCTTCCCAGAAATATACTTTATGCTCATTCATTAAACATATTGTGAATTTAAGCTTGTAGCGAATGTCAGCGCTGTATAAATTATATCTTCCATTAAACAACACTAAACGTTGTTTGATTCTAAACTACTTATTATTTCTTTCTTTATTTGAATAGTCACTGAGTAACATAGAATGCTGATCTTCGGTGAACCTTAAATTATGAAAATACTGTACAAGCATGTTTAGCATTATGATTGATATTCATTGAAATACAGATGAAGTGAGTGGATATTCTAACTCTGACATATTAGAGCAAATATTTTCACCCAGAAAGAAGATACATGACTTTGCTATGATTATAGACCATCGGTACAGATCAAGGACATTCCAGTCGAAGGTAGGGGGAGTGATTCATTCATACAATTTCAAACCAAACTGCCCGGGAATGCCATGATTGAGAGAAGAGGATGGAATCTGTGCTCTTATAGAATTCTTGGATCTTATCACACAGTGTGACAGAAATGAAAGAAAGGATATTTTCTGGGCTACATAGCACAGAATGACATGTGCCAATTGTAAAGGACGGCCGATATTATGCAGCCAGCATTATAGTTCAGTCTTGCATGCACGTACATGGCAAATCAGCTTTCAAAATTAATTCAGGTGGGAGTAATCTAATGTTACTCAACAGCAATTCAAGTTCAGGACTCAACAACAACTTGGTTTTTCTCAAATGCTGTCTGCCAATTTCAAAAATTCAGACTGAAATGGTATTTCCGAAGAGCCTCTTTATATGCTTTATATATACTTTATATGATTACCCTTAGATATCCACGCAATTACAGGAACACAATTCCTGTTCCATTTTCCAGTAATCACAATGCACTGTACAATGTAACGGAGGGGATCTCATTCTGGACTCATTCACAAGTACATTACAGGGTGCACACATTTTCTGTTTTTTTTTTTTTTTTAAGACACTTTCCAAATCAGAATGCCTTTGGAAAGTGATAAAAAATAAAAAAAACCCAATGCTGACATGAAAATATATGAGCTATCAACAAAAAAGACCAGATTTTAACATCAGGATTGGAGCTGAGGATTTGACAGTGGAACCCAGAATTTTCATTTTACACTTGCACCTTATAAATTGTCTGGGCAAAAACTAATATAAAAATGAACCGTAGTTCTGAGGCTCCATGTGATTCCCGAGGCCAAAATATTCATTGTTTTGTTGCTCACACAATTTAATCACACTGGGTCATTTAACTGCCAATCATCTTGTCCCAGTCCAAATCAAGCAAGTGCAATGTCACGCCACATAATTAAACATGATATTAGAAAGTGAACAAAAAAAGATCCCCTCCCAGTGAGAAAGAAACACTTTCTTTCAGGCGTGAATCCATTGTATCCACAGTCAGCAAGGAAAAAAAGTAAAAATGAGTACTAGACTCTGATGTCAACCGTAGCCTGAGGAATTCAATATCGAGAACTGAGAGGTTCAGAAACAAAGTGAATTACAGGCTTAGACAGCGATTAAATAAATAAATAAACAAAGTCAAGAAATGAAATCAGTTTGCAATGGATCTCATATTGCCCCCCCGGCGGATCCTGGGAGACTCTCAGCAGGCATACTGTCTCCTGGAATATTCCGGGCGGCACTAAGCCATGCTGACAGGACTTTTGCCAAGCGTCCTTTCTGACGTTGATGAAACTTCATGGCGGGGCGGACTGCCCCTTGCGGTAGGGGCCTGCCGGGAGGCAAAAGCGAAGGTATAGGGTGAAGCACATTTTCTCCTTCACAGGAGACATCTTCTCATGACGCTCACTCGCTCTGACATCAGCCTATCAAAACAATGCTTATTTATTCATGAATGCTTCCAGGAATTGTGTATGTTCACTATTTTTTTCTTTACGTTTCCCATAATGCTTAAAAAAGGGGTCAAGGGCTCAGCAACTGGTATTGCCTGTTTTTTATGTGAGAAACTCTGGCGCAGCCAATGAAACATTGAAGCTGTACAGTGTATCTATTTTCCATAACAGTGTATACAGATATATATGTAAGGTCGAACAAGTGTGTCTTCTATTCATTCATTCTCTTATTGCTATGAACTGAAAAACTTACACTGAACTTATGGTAACCTCCTGTAATATGTAGGCTCTCCTGACTCACAAACAATTTGAAATTGTCGTTACAGCAAATATCAGTCTGCATAAAACATGGATTCCTACATACAAAATTCCTGTACTGAACTTCAGTAGTGTTCCACAATCCGTAACGAGAAAAGCATTGTGGGCCAGAAGTATTTCAGAAAGTAGCATCTTTGGTCTAATAAGAATCATAACATGAATTAGTGATGTGCAGACTGTAATGGAGCTTGGCTATCACTTTAAGTACAAAATACAAAGGACACAGTGGCAGCAAACAAGGGGAACATGCTTACACATGGACAGACTCAAATAAAATCTACATTATGCATCTGCAAACCTGCATTCTCCAAAAGAATCAAATCAAGCTGGATTTATTCAGTTATATAATAGAAATGATCATATGTATTTGCAACATTAAACACTCACTGATCACTTTATTTGGTAGACCTGTACGCCAGCTTGTTAATGCAAATATTTAATCAGCCAATCATGTGGCAGCAACTAAATGCATAAAAGCATGCAGACATAGTCAAGAGGTTCAGTTGTTTTTTAGACCAAAGGTCAGAATGGGGAAGAAATGTGATCTAAGTGACATTGACTGTGCAATGATTGTTGGTGCCAGACTGGTTGATTCTCCAAAGATTTTCTCACACAACAGTCTCTAGAGTTTGCAGAGAATGGTGCAAAAAACAAAAAACATCCAGTGAGCAGCAGTTCTGAGGGTAAAAACACGGTCAGCGCGGTCAGTGGAGAAGGGACAGACTGGTAAAAGCTGACAGGAAGGTGAAAGTAATGCAAATAAACACACATTACAACAGTGGTATGCAGAAGAGCATCTCTAAACACACAACACATCAAACCTCTACAGTGGATAGGCTACAGCTGTAGAAGACCAATAAGTCTAATAAATACTTAATAAAGTGCTCACTGACTGTATGTGCTTGCTGGAAGAATTAATACAATTTATAGTGGGTTTTTTTTTTTTTTTCAAAAAATAAGCAAAAATTACAACAGGAATAAGTAAATAACTTATTTCCATGCAGGCATTTCAAAATGATCTTTTCAGTAGACTGCATTCGAGTGCAATGACTTATTCAGGTCAATCGCTGACAACATATCATGGACATAGCCAGACAAGTTGCACTGATCTGAATGACAAAGCACCATAGTCAGTCATCACAAGAACACAAACATAAAAAAGCTGAATAGAGTTTAAATATATGTACATCAGAATCCTGACAATAAAATCTTTCCAAGTCACTGCTGATAGCACAGCCTGTATTTATGGAAGTGCATGAAAAACACAAAGGCTGAGCAGAAGGACTGAAATCGCTTTTGAAGACGCATGCCAAGGTTGTTGAAAGTTGTAACTCCCAGTCCAGAGACTATCAAGAGTTCAGCAAAAGTGCCAAATGCGGTATATAGAGAAGAAATGGGCAACATTAGATGCAAAGGAGAATACACAAAATTCCTCAAACTCTGATGGATGAAGGTATAATATGAATTAATAGAGATATATACTGTGTATTATAAAGGCATGGTAGAAGGGGTGAAATTGTTTTGCACAGTGGTTTTTGCCTAAAATATGACTTCTAATAGGTTTTTCTGTTCCTGTACATAATCTAGTGTTTCTTACCTAGCTGCCTAGCAAGCGCCTACCTACACAGTTTTAACCCTCCTGTTATGTTCAAATTTAGGCAATAATGCAATAATGTTCCCGGGTCAAATTGACCCGGTGCATGTTTCACCATCTGAAAGTAGTTTAAAAAGATATTTTTCTCCATAAACATTATCTTTAGCTCAATTAATATCAATTTAATTAATATTTAGTGTAATCAAGTTTTTCACCTCTTACAGATCCTGGTTTACTGATGAGAATCAATTCATTTTCCATTTTAAAAAATCTTTTTCAAACTGTTTTTTTCTGTACACTGGCAAAAATTTGTCATTCACCACATTTGCTTCAACACATTCTTATTTTACTTTGTTTTTTTTCCATCATTTTTTGAATAGTTTCTGTTATGGGGACATGTTGATTAATTCAAACAATACATCTCTTCTGTTAGGTGTCAAACTGTCCCTTTAAATTCAAATATACATGTTGAAACTACATTGAATTTTTGACAATGTTTACAACAGGAAACCTGAACAAGAAGGAGAGATCAATGTGTGTGTGTGTGTGTGTGTGTGTGTGTGTGTGTCTATGAAGCACTGAGTGGCAGTAGGTCACCACATGTTTTGGGCACATTTTTTGCACTTGAAGCATGGTGCTCCTCCAATAGGCTTACCAGTGTACACCTGCATATTCAATGCATAGCTTGAACAAGCTGCCCAGATCTTTATGCCATATTTTGCTGGCATTGAAGGCATGTATTGCCTAAAGGGGCCGCGACCTCTGAATGCCACCAGGCTTTCATTCACGGTGACATTAGGACCTGGGTTGTGGAGTAGTGGCAGCCGCTCTACCCACTTGTCCCACACTGTCCTAATAGCTGCCAGCTTATCTCTCTCCCGTCTGCCAGCTCTTTTCTCCCGATTATCAAACCAGATGACCCTTGAGAAAATATGTAAGATCTCCAAAGACATGGTGGCTCAGAATATGGCCCTATAAGTAATACAATTCATTTTCTTACAAGCTACAGTCTTTCTTTACATTTTTTCTATTTTCAGTATATCAATTTGCGAGGGTGAAAACTAGTTCAAGAAGATTCCCTCTTATACACCTTGCACAGGCACACAACAGTTGCCCAACTGAGAGCAGTGGCCATAGCGTGAAGGAGCAGGGAATACCCCAAAACCCTTCTTCCTGGGCAGCACATTGTGCTCCAAGCTTCCATTCCATTTCAACTAGAGTTGGCTAACATTATTTTATACAGTAGTTCTCCAATATGGAAGTCCATGTAGGCCATTAGGGAATCAGGATGTCAGCATAATTCTTCTGTTATGTCATGAATATTACTTATGCAACAATATACAAGATAGAAAAAAATGCAAAGGACGAAACTCTGTTTCAAACTTCAAAGCCATTTTAATGACTGAAGGGAGCTCTTCTTAAGTGTTGCTGAATGAATCAACCGAGTGTAAACATAGAGATTTGGTTTTGCCAAGTTACAGTAGGAGTGACTTATCATGCAAT
Organism: Conger conger; assembly: GCF_963514075.1. NCBI lineage: Eukaryota > Metazoa > Chordata > Actinopteri > Anguilliformes > Congridae > Conger > Conger conger. The sequence goes on from NC_083762.1 coordinate 29,549,182, forward strand.
TTTGAATGTCTCTCAGCCAATCACAATGCGAGGTCAGAACTAACTGTTGCATAATTAAGATTAGAGACATAAAACCTTTAATGCAGGAGGATGTGCGGTATATGTTTGCAGTTAAGGAAACAAAGTGATGGCATGCTCATGGTCACTTAAGCGTATGCGCCTGTAGTTTTTGTCGAAGATGATGAACGCTAATGTGATAACCCAATTGTTAAGTGTATTATTCATGCACAGACATAACACAATTGCTTGTGTTAAGCAGTAATCAAAATAATAACAGATATGCTGACTGATCATGTTCTGTAGTATTAGTCACAAGCAATCAGTTCACTGCTGTGGGGCAGATTCCTAATCGTATCATGCCTTATGATTACATTACCGGTTCCACATAGGCTGCACATTCTTCTCCACCAATATCACCGTCACTCAATTCTGCTGACTTCATTAATTGTTTGAAAGCCATGTATGATGGCTTAATTATTTATGAAGTAAAACAATGCCATGACCCAATTGTCCTTAGACTTATGACATTCTTATGCATAAAACAATTCTGATAAGAGGGAAATACTATTTCAATTGATAGAAGGGAAGAAGTTCCTGGACATAAAGATATTGTATTAATGATAACAGTAAAGGGTGGTTTGTCCTTCACACAATACCATTCGGAACTAATGATAATAATATCTTCATTTTTTAAGCCCTTTTCAGTCCATGGCAGTATTTGCTATTATTTTAACTTTGAGCATTTTGTGAGTATGAGTTCATATGTGTGAACAGACATTTATCCCAGTATGTCACACTTGTAATATGAATATGTAATATGAATTTACAAATAAATAGCAAAGATGTGTACAAAGTCAAAGATAACCTGGTAACCTGAAAGAAAATAACAATGGGAAAAAAAGGTAACACAATTGTAAAGCTAAACTCCATACGTTTAGCTTTACAGGGTGAAGTCAAACTCCATACGTTTAGCTTTACAGGGTGAAGTCAAACTGCATACGTTTAGCTTTACAGGGTGAAGTCAAACTGCATACGTTTAGCTTTACAGGGTGAAGTCAAACTGCATATGTTTAGCTTCTGCAGGGTGAAGTCACACGGAGTGTGTGCAGCAGGGTGGGAAGGGAGAACTCTGCTTATCGAAGAGCTCATCACACCGTCAGGAGCTTCTCTGCAGTGTGCGCAGTAGCGCTTTGGAAGCATAGCGAGGCTCGTTGATGCGGATAATCATCAAACGTGCCGGCGAAGTAAGCCCAGGTTCGTTTACTTCTCCAGCACCCTGGGGTCGCTCCCCATGTGAACGCAAGCACACTGGCATCAGCTCTCAAGTGCCACTTCTGCCCTCCTCTCTCACTAGTACGGACCCCCTCTTGTGTTTCAAAGCCTATTCCTTCTGACAACAGTGCCTGCCTTATACGCCTTCTCATGTGAAAGCCCTATTTTCAGTTAATTACTGTAAGTAATTGTAGAGAAGCATTTTACAGTAAATAAAAATATGCTCAGGTCAAGGCCAATTTGTAAGCCTGCATGCATTTACATCCATCTAGGGCTTGGTATTTATAAAACATTTATCTGGTGTTTTCTATTTGCCCTGTTAATCCTATGATTTACTCTCATGCATGTAATAAATTACATAAACAAATCTTCACTTAATACTGGCAACTTAATAGCAGAAATAATCAGGCTGCTCAAACTGTACCCCAATATAAAAATAAACCGTCATCCCACTCACAGTAACCTGGTGATTTAATCATAATTTGTGGATAAATGAGGATTTCAGTCTAGACTAAATACAAATCCAATGAATGCCATTGAAACCACTTAATTCTGATTTCCCATTAATTTCTGGCATTCTTGTGAATCTGCAATTGTTGCCCAGATGCAAGGAATGTGAATCTTTTTTTGTGCTCTATGGGTTCAGAACAATTGCACAACAATATTCTATTATGTAAAATGGAGGATATGCAGATTAGGTGTTGTGTGATTGAATGGTGATTTTGTAAAATGTTCCATCCTCTCGCAGGTGAAGAGGGTAATTTATACTTGTAGGGGTCCACAGAAATGAGCCAGCATGAGCCACCGCATGGAAACAGTGGTGTGCTATTGAATATTTATATTTCTGACATACAGTATCTTCGCAGAACTTTTCTTTCCTCTGATGTGCAAAATTTACATTTTCTTGCTAAGCACCAATTATCTCTAAACTCGAGCCATTACATGCAAAACCAAACATATCTGAATGCAGTAGTTAATTTACCTTAAAACAGATGCAGTTGGGAAAAAAACCGACATGTCTGATTTATTAGTAATTTAATTTATAATTGTATGAAAGTGATGCTCTTGAAAAAATTGAAAAATATCTCAAAAAAATGTTTTACATGCGTGTCTTGTATTTTATTTTATTTTTTTTCACTGGAGATGCTTAACCATGTCTGCCAAATGCTACACATCCCATAAAAAACAAGATTGAAATGGTTTAAAATCTTAGCTGCAGACGCTTGCCATGTTTACCATCTGTGTGGTTTCTACACAGCAGTAATTCTGGCTCAGTTTTTTCTTCTTCTTTCAAGTTCAGCTGTCCGGGCTAAAGCAATTATTCATCGGATTTAATTTATCTTTCGCAACCCACATCTCAACCCTCAAAGGGGGATAAAAAAGATTCCGGCTCAAGAGACATTAGGAGAATTCAATTATTTAAAGTTCTAATGGTCCCGGGTTCTTGGAAATAAAGCATGTACTCTCTGTAATTCCTCAGTGTAAAAATGACGTGTATTTAAAGGAAAATTCTTTGTTACAAGGAGGTCAAGTGATGGTGGCCAGTGTAGACTATACTACGCTTTAACACCCGGGTTAGAAGTGGAAAATATTCCTCAAAGCATTGAGCAGCACTGGATGAGCAGAGAATCTATGTCCCACTGGACCACTGATTTTTAGACACCCAAACACACACACGCATGCACACACAACAACAACAACAACAACAACAACAACAACAACAAAGAGATGATGCCTGGAGTTTAATATGGACTTTGAACCGCAACTACAGACCCATAACAAGTTAGCCAAAGCACTCTTGTTCTTCCTCAACAAAACGTTATTGCAAGATTGGCAACTAAGTACCTTGGTGGATCATGGTACTCATTGGTGGATGATGGTAGTTTTTAACATCTTGCATCGGCATCTAGGCATCTAACACATTTGCTTCGCCCACTGAAATCTGTACCAATAATTAGCTTTTGCCACTGTTGCAGTTCACATAAGGCTACTGTTATAATGTCAAGTACATCTGACATGTTTAGTTTGTTAATGTTTTAAAACCATGCCTAACTATTATTTTCTTTCTTTTCTCATTTCTAATCACTGTCTGGATGAGGAGAGAGTGATGTGTTTTAATGGAGATGACCTGTACAAGGACTCCAAGATGTCCTAAAACAAAGTAGAATAATGAAATATGGAAGAGGGAAGATGAACAAAGTAGTGTTGTGACACTTATTTTAAATACCTATTTTTCATTTTGAAGCCCTTTTTACAAAGATCATTATTATTATATTCTATACTACTGTACAATCTTTTTGCTTTTTGTACGCCATTAGCATTTTAGTTGTGGCTAGAATTACAGAGTGGGCCTTTGAATATATGTTTTGAAAGTTCAACCCATTTTTCCTTTGCCAAGTACTTACTTTGAAATCTGTTTTTCTAAAACATTAGTATATTATAAATCTCAGAGTGCATTAACATCAAGCCTCTTAAATTATTCCATCACTGAGAACTGTGATTTAGCTTGTTGTTTTTAGGTTGTTGTTTGAGGCTGGTATCTGTAATGACTAGAATTTCTAGTTGTCTAAAGGTGCAATAGAACCCTTGCAGCACTAATGAGCAGTACTGCAGATGGGGGAGAGGGGGCAATTGAGACATTTTGTTTACAATATATTCTTACAAAATATATCGGGGAGTGGGGGGTATATATTTTGTCCTAGGCCTGAGAATTCATAGCGGAGACCTTGCTAATAACACTAGGCAATGCATGTTTGAATGGCACATGCAAATACAGCTTTTGTTGTAAGCTTATGATTTTGCTGTAATGAAACACACAGCGTGTATATGAATGTACAAGGCAGTCCTCCCATCAGTATTTCAGCTCTGTTTCATACTGCTTCTTGTGATGTTTAGCTCCAGCAATGCAGTTTAAGGCTGCTATAGTGCTTCATAGATCATCGTTGCTTCTCATTTGTGGGGTGGGTCACTCATTTTTATTTTCTTGGCTCAGCACAATCGTTCATGGCTCGATATTTTCTCCGGTTGTTGAGCATTACATCCCCCTTGGCAATGAGAGATCGGGACCTTAAATCTAACCTACATTAATGTTACACGTTCTCCTTTCTGTCCTCCTTTGCTGCACTCATACAGTGAGGACCTTTTTAGAAATCCTTAACTCCTCCATTTTGCTAGCCGCCCCGGCATCAAGGCCTGCATGTCGATGCATTATTGAATAACCTCACCGCAATTTGCCACGCATTTCTGAGTCATTCAAAGGGCACTGAGATTAATTCACAAACAAGGACCTGAGTTCTGATGTGACCCAGAAAATTTTTGCTCTCGCTTGTACCGACCGTTTCCCTTTGTACAGCTTCCACTTTTAACAGGACGGGCCTCTGGTCTCAGTCTCCCACTGTCTCTTTGGCTTGGTTAAGCCGAACTGTGATAAACACAGTCTCACTAGATTGCCCTAATCTTTTAGTTAGGCATTAACCATTTCTGTTTGGTAGAAGGCATTTACAGCTGCTTCTCTGGCCTCTTTTAAGCACAGCAGCAGTGGGCGTGGGTCTGGAACAGCACCACAGTGAGTGAGATGTGCCGGAACAGAAGTCCAGCAATGATGAACCCTGCAGGGATTCACTGCCAGCCTGATGAAAAGCGCTTGGAAAAAAGCTTGTTGTTTCTGCTCAAAGCTTGATTCTGATCCGGGTCCCAAGTGTCATTTTCTCAACGGACTACCGCTTGGTACGACCGGTCAGGAAAGCAGATTTGGTTTTATTGAGCTGTGTTTTTCCAATTCTGCCCTGAAATTTGTCCTCTGTCCAACCCTGTGGGCACATGAGGAACATTAGAAATGCTGAATTGCTGGGATGTGAGGTGGCACATGTGGCTAGCACACCGACTGTCTTTGCAATTACGGTGTGCGGCCCACAGTACATAATTTAATCCTGAGCGCTACCGGTGCTGAGCATGGCAGGGAGGCTCACAGTGCGCTGCACAGGGAAGGAGGGTCTCAGGGTATTCCCTGCTGGGTGTATTCCCTGTGTGCCTGTGCAAGATGTGTGGTAGCCTAATTACATCCATGAATAACCCTTATAGTTTGGAGCCTCCAAAACTGATGATAGTAGCAGTAATGGAGTATGGGTGCACAGATAAGTATATTGATGATTTCCAAAATTAGGGAATATGTATGAAGGACATAGAAAGTGCTGAAGGGTCTGGTCAACTGGTGCAGCTTACTTTTTTTTTTTTACAAATGAACCATCCGCCACTCCACTCTAAAGGGTAGTCAGGTTTTCCCTTACAGAGAGGTAAAGAGAGATGAAATCAGCATTAATATAAGCAATGAAATGCCATTTCAAAATGCATTTGAGTCACCACAGTTAAAAAATTTGATTCCTTAAATGTTATTTAAAACGATCCACACTTTATCAAATCTAAGCCGAGTCCCCCAAGAATGATACCTTTATATCGCAGCTTTTGGTAATCTGATCCATGAGTATAGGCAAAGCCTCAGTCAAACAGACGGAAATGGAAACTACAGCTATTCTCTGAAAAGAAAAATACATGGAAAGGGTAAATTTATAGTATAAAAGTATTCATGTTATTACTAATACAAATTTTCATTTATTAATGGGGCGGATTAATAAATGTCATTTTTTCCATCAAACAGGAAACTATTGAAAAAATGTAGATTGCTAAATTAATGCTCATGACTTTAGACAGAAACCCTCTGAAAATCTGTTTAAAACTGAAGTTTATATCCACATAGTGAGCAATAAAAATGAAGATTAACAATCCATACATTTTTAAGAATAAGATCATCACCAATGGAGCCCATCTTATTGATTTTTTATTAGATATGAAAATGGGGCTTACATCACACAAAACAGCCATTGATCCATACCAATGATTTGGTATGACATTTCCTGCATTTCCGTTCATCAGTGCCCACAGCTTGGTACTAATGCTTCTCAATTATTGCAAGTTTATCTGTTTTCCATGGGAAGCACTGCAATATACAGTATGCTATTCATCTAAACAAATGCGTGCAGTAGTATTTTACAAAATGACAAAAATGGACAGAGCCCATTTTCTTGGCAAATATCCCTCTATAATGTTTATATCATAAAAAAGCCAACTGAAAATCAAATGATTTCCTTAACACATGCTAGACTACAAACCTTCCCCTTCAGATGTTACTCTTCATCTTCAGGCTGTAGATGATATGCATGCAAGCGGCCTGTAGCGTAGTGGTTAAGGTAAATGACTGGGACACGCAAGGTCGGTGGTTCTAATCCCAGTGTAGCCGCAATAAGGTCCGCACAGCCCTTGGGCCCTTGAGCAAGGCCCTTAACCCTGCATTGCTCCAGGGGAGGATTGCTCCTGCTTAGTCTAATTGTAACTGTACTTCGCTTTGGATAAGAGCGTGTGCCAAATGCCAATAATGAAATGTAATGTAATGTAAGGCAAGCTCCTTATTCAGAACACAGCACCATCACGACAACTACTTATGTGCATATGTGGTGTCTCGGGAACTCTGGAGCTGCAAGCACATGATTTCATGATTTGTACATAAACAGTTACAGTGATGTGGGTCAGCTCACCAACCAACCTCACATGGAATCAAGAAACTGCATTTCCTTTCTGTTTCTTATTCATAGAATTCCTGAAAATAAATCTTCAGACAATTTCCACAGCCCAGAATTGTGGGTATAGAAGTCTTATTTTTAGAGATCCTGTCCAAAGTAATGATGAAGCCCTGACTAACTGTGGTACAGTATGTATTCTACTTGACTGTGCAAATGTTGGATTATAAAGGATGCGCTCAGTCCACAACAAAATGTCACAAGAAAGGAGATAAAGGCTGATAAATCTTGCAGTATCCCTGAATTGCTTCATAGCTTTTAACAAACACGACAAAAAGATTAAATGTAAAATTTATGCTTGAATGACTTGTAAATCTAAGTAGCATATTACTGGTAATAATCAAGCCCAAAAATATTTAACCCTAGATTGCACAACATATTGAATACCCCTAGAATGCACAACAGAGCTCCAACCCGTATTCATTTTCTGTGGAATTTTATGCATAGCTGAGGGTCTCTTTGTTACATTGTTTAATCATCATATTTATTGTTCCTTTCTTAGGTTTTGAATACAAATTTAACAATTACTACCTCCACATTTGACAACATGCATCATAAAGGACCTGTATTCATTTCCAGTGTTATTTGATGTATGGCCGATTGGCTCTTTGCTATATCTCTCAGATACATTAATTTCATTGTGTAATGATGCAGAAATTTATTGAATATCTTGTTTTGATCATTAAAAGTACCCCATTTGTTACTATATGTGAGCGTGCATGCCAATGCTTGAGTGTGTGTGAGTGTTTGTCTTCAACCTCAGGAGGTTACAAGCAACCACCAAACAGACCTCAGAGGATATCATCGAGCTATAGTATGGCAATGATTGTGCCCTGGTAGCCCACACACTAGAGGCCCTACAAAACACCCTCTCAGCAGCTGTAACTGCACACAGGAGAATGGGACTGACCATCAACACCTAAAAAACAGAGATAATCTGTTTAACAACAGATATAGCCTTCCCCACCACCAAACAGCCTTCACACAACAGCTAGCCACCATTCCTACCTTCAAGTAATTGGGAAGCATAATATCTGACAACTGTAATGGAGTGCCAAAACCACCTCACACAAGCCTCAGCATCTTTTGGTCGTCAAAGCAGAAGGGTTTTCCTGAACAGCAACCCCAACCTCCATACCAAAACACATGTTAACCGGGCAGTCTACATCTGAACCTTACTGTATGGATGTGAGGCATGAACCAGAACCAGCATACACAAAATTGCATAGCAAAGCATGCAAAGAGGCATGCCCATAAAGCGACCACTACATAAATAATGTTGAAATAATTCAATAATGATTTGTGATTTTCAAAAACATTATATAATTGATGTGGCATATTGGGACCCACACTGTCAATACGGAGGATTGTGGCCTACCAGTACAGGCAGGGGGTGTTTGTATGGGAAAGTTGCAGTAGTCGGTCTTGGCCCTGGGGAATGGGCTGGATAGAGATTCCAAGTGGTAAAACAGGCACACATACACTCATTGAGCACTTCATTAGGAACATTATTCATGTGATTGTCAAACAGATTATCAATCGTGTGGCTGCAGTGCAATGCATAAAATCATGCAGATATGGGTAAGGAGCTTCGGTTAATGTTCACATCAACCATCATAATGGGGACAAATTGTGATCTCAGTGATTTTGACCGTGGGATGATTGTTGGTGCCAGACAGGGTGGTTTGGGTATCTCAGAAACTGCTGATCTCATGCACAACAGTTTGCAGAGAATAATGCAAAAAAAAAAAAAGAAATCCAGTAAGCAGCATGCCTTGTTAATGAGAGAAGGTGACAATAACACAAATAATGCAACTAACCACACATTACAACAGTGGTATGCAGAAGAGCATCTCTTAAAAATGTTAACTGAAGCTCCTGACATGTAACTGCATGATTTTATGCATTGCACTACTGCCACACGACTGCCTGATTAGATAATCGCACATACATAGATACATTACATAATATATCTAAAAAATGGTGTATAGATTGCAAATGTTATCTATGCGATCTAAAATATCTTATCTTATGTTATCTTGTATATACTGTAGGTCCTAAAAAAGTGAAAGCACAGATATTGTGTGAAGTTCTACTCCAAATGGTTGTTATTCCTTCCTTAATGCCAGTGCTCTTAATTTTTACATATTCTTTTTCTTTTTTTATTTAAATGAAAATGATGTCTGAAAGTAGATTCAATTTGAGGATAGCGACTTTCTCATGGTTATTCTTGAGGTTGATTCCACACACACACGCACACACAATGCAATATTTTGGGGCATAATAAATGCAAAATAGTAATACAGGTAAAATGAATATAAATTAAAAAAAAGAATCATGAATACACAATTTTCATTTAGGATTTAATTAATGATACATTTTCAAACCATTCTGAAGCATTGTTGCAAGGACCAGCATTTCCACATACATTATTGGCTTGGCTTTTCATGTTTAACTGTGGTCATGATTCAGAAGTCGCTCCTAATGACTAGTACCCCTTTTCTAAATGAAGTACAATACCCTGAATGCAGCAGAAACCTGTTCCTGAGCCTTACTGAAAGTACTGTACTTGAAAGATTTCCAGTAGACAGTTTCTTTACTCCCTTGCAATTTGAATTAAACGTTGATGACAAGAGTTGTGCCAGGACAACCTCTGTAGAAATGCTATTTTTCTTACAGCCATCTCAACACTGCTGAGGACAATATTGTGTCAAAATATACTTCCTCCCACTTCGGGCCAGCTTAAAAGGAATGCTTGGTTCTTATCTACCCTTTGCAGTGGAGAAAGTTTAGGAAAGGTCATGGTCTTCATTTATATTTTGGCAGCAACTCAATGATTTGGAACAATCTCTTACCCAATGGCACTTGAACTGTAAGAAGTACCATGAAGGAAAAATTGGGAATTTATGCCAATGTAGATTAATGTTGAGTGTCTGTGCAAGATCCAATTCACTAATCAATTATTCATTAGGGTGACATTTTATAAGTCCATGTAAAATAATGCATTCATAAACAGACAGGATTGGCTGTACATTTGTTTGGCCATCATTTTTATGATAATAATCTATTCAAGGAAGGTGGGTTTTTCCACTTTCCTTTTAAATTAGTATGGATTCACAGACCACAGACATGATAACATCATGTTTAAACAATGAAAAACAAATTCAACTAGTATTACTAGTTAATAAACCTCAAAACAGGCAACTGTACATATAATATAAAATCCAATAGTGATTGATCCAAATGTGAATGTGAAGAGGGTGTGTTGGTGCAGTTGCATTATGGGATCTGGATAAATAATAGTACATAGACATTTATTCCATAGAAATAACCAAAAACAACAATAAAAACAGTTTTATTTTCTGTTCACATTATTCAACAAAGAACAATGATCTATTTAAATATGCTTTTTTTTTTGTAACACCAAATTACAATGTTATCTTAACTAAATATTAGTTGAAACCAAAAAAAGCTACAATTATATTCAAAATTACCTAATAAAGTTCAGAAATCAAGCCACAGATTTATGATGTCATACTGACCTTCCAGGTAAAACGTAAGGGTCTGGGACCAGCACGCTTACATCATGTAAACAAGCAGTTCCCATTCTTCACAGCTGATTTACATTTTGATATACACATTATTCCACACCCTACACATTTCTGTTGGTGTGCATGCATTTACTTATTTATTTTTACTGAAGAATGGCACATCCAGACTAGCACAACAATAATTAATTACTACAACAAAAATGATGGACCGAGTCTTACCGTCAAACTTTTTATGCTGGGACACAAAGGTAGTCCGTAAGGTCTCACTGGCATCGTCCACCAGGTTCTCAAATTCCAGCTTGCTCTGCTGGCTCAGCCTGTCTTCCATCTCTGTGGTGCAGCATGTGTATCCCTGGGGACAGATACGCAGATGTTCACCTGCAAAAGAGAGACAGTCCCGTTTAATGTGCAGCAGAGAGGAACCTCAAGGTTCTCCCACAACGTGTGAAGATTATCACACCATTATTGTAGCTGGGATGGGCTGTGTCGTGTAATTTATTTAAAAAATGGTTTGTCCCACACTGGACTCCCCATTACTCCCATATGTCCTATAAACTTTACCTGCTATTGATTTATTACAATTGGGAGTTCACAAACTGGAAGATTTCAACAAAATAAGTGTGGGTATTTAAACTTTGGACCACAATAAGACAGATTGCTTTGAATATGTGTTTGCCATAGCTGAACATGTCACATTAGCCAAAGTGCCAAGAACAGTGACAACTACATAAAAGCAAACTGCTCATTTCCTGGAGAATGAATTAATTGACTCAATTTTATTTCAGACCACAGCCAGCAGTGAGCCTTTGTGATAGCCAGACTGGGCAGTTCACCAAGTGCTTTCAAAAGCATTTCCACAACAACAAAATGCAGTCACACAACCGCCAATTTAGAATATGTAACTGTAAAAATCCATCCTCTCTGGCTCCGACCTGAACTTAATGTCAAAATAATTGTAGCATTATGTGTTTATTTGGCAGGTGCTTGAAGCCAGAGACGATTAAAGAGCTTCTGTTTCATAAGAACTGCAAGACTAAGGAAATAGGTGCAAAGCAGCTTGTAACACACCAACTACAAAGTAATGTTTATACAGTAAAGGCAATGCAATCACATAAAAAATGTAGGCACCTTTAAAATCAAACCTCAGATGGAAGATACTCTTTGAGACCCATTAAAAATTTATGCAAATGGATATTAAAATTAAACCTTTTCATCAATAAAACATTCAAAAGATGAAGGTGTAAGGTATTTCATGGTGGTTCCAAAATGTGTGTCACAATTAAATGACCTACATTTTTTGAAGCAACTCCAGCTAAAGTAGGTTTTCCCAGTCATCACCTACAACAATGAAACTCTAGTCTTTCTCAACTGATACAGTATTCATGAACACAGCACTGGTACAGTATACCAATTAGAAGTTACAGCTGCGTTTTCACATTTAAACATGGTGCATTATAATAAAAATAGAAAAAACATTTGAAATATAAATGACTACATACTATTAAATGGAATATTCCAACAAACCACATTGAAATGAAAACAGGCTGAGAACATCTACAGTCCAGCTGTAACAATGGCCGGCCACTGCTGGGTCTGTTCCTTCTCTTCCTGACTGTCTTCAGTTAATTATATGGCTTCCCACTTCTCGTTTATGAAATCTTGAGACAAAAGTGCTGTCTGAATGTAATTTCTCACAGGGGAGGTACTGGCAGAGGTACCACCCCAGGTACCGTATCGAGGAATTCATGAAATGTGTTTTAACCCCAGCTAAGAAATTGGAAGGCCACAATTAATGGACATCACACATGGTGAGATGCTTATTACATACAAAGCAAACAGAGAACAAGAGGATCAGATTTTCCTGCCTCTCTTTTTTTACTTTTGAGATTAAGTAATTATTTAGGTCTACTTAGCTCACGTGTATGCATTTGGGTAAAAGTCAGCGTGTTCTGGAAAAGTGCAGGCTGCTAAGAGTGGCTGCGGTCCCAAGAGAAATGCATATGAAGCACATGCAGGTGACAGTGGCAAGTAGAGTCCCTTCAGACTGCAAACACACTGCATGTGCTGTAACAGCTTCATGTGAGAAGCAAGTCAGTTCAGAACGCCTTTCAAAGGGAGCAAAAATAACTTACATTGTTTCAGTGCTTTTATTGGGTTTCCTGTTTCTTACAGCTATTTGAATTGCCTCTATTTTACACAATATCTGCTAATTGAATGGTCCCATTTTGTGACTCTCTGCCCAAGCAGCATACGCATAGACTGTTACATGCTCTGAAGTGGCCTATGTCATCCGTGACAGCATATGGACCAGATATTCTGAATGCATTTCTGACAGAGGGAAGAAACATTCATTATTATAGTGTGTTGCACGTTCTACCAATCAGTCAGCAAGCTGAGGAGGTTATGAAGACGCAATGTACGGTGCAATTTTAGCGCTGAGCCATGGCGGGTAATGCAATCAGTCTCTGGAGCTGTCCTGTTTCGCAGACTCCTTCACCACACTCGGTGATTTATGGCACTGGTCTCAGAAAAAGCTCAGAGGGCTGGATTATGAAGTGTTCCACAAAGGAATGAGCATTGACATCAGGGACACATTCTCCTCATTGATGTCAATGTTACATTCTGCAGCAGCCATTATGTTAATCAATCATGAAATTGTACACATGGGAACTCCCATTCATCAGCATGTGTGCAAATTTACTATGAACAAAAGTTGGCGCATTTGTATCAATCATTCGTGCAGCACACACAAACACACACACACACACACACACACACACACACACACTGACACCACATTTTAGTTTTTCATATAAAACTTACTATGAGATTGAGACAATTGGGTCTACATGGGAAAATGTACATTTTATAGACTAGGAGAATAGTTTCAAGCTACAAAAAACAACAGCTTGGAAGACATGACTAATGTGGTAGAGATATAAGACTCAAACCTGATAAATAATACCGTTGCATTTATACATGTCTAAACAACCAGCATTGTGAAAAGTCCACACATGACAAAAGATTCCATTGACATACTATAAAAAAGGAATAGCATTTATAGAACGTGCAACTGGATTTTGGCATAAAATGGCCCAACTATGAACTACACAGCATGTTCATAGTTGGGCCATTTCATTTCTAATCATTCATGCTTTGCAATACATGAAGTGCAACTGCATCCACTTCTTGTTTATTATTATTACAGTCCCATTTGTTTGTGATGCAAAAAAGGAAATGACACATTTCTCAGCAATCAAATTAAAAAGCTGCAAATTGAATTGATTGGACATAGTTCAGAAAGGCACACACCTGTGCAGATAGGATGTGATTCACACTGCATGTCAGGACAAAAACCAGCCTCAAGACCTCTGCAATAAAATTGTGGTGAGGCATAGATCAGGGTAAGGGTATAAAACCATTTCTAAAGCTTTGAGTGTTTGCAGTGTTCACAGTGGCCTCAATAATTGTGAAATAGAAGAAGTTTGGAACTACCTGGACTCATCCTAAAGTGAGCAACCAGGCAAGAAGGTCAGGGAGGTGACCAAGAACCCAACAATCACTCTAACAGAGCTTCGGAAGTCCTCTGCAGAGATGGGAGAACCTGCCGGAAGCACAACCATCTCAGCAGCACTCATCAATCAGGCCTTTATGGTAAGAAGCCAGTCTTAAGTAAAATGCATATGACAGCCCAAACGGAAATTAAAGAACTCTGAGAGAATGAGGAAAAAGATTCTCTGGTCTGATGAGACAAAAATTTTACTTTGGGCAGAATTCCAAGCACTATGTCTGGCGAACAGCAGGCCTTGGCTAATACCATCCTTACAGTGAATCATGCTATGGGGGTGCTTTTCCGTGGCAGAAACGGGAAACTTGAGGAAAGGATGTAGCCAAATACAGAGAGGTCCTTGAAGAAAATTGGGGCGATAGTTCACCTTTCAGCATGACAATGACCTGAAACATACAGCCAAGAATGCAGGAGTGACTTCAGCACGCTGACTGTCTGACTGCTCAGACTTAAATGTCATAAAACACCTGTGGAGAGACCTGAAGATGGCAGTTCACAGATGCTTCCCATCCAGGATCTGCCAGAAAGAAACTGCCTAAGTCCAGGTGAGCAAGCTTGTAGAGACATAGCCAAGAAGAACTGAAGCTGTAATTTCTGCCAAAGGGGCATCTACAGTGGTGTAAAAAAGTGTTTGCCCCCTTCCTGATTTCTTCTTTTTTTTTTTTTTGCATGTTTGTCACACTTAAATGTTTCAGATCATCAAACAAATTTAAATATTAGTCAAAGACAACACAAGTAAACACAAAATGCAGTTTTTAAATGAAGGTGTTTATTATTAAGGGAGAAAAAAAATCCAAACCTACATGGCCCTGTGTGAAAAAGTGATTGCCCCCCCTGTTAAAACATAACTTAACTGTGGTTTATCAAACCTGAGTTCAATTTCTCTAGCCACACCCAGGCCTGATTACTACCATACCTGTTCTCAATCAAGAAATCACTTAAATAGGACCTGCCTGACAAAGTGAAGTAGACCAAATGATCCTCAAAAGCTAGACATCATGCCGAGATCTAAAGAAATTCAGGAACAAATGAGAAAGAAATTAATCTATCAGTCTGGAAATGGTTATAAAGCCATTTCTAAAGCTTTGGGACTCCAGCGAACCACTTCCCAGGAGAGGCCGGCCGACCAAAATTACCCCAAGAGCGCAGCGACGACTCATCCAAGAGGTCACAAAAGACCCCACAACAACATCCAAAGAACTGCAGGCCTCACTTGCCTCAGTTAAGGTCAGTGTTCATGACTCCACCATAAGAAAGAGACTGGGCAAAAATGGCCTGCATGGCAGAGTTCCAAGACGAAAACCACTGCTAAGAAAAAAGAACATTAAGGCTCGTCTCAATTTTGCCAGAAAACATCTTGATGTTCCCCAAGACTTTTGGGAAAATACTCTGTGGTCTGACAAGACAAAAGTAGAACTTTTTGGAAGGTGTGTGTCCCATTATATCTGGTGTAAAAGTAACACCGCATTTCAGAAAAAGAACATCATACCAACACTAAAATATGGTGGTGGTAGTGTGATGGTCTGGGGCTGTTTTGCTGCTTCAGGACCTGGAAGACTTGCTGTGATAAATGGAACCATGAATTCTGCTGTCTACCAAAAAATCATGAAGGAGAATGTCCGGCCATCTGTTCGTGACATCCAGCTGAAACGAACTTGGGTTCTGCAGCAGGACAATGATCCAAAACACACCAGCAAGTCCACCTCTGAATGGCTGAAGAAAAACAAAATGAAGACTTTGGAGTCTAGTCAAAGTCCTGACCTGAATCCTATTGAGATGCTGTGGCATGACCTTAAAAAGGCGGTTCATGCTCAAACCCTCCAATGTGGCTGAATTACAACAATTCTGCAAAGATGAGTGGGCCAAAATTCTTCCACAGCGCTGTAAGAGACTCATTGCAAGTTATCGCAAACACTTGATTGCAGTTGTTGCTGCTAAGGGTGGCCCAACCAGTTATTAGGTTTAGGGGGCAATCACTTTTTCACACAGGGCCATGTAGGTTTGGATTTTTTTTCTCCCTTAATAATAAAAACCTTCATTTAAAAACTGCATTTTGTGTTGTCTTTGAATAATATTTAAATTTGTTTGATGATCAGAAACATTTAAGTGTGACAAACATGCAAAAAATCAGGAAGGGGGCAAACACTTTTTCACACCACTGTATAAAGTACTGAAAATTAATTTTCCATTTAAAATGTAATCTAAAATGTGCAAGTAGTGAAGGGGACTACTTTCTGAGCCACTACAAAAAGTGCTACAAAAGCCAATGAGGGTGCAGTAAAAAATGGATTGAAAAACTAGTTCCAAGGGCATTTACAAGGTATTTTGACCAAACTTCCATACTTTTTACTTGAAAACCTTGGGCTGCCTTTGAGGAAATCCCCTGGACACATGTGCCTTTATTTGAATAGTCACAGTGCAGGCATACCATGAAGCCTCGAGAGGCAAAGAAACGGGTCTAGAACAGACTGCCTTTCAGAAGACTTCCATGATCAACTGCTAAGACTGAAAACAAACAAACTTCATCCTGCAGGAACCTGCACAGCTGCAGGATGAAGACTCTGTTGACACCCCTTTGGTGGAGAGAACTGCCTGTAGTGCTTACCTCCTTTCTTTTTTTTCTTATATATAATACTCCTTCACATATGTGACAGAATTTAATCAGTGAAGACCCGAAGAAATCAGTGACGACCACAATCTATTGCATCTCAGAGGGTAACTCCACACTGTACCTTAACTAGCTATACATTTATTCCACTGTGGGAGTGCCATAATCTGTTATCACTTGTGTTTTACCTATCTCAATCTTTTGTTGTACAACCTCTTGTTGTACTTGTTGTATATTTTATTAGCATTTAGATTTGCATTTTAATCTAGAACTGTGGTATTTGAATTCATATTGATATTGTAGTTGCTTACTGTAACTTATTACTTACTGATTTGGCCTGTTTACCATGTTTAGCAATACATTTTTAATGTGTATTATCCTTAGCTAGTAAGTTATCTGAGTAGCTATTGGTATAAAATGTTAAATATAACCAATGATTACTGTTTGTTAATAAACAACCATTTCACCTAATCGCTTTTACATTCCACCTCTTTTGCAGCTAATGGCACATTTCCTCTCTTTACTAATTAAGTAAATGGAGTCAGATATTGGTTTCTGTTGGTTGGTTAGTGAACCTGAAAAAAAAAAAAGTTATTCATAAAGACATAAATATGTATTCAGTGCAGCTTCCAGTTCATAATCTGTAGGATTATGCGCCAATTCTCTTTCACAAAGCCACTTTGCACAATCCACAGCACGATCCAGAGATTTTAAAATCTTTGCTTTGAAATGTTGGCATGTGTGCTACTTAGCTGTGTGACTTATTTGGCGCTAGGCCTCATGGGACATTCCACGTTTATGAAAAGAGGCAGGGGCAAAATAATGCATTTCCCAGGAAATGCATGGATTAGTCAACATAATGCCAGAAACTAACAGTTTCACTGTTGGCTTATGGAGATCTGTTTGTAATTCTGTAACAGCCAGGCAAGGTGACAACTATTTACACAAATCTTTTCATATTTAGGAGTGCCTGGATTTTTAATTTTGTTTGTTATTTTTTTCCTCTGAATGGACAGCCCAAGTGGATACAAGTTATCATGTGGCACAGTGATGTTGCTTGGAATCATATCACACAGACTGAAAAAGTATGCCTTTACAAAATCACCATTTTAGAGGTTACTGATATCTGCCAATCAATAAAACTATTGACCTTTGACTCAATATTGACTATTGTCTATCAGACAGGCTCCTGTCTGAGACCTCATTGAAAATCTGGTGGTTTTTTCATTTAATCCCAGAAATAAACAGAAAGTACAAAAAAATTAAAAATGAAAACAAATGAAAGTTACTTCAAAGATCTGCATGAACTACTTGAAGACCAAGGAAGAGCAAGGAGTGCTCTACAATCCACAATCACCTGACCTCAACCCCGTTGAACATTTATGGGGGCACTTGAAGAATGACAAAAGCCAAGCATTCAGTAACATCACAGGATGCTGTTTGGAACATTGGAGTGGTCTTTTCAAATAGCCAGATACAATATGGATACAATTAAAAAAACAGCATTCATTCAAATTTCACCATTCACATTTTAATCTATAGTATTATAGTTTTTATTTAAATTATTATTAATTATTATTAAAACCCCTGTGATTTCACCAGTTACTCCATAACTGAATGAAATGATTCAGAGGACTAAAAGTCTAATCAAGAAAAATAAACCTTTTACAAAATCAAAAACGAAGACAAATGTGTACCACATTATACAATTGAGACAATTTTAATGGACTCAGGTCTTTTTCCTCAGACGTAAATATTTCTGTTTGACATCTTGCTAAATCCACCACAAAATTCTACAGGGAATGGAAGATGATATTATGATTGTTTTAACATATGTTACATCCTAGACACATTTCTTGATTAAGCCACTTTTGAACGTTGCACCTTACTTGGTGCTTGAATTATCAACCACGAAAATAGCAAAATTTACTTGACCATGCCCTAAATGGGCTTGCATGCTGCACTATAAACTTTGCAATAAGAAGATTCAAATAGAGCACCTCAACTTACAATGGGACTCGACAGAAATTATTTGCAGAAGATATAGAATTTAAGTGGATAATAAGTGTAAGCTGAGCAAGTCACTCTAGATAGACTATGTTTACTAAATGAATCACACAAACGTATCACAAAAGTTTACTGGCCAAGTAGTGACAATAATTGCTGATGTAACCAAAAAATTATTTACAAACGGAAATAATCCAAAGAATAGTACTTGCATGTTTCACAGCTCTTCAATGATTTAGAGGATGTAAACATGTTTTAGTGTCAGCCCAATAGAAAGATTTTAAAAAGCTATTTTAAATGCCACAGTGGTATTCCCTATTCAGATTGATAGCCAAGTTCTTGCTGTCACCTTGTCATTTTGAGACACATCATTCAAGACACCAGTTGTTCATGGGAGCCTGACTTCTACCACATGTCTAACGAAGGTCCCTCGGTATGTATCTGTCAGGCTATTCAATTAAAACATCAGCCCTCCCATCTTCTGTACATGCCCTTCTCACCAAAAACCATGACCCGCAATGACAAGGCCTTATTTAATTTGACAAAGCTTGATTGAATCCTTCTCCCATCATCTCCTTCTCCGTGGTCTCCCAGGGGAAAAACGTTCCATTAGTGGCAGCCCTGGCACACAGATGCAAACAAAGGAACATGATGGGTCCAAAGGAAGTGTGGAAAAGCACAGAAAAATAATGTGCACCATTGATTCAGAAATGTCAATTAGGTAAGGATGTCACAGAAATTCTGATCCATTTTCCCTACTTCTAGCACTTCAGAAAAACATAAAAAAGACATTATACAAATGGCTATTGTTTAATATAGCAGAGGTTAATACTTAGCCACTTAAGACGGGCTTGCTGTGGCTGATGTCTGGCAATTTCATCCAGGGAAAGCATGAAAATATGGTGACGATTAAGACCAAAAGTAGCACCTGTTTAGAATATTCATTTTTGCAAGATGCAGACAAACCGCTTTGCAAGCAGAGCAAGTTATCAGGCTCTGATAACAGCATAATGATGTCTTGCAACCTCTCCGAAGCGCACTTGTAAATGGATCACATTAGAACTGGGAAAAATGCAGTTCCACTGTGCTGATAGAGCAATGCATCGTGGAAAGTAATGTGTGTGACCTGCAACATCACTCAGTTCTGGAAAACAGCCTCTTTCAGCACCAGGGGGACCTCGCCTCAACAAACATCAGATAGCTTTTATTGCTCCCACTTTTCGAGAAGCGTTTTGGCAACATCACTTAAACTATTCTGAGCAACCCATGGCAGGCCCTGCTCTGGGGTATAAGCAAGTCCTGGACTTACACTTTACTAATACACTATGCACAATTATCTGGTTGCCTGTATAGAAAAACTATAATATGACTAATAATAATCTGACTACTCCTACTACTACTACTACTACTACTACTACTACTTCTAATACTACAAATAATAATAATAAAACTGAACAGAGTGAACAGTAGAGCAATTTCTCATCATTCTGTTGAATATTAGCATAATAACATAACATAACATAACATAACACTGTGGCCAGTCAATAAGTTAAACCCCACCCAGAGGGAATACTGAAATCTTGCAGGTGCTTTGTGTTTGGGTTGTGTTTGCATTTTGCAGGGCTAATTCAATGATTGAGTAAACTGGAGGGATGTTTAAAGATGTATTTCAGATGTTTGTATTGGTTGGGTGGTACAGTTGTGTTCAAAATTATAGCAGTCCAACATGACTTACCAGATCAATCACTGTTTTTGGTAGAAAATATATTACTACATGGCAAATCATTTACCAGTAGGTGTAGTAGAGTCATAGAAAACCAACAGACCCAACATTCATGATACACATGCTCCTGAGTCTGTGTAATTGAATAATTAATTGAAGGCATGTTCAAAATAATAGCAGTGTGGAGTTTAATTAGTGAGGTCATTCATTCTGTAAAAAAACAGGTGTGAATCAGGTGGCCCTTATTTAAGGATGAAGCCAGCACATGTTTGCATGCATTTCTCTCTGAAAACCTGAGAAAAATGGGTAGTTCCAGACATTGTTCAAAAGAACAGCGTACTTCGATTAAAACGTTGATTGAAGAGGGAAAAATGTATAAAGAAGTGCAGAAAATAATAGGCTGCTCGGCTAAAATGATCTCCAATGCTTTAAAATGGAAAGCAAAACCAGAGAGACATGGAAGAAAACGAAAGACTACCATTCGAATGGATCGAAGAATAGCCAGAATGGCAAAGACTCAGCCAATGATCAGCTCCAGGGTGATCAAAGACAGTCTGAAGTTACCGGTGAGTACTGTGACAATTAGAAGACGCCTGTGTGAAGCTAATCGGCAAGAAGCCCCCGCAAAGTCCCACTGTTAAAAAAAAGACACGTGCTGAAGAGGATACAATTTGCCAAAGAACACATCAACTGGCCTAAAGAGAAATGGAGAAACATTTTGTGGACTGATGAAAGTAAGATTGTTCTTTTTGGGTCCAAAGGACGCAGGCAGTTTGTCAGACAACCACCAAACACTGAATTCAAGCCACATTACACTCTGAAGACAGTGAAGCATGGTGGTGCAAGCATCATGATATGGGGATGTTTCTCTTACTATGGTGTCGGGCCTATTTATCGCATACAAGGGATCATGGATCAGTTTGCCTATATCAAAATACTTGAAGAGGTCATGTTGCCTTATGCCGAAGAGGAAATGCCCTTGAAATGGGTGTTTCAACAAGACAACCCCAAACACACCAGTAAGCGAGCAGCATCTTGGTTCCAAATTTAACAAAATTAAAGTTATGGAGTGGCCAGCCCAATCCCCGGACCTTAATCCGATTGAAAACTTGTGGGGTGACATCAAAAATGCTGTTTCTGAGGCAAAACCAAGAAATGCAGAGGAATTGTGGAATGTTGTCAAATCATCCTGGGCTGAAATACCTGTTCATAGGTGCCAGAAGTTGGTCGATTCCATGCAACACAGATGTGAAGCAGTTCTCAGAAACTGTGGTTATACAACGATATATTGGTTTAGTGATTCACAGGAATGCTAAATCCTGAAGATTTTTCAGTTTAAACAGTAAATATTTGAGTTTGTAAAGAAAAATGCAGACACTGCTATTTTTTTTAACAGCCCAATATTAATTTTAAAAGTAATTAAAAAATTGACACATTTTTCTTCATGTTTTGATTTAGGATATAATGTGCAGTGTTCCCAATGCATCAAAATAAAAACTATTATAAGGATTTTGAGCTTTACTCACGTTTTTAAACACACTGCTATTATTTTGAACACAACTGTACATGCTTCAGAAAGTCAGCGTATTCTTTGTGGCATGTCTCTTTCCAAATTATCAGGCACTCAGAACGGGGAATCCAAAAGCAAGACCACGACGTAAGCTAGCAAAATCTTTAATTTCCCAATGCAGGTTGAACAAGTGAAGGCAAACAGATACAGCAGAGATAAGGCAGTTCGTAATAGATAGTCCTGGTAATAGGTCAGATTTCCAGCAAACAGATATATCAATGGTAATCCAAAGAGTAGTAGTGGTCACAGGCGATGGGTCAAAAACAAACAGGCTAATCAGACAAAAAAACTATCCAGAAACAAAAGTTGAAAAACAGAAACGGGTCGAAAAACTACGGGTCAGAATCAGACAGGCGGAATAAGCTATACTCGGACGTCGGGGACGAAACAGGTCCTAACAGATATCAATCAGTAAACGCTGGAAGGTATGGCATAAACACATAACAATCTGGCGATGAACTAGACTGACAAAGGGGTATATATACACAGGTAACAAGGGGTAAATGATAATCAGGTGTGGGTAAAACAATCAGGAAGTGAAAACAGGTGAAACGAATGAATGAAGTGACAGGGAGACTACGGTCTGCACAGAAGTAACAAAAACACAGAAACGCTAACAACATATACAGAATACAATAGATGCAATACAGAAAACACCGAATATAATGCAGAGCTAAAAAAATATGGATTTTAACCAATAACTATTTCTTCTAATGCTGGAACAAGCAGAAGTTTCCACCAGTATTCAAAACAGCAAAGTGTACACATTATGCATTCGTCAGTGGTGAACTTTGAAATTGTGGCAAGACAATAGGAAATCTTTTAGCTCGCAATGTCGAATGAACGTGATTTTTCCATTCTCGCATTCCTTTGAAAAATGAATATTACTGATAAAGACAACAATATTACTGTGCAAGGCCGACCAATAATTTTCCCAGAGCAATTCCTATATGACTGTTTCATCACTGGCATATCACCCAAGCCAATTCCCCAGTCAAAGTTACTAAGAGCACAATTCTTCCCTATTCAGATATTTGGTCTGAACATAAACTGAACTCCTTGACCAGGTCTGCATGCTTTTGTGCTTTTGAGTTGCTGATTAGATATTTGCATTAACAAGCTGATGTACAAGTGCACCTAATAAAGTGGTCACGGACAGAACAACCCTAACCCAGAATTCTCCAATAATGAAAATACTCAAGAAACAAGCCATTGAGCCACTTCCATGGCAACAGACTTCAGATCCACAAAGAACTCAAAATAAATATTCTGCATTCTGGGCCAGTGTGCTCATTGAAAATCAATGGATCTGGAACATTGAATGCTTCTCCTCACCCACATTGCACAAATTGCTTGATTTACTGGTAGTTGCATTCAAGTATGAGACAGATTTGAATAGAGCTTTGAAATAGAGTGTGAAATTCAAACCGTGGCAGCAAAATATGAAAAATAATAAATATAAAAAATAAACCATGATCAACCTGCCTTTTCCCCTGTCTGCTCATTCTCTAGGAATAAGGACTAGTCGATGAATGCTACAAACTACAGAAGTCCATAGAGGTCATGGCATATACTGTACTGTTTCTACATTCCTTTTACCTGGGAGTTAGGTGTGAAGACAGTCTCACCAATCAGTAGCAATAATTACCCAGGAGAAAAGAAAACTAGGACTGGATATGGGTTTAAGGGCCAAATTTGATTACCCCTGTTGTAAACTATGCAACGATGAGTCAAAACATTATGACCACCTGCATTAGATGCTGTTGGTCCTCCGCATGCCGCCAAAACAGCTCTGACCCACGGAGGGATGGACTCTACAAGACCTCTGAAGGTACCTGTGGTATCTGGCACCAAGATGTTAGCAGCAGATCCTTTAAGTCAGGGGAGCAGAACTCCGGTCCTCAAGGGTCAGCCTGCGTACTGGTTTCTGTTCCAACCAATTGCCTGGTTATTAATTTGCTGACAGCTCTATGAATTACCCGGGTTCTGTACTTGAGCACAGTGAAATCATTAGGATGCACTTGCAGTTTGCAGCTGTAGCAGGTATTCATGCACATGTCAGTTAAGATATGAATAATTGAATAATTAAGACCAGAAGTTGGCACAAAATCCTGAAAAGTTGTTGTGCGACCCTGCTTTAAGTCCTGTAAGTTGAGAGGTGGAGCTGCTGTGGACCAGATTTGTTCCAGCACATTCCTTGATCGGATTAAGATCTGATTAATTATTTGTACTGAAATGTATGTTTCGCTGTAGATGACATCTAGCCAAATTGCATACTGAATGAGATTGACATGCTTTAACATTAGCTGTGCTTCACAGCGCTTGCCTTGTATGGTGA
Organism: Conger conger; assembly: GCF_963514075.1. NCBI lineage: Eukaryota > Metazoa > Chordata > Actinopteri > Anguilliformes > Congridae > Conger > Conger conger. The sequence continues at coordinate 29,573,449 of NC_083762.1, forward strand.
AATCGGTGTCTGATTGCAAAAGCACAAACCCCCTCATCTGGCAGTCCAGGCAGGCTAAATCAAGCCTCAAATTATTTGAATAGATTTCAATAGCATGAGACATGTCTGCTGCAAATGCAATACATAACTTAATCTATAAATCCATGGAGAAATGGTGTGCTATCCCCAGTCAGTCACACAGGCATCATTGCAATCATGAGGAAACTATTTTCGGTATGTCAAGATCACAAGAAAAATAGGTGGGATCTGAAGACAACGGGGCCAAAAAAGAAATTTCCCATGGCCTCTACGGACTTCCATATCAAAGTATCTTCCTGTATCTCTGGGAATTGTTCTGTTATGGTCCCACACCTGAAGATAGCATGCAAGTGCCTCTGAGAGGCCTTCTGAAAAGACAGTAAGCCAGAAATCTGTGTTCATAATGCCTGTCAAGCTGTGTGATAGTGCTCCGGGGACCCTGATGCAGAACTGCACAAGTACCAAGTACTTCATCTGAACTACATCACTAAATATCCGGCTGTATATAGTGATAACTTTATACATTTGTATATTTGTATTTTGACATGGACAAGCAAGTTACTAGAACGCAATCACATCATCGTACAGTCACAGAGAGTAAGGACAAAAATAACATCTTAGGACGAGAACGGTTGAGAAATGTGGCCCATATTAGATGAAAATGACTGAATGTGCAATATCTGGTCATTCAGAATCAAAATCAAACTCATATTCTGAACCAACTGTTGATGTGACACGTGGGTTATGTTTGCAGGTTTAAGACAATATGTGGTTATACTGATTTCTTGACTCGCACAATGCTGTCTTTTGCTGTCAATTTAATTAAATCTTTGTACGATTTAGCAGTTTGCTCGTGCTTTTAAAATATTTTTTTTCATTAGCCAGGCGCAAGAATTCATCATCCGACTCTTGATCCATGTATGATAGCAACATCAATTTGAGGCTTTCTGGATGGCTAGGGATACAGTACATACATGTACAGATCTCTCAGTTTAACCCTATACCTTGAGAAGAGACCAGCGCAAGTAAATGAGTAGTAGATTGGTTAAAAAAAATGTACTTGTCAAAGTACAAATTTAAAGTAGCATACCAACAGCAAAAATACACATTTTTTACATGCTCACTATTAGGTGTAAACCAAGCGGTCATGTGGTTCTGTTCAGATAGCTAAAAACTATTTCTATTAGCAACATGAAGATAAAACATCACTACACGCTGATCTATATTCAATTTGTGTATGTTAAAATATGGTAAACAATATACTTTGGATTGGTATAAGCAGCTAGCTAGCTGGCTTATTGACACTTCATTTGTCTAACCATCATGCTCCTTGTGAACTGTATTGTATTGCTATTATGCTTTTAAACTTATACAGTCGTCAATAGTACCTAGTCAAGAAAAAAACGTTTTGTCCCAAACATTATGGAGCTCAATGTTTATTAAACTTGAAAGAGCATCTGTGCTATAGTGGAGTTAAACAAGGGTAAGTATGATTGATTCTCAGTCATTCTAACAGCTAGACAAATGTTTGTACTGGCCACACCAGCTGGTGCACATACAGTTCTGCCCACAGTCAGCTCTGAAATAAATATGGCTGTCACGAGAGTCCACCACTTAGTCGAAGTGTCATGAAACTTCATCTACAAGGTTACAGACAGGTGAGACTGACAGAAGCAATACATTGCAGAATTACAATAAAGACTTGAAGAAATGTAAAAACAGCTTAAACGGCATTAAAATGAGTTCATTTGGAAATATCCAGAGAAATAGTTTGTTTAAATGCATTTAACATATTGTACAGCCTTATAAACACTTTCCTGGTGTGCATTTTAAAAAATGTATAGATTCCTATAGACGTTTAAATAAATATTGTTCCAAATAAATTAGGTATAGTGTTACTTGGAAAACAGCCGAGGGAGACAATTAAAAAGTCACATTGTTCAATTCAATGAATGGAAATTGGCACTTATATAATTATATTAAATACTATTAGGTTTTCTGGTGGAAACAAGCTGACATTTTGCAAAATATGACAATTTGAAACAACATAGAAAGGATTGCTTGTTGAACTTTTAGAAGCTGAAAAGAAAAAGGAAAATGGATCTGGATATTGAAAGGCTCAATTGATTTGATCTTAGTATGACAGGACTAATGGCTACAAGAGGCAATGACTCAATAACATAACATTTTGAACAGTCTCAGCAGAGGGAATTATGCCAATTATCTAAATACATTTTAGAACTAGAAGAGACACATCCATTTTTAGATGAAATACAGTGGGATGAGATGTCTTTCTTTCCTTTGAGTTCAAATACATGGAAAGTGTGTGTTTTCTAGCAAGCTAAATGTTTAATATAAAGGTTTCTTATCATCTGTAAAGACCAAGAAAACATAGCTGAGATGTTTTATTGTTACTGGCATACAGCATGAGTTTCTGTGTTTCTGACTGCTTATCTCGGTAGGCAGCAAGCAACTGATCTGTGGACTTGAGTTAAGTTTCCCGAAGCATGTCCTTGCGGTAAGAATGTCTTGAAGTATTTTCAAGTATCTCATGCATTTTCAAAAGACGTCACTATCAGGAAACCCCTGGCTAGTACACACTTCTGATTCAAATTGCTCTGGTAGTATGTACATCAGGTTGAATAATGTTAGCGTGTATTATAAACATGTATTATGTGTATTATAATCTTATTTTGCCTGCGGGATTGACAGATTGACTGATCAGAAACTTGAGTCAGTGGTTCCCAAACTTTTCAGGCCCAAAGCACCCCTGTAAATAATTTCCATTTCCACAGCACTCCAAAATTACATATGCAGTTTGTACTAAACTACCTACACTATGAATTGTGTAAATGTGTAAATCTTGTAAATTTGTATTAAAGCCAGAAATAGGTCATTTTTATTCAGAATATTATGCTTTATCACTTTTGAATTTTAATGTGATTGAATTTAGCCCCCTAAAATAGATATGAATATGAATATATTCCATGTTAAGCCACCCGCCTGTGCTTTATGGTTGGGAAATTTAAAGAAATGTGTAGCTACACATTCCTGTCTGGCTGTTTACATTTTAGACTAGCAATTGACTAGCTAGTTGATAAGCAATTGACAAGCAATCTTTGGCTATTTCAGGGGTCAAGAATGCAAACACCACAGGGAATTGACTGCTGCATTATTATAGTTGTCAGATAATGTGTGTCTTAAATCTGTAGTTGTGATTCACTTATGGCTTTACTATATGATAATTCTTAATTCCGATTTGTACTGTATCTAGAATCCCGATTTCCCTGACTTTATCATCCAATATAATAAGACATGGAAGTAGAACTTTCCAGTGGGAAGCTTGTGTAGATTGTAAAAACTGACACCACATGAAAGCAGGGTTACAACCTGACTCCAAAATTCCTTGTTGGGAGACTGTGACAGCGTGGCTAGAGAAACTATAATGACCTTTCTGCGCAAAACACGAACTCACTGAAGTCAAATGGCCTACACAAATTTTAGTACCACCTTCCGGACATCTGTGAGCACGGATTGCTGGCACTAACAATCATTCCACAGTCCAAGTCACTTAGATCACATCTTTTCCCAATTCTGATGGTTGATGTGAAGCTCCTGACCTATATCTGCAGGATTTTATGCATTGCACTGCTGCCACACAACTGGCTGATTAGATAATCACATGAATAAGCCGAAGTTCCTAATAAAGTGCTCAGTGAGTGTAGTTTCAGATCAAACTATTCCATGCAAGTGGCCAGCATTCTAATGACGCTAAAGTCATAATAATAATAATAATAATAATAATAATAATAGTATCGTTACAACAATGTTCTGTTAATCTCACCTTCATACTGCCAAAACTCTACAAAGACAGCTACATGCGCCTTATTTATTCCCACAAACACTCCTTGCTTTTTCTATTTATTTTACAATGGCAATATAATTTGAATAGATTGAAATTACTGCCATACACATACATAAAAATGTGTGCATACATACATCAATTGGGGTAATCTACAGAGGCTTGTGGATAGTATGCCCATTGATGGCACTGGTATTTAATAATGTACTTATAACTATGTTGTATAATATCTAGGAATGGCTAAAAATGAGCCTTTAGGAGTATGGTGAAAGCACTGGCTCAAGTAATTGCAAATTTCCTTCAATTTCACACCTTTCTTGACAGAATGCAAACTGAATAGCCAAAACAGCACAAGTACAAAGGCAAACAATTCTAATTAAACCAGCGACAACAAGTAACAGCTTACTGCTTCACATTGCCCCAGGACAAAATCATTAGGAATCATATATCAAACAATGCTTTGCTGAAACAAATATAAAAATAATTGTACATGCATCTGCCATAGCAGTGAACAGCAGTGTCAGTAACCAAGCCAAACTTGACAAGGATAACTATAGCCCGGTGTTCCTGATGCATACATTCAATAAAATATAAGTGACAAAGCTAGAACTCTTGCAACATGAACTATCGAGGCCATTCGTTTAGCTCACTAACTTAGTCTTCAGTACTATTTCTAAGATTTATTATGATTTGGAAGTTTTCAAAGGCTGGGCTTATTTTAACATGAAGACACAGTTTTAACTGGCAAAAGCATACACCTTCTAAGGCTCTAGTAAATGTCAGCATGATCTGGCAGTGCTAATTGTTCTTAAATTGGACATTGTAAGTGCAGTGTGGACATGCTGGCGACATGGGTGTTGCCAGAAGGAAGTATGCAACGCAAGGTTGAATCCCAGCTAATGGTCAACAAACCTTGCTTCCTTCCAAGAAGTCAGGTTACACCCATAGGGCCAGCAATAATATAATAATCAGCAACTATAGTGAGCCACTGGAGTTCTAATTTCACTCAATCCTCAGTTTATCACTCAATGTCTAGTTTGACACTGATAATTAATATAATACCATTAATGCATTCCAAGTGCATGACGTATATTTCCAATGTGATACTAATTCCAGAGCTTTTCATGCAAAAAATAATTGGATCAGTTAAAACAAATACAAAAATCATTGTTTGATGAAAAAGAAAAGTACTAAAGGAAGAGAGAAAAAAACTCCAATTGATGGAACCATCAATGTTGACCAGTACACATGATACTCCCTTAAAAACAACATAAGTGTTTACACAAAACAGCTATCTATTAGAAGACGTGACATATTCATGGAGGTTGATTTCACCATAAAATAAAGTCCCGCCTTTACAGGAATACACCTGGATATGGAGTGTGTTCTCATATCATTATGTATCTGTCTGCTAAAGATGATGAGAAGATGTTTTCTATTTTTATTTTACCATTGTAAATATCCAGCAAACGCTGCATTTGCTCTTGGGCCGAGCCATTAGTCTCCAGGAAGGCCATGGGTGTAAAACAAAGTGGCAAGTCTCCAGATTTAGCTTCTTATCTTTTATCAGAGCTTCTGCAGCCCAATGTCTGAACCCACACTGTCCTTAGATTAACTGTGTTGCATCTACTGTTCATCACATCACACTACGGAAGCAATGTGAAGATCACAATCAGGTGCTTAATGGAGGCGCATTACTAGATGAGCAGTAGTTTAAATACTAATGGGACTTTGTACATTAACAAGCATACACACTAATAATAGCATACTGTTGTGGCTATTTCAATGTGGAGAGCAGAGTTTCAGGGCTGTCTTGGAATGAGAGTAAGTGCTCCCTTGCGAAATAAATCAGCATGAGACAGGACCTGAAAGTGCATTATACTAACATTTAGAAGTAAGGAGCAATTTGTAATGTCTGAGTACATATCCACTGCTCTTAAAGAAAATACAGATTTATTCATATTCACCCCAAAGTCTTCTAAAGTGAAAACAGATCAGATCAGGAGATTTCCTGGAAAGGGGTCTTTAAGAGCAGAGATGAAAGCTTTCCTAACCTGGCTCTCAGATTGCACCAAATGCTCAACAAGCTAAAGTTAAACCAGAGAGAAATAACCGCCTCACTGTTGTATGCCTCCAACCAGTCAAGTTGCAGTTTACATCCCTGTCTTTCCAGACTCATTGCTGTTACCTAAAAAAGCCAAACATTAAATAATTTTAAGTAATTAAGTAATTTTCTCATTACAACCTGAATATTTAGTTTAAGGCAGAGTAGTGGAATGATGAGACGAAGAAAAATATTTGATTATTACTTTTTTTAATATAAAATTGCACATTTAAACATCATTGTATGAATTTATTTGATTTGCAACAATTGTTTCCTGTCAAACCAACAACAATTGAAGAACATTCAAACAAAAAGTGTTTGATACTAACTCTAAAATGTCAACTAATGATTACATCACCAATCAACAAACAAAATAACCCAAGATCGTTTTCTCAGCTACAGTGGTAAGCAAGTGAGGTCACAGTGACCTTGACCTTCGAACCACCAACATCGAATCAGTCCAAGTGGACGACTGTACCAAATTTTAAAAAAATTCCTCAAGTTCCTGAGATATCATGTTCACAAGAATGGGACGGACAGACAAAGGAGGGATGAACAGACAACCAGAAAACATAATGCCTCTGGCCACGGCTCTCGCCAGTGCAGAGGCACAAAAACACTCAAAGGTACACAGTGAACCTGCTGGAATCCAGTGCTAACAAGGCACAGTCAAGCCATAGTGACCCTACACAGTATACTATACAATAGCAATCCCCGCTGGCTTCATGAGAAGTGGTGGGTGGCCACAGAGAGGTTCCTACTACACCTGCATCTATGAAGCTCATCTACTGCAACATTCTCACTGCTCACTTGACCGTAATCCTTTCAGTTATTTGAAATTCACAATGCCGCTTTTCGTATGAACGACTGCCATGGTAAAACATTTTTTTATGGTTTAAATTGTTCCATCCAAACATACATACAGGAATCAATTTTAAAAATTCCAGAAATGACTGTTAACTACATTACGGCACTGATGCTTTTGCGTGTGCTCCACTTCAAATACCAATCTCTGCACTGTTGAATTTGGGGGGTATTTGTCCCAGTCATATAATTGCCATTCTTGCCATTTCACAGCAGGACAAGAAAACATGGATAGAAAAGAAACAGTTATGAAATGAACAGGGATACTATTATATTGCCCCTCCCCTGCTGAGAGAAAGGTAGCATTCGCACAAGGAAGTAAGACAGGGAGTCAGGGTGTCAGGATGGGGTGTCAGGGCTGGGTCCATGTGGAGGAAGAAAACTGCATGTGTTTGTTTGTGTGCACAAATAATTGGGGGGAGGTAGTGCCATGGGGAGGAAGGCAAAATTTGTTTAATATACACTCACCAAGCACTTTTTTAGGAACATTTTTACTTTATTACACCTTCCTATTCATGCGCTTATCTAATCAGCCAATTGTGTGGCAGCAGTGCAATACATACAATCACGCAGATAAGGGTCAGGAGCTTCAGTTCACGTCAACCATATGATGGTTCACATCAACCATCATAATCACAAAAATGTGATCTAAGTGACTTAGACCGTGGAATGATTGTTGGTGGCAGACAGGGTGGTTTGAGTATTTCAGAAACTGCTGATCTCCTCAGTTTTACACGCACACTAGTCTCTAGAGTTTGCAAAGAATGGTGCAAAAACAAAAACCAGTGAGCAGTGGAGTAGTTCTGCAGAGAGAAACGCATTGTTAATGTGAGACGTCAGAGAAGAATGGCCAGACTGCTCAAAGCTGACAGGAAGGTGACAGTAACACAAATAACCACACATTACAACAGTGGCATGGAGAAGAGCATCTCGGAACACACAATGCATCATAACTCTAAGTTGATAGGCTACAGTAGTATAAGTCAAAAAAAGAAATCTAATAAATACATATTAAGTGCTCACTGACATGCGAGACAATGGATGTACTTCTTTATTACATCAATTAAACAATGCTTTTCCTGTACATGGCCTGTATTTTTTTTAAACAGGTTGATTTGACCTGCAATATAACAACAAGGTTAAAGGTATATTCCCAACTGCAGGAAATAGATTGCCCCAGTGAAGATATTCACAGCCAATCGAAATTAAATTTGCGTTCACTCTCATAAATGCACCTTCTGAGGACAGTGAAGTGCATTTACTTAATTTAATTGCTACACATCATTCAAATTATAAAACATGACACCTAATATACTGTCTTCCTGTGTTAACATAGACATCCATGAAATCAAGAAATGAATACACTGAAAAGCATTATTGACTATTTTCAAAGGCATACAGTGGAGTTGTGTATATGTTAGTCGCAGCTGACTGTGCTGAAAAATAGAAAAGTATAGAGTATAGAGTATAGAGATTTATCACCACAGACCAGGGAGTACACATACATACATACAGAATCATAATAAGGAATCTCAGCTCAAATAAAAAAGACCCATCTGCAGGTCCTTGATCTGCCTTCCTGAGCCATGCTTGATTTCTGTTGCCTACAACTCCACATGATGTTGGGAAGCAATCAGCACCTCTTGATCATAACACTTTCCCCATTAGCAGCGCTGATGGTCTACTTCCCCATGACCCAATAACAGAGGGTGTTTATATTCCACACACTGCCAGGAAACATGACTCTTCCTCTACTCTGCATATAAAGCAGTCCTCTCCCCTTACTTCCACTCATCTGTATTCGGTGCACGGGCTTCACGTTTTGCCCTTTGCTTGCTCATAATGCAGAATACAAAGAATCAGGACAAACACTGCAGAAAATAAAAAAATAAAAGTGAAAAGGTTTTCTGCCCATAATATTCAGTTTCCTTCCAGTCAGCCTCCTCATTTCAATTGATCCTCCAGGCAAAGTGGGCAATCTAGTGAGCAGATGATTGTATGCTGTGTGGTTTTTACATGTGTTGAAGGGCTATGTGCGGGCTTGATGAGTCAAGTCAAATCTAGCTTCTCCTGCTTCATCTGTAGGCTGCAGGCCAGGGTAAGACCTGTTTAATCTTCGATTACTTCTCAAACTTATCTTTTTAAGAGATGGGGCTGGCAGGGAGCTCAGAAACCAAGGTTCACTGACCTCTGACAGGCAAAATCTTTGTATAGGTACTAAAAATATGATATATCAATCTAAACCGTTGATTTACCCCCAATTCTGGCTAATTAAAATCCCAAATGCCTCACTGCGCATGTAGACTTTAGGTACAAAATAAGGAAATGGTGCATTACTATCGTGTATCTGGGGGCATGCACTGGTGCTGGATGGAATGAGTCACCCTCTCTCTCTAAACTGCTTGAAGTATCAAGGTGCATTAATACATATGCTAGTTAATAAATGTAACAAAAAGGTCATATGGTGGAGGTACTATCAGGAACAGAATTTGCCTGGTACCTCAATCCACAGCAGAAAAATATACCCCAGCATTCCACAGTACTGACTGTGCCAGGCTTAAGTGGCCCATGACACTGATATCTGAAGCCCCACTTCATATCCACATGCTGAATGTTGTCATCCTGCAAAGGGAGAATCCTAACACCAATCCTCAAATGACAAAAACAGGGAAGCAAAAGACCAGCACATTTATGTCTTCAATTTATTTGACTGGCTACAGTGGTTCTGAATGTACAGCAGTTGAGCAAATGAACTGCCATTTTATTAGGTCCCTATCACAGAAAAGTGAAAAGAAATGAAGGCACATAAGGTAAAATACTTTTTTTCTGTCTTATTGGTGTTGCATGGGGAAATCGTGCCTATAAGTAAAAGATGGCCATTAATCACACAATGGTCACCTGTGGTGGAAAGGAACAGGAGTCTGCAATTCTGTCATGTGCTGTGGTGAGGTGGCACTATGACAAATATGTGGATCAGGCAGGAACCTGTGCCAATACCGATTGCATGACTAATCTAATCAGGTCACTCTGTGTGACTTGTGTTTGCACATTGCGCTAAACCGACACTCGATACCAACAGCAAGTTAAATATCCCTGAAGAATTAATCACCCTCACCCTGACATTGGTCTGGCATCAAATATGTCTCCTATCAAATATATCAGTCCATGTGTAATTCTAAAATCAGTGTCTACATCAGTGGTGGAGACTTACATGGAAGATTGTAGCATATACAGTACATATTAATCACACTAACATTAGCCTGCTCTACATCAGTGAGTTTACAGAATCTGACGTAGACTGCTTGTGACTCACAGGCTCCCGTTGTTCTCATGTTCGTTTCGAATTTATAACGATTCATACTTGGAAAAAGCTAGCCTGATTTATAAGTTATGAATGTAAGGCATCCCATGTCAAGTTGATAGACAAATCATCGTCAAAATCTCATTCAAATTTGATAAAGTCTACAACAACAATGAAAGTATAAAAAGCATGCATGACAGACAGAATGAGTGGTCTTATGTTGGGATCCTCCTAGAACTAGAGGTTATGCTATTGTAGTCTTCTCTTTATAGGAGTCTATATATATCTGTGAGAGTGTTGTTAATCTGTTTGCCAGTTAAAAGTTGTTTTCATACACAAATGAAAGCAGTCATCAGTCATTTATGACAGTGCCCTTCCACAATCTACCAGTTTGTTTGCTGTTGCCAAGCTCAGCAGAGCATTCTTGCTTCTTGACAATTTACTAGTTGATTGTGACACACCCAATTTTTGGCAATGTCTCAGATCTATTCTTTCTGATCGTTCAGCCTTGTGACTTTGATCCTCATGTGTAGAGATAACGGCAACAGACTGCAAATGAAAATTAATTAACTCCGTTTGATAGCTTTCTTTAGTATGAACTATCAGAAATTAATCCAAAAAACAGCTGAGCAGCCAACAAAGCTATTACTTTTGGTCCCCTAAAATGGGGGAACTGGAAAAAGTTTAAAAGGGCCTGTAATTCCTTTGCGGTTCACCTATTATGTGAATGGAGGATGTGAATTATCTCAAATTAAAGCTGATAGTCTGCATTTTAACCTCATATTCACTGTTACATTTCGGATCCAATGTGCCGGAGGACTAAGCCAAAAAAAGTTATAGTGTGTCACTGCTCAAATACGTACAGACTGCACTCTGCATCTTTTTGGTCTTGCTTTCTTGAGATCACAAATTATTAACTTGTATTCTTGGCATAACAACATTTGTTTTCTCATAATCATGAGATAACCTGTCTTTACACCTAAATAAATAAAATACAGTCTGCTCCAAAGTATTGGAACAGCAAGGCCAATTCCTTTGTTTTGTTTTTACATTAAATACATTTGTGGTTGAGATAAAAAGATGAGCACGAGACAAGAGTTCAGAATTTCAGCTTTTCTTTCCTGGTATTTACACCTAGATGTGTCAAACTACTTAAAACATAGCAGCTTTGGTATCTGACCATCCAATTTTTAAGTAAATGAAAGTAAATAACACTTAATATTTGGTAGCATATCCCTTCCTTGCAATAACTGCATTAAGCTTGCGACCCATCGACATCACCAAACTGTTGCATTCTTCTTTTGTGATCCTTTTCCAGGCTTTTACTGCAGCCTCTTTCAGTTGTTGTTTGTTTTGGGGTTTTTTCTCCTCTGGTGAAATTCATGCTCAATCGGTTTAAGGTCTGGAGATTGACTTGGCCAGCCTAAAACCTTCCACTTTTTCTCCTTAATGAAGTCCTTTGTTGTGTTGGCAGTGTGTTTTGGGTCATTGTCTTGCTGCATGGTGAAGTTTCTCCCAATTAGTTTGGATGCATTTCTCCATAAGTTGGCAGACAGAATGTATTTGTAGACTTCTGAATTCATCCATTCAATACCATCATGAGTTATCTTTGAGAATGACATTATCGATAGATTAGAGAGCCCACTCCAGAAGCAGCCATGCATCTGGGCAACCTGTTAATCTGTTAATCAACCTGTTCCAATACTTTTGCTGATACAAAAGGTGATATTGTCTAAGTTGTTCAACAAATATAGATAAAAAATAAAATAAAAGCTGAAATTCAGATCAATCATCCCATGTACATCTTCTGACCTCAAACTCAATTGTCCTCAGTATAAAAACAAAGGACCTTACTGTTCCAATACCTTTGGAGGGGACTGTATATGTATACTCACACTTGCACACGTACACACACATGGCTTGGTTCTATTAGCCTGATTTGGAGTTCTTTGTCTGCTGTAAAGAAGTCTCTTGGGCACAGGTCCCAAAAGCATTGTTGCTTTGTTTAAGATCTTCTGTTCGGGAAGCAAAAATATATTCATTGTAGGACTGCTTCTATTCCTCAGCGAGCAGAATGCCATTTTTGCCAGTTTTGCATTGCATGTGCCATACATACACATGCTGGTACTGGTCTTTATGAATAACAACAATGGCTTGCATTTATACTGCACTTTTTATCTCGTGATTTCAAAGTGTTTACCATTGGTGGGGGGGGCATTGCTGGGGGGAGTGGTGGACTCACCAATATGCACTACCCACAGAACACTGTACAGCGGTTTGCATCAGAATACTAAGCATGCATTAGATTAGGTGGAGATAGAGGGAATTATTGAGTATCGGGATACCATCTTGAAAAACCTAGAGATTCACATGATATAATAACCCACTTCGAACTTCTAACTACACTGACGTTGAATAATCCCTGAAAAAGTACAGGTGATATGTAAGTGCATCACAACTATTCTAAAATAGGCCCCAATGGCCTTCATAGACCTGCAGGTGAAAATATAGAGCATTAGATATTAGGAAGCATTTGATGTGATAAAAAATGCATGCATGTATGGCTGGTGTGAATGAAAGTTGTCACCTACCTGGAACAAAAGAGGATTACGCAAAACACAGATCAGGGGAAGAGGCTTTCACTCAAATAGGCATGCATTAGCCATACATGTTGTGGCTGCTGTGTAATGTGATTGTGCATAGTTGAACAGGCATAGTTTAGAGGTCAGTATATAAATCTATGTGCAAACATGCATGATCTGAAACTGGCATGACTAAAAGATGAGGGGAAATGAGTGTAGCATATACCTGTATATCTGCCATGCGAATCATGACAGGCAGGGAATATTACACTGTCAGAGCCAATTCAACAATTCAATGATCTCATGTACTCATCAAATTGAAAAAAAAAAGAAAAAACCTCAATACTTTCAGGCCATACAAATATACACTCACTAGCCACTTTATCAGACACACCTGCTCATTAATGCAAACAGCAAGCTCCTACAAACAGCAAATCATGTGTCTGCAACTCAATATAAAGCATGTTGATATGATGAAGAGTTTGACAAAATATTAGAATGGGTGAGATGCATGATCCAAGTGACCGTGGTATGATTGTTGGAGCCAGATGTAGTGGTTTCAGCATCCCCAACAGCTGCCCTCCAGATATTTTTATGCACTCCTGTCTCTTGAGTTTACAGAGAGTGGTGCAATAAGTAAAAACCAACCAGTTATGTGGCTGAAAACATCTTGTTAATAACAGAAGAGAATGGGCAGACTTGTACTAGCTAACAGAAAGGCCACAAATTCTCAAATAACAGCTTTTTTACAACACTGGTGTGCAGAAGGGCATCTTTGAACACACAACACATCAAACCTTGAAAGCAGATGGGCAATAGCTGCAGAAGAGCATGCCAGGTTCCACTCATGTCCGTTTTGGACAGTGAACAGGAAACTGAGGTTACAGTGGGCATGTGGTAACCAAAACTGGATGAATGAAGACTGGAAAAGTGTCTCCTGGTGTGACAAATCTTGATTTCTGCTACGGCATGCAGATGGTAGGGTGGGACTTTGGTGTAAACAGTATGAATACATGGATCCATCCTGCCTTGTGTCAACGGTGCAGGCTGCTAGTGGTGGTGGTGTCATGTCAGGATTATGAGCATTGAGGATCCGAGTGCAGAGACAACTCAGGGAAGAAGGAAAGTACAATAAGCAAGGACTTTACTTAATCAACCACGAGACAGGACAAGCAAAAATGGGACACATTAGGAATGGGAGACTGAAGACCCACAAAGATGGTCCAATAGAGCACCTTTGGGTTGAGCTGGAACAGGAGGTTCACGGCATTAACGTGCTGCTGAGAAATCAGCAGGTGATGTACCAGTACTAGATAGGTGTACCTAATAAAGTGGTAAAAATATTTTCTGTTGCAAATCTGCAAGTCATCTTTATTATCCCACGATGGGGAAATTAATTTGGCTTCAACATGCAACACAAAATAAATCCAAAAACATTAACATACAGTACACAAAGAGGAAAGACATTCAGCTCCATTACACACAAATTATAAATAATACATAGGGAATAAATGTGCATTACCGGGATATGCTTACTTTTTCTCTGCTTGAGTGCTCATTATAGAGCCTGATCGCAGCTGGGATAAAGGAGCCAGCATAGCGTTTAGTCCTTATCCTGTGCTACAGATGCTGCCCACTGTCCCTATAACTGTAAGAGTTTGTGTCATCTTATTTTCCATTTGTTTAACATAGAGCTTCTTAACAGAGATCTGGTCAACCCCAATGATCCGACTAGCCTGTCACACAGCTTGTTTCAGTTTGGCTCTCTCATATTTCCAAACATACATATGAGGCCAAATGAAAACATGCTTTGGAGAACATATTTATAATATGAATACAAAAATTATAATAGTCCCATGATGGTTTTGTCCAAATAAAATCTCTTTAAAAAATACAAAAACTGTTGAGATTTGCAATATTTTTACGTAGCTCATTGGGTGAACGACAGTTGGTTATCAATCTTCAGCCCAAGGTGCTTCTACTCCGCCAAACACTCATGTGGTTCCCCTCTAATAATTGTGGGTGGGTAATCAGCAATCACTCTTGTTAAACTGATCACTATGCCATTGGCAATGCACCTGTAGCAACACGGCCGTCACGCTGACTTGACAATTTCTGTATCTGAATGGCTGTGTATCCGAATAGAATTACAGGTCAACTGGACAACTCAGTTTTGGTTCATCTACAGTAATGGCAAGTGGCCTGGTACAAGTCAGCCCCAGTTCTAGACTGCTCCAATTGGTGGGGCACACATACTTTAGGGCGGCAACGTTTTATTCAGGGCACAGTGAGTTGTGGCTCAGTACTCCATTGGATTTGAAGTTAAACAATGAATATGAGGGCAGGAATTTGGCCGTGACGGCAATTGCCCTCTCTTTGGCCTCAATGGCTTTTTAAAAATGGCAACTGAAGCGCTGCACGCGTAACCAATGATCTGCGAGTGTTGCTTTGCGCGAGTATACGAAAAAACGTGAAACTGGAACTGAGTGACTGATCACTGCCCAGACTCCTGTGAGAAAAGTTTTATAAATTAACAGCGAATGTATAATGTTAACATATGCAACCCAAGACAAGATAGCTTGTACGTTGCGATAACAGTTCACCTGCTTCATTACTGAGTGAAACATGAGTCACGTTTTATATGTGTATATGTTCCTTACAGGAGCCTTTTTGGTCAGTGAGTGACCAAAACACTCTCACTTGCTGTTCCAGTTATACTGTATTTCAAGTACATCTAGCTAATTAAACTGTATATAGCAGTATTGAAATGGACACAAATATTTTTCTACAATATAAAATGTTATTACTATTCTACTCTTCTATATTTCTACCTATTTTCTTTTCCATTATTTATCAATCTTTAACACTGTACTCTATCACTGTTCAACTGTTTTTCAGAAATATGATCGAGTGAATTTGACCATGGAATGATTGTTGGTGCCAGACATGGTGGTGTAAAACAGGGTGCTGATCTCCTGGGATTTTCATGCACAACAGTCTCTAGAGTTTGCAGAGAATAGTGCGAAAACACCCAGTCAGCAGCAGTTCTGCGGGCAAAAATGCCTTGTTAATGAGAGGTCAGTGGAGAAGGGCCAGACTGGTCAATGCTGACAGGAAGGTGACAGTAACACATGTAACCACACACAACAGTGGTATGCAGAAGAGCATCTCTGAACGTACAATGCGTCATACCTCTTAAGTGGGTCAGTTACATCAGCAGAAGACCAATACGTCTAATAAATACCTAATACAGTGCTCACTGAGTGCACTTTTTGCAAGTCTAATGCTAGTTAGTTAGCTAGCTTCCTAACATTGCTACAAATTTGGGGGGGCTATGCAAAAACAACAAAAATACCCAGCAATTTAAGTGTTGCCTGAGCACATGCACAGCTGATTCTTGGAACTTACAGTTGATTTTTGCCTCAGCTGATTGATTCAGATGTTAATTGTAACACCTAGTTCACCTGTAACGTAGTCATTCACTCGGTACAGAAGAGTTGGGGTCGTGAACAATACCAGAACAGACTCCCATAACGGTCCATGAAACAACTGAAGACTTGAACATACTTGAAAGTGAAAGGAAATGAGCGCAACAATTTACGTATGAATAATATGGCAAAAGATCCATGTTATACTGATAGTAGTGTCTGCGAAAAATGTTTTGCAGGAAGATAAAGGTAAGTTTTACTTGTTTGTTTCAACAAAGTTATTCTGACCCATTTGCCTCACACGGCATATAAAATTCCACCAGCCTTGCTGCGTCGCTGGTGCCTCTGTGTGGGGAAACGCTGTGAATAATATTGCGTGCAACCAGGAAGGTAGACGCCAGCTAGCTAACGTTACTGGGTGGTATTTTATAAGCATTTTGCAAGTAGACTCAGGTGTGTTTAAAACAGGTCTGGAATAACAGCAGTTGACCAGGGAATGTTATTGATAATATTTATTTAGCTAAAACTAAGGTTACAGCGAGCTGTTTGATAACTTGGCTACCTTTTCTGCTGGTCCATTTTCTCCAGAGTTGCAAATGCAAAATGCAAATCTTTGCATATCACAAAAGAGGACAATACTGATTTCAAAGAAAGTATCTAACCACGAACAAATGAACGAACAATTGGCTACATTCTCTGCACATTTTTCAGGCTATTGTCATTTTTTTTTTATTACCATGAAGCGAAAGGTTCATCATTGACGTTATATAATAGCTCGTAGACCACTTGGCAATTAAGACTTTGATATTTACCTTCTTGCATCATGTTCAGGAAGTGACTACAGTTTCCCTTTATTTGTCATTTAGGTGAGAAGTGGCAGCGCATATGGCACAATGGGCTCCGTTTACTAACATAAAAGAGTCAATTTCAAAAACTTACTGTATCCAATAATATGCAGCTAGTCCTGACAACTTGACATTTATTTTGACATGAACCAAGTCATGCCCTCCCATTTGTAAATAATCAAGGCAGTGGGCCTCCATGACAAAAAAAAAAAAAAAAAAAAATCATATTTCATTTTCCACAGCTCTCATGGCAGACCTGAAATGCATTGTACATAATATATCACAGCACTGCATTGCAGGGTAATTCAGAGTCAATTACTTAAAAGTTCATGCTCTTATTAACAGTTCCCTGGCTATACCCTGATGAACAGTAATTAAAAGTCACATTCTGCTCATGAGATGGAAGCCCATACTGTAAATGTCATTGGTAATGAACTTCAGTCAAGCCAGTAGCCCCTTCTGAAGAATATTGGAGACAATCTACTAAAAACAAAGCATTCATTAAGCATTATCTTTCTAGCCTTCCACAAACTAATTGGTAATTATTCTGTATGTAGAACAGATAGCAGTCTTTATTAAAAGAATGCTAAGCTTAATTCTGTTCACCAATTTGTGCAGGGCCTTTTAACCAGTATTTCCTTTTGTAAATAAAATGATAATTTACTGTAAATACAGTCAGTTATGAGTCTTCAGGCTTGTACGTCAAAGCGGACGAGGAAGACTGCGAAATTCGAGCCTGCTAACTGGAGCATGGCAGCGAGTTACAGGTAGCAGATGGTGGCTGGACAGGCCCCAGCAGGAGCCCTGAGGCATCCAGTGATCATAGACTCTACTCCTCATTTACAGCTTACTTCAGCACTGCGCCTCTGCCTGAGATTGGATATCTAATTAAAGGTGCAGAGTCCCCTCTCTGCCCTGGGCCTCTAGGCCACCAGGCCAGATAAAACTTACAGAGACCCGCCCAACGACCCCCACGATCTCCAAACCCCCGACACGTCACGGCCTCTCAAAGCAAAGCCCTGTAAAGCTGACATTTACAGGTTCACCTGTCTAGGCTGGCTTGTGAACAGAAGTGAAATGACAGAGTCTAAGTAGCTAAAGATAGAAACAATGAAGGCGACAAGGCTTTCGGGGTGGGCTTCATTTCCGGCTGATGCACTGTTTTGACAGGCCGAAGATGGTAAAGGGACATCTGATTGAGTATAATGGCTGAGGATATAGGCCAGGGCTTTTAAGATGTTTTTATTTATTTTTTTCGTGGATCTCCTTCTTATGAAGTTCAAGGGCAAAACTAACAGATGGCAGGACCATCGTTTGCAATACATAACCACTTATGTTCAATTTCTTCAGTTCACTTAAATATCCAATTTCTTTTGTAACATGAGGTGGTAAAACAAGTTTGGGTTACTCCACATAGTGTCCTTTTCATGGACAGCAGACCAAATGCAACATAGTTTCTCATTCTAAAAACTCTGAGAAACGTTGATAGAATGTCCATTGTTTACTTACTTAATTGATTTGGAGCAATTATCATTGTTTTCTGTTTCACCGTTCTATACTTCTACAAAAGAACTTGTACATAGTAATTCTATTATCTACATTTTGCAAAGAAAATGCATTACCTCCATCCGAGTGTAAGAAAATTCAGTATAACTTCAGCTCATCAAAGAACCGACTAGGAGTATGTTATTGAAGTGACAACTAAAAAACATTTTAGCTAGTGACATTACATTTCATCTTCTTGGCCTATTGCTTTCTGAGGATAGCTGCAAGGAGAGGAAGTTTGGGACAGAGAGGTAGTGGAGGGTGACAGGTGGGGGGGGTTAAACTTTTAAATGAAATCATTTCATACCACACACACAATGTTTTATGTTCTGCTTCAGGGATACTGGTGTGGTGTGGTGAATCTGAATGTTAATGTTTTATTGTTTAAGTATATGCAGGTGACCACATATTTGGATAGGCTAACAATCAAAGTTAATTATTGGGACTGTAACACGGTATTTGCTGTCCTGGCTTTGCACTCCAGCACAGTGGATTTTCAAATAAATCAAATCAAATGGATAATGGGTAAAGTGCAGACTGTCAGCTTTAATTTGAGCATATTTACATTCATATCATGGAGACCTGTGTAGCATGAAGCAAGTCAGAAATGCTACACAGATGCCTGGCTTTAAGTTAAGTTTTCTGTTTTCTGTATTTGATTTAAATAGTTATTCCAGAAGTAAGTCCAGAAAAACAGGGTGGGGTGTCACCATGGGTAGGGCCATAACACCACAGTTCACAGTTGGGGCGGGGATGCTTCAGATCATGAGACAATCCTTTATTTCTCTACGTCCATCACTTTGGTACAGGCTCGTACAGGTTTCATCTGTCCGTGAGAATGTATTCCGGAACAGGACCTTTTTTGAATACTTTTTAGCAAACTCCTGGCCATTCTGTTTCTTGCAGCTTACCAGTGGTTTGCATTGTTTGGCTAACGCGTTGAGGTTATGCTGGTGTTGGCTTTTATGGTATTAGTCTTTTACACATCTAACTGTAATATAAGGCTTGTGTGACTTTTTCTTTATTTTTGTTACTGCCATTGGCCTTGTTCTCACATTACTACTCACGTTGGTGACCAGCTCAACCCAATTCATGCCTAATCTGCCAATTTCTGTCAACAATCTTCACGATGGCACCCAAATGATGTTGCCATGCCAATGGCACATATATTCATTGTATTGTTAATTATTAGTAGAACGTTAAATATATACTCTTCATTGCAGTGGCTGATACACCTCACTTGAGTTAAAACTCGAATTAAATGTATCTGTGAGCACTTTTTAAGAGTATTCACAGTGCCTAGGCCTTTATATATATGTACTGTACATATCTATCTGAAAACTCAGATAGTAAGGGTACTGGAAGACTGATATTCTTATGTTGGCCAGGATTCAATCAACAACTTTACTGGCACATACATACAAGTGTTCTTTTTTTCTTCCCTATGTTTGGCAATTAATTTTGAAGACTGCTGAAATCAACAGTGTTTTGAAGACCGACAGTCACAATGTAACAGATATAGCTTTATTCAAAGTTAAGGACAAATGTTGATTGACTTAAGGCCAGTATGTAGTTTATATGTCCTGGTAGAGCGCCATGTGATATTGGCTTTGTAAAGGGTGGTTATGGTTAATGCCAGACACAGGGAGATATTTATTCAGGTAAATGTTAGTGTAGATATCATGGGTGATGAAATTGTGGGCTTTGTCTGTAAAATAGTAAATGATAGCAGCCTTTTGCATAATTTCACATTTTCAGAAGTCACAAAGAGGGAAAGCTTCTCTGGAATAGAAAGGGAAATGCATTAAGACATACTTTGCAGCCATCTCTTTAGAAGCTTGTAATATGTAACAATTAAAAGTCATATCGTTTTTATTGAACACTGATGGAAAACCTTTGCAATATTCTGCTTAACGGAATTGCGCTCCTAAATTTAAGAGGAATTGAATAATTTTGCTTTGTTTAAATGCATGACATTTCTCTCCTCATAAATAGAACCCACAAATTAAACAATGAAAATTAAAGCAGCATTACAATAAATAGTCATTTTCCTGTCCTTGGTCAAAGCACAGTGGCCTTCTACTCATGAATGATCATTCCAAAACTGGCTTTGATTGGCAGTGAAATCCCTGCCATCAGCTTTCCCCCCAACTCCTACCATTCCAGTTCATTATGTTACAACCCCTAGGGAATGGTAATAAACATGAAAGGAGGAGACACGCAGGACGTTTGAAAAGTACAGTACAGTTTAAACAGTACAAAATAAGGATTCATTCAATTGAAAAAAATATGAACACGAAATGAAAGGCGATTGGATGCAAGGTGATAGTGCGAATGAAGGTGTGAATGTATGTTTAATGTGAATAAATGTATGAACAAATAGAACAACTGAACCCATTAAGAAAAACAATGAAAAAGGCACTGGTTCCAAAAAGCCAGGCTCTCACCAGAGGGGGGGATAAGAGAGAACATGAAATCAGGAACATCGCCCTTTCATGCCGAAATACCCTGGCCACTGGTATGGACCCTTTTCTAATGATTGTGTAACATCCTGGTGTCAACAAGTGGCGCCAAGGCATCACAATTACAACGTCATTGAAATCCTATATGTTAATTGCCTGTCTTTTGTTAATGGTAAAAAATAGATTGTTGCATTTACATAGCGCTTTTCTCATACGCAAAGCACTTTACAGTGGTGAGGGCACTTGCCTCAACCTCCACAAATGTGTAGCACCAACCTGGGTGATGGCAATTTGTGCTCACCACACATCAGCTGAGGAAGAGTGGGAGAGACATTTTTTTAGCCAATTAAATCAGTAGATGATTAGGTGGCAGGCTGAAAGGTTGGGAATTTAGCCAGGACACTAGGGAACGGCCTACAAGGAGTGTCATGGGATCTTTAATGACCACAGCGAGTCAGAGCCTCAGTTTAATGTCTCATCCTAAAGACGACGTCTCCTACAGCACAGTGCACTGGGGCGTTGGGGTTTATTTGACCAGAGGGAAAAACACCACTTCCAGCAGCAACTTAGTTTTCTCAGGTGGTCTCCCATCCTAACTAACCAGGCCCACATCCGCTAAGCTTCAGCCATTCAGCAGGAACAGGGTGAATGGTGGTATGGCTGCTGGCAAAAAGTAGTTGAAATGATTTACTCTCCTGTCCTTTACTGATATAAGGTGGAAGCTGAAAGCTAAAATTCTACTGTAAAGCAATTCTAGCCCATAGCTTTACAGAGTGTGCCACTAGAGAAAAGCTTCTAGCAATACTTAGGGTTTTATGCACATTATACATGGCCATAAACCATTTGTCAGAATATGGCAAATGCTGTGATCTGCTATAACTGATTAAATGTGGCTGAAAATCAAATAGAAAGTTCAGAAAGAGACAGCATTTTTTTATCATTCACATGGGTTGTAAATTAAAACTGAAGGCTTGGCCCCATTTATTACCTTACAAAGGCTTTATTGACCCATTTTATTCTGTACAGTGAAACCAATTACCCTACAATTCTGTTGTACTGCTAGCACTGTAAGAGCAATGGTAGCATATTGTGTATGTTTTCCCCACCACTTAGCATCAGTGGGGATAAGATGGGCAATAAATTACATTATGCTACAATCACTTATACAGAGCAACTTACAAAATTGGAGGAGACCAGTTTTACTCCCAGGAATACAAAAGTGCAATATAAACAAGAAGGCACAGAAGGCCCATTTGTAATCAATAAGTGTAAAGTTAGCTGAACAAACAAACAATTAATATTGCAAACAAAAGTTAATGCCACTGCACAGAAAACATATCTATACAAAGCTATAACTATATCATTATTCCTAAGGACAGCCAAAAAAAAGTAAGAGAGCTAAAGAGGGTCAAGTGAACCACTGTAGTCTGAGGTGAGGGTTCATTCTGCGTTGCATTAACAAGCTTGTGTACAAGTAGGAAGGTTTTGGATTTGATACAATCTGATATCAGTAGCAGTGTTCTGGATGAGTTGCGATGGAGGTGGCAGGAAGAGCAGTGAGGAAGGAATTCAGGTTGACCTGGTAGGAAAGGACCAGAGCATGGACTAAGAGCTGGGTTGAATTGCAAAGTATGAGGAAAGAATGGATTCTCTGGATGTTGTACATTGCATTGATTGGTCATGCAGTTAACCCATTCAATACAAAATGCCTGTGGTCCTAACAGAGTTACAGAAGCTCAAGCATTTCTTGCAAAAAATATTTTTTGTTTTGTGTATACAGATTACTGTGGCTGTGTCTGGTGTGCTTAGAAACACAATGCCACAGCCACAGCCACAATGCGGGACAAATCCCCTTTCAAATGTGACAATATCAACCAAAATTTGCATTCTACATAGTTTTTTTAAGCGATGTCTACGCAGTTCAACAAAAATTACATTTGAAGACCACAAAAGGACATATCGAAACTAAATTATATTATGGGTTTTATGAGGTGTAAAATACTTTAATTAAAAAGCTCAAATGCTTCCGGGCCATCACTTCGGTACTATACCTCTAGCTGTATGATGATCAGAAATCATACTGTAATTTTTTGCTCAGGAATGGGAGGGAATGCCTATGCAACTACATTATGGTTACTGGTCAGAGAACCTTGTAAGTGAGCTCACCGTGTTCCAGAGAGCCGATCCAGAATGGAGGTAATAGCATTCATATGTACCTAAGTACCTTTGGTACATATGATATTGCTAAGTATGCAATGCCGAAATGGACAACAATGATAATTCATCCAGAGAAATTCAAAGCAAACAATAGACATTCTATCAACGTTTCTCCAAGTTAGCACATTTTTAGAATTTGAAACTATTATGCATTTGGTTCACTGAACCCTTGCCGTGAAAAGGACATTGATATTACCATGATATTACCTTGATACATTTACTCTGTGTCCAGAGAAGGTGAGGTCACCCCATGCTTGTTTTGCCACCCACATGTTAGAAAATAAGGAGCTGTTGTCACAAAAGCAATGGCATCGTAAAATAGGTTATAGATATAGAACCGTGAATTTTTATGCTTTCAAACAGCATATCTTGTTACCTTAGTGACAGAAAAAATGCACGAATGAATGAAAAAAAAACCCAACACCGGCTCAGCCAGTGAGACTTAAGGGGTTAAAGCAGTTAATAACACAGTTAACTCACCTGGTTCTTGGGTCTGAATTGGTTGCTGATATTAAGGTTAATACAAAAACCAGCACACCCTGTGTTAGGCCCACTTTCTCTATTGTTCCCAGAAGACATGAAGACTTGCTATATCCAAGAGACAAACTGCAACAAAATGGAATGTCCTCATGTTTGCATACGTCACATAACCCCCAAGACCTTTTAGATTGCTTACATAGTTAAAAAATAATATTTAGACACACAGTAAATATGGTGTCAGTGCCAAGCGCTGTATGCCTGAACAAGAGGCAAGCGGCCTGAAGAATCAGAGGTGTACTCTGCATGGCAACACAGAGAGTTCACACTGTAAAAGCCGAAATAAACTGTTACCTCACACAACTAAAATAAGTCAGGAATAGTCTTACTACTGTATAAGATAAGCGAAGTACATAAGTAATATAATATGACAGCTATACAAAATTTTCTTTGTTATAGTTTGCCACCACATATGAAATTGTGAATGGTGTTCTGAAAGGCAAATTTTAGTAGCTCTCAAGTTTGAATATTTGATATTCATTCCCTACAAAATACTAAATAACTGTGACATGCATGCATACATACAATTTAAACAGTGCCATGAGATATCCCTGATTTCCCAAAACTGTGATTATTTTTATTGTTTTTTAATTTAAGGTTTTATGTGAAGAATACAGTGGTAAATCCCTCAGAATGCCTTCAGAAACACACTGAAACGCACACCTTTATTGTACACTTGATATGTTATGCGGTTTCTTTGCTAACCTTTGGTGACAGTGTAGCAAGGAAGTTCACTGCTACTGGCGCCATTGTGAACCATCTGTTACTATCCATCTTATAGTGGAGATAGAAGCCTCTCAAGACATGCCACAGAACCGCGCTGAAACCATAAAACTGTCAACTCTTTAGTGTCTCTCCAGTGGATTATGGCAGTTTCTTTAAGTTTTTGAATGACATGGTTGCAATAATTTACACTTGTGATGTTTAAAACAAAATTGATTTCCAGTGAATATCCTAGTCTTTCCCCCCTTTTACAAAAGATTACAGATAAGTACATCCACCATTTTTAAAAACATTTACAACAATTACATTAATAGCATTTGGCAGACACTCTTATCCAGAGTGACATACAGTTGATTAGACTAAGCAGGAGACAATACTCCCCTGGAGTAATGCAGGGTTAAGGGCCCAACGGCTCAAGGGCCCAACGGCTGTCCGGATCTTATTGTGGCTACACCGGGGATCGAACCACCGACCATGTGGGTCCCAGTCATTTACCTTAACCACTACGCTACAGGCCACCCCATTAATAATGTTGAAAAATCATTGGAGCTAACTTACGGTTTCCATGCCTATGATTGTAACACAGATCCAGCGAAAAACAAATTATGTTTTTTTTCTCCCCTTTCCCTGAGTTTAAAATAAGTGATCAAATACCTTTCGCAGAGGAGATACATGTGTATTAAGTACTCTTTGGAGTAAAGCTACATTAACCATACATATGTTAAGATACTTTCTGATGAAACCAAAGGGATCTTGTTACCGAGACGCCATTGATTACATGCATATTCCCTCTAATCACGAGAGGATGAAAACAAACAAAAACCACAGTCAGCAAAGTTAATTCTTTGACAGATTTCAGCTGCGGAATTTAAATTTCCTGCAATTTGGCTCAGCATGTTACCACCATGCTAGGAAACACTGTTCTGTCATTATTCTCTCATGGCGAGGGATCACCTGTTGCGAGGCCCCGTTGTGCTGCAATTTGACTTTGGTGGGAGAGCTTAGCAGGGAGATAATGGTGGCTATATGGGCAATGGCTCCTGTGTAAATCTCTTTGGGACCATTTAACACTGAGGACTGTCCTTTCCCTGGAGTCACGCATGAAATTTTTGGGTATACTAATGCTTGCCTCTCTGTGCAAATCAGTACATTTTATTTCCTAGAACTGTGACTAGCCATCCATGAATGATTTCAGAGACCACTATAAAATGGATGTCTCTGGAGCTTGTCAATATGGCGGATGCCTTTTGGATCACGGGGCTGGGCTTGTCATTTGAAATGTCCCAGAATGACTGTTCTTTCCCTTCACAGATTAGGATTTGCTGCAGGGGCTGGGGGTTGCCTGGGGCCTTGCAATCCCTCGGCATTCTTTGCCATGGCTAGGAACTAGGCAGACTAGCACAGAGATGTCACACTATGCAACCACACTGAGCTCAGCTATAAATATTCTGTGTAAGATATGATATTGCTGGAAGAAACTTGGCAGCCCAAGCAGCACATCTGATCTTGCAGCCCTGTGGGCACATTTCCAGGCATTAGACAGCCCAGCCTTTGCTTGCTATGGTCTCTAACATCCAGACTCTGATGAAACCACCAATGCGTCATCGTGTGGGCGCCTGCAGGATGCCCCCATCGCAGTCTGCCTCACACTGAAATCTGAGCCTGACCACCCCTTGCTCCAGGATGCAGGTGGGACTCAAGCAAAGAGTAAATTCTTACGACCTCACATAGAGCTTCCTCGACCACTTGGCCCTGCCAGAGCTAGGATGGAAGGGAACCTTGGTCCTAGGGCTGGGCAGCGAAATGTGCAAACGTACAGTACAAACTTTGCTCAGAATCAGTATTTTAACAGCAAAAAAAGGCCCTGATTTGTGAAGACTAGCAAGAGCGATCTTTCCATCCCTGAAATGCAATGCAACTTCTGAGTGTATGTTCTCAACTGCAGGCTTGACTCAAACAATCTCTGTACATGAACGACATCTGATATTATGAGCGAGCTACTGTTCTATCTCTGGTTGACATGATAAATAAGTTAAACATATAAAGTATCATGCTGGGGTGATTTTCTGTTTGTTCTTTATTGTTGTCTTTCATTATGTCTTTTCATTTCTGTTTGTTTGATATTAATACAAGTACTTCTTCAATTGTTAGCTTGGGTCTCAGAAAATTCCAAGTAAAGCCTTTGTTTCTAATAAGTATGCCATGGCAGAAAGTTCTAACGAAATTGTCTGCAAAAAGAATACCCGTTGGACCTCATTGGCACGATTTAAATTGCTCAGTCATTATTCTCCTTTTAAAAGAAACAGTGAATTCTATGCTCATTCAAGACTAGCAACAACCATTTCAAAGACTAATGTGGATTCCTAAGCAGTACATCTTTGCAGGTTATTCATCTATAAACCGCTTTTAGCCAGATTCTGGAATGCTAGTTACTCTTAAAGCTGTCTGTACTATCCTCAGTACAAATTAATTTTGTGGACCATGAATCTGAGGTCTTTAAGCTATGCTACAGTCCACTGCGTTTAGGAGACCTTCCAGGCTTGTGTTTCCGTATGGTGGCAGTTTCAGTCCCCTTTACAGTAGATGCTGACTATCTATTCCTGAGCATGTTAAGAGTGCAGGCCTGGCCCCAGTCTCCCTTTGCTACCCGAGCCAAGCCTGGGACCTTCAGGCCCAGACTGAAAGCAGCACTCCTGTCAATAACACTGACACCAGTGCTGACATTTAGTCTGGCCTGGCTGACTCAGGCCCGCATTTGCTTACTTGACAACACTCTCTCTCACTTTCTGGCTTGCTCTCTCTCTCTTGCTCGTTTTCATGCTCCTCATTATACATATTTCAAACATATTTCAATACGTCATGTTTAAAAAAACACTGCAAACACACATAAGAGCAACTGCCATCATGTTACCTCAAAATACTTCACACTGCAGCTCTCTAATCACTGGTGTATCACAGGTATGGGTTCAATCAGAGAATCCAACTGATGGTGTCAGTAAGCTGAACAGGGATTTCAGGTAAGCCAGATCAACACAGCGTATGTCAGTGGCAGAATTAAATGACAGAATATTTGTTATGAGAACCTACACAGCACAGGACCAACATGAAATGATAGAAATGGTGGGGACCAGGGAAAAAGGGAAGACCACGAAAGATATCACAGTCAATTTAGGAATGTGAAGTGTGGTACCTGGCTTGGTTGTGCTGATACTGCTAATAATTTATAGCTGCAACTTAATGTGTTTTTTTCATCAAGTTATCCTGGGGCACCAGCTAACTTAAGACACAGGTTAGCCTGAGTGTTTAAAAATGCAATTACACATTGTAACTACTCCATGATTTATAGATAGTTTTGCATAACTCAACAATGAAAGGCAAACTCCTAAAAAAGTTAATAAATAGATGTTTAATTTTCTCACATTGTTTTCTGAAGAGCTACCAGCAGGCTAGGTTTTGCACCTGACTGTAAACCCTGAAATGCTAGCATGATTTCAGAGATTACCTTGTTTTTTCTTTTTTTGTAAGTAATACACTCAATAATTAACATGGAGCAATGACAATCTCTTATACATGAAAGGCACTAAAGACATGCAAGTGGATGTGGGTACATGTCAGTGACAGTACCGCAAATGACCCCGCATTACAACAATGGTATGCTGAACAGCATCTCTGAACACACAACACATAAAATCTGTGCTTGTGTGTGTACGTGCATGGCCCTTCATAGTGCTGGCCACTGAAAATAATGTTTTGGCAATGCAAACCGTCCAAACTGTGTGCCGTCATCATGGATTTTTCACTCATTTCACGGAAATACTGGTTAGATTACAGCTGGTTAACACACAGCTGCACATTATCAGGATATAGTATAGATAATAGATAAAATACCAACAAGATAAATGTAGCACACCTGATTATCTCCAATATCAGAGCTTAATATTTATACATTAGTTTCAACAAAAATATCTGCAGGAAGAAGCATCACTCCAGTGTTGATACTTGTCCTGTTTTTGTTATCATAGTTTAAAAACAAAA
This sequence comes from Conger conger, assembly GCF_963514075.1. Classification (NCBI taxonomy): domain Eukaryota; kingdom Metazoa; phylum Chordata; class Actinopteri; order Anguilliformes; family Congridae; genus Conger; species Conger conger. The sequence goes on from NC_083762.1 coordinate 29,601,972, forward strand.
TGTTGCAAGTCAAGCTTGATAATAGCAACTGGGATATGATAAACAGGCAGGCCAGGGTTGCACAGCAATTCAACTCTCAGCTAAATCTTATATTAGAGAACATGCAGTTTATACAAAGGATTTGAAGAAGCAGGGCAAAATTATTAACTTTGCAACTGGCATGCACAAGAAAATCAATGAAAGCATAATTCCATGATGGATTATTAAAAATAGCATGTCAGACAGGCACATGATTAAAAATGAAATGGAAGAAACTGACTCTTTGGATCAACTTCACAAAGTGCCCAACATGAACATGAAACCAAGTGCCAACTTTCATAAAACATAAGAGACACGGTGAGGGGATAAACCAGTACAAGTACTGGAATAAACACTGCATTTCCCACGATGCTATGGGAAATCCTCTGAGGAAACAGGCACAGGCACAGGCCACAAGACTTATAATTTAGAGGGGTATTAATTTTCAGTTCAGTGATTTGCATGGAAATGAACAGAGCTAAGGTGAAAATGGTGGATCAGGGGAAGACAACACTGCATAATCACACCTCTTTTGGAATAGTATAATTTCAAATGTTATTTTAACAATACAACACAAACATGACACAAACATAAACACTGGCATCTGATACAAATGTTACATTTAAGCTATCTCTGTTCAAACATTTAGCAGGAGAGGGGATAATAATAAACCACTATTTTCTGTACAATGTCAAGATGTATTTGAAAGTTAAATCTGAAGAAAAATGCGTAGTTGCACAAACCAAGACCAGACAAATCATTGGCCCAACAACCACATGGGTTTTATTTTCAACATAGTAGGACCATTAAAAGAAAAATATGATATGTTAAATGAAAAGATTTAAACATACTAATATTGATGTCATCTGCATTATCCTTAGTACCTCAATTTTACTTGTCACTGCCCTCCTTCATTGCCTTTGTAAATTGAGAGTTGACTAAAATGCATGCAAGCCCCTTCATTTTAGGGAACCAAAGGTAAGTGGCCAGTTGGCTTGTCTCTGATTACTCAGGTGTTGACAAACACCAATAACAGATTCCAAAGGCAAACAATAGCCTAGAATCAAGACAACGTAGTGAAAGCTTTCTTATCCCAGCACCAAGGAAGCGAGTGAATACACCTGACTAATCAAAGACAGCTGGGAAAAAAACAGACATAGGCCAAACAATAGCCTGACCGAAATAAACATTTTGGAACAGTTTTGATCATTAAGAAGAAAGAGAGCACCAGTGCATGTTTGGAATCATTACCTTGCTGTGGGGTGATGTTTTATTTCTTTTGGTAAGCCAATTATTTGCCCTATGTCTCCGTCTCAGTTTATTTCTCATTTCAAACAATAGCCTGGAATCAAGACTAGATACTAAAAGCTTTCTTATCCCTGCAATAAGGAAGCGATTGAATACACCTTACTAATCAGAATCTGTCTGATTAACATTTGTCCAATTACATTTGGTCCCCTAAAATGATAGGACTATTTGCAAAAAGGGATGTAATTCCTACACAAATCACCCAATATAGAAATCTCTTCAGAAATATATTTGGTTCGTTAGCATTTTCTAGACTTGCCGATGGCCATTACTTGTTCGTGTAACAAATGACACACTAGCTGTGACGTATAAAAACATGTGCTGTGCTGTTAGATTTTGGCTATCAAAATAATGATTTCAGTTGGATAGCGGCATCGGAACACAGTGGACCAAGTGCCGCTAAAGAGAGAAATGAGTCCAGATAAAAACATCCAAATATTAAACAGCATCTTAAATCACAGATTGTGACAGACACGGTTATGTGAAAAGCCCATTCATTTTTAGTGAAATTGTCAGTGATCCGGAAATACGTATATGGGCAATGGCTTTGCCCTGGGTTACGTCAGACTTCCAAGGCATACTGATGTAAATATCCTCACAAGAGATTTGGGTACTGAAAGCATGGTAAATGCATGGCTGGCCAAATTACTATAAAAGATAACTTACAGTACATTCCTCCTTTTCTGGTGTTGCTTTCAGCTTTATTGACCTTTCCTTGTGAGTAATGAACAAGATATGCACACCACATTCACAGGGTCACAACGCCAGCACTATCAATGTAGCATGCCTCATTTAGTAAAATGCGGTCCTGCTCTGGGAAGAAGAAACAGTGACTGACAGGTGGTGATCAGACTATACGAATTCATTATATGTGACTCCCATCATTATCTTGAGTTCATTACATTACATTATTGCCATTTGGCAGACGCTCTTATCCAGAGCAACATACAGTTGATTAGACTAAGCAGGAGACAATCCTCTCCTGGAGCAATGCAGGGTTAAGGGCCTTGCACAAGGGCCCTAACGGCTGTGCAGATCTTAATGTGGCTACACTGGGATTAGAACCACCGACCTTGCGTGTCCCAGTCATTTACCTTAACCACTACGCTACAGGCCGCCCCAAACATGGGTAAACATGGCATGTGAACTCACTTGTTAAATGTGACCATGTGCGATAGTGAGTGGTACACAGCATCTCTCATTCATGATTAAAATGTAGAAAAACTGATTAAAATGCCTATTGTCAACAACCTGTGTCATAAAATGCATTCATGATAATTCATTAGCTTTCTGGTCAGATTGCCCATGGTACACCAAGTTAAGAGCAAATCACTTTCATATATCAATAAAGTGTGCCACCACTCAAGCCGGTGGAAAGAACTTTAGAGGAGCAGGTGCTCAAACAGGAAAAATTATAATGAACTGCTTATAAAGCAATACAATCGATGAGATGCTTGTGCGTGCTTGAATTATGCCATGCTTCCAACAAAGCAGGCCCAACGGCAGTAAGCTACAAAAGCTACCCCTGCTGCAACAGAAGTTCAAGTTAAATGAATATCCTTGAATCAGAAAGCAAGTAATGGATAGCACTTCTGCAAGCTCACGACGAGACACAGGTTTCTGGCAAGAACAGGCAAGTTTGAAATTTGAGCAAACTCAAAGGAGGGACACTGGTTGCTATTGCACATGCAGCTTTAAGATCACTGCAGATATTGGCCCATAGTAGATGCACAGTTGTCGTATCCAGAAAAAAAGCACGTTATCTCCCTGAAGGAACAATAAGTAGGCAAAATATGGTGCACTTTCACATGAACAATGAAAGCTTACATCAAATTTTTGTACAGAAAATGGACAAAATTATAATCTCTGTGAGTAGCTGAGACAAGAGCCGAAAAGGGTCCCTTAATACAGTGTCTGACGCACAAGACATGCCCTTTTATCAGCAGGAAAGTACCTACTATAGGACACATAGTACAAGGGGGTGACGTGGCTCAGGCAGTAAGAGCAGTCGTCTGGCAGTCAGAGGGTTGCCGGTTCGATCCCCCGCCCGGGCTGTGACAAATTGTCCCTGAGCAAGACACCTAACCCCCTCCTGATGAGCTGGTTGGTGCCTTGCATGGCAGCCAATCGCCATTGGTGCGTGCATGAGTGTGTGTAGGAATGGGTGAATGAGAAGCATCAATTGTACAGCGCTTTGGATAAAGGTGCTATATGAATGCCAACCATTTACACATAACTCAAATGTGCAGTGTATTCCAAAGCTCTTTATTGAGCCACACTGCAAACTTTTGCAGTCAGAAAGTTTTCGAAAGTTTCACCTTTGGTGCCTTACAGCCTGACATTAAAACAAATTAGGGCATTTATGAATCACCTGCACAACCTACTCCACGCTTTAAAGCTGAAAACATATAGTACAATTAATTACTTAGTGAAAAATGTCTTGATTGCATAAGTCTGCACAACACGTCTGTCTTTCCAGGCTGATGTTTTGTTTCGGTAATGTGACAAAAGAAAAACAAAGGTTTTCACCCGGAATCATTTCAGGGGTCATGTGTTGATGACAGATAAGTGTATGGACAGTGTATGGGGTAGCTGGCAAGTTAAATATAAGGTTAGCTTGCTAGCTCACTCACTGGCTCGCTGATTTGAAACATTCTATCTGAAACAACAGGTACTGCTTAACATAAAGCCCCATTGTGGATTAATGGACTATGAAATTAATTACGGAAGATATTAGTATAGTATCATCCCCGACCTGGCCTGTCATTCCTCACTGGTTCTACACAAACCTGAAATAATGCGGCCTAGCAGCTATGCTGCTTCTCCAATTCTCACTCTGAGATAAATCTTCCCTTGACTCACTTTGCTGGCATTTCTTTTCTATAGCAGCTTTCTGTAATACAAAGTCCTGTATATCCATATTATGTTGCTAACTAAAGAAAGCAAACGATTTCTTTAGATACTAAAAAAAATAAATTAAAAAAAGACAAATTTAAAAAGGGTCTGCCCTTTTAAATGAAAAATAAGAACCTTGCACTGGATTGTAAATGATTCACTATTATCTGAAGCAAATGAACAGGCTCTCTGTCCTTGTTTGAACAGTCCCTCTCCACACTAACAATATAGGATCAAGATGGCTGTCTGCCAGAGGAGATTTAGAACACTCTGTTTAACAAACTGAACTAATTTTCAAAATATCTTTTAATACTCTTTGCTAAACACATCATTAAAATGCTATATTAATTAATCTACATCATAGCCTGAAAACATAGTAATGTCGTAAAAGTAAGTAAGAGCTAAGGGAGAATCAAACCAGCAAACTGAAAATATCAAGTACGACACTCACTGCCAGGGAAATATGCTGCTACTTGCCTTTAACAGTAGACATACTGTATGTTGCGCACCAGACTGAGAAAAACAGTTATAACTTTCCCCATCTCTAACTCTAATCTGCAACATTAGCATTATTTGGCACATCTGTTTACATTACTTTTCACTTGCAATGCAAATATAGGCAACATTGCACAGCTCCAGAATGTTTTCAGAGTCTGATAAAAAAACCCGACATGCAACATATCAAATAAGATGCTTTGATGCGAATTCAATGGTAAACAGCAGTCAATCCAACTGTAGATAGAGAGCCCCCTGCTGGACATTTGATAAGGTTCCTTGCGCAAAGTTTGATACAATATTGAACACGTGCAGCAAAATCTGTGTTGGAGTGCTCACAAAGTGGGAAAAAAAACATATATAGTCTGAGCATGTCATTTTAGGTATGAAAAGATGCACCATTTAATTCCTAAAACTCATAGCTGGCTATGTATATTTTAATTCAATCACATTCTTAATTACTTTATCGAAGGTCTGAACGAGCTATGATTGCCATTACTTCACAGCAATCACTTCCAACGACTCTAAAGCACTTGCATGCGTAGCACTCTACAACAAACGGACCCGGTAAACACAACCAATTACGTAAAATTGCAGCATTAGTCATACAAAGTATGAGAATTCAATTGCTCATAAAAACATACTTTTTGACGAGCTGACGGTACTATGTAACAGAGCTTTAATCGTTCAGTTCTTGTTATTCAAACCTTTAAAGAACCATATAGCCTACTGTAGGCATTTTATTATGGCTTAAATAGTGTCATCAATACATATACAGTAAAGGTTTATTTTATCACAGAAATATAATTTATATTGTTATTGATCCCAGAAGGTTTGGTCAAGCTGCAGCTTAGTTCTAAGAGAGATGCCCAATCCTAATAATTGATTCTAATTTGCTCATGATTCTATCTCATTGAAAGACCTGCGAACCGATGAATGTATTCCCTTCTCCCTTGCTCTCTCAAAAGTGTAAGGGACACAGCATTACTTAGTGGTATATTATCATTGGACCAACTGGATTTCTTGTTCCCTGTAACAGCCTATAATTTCCCTAAATTAGGCCTTCCTACCACCCATTCCCCTTACTGCTGCAATAGTTCTGCAACTGATTTTCACTTAAACTTGACAGTGCAACAGTTGCAGTGATGGAACAACCCATACTGTAGTTTATAGCCTAATCCATAAAGCAATTTGGATTAAACTCAAACATTGCCTGACATCAACTTCGTGAAAGACGTTCGGTATCATTAAAGAAAACAAAGCTGTCCAAAGTTACTGTCACATAGGAAAAGTATAACTGAAAGTTGGACCTAATTATGGGGATCCAAAAAAGAATAGGCACGTGAAGCTAATCAACTAGTATGTGTTGTTTATCGTTGTCAAATTTACAGGTTTACATTATCAAAAGGAATTAAGAAATTACAAATTAATTTAACCCGTCTGGCCGGATGCATAGAACACTTGATTGGGTGGCATCCTGCAAATACTGTGGAGACGTTATGAAGTTCACTTGAGGATTTAATTCCATTATGTATGTAATTCAATTAAACAAACCGGTCACTACTACCATTTTTTATTACAGGAGACCGTTACTTTATTAACAGGCATCTTTATACAATATAGCATTTTGGTTATAAATTAAGGTACCGGTAAATATAATGTGCCAGTGGAAAACGATGGGTTGAAAGCATTCAGATCGTACATCCTTAACCTACCTGAGATTTCCTGGTGAGGGACATTAACGAGACTGAAGCCTTTAGCGTTGTAGGCTTGTCTGACCTCACTGCAGCTTCGTGCTTTTAGATCAGCTCCAACTGTAAGAGCCAGCACTGAGAAAGTGCAAAACAAGGCTTGTATTCTCAACATCGTACGTTGATGAGATTAATCCGTATTTGTTCGGCAGCGAATCCCCGCTAAGCGACCCAGGCGGTTGAACAATCCGTGGACAATACAGTGCACCGTAGTTTCCACTTTTTCCACTGCAGATTTAAAAAATCTTTATCAATGAGAAATCGTACTTTACTTTGCAACCAACACCACCACTCTGACGTTTCCTCGGAATACACACGCGTTGAGTCCAAGTTTAACCACGTAAATCCGGCTTTGGAAGCGGCGCCCTGTGATATGCCCAGTCAACTTCTCTCGTGCACACGGAGATACTGTATTAGCCTACCATCTACCAGAGGAAAGCAGAAATCTTTGGGAGAACTATATACACACCGCACATTAGCAAGGCACCGAGGCACAGCGCTCGGCATTGGTAAAACACGGAATGGAATATTTTAGTTCTACCTCAGACTCCTGTTTGTTCCGTTAAAAGGCTTTCGTTTACTCCCTTGGAATGAACTGCATTTTATTAAAAACACATTTAAACACTTGAATACATGCCTTTTCCCTTTTCGTTTTTAGTTGCCTACGTGAATATATTGAAATGTGTAGGAAACAGCCGACTTTAACGAAGGAAAATTCGGTACCAAAACTGCGTGTTTAATTGTCTTTGCCTAAGCCAGGATTCAAGGCTGGTATTTTTTTGTTACTTTTGAGTTCAAAGTTTACCACATCATTGCAGCCTGCTATACGTAGCCTCATCGTGTATCCATGCATGCTTTCTTGTCCCCTTATCTGAAATTTAAACTGAAACCGTAGGGGAGACCGGGAAACAACCAACCACTTTTGCTTAATTAAAAAATATATACACTCAGTGAGCACTTTATTAGGTATTTATTTGACTTATTTTTTAGATTTCTACTTCTGTAGCCTATTCACTTAGAGTTAAGATGCTCTTCTGCATACCACTGTTGTAATGTATGGTTATTTGCGTTACTGTCACCTTCCTGTCAGCTTTGACCAGTCTGGCCATTCTCATCTCATTAACAAGGCGTTTCTGTCTGCTGCCACACAATTGGCTGATTAGATAATCACATTAATAAGTAGGTGTAATAAAGTAAATAAAGAAAAATAAAGTGCTCGGTGAGTGTATACACATATTAGAGCGACTAGTTGTTATCCAGAAAGAAGATACATGTCTTTGGTATGACTAGGCTATAGGCCATCGGTACAGATCTTGGACATTCCTGGGATTACAGTTCAGTAGGTGTGAAATTTTGCCTTGACAAAGTTTAAACAGCTCTGGGGCAAGTTGAAACAGCAGCCAAAATGTCGGAAAATGGACTGGATAAATGTTTTTTGTCCAGTCGGTTGGTAAATCCAAGTCAAAGGTTGGTAAATCCAACATTTATTACCATTTTTCATCTGATAATCTTCCAGTAGACATTGTCTAAATTTTGTTGATACTAACCGCATATGGCAAAACACAACATTCCGACAAGCTCCGGCTGTAATAGATGTACTCTTGCATGGCTCCCAATCTCTGCTTGACAGTGACATGTGACATATATTTGGAGTCTGTGGCTTTAACACATGATCAGTTAATCAAACTGATTACTTTCATGGTGCTAAAACACAAATTTGTTAATAATAAAGTTTTCAAATCATACCTCTGACATATGAGAAGCGGGTTGCTATAATACATAAGTGAAAACAAACCCATCATTCTTGTGCAAATGCAACTATGCAAAATCCCCATGTTTAAACATGCCCTGTGTTAGTTTGTGCCCTGAAAAAAACAACAAACAAACATCCAGTGAGCAGCAGTTCTGTGGGCAAAAACGCGCTGTTAATGAGAGCGGTCGGAGGAGAAGGACTTGTCAAAGCTGACAGGTGACAGTAACACAAATAACCACACAACAGTGGTGTGCAGAAGAGCATCTCTGAACACACAACCTCTAGGTGGGTAGGCTACAGCAGGAGAAGACCAATAAGTCTAAAAATGAAGTTTAATAAATATAAAATAAAGCGCTCACTGAATGTATATGTTACTCAGTTCTTAGTGAGTAACAGAAAATCCAAATGTAAATTTTGCAGAATGCCTTTGTTTCTTTAAAGGGCCACATCTTTTAATAACCCATACTCTGGCTCTTTGCATGGCCACCCATCTCCATCACCAGGAGGACATACTGCAGAAGCGACTGCTCAAGACAGACTGTGTTATTGTGCCTCACTTGTCACAAGTCAGTGTAAATAATGTCTACAGCTCATCCAGTCTCAATCCAATGTGGTGACTACAAAGAGCCAAAAATACAACAGAGAACAGCTTCAACCATCCGCACTTTAGCTAATGCATCAGACAGCATAAGATACACAACCCCCCATCCCTCCCCCGCTGTGTCTCTGGGAATGTAGAACTGTCTGACACGCGAGTTGTGTATTATTGTGTGAATTAAGCCCAGAGATAGTTGGCAACCCGTCCAGCTGTTCAGAGGAATAGTCTGGTGGCTGAGCCATCGCTAATATAAAGTAAATGCTCAGGTGGAGAGAGGTCCTGAGTAGAATCAATAAAGGGCTAGAAGAAATCTCAGCAAGCCATACATGATTTACTTCCTGCCAATACCAAGGAGGTCTTTAGTTGTTAGAGTGCAACAGCTGATCAGACAGGGAAACCTACAACAGAACATGAGGATGGGCAGAAGACACCACCTCTAGAAATTGTGATGTTTATTCATTCCTTGAGCAATGCCTTCTGAGACAAGGTCCATTAAAAATTAATTGAAAATACAAGGTGGCATAGTGGTGCAGTGAGTAGCACTGTCACCTCCATGCAAGAAGTTTGAATCCTGGAGGGGGGCTTACATGCTCTCCTTGTGTCTGTGTGGGTTTCCCCCGGGTACTCCGGTTTCCTCCCACTGTCCAAAGACATGCAGGTTAGGTTAATTGAAGAGGCTAAACTGTCCTTGGTGTATAAATGTGTGTGTGAGTCATGTGTAGGTGTAGTAATGGAATGGTAACCTGTCCAGTGTGAATTCATATCTTCCACCTTTTCACAGCCCACACCCCACCCCATAACCTTGATCAGGAGTATGCCGTTTAGAAAAAGTATGGATGGGTGAAAATACATCACTAATTTGCTAGATAGATGTTGTTATCTAAACTGTTTTTTTTTTTTTACAGAACCCCAGCCCTTGAGGCAATGGGTGTATGCTGGTTCTTGATGTTTCAGGACTCAATTTGTTTCACTGATTGGGTAAACAGTCCACAGTAGTTTTCTAACACCTGAACTGGCGACTGATTGATTCAATTAATTAACCTCCCTGAACACTGTGACACTGCCACCCATATGCAGTCTGAAGTGTAGAAAACAATAAGGAGTGGATAAACAAAGGGACCGGACACTGACTCAAGTTTGTATGTACTCAATATGTATTGATTTTCCATAATACCACTCGATGCTAGCATAAGAAATCCTGCTTATTTTAAAGACAGATTTTTTCTTCCCGGATGGCAGCATGTCTGCCACATTACTTTGGACTGTGGAGTGACAGGAAGAGTAAATAGCATGTATCATCAAGGAACCATACAGCGATGAGAGGAGATGTTGGACAATGTTTCATTTCCAAAGTCACAAGTCATTGGAAAAAACTCCTTGAGGACAATTGAATATAATTTGCCTGACACATCTTGGATGCTTACCTGAACTTCCTGAGAGCCTAAATAGTAAACGTATGGAAATGTTGGAAGAATTGGGAGAATATCCAGTTGAGGCATTTAATATTAATGCAGTGGTGAATTGAATCCTGATCATGCCAATGCTGGTTGTGACCAGGGCTCTAACAGGAAAATCCATAATTGACCACAGCATTACTGAAAAACGGAATGTGTCATTTAACACTACTTCCCACCACATCAATCACATTTGAGTCACTTGCAAATTCCCTGGTCCTGTAACTGCAGAGCTCACCTGCTAGACTGCAGGGGGGTTCAAACATTCAGGAAAACTTATATTTCAGTACATTTACTCTCCTGCGTCAATATTTTTCATTGAGTAATCAATTTATTTTATGTAAACTGAAAACTATTACAATTATTGGCACATAACAATTATTGTAGATAAAATCAAACAAAGTGAAATTGGTAATACAATTTTACTTAAATGAACTATCTTGTGTCATTCCATCACTTTATGTTTCAAAAGAGTATAAAAAATTAGTCAACAAGCATGAAAAATCCCTTTGTCAACCATCAGCACGGGAAAAGCCAAAGAACTGTCAATTCAGAAGACACAGATGGTAATTGACCATCACAAGTTGGGTAATGGGTACATAGACATACATAAACAGTTAAACATACCACTTATCACTGTAATAAAAATGGCACAATAAAGAAAACAAAACTTGAGTTTGCCAATCCTCATTGGAATTATGACTGGAAGAGAGTGCTATGGTCAGATGAGACCAAAATGTAACATTTATACATATATATATTTATCATGTTTGGTGGCAAAATGGAGAGGAACCTCATACCTACTGACAAATATGGCAGTGGGTCATTTATGTTTTGGAGATGTTTTGCTGCCAGTGGTCCAGGGGGGACTATTTAAGATCAATGGCACAATGAATTCAGCAAAGTGCTATGAAATCTTGGCAGAAAATCTGGTTGCATGTGCTAGGAAGCCTTGGTCATAGGTATATTGTCCAGCAGGACAAGCATAATTCAAATTTTCACACAGAAATGCTTAAGTAAAAACAACAACCATGTTCTGCAATGGCTATCTCAGACTTCAGACTTAAATCCCATGAAAAAAACCTGTGGTTTGAATTGAAGAGGGGGGTATCCCAAGGGTATCAATGATTATGAAAATTTCTGCACGGAGGTATAGTAAAAAATCCATCCAAATGTGTTCTCTAACTTAATTACAAATTATAGGAATTTGTGCATATTTATCAAGAGTGCCAATAATTATTGAGCCCACTGTAGGTGCTTGTGAGCAGCCTCTTAAATGAATGAATGAGTGTTTAAGAAAATAATTTGTTTTCTTTTACATATTGCTACTGCAACAACAGATATACGCAAAGACATAGACACTCAAAAACACACACACACAAAGGATGCACATGCACACACATACACATACACACACACATGCACACACATACACACACACAGGCAGACACAGACACAAACCACAGTGTAAAGGCAGGCACACTGACAATGTAAAATGGTGATTCATGTCTCTCAATATGCATCACATAAGAAACCATGAAACAGTTCATATCCGAACACATGGCTGCTTTCCTTATGGGCTTTGCCTCTGCTTAATTCGCATAAAGACTAAGGCTGAAGGCAAGAATTAGTTTTGCATATGCTTGCTGAATGAGATAATGTGATAATGAAATTAGGTGTTACATACAAATATTACCAAAACTAAGTTACAGAACCTGAAACACAGTGAAAGTGGATGCTTTTTTTCCTCACTGGAAAAAATTCACATGCTATTTATTGTTCAAAAGCTGGCCATTATTTATAAGCATACTGAATAATAAAATATTTTGAGAATATATTTAGATGTTCACTGGTCATGTCACTGAAAATGCCCTCAATTGTGTTGTCAACGGTGTCTTCCTCAGAAATATTTACTCAGATGAGATATTCCTTGGAACTCCTCTAGTTAGGAAGGAAGTCCTGTATTTCAACCAAAAAATAAAATAAAATAAAAATCCAGTGAGCAACAAAATTTTTGGTATAAAATCTCAAGAACTGTTTTTGCCGATGTATTTCATTATACAGCTGAAAAATTCTGTGTTGTTTAATGCATGCCTAACAAACTATACACCATTGGAAACATAATAATAATCATTAGCTAAAATGCTTTTTAGTCATCACTTCTATAAAACTCCCATAGTCAGTTCTTTGATGAGCTGAACTTATACTGAATTATCTTACAGATGAATGGGGGTAACGCATTTTCTCTGCAACTACGTTATAAATACTGGTCGGAGAAGGTTGTACTTACAAAACGTAGATAATAGCATTTCTATGTACAAATACTTTTGTAGAAGTATACAACGGCAAAATTCTAAGTAAACAATGGATATCTATCAACATTAGCACATTTTTAGAACTAGAAACTACTATGCATTTGGTCCACCGGACACGCCATGAAAAGGACACTGACATCTTATTTATTGTATTATGTGGATTTCTAAAATGCAGAGAATACATTCATTTCCCAGCCACATGTTGCAATATAAGGAACTGTTGTTGCTAAAGCAATGGCATCTTAAAATAGATCGAACCTTGAGTTTTAAAGCTTTCAAACAGTATATCCTGTTACCATAGTGATTGAAAATTGCACCCTGAACAAAATGAATGAATGCAAAAAGAAAAAAAACTCTCACTTAAGGGGTTAATAATGCCTGAATTACACTGAAACCTGTGTCAATGTGATAAATGGCGACAGACAGAGCCATTGGGGAATATTAATGCCTGGATAAATGTCATAATATTAATGCTAAAATGAACACTACCCTGCTTAGCAGTTTATTGAAGCTTTGATTATATTGTCTCCATTCTAGTGATGTACCAGCGTACACAAGTAAGACACAGAGTCTACAGAACAGATTAACAATGAATAATTCCCCAGGAGTGCCTCATCAGTTTGTGAGTAACAGTCATAAAACTCTGTTCAGAAATAAACATCATAAATGCAAACACTACTTTATACATAATGGAAATATTTTTACTTAGTCTGAAAATGTAATTATAAGTCACATTGGCTATGCTACCTCCCTCCCACAATGCCATAGCCCAGAACAATGACAAGACATCTAATTTTTCTTTATACCCCTCCTAGAGATTGATGAATTAAATCATCAATTAAATGAATCTGTCCAGCAACTGTCTGTCTAAAGAGTCTAAGCCAGATGGCAGTCACTCACATAGCTGTGAAATACATACACACATTAACCTGAACTACATACAATAACAGTGTGATTATGTATTTTCAAGCAGGTGATGATGATTGTTTTTACACCTGCATAGTCTAAAGAAGATTGTCAGGGACTAAACTGAACTGAAAATGTAAATTTTATCAAGCTTGTTTTGGAAGGAGGGAAGGAGGTGCAAGAACAAGCTCTGCAGAAGGAAAGGAGGAGCCATCCAGATACAGCCTTGAAGGTCTACCAAAGCAGCATATAATTAGTCACTGAGTACACTCCACCGGCCTGGAGTAACATGGGAATCTCTTACATCAAGATAATGTAATATATGGAATATATAGTAAACTGATGTAATTTCAATTTAATTAGTTTCCTACCAATAAGTCAGTGTTGCCCATCACTGCTTTAGAGCATTTGAAAGCAGGAAGTAGAGATTTTTTTTAACGCAGGCAATTGTACAGCTCAGCATTGATATTTTAGTATGCACAATATTGTGCTACCAAGGCATTTATATTACCTTAGCCTTGCCAAAGATTGCATAAGGCACATTATTAATTTAATCCACTCAATCTCCTCAAGCTCAATGAAATCAATTTCAAGGCCTAACTTCATTTCCTATTACAAGAATATTAGATAGCAAAGTGGGCAATGATAAGGATCAGACATAATGACATAATTAAGCAGACATGAAATATACACCTTTCTGTTTTTTAAGCAGTCTGGAATAGAACACATTGACATGAATGGATGTTTTCAATCTAGCAATGGACTTGAAAAAAATCATTTTTTCCAAATCTACAACAAACAGTTTCCACAAACTATAACCCCAGTAATCTGCCATGATGTGAATTCAACAAAATTGAACCAACATAATAAACTGTTCCAAGAAAAAAGAAAGAAAAAAAAGAAGAAACTGCGTGCATCAAAGGCTGATATGATCAGAATGTGCCCTGGACATAAATAAAAAACATCTTTTATGAACAGAGAGTTTTTGTAATTCTCAGAAGACTTTACGTACACTCAGTGAGCAATTTATTAGTTAGACCTGCATACCAGCTTCTTAATGCAAATATGTAATCAGCCAATCATGTGACAGCAACTAAAAGCAAGTAGGCGTGGTCAAGCTGATTTTCAGACCAAATGTCAGATAGGGAAAGAAATATGATCTAAGTGACTTTGACCATGGAATGATTGTTGGTGCTAGACAGGGTGATATCTCAGAAACTGCTGATTTCCAGGGATTTTGATGCACAACAGTCTCTAGAGTTTGCAGAGAATGGTGCGAAAAACGAAAATCATCCAGTGAGCAGCAGTTCTGCTGGCAGATATGCGTTGTTTATGAGAGCGGTCAGAGGAGAAGCACCAGATTGGTCAAAGCTGACAGGAAGGTGACAGTAACACAACAGATCATACAACAGTGGTATGTGGATAGGCTACAGCAGCAGAAGACCTAATACATACCTAATAAAGTGCTCACTGCGTGTAGTTTGTAGGAATGGTCAAGCAGAAACAACAGGTACACAAAAGGACTTTTTAGCTGTAAACCAGGGCATAACACCTGTAATACATGGGAATGATTTGGAACAAATATAGTGAATAGAGTCTTCCCAGTTGTGCAGACAGTGAGCATATAGTAAATGAAATACAAATGGAGAGGACATAATTTTTGAGAGCTCACACAAGCCTTCACTTTTAAATGGGTGGAAGAATTTGAATGGTTTTAGTTCCAAAAACTGGCCATAAATAAAATTGTTCGGAAAAGACTGTTGTTGCACATGTTTTAGAATATATACTACCTGATTAACATGTTACAGGTGCAAAAATGTTGACACTGAGAATACAGTTGCCCATATGGAATGCTGAACTAACAAAACAATGCCACTAGGAACAAAATCAAGTTTGAAATTATACAGAGGGGCACATACCTGACAATTAGTAGCCACCTCTCCCGGAAGGTGTGGGATATTCTCCAAATGCCCCCCATCTCCTGTCTCCCAGAAATTATTTTTTGCAAGAGTGGTCTGGTATTGATTAAAATAATTACACACTGTGTTTTATAATCTGTTCTAATGAGTCCAATATTGAATACTTAATGGCATGATATCATGGCTTTGTGTCTAACAAGAGACAGAAAAGTACAATTATACTTCATACAGTACAACTAATAGCAATAATGAAAATGTAAATACAGTAGTGTCTCTTTGACAGGGAAGACCTAAGATACCACAACAATAAGTCTGAAGCAGAACCTGGTGAAGAGGTCAATTATATAGACCACTGTGCTAAGCTTTATACTGTAATTAAAGTTAGCCCTAAATTGAAATTGGGTTGGGGCCCCAGGAGGAGGGCTCTCAGTAGTGGCTACCTTAGCCGGTAGCTGGTGGCAGAGGATTGTATAGTAGCTGGATTAAACTTCTATATAATCATAATAATACATTTTATTTATAAAGTACCAAGTCACCCAAGGTCACCCTACAGGGAATGCTTGTGTGTGTATGAGTATGTGGTTGAATAATGTCTTATATATATTCTGAATAAGTGGGTCCTTGAATGAAGAGAGTGAGTCGGAGGTGCGAGGTGTTTTGGTGCTACATAGCTGAATGCCCGATCACCAAGTGAGGAGAGGCGTGAGGTGGGGACTGTAAGTAGGCCAGAGGAGGAGGAACGCATTGAGCAGGAGGGTCAGTAGGATGGCAGGAGGTCAGAGACAAGTTCTTTTTTGCTCAAAAAAAATGTTCTCTTTCACTTTCACATTTTATATGATGTTATCAGAAATTATAACTGAAGTAAGTAATGGGTTAATTCTTTCTAGCCAGTTCACAGACAATAATGTGTCTGCTGCATTGTCCTATTTTTATCTTTCACATGGGTATCATGAATATGCAAATGCGCAGTAGCCATTTAACATACCGTTGCGTTACATTTTAAGCTTTGATTAAATATTTAGAGGATGAAAAATCCGAGAATCAGACACCGAAGAGGTGCAGGAAATGTTGCTCTGCGGTAAATCAAACGAGCATTGAAGTGAACCATTGTTACAAAGCAGGTGATTGTGTCACGGGTAAAGGTGAAACGCATGACTGCACACTCAAAGTAAAACTGCAGCCACCAAAGCTTTTTCAGCCCTTTGAAAGATTGTGTGTGTAAAAACACAATGAAGTCTGTACACACCAAAACCCCAAATTTAACTAATTTCAGCATTCGGGGAAAGTTTTCATGGAGTAAAGAAAAGTCTGGTTGTTTGGTGCTTCCTTAATCTCTCTTCAATATTGTAATATAAATGGCAACTGAATTTGCTCAGAAAGTCAACAAAACATACATACAGTCAGTCACCAGCACATATAAAATATGAATAGTTTTGATTGGACAATTTCAAGTGAACAAAAAAGATTATTTTTGAATGCATAATTGATATAGTCTGGGAGAGTGTGCAGGGTGTGGCTATACCTATCAATATATGTATATATATTAAATATGGTTTTCTAGAATTTTACTGGAATATTAATTTATATAAAACATTACCATAACACTAACAGGACCAATTTCCATAATTTTGATGGACGATTCTATACTTACTATACTGTAGGCAAACTTACATGCGCATCACCAAACATTTCCTTTACACACTATACATACACGCATGAATGACCTTTTAATAAATTGATTCTTTATTTAACCTTTGTGTGTTGTCTCCCTTGTCATGGCTTTTACCGACGGTTGTAACACAGTAAAGCGGGTCAGATAAAAAACAAACAAAAGAGACAAGGGCAATCTGCCCTCTTCTCTTTTTCTCTCTCCTTTTATTGCCGCTAGCTTCAGACATTGAGATGACTTTTCAAAAGGAAAAGAAATAAAGAAAATGAGAATTAGGACAATGGAATGTCAAAGCCACAGTCAGTCAGGAGAGGTGGACCCACAGGTTGATCATTTATACTAGGGGTGATCCGAATACTCGGATGAAACCAGTACCTGTTACAATTAATGACATTATTCTGAACGCAATTATCATTATCTGTGATGATGATCGGAGAATTGGTGTATTTTATTTCTTTCTTTCTTTCTTTTCATTGGCTGCAGTAGCTGTACATCAGTAAGGAATGTTTAACATAACCTTGATACTGTATTGCCAGTATTGCCAGTATTATTAAATAGACTTTACCGTTTGAAATTAGACACCGCCATGGTGCTGATGGTAAATGTATTTGTATGTATATATACATACAAATACATACATACATACAAATACAAATATGTATATATATATGTATATATACATAAATTGATAGGTATAGCCACATCCTGCACACTCTCCCAGACTATATCAATTATGCATTCAAAAATAATCTGCTGCAAAGCAAAATTCCGATGTTTTGTTCACTTGAAATTGTCCAATCAAAACTATTCATATTTTATATGTGCTGGTGACTGACTGTATGTACGTTTTGTTGACTTTCTGAGCAAATACAGTTGGCATTTACCATCAGCATTTACTGATCCGAACGAGGGGAGGGTTCTTGTACAATGATGCACTTCAAAAGGTCAACAAAACCGAAACATCCTGAATGCATTGCACAGGGAACAAACAAGTGTTTAGAAATGTTTCACAATTAGTCACCCAGTGTGTCCCTTCAACTCACTTAAGCATGCTAGGTGCGGGAGACTAATCGGATTTCTGAATCTATTAACGCAAGCAAAATCGTTTGACTATTTTGGCACAAGTTATGATCTCTCATTAAATTATTATAACAAACACTTCTTACGCCCCAGATCCCAGTTAATGAAACTAATTGAAGTTTAATGAAAGTTTAATAACGGTGACGTCGGACAGCTACGCAATCGCACCGTCGGTCAATCATCAGCGTTTAAATTGTATTTAAATACCCCTTCTATGCTTCTCTCTACGTTTCAGAACGTTTATATTATTTCAGTGCACTCGCAGAAGAAGTGCACTTTAATTAGGAAACATGGAAACTCACAGCCCCGTGTTGTGAACAAGAATTTCATCAAGCAGCTTGTCGAGCCCCTGGAGAAATGGGAGTGAGCTTCTCGACTGCGAGAGCTTCTATCTGATCATAAACAATGTCTAATTAGCCACGACTCCCCTGTTAACGGCAAAGTATTAACCCTTCAGTAGTTTTGCTTCCGCCTTTTAATAATAAACATGTTTATTCTGCTCATTAAAACACAGCGTCAAGATGAGAGTTTTTTAATTGGCAATTTTCGGATGGGTTAAAGTTTTAATTGCGTGTGCGTGTACAAATGCATGTTTATATGAGTGATGCTAGCCTAATGTACTGTACTGATATTCTATTCCATTTCCAATTCAAACTATGTTATTTTTCATCACAAATCAATGTCTTAATTTTTGACAGCCAAGGTAGACCAGGTAGAACAGAAGATGCTGTGGAAGATGAATAAGATGCAGAAAATGAATGTATTAAATTGTATGAGTGACCCTTAGCTTTGACGCACCTTGGCATACATGGCTGGCATATAGCAACATAGTGTGCCTGAGAATATCAAGCATATTGGAGATAGAAGTGATAATTTGTGCTATCATGCTACCATATAATTTATTAATTACTCATTGACCGCATGACCCTATAGAGAGGGAGTTCCTCCACAGAATAAAACATTTTAGAACTTTTCTCTCTCTGAACAAGATTTCTGTATATATTGTTGAAAGGAAGTATGGGAAATTAGTTTCCCTTGCAAACTTTTAAGGACAAACATTGCATGCATACCAATGCCTGCTTTAATTGGATATTTCTGAGGCTGAATGCTTGTGTATAAAGCTGAGAAGGTCAGGCTGATCGTGCAGTGACAGGCCTCTTCCAGTGCCACCAGTTTTTCTATAGTTGTCAGTCAGTGATAGCATGCATTTTGTTGTTCCATGTGTGGACAAGGATGCATTAAAGGAAAGAGCATCATACGTAGTGAGTGATACTTACAATAGGAGCTAGTATTATTATTAAGTTCCAAGAAGGTATATAGAGTATACATATTCTCAGTATACCCTCTAGGAATCTATTTGACCACTTCCCAAAGCCACTCCGAAGAACTGAAAAAATGGCTCTTTGTGAAAGGTTACATTCACCAGCTTTATGGGCTGATTTCATGTAATGTCACAAATGCACACTTTTTTCACAAAGTCTTTGTGAAAATTTAAATGATTTGTTTCAAAGAACAGAGTGGCATTTTATTTAAAATGTCTATATTCTGTGAAGAACTAAGGCTTTTTAAAAAGTATTTTGTTGTTTTTTAGTATGACTATTTCTGAATATGAATTAATATGAATATGATGAATATGAAGTCCCGGCAAACTGAAATTGCTCCTCTATACAAATCTTTCACTGCTATTAATTTCATGCCTAATTGTAATTGCTCCATTACTTATAACTAATAGCATAAGTGCATTGGAGACAAAGATTGTCCCTTGAAAATATGGAACTAGTAATAAAATTAAATCCAAATCCCATTTTCATTTTCCAATCCCATTAGAGTTGGCGAACATTATTAGGTTGGTATGACCACCTATTGTGTAATGAAAGACATGAATAAGTTGAAAGGGGAGATTTAAGATCCCCTCTGGGAGAAAATGCTCTATATAACAAGATCCTTCTTTACTTGAGATCTGTGACAACAAAATCTGGTGATTCCAAAGATTGCCCAGATATCGCTGAGCATCAGTGACAGTAAAGTACATGTGCTCCACTACTTTACTCTCCAATTGTCTATGAACAGTCTATTTGAAACAGGCCAGGGAAATCAGAGAGTGAAAGCAAAGATGGTCTCAAAACTACAACATGAGTGAAGTTAAACTCGTGATCTGTTCTGTTTCCCGTCTCTGAAGGTTTTATTGGAATACTAAGTCAAACATGTACTACCTTAAGTCACCTCCATGTCCCTGGTAATCTCTGACAAGCAGGTCCAAAAAGGTAATACAAAATGGAATCCCTGCATCATGTGGGAATGACCAGTCATTTGCCATTATTAATTTATTTATTTTTGCTAAATATTTTGATGAGGCATTTCTCAGACAGCAGGATATGCTCACGGAGTATAGGTAGGTAGTGGTTGTGCTTTATGCCACTGTTCATAATGTACATAAATACTGTCTGTTGTTCTACACAATTAAAATAAATATTCACTTATTTTTAGGAACTAGTTAGTAACATCACACTTACATACATCGAGTAGCTATTCAGATAGGCAAACAGTATAGCCATGTGAGTCCTTTTTCTCTAAATGACTGAAATAATAATTTTTGTATTCTACCCTGCTGTGAAATGAGTAACCTGAAAGGTTGTCAAACACTGATTTATCTCAGTTCATATGTATGAACTGATGATCTGAATTTCGATAGTTATATGAGAAAAGGTGAATCGGGAAGTTTAATGCAATACGCACTTAAATTATGTTACTGCTTTACCCAGATCCCTGTTACATACTGCATTATTTTAATGCCATCCTTTAAAATTACTTGCTCTGTAAATCAATATCCTAAATGGGAATTTATACAGTTGGGCCTAATTATTTTGTATGTTCTTTATGCTGTCATGCTGAGTTGGTTGAATGAACCTGATCTTAGAAAGTAATACATTACCAAATTCGAAGACCAACAACCTATGTCAAGACAAAGAAACCAAGCACAACCAGTCAGAAAAGGTGTCTTTTAATTAAATGCAGCTGAAACAGGCAGAGGTCAATCACCAGCAAACAGGTACTGCGGGGATAAGCAAGAGTGTTGTCGACATCACAAAACCAAAGTCCAACATAGAAAGGCAATCCAAGGAAGCAAAGGTACAGAGGGCAGTCCAGAATTCTAAAACTAAGACAGAAGGTAATGTGGTACACAAAATGAGTCGAGGCATAGAAGAGATAAATGCTGGAAAGAATGAAAATACATTACAATCGGGCAAAGTAAATGATGCAGACATACTGGTATATATACATGAGTAAATTAAATTAAATGACAAACTGTTGTGATGTGGAAGCAGGTAACGATACACAGGTGAGACATATGAATGAGATGAGTGCTACTTCACGAGAGGACCGACAGAAACACGAGTGTATGACAAGAAACAGAAAATGGCAGACGTGAAAACACGGAATGTGGCACAGTGACACGCCAATAATAAAAAGACATCGGTGAAATGATAATTAATTGCATTGATGCACTGATTTCCCAGCATCCAATTGAACTGAAGACATACTGAATCTGATTTTAAATTCTGTTTTATCAAAAATATTATAAAGCATACTTTTTAAATTATTGTTTGAACATTTATTTTGGATATCACCATAAACGTTTACATGTATGTTCATGTGAAATTTTCTTGGGTATTTTAATTCATAAGGGCAGGTGTGCTATAAAGCAGTGCAGCTATTCATCTGAAGAATCATTTTTAATGCTGCTAAGAAATTGTGATTTTGGTTTAAAAAAAATGTCTGAAGTTGTTGAATGATTGCTGCGTCTATACCCATCCGTACCATTAATTATCTGATATTGGTTGAAAAAGGCAGATATGACCCCCTCACAAGTTAATGGATTGCAACACAGTTGATCAATTACTTTTGCTACTTGTCTTTGGTCATGATGATACATCACAGAAACTTTAGAATACTGATCACACCCCATCTGAGTAGCTTCTTCACTCGGACTTGCATTTATCAGAAATGTTTGTTTAACTGACAATGTGCATTCATCTGAACACATATTTGAATAAGCTGGAAATTAATATCTTCCTTTAACCAAATAATTTCTAATAAAATTGATAACTTGACTGCATCTTTTATCATTGTACCCCCCGAATAATTAATTTTAGGAAAACGCTTACAATTTATCTTGCCAATTAAGTTGTGTCAGGTGGCTTAATTCATTTTCTCATCCTTTCATGTTTCTGAGCATTTATTCTTTCTGCATTATTCATTTGTTTCACAATGGGTGGATTCTCCATACTATCTTAGATGTACCTCATGAATGTATTCTTTTATTCTTAAAGAATGTTTGAATGGGGAGAGTGATGCTTTTGAATAATACTCCTCCTGTTAACTTGACCTACTTAGGATATGCCAGTGTGATGCCAGAGTACCTGGATGCTTGGAGCTTGCTTAAACAAAAAAGTATGGATGACATATCTAGCCAAGCTGCTTAAAGCAGGTTGTCTAGCTTTACTTCTTGTAGGTCTGTTTACATTGAATGATTGATTCATGGTTACAATGTACACTGTTATATTGCACCTCCCTTGACAATTACTGATGGCTCAACAGTAGGGGTGATCCGAATACCCGGACTAGACGAGCAACCGTTAAGGTTAAGGACATTTTTCTGAACATGAAAGCTGTATGAACAATTGGTATGAGATATGGCATTTTTGTTTTTATTGGCTGCATTAGCTGTACATCAGGAATGTGTCATACTGTTACGTGATAGGCCAGTGTTATTAAATAGCTGACTTTACTGTTTGAAATTAGACAGCACCATGGTGCTGATCCGAACAAGGGGAGGGTTCCTGAACAATATCGCTGAAACGTCCTGAATACATTGCAGAGTGAGCAAATAAGTGATTTGAAAAACTTTTAGAAAGATTTTACAATTAGTTACCTCGTGTATCCCTTCTAAGTTTTTTGTCTCCACTTTTCCATATATCTTGTAGAAGCGGTCTCTGAGATCACTGTAAATTTGGAGGAGAGGAGGTAAAACAAATCTGGCCTCAAGGTATTTTTGAATTTTTGTAGCGTCAACACACGGATAACAGACAACAGGCAACTTCTGCCCACTTCTGAGTTAAGTCATGTCCACTTATGAGTACAGATACGGATACACATAATATAATTGGTTGAAGGGATTCAGATACAGATAATGCTCACCCCTACTCAACAGGTTCTGTCAGGTGGAAATCTTCTCAAGGGAGGAGATGGGCCAGATTTAGGTTATCTGCACTCATCTGCAAAAGTATGCTAATTTGAAGATTCTAAGTATTCCGCTAGCAAGACCCTGGGGATATTGCTTAATCTTTTGTTTCAGCTTTAGTCTTTGTTTCTAGATACTAGATCATGCAGGGCAACCTCTTCCCATTCCCAACAGATCCACAGTGAAATTATTTCCTTTAAAGTATAAGAGCTAAGTCTGTCACAGCAGTTGGGTAAGGAGAAAATGCCATTTCATGCCTTTTCAGTAGCAGCTTGGAAAACAGCTATGCCCAATAACAAGCTTTTGTCCAGCAGGACCCAGGGTGTGAAGATGACATAAATGTTTACTCTACTAAAATGGTAACATTTTAGTAATATTTTATCATTATTGTATCATTGTGTTAGCCCCTTTGTATTTGTGAGCCAGCCCAATCACCGTAACGGTCAACAGACTGTCGAAGAACCAGTGCTACAAATTACCTTTCAGTATAACCAGGTAGGTTAACTGAGGTTCATCAACTTATTACTTATTATAATTATTCACACAGATATGCCTATTTAATATTAATACACCACATATTCACATTTCATAGTCATAGCTATATGCATTTGTGTTTCTCAATTTAATGTAGAGACAGCACACTGCTACATACTGTATGTATGAAGCCACATCTACCACATGTAGATTCCATTACAAGCGGTGCCAAATAGTGTCATTCATCCTGCTTCATGAAAATGAATGGATTATGAAATTATTTCATATTTTTCCCATTCATTTTCATTCATTATAATGTAACCCATATCCCTATGTTGTAGAAATGTATGTGTATAAAAATGTCCACTGAAAAAAAGGGTCTATTTTAGTACAGCAACCATTTCCTGCTGGGAATTATTTTACGTATAAGTATACAACGCATAGGTCTGGTCCATTGTCTCTATTGGTCAGTTTACGTTCCACGATATATGCACGGTTAAATGGAATGTTCACACATGTTTTTAAATTACTCTACTTTGTAGATCACCGTTATCTACTTTGTAATCGAAATGAATGCAACTTAACGTTATCATTATCTTGCCTCTAGTAGCCTACCAAAGTAAAGTAAAATAAAATGAGTAAGTTTAAAGTGTCCTTTGATTTGGAAAGGAGCAGGAACGAAAAAAAAATACAACTTTTAGGCAACATCCATGGATCGAAATACCAGCAAGACCACCAAACCCCGGCGAAGCAAACGATGACTCATAATGACACAGAGATATTTCAATACCTGCACGTTATTTGGAAGTGTCCCGATAAACGTCTATAACAAAAAACAAATGACTTGTGTGTGTCAGTGTCGTCTGGTGTAACGTGAACTAGCAAGCTAGCTAACGTTAATGCAGTGGGGATATATTATTGCAATAGCATTGCTTAGCTAAGTTTAGTGGTGTTGGTATACATTATTGTGAGCTAACGTTCACAATACCGTTGCTTAGCAATCAATAAACTACTGTTGAGCGATAGAATACATTTACCATAAAACATAGTTCCATTAAAAATACATTAATTTAAAGTTTGTCTTGTCTTTGTTTAATCTTGAAATCTTGAAATATAAACGTGGTAACCGTTGTATAAAAGCGTTATGGAACTTGAACCTGTGGTATATCGTGGATATTGGCACAACGCAAAGCGGAGAGATATAACACAGGTTCTCATTCCATAACACTTAATTCAATTATAAAAACATTTTCAAGAAATTACTAACCTTTTTTTTTTTTCATGAAAAAGCATTGATTGCCATAGAGTGTAAAAATGACCAAAAACATCAGGCAGAAATGCTTATATACCTCATAGTTATCTTGGAGATACTCTTCTGTATAAACTCAATGACGAATATTTGCTATTTAAATGAAACTATACGTCTTTAAACCTTTTCAGAGAAACTGTGATTACAAGGTCACAAACCCATTATGAAAAATGACCCATTGTGCTTGTGAAATTCAGGCCTTTATACAGTATAATTCATCATAACACTCAGAGTATATTGAAACATGGCTGTAGTCAGTAAAGAGATGTAGTAAATGGTCACACAACAAATAACAAAGACATCCTAACACTCAAGAAATTATGGTACTGCACTTCTCTATGAAGTGAAAAAAAAAAAAAAAAAAAAAAAAAAACTCTGATCAGCCATGCTTTCTGTCAACAAGCTTTCAACTGCCATGGTTACCTGTGTCAGCAATATGATTCAATTTGATTTACTTACACAATAGATCTCTAGAGTAAATCTAATGTGGCATGCAATGGTTTTTGACTTCAGTTAAAGGTTAAACAATTAAAGACCATTGTTTACTGCTCTGGGCTTAATTTTCAAGTTCAGTGATGGCCTTTGGACTCATTGGATGCGGCCCAACACTTTTATAAACAAGGCCAAGGGACTTAACCCTGTTCACCTGGACAAGGTCCAAGCTGGTTTAATTCAAGGAACAAGCCCAGAAGTAGTTTGCTTTGGCAAAGCGCTTGATATTCCCAGCCTCTTTCAACCCCCTATAAATATGGGGAGGATAATCCTTCATAAATTCCCTCTACATCAATGCATTATGAGTCAATACACGGAGGTGATCCCTCTTCCTCCAGGGTCAGAGATATTTTTATGAGAGTAGAGAGAAGATGGATGTTAGGGAAGACTCACAGAGGCAAGGACTGAGAGGGAAGGTGGCAATGTATCAAAAACAGCAGAAATGTGGCAGAGTTGGAGGACCTGGGCTTGTACCTGGAGGTTTGAGTCCCAAGTGGCTGTGTTGTGCACATGAGCAAGGTAGCTTGTGTGGCTTCTGCAAAATATTCAGCAGTACAAAAGTACAATGTGTGAAATTTATTCAATGTACATTTCCCAGGATGGGGCCAAATGAAGAATGTCATACAAACACGCCTACATAAATATTTTGCTATATTTTGTTGTGTATGTATTATGTCAACCTCAACAGGACATTTCCATACCAGAGCTATGTACAGATGATGGAAGTAATTAATACATGCATGCTCTTTCTCCTCACCAATTGTGAAGTGATACATTAGTGCTAATCTTCTGAAATGTCTTTGTTGTAAAAGTCTACAATATAGTGGTGTATTTAGACGTTGGAAAATATGTCACTGGTCATTGTAATTAAAGGGCTACTTCACTTAGGACTAGACACAGATTAAACTTAGTCTGCGACTAAATAGTGTTCTGAATCTCAGTTTGTATGTGACTGACACCAGACTAATCTGCAGTGGCAGATATGCAGGTGTTGATGAATTTGTGGTCTAATGCAAGATGCACTTCAAATAACAAAAAAATAAATTAAGAATGGAAAACCCACAGGTGCCACACATTTGCCATTATAAAGCTGACAGATCTTCAACAATTTAAAATCTAAGATAAACATAATCTAAAATGTAAAATAGGTTGCATCTCATACAAAACTGTATGGCCCAATCAAAAACATTAACTAAAACTGAAATTATATCAAAACCCCAAAAGTGACAAAACGGATGCAAAAAATGGATGCATGGGCAAGTGTCACTACTCTGGGAAGATCAAAGCATGGCAACTGCTTCACACCAGACACTTTTAATAAAGTAAGAGGATATTGCTGTAAGTACAATTGTTCTGCAACCATGTCTGTGCCATTAATTACTCTATTTCCATTCTCCCACAGGTGTAAGTTAAAGTAGTGCAGTGTCACATTGTACATTTTTTTCCCTCTGGAGGAATAATTACCACTGCAAGCAGTCATTACAGGGCTAAGCATATATGCTTGCCCCGGTGAACAGGGAAGAAGTGTCTACAAAAGCACCTTGGATATACTATATTTCATGAATTAATTAAATTAACACAATATTTGAAACAATGAAATTGTGTCTTTGATGAGGATTTTAACGTCAGACCCAGTGCCTAAACCATTGTACCAACTACTCTTAGTTTCTTTGACCGAATTTACAGCATATCTTAAGTAAGTGAGACGGGTGCGTGGGGGTTGGACCCAAAATGCACGACTCAGAAACAATAGTAAAATAAAGTCCCGTTAGGGCTTTATTCGGGACGAGTCCCAGGAGCGTAGTCAATACAAGCAAAGTCCATACACGAAGATCCAGCCAAACAAATACAAAACAAACAAAAAGCACGGTGCCGAGGGAAGAGGCAATCTCGTAGTCGGTAGGCGTGCAGGGAGGTCCGGTAGCAGGAGAGCTGTCAGCGGGGCAGATGAACAGGCGGACGGCAGGCAGAGGCGTAGTCGTGGGCGAAGCGGGAGTCGAAACCATGAAACAATCAGCGGGGCAAAAGTACAAAAACGGTAGGCGGGGACGTAGTCAATAAACAAACGAAGGTCACAAAACAGAAATCAATAATCGATGGTCAGTAAACAGGCGTGGATCGTAACGTGTAATCAAACAGTAAATAATGCTCAAGAGTTGCGTGGAAAACAGAGGCAGACAATTTCGCAGTGAACAGTTGCGCGACTGGGCTATAAATGCAGGTGTAGACAGGTGTAGACAATTAGTTAGAGCGTAGCAAGGAAATGGAAAACAGGTGCGATGGATGACAAGTTTAACAAGGAGATTAGTAATCGTTAGTAATAAACCTATCCTGCCCTAGCATTAGTAAATTAGTAAATGACATGCACGAGAAACGTAAGGTAACATGAACACATGATTAGTCTTGTTAGTTTCTACCCAATCCTGATCTAGCGTTAGTAGTTTTAGTAAATAGACAAATAGAACACTAGGGGAGTGAAGGACAGAACGAGAGAGAGAGAGAGAGAGAGAGAAAAGGCGGAACGCAAGGTTTGCGGAAAAACATGTAAAAGTGTATGCATAACAACGACCAGTTAACGTAACAATAAACATGCATCGAAACATAACACAAAGCGAAACTAAGACGATAATCACTCAACATAACCAGGTAATATAATCGTAACGAAACATAACTAGACATGACGAGAAAATAAATCGTAACAAGAAATAAACTAAACAACATGACGAACCTAGACTAACATAATACATGATAAGACACTACGTGACTAGGACAACATGAATAAACATAAATCAACATAAAACATGGTGAGACAGACCTGAAACGTGACAGTAAGCATTTAAATAATGTAAATAAATCATAAAAATTATGTTATGGGTAGGGGCATGCACATTCAAAGAGTGCAAACCTTGTCTATTTTATACTGTAAAGCCACATATTATTATAGGAGAGTGTTAGTACCGATAAGAAAATATATCCTATATCTTACAAATAACCACTGGTAGCTTGTGTGTACCTGGTGTGCAGTTGGCATGAATGCAGCAGGCACCCCCAATTAAGTTCAGATTAATGTTATAGTTAAAAAACGAAATTACCTCCAGATGAGGTGAGCTGTGTCTCACCACTGCAGACTCTTGGTCATTATCAGCTCAATTTCAGCAGGTGACCTCCGGAAAGGAACATTAGTAATACTACTACTACTACTACTACTACTACTACTACTACTACTACTACTACTCCTACTAATAATAATAATAAAATATGTTTATAATTAAATTTCTAGATGCATCTTGCATTGTTATAACACAATCATGCCATATTCATGAATGTATCATGAATGTGTACTGTGTGTATGATGTGTGTAGCCATTCGGTCTTTGATGCTCTGGTCAGGTCTATTCCAGGTGGTGACACAAGGCATACATATGTATGTTTTTATGGTTGGCTTAATGCATTATGAAGAGCTCCGTGTTTCTGTCCCACATTCTTGTTATTTCCTGATTTCCCTGTTTTATGTATTTTCTAGTTCCATGTCAAGTTTTCTTATCACGTCCTGTGCCTCTGTGTCTTATTTCATTTAATTGTTTCTCCATTTCTATGTACTCCCTCTGTCAATGTTCCGTTTCATGGTTTCCCTTTGTCCTGGTTACATGTCTCCGCCCCCCACACCTGATATGTGTTTCCTCATATGTTATCTCACCTGTTTCTTGTTGTCTCGTCATTAGTGTTGTATATAAGCCTACCCGTTTCTTGATTCTGGGCTAGTTCTTGGTTGTGGTCTGTGTACAAACCTCTGTTTTCCCTGTTCCTGTAAACCTGCCAAATCCTGAATTCCTGAAACCCCGTCAGCCCTTATATCCTTCCAGTTCTGTATTATCTGTCAATTCCCTGCTGGTTACTTGCCTGCTCCGGATTCGACCCTTGCTCGCCCTGGACCTAATTCTCTGCCCGACCCCATTCTCTGCCCGACCCTCATGCCTGCCTTACCCATCTCCGTCCTAGCCCTGCTCCAGCCCTCCTGCCTGCCTTACCCATCTCCTGCCCTTCAGCCCTTCTATTCTCCTGCTCCCTTGACTACATGACTTTGCCCGGCCTGATCTTCTGTACCCTGTTTGCTTGAACTCTGACTTGTTGCCTGTACTCAACTATGAAATTGCCTTTCCTGTATTGCTCTGTCTTTGACAACTTTCTGTGTACTCAAATTAAAGCCTGCTGTTTACTACATCCTTGAATCTGCGAGTGGTTCAGATCGGTTCCCTGCGTACAACAGATTCCCATAAGAGCACTGTGAAGAGCACACGCTATTGAAAATCTATTATGAAGCCTTCATAACACCCTATACAATTATAATGTAATGCTTTAGAGATACTCTAACTACTTTATTAATGTTATAGTTGATCATGTCCATTGTTACCAAGGATTTGTTCTAAGCCAATCAAAATTGTCAATTACTTCAGATGTCTCAGTTGGCCTAAATTTCCCAGCTGCAGAAATCACATCCAATGTTTTCAGGCTTACATTATTATTACAGTTATTTAGCTGGCGCTTTTATCCAAAGCGACTTATAGCTGATTAGACGAAGCAGGGAAAATCCCTCCCTGGAGCAATGTGGGGTTAAGGACCTTCCTCAAGGGCCGAACTGCTGCATGGATCTTATCATGGCTGCACCACTATCGTGGTTGAACCACCAACCTTTCAGTCATGTACCTTAGCCACTAGGATGTCCAGCATTACACTGACACTGGGAACCAGCATTCCCCTAATAGCCAACTTTTTCAGATATGATTCACCACTGAGATGCAGAAGGACATGCCATGAGGAATGATGGTACATATGATGGTTGACTATGAACAGTTAATCCTCATTCCCATTTGCCTGTGTTGGACCATTGCTTGTTTGAAGTGCCCTTCTGCCAATAAAGACCCTTACTGGAAATCCAACGAGTTCGCTACTTAACCATATCAACCCTTTCATGAAATCACATTTGGTATACGCTCATAAAGCGGCCATATAAAATATTTTATATTCACTGCTGTTTGGTTAGACTAAATTCATAGCATGGGCACTTACTGTACTTGACCTTGCTAAATGAATCATTTGAATTAAAAATAGATTTAATATAGCCACAATGGCAATACCGCAGTCTAGAATGACTCATGTTAAAATGAATGACTCAGGGGGACTTTTATCAGTATCACTGAGGTATTGGATACCATTAATTCTGACTATGGTAAAATGCCCATATAAATCAACTTGACACAGTTGCAGTGCAGTGGCCTACTATAGGTACTTCACAAAAATCTACATCAAGATTGGAAAAAAAAAAGAGGTCCTGAACTATTTTTTTTAAATGCATGTTTCTAAGAAAGGCAAGCCAGGCAGTGAAAATCAATACTGTGGGACAGTTGAGAGAGGGCAATAGACGGGTGGCATTGAAGGTGAAAAATCAAAGAAAACCCAGGTAAAGGACATAGTGAAATTAGTTTAGATCCTGATTGTAAATGACAGGGCTAGCCTTCCTAAAGAAAGTCAATGTAGTTTACTTTACTTGCTTATTTCCTCATTCCATGGACAACAAATAAAACAGCACTTACACATTAAGCAATTCTGATGACAATGACCATAGCCAAGTCATAAAAAATTTAATAACATGCTTGAAATGTCAATGACAATACTATATACAATACTATATACTTTAAATCAAGCACTGTCAAAGGTAAGGTCACTTACATTAAAATGATCAAAGCAGAATATTTTAATAAATATGTATAATATAAAATGCTAGGGTAGATGAAATGTTGTAATTTGAGATTGGTAATCACAAAGTCTAATAAGAACACATATACCTTATATTTAAAACCGGCAGCATGGAAAAACACATTATTTTATTTAGATCTACTTCCTGTCAGTGTAGATTTCCTTAACCCCTTAATTATAAATTCTCAGATCACAGAAAATTATCCAATTACTCGTACAACACTTGTGATCGGAAAAAAGTCAATAATCTTTACGGGTACTCATCTAAAACTAGTACTCGGATCACCCCTAACAAAAACCCAATTAGTATTTATTCGTCATGAAAGTTGCACTGTTTGGAGCATTGTCAGCTTTTGACTTTTCAGATTTTCTTCTTTTTTTCTCAAATGCTTTAAGTATGCTATGAATGTATGCTAGCTTACAATGTGATGTCCAAGGAATATGCATATAGGCTTGCATATAAGATCAATCAAAAGCGTTTAGATGCTTTAGATGCAGTTAGTTAGGCCCATTGAACTGTATAATATAACATAGATGAATATTACAGTTCAATGGTTAGGCCTATGTGAATGAGACAGCACAGTAGGGAGGAGGAGAGCACGCAAATAGGCCTACATTCTATTTGTTTTGTATTTGTAAAAATTCTATGTTTTGCATTAGCTCTCTCAGACACGATCACCGCAACTCCGAGTTTCTCTGACTGGTCCCTGTATTGCAGTCAAATGGATGATTGCTCTCCATGAGCAATCATCTACAGTAGACCTTCTGTCCATTGTAAGGCCAGTTAGGAGTATAGTATTAGAGTGATGACTGAGTGGCATTTTAGCTAATGAAATTACATTTCCAACAGTGTATTGTTTTTTGGGCCTGCATAAAACAACACTGATCTTTTTGCCAGCGTAGTCATTTTCCT
The DNA here is from genome assembly GCF_963514075.1 of Conger conger. NCBI lineage: Eukaryota > Metazoa > Chordata > Actinopteri > Anguilliformes > Congridae > Conger > Conger conger. Next base: position 29,634,316 of record NC_083762.1, read on the forward strand.
TTAATTTTCAGTTACGCGCTGGAAAAAACTCTTGAGACTTTATGGCTTCATGTTTTACAGAAAAAAAATAATTTTATGATGACTAAGTCAAAATAGAAGACTCGTTTGGAGGGCTTGAAGGAAATCGCTGAGTGGATAAATCTGAGGAGGACAATGAAAATGCATTGAACTCCACACTATAGGTGATTTTTAGTGATCTGACCCCCGTTTAATATCGGTGAGCATCTAAATACATTTTCCAAATGTTTTACTATTATTCTGTATGCTTATAAATAAGGCCTGATTTTGAGTAATAAGTGGCATGTGAAATTATGGGATGTGTTTGACTTGTTTGTGGGGGTTGGGTGTTTGACCTTCAATCAATGGACCTCAATCAATATATAAGTATAGTAGTATCTTATTATTACTGTAATTTTGTTTTATTAATATTCTTAGGAAGTAATTCTGGCTTTGAGTAAACAAACCCCCAAGAACCTTTCAGAAACCTTTCAGAGACCAGGATTGTGGCTGTATTCAAAAGGGTTCAAGAGTTGTAACCATTTTATTATAGCACAAGTACATAATATGTATAACTGCATTATAATGAAGGGAAATACATGTCCGAATATGAGATAGAACACATACAGACCATCATGAGTTTTCACCTTGTTTAAAAAAAAAAAAAAAAATGGCTTAAATATATTAGAATTTGCAGTCTGCTGTATTTTAAAATATTGTAACTGGGTGCATTTGAGAGGTATGCTGTCACAAATATTTGACAGTGACGTAATGGGAGGTGAAGTCCGGAACATCTGATCCTGAAGTGATTTTGACAAGCTAAAAAAATGTTGCAGTTATTTTGCAATGGAAGCCAGATGTCAGGCTGCAATACAGCTCCACTCAACCCATTGATCAGTAATTTGCCATCATTAACACTCGATCATATTATCAGTAGTATCTGGACAAGCAAAATGCGTGCATCGTGAAAAACAACACCACACAGCCAGCAGATGAAAGAAAGAGCTAACCATATGCTAAACAGTTAACCTCAAATTTTATTACCCTTTACCATTTTTCACAGATTTGACTTTCTTTATCTCAAATGCGTGCCACTTCTATTGGGGTTGTTCTGAAAGGCAGTGTTGACTACTCTTCTCACAAGATTTGGCAACACTGAGACCTGTGCATATTTTCCACTGTTTCTGTCAGATTTAAAAGTTTATTGAATCCAAAATATGAAACCGAGGAAATTATTCCATAATGGCTACTTTCCAAGGCCAGTTGATTACATAGTTTTACCAGATACATTTGTACATGTTTGACATCATCATGTAAATTCATGAGCAAAACAATCTTTCCACAACAGTTTCAGTAGGAAGCCAGTTGTCAACTACAGCCAAGTTTGACTCACAAAAACATTTACTGCACATATGTTTACAATGCGAGCAGAGACAGCTTTCAGAAATTGTTTGCAAAACTGCAAGCACGGGCATTCCTAAACCGTATTGCGTTCTGTAGTGAGCCTTCCAGACTGATGACACCGTAGTTCAGAATGAGGCCAGCAGTGCGAGTGCCTGCCTGACAGCCAGCGTCTGAGGCACTGATGTGTGTATGGACTGAATTAACTTGATATCGATTCGCTACAGTGCTGCTGCACGAAAGCAAATTAAAGCCCGGCTCAAAAACACTCTGATTTTTTGGCAGCTCTAGAAGTCCATTTCAGACAACGATCCATCAACATGTTCTGCCCTTGCCTCTTCGTATGTCAAGGCCACTTGGGCGCTTAGAGAGCGAATGCTTCTGGCAGCTTGTTCAAACATGATAGTGCCAAAGCGATGGACAGGTGTCCGGTCCGGCAGACGTACGTACATGTATTCTGAGTATCCTGAGCTCCGTTCGCGGCTAACTAGATTTTATTTATTAACAGTTACCATTTTAGAGGCGTGTAGAAATATGACATAAGAAGTCACTTATTTAAGATTCTGGATCTGAAGGAAAGTTATACTGTATGAGAAAAGGATTAAAGTACTTGACAATGTTTCATCTTATTTATTTTTCTTTTATCTCAAGCCAGCCTTTAGGGAATCCCATGTACTCCAACACTTCAGCTGTATATTACACTTCGCAGATGCTTTCATCTGGGGTGACTTATATTGCAAACACAGGTGCAAACATCAGAGACTGAAGTGCAGTCATTGCCTTTTGAAGGGGGGAAAGTATAGTCCCAAGAGGGACAGCAAGTGCAAGAAGTGACAACTTGTCAACAAGACACAGGATATACATATAGAAGACATGGTAGCCTTGTTTCCCAACAAAGTCCCAAGCAACCATCTTAGGGAAATTAACCCTTAACATTGATGACGTATCTTACATTCTATATCAGTTGGTGTCTATTATGCTGTCAATTATTGTTATATCTCAATAGGGAGAGCAGCTATCAGCGTTTTGAAGTTGCATGATCATGGGGGGAGTCATGACAAAATAACAAGGGACACTGAAGAATGAAAAAGCTTCAGGGTTTAAATCTAAATGAGAGTTTCCACTTGTGGGCAATTTCCACATATTCTGTACATGTAAAAGTGTCAATATCTCAAAAAACAATTTACTGCATACACATAGTTGAAGACTTAAATTAAAGAAGATGCTTGTACCATTCAGAAATTTGAGACAGAACTATTTTTTTGTCAGAGCATGTACATGAATATGCAGAATTTGTTTTAAATGCCTTATGTTTTCATTGTTTAGCACTGAATATCTAAATTTCTAAGTCAAGGACAAACCCAAAGCAACTTTATATTTGTGTACAACATTTGGTAAAGATATCCACAGGCATTGAAATTCCACATGAGTTTTCCCAAAACTGCACCCAGATGTCTTCCAAATCTCTCCAAATACAAAACATATGCACATCTTTTTGTCCAGACACATGAATGATCAGAAAATCGTATTTTTCTATTAAAAGGTTAGGTTAACCAGAGCCCCATTAGGCAGTAAAATTACAGGTTCATCTAAAGCAAGTCCAAATCCTGTAATTGTCTGTTACCACCTCATATGACATGGCTATGGGGTTGGATTTTAGCCGGCAAATGGACATAAAACTATTTACAAAAGTACAGTATCAGAATATACACAGACCAAAAGCACTATGATATCTGCTGTACCACCAAACTTCAACCCACGCACGCGCTAAAAAACTGTCCTCTGATATTGACGTATCCTACAGTAATATATGCACAACAGTCAGATAAATACCCCCAGGATCAGCTAAAAACATAGTTTTACAGCGATATATCCCATGCCTATGGTGAAAGCTTAGTGTATTCTGCACAGATTTATGTCGGACAAAGATTTTCCTGCAACGCAAATGCTCTTGGATGATTAAGTACATCTGTTTATTCATTCTGTTATGCAAATGCAGTGATATTCCTAAGCTTTCTGTCACCTCATGGTCATTTATATAGCGCCTTTATCCAAAGCACTGCACGATTGATGCCTATCATTCACACACACACACACACACACACACACACACACCCACACGTCAGGAGCAATTGGGGATTAGGTGTCTTGCTCAGGGACACTATGACACTCCCATAGTGTCAAACTGTTAACCTTTACCTTCTGAGCCAATTTCTCCCTCGTGAGCTACGAAAAAAAAGCAAACAATGTGTTTATTCATGAAACTTCTGAATTGTAGAAATGGTATCAAGGATGGTTAGAATATACCTTTTATTGCCTGAGTCTGTGGCAAGGGGGAGGCTGGAGTTCTATTGGGAGGATCAATAACACTATGCCAGCTTTATAATTCAGTAACATTCAGGTCTTTCTCCAAAGAAAACTCACAAATTATTTAATCAAGGGTTAAATGGAACAGTTGTGTCAGAATTAAAGGGTATCCTTGAAGCAATGCCTGGCACAGGAGTGGCAGGGCTGAGTTAATATTGCTTAAGCCTGTTCATATCTGTGGTATGTGATGATGAGAGTAGATATTACCTGACCATTCAATTCCCAGGTCCCAAGGCTGACTACAAGTATCATTAATATGAATTTGCATCGGTAGTGCAGGTAAATCAATTTGTGTAGGCTATGCCCAGATGCACTGACTCAACTGAAACTGTAAAGTGTTCTGAAAGTGTACTGATTACAACAAACACAAATTTATATGGGAAGAATATTTACAATCAAGCAGGTTATGAAATGGTACAGAACTGGTTGTTCAGTGTAGAACTCTATATGACTGTCTCAGCTGGCATTTCCAGACATTTTCTGTGTGAGGCTGTTATGACAAGAAAATGAGAAACAAACAGATGAAATTAACCTGGGTGTTAGCACAGCATTTGCTGTAATTAAATGCAATCCCTGCTATGTAAGGAGGCAGGTACAGAACACAATTCACTGTTAATTGCATCTTCATTTCAGAATTTTCAGCTCAGCATGCAAATTTAAATGAGTCAAATCTCCATGGAGGAGTCTTGTTAACAGGCTCTAATATGAATAATGTGATCGACACAAAGAAGCAGAAAAGATTATAATGGCTGGATTTGAGAATGGCTGGATTTATCAAAGACTTGCTTTGTCGGAGCCTGATCTGCTTGCAGAACAACATGAGGAACAAGTGGAAGAGGAGCCATGCGGAGGTAGACCACCTGAGATTACACCACCGTCAATAATAATGGCACGCTGCTCTGACTTTAATATATTAACAGTAGAATGTACCCTGGAGTCTGGAACAGCCTCCCTGTTCAATTTTATTTTCCACACATGGTGAAAGGGTCATTAAACACCATGCAAGTCAATTAATTTGTTGCTTTTGTTTTATATAGTTTGTTTTTTTGAAGATATACTGAGCAAAATGAATGACAGGTTGATTTTATCACAGTTCTCCATCGCATTCATTTGAGCGTGCCACTGTGACTAAAAGCTTCTGACTTTCATTCAAAGCAGTCAACAGTTGCCTAAGGGCCTTCTACAAAGTACTGAATTAAGGGTCTGAATACAACTGATTTTTAATAAATTTTTAATAAATCCACAGCACAATAAAGAATGCAGAAAGTGGAATGGTCTGAATACTTTCTGAAGCCACTGTACCTTTTAAAAATGTATTCCATTAACCCGAGTGGGAAAAAAAGCAACTTGCATTATTTACAGTTGATTTGGGCTCTCTTCATTGGTGTCTTGTATAAACAGATAAATAATTTGTCTTAACTATAACTACGTTACTACATTCCCAGCAAAGTTCCAATATGTATACAGTATATGGTCACTATTGGGCTTGTTCATTTTAATATACACCAGCTAGGACAAGTAGAGACCTTTGTCTAAGGCTTCACCATGCTTGCAATATAAAGAATGGTCATCCCATTCCCATTAGCCCAAGTGAAGAAGCATCCATCCCAGTTCAATGGCCACAACACTGCCAGGATCAGTGCACCTGAATTCAAAGGGACTGCATTGATTAAATCCCACACACTTCGCACACAATAGCAGGGCCTGATGGATCCAGTTGTTCTATTGTCAGTTGGAAGCCTCATTGTGACATGGCCTGCTCATGGATTGAATGCCAAAAGTACAATTCCAAATGTAATCATTCATAGTCCATAGGAGACCAGGCCATGGACACAGATTAGTGTGGGATAGTTATAATGAAGCCGGGTCTCTGTATTGTTGGAATGTGTTAAGGGCAGAGAAAATAAAGACAGTGGGCAACAGAAAGGGGACATGGTGTTCTGGACCAAATTGCCTCAAGGACTCTGTGATGCCTGTGACATTAATGACTCCAGACCAGAGGCAACCATTGTTGAGCTGTAAGAAACAAGCCTGTATTACTCAGCTCATACCAAATGGTGTGAAGCACTGCAGATCCAACGCAGCTCCTAATGTAATGTTGCGGCAACGTAACGTGAACATTGCATTGAACTACATCTGTGCAAAGTAAAGCATGGTGCAATGAAAATGTATTGAAGTTTCAGCCACTGAATCAACCCAACCCTAGAGGAATGTCACAAGTAGGAAAACAAATGAAATGAACAGGATTACAAGCCATGCAATAATTGAGCCACTTATTGAAGAAAACGTTTTTTCTTTTAAACAGGCTGCATATGATATTTCAGAGCGTCATGTACAAAATGAGACGGGTGCGTGGGGGGGGGGGGGGGGTTTGCACCCAAAATGCACGACTCAGAAACAGTGGTGTAGTAAAGTCCCGTCAGGGCTTTATTCGGGGAATATCCAGAGAGCTTAGTCAAAAACAAGCAATGTTCATACACGTAAAATCCAGCCAAAAAACCAAAGTGCAGTACCGAGGGAGAAGGCAGTCTCGTAATCGGTACCCCATGCAAGAAGTCCGGTAGCCAGGAAAGCTGTCAGCAGGGCAGAAGTAGAGGTGGGCGGTAGGCAGGCTCAGCGTCGATGACGGCGCAAGAGTCAAGACCGAAGTCTGCTCCACGGGGCAAAAGTACAAAAACAGCAGGCAAAGACGTAGTACAGGCAGGCAATGGTCAACAAAACAGAAGTCAATAATCTTTGGTCAATAAACAGGCTTGGATTGTAACAGGTAGACAATGGCTTGACCAAAAAACCACTCAAAAGGTGCACTGACGAACAGGGGGCAACAATTTTGCAACTACATGACATGGAACTGAGCGTTACATGCAGGTGTAGACAGGTGTAGACAATTAGCTTGAGAGCAGCAAGAGAATGGAAATCAGGTGTGGAGGATTGACAAGTTAACGAGGTAATTAGTAATTGTTAGTAATAAACCTATCCTGCCCTAGCGTTAGTAAATTAGTAAATGACATGAACAAGAAGCGTAAGGTAACATGAACACATGGTTAGAATGTTAGTATTACCCAATCCTGATCTAGCGTTAGTAGATTAGTAAGAAGACAAGGGCAATTGAAACAATTAGGGTGTGAGTGACAGAAAGGGAGATGTTTGCAGAAAGACACAAAAAAGTGTATGCTAATCAATGAACAGAACATAACATGAAACAAACATAAATCGTGACATGACAAGTTTGCGAAATTATGACAATAAACTATATAACATGACATGGCAAGACTAAGAAATAAATGGTAACAAGAACTAAACATGAAACATAACATGACAGGAAAATGAAACTTAACTAGAAATAAAACATAAAAACGTGGCGAGACTAGACTAACATAATACGTGACATGACAATAACATAACTAAGACAATAACTATGAAACATGACGTGACAAGCATGAAACGTGACACAAAACTCGTATACCTGTCATGGTGGGAGGTAGTACCCGGTGGGTCCACCAGAGGGCCGAGGATCATTAGTTCCACCTGTTCCTCATTAACTCCTGGGGAATTACCTACCCCAAGAGTATTTAAAGCCAGTGCTGACTCCCTTCAGTGCTTTTGTGTTCAACGTTCGCACTTGCACAAAGCCGGTAAGACACCAGGTAGACGCTGTACTGGTAGAGTCAGGTACGGTGTGGGTTTATTTATCAGAACTCTCTGAGACTACTAAAAAATAGGTAAGGAAGGCGCTCGGTTGTGGTGTTTGTTCACCAACGCCTTCCTGAAAGGTTTTCATTTCTTCCTTTTTGTTTGGGGCTCGTGTGAGCCGGTGGTAGAGGGAGGTTGTCCCCGGTATTGTATTTAGTTTGTGTTTTTCTTCCTGAGCTGCGCCTCATGGGTTTTTGTTTTGTGCCTAGCGGTTTTTGCTAGGTTGTACTTTTATTTGGGAAATTCACTATTATTACTCACAGTGCTCACTTCCCAGCACTATATTTGGTTTGTGTATTCGCCCTGTTTTCTGAGGGTTGTTTTTATTTTCTACAGCCGTTTTTTGGGCTTAATTTCTGTTCTTTCCAATTACTGCCTACGGGTTAGTTTCTGTTCCTCTCTGTGTCCCAGGAGAAGGTCTTATTGTTGTATACCACTTTCTGTATTGTGAGTTCGCCTTCAAGGGTCGAACCTCAGTCGCTACTGGCCCTCCACCCTGCCCCTACCCTACAATTCCACTGAGAATTCAGGATAAGGTCCATTGGAAAAAAATGTATAAAGCCAAGCTAGCTGTGAACAGTCATTTTGGAGTAACTCCTTACTGTTGGAAGAAACCCTATCTCTATTATAATATGTCCAATTTATGTCCAATTCACTTAAATTGTATACATTGCCCCAATTCTAATTTTAACCAAGTGCCATGTTGATTACAAGCCATTTTTCAAGGTTGGATATTTGACATAAGTGCCCAGTTTTATGCCTAATAACATGTTATTAGTGTCAGTGTGGTTACACATATCTGCATTTGCATAATTAATTTAGAGGTCAATTTTTTCTGAATATTTGTATGGAGTTTTAGAGCCTGTGAACCAATTTGGAATACATTAAATTGTGCGTGAGGATATTTACCAAAAATAGTTGAATGTTATCGAATACCTAGCCTACATACTGTAAGTAGGGTGAAACAGTCATAGCACAACAAAATTATACATTATGTAAAGCTAGTTCAATTAAACCATCAGAACGATTTCACATTTTAAGTCAAAGTGAAGGTAACCATGTGTGAATTTGTGGTAAAAGAGAACAGTCTGACCTAAAAAATACTTGTGATTGTTGCCAGGAAGAGGTGTTGCCGACAACAAAGAGCTGTGTGAACTGAAATGCCATTGCTCCTGAATCATTCCATTTGAAATGTCAGAAAAACAAATGAAATGAGCAGGCTTACAAGCCATGCAATAACTGACTCACTCATTGAAAAACTGGAAATGGAACCACAAAGGAACTGTAACATTTGTGCAACACCAAAGTTGTGGTTCATGCTGGTTTTCCTTGCCTCTGGTTCATAACATGACATAGCCTACATGCTACAGTTCACTTTGTCCCATGTTAAACAAATGCCTCAAGGCACTGATGATTTCCAGCAAATCCATACCTGATTCCATGTGATATTATTACAGATATTACTTTAAAGTACGAGATGAATATACAATATTGGGTGCTACTCCAAAAGAGCTCTAGCAGAGAAGGCCTGCCTGAGGTCACTAAATTATTATTTCATCTTAAAGGGCACATGCCATATTTTGCATGCAGGCTTTGTTTCGGTATTCTAACTTTGTGAAATCTGTGAATTTGTTTGATACATTTTCAGCTACACCCAAAACATTGTATCAATTTTCCTCTTGAAATGGGCAAATCCAAAATCCAAAATCATCGTTTAAATTAAATTTACCCCTCTGCAAGCAGGGACTGCCAACTTTCATATAAATCAGAAATACTCAATCATTCCCAGAAAGGGTTGGTGTGGGTGCAGGTTTTTAACTTGAACAGTCAGAAGATCCCCCCCTGCTGGCCCACCAAGACTGCTTCCAGCAGCAACTTAATTTTCCCAGGAGGGCTCCCATCCAAGTACAAACCAAGACCTACTTAATTTCAGCCATTTGGCAGTAGCACAGTGCATGAGAGTATGATGACTGACAAATATGTTTGGTTTGATTTTTGTTTAGCTTTTTTCTGTGTAAAAAACACAGAATCACGCATTAACGCCACCACTGTCTTCATTTTTCATATTGTGTGCTTTAGTTTACAAAATGTCTTTTTTAACATACAGGTTGCACTTAAAGGGCATAGTGGAGATACAGGGATTTGCATGTAAGGTAAAACTGTGGAGGGGGGGGGGGGGCTTGCCCCCCTTGTACCCAGTCCCCACCACTTTCTGGTGCCTTTAGTTCAGCTTTGTTTTCCTGTTACTGAACACTATAATACAGTCAGAAAGGCAGTCTTGTAATGAAGTTATGCTATTGAGTTTGCCATTTCAGCTTTTTCTATACCTCTTTTTTTGTGGATATTTTTACACACAAAAGAGAAAAAATGTCACTAATTAGAAACCACTCTCAGAAGAAAACATTAAAATCAGACATTAAAGTATGGGCCTGGATGTGGTCTGTTCCATTTCTCATTAACCTCTCATTAACCCTTTCATTTCCGCAGGCTGCTCTTGGTAGCCACTTCATGGGAAAACAAACGGACGTGTCCCCAATTAATTGAGCAACAAATTAGAGTCCCAGATGGCTGATTTAATGCCCTGCTAATATTCATTGAAATGACTGTTCAGTGTTGACCTTTCTGAAGATCAAAACTAAGTCACCAGAAAAGAATCTTATGTTTATTTGCTGCTTAATTGAAAATATGCTTTGACAGATATAATGTAAAATTGTGTGTCTAATTTATAACAAACAAACAAACAAACAAACAAACAAACAACCAAATAAATAAATAGTAGCTACTATGGCACACAGCAGTGTTCCATGCTGATTCATTGATTTCTGCACGCTCTACATCCGGCTGCTATCCCCTGTACAGGAGCCCCTCAATCTTGCCACACCACTGAGTACATATGGGAGATTCTTTACAGCAGTGTCTGTATTCCTTTGATTATGGAAGAGAAAGATATGAATCTGCCCAAGGGAGCATATGATAAATAATTGGTTTATCAGTTCATGTAAACAGCGGCGTTCTCTGCCTATGGGTTGCCATATGTCACCATGCAAGTTAGATGTAAACATCTTCATGTAAACATCCTCCATCTAAAGGTGAAACATTTCATCCAGCTGTTTCTGCGTGCTATGACTTTTTTATACACTCTATCTTTCAGACGATAAGGAATAATAATTTTTAATTTTTTTACAATGAATAAACCATATGTTGCTGCAATCCAACTGTTTTTTTTTTTTTAAATGAAATTCCATTGCAAATGTATTCCACAGGACTAAACTACAAAGGTATTATCTGAAAAAAGAACAGATAGGGCTTATCGCTTCAATTAATTGTTATGTGCTAATTTTAAAAAAGGAAGAGGAATATTGGAAGAAACAGGCTGGTTCTGAGGCACAGGTATTCTGAAAATGGGTCTTTGGTTGCTGGGGAAACTTAAAGAGAAGAGGTGTGAGTCGGTGTACATGTACGTATATGTATGAGATTGGTTTAAATGTCCTTTTCTGGCTCATGCATCTGCAATATCCTTGAAATTTTGAGAATTAATGAGTGCAATTGGAAAACAATGGAAAATAGCAATTTTTAGATAGAGGAGACACAAGGTCATGCACTAAATAGCAAAGCTATTGACTGGGTCATAGAAATTAACTTTGAGTCAAGTAACCTCAAGGAAAATTATTATTGGTACAGCATGTCAAGGCTGTGAGTGGATAAATGTCAAAAACTGCTGATGCCATATTACAAACTGTCCTTGTATCAGAGACTCACTCACAAAGTACAATTTTCCTTCACCCTTATGTCCACATTTTTGCTCATTTTCTTTAACCACAATTTATTCTTCTTATTCTGTTCCCCACAATATACCTCAAGTAATCATATTAAAGGAAAGAAAAATTAATTTGCTCTAAAAATGTCCAAATACATGTTCCAATACTAATACGCATGCACTGTACATCTTGCACTGTTATGTTTAATAAGAACAATTTTATCACTGTTTTCAAAACCCAATAACACGACAAGCCAGGATTTACTATTTATATCCATGTATATATACACATGTACACCAGAACATATTTTCAATGTACATATTAATTAATGTAATTAAGTTAAATAATTTATCCAGTACTTGTGATATTGTAATTATAAATAGTACACAATAACCTTCACAAGAGGGTTCTTGGTTTAATCAGAGCAGATCAAATGCAGACATAACTACATATGCCTAGTCGTTTCTCAACTTATGTGAAGTACATTTTATAACAATGAGAGGTATCCTTTTGATCAAAGAAACTGCCAATTCAAAGAGAAAAGCTTTACCGTAGTGGGGAGAAGCATTGTTTTCATTTTAGTCTTCTTCATACAGAGAAAGACCTGTAATATTTATCTTAGCGGACTGCTGGTTCACGTGTCTGACATGCGCTTATGGACTGTGAAGGAAAAGTGGGGCAGGTTCAAAAGGTTTTTACTTGATGTGCAGTGTAAATTAATTAAGGTACAGAAAAGTAAGTTGAGAAAACAAGTGGAAAACCAGTGGATGAATAAAGCTATACTACGTAAGTAGTAAACTGTATAAGACATAAAAAGGTCAGCACTGAGAGCAATAAGGCTGAATATTTTAATATGCGTGCTAAGGTTAATAAAGAACTAAGGTTAGCCAAAAGGCTATTTGAAAGGCAAATTTCACAAGTTGCAAACTGCAATCCCAAATATTTTTTTCAATACTGTAGTTGAAAAAGGAAAGTAAAAGAAGAGGTTAAGTGCATTAAGAATAACAAAGGAGAACTGCCGTCTAAGAATAAAGATATTGCTGATGCCTTAAATGGCTACTTTGTTAAAAGTTTTACCAGAGAGGAGCTTACTAATAGACTGGAAGGCACATTCAATACTCAAATGTCTTAGCCAATATTGAGAAAATACTACATAAATTACATAAACTAAACAGAAATAATGCAGCAGGCAGATGGCATCTTCCCCATGGCTTGGTGCTATGGGCACCGCTCTTCCTAATTTATATAAATGACCTTGATAGATGCATTGAAAGGACTTAATACTGAGACAAAATTAGGAGGTTTAGCAAACAGTTTGGAATCTACTAAAGTACTATAGGCAATTATTCAGGGTGAGTTTGGTTAGCAGAACAAGAGGAAAAAAATAGAAATGGGCAAAGAAGACATTCTATACAGATATTAGAAAGTATTTTTTCACACAGCGAGTGGTCACTTTGTGGAATAGCTTGCTAGGAGATTGCAGAAACACTGGGGGTTTTCAAGACCAGGTTTGATATGGTGCTAGATAGGAGTTCTCCTATACTGCTTTTAGACAAACTAAGCAGTAGGTCCACTTAGGGGTAGGAAAAGGCAAGCACTTCTGGGCTGAATGGTCTGTGCTCACCATTAAATTGTTATGTTATGAAATGGTGTAGGTTTTGGCCAGACCAAATCAAAGTAGATGGAGCAGACAGATAAAGTAAAAGTAGATATAGTGCAATCAAAATGTATGCGTGTGACAAATCTTTGTGAAGATTCTTGATCAAAGCAGATGGCAGATACGGATGGATATTTGAAGGCAGTAACTGTAGCATGTGTTGTTCCCTGCTGCTAAAAAAACATACTCCAGTGCTGTAGACCGCTTGGAAAATGTATATATGGGCCGGCATATTAAGGTACACTAAGCAGTGCTAAGCAGTGTGTACATGCAAAGGGTTAAAGGGTTTCTTAGTGGCTATGCTAATGTAGAATGGTACATAATTTATTAGCTTAGTGGATGCCCTTATCCACTGGCACTTACACATCTTTTTAAAACTTTTTTACATATAGGAATGGTTTACTGGGGAAAAAATAAGAAGAGGATTACAACATCTTTGTTTTTTTTTTTCAGGATGAAATGAATTTTTTGTTTTACCATGCAGGTATGAAATCAGAAGTCATACTCAAAGTTAAGCACCACACATGAAAAAAAAAATAAAAAAAATATTGTAAATGTAACTGTGAAGGTATCTGGACAGATTTCTTCTGATTTTTTCCGACATGAAAAATAGGGTTTACAGTTCAATTAAGTAGCTTCATCACACAGGGTCCGGCAAGGTTGTATAATTTCTGACCCTGAGGTCATGCGGTACATGGGTTAAGACACACAAGGCTTAAACGTGCAATGTCTGAGTGAAAACCACAATTCCTTAACAAGTACACCGAAGAGTCACTGTCCTCTACCCATAAATCTCAGCATGTGCCCATGTTTACCAGCTTGACGAAGTTCAGGAGAATAAGGGTGTAATGAGTTAATGCTGTAAAATCAGAACCATGTACACACAGGTTTATGTACTTATACACTGCAATATGAATTAGATGAGAATGATTTTCACTTCAAGTGAGTACAATGCAATTTACAATAGGTTTGAACAGTCAATTTACACTTTAGAAAGAGAATTTTAAACTGACAGAAGTAACATCAAATCTACTTGTTTACAGTCTGAATTGTGTCCTGAATCATCAATACATTTACCATTTTAATTTCATTTAGCAGATATTCATATTTTTCATAGATTATCAATGAACTGACTATATGTGACTCATATGTGATCCCATGCATTCAGGCACACTGAAACATTCTGAAATATAGTGTGTGCAAAATGAAGCTACTGTATGTAGTGATTTGTCAACGATAATGAAAGTATACTGGCTGTTGGGAAGGACCATCTATTGACTTAACGCTTGCTAGGGGGATTATGTGTTCACCCCCATATGTCGATTAGGACACGGATGCAGAGATTGAGAGCAGTGGACTTTATTTTCTTTAGGCTATTAGAATTGTTTATGTGTGGTATGTTATAATTAAATTAGTGAATAACTTACATCATCAAGAACGCACACAGGAACACTTAGTCTGGAGCCGGTATGCACAAACTAAATGAATGTGATTGCTCCGCTGATAAAACTCTTACTACTAATCTATAAACGTTCCCCTTTTCTGCCTTGGTGACGTTGCGGTCTTCCTCTCGCAGCTTTTCTTATACTGGCATCACACTTCTGAATACTGACAAATAGAAACAAACTCACCATTTACCATGCTGGCCCGGTGGCAAGCCTTAGGCAGATCAAGAGGCTCTGTTATCTATTATTCAAAATAAATTTATTTTAATAAATGTATTTACTTATTTTTGGTGACACTAACTACTTCTATTGTTTCCGCAAGTTGCTATGGTTACATATGTTGGTTAAGTTCTGCTCAGAATAGAGAAGCTAGCTAGCCATCTATGGCTAAATCAATTTTTTTTATCTTGGTTAAACTGTACCATTTTGTGCAACTGTACCATTTTATTTTAAACAACAATTCAATTTGTTTCTTATTCGCAACTTCTTTTTCATAATTCCAGGTCCACCTTAATTCCTTTACACCTGTTTTGCAACTGCCTGCCTATTTGTATTTTCAGTTTTAAGAAGTTTTAAAGAAATTGTCTTGTGCTCAACATATAACTGAAATATCACACAATTTAGCCAACATAACCAGATTCTCTATTTTGTGCTGGTGATTTCCAACCAATCAGAATCGAGTATTCACCAAGACCATGGTATGAGAAAAAATAAATGAAAAAATAACTGCTATATTAAGTAGGCTCTGTCGGATGAGGCAGATTATCTTGCTGAATAAGGATCTGTGCGAATGAGTAGTCACATAAATGGGTTCAGATTCAGATGTCAGGAGCATAACTTTATGTTACGCATTCGTGACTTTGTTACGCATTTATCAGCGAACTACAGCTACTGCAGCCAATGTAAAAAGTAATTAAGCAGGCCAGTTCTCCGATCACGGATAATGAATCCAATTACTTGTATGACATTCGTATTCGGAAAAAAGTCAATACTCATTCAAAGTACTCATCTGAAACCCCTAATACCAATACAAACTTTTTTCCCTTTTTCCATTGTTGTTTGCTAATGAATAGCAGGTCAGCCACATTCCCACATCGACTATCAATGCCTATTGTCAAAGGAATGTTTTCAACATCTGGAAGATGTCCATGCTAAAAAAGAATTGAGGCTGTTTTGAGAGCAAAGAGCAACCCTACCAAGTATTATATATTGCCCAGAGCTGTCAACAATTGCCAAAATGCGGGTGCAAGACTGAATGTCGTGGAAGATGCAGATGCTACCGCTTTGGCCTTAAGTGCACACAGCTGTGTGCCTGCAAATGTGATGATGAGAACGATTTGTAATGCAGACATTCAGCTATGCATCCACACATAGTCATAGACATAGACATAGTCAAATAGTGACACTATTTTTAGCAATTAATTGGCTTCTATCTTCACAATTTAGCAGAATTTTGACTTTTTTAATGCACCTATGTTTTGATTCCAAGATCATCAAAATTGGATTTAAAAAAAACGCATAAAATGGCTTTCAAAGGCGCCCATCTTGGAAAATGGAGTGGCAACCGGGCTTTTTGGGAAAAGTGCCAAATTTGTGCCAAATTTGATGCTTGTATCACAAAGTGAAAGATTGTTTCACTAATCTGCTGCACTATTAGTATAGTGTTCCTAAATTGCTCAGTGAATTGTCATGGCCAATATATCTGTTAAATGCAATATATTTAGGAAATACAACATGCTATTGACACTGCCATGTTACATAAAACTATGGCAATTGTAATTTGCTAATTTAAGTCTGCTACTCTAGCTTTAATGTCAGGTTTTGGAGCACAGGAACCAGTAGCAAAACTTGTTGCATTTCCAATAAGGGTTTTTATTGGCAGAAGGGCACATTAAACAAGCAATGGTCCAAGATAGGCAAATGAGAATGTCAGAGATGAGGCAGTTCATAATCAAAAGTCCAGGCATGACCTGGGCAAACAGAGACAGCGGGGATATGCGTTGACTGGACTGAACTGCTTTTAGACGTGGCACTGGAAAGCCATTACCGTTGTTGTACAACACTGCAAGTCTTTATAATCGTAATGGAATATGAAAAATATTGCCCTCAGCCAATTAAATCACCTATCACCTTTACCAAGCTGTACAAAAAGAACCCTTATTATGGCCCACATACTATATGCATTAGCAGTTGTAAATATAAACAACTGAATTGAGAAAAAAGTGCTTTGCTACAGCATTCTAAATGATACAAACTGAATATACAGTAAGCCACTGCTTGGAAACAACATCGCCTGGTTCTGCTTTGTGTTGATTTCGTAGTCTTCAAGGATACCAGGCCAATTGATTATTACCTTCATCCAGCTTGCAGTGCTTTTCCTCTCTCTGCTTGATTAACTCTGTGATCTACTAACTGGCTGTAAGCCCTGCAAAGTAGCAGGGCCCCATTTGCCATATCCTTTGTAGTGAGAGTAGATGAGCATGATCTATATGACTACAGACATCATCAAAGCAGTTCAGAGGAAAACTGCATGGTGGTTTTATCCTTTATGTCCTTGTGTGTGTGTGTGTGTGTGTGTGTGTGTGTACATGTATTGTATATAATATAAATACCCTCTAACTGGATATTTTGAATGATGAAAAGTTGTGGTTGGTTGAAGTGTTTTGGTGTTATTGTTTCAAAAATGTTTGTTTACATTAGCTTAAATGGTACTGAAGTTAATATTTAAAGGAGTATTTCTGTGGGAAACTCTGAAAAGTGTCATATTTTGTGTTGCACTGGACATGCCCCATTAAGCTGTAACTTGCCAACCTGATGTCGCTATTCTCAGCAACATCAGACCATACAGTAGGTCAGACAGGTTCAAGCTGAATGCTTATTAGCAATTTTCAAGCTAACTACAGAAACTACATCTGATTCTAAAACAGTTGTGGGCAATTCCTTTGTCTGAGGACTGATATGTATGCAGGTTTTTGCTTCCCTCACTCTGTCTGAATTATTTTATCTGCATACACACAAATGGCAGTTCAGCTGTTGATTATATCAGTCAAATAAATAGGGGGGAAATATAGGGTCACAGGAATGCTCTTTAGCCATTAATCACAGGCAAATCAAGGAATATGGCTGAAATGTATGATTAAGTAAATTAATTGTTAGAAGTATAAGGTTCCAAAAACTTTATTAGGAACACTTTATTAGGTACACCTACTTATTCATGCGATTATGTAATCAGCCAATACAGGTCAGGAGCTTCAGTTAATACTCACTTTAACCACCAGTATAGTGAAAAAATGTGATCTCAGTAATTTCTATGCTGGTTTGAGTATTTCTGTAGCTGCTGGGATTTTCATGGACAACAGCCTCTAGAGTTTACTCAGAATGGTGTGAAAAACAAAAAACATTCAGTGAGTGGCAGTTCTGCAGAAGGAAATCCCTTGTTGATGCGAGAGGTCAACTGAGAATGGCCAGTTCTTCAGTGCCCTTCCCAGTCACTGGATCTGAATCCAATAGAACACTTTTGGGATGTGGTAGAACTGGAGATTCACAGCATGAATGTGCAGCTGACAAATCTGCAGAAATTGTGTGATGCAATCATGTCAACATGGAACAGAATCTCAAAGGAATGTTCCATCTTGTGGAATCCATGCCAAGAAGAATTGAGGCCTAGCCAGTATTAGTATCGTGCTCCTAATAAAGTTCTCAGTAAGTGTGTACAACTGTGACTGCCCACCTTCTCTATGGTTTTATGTGATGTCCATTCAACTGGATAGCTATTTCTCAGCCTTTAAAAATGCATGTCTTTAAAGTATTATCGACAGGAGTGACATACTACTAAACTGTACCATTTTATTTTTAGGTCTACAATAAGTGATTAGCAGGTGGGTTCATGTTCTAATTAAATTTCAATCTAGCCCAAAACAGCTGGGATTTCTGTTCTGCTAAATGGATTTTTCCTCAAGAGGGTGCTTAAGGCTTCCAAATGATATTCCATGGCAGAGATGCACAATTGACTTATTGGAAAAAAAAAAATATTGCTTTTCAGAAAAACATTTTAAAAATCAGCATCTAGACTACAGCATGAATGAACACCGTCTTTAACATGCAGCAATGCGAATTAGTGAAAGGGTCAGACTGTGGGGATCTGGCTCTTTTTTTTTTGTGAAGGAAACCATGATCTTTGACACACTTTGCATGTAATCTCTGTGATCTGAGGCTGAGGGTTCACACACCCAAGAACTAAATACATTGCTTGACATAGCATGTTCTCTGCAGATGTGTTATATCATATGATATATGGATATGATAATGTATGTGCTGACACACAAAATTGTTCCATATTTACATAGCCCAGGCTATATATGAGCTGTGCCACTTAATACTTTTCCAAATAGGATTACAAGGGTCGAAATGGCACACCTGGGATTTAACATTCCATTGTTTGTTTTCTCAAATCTGTACTGATTATGTACATTTTGCTACTGAAACTGTATTACACTGACATTGAACTAAGGCTTGCAGCTGGCAGCCAGGTCAGGTGCATAAAGGCTGGACTATTTAGAGTATATACAGCATGTACTGTATTTGTGTGTGTGCGTGCATGCGTAAACATCATTATATAGAGTATACTAATACTGTAATTGTGATTAATGGCATGTGTAAGTTCTGTAGTGATTACACCAAAGGGATGTGGACAAGTTTTAAAATGATTCACGGATTTAAAAAATGTATAAGAATTCATAGAATTCACACAGTTAGGTAAGATTTTTGTGTTAAAACATTGTTATAATACCATTGTAAATCCCTTCCTATCATTGAAAAAGGCTCATTGACATGTTGACTCAACCTGTGTTTATAAAATTGGGTTTGGGTTTGAAAATATACAGTTGACACCGATACTGTTCCAAAACAACAGCTGTACAATAATTCAAGCTCATTGGTTGAAAATTGGTTCTAATTGCCACGGCCAACGGTGTTTCAGCACATTCACAGGGAAGGGGGAAGGATGAACAGGGTTGTGGTTTGAGAGTGTTTGTTGCTGTAATTATTTTCTTGACCATTAGGAGTCCGAAATTACCTATTGTACCTTTAATGTATAGAACAATATTATATTCTTTAAGAATATAAGAACTGTCTTCTTAAATAAATGCCTGCGCTGTCGATAGAAATATTTGCCCTCTGGTGCTCCGAAACGGACATTACAAGCAACATAAGGCTGGACCAGGGTGACAGGTGGACCAGTGTGGCACAGGACCACTATTTAACAGTTACTGCGCACTACACCAGTCCTGGCCATATTAAGCAGAATGAGTCACATACAGGCCGAGTGGTGGGTGATGAGATAAATGGCATTCTAGAGGAATTCTAGATAAAAGTTGTAGCTGCCACAGTAGACAACGCCAGTGATTTGGATGTTACACTGAAGAATCTGAAGTTTTTAAGATCCACAACCAAGATTTTGATACAGCTTGTTAGCTAGATATTTACTTACTCGTCACTTAGTTGCCATCCTGGACCTCTTGGTGATGGATACTTCTTCCAATTAATGCCACCTCTCGCCAACTCTTCCGGATCTGCCTAGACAACTGTTCTGTCTCTGACTACACCATCGGGGCCATACCGAGCTTCATGGCGCTTTCTGTAACGGACTTTTTGATCGCATTCAAGATGAGCTGACCATCTGTGAGCTGGACAGATTTATAGACCTGGCCATCTGTTTGGATTCACGTCTGATGGAGCAGCAAGCTGTGAGACGTACTAGGGAATCCAGCTACCTGAGAGCTACACTCACCCCTCTTCCCGGTCGCCAGCCTCTGCTGGAGAAGTCCTGAGCCCATGCAAGTCGGCTATACCAGAATGTCAACACAAAAGAGAGAGGCGTATGTTGGAACGACTCTGCCTCTACTGTGCCAGACCAGTCATCGGGGCAGTAACTGCCCGGTAAAAGATATTGCCCATCAGTGAGCAATGGGGTCCTGACGGACGCCTCCATTGATCCATCACCCTCTACCTCCTGATCCACCCTGCTCACCATCATTTACTGGAAGGGGGTACGACACCATATACGGGTGCTCATCGACTCGGGGCCGACGCCAATTTCATGTGCCCCACTCTGGTAAGTCGGCAGGGAATGCCCAGCACAACCCTGACGCAACCCCTCCGTACTAATGCTTTCACAGGCAGTAGCTTTTTTATGGCAGTAGCTTGACAACAAGTCATTCAGTCTCCGCTGGGTTATCCTGGATTGCATCGAATTTTTAATTGTTAATTATAATTTGGTCCAGACCAATCTACTGGTAAATTTAAAAAGGTACACAAAACTAAGAGCTAACAAAACCTCCCTTACCATCAATGTCACTTGCGAATATCTGGTTTTTGAGAAAGCAACAAAAAGTATGACCAGGAGCCAAATACAAAATAAAACATAAAAAAAGAAAAGACAAAAACATGCGGTAATGCATCACCACAATTCTAATTTTTATTGAAATACTTATATTGAAAGTATAGAAAATCCCAATGCGTGAAAGTGTGGAGAATGCCGGGGATGGACTAGGGTGTCAGATGACACATACTAACATTTTATTTATAATGTTGAATTATTCTGCAATAAAAAAGTGAGGGGGTCCAGTTCCCCTGAGTCAGCCTGTCCACACAACCACCATAAATGCATGTGTACTGCAACAATAAAGTTTATTGAGCATTTAAGAGAAGACAGTCGTATGAATCAAGATAGAAACGGCAAATAATGTATAGAGAACTATGAAACAACCCTACATCCCCATTTTATATTACTGCAGACATAAAACAGACAGCCTGCAGCACAGCATTCTCTCCCAAACGCATATTATGTGCATTTGAATTGATATGTTGCTGTGAGTCAACAGCCGTCTCTTTAAATTATGCACATAGTAGAATTCAATTTTCTGAATTTCATGAATACCGTAGAATTCAGTTATTTAAATAAGTTTGAATATGTACAATGTACAAGTAGAAAAAGAAAGAGGATCCTTTCCAATAAGATAGACAGAAATGCATGTGAAGTATTCTCTTCTCAATAATATCACAGTGAGACATGAATGAATGCATAAATAAATAAATAATTAAATGTTTTGTTTTTGACGTGAATGCTGGATAGCCTTCCCCCGATGTTATGCACATTATGAGCGATATGTAAAGTGACAACCTGTGCTCCCGTCGGCACAGTCAAAGAGCAGCTTTATTTGCAAGCACTGGGAACCTATCTCATGATATGATGTCAGAGCAGTTGACATATGACACCAGGGACCAGGCGCGGAGCCTCCTGCCCACCTGTGACCGAGGGAATCCAAGGGGGGTCGATCCAGATGCCACTTGCGCTCACAAGAAGCGAATCAGCCATAATAATGCATGACATGCCAGAGCAGAGGACAGAGAAAAAAAGCATGGCTCTGGACAGCAGCACAGACTGACACATCAGCCTCTCTGTCCTCACAGGACTTGCCGTGTATGAGAGTGCCATTAAATGGGTTTCTAAATCACGGCCAAATCATCACATTTAATTCAAGCGAGACCGAAAAGACAGTTTCTGAGCTCATTTGCTATGCATGCTCATCCAATATGTATGGGGCAGAAGGCATTCTCTTTGCCTTGGTTAACTTGTGAGTTGCAAACATTGTAGAATGTCAGAAGAAACTACATTTCAGGAGTAAAAAAGAAAACTAAAAAACTAAATGCCCTTCATACTGTAAATTTTATAAACCTTGAAATACATCCCCTGGAGCTAATGTCAGGTTGTGCTTCACCAGAATAAATCAGACAGACAGGTGGGAATGCTCATTTGTTCATAAAATCTGAGCAAGCATACTAGATAGTAAAACATATTTATGTACCAACAGCCACAGGAGTCATAGTGGAGTCACATGGAATTGTTTTACAAGTTCCAGATACACACTTAGCACAGTATCCAATGGGACTGGGCACTGCGGAAAATAAATTGACAATACCAGTACTATTCGAATTCAAGCTTGTGAAAAAAGAAAGGTTAGGTTATTGTAGTGTATTTCTTTGCATAGTGTAAATGATGATCTGATGCATCAGCACATTAGTACAGTATACTGATGGGTAAAGTGGGTAAGTGCAAATATCAGCAAGTTATGCCCTTATACCTTGTCATGCTAATACACAGACTGAATTATATAACAGGTGGAAAATTATTAGCACCACCTTCCATTGAAGGTGACAGTTCAATATATCAGAGCATGGAAAATTAGAAGATAGTTACAGATTTTTGCACTATAGATTATGGGAAATTTTGCAACAAATGACTGCTCCGCCTGATACAGGCCGAAATGCAACTTGACTGCCCCCTTCTGTCAGAAACTCAGAGGTTTTTTTCCTGGCCAACGGCATTCTTGCCGTAGAAGCTGACTGCGTAATGAAACACGAAACCACTGTAGATGGAAATCACAAAGAGCTTACGTGGACATTAGCAGCCAAACAGAATTTAAATGCCAATAAGTTCATAACTATTGTTTTATCATAGCAGAAATACAGTTCTTCTTGTAACAGGTCTCTTTTCTGTAAACAAGCAGATTAGACACTGTAATACAGTCTGATCTCAGCAGAAACCAGACTGGTTAAAAGCCAAACCAAATAAAATGAAAGACATTCATTAAATGAATGCAGCAGGTGGGATTTTACAGCATAACTCGTGTTATACAGTATGAGTGCATTTTACCTTCACTAAGAGCATGTGTGTGTGTTCATTCCCATCAAATGAACACACACACATTCACAGTATGCCACTATGGAATGAGGTTAAAATTACAGGTACAACTGAAAAAGCATATGCAAGCAATGCTAGGTTTGGTAGCATGAGGTTGTGATAACTTAGCTTTGAGATTAATTTCTGTTTGACACTTGTTTGTTTTTTGATACTCTTGGGCACTGTTAGTTGCCTCATGCTTTGGACACTCACATATCAAAGTACTGACTGTCTTACCTCTTAATGACCTCTTAACTGCTACTATACTACTATAATATGACTCAGTTGTGTGGCCCTCTTTGTAATTGTGATTTAGTTCCTTAAAAGTCATGTGGTGTTTCCTTAAATTTGTCCAACCCCTGTATGTATCTCCTGAATATTAAGAATAATCATCAGATATACCAATTAAATAGGTTTTTATTGTGTGTGTACGTGTGTGAGTGTGCATGCATGTGCGAATTCTTTAAATTATTTTAAATGAGACAACCTACTCTATATTACTGATATATTACTGAGAGAAAACCGGTACTGGAGCCCACTTGTTGTAAGCCTGCACCACATGGAGACCACGGTGAGCTACACAGTCAAAGGGCCGCATTCATTCTGACGGCACTTTCTGGAACAGTTTGGTCGACTATTTCCCCACTCCAGGAATCCTGTCTGTTACTGATGGCGGGCACATTACATTAAATTAATGGCTGGATTTTTCACACAGCCAACAGCAATGTTATTATTTTGCCTGCCTGTGCTGTGATGATGGATATCCCCAGACTTTGGACTCTCTGTGTGCTGACAGTACCCATACATGCAGAAAATACAAAGATTGCTTGTGCAATTTGCCGCCATGTGCAGTGAAATAGTGCTCCCCAGAGCTTAATGCTTCCCCTGGGGATGAAGAGGCTACTCCTGGTGACATGTGGTGGGCAGACCAGAACTGCAGAGAACAGTAAAAGGAGACTGGCCTGCCTCAACACCATATAAGCAGGTTGAATACTTACCACTCTTCCACACAGAATGAGCCATTCCAGAGAATGCATTTATAAAGCAACGTGTATTAGCAGTGCAGATAGGGCTTGCATTTAACCTTTTTACCTACAACAGATAATGTTGTATGGGCATAGCAAAGCTGATGTTAGACCAGCACCCCTACTCTGAGACATTTTTCTGACTGTGGGTGCAAAATGTTTTTTGTTGTATAGGGTCACCAAGGATCTAGAGTATGAAAATAACATGATACTATAATAAAGCAGGAAGTTATGCTTAAAAAAAATGCATTGTCCTGAACTGTATGTGCGCTGTAAATGATACGTCCACTGGTCAACCGAGAGAAACAACAGACCATTCATAGTCAAGGCAAGGAGTCTCAATGCTTGAATCTGGCAAATGTAATTTAGTAACACTGTGTATTTCTTACCACTCAATTAGTTTTGCTCAGGTTCCTGCTTTTAATGCAAGGGGAGAAAATAGGTTTAATAACCATTTTACTATTAGATTTTAGCTTGTTGACATGCTAAATATACAGTGACTAATTGATCCGTGCCAGTCAGCTTGTTTCTGAGGGAAATTAAATGTTGGATTCAGCAGCAGCTTGCATAACATTTCTTGTCATTCATGCACGGGTGGAAAAATATACTTGGCTTGTGTTCAGTCTCGCCCAGAATGGTTGCCAAACTAATCTTAAAGAGTGAGAGGAGAGGAGGTGAGTTGGAATAGAATGGTCTTCAGTCCTGTCGGCAGGACTCAGCAAACTAACACTCTTAGGTCTACAAAATATTAGCTTGACCCATTTTTCTTACAGAGAACAAGCTTTGCACAGTGTGCGCTGTAGCTTTATGATGCATGTACT
This sequence comes from Conger conger, assembly GCF_963514075.1. Taxonomy (NCBI): domain Eukaryota; kingdom Metazoa; phylum Chordata; class Actinopteri; order Anguilliformes; family Congridae; genus Conger; species Conger conger. Next base: position 29,659,220 of record NC_083762.1, read on the forward strand.
TTCACATGGATTTTCATGCTGTGGATTTTTGTTGGAAATGTTGGTAGTTATGCCAGGCATTATGTCAGTATCAACAGTCCAATATTACCCTGAACATCCATACAAAATGGCCTGTAAAATGTTCCTGTACATGGTGCTCTTTGATCTGTGTTTCCTTATGTCCTCATCGACTTATATACCGCGTTAAGAGTTACAATGGAAAAAAGTGTCTGAAAAACAAAGCCGTTCTCTGCAACTGTTTATGAAACGTCATTAATTTGTACTGGCCTCCCTATGTGTTTGTTGTGTCCCACATTCAAGCAAAGCAATGCAAACCTGAGATATACAATCACCAAGCACCTAATTAGGAACATTTTTACTTTATTACACCCTCTTATTCATGTGATTATCAAATCAGGCAATTGTTACAATGGTATGCAGAAGAGCATCTCTGAACACACTACACATCCTAACTCTAAGTGGATAGGCTACAGTAGAAAAAAAAAAAGTCTAATAAATACCTAATAAAGTGCTCGCTGAGTGTATATAGCAATGTACATGATTAAAGTATAACTTTTATTATAGGGCATTTTTATTAATTTTGGTTTCACCATGCAGAAATTACAGCTCTTTGCACAGATAGTCACTGTTTTGGTCACATGCTCACTAACACACTGAAGCAGATCCAGAATCCAGAAAAAGCCCAAATCTGTCAAGACAAAGTAAAATACATATGACACATATTAGAACATAAACCCTGGAATGAATTGCATTCCTGCTACATGTTAATTAAGCTTAGCCCAGAATTTTCCTTTCACACAGGAAAATTGTTTCATAGCATTGAACAAAACAACTCATTATTGTCTGTGGTGAAGTAATGGCAGGGAGCCAAACAGAGGGGAGCTGAAGAATCATAAGCAAACAGCAGAAATATTTAATCCTGAATATTTCTGCTCATGCCTGCTGCCCATTGCAGCCAAGAGACAGTAATGACAGGCATTACATTTCTTTTAAAAGTTTGTTTTTACAAAACAACTCATCCTGGGATAAAAACTATGAAGGAAAATGTGTAGCTGTTTGTCTGAAATAAATAAATACCTGCTCTTCACTTCATTTATATTATGTTGTCTTAAATCATTAAAATATTTGTCCATATACTGTTCTAATCATCAGATCCACATGTCACATGCTGTATTATAATAATTTATGCCATTGTGTACCCTAAAGGGCAATATGTAATCCTATCCAGGCTGGCACACAAAGGTTAATAAATTTTAAATATGACACACTTATTGTTCTACTTTCTTATATCTTGTCTTATTTGCCATTCAATCCAGTGTCCAAGGCAACATTCAGTTTCCATCATCAGCATGCCACTGTGCTAAGGAGCTGATTACATCCAAAAGTCCAATTACCTCTTACCTAATCCCTCAGAATCGATTTACTCATCTCTATCTGTAACTAGGCTGGGTCTAATCTTCTCCTGGTGACATAGACCATTTGTATTAAAGACAATATGTCATGGAGAATACTCGCAAAGGTCTGGGGGGTGGTACTGCCCAGCAATCAATCAGCTTCCCATCTTTACCGTTGTATCTGAGTAACTGATACAAATATGTTTTTTAGCTGCAAGCTGGATATAACTTCAATTCAATTCAATTTGATGTGTAGCGCTTTTCACTGCAGACGGTCCCAAAGACACTTTACATAGTAACAGACGGGAAGAAAAATGGGAATTATCAGTTCTAAACCCTGAATAGCATATGAGGTAAACGACACCCGTGTAGAAAAACCCTGAAACAGTGGAACGAGGAACCTGGCTACAGAGGGATTTCCATCCTCCTCTGGCCCATAGGTTGAGATGGTAACAGTTCAGGTATAAAACTAGCAGGTCATCTAGAAAGTCCACATAGATGGATTCTATGCAGTATGCAGTGCAGGAGGGGGATGAATCTGTAGCTTCAGGACGTGTCAAAGCACGGGCATGAACCAGGAGTGTAGGAGGACTGTAGCAGTCCCTGACCTCAGGGCAGGGGTCCGGGTCTTCCCCACAGCAGAATGTAATTATAAAGTAATGGTTATGATTAGAGCTTGCCCTGAGCATAATCTCAGTTTCTCACTTATAAAGGTGTTTATTGGCACCCTGGCTTCTTGAATGATCAACAGCTGCTTTCAAACATCTGTAATGGGATAATGTCATATTAACTTTTCAGACAACATTATCGCTTCTCTTGTTCTATCTCTCTTCTTTATTTGAATATGGCTAGCAAGCACCATATAGAAGTGATAAAAAATAAATACATAACGTCAATTTTTATTCATAGGTGCACACAGAAATATTAACAATAATAGTGAGCAGATGAAATGTCTGTTCCTGGGGCATACAATTATATTTAAAGTTTTCATAAATTATAAAGGTAGTGTAGCCCATTTTCAACACATCTGTACAAAGGCCATGCATACACAAGCCTACATTTGCTATTTTAACCTCTACACTAACACTAACACTAACACTAGTGTACTAGAGATCTAGTTCTCTGCATGCAGACATATTACATCCAGAACAAATACCCTATCATGGGCTCAGTTGGGTTCTTAGAATGGCTTTAATGACACCAGAATGGATGGTTACATTTTAATGTAAAGTATAAGCAGTAGAGCCTGGGTCACATATTACATCTGGGTCGATGTGAATTGCAAAGCGCAAATTTGTTGCCAGGAATCAATGCCAAGGCTAATCGGAGAAAAGGATGGAGTGGAATGGCAAAGTGCTTCTGATCAATAACTATTAATTTCCAGACATCACACTTCCTCAAGTGCGACATTTTATATTGTTAGATCAGATTATTACCATTCTCAATTATGTGACAGATTATGTGACCCAAAGGGGGTGAATGAGGCATCTTGCCTTCAGCCACTAATGGAAGGACAAGGCCATCACATCACCCGTACTGACCTGTAGGACATGCACAGCATGTGATGTGTCTGCATACCAGGCACTTTTCTTTGGGTGAATTACACAACTTAAAATTTTATTATACATTACAGACACTGGACACAACTGAAGTAGCTTAGATTCTGAAGCAAATTCACTGAAGCAGATTAGCACTGTACACAAAGGTACACATTTTGGTGCAACCAAAAATTAAACCTTCATGCACTTGACTGCTGGCCTCCTCAACATCCCCACCAACAAGGGACTGCTGGCTTAGTTCATCCTTAACATGTTGACCAAAGATTCAAAGGTGGCAAACTGTAAAATGTCATCAGAGGATTTTTCTGATGGGAGACCCCCTGAGACATTTGCAACAAATGATTGGATTTGAAAGTCCTTACAGAAAACAGCATTAATCAACAGTGGCTACCACATATGAAAAATGAAGTCATGAAGAAAAGTGTCTTTCTCATCTACGACAGATGCATCTACTAGACCTGCTTCCTTTCAGAGAAACATTGAATTCTAAATAATTTTTACACATGTTCCCTGTCCAGTGCCTATTACATTCTGATGACACTGATGCTAAAGTGACATATTAATCTATTTATTTATTACACAGCAATCATAAACACTGATCTTAGAAATCGGATTACACTTCAACATTATTTAACAAAACTCTGACTTACCAGAATGAACAATAAAGATGGTGAATATTGTGTTTTGTGCTTGTCTAAGAGGAAACCAGAATTATCGGTACTTTTGATAGATATTTGCAAAAAATGCTATGAAGTAAGAAATAATAGTTACTGGCACAAGCTTTATTTCCTAAAATGCTTTAAGTCGTGTTTTATTGTGTTGTTTTCACTTTTTCACTTCATTTTGATGTATGTTTGGAGTCATTGTCCGGCTGGACAATACCTACAACCTTACCTAACAGAGATAATCAAATTTTACACCAACATTTTTTGGTACTTTGTTATATTCATTATGCCATTGATCTTAAATAGTGCCCCAGTGGAGCATTGGCAGCAAAACATCTCCAAAAATCAACCATTCACCTCCATATCTGACCATATCTGAGGTGCTTCTCCTTGTATGCATTTCTCTTTTGCCACATGTTGACGGAGTGTATGGCCAAAGTGTCCAATCGTCCAAGTCTCATCTGACCATAGCACTTTTTTCCAGTCATAATTGCAATGATCCTTGACAAACGCCAGTGCCCGGTTGCATAAAACACCTTATGTGTTTCCCTTAACTCTGACACTTAAGGGCTGATTTCCCCTTAGCTAAGGGGATTACCTGAGGGTGTTGCATAGAAACCCTTAGACATTTTTCTTAGGTAAGGGAAACAGTTAAGTGCTTTGCTGCAATGGTTGACGTTTTACTGTAGCAAAATTTGACCGTAACCATGGATGCGTTATGTCATCGGTTACGATCATTGACTGTAGGCTATACAATAAAATAAGGTTTTAACCACTACTGTAGCCTAGCTATATTTTATTTTGGGAAAATGGAAAATACGGAAAACAAAAAAGGAAACCAAATTGGACGGATGAGGGAAAGTGTATACTGTTGGTGGAATACATGACAATAAAAACCATTTTAAAAAGTGAACTCAATCCGACTGTGACAGTGACCAAAAACAGAAGATCTAGGAGGAAATAACAGATTAGATTAACGCTAGAAATATAACCGTGAAGACAATTCAGGAGGTCGTTAAAAATATGAGAATATGCGTATCTGCAAAAAAAGAATTAGCTAAAGGGAATCCAGCCAAACCAGTAAGAACTAAAGTAATAGCTAGCTAGTTAGCTACCCACAGATAACTATAGCAAGCTGTATTCAATTAAGTAACGTTAAACGTTTGAAGCCCAAATGATTGGCTACAATTCTACGGTGCTGTTGAAGTCAAACTAATGCAAGTTACATTGTTTGATAGGAAGTGGACCACCCCAGCCCGAAAATAGTCAAATACATTCTTGGGAAGGACTGGGAGCCATCGTAGGAGCAATGAGGCGGCAGGGAGCTGGTTCGGAACTTGGTGACCACTCGGTGAAGGTCATGGTACAGGGATGGCACATTCAACAGGTAGAAGGACCCCTCCTCGGTGGGCAGAATAGGAGTCGAGGATTGGAAGGAGCGGAGGCAGGAAACGTGACAGCCAGGTCTCCAGCCGAAGACTGTCCCGTGGACCCAGTCAATCTGTTGGTTGTGTCGTAGAAGTCAGGGTCTGCCCAACACCACAAGAAGGTGAGTGGACTTCAGGATCGAAGGAGATTTCTTCACGGTGAGAATCTCCAGGTGAAGTAGTCGACTTCAGCCAGGAAAGTTCACAGTGTGAGGAAGTTCACAGTAGTGGGTTTGTCTTTTATCTGTAAAGAAAGTCAGTTTTGAAACGTGTCATAGAAAGCTTCATTATTCCAGCCAGTAGTGGCCGCCAAAGTATGACATTCAATTGGAAAGTCTGAAACTGTACTATTCTCTTGATGCAGGAGGAGGAGCTGACAAGCCATAGAGTGCCCCACAGCAGACCAGTCAAAGACTTTCTTCATCACGGTGGCAAAGGAAAGAAAGTTGTCACAATCAGGAGTCCTTCTTTGGATGCTTCTTTGGATTGAACACATAAGGGGGCAGATAATGGATCATCGGCAGCAAAAAGTGCCAAGACTGAATTGGCATCAGCATAATCAGAAAGTACAAAACATCTACAGGTGTTCAGGTGTACAGAACAAGATTACAAATCATAGCTTTACAGGATGAATGGAATTTGTTGAATACAACCATCCTATGAATCAAGATCAATATTTAACATACATGTTTTTTATAATATGCACAGACACTATGGTAGTGCCTTATTAATATACGTGCAAACAAAATTAAAAGAATACAGTACATAATACATTTCTAAGACATTTTTCCCTAATTTAGAGAACAAAGTCCCGCAATTCTAATACATTAGCTGGGCTCAAAAAGAAACTGTGGGTTGGTCTGTGATAAGGGATAAACACTGGGGTAAAAAGGCACACAGTGTGAATGCTTGAATTGCAATTAATTCTTTAAAAACCCTCTTTCAGATGATGTATTGGATATAAAGTGTTAAAATACAGTGTATTTAGAATGCCAAAATATTTCTGTGTGGATGGTTTCTTCACTGGAATATCTGCACTGCATCTCTGTGTGAAATAGGACAAATGCTAAATGTGTTTTTAAGTCACAGCAGATCAAATGATTTATGGACTGTGTCTGTCTGCCAGATGTCCTCAAAATGTAAAAGGGCTTTAAAGCAGGGCTATTAGTGAATTGTTAATAAAATATAACTAAAGGTTTATTTTATGGGTGAACAGTGGTCGTCACACACAGGCTGCTTTGCAAAGAGGGGAGTGTTAAACAATATCTCGAGCAGCCCATTGGACATTTTAACATCTGCTATCACTTAAAAGGTCAATATATATCATCTTGCCATCTCTGCCCAGTAGCTGTAGGTGCAGCCCTCCATAACCATATCAAGAATTATAAGTTCAAAAGAATATACAATCTATTGCACATTAATGAGACTCCAAAGTTTCAAATAGTTACTTTTTTGAAAGTCACAATCTGCAATTTAAGTTATGTCAGCCCCATGCAAATGGATTTATTGCCATGGGGCTGACATACGTTTATTGCCATGAAAATGTTTCCTCAAACAAACAATGCATAGACACTGTGGCAATGTTGTGCTAATATATGGGTTGTAGTGTGGCCATCTTCTCGTTCTGGGCTGATTCTTCACACACACTATATCTGCACATGGCATCATTTTTTTACTTAAGCCCTGCTGGTTCAGTGGAGTATGAATGTGTTTTTTTGCTAATAATGTCCATCTCTGTTTGAATTTCACAGTTTATGGTAATTTTGAGGAAATCGGTTTGTTGTGAATATCCATGCTATGGATTATTAAAATTTTGCCACAAAGGAGTGCCCAGCCTGTTACTGGCCAAAAGAGCGAATGGAAGTCTGTTTATTAAGAGTGCTACTTAAACCCTGATAACAATGGTTATAAATCATGTTTTTCTTTTTTTCATCTGTAAACATGAAATAACTGGTCTCTCTCAATGTATGTTGAATAATGAGGCGTGACAACTAACTTTTACCCAGCCAAATAAATCGGTTTTGACATGATGTTCCACTGAAACATTTTACAACAGAAGACCACAACATACAGCATCTAATTTAATCTCAGTTAACCACAAAAAAGTGCTAGAGAGGTTGTACAATGATATGCTAGCATTACTAATTGGTGATACACCATCATCCATTGTGTCTGTTCATGTATATCTAATAAAAGGTTTATATCTCTGGCTTAACTCTCATGGTGTTGCAACAGATCACCCAGATGCCAGTTAGTCCGTATGCACATTGAGATCCTGGCAATTAAAACAAAACAAAGGATACGAGGTAGTTATTAAGAACACTTGATGTTGGCAAGTGCACTTTATATGCACTTATTTCAGATAAAAATGATTGTATTACACATTATTATATTTCACATTATGAGTAAGAGTAATTGCCCATATTACCATTCCAATGTAATGTATTTTTGGTTTGTTTGTTTGTTTTTAATGTCACACTTATGAACAGTAATTATGTAGCCATATATTTGAGTACAGGCTCAGTAATTATACTAATGCAATCTTAGATCCCCTGTGCACAGTAAATTAACATACAAAGACAAATGGGCTCTTTGAAAGTTTCTCATACAGAGCAGAATTATTTCCTTTACCAAGTGTTCATTTTGACAGCTGAATTTAACTCTGGTGTAATTAGGTGCACAGCTATTACAGAACACTGTAAATGTGGAAATCCTTATTGTCTTGTAAATTGGCTTTCCATTTTTGAACTGAATTTCACAGCATGCCAAAGCTTTGTATTTCACTCACTTAGGAATGCATTGCAAATCCATTATCTGTTTCCATTTATCACAAAAGCAATGAATTTGGAGCCCAGGCTTCTTTGGAAAACTGAAAGGAATGATTTGAAGATATGAAAATATTTTCCCAACAGTAGGGGCACAATTGTTGAAAAGTAAACAGAATGAGTGTATGAGAAGCAGGTGGGCAGGTAAGCAAGAGGCAAGCTGCATGGTGAAGACTGGAGGCAGCAGGTGCACACAACTATTCAACCTATTGATTGACAATAACAAAATGTTGGCAGACCTTTCACATGCGAGCAGTTCACACTTCTACCATTAGAATGGTAAATAAGGCTGCTAACAGCAGAACTATAACTTTACTCTTCTGTGTCAGAAAAAGGAAAATGGTGAATAATGCATTCGCACATTTCATTCCTGTGAGGAATTCTTGAAATGGTAATATTTCCAAATGTGCCAATGCATGACAAGAAATTAAATACATTATGTAGATTTTAACTTTATTATATTATATGCCAGGTGTGTATTCACAGACAGTTAATTGAATGATGATCAGTTTCAGTTGTAATGAGCCATAATAACGTACAACTGTGCATCTTTAGGTCATCAAATTAATTAAACAAACATTCTGTTTTATGTACAATCACTGAAAAGGGTTTTTCTTTGTTTATAGAAACCAAATGCAGTTAGCTAAGTAGAAAATGACTGTGAGGTGTCACTGGGACTGCTTATTATCAAGCTGGCTAGATATACATTGGCACTGCCACAATATCCAGATTGAATGGCATATCCTAATAGTTTCCTTCAAAATACACACATTTTTCTTATGAACATTTGTCTATTTAAAGACCAAATGCATAGTGATTTAATTTCCAAATTGCATTGCAAATTGCATTGATTCTTTAGACTGACTGACTTACTAAATAAAATAGTAAATAAATAGATACACTATAAATTATCTTTACATTGTTCACTGCTACAATAATGGATGTGTTTGCATTTAAAAAATATATATATATTATTATTACTTCACATTTAAATATATTATCATATGTCTCTTTGTCATGTCCATCAGAAATGATGACAAAAGCAGAGCTGAAGTAGTACTCACTATGACAGCTGTATTCCATGTGAATAAGCCTATATTATTCTTAACTCCTGGGATACTCTGAAATTACAAAATAAGTTAATAAAATAAATCAGGTTGGAAGTAGTGGGAAAAGGCCGAGATATCAGTCAGTCAAGTAACGGGAGGAATCTTTCTGTTTCCAACAAATGCAAGTATCAATATGTCTTTGAAATAGTGCTGAAATGGTGTTCACTATTTTACAGAGAGGAAAATGCACACAGGAGCACAGTGAATGCTGGGTAATCCTCTCCTGATAACTGAGCACATCCTCTGGCAACTCCCCATGCAGCAGCAATATCAACATGGCACATGTGATTCTAGTGAATCATAGCATGAAACAAAACTGTGCCTTTTTTTTCTTAAATGTGAAACAAAAAAATGAGGTAAATCTAAGGTAGCACAATATTAGCAATGACTCTAATTATTGCGTGAGATGCACAGGTTGGATCACCATCTTTTATTGGCTGGGGTTAGGTCACCCTAATCCAATCAGGTGTCTTGGTAAATCTATTAATCACCCCTTTTCTTGACACAAGCTTAAAAATGACATTCCCAAAACAAAATGGTTATTATTCTTCAACCCTGACTACAGGCATAATCATGGTTTCTTCTGAAAGGTACTCCTGTGCGGTTTCTTTTCCAAGAGTCAGAGGCTGATGCATTTAGAAACACAATGGAGCCACTGCCAAAACACTGGACAAATCCCATTTCAAATTTGAGGACAATATCACCAAAAAATTAGCATTCTGCATTGGTTTTTTCTAAGCTATGTCTAGGCAGTTTTCCAAAAAGGACATTTGGAAACTCCAAAAGGACACATGGGAACTAAATGGTATTATGGGTCTTATGAGATTTAAAATACTGCATTTTGCTTACTAACCTATACAACACTTTATCCTGAACAAAAGGGTTTGCACTTCCCCCAACTGTCACCCACCCCCTACCTCTCTGTCACAAACGACCTCTCCTCAGACAGCAACAGGTCAAGAAAATCATAAAAAATAAGTGCAATAATGACAGTAATACATTTTGTTTACTAATATGTGATGTAGCGCTGTAAAGGGTGTATCATCTTAATTCTCAAGTGCAGTTCTCAATTTTACAGAATACTTGGGATCTGTGGGAGATTCGATTTTGGTCAAAAATTAGATAAACACAGATTTGCAATCTTTAAATGCTTGTCTATCATTCAGCTATAAATCCATTATGTGTCACAATGAAAGAATATGAAAAATTACAAATAGAAAATCTAGCCAAGTCTGAACGCATTTCCTGTTGGTCCTCCACGTTCTTCTTTGCATGTGCATCAGCTGTGGCTATGCAAAAAATTATTTATATGTTAATTGACTGTTCCTAAGCTCCACCCACTCTAGTGACCTCGGTCAATACATTCCTTCAAGATGGCACTCCTCATACCATTAAGCCAGCTACCGCAAGAAATAATAGATTGTTGCTGGAGATCAGATACCGCAAGCCAGCAACAGCAGAGACTGCAAGCCTTACATTATGCTGTTATACTCCTGATGTGATGTCCACCCCTAGATGTCAAGATTCTGGAATTTGCTCAGTAACTCCAGCTACCTAATGGGAAAGAGTATAATTTCAAAATTAGTCTTATCTATTAAGTCATTGTGTTGCATTATGAAGTTTCAGATGCCACTCAGACATATATATTTTTGTACTGTACACATCTTATTTTTCACTATAATTTAATCTGACACAGTTTTTTCAGCATTCTCCAAAATCGAGAACAGTGCCATGGTACACCCTTTGCCACATTAAGTCACATATTACATTTTGTCTAAAGATCTGAAACCATTATGTGTGAAAAATACAAAATAAATGAGGAAATCAGGAAGATGCATGTTGGTCCAGCAAGAAGAAAAGCTGTATGGAATGCAATTGCTGCAAAGGTAAATACTATACAAAGTAAAAACACTGCAAAGTGAAAGCATCTATAATTGACTTTAAAAACCTTGATGCACCAAAGAAAAGAAAAGATGGCATATAATAAGACCATTAAATGAAGGGATGGCTCACCCAAATTGCATAATTCTATGGGGAGTAGCTTCCACAAACTGGCTCTTCTGCTTTTCCTGCTAAGCAGCTAATAGTGAAATTGGACCCTGAAATCCATTATTAGCTGCAGCATAGCAGCAGAAGCAGATAGAGTGACATTGGCTTAACAGGGTTTAGTTTTTGTAAAGATTTTAAATTTAATCATTTCAATTTATGCTGGTTTAAGACTCTTTTTTTACTTGCCTTGTGCAGCATACTTTACGTGTGCAAATGCTCTGTGAGCAGTGTATCTCCATCCCTAGGAACCATGCTAAATGCTTGTTTAGTTCCCCTACATTGGAGGGTCATGGGTCCTTTTATTCCCAGAGAGCTAATTGTGTTTGGAAGTTTTACCACATGGCTCTGAAAGGTAATACTTCAGTTACTTCTTGGACCACACACCAGCTCTGGTGTCAAGTATGAGCTTCCTTGTTGATGACCTTTCCGGTAATCGACCCCTGTGGACACATAGGCTTGTAGTGAGAGAACACACTCTGGCATGCTACCCTGCGTCTTTCCTGCAACACTCAATGCCTGCCCTTCATCACTCTACTGTCTAAAGCTTCAAAATGGTAGCGCCAAACATATATTTTAGTCCGTAGGGGACCTCCTCTGTTGGAGCTTAGCCCTTGCAGGTTAAACAACAACTCGCCTTGTTTGGCATGAGCTTGTTGGATTCATGTAGCAACTTATCCAACAGTATTTTTGGGCCCTTTCCTTCAGTTATGAAAGTTGAGATCTGTTAACAGAGATTATATTCTTTTAACAGATATATGAACAAGCACTGTGAATCACATTGCCTTTGGGTAAAAACACTAAAACACCTTGCACTTACCATTTCCAAATCAAGGTTTGTGGTTGGAAATTGGCCAGTCACTTACAATTTTATGAGTTTCTTAGCAATTAGCAACTGAGTTCATTATTTTAGACATGGTGATACATTGGGCTTACAATGTGCACAGCCTGGTTTAATTGTAACATTAGAAATTCTGTTCAAGTGCCTTCCTCAGAAGTGCTTTCATGTCACCCCACTCCTCATTGGTTTCCACAGGTGCTAGCGTTGGCATTCCAGGCTGCTAAGGGGACTGCCCCACTTTACATCAAATCTTTAATTGCTCCCCCACCCCCTACACCCCAGCAAGACCACTCCGGTCTGCCAGATCTGGTCGCCTTGTGTTCCCACATTACGTGCACCACGTGGTTGAGCAGCACGTTCAAACCTGTTTTCCGTTCTGGTTCCTCAGTGGTGGAATTACTTGCCTAGCATTGTCAGGACAGCAGAATCCCTCACCATTTTTGGACACAGACTGAAAACACACCTTTTCAGACTATACTTTAGTCCTCCCTCCTGATTTTCCTCTTGTCTAACCCTAACACTTAATAAAAAATATTTTTTTTAATTAGCATTTACAATGACTATTGCCTTTCTGCTTAGAACAGCTCTTCATGCATGTTTTACCAGTTCTGGATTTGATGCTTTTAACTTGTGGAAGAACCTATGCACTTGCTTTGGATTAAAATAAACTTTTTACTGGTCTCACAAAATTCTAGTCATGAAGTTATTGCTATAAATGCTGTCTCTATTGTCCTAAGTGATACATTATATACCTGCTGAAGTAGATGTGGGAGAATAACAGCTTTACCAGTGAGGAATGGGCTCTGCTGCATCCTCATCTGGGACAGTGGAAGTGGGGCTGTGCCCTCTTGGCAAGTCATTTCCCCAGAACAGAATGCAAAATGTCAGCAGACTACATTACATACACTTCCATTCAAAAATTTGGGGTCACTCAGCCTTGCAGACCTTTGACATTCTAGTTGTCAATTTGTTGAGGTAATCTGAAGTAATTTCACCCCATGCTTCCTGAAGCACGTCCCACAACTTGGATTGGCTTGATCATATGGTCAAGCCGCTCCCACAACAGCTGGATAGGGTTGAGGTCACGGTGAATGTGCAGGCCACTCCATTATAGACAGAATATCCGCCGACTGAATCTTTCCTAAATACTTACTGCATATTTTGGAGCTGTGATTTTGGTAATTGTCTTGTTGTACAGGGTATGGCATGGCATTGAAAAATGGAGTGATAGCCTTCCTTCTTCAAGATCCGTTTTTACTCTGTACAAATTCCCCACTTTATCACCACCGAAGCACGCCCAGACCATCACATTGCCTCCACCATGCTTGACAGATGGCATCAAGCACTCCCCCAGCCTCATAAATGTTCTTCTTTGTGATCCAAACCCCTGAAACTTAGATTTGTCTGTCCATAGCACTTTTTGCAATCTTCTTCTGTCCAGTGTCTGTGTTCGTTTGCCCATCTTAATCTTTTCCTTTTATTGGCCAGTCTGAGATATGGCTTTTTCTTTGCCGAGAAGGCCAGCATCCCGGAATCGCCTCTTCACTGTTGACGCTGAGACTGGTGTTTTGCGGGTACCATTTAATGAAGCTGCCAGTTGAAGCCGCCTGACCTGTTTCAGGCGCCTGTTTCTCAAACTGGAGACTGTCATGCACTTGTCCTCTAGCTCAATTATGCACCAGGGCCTCCCACTTCTCTTTCTATTCTGGTTAGAGCCCATTTGCGCTATCCTCTGAAAGGTGTCTGAAAGGAGGAGTACATACTGTTGTGTGAGAGCTTCAGTTTATTAGCATTTTCTTGCATGCAATGGCCTTCATTTCTCAAAACAAGAATAGACTAGTTTCAGAAGAATTTTTTTTTGTCTGTCTGGGGTCTGGATGGAACAGAAAAATAAAAATGGGCTTGATAATGTTATATAATATATTTCTTAAGTGAGATATCTGTATTATATTTTTAAAAAGCCAAGAACAAAACTTTAGACATAATTATAGTCAATTATAATATATAATTTGATATATAAATAATCATTATCATTATTATTGTTATTATTAATAATAATACGTCACAGCTGTTTGTATTGTGCATGGAAATAAAAGTGCACAGGTTTATTGTTCCATGAATCTGTAATCATTATAGTCGTGGTGTGTAATCCACCATCCGCTTAAGTTAGAACGATTATTAAAACAGCATATTTATAGTTATTAGTTATTATATGTTATAGTTATCATTATTGGTGGGAGTGGGCTCCAACAGTCCCACAGTCTGTTGGTAACAACCAATAAAGCAGCACCGACAGTGAATAGTCGAGGCCTATTTCCTGGCTCCATGTTCCTGTGTTCTGTCTCTTAGTTTATCATTGTTTATATTTGTTATTCTTGTTATTTATTATTTTTCATATTCATGTCTGGTGTTCTGTTTATAGTCATTAGTATTTGCACTCGTCTTCCCCTGTGATGTCTGAGTCTGAATGTTTACTAGCCCAGTCACTCCCTTGTCTGCGTGCCCCACTATTCGGGTGTTTACGGTAGTTCTGGGGTTCAACCTTCTTTCCAATCTTGCATTCCTTACTTCCTGCTTTCTCTCCATTTCATGTTTGTACATAGCACAAATATACTAATCCCAACTAACATAGAATTAGCACAGTACTAATTATACTAACACACTAATATGTTTGTCAAACTAACAAACTAACATTCACTAGTTTTGGGTATTTGTAATTTAAATCACTTAACTAACTTACTAACGCATCTCCAGTTTCAATTCTGTTCTGTAACTCCGCCTCCCTATTCTATCACTGATTACTTGCTTAATTTCAGCGAAGTATTCACACCTGTCTCTCCTTATCTCTCCATCTCCTGATTCTCTGCAAATTGTCTACTCCCTAGTCCAGAGCCATTTTTATTACATGTGTGTCTTTGTGAATCCAGTCGGCCTTTTTCGTTTCCCATTCATTATTGTCTTATTACCCTTTCATGTGTCTCACCGGATACTTATGTTAGACTGCCGTCACTCCCATGCCCCGCCTAGTTTGTCTCATTCCCCTGTGTATTTATACCTGTCTTTTTCAGTTGCACGCTGCTAGTTCGTCTTGTCCTGTTTTCTTGTCCTGAGCCCTTGATTCCTTCCCCCCAGTTCTAGCCTCCTTGTTTCCTTGCCCTTGCCCTTGCCCTTGCCCTTGTTCCTAAGTCCTTGCCCTTGTTTATCCGGTTTTTGACCCTGGGCTGCTTTTTGACTACGCTCTGTCTGCCCCTGCTGTTGCAATTAAATCTGCCATTTTTTTCCTTCACCCCTGTCTGCTTTTGGTTCCTCTGTTCCCCCCGGCGTAACACCATGTGTCAAACAATGAAGTGGACTGAAAGTATCACCCAACCATCATTAGAGATTATGTACATACAGTCTTATCATACACCATTCATACAATACATCGTGTTTGACCCGCTGTGTTTGGACTATGTTTGGATTCTCGGTTTGTGGCTTTGGATTTTGTTTTTGTTTAACTGCCCACTTTGGACTGCCTACTTGTTATCAAACTTTTGCCTTTTAACATTTTTGGACTTCCTTTGCAGTGTCTGCTATCCCCATTATCAAACCCTTGCCTGGACTATTGATTACGAACTATATTACCTTCTACACTCCTGTTTGCCAGCATCCGATCTTTGCCTGTTTGACCTGCCCATTTCTTAAAGACTTTTATTGGAAGTTTGCTACTGGTTCCATTGTTCTGAAGCATGACAGGCAACAGTGTGCCTTTGCTTGTAATGTATCCCTTCAAAGAATCACAATTAATTTGAAATGGATGGTATAAGATGATCACTTTCTATTCAAGAAAGATTGAGGAAGGAGCTACTGATGCCTGTCATGTTCTTGACATCTGAAAGACTGTACAATTAAGATAAATGTCATCTAGGATAAATATGAATACATACAGAGACCTGAGTGTACAATAAATCAGGTGTCAACCTGTAATTGCTTTCTCTATCTTCATTCCTCAGGCTCAAGAAGTAGGCAAACATTACTATAATTTAAAGCAAATTATTTTGCCAAATCCAAAATAAATATGGGAAAAACAGTCATTGAAGAATAGACATATTCATAATGTCATATAGGAGTATTATAACCATAGTATTATAACCATAAAAACATAATTGTAAGGAAGGCAAAATATAATAAATATATATTATACTATCATAAAAATGTTATTTCTGAGCAAATGTACATGTTGACAGAAATTTTGCGCAAATTAATAGTCACTGAGAAACCAGAAACCATACTGAAGAAATTAATAAATGCAATTTGTATTTAGTCACATTCATTAAAGGATCATTCAGTAGAGGACATTAACAGATCATTTAAATCCACAAGATGCTGGCCTTCTCTGAGAAAATATGAAACTAGATAGAGGAATGGCCTTCTCCTATAGCCCCCCCCCCCCCCCCCCAATACAGAATGACTTACCTGTCCTAGGCCTTCTCTGACTCCTAACCACCCACTTTTCTGTATTATCTAGTTTACTCTATGCTTTTGTTTGCATTTTATGCGAATTCATTCATTCATTCATTATCCTAACCCGCTTATCCTGAACAGGGTTGCAGGGGGGCTGGAGCCTATCCCAGCATACATTGGGCGAAAGGCAGGAATACACCCTGGACAGGTCGCCAGTCCATCACAGGGCAATTTTATGCGAATTGGTTTCTAATTATTTATTAGGTGTGAAGTACATTGAGGCTCTTTTAATACAGTTTGACTTGACTTAACATTTAGCTCATCAAACTATAGAATAAACCATTTTCTATTGCTTCTAAGTGGCTCTGTCACACAGCATACTGCACACAAGCTTGTACTAAACGGATAAGAGGCTCATTGATAACCACTGGAACTCTAGACACCTGGCGAGTATCGAGGGGGAATTTATGTGGCATTAACCCAAGGTAACCCAGGGCCAGCCAAAGTCGACTATACCACAGTGGGATGCAGCTCCCACTGTGAACTCAGAGTCATGGTTGGCTAATGAGATAGGCCAGACTCAAACTGGATACAAAGGCTGTTGGGATAGCCTGCACTCATGCCTGCTCCAGCTGAGCCACTGGTGCGACCATGTTTCAAATAATGTTTAATGACCACAATGAGCCAGGGCCCCGATTTAACATCCCACGTAAAATACCATATATTCTGCCGCTCAGTGTTCATATCACTGTACTGCGGCATTGTTTTTTAATATTTCAATAAGGGGGAAGGCCCAACAATATCAATCCACCTCATCAACCTGCTTTTTTCATGCATATTTAGCTTGTCAAATAACACAAAATTGTTTTATGAAATAACCACATACAACCATGTCATGTTGTATGTTATAGTTGTACTGTGCATCATAATGCAAGCGTTTTATAGCATGACTGCCATCTATTTTATATTTTAACCATAAAAGGCCACATTGCAAGGCACTGAACATGTATTTGGACTGAGTAACTTGTTCCCCTTTTAATGTGGACCTTGGCAAATGCTGTAAATCTGCAGTACATCAAGTCAAGATGAATAAAGCATCACACAGGCATATATCAGGAAAAGCACAGTGGGGGAAGACACTACCTGGGATTAGGAAAATGAATGGCCAATGCCGGCAGACGCAGTTTAAAAGTGGCCAAAAATAAATAATTGCCAACACCATTGATTAGGCAGACACTGCCTCTGGCAAAAGAAAACATAGAGAGGCCGCTTAGTTTCACAAAGACGATTAAAAATTCATTTCAGTGGCAGCTCAAAAACCAACGGCTAGCAGCCAGACAGACTTGGCTGTCTATCTTAACCTGAAGAAACTGCTGCACAAAGCCTTGATTTAACCTTTGGTGGCAGTAGCAGTTTGTTAAGCCTGCCTTCCTTTTTTACACTTAACTGTTCATTTAGTCTAAAGGAGAATGGAATGCTTTTAAATATCCAGTGCTCTACATTTTCCTAACACGGCTGATTACTTCTGGTTCAGCTAAAGAGATTATTGTCAGCTGTTATGGAGCTGAATAGTTTTTGCAGGGGGAATTTACTGCCCAGTGATCCACAGTGAATTGACTTGCGAGGGAGGATTGCTATTTAGTTTGTCCATTCTGCTGATACAGTTGAGGCCAAAAGTTTACATACACCTAGGCTGAAGACTTTCAAACTACATTTTTCACAACTGTGTTAAAGTAGGGTATCTACTTTATTCCAATATGAGGTAATTTCAAAATAATAGTTAAGAGACAGATTTATTTAATCTTATTTACTACATCCAATTTTCAGTGGCTCAATCGTTTAAATACCCTTTGTTAGTATTTGGTGGCATTGCCATGTAATTGCTTAACCTCAGTTTCTTAACGCTTTGGGTAGCTGTCCACAATCTTCTCACAATACTTTGTAGGAAGTTTTGCCAATTCCTCCTGACAGAACTGGTATAAGTCGGTCAGGTTTGTGGGCCTCCTTGCTCGGAAATGCTTTTTCAGTTCAGCCCACAAATGTTCTATGGGATTCAGGTCAAAGCTTTGTGATGTCCACTCCAATACTTTCACTTTGTTGTCATTAAGCCATTTTGATACAACTTTTGAGATTTGCTTAGGATGATAGTCCTGCTGGAAGACCACGTTTTAACTTCATGGCTGATGTCTTGAGGTGTTGCTTCAGAATTTCTGGATAATTGACCTTCCTCATGATGGCGTTTATTTTCTGAAGTGTACAGCACCCCACCGCATGATGCTGCCACCCCCATGCTTCACAATTGGGATGGTGTTTTTCAGATTAATAGCCTCACCCTTCTTCCTCCATACATAGTGAGTTAATATGTGCCTACTTCCTGAACAATGCAGTGTCTGAGTGATCCCATTATTTGTATATGTGCATACAATTGTTTGTATAGATGCTTGTGGAGGAACCAGAAAAGGTCCACACGGCAACAAAGTTTTGATTTCACTGGGAGATCGCGCATAATGTTGAAACCTGACTTGAAGCGAGCTGTTCAAATGCATATGAAAATAGTTTGATTGAGACCAGCCATCATCAAATGTGGCCAGCACATTTGGTGAATTTGGTACGTTTCATTATGTTGAGTCTTTCATTTCAAGTGAGTGATTCGGTATGTGATTCGGAGATATTTTCAGTACATACCATTGATAGTTCGCTACATACTGAGTTTAAAAAATATTTGTTCAAAAAGATTTGTTCTATCAATTTTGAAAAAATGTATCCCCCTTTTCAGGTATTAACCTCCTCCTAAAAAGTTGTTTGGGTTAATGCAATTGTTTCATTACATAATGCAGTTGTTAAAGGAGCTTTTGTTGGTCTAAATTCTTCATGTTTTCATGTAGTAATTTGTTAATTTAGCAAGAGTATTCAGCTAAGTTGAGAAAAACAGTTCACATGGTCCTGCCATTAAAAATTAGTGAGAGAGAGAGAAAAGATAATGTTAAAACTGTAACAGCCTTCAATATGCAATACTAAAACTAGCTTGCTGCATAACTAATTATTGCACTGTTAATTTACTGTTAAATTGTAAATCTAATTGTAAGTCCAATTAAAATGCATTGAGAATGCAATTGGAAATTGGACTTCTAAGAACTATATGTAGAGAATGTCTTGTTTAAAATGGTCCAATTAAGATGCATTGAGAATGCAACTGGAAATGCAATGTGTTTTACTGAATAACTAATCAGTCTGTGCCCCTTTTGGCTCTGGTAGGCCATCATTCACCCCCTTTGAGCAGAAAGTCTATCCTCATTCAAGTAAACATCCTGGCATGTCAAGGCAGATTTTATTGACCAAAATCTGTTCCACTCCCACTGCGAATCCAGGTAACCAGCAGTACACCTCCCTCATATGAAGGTCTCACAGTTGTCAACTCCAAATGGAGTCCATGTGCTCACAAGCTATTTATTCTGGGCGCAATCTATCACAGATATACACATTGCTCTGCAGTCATCCAGTACTTCCAGTTTCAACGGGAAACTCAGATTAGCCGGCTTTTCATGATTATCAATACATGCCGTTGACCCAGGCTTAAACCTTAGCAGATCAATACAACACACAACACAGTAAATGCGAAAGGGGTAAAAGGGAGGCAGATCTAAAAGGAAAATGGCAGCTTGATGGAAGTCTTTTTTGTGGAGCTCTGGTTATTGATTACTGACAATCTTGACAGGCAGGCTGAGATATGACTGTCATTGGGAAGATAAAAGAAACCTTTTCACAATTCATTAACAGAATGGGGCTTCCTGCTGCATATGACCTGCAGCTCTTTAAGATGTTCATGAAACACAGATGGCAAAAAGCAAGTGTCAGAGATGATATACACTTATGTGTGATATCCCTGCTTTTAAGCTATTCGTGCAACATTACTTTGAGATATCAAAGTCACTGGCGTACTGGACACCCCTGCAGCCCCTACGCGTCCCAGACATTGCTACAGTGCTAAAATTAGTTTTTAAAAAGTCAAGTTAACATCTGCATGGCTCAACCTCTGACTTTAGCCAATGTATGCATATCACAAATTTCAATATAGCATCGCGGAACCACACGTAAACTGCCTATATTTTCTGCCAGCTACAAGGAAAACACTGCAAGCCAGAACAGGGATCTGTATCCATGGCATGGCTTTTGATTGATATGTGTATGCAGTTGTGATGAATGATAAATGTAACGATAAGTTACGAACGTGATAGATCTTTTTTAAATCAGATGAAGACCGCTTTAATCAAATCTCATGCAGATTCAAATTCATGTGTTGAGTTTGCATGCGATGCAATGGTTTGTTGATTCACATGTTCAGTTTTCATTATTTGACAAGGTCATGTTATAATTGGAAATGTGGGACTGAATAACGTCCATAATAAGCTGCCTGTAACTGTACAGGCACACAATTCTGATCATATGAATTTAACTGAGCTGGCAGGGGCAACAATAGGCCTGGGTATTTACTACAGTAAGTCAAATCTAAGAGTTTATGGAAGGTCAGTGCCTTTTCATTGAGAATTTGTCTATTGGCTAATCATATACAGTACTGTGCAAAAGTCTTAGGCACCTGTATAACATTCTGTATAGATAAGATTCTTTCAAAAATAATTCAATGAAATGTCCTAAATAAACATGCTATTTTACATTACATTTTAGTAATTTGGCAAACTAGTTAAAAACTGAATCAAATCAATATTTGTTGTTACCTCAATTCGGGGTTAAAACTGCATCACTTCTCTGAGATAGCCAACGCTGTCCTGCAATTCTATAAGACAATCAGCAGGGAGGTTGTTCCAAGCATGTTGGAGAACTTGCCACAGTTCTTCTGCAGACTTTGGTTGGCTCCTTGCTTCTGATCTCAGACAGCCTTCATCAAGTTTTTATGTAGAAAGTAGTCAATTGCTTGTTAGTTTTTTAAATTAAATACAAAAATTAAATCTTTTGGAAAATGCATATTTGGAAATCTCTTTTATACTAAAACACACAAAAAAATAAACATATATATATATTTATATAAATATATATAATGAAGTCTAGGGTGCCTAAGACTTCTGCGCAGTACTGTACATTTGCACTTTAGTTTTGCATTAAAACCATAGCTATGCAGTGAAACAAAACCTAGAGTGCGTTGAACATGGGAGAGTCAGTCTGTCTTTTGCAGTACATACCTATGTGTATGGTGCAAGCTAGGCCTCAGGGTGAGTAATAAAGACAGACACAAGCATATCCCCTTCAAGAGTCCAGCACATGAACGGTATGCATTTCTAAAAATACAAAAACTCTGTGTTTTGACCCCCTACATCTGAAATTATTCAAGCACACTTGGTTGCACATTCATTCATTAATCAGAAACAGTTGGAATGCATTACAATTTCTGTCATGTTGTTCTGAGATTCAGTTCAATTAAGTTTAATTATTTGATTCATGGTTTTTGCTACACAGGTTGCCAAGTCATTAATTGTGTTGTTAGAAAGGCTTTTATTAAAACAAAGGTAGAAATTGGTGTATGTTTTATTAATTTCAAAGCAGCGGCATTTCGAAATGGCATTTTGGCCATGAAACTTTCTTCTATGTACTGCTCTTGCTTTTATATTATTAGTTTTAAGTTAAGCTACAATCATTTCAAAAGAAAAAGGATGTGTCAGACACACCGACACCATTTACTCCTTGGGTGTCATAATTCAACTAATTAAATTCCATAATTAAAATGATGAAACAGCAAGAGGTGTCTAGGAGCTTTTGTCTGTTTAACTTTTTGAAGTTCATCGTACTTCATGAGAAACATGTGTGGGAAGTGTCATGATGTACTAAAACAATAGTCAGTAACACTTTATTTGACAGTGGTCATCATGACATTGAAATGACAGTGTCATTACCATGACAGAATACCTGTTGTGTACACAACTGACATAACAACATGCTTAGAAGGATTACTATGACAGAGGTGTCATGCCACTGTTTCATCATGACATTTGAGAATGACTATGTCAATTAATTGGTGAAAGCTATGTCACTATGCGCTAGCCTGCCAAATGCTTGATATGTCATGCAAAAAAAGAGTTTAGCTTTTGGGTTTATATTCTTTTCTTTGTAGGTTGAGATGAGTTCATCTTGATTGATAATGCACCAAAATTCATTTGTTCAACACACCTCTGGAAGAATGTTAATAGCAGACATTAATGATATGATAATTGATAATAATTTGTTAAGTTATTTTAGTTAGCTAGTTAACTTGCAAAGATAAATTCTGACCACATTTTTATATCAATGCATTGCTATGTAAAGTTATGTTGCCGATTAGTGGGCTTGTGTCACAGTGCACATTTACGTTTATATTTGTATGTAGACATTTTCTATGCATATTTGGTTTCTAGCTAGTCCATAGGCTTTACCAATACTTATGATGCACATATCACTGCAATGTTGTGTCGGTAATTGGGGGTACGCAGAGTGTTCTTTGTGTTCTCATTGGGCTGGGGTGTTTAAGGCTGCTGGGAATGGTTAGTCAGCAGAGGGAGGTTTGTGGTCGGCGTTTTTTAAATGATTTCAGAGGAAAGCAGGTAGATGAACAGAGCTTTATTTTAATATTGTTTCGGTGCATTAAAAAAGTGATTGGTTGACAACGAAGACAACAAAGAATATTACGGGTTAAGTCGGGTATTACCCTGACATTGGCTGATTCAGCTTGTATGCCCCAAAAGCTTCACCTTGATTTTTGACATACTCCTAATGACATATTAATGGCATGTTAAAATGGTATCACTTTATTTGACATGGTCTAAATAAGGTTGTGACACTGTGAATCACTTCATATGACAACAGAACTTAAGGATGCCCCCAAAAACTTCACCTTGAGTTTTACTGTCATAACTCATAGTGACATAGCGTTCAGTTATTCATTGACAGTCATTTTCAAATGTCAAAATGAATCAGTGGTGTGACACCCCTGTCATAGTGAACCCTTCTATGCCGTTTGTTGTGTCCTAACACAAACTGAAGATTGTCTCATAACAATGGTATGTCATAGTTTATGAATGGACATGACACTTCATGACAGGTATTATATCATAGTAATGATACTGATTTCCATGTCATGATGACGACTGTCAAATAAAATGTTCCCCAATTGTCTTTACTGCTGTCTGATGTTAAATCAACTCATAAAGTATTTATGGTCCCAATTAGCCTATTATGCACTCTGTTAGACTTGAATTAAGGACAATTAAGTGCCTCTTTACAACACAGATTTTCTTTTCAATTTATGTAAAAAATGTAATAGTAAACTACTGTTGTACTGTAAGTGCATTCTGGGAGAATGGTAAAAAGCTGTTTTTACAGTACAATACTGTTAAAGGGCATTGCATACATAGTATGTAATGTGTCTACTCTTCATTATTGGTAGCATGTTACGGTAACACTTTACAATAGGGTTACATGAATTGCCATTAACAAATGTTCCAAATTGGAACTAGTTCTCAATACCCAGCCCTAGATTTAGGCCAATGATACATGGACAAAATACAATTGTCAAACATGAATGTTTGAGAATGTCCATAGAGTACACTTGTATGTTAGGTTGGAGGACTGTCTTTGTGATAGAGTGGGTTACCATGGTAACACGGTGTCCCTGGAATCACCGTGATTGGCCACACAGAAATCCATGAGTTCAGATGCCAAGTGGAAACATGAATACAGATGGAGGAGCACACAACATAACTGATTTATAAAACCACTGATTTATAAAATTGACCTGGAATCAAGACAAAAGTAAGTTTGAGATGTGTTTTACATGTAAAGATGTTGGGTACAGATTAAAGCAATGGAGTTATATATGGTACAAGTAAAGGTTCTGGTTTCATTTTTCTCTTTCAAAAAACAAATGCATAGTTGCCATGTCATGTACAATAAATAAATAAAGACAAATCTGAATTAGAGTATGATGCAATGTAAACATATTTTGCAGGACTGGAAAAATACATTTAATACGAAAATGGTAATGTGGCTTAATACATTTGGTAATGCATATTGTCACTCCTATGCTGTTTGGTCATGAATTATTTTATGCAGTTTCAGTTTCTTGGGAAAAGAGTTTCTTGGTCAAGCTGTATTTCGCCACAGGACGTTTGTGTACATCAGTTTGCAATCCAAAGTATTACGTCCCCAGCCCTCTATTTGCTCCCCTAGTGGCATGGGGCTGGTGTGTTGTGTGTTTTTAACTTTGGTTGCAGGATTGATGGTCACCTGTGAAGACCTATGAACCCTATATGAAGACCTCTGAGGGAGAAACTCATTTGCCAGCTACCATCAGGGTTCCTCGCTGCCCATATCACTTGTTTTGCTTTTTCTATAAATAGAAAAATATATTGTTTTTCCATTTTACGTTTTTGACTGGCTGGGCTCGTAAGGCCATGATAAAAGGAGGGAGTCCACATGAATTATGAATGATTTATTTAATTAAGCTAAATGTGGGGTGTGAAAGTCAGTATCCTCAGTAGTGTAGTTGAGTGGATGTGTGGAATGTATGGAGAAGCACCCAAAATGAAATCAACAAAAGGTAAGTGTGGGGAGCAAGAGCTCCGTCAAACTGGCGACACCATGACCCTCTGGCACCTGAGAGAGACACGCCAACGAGCCGTAGAGGCTGTCACAAACAAATAATGCTCATTGGGCCTCGGAAATTGCAAAAAGCAATTATCCAATTAAATCTTTGGTCATATGTTGTCTTCCAGAATTAAATCTACACTAATTGGTTGCATGATGTATTTTGTGGTATGAATTCTATAGTATACAGTGATGTCTGTAAGTATTTGGACAGTGGTACAATTTCATTTTGAGTGATCTATGTAGGAATTACATCCCTTTCATAGCCTTTTTTTGCCAAGTCAGCCATCAATGTATTTACCTAAAACAAGCGCAAAAAATGTATATCTGTCATCCACTACACCGTAACACAATCCATAAAAGCATTGGACTTACAAGATTGTGGTTACAAGGTTCATATTCTATAGAAATACACATGCCTTGAGCTTGCCTAGATCGCTTTACTGTTTTACAACCACTTATTCATGATCCAGTAATATGTCCACAATTGGAACATAACAGTAGCAGCAGTGAGTATTCCCCATGTATTGTCATCATAAATCATAACTGGAACACTGCAATGTGCTGTGATCATTAACCAAATTTAAAGTGCTGCTACCTCAAATATGCCCCCTGGGATAATGTAAAATACTTGATGTGGTGCATGATCATCGCAAAGTGTCCATGGCTTAAGTCATTTAAAATTTCTTCATGTCAGAATTTATCATTATTTTTGATATCCACTGTCATATAAGCTGTTGAATTATCATATATAGTATGCTTTATATACACTATGGCGATAATGGGAATGAAAAAAGCTTTCTTTATGAAAGCTCTTTGGTGACTGTACATATTGCCATACTACCCATACAGTTAATTCAGTGGACAATTTAAAATAACTCTGAACCCTGAGATATGTGTAGAAGGCCCAGGTTCTTCTCAGTCTCAATTCCTGCATGATCTAAACAAGGGGTGGGCATGTAAGGCTGTGTACACTTCTGGGATTTCATGTCAAGTTCTGTTCGTAATTGACTGAATTTAATTGACCTAATCATGTACTTGTTGATGTGTTAGCTACATTGTTTGATAAACGTGTGAGTGACTGCTGAGGACTTCTTGTGTCTCTATATAAAACATTTTACTGTGGCCTAATGTTTGGTTTAAAAGGTTTTAAATAGTAACTTTTGAACCATTTTACATCATTTGCGATGGTCGACCCCTGAGTCTTTTTTGCTTGGACTACACGCTCACAATTTCAATTGTTTTTGGTTCATATGCATATAGGTAGAATACATCCAGTACAGTTGTAGGTTCTGGGAACTACAGTGCAATATATCTTGGTGAATTGGGATCTTGGTAGATGTGAACCTAATGAACATTTTAATTGATGCATTGGCATACATTTCTCTTGGGAATAATTGCTGTTTTCATAGAAACAGAGAAAAAAGTTGAAATAGTAATGCTGCTCAACAGATGGCCCATATGCTACAGGCGAATGCTGTAGAGCTTAACTGTGTGTCTCCATATGCAACATGAAGAGCAAAAAGTCTACAAGAAACCCAGGAACTACCACACCAGCAGCAGTGCAGAGAAAATGCTGCCATAGGTCTGGGAGCAAGGCCTTTTTAAAAGGCCCTATGATTAGGCAATGGGTAGCAGCAGTGGCGGCTGATGGACATTTACCTGGGTGGGGAGCCAACCTCAAACCTCTATAATTAAAAAGAAAAGACAAACTAATGCCAATATTAAAATGAACATTTTTGTATATAGTTAACAACAGTCTTAACCTTGGAGGCTTAAATGCCGAAATGCAGAAACATTACACAAACATCACACAATTTAGCCAACTTAGCCAGCTTCTCCATGTTGTGCTGTTGATTGCCAAAAAAGGAAATGATTATACCTAATTGAGAGTTTACAATCAACCATTTCAGCACGTCACATAGTAGATACCAACGTTAGCCGTAAGCTCTCTAATGTTTTGGTAGATTGCTTTTAGCTATCTCGATGTAATGTTTCTGTACTTCACAAAACCATTCACAGTTACATCAGATGCCATTTCACAATTTTGAAATGCAAATATTGGCAAGACAAAGCTTTATTGGCATGACAAAGTCATGGTTAATAAATAAAACCCTGTTCAACTTGCATCATACTGCAAGCTTTTGTTCTCTCCTTGGCAAACTGCAGCGTATTCATTTAGAATGATGATTAGTCTTGACTGAGAATACCTGCCAAATACCATGGTATAAACGGAAATAAAATGTTTTATATTGCATTGGCTATATCCAAACATCACCCATCATAGTAAACCGGCAACTGATAAGCATTGACCATATCCACAAGTGTCAAATTCTTCAAATTTGAAACTATTTAAATCCAACACTATCCAACTATTCAACAGATTGTCTGAAAATGTAAGATGTGCAAGTCAGTCTTGATAAAGGTGTCTTTAAAATTGAGTAATGTCTTGTATCAAGTTCAAAGGATACATAGGCAAAGGATCTAAATGATGTTTCTACTAACATCTGACTGATTATTTAATTTTACATGGCTACTTTAAATTTGAAACCCTCATGTCAAATGTCAAATGTCATACAGCAATCTACAGAACAAGTGCATTTCATGCTGTTGCTTCAGATTTGGCAAGTCATGATTGCTGACAGGTGAAAGCAGATACATATCACAGAAGTTGTCATATTTCAATTCATTAAATAAGCAGAGTAGGAAGAAAATGGATGTACTTGTACTCAAAGGAGTCCATTGGAACAATTCCGTTTTCAGGATATAGAAAATGTGTGGTATTGCTGCATGCCAGAATAGCACAGAAAATAGCAATGCATTACCAAGGGAAACTGCAAGGATTTAGGATTACATCAAGAAAGATATACACTTTTAATTAGAGGTGGGAAAATTTAAAGCTCTCTGAGGCCATAGCTCAGAAAGCAGTGTAATATATTTACCCAGAAGTTTAACTATGGCAAACTTCCCATGTGTATTTATCTGCTACTTGAATCACAAATTGTTTACAAACATCAGTATAATCAATGATGAACGTTAGGGGCAAAACAAAATGTCTTTATTTAGCTGTTTCTTCCATTTTTAATATGAATATTAAATATTTACATGTACATATTGACATTTTATATAGATATTTTGTTTATAGTACTATATACAAATTCTACATTCTGAAATTATAATTGGTTTGCAATAAGTGTCTGAAAAATGCTTGCATCTAATTTAGAGACTTATTTTTCAACTGATGTTCATAATATGCATAATATAATGTGTACAGATACACTCTACTGATTTATTGATATCCACTGAGTGACCACTTGATTGTTAACAGCTTGTTAATGCAAATACCTAATCAGCAAGAAATGAGATTATCCACGCCGTGACACATCCCTGAAAGGACAGATGAGCTGTACACAGGGAGCTATGGAAAGTCCCGATTGCACCAGTGTTTTATTTAGTTCACAGGACTGGGGAGGAGAGAGAGAGAATACGTAACTAGTGAACAAACAAAAAGTTTTCACCCTCACAGTATCGAGGTCAAAAATAAAGGCAAAGTACACCAAAGCTTTCAGCTTCGCCTGCAGCTCTCACGGACACAGCTCTCTCGGACTGCGCCTCCCTGGCCTCAGCCACCTACTGTGGAAAGAAGCACACATTTAAAAAGCCTGGACTGATTCACAACGTAGTCCAGGTGCGTGCATAATTACCCAGTAGGTGTGGTCTTCGGATTGCGCGGCCTCCTTCCTGCAAACTCCACCCTTGCCGCAGTGATCTAACTGACTTCGACCGTGGAATGATTGTTGGTATCAGACGGGGTGGTTCGAGTATCTCAGAAACTGCTGATCTCCTGGGATTTTCATGCACAGGCACAGCAATCTCTAGAGTTTAGAGAATGCCGCAAAAAAAAAAACCTAAACATCCAGTGAACACATTCAGAACATTGTGACTGCATTCACTTCCTGGCTCCCCTTTAAGACCACATCTCTACACTAACTTGTGAGAGATCTTTGGATTTAATATTGTTAATAATGCTGCCATTCCTACAATTATTTTAATTGGATGTATAATCTTAAATTAATCTGACGAATAAGGCAGAGCCAGTGTTTTTAAAGGTTTAAAGGTTAATTGGTTTCATTTAGTATAGGGCATTGCATGTCAAGAATGTTTATGAACACTTCATGAATTTAACTAGGAAAAGCATTTGGAAATCTTATAATGACAGGTAATCACAAGAGATTACATTTCCTTTCTAGTTTACACTATGTTAAGCGGATATGTTAGCTTGTGTTTGTTTGTACAAATGTTTTAACCACGGCTTATACATAGGTCCAGCTTGTGTGCCAGACTGTTTGAGTACTGACAACCCTGACAACCTTGAGACATGGTGATTCTAAGTTCATTATTGATTCATTTTAGTTTTGAAAATGATCTTCCTGCAGAAGTCACAGTCACAATAATTGTTAAAGAGAGTAGTGCTTTACTGCTTTACACTGTGTGTGCAATACACTCCTCGTGGCTTTTGCTAAATAGTTGGGCTTAAAAGAACTGTGTTTTTGAAATTCCATGTGCCTGACATGATGTCCATTGTATCCAGCTAATCCCACCCTCTTAAAACCTGTGGCCGTATGTATAAAGCCGTTCAGACTCAAGACCTAAGTGTTATGCATTACAATGCTAAGACCGTTTTTAGCAAAGAGTAAGCGGCATTCTTAGGTACTGATCTCAGTTTAA
This sequence comes from Conger conger, assembly GCF_963514075.1. Taxonomy (NCBI): domain Eukaryota; kingdom Metazoa; phylum Chordata; class Actinopteri; order Anguilliformes; family Congridae; genus Conger; species Conger conger. Next base: position 29,688,885 of record NC_083762.1, read on the forward strand.
TTCAAAGCACACTCAGGTGTTGTAAAGAGGAACTACAATGATGGCACCCAGGAATCAGTCAATAGCATGCCTTCATAGAACAGCCCATTGCAAAAACTGGAAGAATAAAATGGAACTGTACCTCCATTCAGCTTATATTAAAAAGGAAGACACTCTTACTCATACGAGGGACTGCTTCTTTCTTGTCAAATGCTGTCCCACCTTACAAAAAATGCTTGGCAAGCCACTAGGTCCTGACGGATGGTTCTGAGATGCATTGGGAAATCAGTGAACTGTCTAACATTGTTTGGTGCTGTCAAAGCCTTGATAGTGGCATATATGGCTGTACTGTACTAATTGCTGACTGTAATGGGCCACAGTCATTCCTTGTTCATTATTGTATTTTTCTAGCCGCCAGGAACCATAGTGTCATGATAACTTTAATGTAAGCTGTGGGATCATTATTGTGTGCAGTAGGAGAATGTTCAACATCACTAACAAGATATATGACAAACAGAATACCCTGGCAATCAAGACGCTACTTTTTCAACAATTTCAACCTTTTCAACAATTTCCAATGCGTCTTTTCCTGGTAGAAGGTGTGAGGTCTCCGCCTCTGTGCAAGCACCCCAGCCATCTGCCGGCAACTCCTAACCCAGTTAAGACACCTCCCAGAGCTCTCTTTACATTTTTGTTGTCTTAACATTCTGTATACTCCCCTTGTCCTCATGGCAAAAAATGACGAAACAACCTGTCACTCATTACAAACTTTGTAATTAAATTTGAAGTTGAAAAAATATAATTTAGGGGGGTTTCTCTGCTGTTAAACATAGTGGCAGGTAATTTAGTCAACCCAACGGTGAAATAATTTAGGTAAGCTAAGCTAAGAGCTAAGACCAATTATATGACACACAATGCATATCATTTTTACTCTGACAATTAAGATCAAAATTGCGACATTCTCGGAATTCTGACACACTTCAGACCTTAGTTTTACTCTGAGTGGCTTTATACATACCGGCCCTAGCTTTTAGTCAAGGGGGTAAGCAAGCCAATTTTGGCGCCAACTTTTATACTTTTATTTTTTTGCAGGAATCATTTTCAATATTTCATTTTTGAATGCAAATAAATATTAGAACAACACATCAGCAAAGAGTGACATTGGTGAAATTAATGTACTGTGGAATTTGTTGTTCAAAAGCAATGGCACGCTTTCTTCACTTAAGTAATAATGAAGAAGTTAATATCGTTTCAATGTGCAAAACAAAAGCTTACCTCTGTTAATGGATGTTTTTTTCTGTGCATTGAAGAAGAGGCAGAGAATGTGCAGTTGTTTTCCATTCAGATAACAGGCAAGGAAAGGTTGTCTGTGTCAGCAGTGTTGCTGAGACTGCAGTTTGCAGTGGCAGGCAGGTCATTTGACCTTGGGGGGGGGGGGGGGGTATTCTCCTGACTCCAGGCCCTGTGAGTGTCCTCCCATTATTCCTATGCAAAACACAACCCCCTGCTGTCAATTCTTGCTAATTTTCCATAAATTAACCGGCCAAAACAATCCATCTGATGAAGGCACTGATGTAGAGGAGGTTCTGCAAGGACATTCAATCTGCCTAGGCCCATCTCTTGCAGGAAACTAATGTTGCCCTTTCACACTTCCTTAAATGTCTGGGGGAAGATGTAATTGTTTGTGAACTGGAGTCATGGATAGAATGTATACACTCATTACTTGCAAAGTCTTGTACAACTTTGCAGTAAGAGATAATATTTCCAGCTAAATCCTAAGGTGCAAAACGTTTTCAGGTTGAGTTTAGGATCATTTTGTAATTGGTTGATCTGGGGAGTAATGTATATTTCGCTATGGGTCAATAATTGTAAACAAAATTTGAATTTGCACATAAGAAACCCAAAGTGCAAATGCCTGAAATAAAAGAAAACACTGAAATATCGCAAAAGATCAAAAATGCAGGTGGCCCAGAGACCCTCCCCCAGATCTCCATCTAGCTTTTGATTACATAATGCCCTCTTCAGAACATTCGCAAAACAGTAGTTGATGAAACACACACTGATTCGCAGTTTCTTTTGTTGACTTTCTGACGGCTCATTTTATTAAGGGACCACACTCTGGTGCATGAATGAGCCTCATGACCTCGGATCGAACCTGGATGGTGCCAGTGCCTGTATCTGGTAGCTCCATAGTGTGACACAGAATCGCCCAGTCTATAGGAGGGTTCTGGTGGATAGGGATCTGTGTTAATTGCTATCTAGCTACCTGCACTGGCTGATTGGGCACCCCTGCACTGCATGCAAAAGATTCATATGAAATCTCTGTAGTGTGAAAAGAAGAAGAAGAAGCAGCTGGCAACACCACATGCTTCAGAGGAGAACTGTCAATGTGTATGCTGCAGACAATGGGGGGCAGTGGGGTTCACAGCAAGAATGCAGCTACAGTTACAGATGTTTGACCAACCCAAATTGAGGTGGGAATTGGAGATGTTCAGCCCTAGGGTTGAGAATACATGGCCATTGCAGTTGGCTCTGGGGGAATCCCAGAACTCACTGTTACTTATACAAAGTGTTCTATAGGCAATGGCATGGGATCAGTATGAGATTATCAAGATATTCCTTTCCTTTTGGACATAAGGCAAAAAAACACATGCCCATATGGAAGGCCTATTGATGTATTAATCATTCTAGAAAACAGCTTACCACAGGAGTGATAAACAGATATGCTTTTCCTTTTTCTCTCCATGATCTGACATATCATCGTTTTCACTGGTGCCTGCATTGACAGTTTATTAATTAACAGTAAATCAGATGTTTATTTGTAGAACAGCGTACGTGTCTTTGTTTGAAATTCATTCATTGAAGCTTGCAAACACATACAGCAGGTGGTAGCCATTACCTGGGCAGATGTCCATGATTTATCTAGTCTTGTTTTTCGTTGGGCGGTTAGCATGAATTATAGGCAAAATAAAGTATCACCAGGAGACAAATGATGCTTAGAACATATGATTTGTATATTCACATCCCCCATGGGACCTTTTTCCCCCTGCACATTATAAATACAGTGGAAATAAAGGAATGGGAAGAGTGTCCTGAAAGGGTGGAGGTGTGCACAGCTGCCAGAAGCATATGGCATTGGCCATTGTAGTCCTCCAATCTTGAGTGCCTGAGATTGCATGGCAAAGGAACTACATGAGTATTAAAGTGAAGTATCACTAAAGACTGGCACGCAAGTCAAAACAGGCACAGCCTGGCCTCAAGAGGCCACATTTATGTATGTTTGGCCTTGTTGCTGACTGTCTTCAGAACAACATTGGGAACACAAATGGAACAAAGTGCCCAGGTTCCAATGACTGCTTACGGCATCCTGTGCAAATATAGGGATTATTTCATACAATTTCAGTCGATATACAGAGAAATCGAGTCCATTCCATACAGTAAAGATATGGCATTCTGCATTGTAATCACTGGTCGTGTGCAAGGGCCCCGGATACACCTGTTTCAAAATATGTACTTTATATGATCCCTGTCTATGTCTATCACCCTGTAGCTTTCAGTCAGCCTCGTAATTACAAAAAATAACGCTTCTAGCTAATAGGTTTAGCAACAGTCACATCCGCTCTTTGGTTCTATCTACACCCTCTTGACTGGCAGCCCGACGAGGAACATTTTATAGGTAATGTATTTATTCTTGAAGAATACATCAACTTCCAAACTTAGCACACCACAGTTGGCAGCTAGAATACCCCGAGTACAATAGCTTATACAAAAAATACAACAAAAAAAACAACAATATCTATACAACTATATAAGTGCCATTACAGCCTATGGCATATATAAGGTGAATCATGGTGGTGATTTAGGGAGGGAAAGGTGTAGCCTGAAGAGATGAGTCTTCAGTCTGCGCTTGAAAGAGGTCAGAGACTCTGCCGTTCTGACATCCACCGGGAGGTCATTCCACCACCGTGGGGCCAGGACACACAGCAGTCGTGAGCAAGAAGTGCAGGTGTGGCGAGGGGGAGGTGCCAGACGGCACGAAGTGGCAGAACGGAGGGGTCTTGCTGGTGTATAGGTCTTGATAAGTGATTGAATATATACAGGGGCTGATCCCTTAACTGCCTGGTACGCGAGCACCAAAGTTTTAAATTTGATGCGAGCCATAACAGGCAGCCAGTGGAGGTTGCTGAGCAGGGGGGTGACATGTGAATGTCTGGGAACATTGAATACCAGACGGGCTGCAGCATTCTGGATCAGTTGTAGGGGTCTGATGGCAGATGCTGGAAGGCCAGCCTGCAAAGAATTGCAGTAGTCCAGGCGGGACAGGACCATTGCTTGGACAAGGAGCTGAGTGGAGTAGGTGGTGAGAAAGGGTTGGATTCTCTGGATGTTGTACAGCATGCCCGGGTCACCGTAGAGATGTTCTCGGAGAAGGACAGCCTGTTGTCCATCACCACTCCAAGGTTTCTTGCACTAGGGGATGAGGTCACTGTGGTATCCCCTGGTGAGATTTCCATGTTCCGTTCCATGTTTTCTCTTTCTCCCCATTACCTGTCTCTGCCCCCTACACCATATATGTATTTGATCTCTCGTAATCGTCTCACCTGCTTCTCGTTGTCTAGTCGTTAGTATGTCATATAAGCCTGCCTGTTTCATTGTTCTGCGATAGTTTGTCTTGTTTCTTTCACTAAAAGCCAACTGCATCATCGCCAAAGAAAAGTTCACTTGCTCACCATCGGCAAAAGGAAATAAAACGTTATAGACTATTTACTAATGTTAGCTCACAAATAATAGTAAGAAATAGTGCAAAATTTATAAAATTTGACGCTGTATTCCAGTAATGCTACTGGTTGCTAGTGTTGTTTTAGATCATTTTGCTATGATTGACATTAGAAGATAACTAGTGCTGGCTGTTTTGATGCATTTTAGGCATTGTTGTGTCAAGCTGCATGTTGGTGGAAAGAGTTGCATGAAGAGTTTTGAAAAATGATTTATTTTCTTTTTTTACCTTTGAATTTTTCAATTTCTCCAAATATCTTTCTCCTTTTTTCTTTTCCTTTTTCCTTTGTTTCATATTTATTTTTGTTTTATATCCCTACATCATTGTAATTTGGAGAACAAAAAACTGCACTGTTTGTTCTTTTTATAATTGAGGATTGTATACTAAATAATAATTTGGAACTGGTTACTATACACAGGTTGTACATTACAACACTGAAAAAGCTAAATGATGATACCTAAAGATTTTCATAATAATGTATTTAATTTATCACAATAGTATGTAATTGGCTTTCTGGCAGTCTATTATTTTGCTGGCTTGTGTGTAGGAATTGGATGCAAAATCTGGTTTTGAGGTGAGAAGACAGTTTTGAAAGCAGCGTTACATTTTGCCATCAGTTTTGCAGAAACAGTTGACTGTTCTGTGTTAAAATTAAAAGATTAGGTATAGTTTCAGGAAATGTAGATAAACAAGTGGGGAAAATTGTAATATCAACAACCAAATCAATAATTGGCTTCTCTAGCTCCACCTATTGGCATAAGATGAAAACATGGTGGTGGAATCAATCTGAAACTGAAGGCCATAACATAAGTCTTAGTTGTAAGTAAACAGCATTACTCATACTCTTATTCATTAATATTTCTGGTCTACAGACCACAAGAATGCATGCAACCACTCTGAGGGACTGGTTATGAGATGCATCTTTAGATTTATGTTTCTTTATCTGTAAATGCCAAGAATGTAATGAGGCAAGCATACTGCTAAATATGATAAATGAAGGACGATAAAACATTTACATTATGGGTTACATTTTGTAGCTGATGAGGTTTTTCATTGCTGATATTTGACTTCAAAAGGAAAGAGGGCTCAAAGTGGAGAACACTTTGAAATGAGACCCAGTGACAATTTTAATAGCTCACTTTAATGGCAATTCAGAGGCCCTTTCAAAAGAAGATGCATAACCACTATATGTCTGAAAGTGTTACAGAGTATTCTTTATGGCCTTTGGTCTATAGAATTAAAATTACTTACAATAAATCTTCAATAAAGATCCAGTGTTGCATTTATAAGTTCAGGTTGAAAACAATCATAGTTTGTAAGTATGAAAAAAAAATAAAAAAATTGTGAAAAGGATTGTTTTGTACTTATTGTTACAATACAGTATACACTCACTGAGCACTTTATTAGGAACTACTACTGGGTAGGGCCTCCCTTTGCTCTCGAAACAGTCTCAATTCTTTGTGGCATGGATTCCACAAGTTGTTGAAAACATTCATTTGAGATCCTGTTCCATGTTGACATGATTGCATCATGTAATTTCTGCAGATTTGTCAGCTGCACATTCATGCTGCGAATCTCCTGTTCTATTGCATCCCAAAGCTGTTCTATTGGATTCAGATTCGGTGACTGGGGAGGCCACTGAATGACATTGAATTGTTATGTTCATGAAACCAGTTTAAGAAGACTTTTGCTTTGTGAAATTGTGTATTATCATGCTGGAAGTAGCCATTAGAAGCTGGGTACATTCTGCCCATGAAGGGATGCACATGGCTGTGGCATTCAAGTCGTGATTGATTGGTATTTTCTTGGGCCCAAAGTGTGCCAAGAAAACATTACCCAGACTGTGGTGTCTTCATATTCAATGATGAGTCAAGAGTCCAGGATTGTAATTAACCATTTACTTGGAGTAACATACCAAACAGAGTCCAGCATGACACAAGCTGAACAAAACTCCCCTAATGGATTTACAGGAAGGCCTATATATAGACAGGAAGTGTCACCACCACCATCAGCTGGACAGGTAACAACATTGCAGCATTAATAATCCCAAGACACTTCATCCCCTCCCCACAGATAATGACAGGCCCCCCAACATTATCACCCAGACAAATAACTGATGCCCAACAACATAACAGCCCAACAATATCACACAGACCATTACACCACCGCCACCCGCCTGGACTGTTGACACAAGGCAGGTTGGGTCCATGGATTCATGTTGTCACCAAATTTTGACCCTACCATCTGTGTGCCTCAGTAGAAATTGAGATTCATCACACCAGGCTATGTTTTTCCAGTCTTCAACTGTCTCGTTTTGGTGAGCCTGTGCCCACTGCAGGCTCAGCTTTGGTCCTTATCTTTGTTGTACGGGTAGCAATTGAAATTGTACTTCCCTCTAGGTCTTTCAGTGCACTTACCCCTGGTTATGGGTATGCACTTTGTTGTACGTCGCTCGCAACAATCATGCCATGGTCAAAATAACTGAGATCACATTTTTTCCCCATTCTGATGGTTGATGTGATCATAAACTGAAGCTCCTGAAGCACCTGACGCGTACCTGCATTATGTTGTGCATTGCACTGCAGCCACATGATTGGCTGATTAGATAATTAGATAATCACATGTAATGTAATGTAGGTGCTTAGTGAGTATAGTAGGCTACTGTCATATGAAAACACAGTAGTCTAGTGGCCAGAAAAGGAAAATCTTCAGAGATCTTTACTTATTTGTATTTATCTTGTCTAATTTATTGGACAAAATATCACAGCAAATCCCACCAGAGGTACTGCAGTTACGCTATGCATTTAAAATGATTACCACTCAGCAGTGTCTGCTTTGATGGTAAAAGGGGGAGGGGTGGAATGGTGTGTTGCTGGCCCTGTGCTGCAATTAATACCTCGGGAAGATGAAACTGGTCACTGCTTAAGCTTTTTGTCACTGAATTAGTGTGCCAGTCCTTAAAAGCAGTTGTCCTCTGAACTGTCAACAAATGTCAAGTAAAATTCACATGAATGTTAGCCCTTAGGTCAGTTTGCCATTCATTTCAATGTTAGAGACATGTGTGCTCTCTCTGCTGGCTGTCCAGACATTTGCATGGGAGGCAGTTTCTCAAGATGGGTCTGCTAATGAGTTCATCAGCAGGGTTTTGGCGGAAAGGGTGAATGCCAACCCTGCAAGAAATGGGGAGAGATGTGCTGCTTCCACAGCTGAGGTCAGCATTAGATGCAAGATAAATAGTGTAGGCTGGCATAATTACTGATCTTTAATCTAATGGAATCTGCTACAGTTATCCTTGGAAGCAGGTGGCTTTTGCTGGACCTGCAGAAGTCAACATTTATTTAAAAGGTCTTCACCACACTACAATGTGTTTCTACTGGGGACTAGTCTGCTTTGATCATGCCAAATCATGAGAAGGCTTGCATGCTGTCTGATTAAGCCTAGGAAAATGTGATTTCCGTCATCATCAGTCTTCGGTGTTGGAGGTCTACACATTATTAGAGGTACAGCCATACAAATCCTACAATGTTGGTGACAAAATGAGGACAAGGGAAAAGGAAGAGCTTCACTACAATGTTAATGCATAGTAATTTAGCAATGATGTGGCAAGATTCGATTATGGTTGCATTTACACTGGTGTTCCACATCATGTGAATCAATAGACCTTTCTCACATAAGTGAGGGGCGGCCTGTAGTGTAGCGGTTAAGGTAAAGGACTGGGATATGCAAGGTCGGTGGTTCTAATCCTGGTGTAGCCACAATAAGATCTGCACAGCCGTTGGGCCCTTGAGCAAGGCCCTTAACCCTGCATTGTCTCCTGCTTAGTCTAATCAACTGTACATCGCTCTGGATAAGAGCGTCTGCCAAATGCCAATAATGTAATGAAAGTGCTGTCCACCCACTAATTTACATGTATTTAGTTTAAGCAAGTCAGTATTCAACTCTTTGTAATCTAAGTGTACCTGAAACATTGTTCTATTTATTTAATTATTTATTAAACTGCCTTGGTCAAAATAATTACTTGACTAGTGTAATTGTTTTTAGTCTGTGCTCTCTGCACTTAGTATATAAGTGAAGGTGACATATATTTCACTCTACAGTATGGGCTAATCCGGACATGCTGATTTTACTGGAAAACGTAACCATCAGATTAGCTCCATTTACCTCAATCCTAACAGTTTATCAGACTATATTATAAACTGATTATCAGCCATATCTAATTGTAAAACAATACAGGTGTAGAAATGGTAGTAGTATTGGAAAAGATCTATAATGTTTAATGCATTTGTTTTCAGTCTTTTAATCAGGGATTAAGTACTTATACCTGTATATTCAGTGTGGAATCCTCGGATATAAATAATAAAGTTTAAACGGGAGGGTTGGATAAAATATAAGATTCCATCTGTTTTCAATTCATGTATAATAAAAACAAATTATTTTTATTTCAATGAAGGCCCTTTGCTCCCTTCTGCCATAAATTTGCCACGAGCTCATGGTATTTCTTGTGCTTTGCGTCTTGTGGCTGCAGCTCAAAGCTTGGGCAGTGGATGCTGCCACCCGATTAACGCCTCGCTAACAATCTGAAGAGGGTAAGAAAAGTAGGAAATCTATATTTCAAGGTCTCCAGTCTCCACATGGGCTCCTCATAATTAATGCTTTCCCTCCTCCTACCATACCCCCTCCCCAATCAAATGTATTCAAAGTAAATCAATCAGGAATCCATTACCCTTTTCAGCCAGCGGGTCTTAATTGAACTCCATTGTGACCGGCTTTTGTTTACAGATGAATTATTTACCACTTGTGCTCATTCATATGCAGATCAGGGTCTGCTTTATTTGTTAATTAGCCATTCCCTTCAGTGAGCGATAAAAACGGTTTCTATTTGAAGTGGTTTTGATGGTGGCATATTTGCGTTGCAGGAGACATGTTTGATAGTTTTCATTGACAGTTCAGAAAGCGCAAGCGATGCCAGACGTCTGTCCTGAGGTGGTATGAATCTGTTTGACCAACAGGACCGGGGTGTTATTTATGTGTCCGTGCCATCATTGCCAACTACTCAGTAGTCTGTGGAGTGTGAATGTGAGAGTTTGAAGTTCACTGGCCTATAGAGGATCAAGCAGGGTGGGGGTCTGAGACAGGGGTCACAGCTTTCAAGGAGGTAATTTTATCTGGTCCTGCCAGCAGTGGTTCCTCAAGGAAGCAGTCTGACTAGTAATGTATAAACTATTGTCAAGGGTCTCTAGGGCAGGCCCCCAAATTTCAGTTTGGATTAGTAGACTTCCTCCCTATCCGTTGCTTTCATGTAAAGGTCATGGAAATTTTAATGTGTGATATCCATGGAAACTGCAAAAGTTGATGTTACTTTGCTCAGTTGAAGCCCCCGTACTGTGCGAGTTAATTTTTTGCATAGATAGCTCTGAATCTGGAGAGATATTCATGTCTGCCACTGTCAGTGTTCTAGTTATTGGAGGAATTTGTATAAACGTGATGTTTGATTGAACACACTTAGCCGTCTAGCGTGGGTATGCAGCATAAGGGAGGTCATTTTAAACAGGGATGAAAAAATCCAGAGTGATCAGGGGAGGGGGAATCATACAAGCAGATGGAAATGTGTGAAACCAAGGTCAGTGAGTCATGTCTCAGATACATCTGTGCTAGTCATTGTACTCGCATATACTAATGTATATAGTCTCTTGATATAGAAGCAGTTTAAATACCAATGTACAATCCCACTGGCTACTATGGGTGTGGAAGTAGTAAACTGTAGCTGTACTGTATAACTGATGACCAAGTTAACCTGATCACTTTGACATTAAGTTAAAATATAGTGTCAATGCACACAGTGTGTTTATACCTTTTCCGATTATTCATCATCATCATCTTTTACTTGTGGCTAGGGCGTCTATGCCAGACCCTAGAACCGTATGGTAAAACATTTGGAAATTTGGCACACTGGTTGGGGACAGTCCCATGTTTCTGTTCAACAAGATTCATGTCTCCACCTCAAGCGCTCTAGTGCCACCAACGGGTCAAAGTTGAAGTTACATTTATGCATGTAAGTTTTGAGCCGTATGCCCGCCAAACAGGTGAGCTCATATTTCATCAATGCTTTGATGTATTGACACCACACTTGGTACATACACTCAGTACCCTGAGGAAGTACCAAAAAACATCATTTGACCACTCAGCGGTGCCACAATAAGTAAAAACACATTCTGCCCAATAACTATTGATGCCTTATATTTTCCTTAAAAAAGTAATTATTGTGTGTGGTTGTATCTTGGGAGACCCCAAGATCCCAAGGCAGAGAAAAAAGCATTCGTCCATTACAGCCAATCAAAAATGGCAGCGAAGACAGCAAACAAGAAGTGAGGTCATAACTCAGGACCCCATTTTCAGGAAGCACCAAAAAAACACCATTGTTGACGACACAAGAATTGAGTGCTGCCAGTTGTAATCCATCCAGGAAGCCATTACTTCATTAAACTGTGACAAGCCACAAAAATATGTGATAGTAGTAGGTTGCCTTTCTAGAAACTAACCGGGCTAAATCAGTTAGCCATGTAGCCTACGTAGAACAGCTCTATCTGTGTTGCTAGGTAGTGTATGCCTGCTTCATACAAAGCTGTGATGTGCCTGGACACGCTAGCTTCAAACAATCTGAACCCTGATGGCACTCAACTTGGCTTTATTTTCGGCTGGGCGCTATGCTAGGCCTAGCATATATGAATTTAATGGCTTGACGCTGTGTCATGCATTTTGACGCTGATCACGTGAAAGCAGCTTAAGCCCCCTGATAGCACATGAGGTAAACGACTCCCCATTGGGGAGAAAAACCCTCAAGTGCTGGCAGTCAGTCAAGTCTAAAAAAAATACCAACAAAATAGAAGGGTGGCACAAAGGCCAATTACTGATCACAATAAACAAAACCAAGCATGTTGAGTTTGCCAACATCATTGGAATTATGATTGGAAGAGATAAAATTGAGCATTTTGGCCATACACACCATTGAAATGTTTGGAGGGAAAATTAATTGTATTTTGGAGAAATATTTTTTTATTTGAAATGTGAAAACTTGAATCACACTGCTTTACACATTTTGGAAAATAAAACTTTTTTGTTTACAGCATTTATTTTGCTTATTTATTAAGGGAAACAGAATCCTTGGATATCTTAGAATTCTTGGATATCTTAATCTCCCTGAATACAGATTCCCAAGGTACGAAAAAAGCATTTTGATTTGAAATAGACACAAATCTTGTCTTCACTGTGATCTGGTATCACAGGAATTTACTTTGAGGTTTCTCTTGTTTTCTTTTGCCACAGGCTATCTACTGAATATGAACTTTTGAGTTTTTACACATTGGCAAAGTTGAAAACATGCAAACCCGACTGTCTTCTTGTAACAGAGATGGAAATCTGATATTGTGAACCAGAATAGAAAGAAATAATGGACCAAAACAACCAGCCATGGGTCTGAGAGAAGTGTATTTATCTGAGTTGGCCTGTAGACAGGGAAAAGTAGAAAAAAACTAACTTTGTTAGTCTTGGAACTTAATGGCACTCGACATAAACACAATACCTTCTTCAACTGCCGAAGTAACTGGCACTCCAGGGTGCAGATGAGCTGAACACTTCAATGAGCAGTTTTCTGAAACTGGATTAGGCACAACAGGTTATCCAATTATTATTATAATTCCTTATTGGATGCTGCACATGGTAGCACTGAAAGAGGTATTAATGCAAGCACTGTTGGATCTATGCCCAGTTGCAAGCTGGTGACAGGATTTTTCAGATTATTTCCTCTTGGAAGTCTTGTTGATAGCAATAGGATTGTGACTAAGCTTCGCTTTTCCATTCCATACACTTTTCACATATTTTCAAAGGAAGAAGATGCCTTTAATATGACATAAAGGTACATTTTGCATTACCTTTCCTCTCCGTATTTGAATGCTGTCATATTTTGTACTTGTTACAATAGGAAGAAACACAATTAGAGGGCACAGACCAACATTGTGCACCTGTAACATTATCATCATTATAAACTGTATAATGATGATTACCTAGCCTTATTTAGAGACCAGAAGATAATGACCTTGTCAGAAAGTAGAATAAATCTCCTTCTGAGCATGTCAGGCCTTGTCAAGATCATAGTGCTGCACGACAGCTCCTTGGATCCCTTTCTTCAGGTGCTTGAACAAATTTTGAGACTGAATTGCATGTTTTGGGCCAGCCAAATGGGACATAGAAATAGTTATGTCTGACTGATGATAATCATGTATGCATTGCCATAGTTAATTCACAATGTTACCACTCGCAAGTGATATTACCTGTGTTTTTCCACCTGTTTACAGAAGCTGAGGTAATATACAGGGCTGTGAAAAAGCACTTTTTCTGTACTCTACATCATTAAGTACACCTCAAATAAAATAAAAGGAGACACGGGGCTGTGCGTTGAAAACAACATCGAATTTTCTCAACTTTTCCATTCATCATTGGTTTACATAATAGCACCAAGCTGAGCATGTTTATCCCCAACAGTATCACAGTGCAAGTGGCTTTTAATAAGGGTTCATCTGACAGCAACAATATCCAATTCCTCTTGGTCTCATTGTATTTTCAATTATTTTATAAATGAGAATAGTATAGTGACCTTTTTATTTCTTTATTTAAAAACCATCTGTGGATATGCACTTCTGATATGGATTTACTGAGGGATCATGAGCACAATATATTGTGATTCTTCAATGCATGACAAATACATTCAAAATACATGGAAAAAAGTGTGCACAGCAATATACAGGTATGTTTGGTGATGGGTATTTTGCAGTTATAGTTTTGTCAATTAGCAGACACTTTTAATCCAAAACGATTTACAAGTGCATCAGTTCCCCAACAAATGAAAAGCTTAAAATCCACAAATAGCTAAATATATTAAAATATAATTATACAAAAGTGATATATTGGGTGATGAAAAGTGTATGCTTATGCTCCTTGACAGAAATGGTTGGCAATATTTGACAATAAACCTAATGTTTTATTGACTCATGCCAACTAATGACACAATAACAATATATCAATATAATGGTTGAAATTATATTTTTAATTCGCTATGGAAACATGTCTCACGTCATTTTGTTAACAAAGTGTTGCCAGGCACATTTCAAGACAGAATTGTAGATTTTGGCCCTTTCCTAGTTTGTAAGCAGAGAGATTAATTGTAATTCTGGAACTCAGGGGCATGCCATATGACAAATGGCATCACATTTCTGTCAAGGAGCATAAACCTACATTTCAAAGACGCTTGATTTTACCTGGAATTATTTGGTAGTAATTGACAATTAAATGAACTGTGACAGATTTTAGTTGGCTGATTCTTATAGAACAGCTGCAGTCAATTTAATATGAATACGACATCCCATAAAAAATGCATTAAACTCAGAATTTTATTTAGTTTTTGCTGTCATTTTCAATCAATCACGGCACTACAAGCAATCCATGTATATTTTAGTCAAGGAAGAAAATGCATGAGGATTTTAAGCGCAATGTTACAAGAAAATAATAATATATCAAGTAGATTATGTGAATGCAGACTAATTTCTGTTATTTGGTTCTTATCTGATACAATGTGCAACTACAGGATAATTAGGAACCGCTCTTTAACAATCATTGTTGACAAAATGAAAGCTTTATTGGAGACATGATTAATTTGAAATGATCTGAATCTCTTTGTTTGGGGATCTGCTCAGCATGACAAAACAAGATACAGACATGTTTTAAATGAGAAATGTACTATTCACGCAGATATGAGGCCTTATCCCGCAGTCCATTAATCAAGATACCGTATGTAATTAAATCTCTGCCAAAGCAGAATATGTTTGTAAAAGTGACTGTAACTTCAGAACAATTTTATAACAGGGTTTGATATGGAAGAAATATAGGGCCAGACTTACGTCCATGAAACTCGCAGGGCAAAATGCTGCTTGACGAGGGTGTGTCGGTGCGGTCACAGTCTGCCTGAAATGAATGTCTTATATATGAAGGCTACAGCTCATTACGCAATCAGCGAATGGGACTGCCTACAATTTCACATTTTGTGAAAGAGGCAGATGTTAAACAGCGCAGGTAAAACACATGCTTAGTGCCTTGAATATCTTAATTGCGTGTGGCGTATTCCTTGCATTGGCTGCCACGTAAAAGAGTATCCACTGCAGAACAAAATGTGTACACATTCCAGCTGCGGTGGCTATTGCCGGTTAAATTAAATGCAAGATTTAACCTTGATGAGCTTGACTTTTGCCGGGCTAGAATGGGAATGTTGTGTCAGAGGTTCGATGACATGTTTTATTTCTCTCAGAAGTGCAATTATTTGTATGGCAGAAGTCTTTCCCAGTTTATTTTCCGTGAGTATTTTGGAGGATAACTAATACAAACAAACACACAACCCTGTTTTTATTATTTGAGCATGCTCTGTTTCTAACAAAGTTCAGTTAAAGGCAAAAGGCTTATCATGATGGACAAAAGTGATTAAAAGCTGCATATCAATGCATTCAGCCAACTCATATTTTTTTACTCGCGCCAATAATCTTTTAGGCATGTTACTTCAGTTTGCTATTTTGAGAGGGATAAAGTTTGCGCACAAATAAACCGTCATGAATTATGTGAACTTTAGTACGGAATACATATCAGCCACATAATATCACCATCCTTTATTTGTGCGAACAACTCCTAAATGCATATGCATTAAGGAGAGAGGTGCAGCTTGTGGTGACTTGCCTAGATCACACACTTACTGTGGTTTCAGCCTCATGATACAAGATACGTGATCTCAAGATACATACAACACATGTTTCCTGGGCAGAATGCATCATATGTGCACCTGAAAATCGTCGCAAAAGGCTTAGTACATCTGGCCCATAGCGTAGCTGTCTCTATACAGTGTGTGCCAGCCAAATGGAGCCAGCACAATATTCAGGATCAGGAACATTTGGGATATGGGTTATCAATTCCGAGATCATTACCAAACCCCTTACAGATTTTTTATGAAAGCAGGCTAATCAACCTCTGCTCTGGCATCTGCGAATCTGGAAAGCTAACGCAAGATGATGTGGCAGCTGGTTGGAATGTGGCCTTGATAGCTGTGAGAATTTCCTTCCTCTTCTTGTCCAGCTCTGTTTTCCCCCATTGCATCAATGCCCTGAAGTGATATTACTGCCAGAATTTTGTGGATTGTACAATAAGACCAGGATATAAAAACACTGCATCGGAAATTATCATGAAATTTTCCAAATCTTTGGTCTGATTGATGCTGAAAGACCGGCCCTACAGTAGCGGATCATGTTAAGCTGTTTTCAGTCACCAATCCCCATATTTACTCTTTGCTTCTGCACAAATCCCGTCCCTGCTAAGCTGTAACTGTTTTGTTTCTCCCCACTATTTCTTATAAGTGGGAAGTCACAAATAGCTCCGGGCCTTGCAAGTTCTTCCATAGAACTTTAAGTGTATTGACAGAAAGGCCAGCCTCCCATACTAGTTGGAAGTTGTTATCCATATTGTTCTGTAAACAGTAAGGAGGAAGACTTGGCATAAATGTATTACTGGCATTCTGTAGTTTTCTGACACTAATCTGAGGTACAGAGAAGGCTGAATGTGCACCATCTCACTTCAGGGTGTGTTGGTAATAAGTCACTCTCATTCATACTATTGTTTCTATGCTGCATGGAAATGACATTGTAATGACCTCATGATACTCATAAATAAGTTGGGTACCATGGGTAGCACTGTTCGGCAGAGTTCTCCCATGGTATCTCCCATCACAAAAATGCCTGCTTCAGGCTTGGTAGCAGGCATGTCACCCTGCCACCACTGTCTGTGGTTTTCTTACCCAATTCTTTGAAGAAGAAAACACATCAAAGCCATTGCTCACTGTTTCTGGGCTACTTTTAAAATGTACTAAAGGCATGATCAGGCACAGTCCCCAGTGCAAGGCAGCATATTACACACTTGAAAACGTATGAAAACAAGAAAAGTTGGTATGCACCCCCTCCTGGCCACGTCACTTTGTATTTTCTCTGGGTTTGTTTCTTACTGTTGTGACCAGGTTTCAAGAGCTCATTGGATAGACAGTTTTCTGACCTGGAAACTCTTTTCCATTACATGCTAAAGCATTTATTTCAGTAGATTATGTAACTTGTGAAAGACAGAGAAGGCATGCATTTTCTGTGGCCTGATGGTATGTTCCCATTTTTTTTTCTGTTTTGAGACACATCATATTTCACGGCAAGTCTTCCAGTGTAAATTGGTTCAAAATATGATTGTGCTTTGGGTCACTGCACTGCAACACACTCAAATAACATTAAAGGATGGAACACTTGTTATTTCTATGGACTAACGTTTTGTCCTTGGAAATGTGTAGACTCTACGTAGAATATTTCAAACTTTTGGACATGTGTACACAGGGAGCTTTGTAAACTGAAAAGGTTTGTGTGTATGGATTTTTCTGATAAGTGATATTATTAGTATTCTGCATTTTAGCAGGGTATTTTGATAAGGTTCAGTTAATTAATGCATTCTTAATTCAAATCATTCAGCGGTCACATTATTGGTTTTTATTCAAGGACGTATGGCTGAGGCCAATCTTCCCCCAAAACTAATTGAAGATGACCTGCAGAAGCCATTGTATTCCATACACATCTTTAATTAGCCTTTGAAGAAAATATTGTCTTCTGTGAAAGAACTGTGTGCTCAAAACCCACATTTATAATCTTACACATCAAATTAACAAATTAATTCTAGTTTGAAATTGTAGACATTCCTTATTGTATTGTGGTTAGGCAAACAAGCAAAAATAAAATAAAATAAAATAAACTCCCACCCCATACCTTCCCCCATGAAAAAAGAACTGCCAACAAATTCCTGTGGAATCCCTGAAGGATTATTTATGTTCCTGAGGATTTTGCAGTCTTTGATTTTTAATTTAATAAAAGTCAAAGGATGCGGACTTGAACAGCACAATTTTTGTGAGGAAAAAAAAAAAACGTCAAAGAACTTCCATGTCAAAAGAAAAATATTCATTATTCTTATTATAACATATGGAGCAACTACTTTCATGTACAAAAGCGAATCCCGTATACTAATGGTTAGCTCTGTCTCTAACAGACACAAGTTGACTGTTCTACGAACAGGAACTTCTCATTAACGTGGACAGGCTAATAACAAAATCCCAAATGGTCTGATAGTCAAAAAAATGAGTGAAAAGTGGCTCCTGGAAGACTCGGTCACATATTCTCTCAAGTCACTTGGGTGAGAAATCACCAATTTAGATATATGCCATAAGCCTTGCCTGTGTAGTTACAGGCCTGGCTATAGCCTTTCTGCATCTCTATGTGAGACTGCAGACATGGGGTGGGGAACAGTTGAGTAGCCAATTGCCCAATTACTTTTGGTCCCTGAATATGGACAAACTACATTTCAAAATGACTGTAATTCACATGGTATGAATGTAAATACCCTAAAAATAAAGCATACAATCATTTCACCGCACATTCACAGTTTCACTTAAAATCCAGTATGCTGGAGTACAGAGCCTAAAGAAGAACAATTGTGTCACTGTCCAAATACTTTGGTATGTTGGGTATACTGCCCACTCAGATTCCATAGTCCTTTATTTACACACAACAGAAAAGAAGAATGAGTGAATAATTTACTTTCTTGATGCCTCGAAAATGTTCTAGAGCTATGAAACCATCAACCTTGATTGAGCAAAATTTGTTACACTTGGTTTTATTTGCTGAGATTTATAGAGGTGTTGCTGTTGCTACGCAGGTTTTGTATATTGATAAGGCTCAATTTATATGTCTTTGACTCAAAATAAACTACAAAGCAGACACTCTCTTGCTTTATTTATATGACCAATAAACCCACAGAATGTTTGGTTATAGCTTGCAGAGAGCAAATTAACATCTCCTCTGTCTTCTCATGCTTTGTTATAGTACACAGAGAACAAATTAAACACCCCCGCTCCCCCCACCCCCGCTCTCAAGAATTCAACTTCCTAAACTGTGATCTACAGTATACTATCACCATGTAGGTCACCCTCCATCTGTGAGTTAGAATGACCTCCAATAGTCAATGAATGCTAAATCTATTTTCTTAATTCACATTTCTATCACAACTTCAATAATCAATTTTCTGTGTCACTTTATCTGCAGATGTTGAACTTCTGCAGCAACTAATTGCCATATACAATTATAGAATTTTTCTTGTCCGATAAATACAAATTACATTTGAGTGGATGCTTTGCATTTAAATTAGTCACATGGTTATCATACATATGTATTAAGCCACCATAGGCCAGAAACAAAACACATAAAGAAAATGAAACAATTTAATACATTGTTGACAGCTACATTACTTGTTTTCCATCAACTGTGATTATAGTCCTGTGAAAAGTACAGATTAAGCTTCAGATGGATCGCTTAAAGTGAATAGCTGTGACACACACTGCACCAAGTCAACGGCACTGACATTCTGAATTCCTTATTCAACACTGGTGCATTTCAATCGGTTGCTTTCCATATTTTGATAATAAAAAAGGCATATGTTTTATTGAGATTAAATTATATTTGATACACATTGCAGTGTGTTAAATGATTGGCATGTTGTCTGGCAATTTGATTTTAACTTGTGACAATTTGCTTTGTTTTCAATACCAGTTCATCTAGGTCATGTTCATGTGAAAATATGGGACTCTGATCCATATGGGGAGCCATGGATGGACACAGCAGTGACTGAGTGACTGATGATGAGGACAGCGATGGGGGTTATGAGAGTGGAGAGGTAAATAAATGGAGGGAAATCAACAAAAGTAAATCGCATTCATGCATGGAACAGTGCTACCAAATTTAGGCATGCAAAATATTCCTTGTACCTTGTGTCTAAAAATGTAGGCGACACCTACTTTTTAAAATATAATTTCTTGGAACAATGTGGGCATTATATATTCCACAGAGTATAGTGTTTGAGTCTTAATGCATTTGAAGATAATATGCTCCATAAAGCAGATATTGGCTGTAGAAGTGATGCTTTCTTGGTCCACCCAATTTTGAGTACTGTTCTGCAACAATGAAACAAGCTAATGTGAGGCAGACAAGCAGACATGTTATTGCTGTGACTGTGATAGATATGATAGCTGCCCCATAAAAGAAGGATAAGATAGCTTTAAATATTTCAAAAAGAATACTGTAGATGCCTTAATATGAGATACTCATATTACTTGCTGCATTTTGCAAACAAACAAAACACAAAGTGTTTGTTCACCATCCAGGCTCCATGGTACATGGTACACTTGGTGCTTAAACACACTGTTCAATCTCTCTGTGGGTGTGGCCATGGTGGCAAAATCATGCCACTATCTTGCTATGTACACTTACATCCTTTTGTCAAGTCCTTTCCTAGCTATTTTAGACTATGTGTTCACACTACATTGTATAGAACACTTGAGGGCTCTCCCATCTATCATGGTGACAGCTGATAACAAATAGTGTGACACCAGACCCATATTCACTCCCCCCCCAATCAGGGTGACAACGGTGATGTTATTCTGTGCTAGCAAATACTCTCTCATTCTGAACATATCTCTGGTATAAAAAAAATAGAAAAACACAGCAAATTAAACTTCAGCGACTGGAACTGCCTGCAAACCACTGTTTTGAGCAGTGTCTTTTATGAATTTCAGCTAAAATAGGTTTCCTGCTCCTGCTACATAGATAATTTGATATGACACTGAGCCCAAAGCCAGGTGTTGTTTTTTCATGATCATGAATGAATGCTCTCTGACATTGTCTCATTTGAGTGAAAAATCCTATTGTTCTCAATTATATACAATATACAATTGTATATAATATAGATTTTCTGGGCCTAAACAGTACATTATTGTCCTACTTTTCCCCCAAATGTTTTGATGGGGGAAATGATCATTTGAGGTTTCAGGGGTCATTCACAATAACTGTCTCATTGGAGTTTGTTTTTGGTGCTGTTTCAGGGGGAGCAGACCCTGACGCATTAAGCCTCGGATATAACTGCTACTATAACCAGCACCTGTTGGAAGCTGAGCATACCAAATATTTCTAAAATGGAATGTTTTTAAATTGTGCCTATTGCCGAAAAAATAAATGTATAAAAAATAATCTCTTCTTGAAATGACCCTAATATTAAAAAACTTTCCAAAATTACAGTCGTTCCATGTTTCATTTGGCGCTCCCCCCTCGGGAGTTCTGCCAGGTTGATGAAATCTTGAATTTTTTGGGGGGTTTTCCACAGTAACTGCTTGTTGTTTGCACAACCACCACTAGGTGGCAAATGTGAGCACTCTAATCCACAGTGGCTTAAAATATTTGCAGGTTCCGACAGTAGGGGGGCAGCAGTGCCCTTTTTTATCATGAACAGTTTGCATTTTCATTTTGAGCTGAAACACAGAACTATCACACAGTTCTCAGAAAGGTTCTCTGGTAATCAAATTAACAACAAAGACATTTGAAGCATGGTTACATTTTGTTTCTATTTATACACAACTCAGTGATACAGTTTTATGAAATTTATTTTGAGCACGCTAACAACATTAAATTAACGGAAAATGACGTGCTCTTTCTTTCATTGATTTCCTTTACTGTACAATAATGAATTCATAAAAAAAAATATATATATATATATATATATATATATATATATATATATATATATATTGAGACTGAACACTTGCCTATTGCCATGATCATAGCGTGGACGTTCTGACAGAATGAACTTAAATATGTGATTATATTGTAACATTCCCCTTATTAAGCTTTTTTTAAAGCTTTTTTTAATGTAGGGGGAGCCTCTCATCTTGCCGTTCTTGGAGAAAAACACGACTGCTTTTAATTGTCATTAAAGCTGTCATTTAAAGATGCATGCACACCACATTTGTGTGAAAGCACAAAGTTTTATCTGCTCCAAAATTATAATTTTCAGAACAGATCTTTTCAGAGAAACTTGTTTGGAATTGAGCTTGCATTTTGCATTAGAAGCTATAGTAGCCTAGTATTGTTCTACTAATGAGCTGCAAATGTGATGGTTGTCCTGGAAGTGGAATGTAGGAAAGGAGGATAAAACATTTTTCAGAGTAGCCTATCGGGACACAGTGGTGGTGGGTGAGCTGAAAGCTGGGGAGGCCAAAACCCTTCCTTGAAACAGATCATTGATCTTAAACCTGTTTTTAAAAGGTTTCCTTGATTTACAAGCGTGCCGATGATCTTAATGGGCAAGTAACACACAGGTTCTTCACATTGTGTTTGGGAAATTAAATGATAAACAATTTGGGAAAAAATGCTATTTTTACTCCAAACATACATCAAAACGCACATTGAAATGGTTAAGTGAAAGCAACATCTATGTTCTGCAATGGCTATCTCAGTCTCCAGACTTAAATCCCAAAAAAAGCCTGTGGTCTGAACTGAAGAGGGGGGACTAAAAGTGCAAATCCAAGGATATCAATGATTATGATAAGTTCTGCATGGAGGAATGGTTAAAAATCCCTCCAAATCCCTTATCACAGATTATAGAAAAATACTCATGGCTGTCATCTTTGTCAGGGGTGTTTGCACAAAGAAATTAAACCAGGGCTGCCAACAATTGTGAAACCATCTTTTTGGGGATTTTTTTGGGGGGTGTAAGCCAGTCATAAGTAACATTTGGTCTCATGTGCTGGTCAGCTTGCTGACTTCCCCCTCCTGGAGCATACATTGTTAGCCCCCACCATTGGCACACATGCTAGAGAAGGATTCTTAGAGGCGCCTTCTTTGGCCCTCTTTTCTCACATTCCAGAACAGGAATATTGGAGATGGTATGAAGATGTTTCATGATAATCCCAGGTCAGAATATGTTGATGTTTGGTGTTATTCTGATTGGTTCAGTGCGACTGGTGTAATGGTCTAGTTTTTGTAACAGTCTACCGTTGATATCATAACCATTCAGGAGCCGAGGGGAAACTGGGCAAAAGCTGTCTCTGTAGAAGCCATGTGTTTTAGCCCCCTGCCTGGTGGGCCTGGCTGTAAATTATAGATGGGTGACTCACTTTTAGGGTCAAGAACTAAGGCCTGGATTTCGGAGATAAGGAGAAGAAACCAAACAGTCTGGGATGTCTCCTTTCCTTTCATTCACCCAAATCAGGTTTATCCCAAAGGTATATTACCATGAGAGGCACAAAGACATATTTACAGCATAATGCAGTTATCATGAAAACTCCCAACTACAGCATTCATAGATATGATGGGGCGGCCTGTAGCATAGTGGTTAAGGTCAGGAAGGGCTGCCATTTGTGAGGGGCCTGAGAGCTGGGGTGTCAATGTTGTTTAGACTACCTGTTGGGGAGTTAAGATGTATGAGTGGTCCAAGGCCAGTCGGGTCATGGGAAAAGAATCCTCCCGAACATTGGTGACCTCCCTGTGACCCCATACCTGGTCACTTCCAAGGGGGAAGACTCCGGACACTGCCACAGTGCCCTCATTTGGGTGCTGCTGTCATTACACCGGTGACTGCTCTCTTAGATTAAATATTCAAAACTGGTATTAAGATAGTAAATAGACCCGGTAACACCTTGAAAACATTGCCCATGTGATCCTTGTATTATTGCATTAAGTCTTATGTAGTGGTAACAGGAATTGCATGTAAAATGGATAATCAGGAGGGAAGTTTCATGATAACTGCAACATAATAAAACATAAGGGTAATTTGTTTGGTATGGATGTGATCTGATAAAATCAAGGAATCGGATGAGATACATTTCATACCAAATGGAATTTAATAAACTATAGTTTCAATATCCCAAGGGAAAACCTACACGTCCTCTCTTGGTAATCATCTCATTTTCCCTACTCAACAACCCCCAATGGTGGGGGTCTAAATTCCAGATTTGACCACCCCTCCAGGTTGATTTATGGCACTGCCGCCTGGTTTCAAACGTATGATTTGGCATAAAAGCAAGGGAGACAGACCAATCTGGGAAGATCGTATTCGACTTCCCACACAACATGTCTTTTGTATGTATGTATGTATGTATGTATGTGTAGCAGTGGAAGATCGTATTCGACTTCCCACACAGCATCTTGTACGTGTATGTAAGTATCAGGAAGATTGTATTCGACTTTCCATACGGCATATTCTATACTTGTGTGTATTTGTGTGTAGTCCAAGCAGGCTAGGTATGATTATTTACTCTATCTCTATTCTTAATTTGTGTATTTTATACTTGATTGTGATATTCTAAAGCTAATAACCTACCTGTCTGCGAATAAACTATTTTTACAACTGAATACTCAGGGGGAAATGGTGGCCAAAGACCGACCGATCGGCGGGGCGGTACACCTGTGGTAGTTCTAAGATGTGCGGCCAGCAATTTCTGTCCCTTAAGGGTCGGGGGACGCACGGCTCTTGTAATCTGGTGCGAAGGGAACCCATGGGCGTTACGGCGCTGGTTCTTCCCAAATTAGCTCTAAGGAGCCCAGTTAATGCTACGCCAACCTGGGCTCGCAACTATCATGGCAGGTTTGCATGTATTGTGTTGACTGGACCCTCAGCCTCTGAGTTCTCCACCGAACTGAGATTTCAGCAGTAATGCTAATCCCGGGAGCATATATTGAGTAATGGTGGCGCAGGTACAAGTTGAATGTAATCACTCCCGAGGTCCGCGTAAATTGCAAACCCAAATTTCTAAATTATATTTTAAATGGAGTCAGATAAACGAGTAAAACTATAGTAACCACTAAGCGTACAATACGGCCCCGTTTGAGAACGGAGAATATTAAGAATTGTACTGATCCGTTTCTGGCCAGCTATAAGCGGGATATGGGGCAGGTCAATCCATATCCGACCCATGGCAACGGACCCAGTATATTCTTAAACATAATTGTGCTCTGTTCTTGTACGGAGGATAATAATTAACCCAACTAATGTTCTCCCAGCAACGCCAGAAGGACAAGCACGCAAAACCCCCTTCGGCCCCCGCTAAATTCCGTCATTGGGTTAGCTGTGGGGTTTTACAGTTGGTGACCCCGACGTGATCAAATTTTCATTCATATCTGATTTGTCCGACGTGATGGAAATTTTCATTCATATCAGATTTGTCCGACGTGATCAAATTTTCATTCATATCAGATTTGTCCGACGTGATGGTAACTTTTCATTCATATAAGATTTGTCTGCCGATGTGATCAAATTTCATGCATGTGTGTGAAATCTGGAGTTTTACAGTTGGTAAGCTCGACTTGAACAGCTTTCATCCATGTGAGATTCGTCTGCTGAGGCTTACAATGGGTGAGGTGTCTGAAGTTTGCTCCTTCTGGTGGTGTTGTTGCATTCCGGCAAGATACCCGTTACCGCGGGTGTGTGGTTTTTCTTCCATCTGGTTTTACTGTCCTTGGTGTGGTGAGTAGCACAATTTCTTTCATATCAGCATATGTTAGGGAGAGTTGTGTTATTTTACTGCATGTATACTGTTTAGGGGATCGAAATATCCTGGACAGGGCTGGGACCGTAGAATTCAGTCATATTTGCAGGTTACTACCTCTCAGGGTATGTAACGTCATTTTGGAGAAGGCAAAGAGAGATAAATGTTGATGTGCATGTTTTGTAACTGCGCTGTGTTGCTGTGGCTATTAGCTTAAAGAGCAAGTAGGCTCCGGTAGCAACAGGTCTGCAAACAAGCATGTCACAGAGAAGGGATGAGTGGTTTATGAACTGGTAAGTTTTGAAAGTTGCTGTATGTAGGGATGAGAGGTTTATGAACTGGTATGTTTGTGAAAGTTGATTAATAATACATATTTGTGTGCGGTCTGTTAGGATGCGCATATTAATTTTGGAGTAAGCTTGAGCTCTGTTAAAGGTGGCAAGTTTCTCCATTATAATTGCATAAATTGTTATAAGTTGCAACTGAGTGCTGAATCAGGGGCATAGCCTAGGTTCTAGGTTCCAGACCTAGAAGTGGAGTCTGGGGAGTGCTGATACTGAACCCAGGGTGTCTGTGTTCCACGGCGGGTATACGTCTCAAGCCCTTTGATGTGGTTATAACAAGTGTGGGGTTTATAACAAGACTTGAGACTATCGGGTATCCGTCCGTAGGGAACAGCAGTTTTAAGTCTCAGTGATTGAGGCCTGTATACTAGGCCCGATGTTACGTCATAGGGCTGCTGGGTGCCACAGCAGATATAAGTCTCCACCCCTCTGATGCGCTGCTACAAGGTTGGGGAATATTCTGCACGTGGTGCCTATGTCTAGACCTCTGAGACTGGGGTCGGGTGTCGCCTCACAGAATTTCTGTCTTTCTGAGCTGCTGGAAACTGAGTCCTCTGGCATGTGCTACCTGTAGTGGCAACAGTTGTATACTTGTAATTAAATACATAGGCTATAGTTTGGGAAGCATTTGTTATAGGCATGTGGATAGTTAAATATACAAGTGTTCTGTAATAAATGTCAAATAAACTTTGCCCTGGTAGGGATACATTCTTAATAAAAAGGATAAATTCCCTGATTACATCATTTATCCTATTAGGATAAATTAAATAATTCAGGCATAGGTCAAATGTATAGTGCAACTTGGTGCACCATATTAGTTTCCTCTGCATCGCTTTGTGTGCTCTAGCTGCACCACTGTGAATGCTGAGGATTTATATTATTATATATGGTATACTGCATGTCTGTGCATGCCATTTAGGAATTGTTAGTTAATAACACTAATATACTTACTTAGATGCCAGTTAGATTAACTGAGGCATGTGTGTACCTAAATCTAATTGTATGTTTGTGTGGTTTCTCCCACTAACACAAAATATATATATTAGAATATTTTCTAGACCTTAGATAAACCAGTTAATGCCATGAAATGAACCCTTTAAAGTTTTCACTGATTTACAGTGACCTGTGGCATCTGTGCTTATACGGTGAGATGTTTACAACAGGAGAGGTCTTTATAGCCCAGTAACACTGAATTGGCTTATATTTTGGAAGGTGTTCCAAATGAAAAATGTTTAAGCAAATTTCAGAGTAAAAGAGAAGAAGCAATTCCTCCTCTTATTTACATCTCTGGGCATAAAACCTAACAAGGGGGGTCATTTTCTGGCAAGGACTGATTTATGGGTCATTCTACTCCCCCCACAGTTTCAAACTTCTCAGTTCCTCACTGCCCCCCCCCCCCCCCCCCCCCCCCCCTCACAGCTCTCACTGCTCCCTTTGTGCGTCTTGTCTCTCCTTCCCTAAGTGTTTGTCACGTGTGGTTTTCCTTGTTGTAAGAGCAGTAAACCTGCACTCTCAATGGTTTATCTTGAGGGAGTGTATGATTTGTTTTGTTTTGATGTATTGTTTTTGATCAATTCTTTAATTTGATTAAAGATTTATGCAGACATTCACCCTGCATAAATGTATATATTTTTATTGTTTTTGATTAATTATTTAATTTGATTACGGATTTATGCAGACATTCACCCTGCATAAATGTGTATATTTTTATTGTTTTTAATCATTCTTTGATTGGACGTATGGATTTGGGCAGACATTCATCCTGCATAAATGTTTATATTTTGAAGCAAATAGCTGTGTTATACATCTTGTGCTTGGTATATGTTAGTTTTAACCGTCCCAGTATTCTGTTCTGCATGCGATATACTGCAATATAGTAGTATGCATGGCTACAGGCACAGCTCGATAATTTAGTTCCTGAATTCTTAGGCAGACGTGCCATCCAAATACTTATAGGATAATTCATTATCCTAAATTTCATCAAGTTTGGTAAACCAGATGATCACTGGTCTCAAACATATCATTCATAGTTTACAAAAAATATATTCAAGGCTGTTAGATCTGAAGCGCAGGCGCTCCATTCTATTAGCTGTTCACTTGTCCATCAGACCCATACCATCGAGCGTGTCTTAGCCTGCAGAACATATGCCAAGGGTTGGTTTGCTGCTGCCAGCAAGATATTCTGGACTTTTGTCTGCACAAGAACCCTAGTCATGTCGTAAGGGAATTCATTGAAGCCTTAGGCTGGCATAGGTGGATTGTGTCAGAACAAAGATAAATATTCTTTATCCACCTCATTAATGTGTCTATGTATTGTTTGTATGTTTACTATAAATAGTTGTACTGTCTATATTGGATTCTTGGTTTCTTTTCCTTTGATTCACCTAAGACAGGTCTATCTAAATTCCACTACCATACGCTCAACATGCGTAGTAGTGAAGAATCAGGTATTTAAATTAGATCACCGTATTAGTGCATATCTCAATAAGGGACATGAAGACCATATTCACCACTCGCACTGGTTGTCATGAAACCTCTTGCCATAATTTGTTTGTCTAACAATATTTTCCCATTTTGTGCCAAATGTATGAGTGTTCATGTCACGTTTCAGGTCTGTCTCACCATGTTTTATGTTGATTTATGTTTATTCATGTTGTCTTAGTCACGAAGTGTTTTATCATGTATTATGTTGTCTAGGTTCGTCATGTTGTTTAGTTATGTTTCGTTACGATTTATTTTCTTGTCATGTTTAGTTATGTTATCGTACGATTTTATTACCTGGTTATGTTGAGTGATTATCGTCTTAGTTTCGCGTTGTGTTATGTTTCGATGCATGTTGATTGTTTAGTTAACTGGTCGTTGTTATGCATACACTTTTACATGTTTTTCCGCAAACCTTGCGTTCCGCCTTCTCTCTCTCTCTCTCTCTCGTTCTGTCCTTCACTCCCCTTATGTTCTATTTGTCTATTTACTAAAACTACTAACGCTAGATCAGGATTGGGTAGAAACTAACAAGACTAATCATGTGTTCATGTTACCTTACGTTTCTCGTGCATGTCATTTACTAATTTACTAATGCTAGGGCAGGATAGGTTTACTACTAACGATTACTAATCTCCTTGTTAAACTTGTCATCCATCGCACCTGTTTTCCATTTCCTTGCTACGCTCTTACTAATTGTCTACACCTGTCTACACCTGCATTTATAGCCCAGTCGCGCAACTGTTCACTGCGAAATTGTCTGCCTCTGTCTTTTCACGCAACTCTTGAGCATTACTTACTGTCTTGATTACACGTTACGATCCACGCCTGTTACTGACCATCGACCATTGATTTCTGTTTTGTGACCTTCGTTTTGTTTTTCGACTACGTCCCCGCCTACCGTTTATGTACTTTTGCCCCGCTGATTGTTTCATGGTTTCGACTCCCGCTTCGCCCACGACTACGCCTCTGCCTGCCGTCCGCCTGTTCATCTGCCCCGCTGACTGCTCTCCTGCTACCGGACCTCCCCGCACGCCTACCGACTACGAGATTGCCTCTTCCCTCGGCACCGTGCTTTTTGTTCGTTTTGTATTTGTTTGGCTGGATCTTCGTGTATGGACTTTGTTTGTATTGACTACGCTCCTGGGACTCGTCCCGAATAAAGCCCTAACGGGACTTTATCTTACTATTGTTTCTGAGTCGTGCATTTTGGGTCCAACCCCCACGCACCCGTCTCAGAACAATTTCGCCACCATGGACCCTGCTGACTCAACTGCCATGTTCCACGCCCTCCAGGAACAAGGAGCCATCGTCCGGCAGCATTCACAAGGAATCTCCGAGCTTCACCTAGAGATTCGTGAACTGTGTGCAGAGATGAGGAGGCTCGCCGTTGCGGTCCTGCCACAACCACGGGAGGAACCCACCCACCCACCCACTTCCCCGGCGGTCAACCCCTCGGGAGCCTGGCAATTCCGGGAGCCCCAACAACCCCCCCCGGAGAGGTTCGGTGGAGAACCTGAGAGGTGCAAGGCGTTCCTACTCCAGTGCGAGTTTGTATTCAGACAACAGCCCCAGACCTACAACAGCGACGACCGTCGGATTGGCTATGTGATGGGACTACTCAAGGGGAGGGCGTTGGATTGGGCTACGGCGGTGTGGTCCGGGGGATCTTTCCCTCCCCGTTACCCAGCCTTCGCCGACGAGATTCGTAAGGTGTTCCAAC
Organism: Conger conger; assembly: GCF_963514075.1. Lineage (NCBI taxonomy): Eukaryota > Metazoa > Chordata > Actinopteri > Anguilliformes > Congridae > Conger > Conger conger. Next base: position 29,718,665 of record NC_083762.1, read on the forward strand.
ACGCATCCAGTGACCAGGAGCCATCCCAGAGACTGATTGCTCTGCGCCAGGGACGGAAGACCGCGGCAGACCACTCCATCGACTTCCGCACCCTCGCAGCAGCTACTAGTTGGAACGATGCAGCCTTGGCGAATCTCTTCCTGGCCAGCCTGAGCGAGACGCTCCAGGACGAGTTGGCGCGACTGGACCCCATCACCCAGCTCGACCAACTCGTGCGCACCACAATCCGCCTGGACAACCGCGCCAGACAACGCCGGTCGGAGAGACCGATCCTTCCCGGCAACCCGTACCCCAGGCAGGGCCCAAGTCCTCGACGTGAGGAGCAGCAGTTGGAGGGACCAGAACCCATGGACCTGTCCCGGGCCGGTACCAGGGTCTCGACCGAGGAACGAGCACGCCGCAGAACCACCGGTTCGTGTTTCTACTGTGGGAGGCCGGGTCACACCCAGGCTCGGTGCTCCTTCAGGACCAGGCGATCAGTAGAGGTGAGAGCAGTCGACAGGCATGAGGGTGTTGACAGAGAGAACCATCGTCCCACGCTCACCACGCTGTTGATTCTTCCCGACAGAACAACCCGGATTAACGCGTTGGTGGATTCTGGAGCGGACGCCAATCTCATCGACGAAGTGTTGGTGTCCGAACTGAACATTCCCACCCTCCCTCTACCCCACCCTGAGAATGCGCGGTCGCTGGATGGAAGGACTTTCTGCCGCATGACGCACATTACCATTCCCTGTCAACTGGTCATTTCTGGGAACCATCGAGAGATGATCCAGTTCCGCGTCATCCAGTCCCCCAATGACCAACTCATCTTGGGATTACCCTGGCTCCAGAAACACAACCCCACGATCAACTGGAGTTCCAATCAAGTTCAAGCCTGGGATTCTAGATGTCATCTGTCCTGCTTGCGTTCCGCTCCACCACCAGCTGAGGGAGCACCAGCTCCACCACAGACTCCCAAGCCCTCCCTGGAAAGGGTTCCCACACCTTACCATGACCTGGGCGCAGTATTCTCCAAGATTCAAGCTCAGTCTCTGCCGCCTCATCGACCCTACGACTGCGCCATCGAGCTCCTTCCTGGTTCGTCACTTCCCTCAAGTCGCCTTTACAACGTCTCCAGACCTGAAAGGGAGGCTATGGAGACATACATCCGTGACTGCCTGGCTAACGGACTAATTCGCCCTTCTTCCTCTCCCGTCGGTGCGGGATTCTTCTTCGTCCAGAAGAAGGATGGCTCCCTACGCCCGTGCATCGACTACAGGGAGCTGAACAACATCACGGTGAGGAACAAGTATCCTCTGCCCCTGATGGACTCCGCGTTCCACCCACTTCACGAGGCCACCATCTTCACCAAGCTGGATCTTCGCAACGTGTACCACCTGGTCCGGATCCGCGAGGGCGATGAATGGAAGACCGCCTTCAATACCTCTCTCGGACACTTTGAATACCTGGTCATGCCATTCGGCCTCACCAATGCTCCTGCTGTGTTCCAGGCCCTGGTGAATGACGTTCTTCGGGACTTGTTGGGTCGCCATGTGTTCGTCTACCTGGATGACATCTTGATCTACTCCACTAATGCCAAGGATCATGAAAACCACGTCAGGCAAGTTCTACAAAGGCTTCTAGAGAACAAATTGTTTGTCAAGGCAGAGAAGTGCGTCTTCCACTCCGACACAGTTGAGTTCCTTGGGTTTATCCTGGAGAGGGGACAGATCAGGGCGGATCCCAAGAAGATTCTGGCGGTCACCGACTGGCCCACACCCACCTCACGCAAGCAACTCCAGCGCTTCTTGGGATTCGCCAATTTCTACCGTAGGTTCATCCGTTCCTATAGTCAAGTGGTCTCTCCCCTAACCAAGCTCACGTCCCCAGCGGTGCCATTCCGGTGGAGCCCCGAAGCTGAGACGGCCTTCACCAAGGTCAAGAGACTGTTCGCTTCCGCTCCCATCCTGGTACACCCCGACCCCACCCGCCAGTTTGTGGTCGAGACGGACGCTTCCGACACAGGGGTGGGAGCAGTGCTCTCTCAGGTGGCGGCCGCTGACAACCGACTACACCCCTGCGCCTTCTTCTCCAAGAAGCTGTCCCCGGCGGAGAGGAACTACGACGTTGGAAACCGTGAGCTGCTGGCAGTCAAACTGGCGCTGGAGGAGTGGAGACATTGGCTGGAGGGGGCCGAGAAGCCGTTCATCGTTTGGACCGACCACAAGAACCTGGCATACCTCCAGACAGCCAAAAGGCTGAATTCTCGACAGGCAAGATGGGCGCTGTTCTTCGGGAGGTTCAACTTCTCTCTCACCTACCGTCCAGGTTCGAAGAACATTAAGCCCGATGCCCTGTCCCGTCAATTCAACACCTGTTCTGAGCGTGAGATCCCCGAAAACATCCTTCCTACCTCCTGCACCATCGGATCCGTCACATGGAAGATCGAGGCGGTAATCCAGAGGGCTCTACGGGAAGAGCCCGATCCCAGGTCCAACCCCGGATTACGCCTATACGTCCCCTCAGCCGCTCGGACACAGGTGCTGCAATGGGCCCATTCATCCCTCCTTTCCTGCCATCCCGGCTTTACCCGCACCTTGGCGGTGCTGAAGCGGAAATTCTGGTGGAGTACCATGATCCCCGACACCAGACGCTTCATCAAGGCCTGTACCACCTGTGCCAGAAGCAAGGCCTCCCACCAAGCCCCTGCTGGCTTACTCCAACCTCTGCCTGTGCCCAGCCGACCCTGGAGCCACATCGGTGTGGACTTTGTTACCGGACTTCCCCCTTCCGAAGGTAACACCACCATCCTCACTGTGGTGGACCGATTCAGCAAAGCGGCACACTTCATCCCCCTGGCTGGATTGCCCACCGCCCAAGAGACCGCAGAGGTTCTGGTGAGAGAAGTATTCCGCATTCACGGACTTCCCTCGGACATCGTTTCTGACCGCGGCCCCCAATTCATCTCCCAAGTTTGGAAGGCATTCTGCGTGGCCCTCGGGGCCACAGCTAGCCTCTCTTCGGGCTACCACCCTCAGTCCAATGGCCAAACGGAGAGGGCCAATCAGGATCTGGGGGCCGCTCTACGCTGCGTATCGGCAAAGAATCCAGCCGGCTGGAGCAAGATGCTTACCTGGGTGGAATACGCACACAACACCTTACCCTGCGCTGCCACCGGAAAATCACCGTTTGAGGTCTCCCTGGGCTACCAACCTCCACTGTTCCCTGACCAAGAAGCCGAGATCGCTGTTCCCTCCCTCGCCATCCACATGAAACGGTGCGCCAAGGTTTGGAGGGATGCCAAGGCCGCGCTGCTAAGCACGGCAGACCGTAATCGGCGTTTTGCTGATCGCCACCGCACTCCAGCCCCGGCCTACAAACCAGGTGACTCCGTCTGGCTGTCCACTAAGGACATTCCCCTCCCAGCCACTTCCCACAAACTGCAACCCCGCTTTATTGGTCCCTTTAAGATCCACAAAATCATCAATCCTTCCTCTGTTAAACTGTCACTCCCTGCTTCCCTTAAGATTCACCCCACATGCCATGTTTCATGTATTAAGCCCGTATCCTCTCACCCCATATGTCCCCCGGATCCCCCACCACCTCCCCCCCGCATTATTGACAACCACCCCGCATTCACGGTTAAGAAACTCTTGAACATTCGTAAGAGGGGCCGTGGGGTGCAATACTTGGTTGACTGGGAGGGCTATGGCCCTGAGGAGCGTTCCTGGGTCGCTCCCAGTCTCATTCTGGACAAATCGCTTATCAGAGACTTCCATCGTGACCACCCTGATAAATTCCAAGGACCGCCAGGAGTCGGTCGTTAAGGGGGGGGTCCTGTCACGTTTCAGGTCTGTCTCACCATGTTTTATGTTGATTTATGTTTATTCATGTTGTCTTAGTCACGTAGTGTTTTATCATGTATTATGTTGTCTAGGTTCGTCATGTTGTTTAGTTATGTTTCGTTACGATTTATTTTCTTGTCATGTTTAGTTATGTTATCGTACGATTTTATTACCTGGTTATGTTGAGTGATTATCGTCTTAGTTTCGCGTTGTGTTATGTTTCGATGCATGTTTATTGTTTAGTTAACTGGTCGTTGTTATGCATACACTTTTACATGTTTTTCCGCAAACCTTGCGTTCCGCCTTCTCTCTCTCTCTCTCTCTCTCGTTCTGTCCTTCACTCCCCTTATGTTCTATTTGTCTATTTACTAAAACTACTAACGCTAGATCAGGATTGGGTAGAAACTAACAAGACTAATCATGTGTTCATGTTACCTTACGTTTCTCGTGCATGTCATTTACTAATTTACTAATGCTAGGGCAGGATAGGTTTATTACTAACGATTACTAATCTCCTTGTTAAACTTGTCATCCATCGCACCTGTTTTCCATTTCCTTGCTACGCTCTTACTAATTGTCTACACCTGTCTACACCTGCATTTATAGCCCAGTCGCGCAACTGTTCACTGCGAAATTGTCTGCCTCTGTCTTTTCACGCAACTCTTGAGCATTACTTACTGTCTTGATTACACGTTACGATCCACGCCTGTTACTGACCATCGACCATTGATTTCTGTTTTGTGACCTTCGTTTTGTTTTTCGACTACGTCCCCGCCTACCGTTTATGTACTTTTGCCCCGCTGATTGTTTCATGGTTTCGACTCCCGCTTCGCCCACGACTACGCCTCTGCCTGCCGTCCGCCTGTTCATCTGCCCCGCTGACTGCTCTCCTGCTACCGGACCTCCCCGCACGCCTACCGACTACGAGATTGCCTCTTCCCTCGGCACCGTGCTTTTTGTTCGTTTTGTATTTGTTTGGCTGGATCTTCGTGTATGGACTTTGTTTGTATTGACTACGCTCCTGGGACTCGTCCCGAATAAAGCCCTAACAGGACTTTATCTTACTATTGTTTCTGAGTCGTGCATTTTGGGTCCAACCCCCACGCACCCGTCTCAGTTCAGTTTTTGTATGGCCGCGCTGAGATCGTCCAGGTGTCTCACCCACAGTAGTACGTCATCAGTGAGATGAGCTCCTTCACGCATGAAGGTCTGACCTGTTCAGCGAGTCACTTGATCGACTGGAAATGATTGAGGACTTCGCAATGGGTCAGATCTGCGTTCTGAGGAGAATTCCGCTGGAGGTGGACGTCTTTCTGTGGTGGACGGACACTATTTCTGGACAGTGTGCATGGTCTCTGACTGACCTAATGGACCTGGTGCAACGGGTCGTCCAGGGCTAGCTCCTCTACCGGCTCTGCCCTGGATGCCTACATATGGTGGGACTGGTGGGACTGGGTATTCTGAGGGTCCGTCATCACCAGCCTCATTCTACTCCCTAAAATCTTCTACCCCTGCTGTTTCGGTGCTCAGCCCCCTGCAGGTGCCAACACTGTCGGGATTGAGACCACAAGCATCCGCAGGGAATTACATGTACAGCCACGGCTTTCACAGTGACCCCTTGGAACTGTCTTGTTTGTCCCTCGGAGCCATGGGGGGGAATCTGTAAGCCAGTCATAAGTAACATTTGGTCTCATGTGCTGGTCAGCTTGCTGACTTCCCCCTCCTGGAGCATACATTGTTAGCCCCCACCTTTGGCACACATGCCTGTGGGGGAGAGCTAGAGAAGGATTCTTAGAGGCGCCTTCTTGGGCCCTCTTTTCTCACATTCCAGAACAGGAATATTGGAGATGGTATAAAGATGTTTCATGATAATCCCAGGTCAGAATATGTTGATGTTTGGTGTTATTCTGATTGGTTCAGTGCGACTGGTGTAATGGTCTAGTTTTTGTAACAGTCTACCGTTGATATCATAACCATTCAGGAGCCGAGGGGAAACTGGGCAAAAGCTGTCTCTGTAGAAGCCATGTGTTTTAGCCCCCTGCCTGGTGGGCCTGGCTGTAAATTATAGATGGGTGACTCACTTTTAGGGTCAAGAACTAAGGCCTGGATTTCGGAGATAAGGAGAAGAAACCAAACAGTCTGGGATGTCTCCTTTCCTTTCATTCACCCAAATCAGGTTTATCCCAAAGGTATATTACCATGAGAGGCACAAAGACATATTTACAGCATAATGCAGTTATCATGAAAACTCCCAACTACAGCATTCATAGATATGATGGGGCGGCCTGTAGCATAGTGGTTAAGGTCAGGAAGGGCTGCCATTTGTGAGGGGCCTGAGAGCTGGGGTTTCAATGTTGTTTAGACTACCTGTTGGGGAGTTAAGATGTATGAGTGGTCCAAGGCCAGTCGGGTCATGGGAAAAGAATCCTCCCGAACATTGGTGACCTCCCTGTGACCCCATACCTGGTCACTTCCAAGGGGGAAGACTCCGGACAATGCCACAGTGCCCTCATTTGGGTGCTGCTGTCATTACACTGTGACTGCTCTCTTGGATTAAATATTCAAAACTGGTATTAAGATAATAGACCCGGTAACACCTTGAAAACATTGCCCATGTGATCCTTGTATTATTGCATTAAGTCTTATGTAGTGGTAACAGGAATTGCATGTAAAATGGATAATCAGGAGGGAAGTTTCATGATAACTGCAACATAATAAAACATAAGGGTAATTTGTTTGGTATGGATGTGATCTGATAAAATCAAGGAATCGGATGAGATACATTTCATACCAAATGGAATTTAATAAACTATAGTTTCAGTATCCCAAGGGAAAACCTACACGTCCTAATCATCTCATTTTCCCTACTCAACAACCCCCAACGGTGGGGGTCTAAATTCCAGATTTGACCACCCCTCCAGGTTGATTTATGGCACTGCCGCCTGGTTTCAAACGTATGATTTGGCATAAAAGCAAGGGAGACAGACCAATCTGGGAAGATCGTATTCGACTTCCCACACAACATGTCTTTTGTATGTATGTATGTATGTATGTATGTATGTGTAGCAGTGGAAGATCGTATTCGACTTCCCACACAGCATCTTGTACGTGTATGTAAGTATCAGGAAGATCGTATTCGACTTTCCATACGGCATATTCTATACTCTGTGTTTGTGTGTAGTCCAAGCAGGCTAGGTATGATTATTTACTCTATCTCTATTCTTAATTTGTGTATTTTATACTTGATTGTGATATTCTAAAGCTAATAACCTACCTGTCTGCGAATAAACTATTTTGTTTGTAACTTGCGTGATCTCCATGACTCTAATTCATCTTGTACCTTTTCAGCCTAAATTACAACTGAATACTCAGGGGGAAATGGTGGCCAAAGACCGACCGATCGGCGGGGCGGTACACCTGTGGTAGTTCTAAGCTGTGCGGCCAGCAATTTCTGTCCCTTAAGGGTCGGGGGACGCGCGGCTCTTGTAATCTGGTGCGAAGGGAACCCATGGGCGTTACGGCGCTGGTTCTTGCCAAATTAGCTCTAAGGAGCCCAGTTAATGCTACGCCGACCTGGGCTCGCAACTATCATGGCAGGTTTGCATGTATTGTGTTGACTGGACCCTCAGCCTCTGAGTTCTCCACCGAACTGAGATTTCAGCAGTAATGCTAATCCCGGGAGCATATATTGAGTAATGGTGGCGCAGGTACAAGTTGAATGTAATCACTCCCGAGGTCCGCGTAAATTGCAAACCCAAATTTCTAAATTATATTTTAAATGGAGTCAGATAAACGAGTAAAACTATAGTAACCACTAAGCGTACAATACGGCCCCATTTGAGAACGGAGAATATTAAGAATTGTACTGATCCGTTTCTGGCCAGCTATAAGCGGGATATGGGGCAGGTCAATCCATATCCGACCCATGGCAAAGGACCCAGTATATTCTTAAACATAATTGTGCTCTGTTCTTGTACGGAGGATAATAATTAACCCAACTAATGTTCTCCCAGCAACGCCAGAAGGACAAGCACGCAAAACCCCCTTCGGCCCCCGCTAAATTCCGTCATTGGGTTAGCTGTGGGGTTTTACAGGGGAAAAATGTGAAGAGAGGCTGATTCCATTGAATCATTAATAAAGCACACAACATTACATTGTTGGGAAATAAAGCTTATGTTATAACAGTATGTTTGTGCATATTTATTAAGGGTGCCAATAGTTCTGGAGCTCACTGCATAAAATTCTCATAGGTTCTTCCCAGTCACTGAATTGTCATAGCTGGTTATGTTTAGTGTTAATTTAACAGAATTTAATTTTGAAAAGATGTTTTCTCTTTATATGCTGACTAATTTCATTGGAGGAAATATAAGCATTATGATTTATAAAGGGATGGACACAAGTAGGCATGTCCCATGAGGACTCTCAGCTGCAACACTGGTTTGGTAGCTGGTATAATAGCTGTCACCATTCAGTAAACTGTGACAGTGTCCTGCTGAGATGTGTGACAGGATGTCGAAAACTGAACTTTGAACATACCAACTTCCCTTCAAATGAATGCTCAGTCTCAGATCTACAACATATTACATTTCGGACACTCTTCAGCAATACACAGTGCATTTGTACTGTACGAAAGTTTGCTGAGATCTAGAATGTGATGGAAAAAGAAACTTACAAATGCATTACTGCACAGAAAGATAGCCTGTAAGACCACTGTCATTTGCTTTGAGTATGTGGAGGGGGTAGAGAAAACGATATGGATATACTTCATACTGTCTTCTCCACAGCCAATCTTATGCTCACTATTAGGTGACAAACAATGATATTGCTGACTTGATTGTCTGTCAGTTAAATACACATTGAAGCCAGAGCCACAGAAAGAGAGAGTTGTGTCGAGTCCACAGAGATATTCTATAGAGGGGGGTCACTGAACTATGTTCTATGTTTTTAGTGCTATTGCAGGTCGTAGGAGTTTCAATTTGATCTCAATAGTTCCAAAACTTGTGCACTTGTTATGTCACAGAGTTTAAAATGATGTGCAGTTGTAAAAATGAATTGTACACACGTAAATATCATTTTACAAGTACCAAATATTATTACAAGTTCACAACTTAATGGCAATAAAATAACTTAATATAAAACTGGTTTTGTGTGTGTATGAATGCGCAAGAGCATTTTTGTGATTTTGTGTTTCATTTGAGTGTGGATAGAGGACATGGATCACAGCAGATGAAGGTGAAGGTTCTATTCTACAATGATTATAATAGTCAGAAAGCTTTTCATGGTCTGGATAACAGGATATCAGAACTGCAACATTATTGCAACTGGAAATCACAGATGTGTAAAAAGCAAGAGGAAGGAAATGGTGGTGAGTGGAACTGGCAGGGGTGCAAATGAATGCAGGCACCTTTGTCTGATGTCTCTGAGACTGCAAGAGATGAGACATGATCACGTGTAACTTCACAAAGGAGGGCCATTTGCTTTGCTAAGTCACAGCAACTGCCCCTGTTTTCATGGTTGTGTTCCCAGCTTAGAAACACATTTAAATCTTGCCATTGCAAATTAGCCATTGGAATCACTGCCCAGCTGTCAAATTTGTGAGAATTTCAAGAGACATGCATACTGTTATTATGTAATGTTGTTCTATTTTTTCCTGAGTTGGATTTGATAATCATAATGGAGCTGTCTCATAATTATGGCTGGGGAAATAATCAAGCATGTAAACCATCAGAGTTGTCAACATGAATTTCAGCACAGTATCCCACATTGCATACTGATGGATTACATTTATTTAGCAAGTCTTCCAATGTATCTTTACACTACAGGACAAACTACAATGGTTTTGAATTGAAAAACAAAAAGTCCCCACATACAGTGTGAGAGGGACATGTAAGGGCAAATAACGTAAATATTTTGGTTCACCCAAAATGTCATGCAGTTTTAAGAGTATCATGGTAAACATAGTAAAACATTATGGGAAATAAGCTATACAGTTATACAGAATAATTCACACATGACAGGTAATTCTCAGCCAGTATGATTGCCTTCTTCATGTTTCACTCGAGGTTTGTAGAGAAGGAGATAGATATTACACTCTGCAACAGTGCAATAAATGAGGAAGACAGAATGCACAAGACTTCAAATATACTCTTGTCTCTTGTTGTCTATTAGTTTAATATTGCATTTAATATACAGAATGAGTTCAATGTGTCCTTTATCTGAGGCTAAATTGTTTTTAAAGTAAATGTAACCATAAAAAGACCTAGATTCGCCAGGAAATCCATAGTTTTCGCAAAATCATGTGTGACACAATTATTGCCAGCCCAAGACATTTTTAACTATATTAGCATGTATATTTCATTTTTGACTTTTATCTGAGTATTTAGGAACTCTTAAGTCATCATCCAGGACTTGTATCACTGGTGTTTAGATCTGAGGTAATACATATTCCAAACAGCTTTCGATGGCAGGGAGGCATTCAAAAGTGAGCAAAAAAAATAGGGTGCCTTCATTCAACTGATTATCAGGGCTGTCGAAAACAGCAAACTGGCTGTTGTGCCAATAGAGGAGCATACAGTGAACCTGATATTTGGTTGTAGTTTTAATTAAATTACATTTAAATTATTTAATACACTGGAATAATGTACAGGTATATTATTTTTATTATGCCTTGGTGAGCTTTCTATGAACTAACCAGTTAACTTGATATTAATCACATTAGTTTTCCATGATGTAATCCTGTCTTCAACTTGTATTTTAGAGGGAAATATGCACCGGTGTCGATAGTAGCACTGTAAGCCTATTTTTAGAGCAAAGCAATTTAATTTCCGACAGTAATTTAAGTCTGTTTCAAGTGAAGACGGGGAAAGAGAAAACGACAATTAGGGAAATGGAATGTCCTTGTTCCTTCAAAATCAGTTGGAAGCCACACCAGTTACAAACGCGGCATATGTGTGGCAGATGTGCAGAGGTGGATCCAGAGGTCGATCATTTATACATCATACCTCCAAAAAAATACTTCCACAAAGGATGCCCTCAAGTTTCTTTGCTCAAGAAATGTTCGGGGGGCTCCTAACTTCTAGCTTCTAGCTCTAACAAGGAAGATTTAACGGGTTGGAATTTCCTTAAAGATGGAGGACCATTGATTTCCAGGTCAGACAAAGATAGAAAGGGAAAAATAAGCAATGTTCTCCCAACTCATCAAATATATAGGATAAGACTCCATGCAGTTAGCTTGGCAAAGGGAGGGCATATTGCTGAGTATAGAAAACATTTGGAAAGCAATAAAGCATTTTTCCGCATTCACTTTATTTTTTATATTAATTGAGAGTGCCAATTATTCTGGAGGGCACTGAATAAGCAATACTAAAATCAAGCAATGTCTGAGACCTAATTACAAAATAATGTAGGGCTATTATATTATGCATGACTCGGTATTTTGAGAACTATATATAAAGAACTACAAACACAAAAGAATGGCGACATTGAACTGCCTGATAATCAGCTTAAGGAAATGTGTGAATGTGGTTAAAATTCAACCATAAGCACTGGATATGACCTAAAACAACAACATATTTGAGCAAATTATTTTGACCAAGCAATACTGAGACATGTTATGTAAAAGGAATAACTTGTCACAGTAAATCTTCCAGATTCAGATGGTTTCACAAATCTACAGAATGTATTATGCAGTCTGAGTGTACTGCAGGAATCGTGTATTGTGAATGCATGGCAATTGATCATTTTAGATGTAGTCTGACACAAATGAGAATGGTACATTCTGGTGGGGTCAACAATGCATAGCAAACAGTGCAGCCATCTTACCATTATTTGGCTTCTCCACATTGCCAGAGGAGCAGTCTGATCAACAGTAAACTTCAACAAAAGGGCAGAGGAGTCTGCTCTTCCTTTGCCATGATCCCAAACATAAATCATTTCCCAGCTTTAGGGATTTAAACCCTCTTGAGATAAGCTTTTTCATTTTCATTAAACCCTGGACTCCCTCAGTGGCAGAATATTATCAACCTTCCACACTGTCATGGAGGAGAGCGCAGCAAACAGGAGCGCATCCCTATTTTAAACCGGCGCAGTTCTGTCGTGCTCCAACTCTCCTATTGGAAAGACAGGAAAACAACGTTTTTTTCCCTTTCTAATCTTGTGACAATTCCAGTGGCGGCATTACCAGAGGGCCGAGCCGCTGATCTTGTTTGGGCCTTGAGAAATAAAAGGCGTCTGCGAGACATATTGGCAACTAAAAGGACACACATTGATTTTCCTCATGGAAATACAATGAGAGGAAGTAGACAGTAGCCCTTTTAGCGAGTATTAATTAATAGGATGTCTCTGGGGGAGATTAAATTATATGATTCCTTGGTAATTCATCACCGGTGAGGAAACTAATGAAGGTTGAAGGTGAGCTTTCTGACGAAATGAGCTCTAATGAAGCAAATCTTTGTCATGGATATGGTTTCAACCGACCACAGCTTTCCATACTGATATCTACCCCTGGGACTCAAAATACCACTCATTTCCTGTGCACGGTCCCCAAAGACCAATTGTATGGATATTACAAATCTTTAATGGATGAGCTTGGATCGAAGTTGCTAAGGGCGATGTGGAAGAAAGGGTAAGACGAGGGAAGGAGACTTTCTTTTTGAAGATGAACCACTTTTTGTAAGGATGTAGAACATGCAGTTATAGACTTTTCCTTTCATACCACGAGCTGGCGTTCAGATTTATTCAAGGAGGGCTTTTCCTCTATGAAGAGATTCAGCGGCTTCATATTGCAAATGGCACTGGTGGCAGGAGCCAAAATTGTTTGATTTGAATTGCCATGGTGAATACAGTCTCATTATTCTGTCCCAGTGTGAATTCCTCCCAGATACAGAATGGAAATGACATCCATATGCAGGGAGCCGGTAATGAAAAGGCAGTATAGATGAAGGATCATTATTGGGCTTATTTAACTAATAGCCAAGCAGTGGAGAAACCTTGCTCGAATAGGCCCTGCATTGTCACAGAGCTATGAATAGTAATGATGATGACCACCATCATGACAGCTCAGTGAATCAAGGCTGTGTCAGCGCAGGGAGTTGGTCTCAGAGGACAACCTGGCTTTATGAATGGGGAATCCCGTTAAATAAAGTAAACCTCAGGAGTGATATCCACTTAAGGAAACACAGCTATGTCATCGGGAAGCATCGTCTGAAGAGCTGTTCAACACCGTCATGCTGTTCCTTCTAATAATCGATTGTTTACGCGGAAAAAAAAGGTCTATTCTCATTCCACCCCAATAAGTATATTGCATAATACCCCCATCAGTAAATTATTTCCCTCAGATCTTGTGATACAGAGATTACAGTCAGGGGCACTTGATGATGCTAATTAAATAGTATTAATTAGAATATCAAAGTTGAGCCTTGCCCTTTGAACATTTGCCAAGGCTGCAAGCGATTAACTGCCACTATAAAGACTATGCTGCATTAATAGTTTGACCCTGTACATAAACAGATCACTATGGCAGCACTATTCCTGAAGGCAGTGTCATACCTGCAATTAATTACAATACTCTATTTCATTTACACCACTATGAATTGCTGCTATTGAATATAACGCGTGTCAGTGGATGATCTTTGTAACTGCTGTTGTGAACATTTTTGGCTTATAAGCAAAGTGGTTATTACTCCCGCAGGCAAGAATGAGTATGAATTTCATTTGCATTAATCACTGCAGGTACAGTAGGGGAGAGCGGGGCATATTGTCACACTTTTCACTCATTTATTGATTGCAATATATCACAGTGGAATAAATGCCATACCAAATGAAAGAATCAAGTCTCAGGCACATATTTTGTATTCATTACATTGTCATATCTTATTTCATTACAGAGACTGTTAAGTAGAGGATGTGTACTTGTGGCAACTTGCCCTGTCAGTGGGTAAATTGTCACACTATGTGGATTAGTTGTTACATTGGATTTTTAAACAAATAAGAACACAACCAAGTCATTGGGAATATTTTCTTGATTTAAAATTCTAAATTACATTTAACTTCATCAAAGAACCAGTAGGGTTGGGGATGCCCCCCAAATACCTGCTTTGCTCCCCAAAATTGCTGGCACCCTTGTTAATGTCAGTGGTGAAACTCCACAGCCATCAACAATCTCTGTGACAAACAACTGCAGAACAACCCCCTTTACCCCCAACCCCTTTAATCTCTGCATTGAACAACAGCAGAATGCTGAGGTAGTGAGTCTAGTGTTGAGGAATAAAAAGTGAGAACTTGCCCCGCTCTCCCCTACATTTCACCTTGGAGTATCCAAATATTACTCTTAATATTTCTGTGCGGCTGAAGAGTAATTACAAAATTATAGTAAGAGAGCCAAAGCCTCTTACTATACTAGAATTCATTCATTCATTCATTATCCTAACCCGCTTATCCTGAACAGGGTCACAGCATACATTGGGCGAAAGGCAGGAATACACCCTGGACAGGTCGCCAGTCCATCACAGGGCACACACACCATTCACTCACACACTCATACCTATGGGCAATTTAGACTCTCCAATCAGCCTAACCTGCATGTCTTTGGACTGTGGGAGGAAACCGGAGTACCCGGAGGAAACCCACGCAAACACGGGGAGAACATGCAAACTCCACACAGAGAGGCCCCGGCCGACCGGGAGTCGTACCCAGGACCTCCTTGCTGTGAGGTGGCAGTGCTACCCACGGCACCATCCATGCCGCCTATACTAGAATTGTGAACTAGAATTGTGTCTGGTGGAGCTGCTTTTTACAATAGCCATTTTTATGTTTATTCTATGTCTGAATTTGTGACATTATAAAAATGACTCACTCTGAACATATATCATCAATAATTGTGGAAACATATCTGAGCATGATATTGGGGTCAGACTGGGGGTGACATGGCTCAGGCAGTAAGAGCAGTCGGAGGGTTGCCGGTTCGATCCCCCGCCCGGGCTGTGTCGAAGTGTCCCTGAGCAAGACACCTAACCCCCAAATGCTCCTGACGAGCTGGTCGGTGCCTTGCATGGCAGCCAATCGCCGTCGGTGTGTGAGTGTGTGTATGAATGGGTGAATGAAAGCATCAATTGTACAGCGCTTTGGATAAAGGCGCTATATAAATGCCAACCATTTACCATAACACTTAGGAAATATATAATATATCATTTCACAGTCTGTCTGTAATGTAATATGTATTTTGAGTTCTACTCAAAATAACAAAACAGAAAAAGCATATTGAATAACTAATTTTCTCTTTGTTTAACAGTGCCCATTTTAATTGTGCAATAGAACTTGGTATCGGTGCACTATGCAGTACATAGCTTCAGACCTGTTGCTAAGAGACAAGCTTGAAAGTGCAGGGGAACCAAAGGGAATGTTAAAACGGACAGGGCTTTTATCACTGCATGTGTCTTCTGTAAGTATTCACCCGGCCTCAATTTAGTTGATTGGAATGAATTTGCGTCATGGAATTTGTTCCCATGACACAGGAATATCACTAAACCCTGAGAACTGAAGGCCCACAAATCAGATTATTTTCAGAAAATAAACACATTTTCAGGGTAATAATTGTACATTTGAGCCATTTTAGTGTCTTATGAAAAGTAATATTGATATTAGATGCAGCTACAGAGATAACCATTCCAATTGTACTGTTACTTTTTAGTATTTAATACAGTAAGACATTCAATAGAGCTGTTCTTGGTCTCTGCCTATGTACACTAAAGAGTGTAAAAGTTCCAGAGAAAAAAAATCTTTCAGCAGAAATGTGCCTGATAGCAGTCCAAATCAGGTACATTACAAACCTGAATGCTTTGATTGTGCTGTACTGAACTATCTCTATGGTACATTTAATTGTATTCATTCACATGCATGCATTTGTCGTATGCAGACAATTTATTATTTTGTTAATAATATACTTCTAAAGATAAAATTCTCTAAATCAAATATGAAATACTATACTGTATTTTTCTAAAATATAATTTTTAAAAATTGTGTAAAGCTCCTTTCCTCCTTTCATATGATATCAAAAAATGGCATGGTTGGCTTATCCATTCAGTATTATACAGTCTATCATCCTTTCTTAATTTGCATCTCTGAACACAATTGTCAATTTATTTATTTTTTCCCCTCTTCTCCCAATTTGGGAGCCAATTGAACCCTATCTATTCCAATTATTTGCGTTAGTTGGGGATACACCGCCTACGACCCCTTCTCTTGGCGGCCCGGAGAGATCGGGTGATCCAGAGAACGACACACCTTCCTATTCGATCCTACTAACTAGCCAATTATGCCACTACACGAGAGCCGGCCAGAGGTCAGGCTGGTTTGAATATTTCTGCAACTTCTGATCTCCTGGGATCTTTTCATGCACTACAGTCTCTAAAGTTTACTCAGAGTAACAAAAAATATCCAGTGAGCAGCAGTTCTGCTGACAGAAACGTCATGTTGATGAAAGATGTCAACGGAGAATGGCCAGGCTGGTTCTGTCATCCAAGAACAGAAAGCTGAGGCTGCAGTGGATGCAGGCGTACCAAAACTGGACAACATAGCCTGGTCTGATGAATCTTGATTTTGACTGAGGCATACAGATGGTAGGGTCAGGATTATGTTAACAGTCCAGGCTGGTAGCAGTGGTGTGATGGTGTGGGGAATGTTTTCTTGGCACACTTTGGGCCCGTTAATACCAATCATCGCATGAATGCCCCAGCCTATTTGAGTATTGTTGTTGACCATGTGCATCCCTTCATGGCCACAATTTACCCATCTAGGCTTTTATCTCTGCACTGTTACTATCTTAATTTATCTCTTCTTTTTAACTCAATCTGCTGCAATGCGAAGCACTTTGAGCTGCATTTCATGTACGAAAGGTGTTCAATTGTTCAATGTTCTTCAGTGGCCTTCCCAGTCACCGGATCTGAATCCAGTAGAACACATTTGGGATGTGGTAGAACGGGAGATTTGCAGCATGAGCTGACAAATCAGCAGAAATTGCATGGTGCAATCATGTGAACATGGAACAGAATCTCAAAGGAATGTTTTGGGAATTGAGACTGTTTTGAGAGCAAAGGGAGGCCCTACCCAGTATTAGTTGAGTGTTCCTAATGAAGTGCTCAGTGAGTGTATATTATGCATCTACAAGGCTTCTACAAGGCCATATGTTACTGTGTTGCACAGAAATATGATGATGCCCTGTGGCATTTGCACATATAATTTTAAGGCAATGTGACATGTGTCACATCATCTCACCTTCATTACTTTATATTCTGGTAATTCATGGTATTACTTTGCTGCTTGTGACATGTACACCAGAATCAAATGTCAGGTAATATGAAGAGCGTGTAATTATATCGCCTATTTTTCTCAGTGAGTCACAGTACTTCACAAAATTACACCCCCCCCCCCCCCCCCCCCTTTATCTCCAAAAAGTACAATGCCCAGTATATTGTCAGTGCTCATACAGGTAGCTGTATCAATCCAGGACATGCTGTCCTTCTAAGCACACAGTGGCTAGCACCATGTCTTGTCACACTGTAGTTAGCAAATTGTAATCATGCAGACATGAGTCAAAAGGAAATATGTTGCGTAAGGCAGTAAAGTAAATTGGCCTCATATAGGTGCGTATGCCTTTTGTATCCCCTAAAATTGTGAAGTAGAAACTATCCCAAAGATAACATTACACAGTAGTTTGCCCTTTAGGCCAAAAGAGGGAAATAACAGTGCACTATTTTCTCTATGGGACAGGGCTTTAGTAGGGATTTATAAGTGGTAGAAATTGCCCTGGACTCAAAGTCATTCCAGGTTTAGTTGTTTTGTGTGCCAAGCACATTCATAACCCGTAGAGAAATCAGGAGCCGCTCCCCAACACAGAAACCCAAGCTAGAACCCACAGGAAAACACTACTAGACTTAGTTTCTCCTTTAGAATCAAACGTATCATACAATATATGGCACAAATGGTGCGGGAACAGGAACCCACCCACCTTTGAAGTTGGGAAAGATATTATAACAAAGCCTTGGATTGCTTTATCTGTGAAAGTAGGATTGTTTTTTACCCCAGATAAATGTAACAGTGGACCAGCGCAAATACAAATTCCCTTTCGCTTCAAGCCACAGGAGCAGTCAACAGTGTCATATTTCAAGAAAGGCACATGCATAAGGTACACATATCTTTGTCTGCATAGTGCATATGCCTTTTAAAATGGTTTTGCAGGGAACCTGTGTAATACATGTTGCAATCCATATTACATGTCTTCAAATTATATGAACACTTTCTTGTACTTGAGTATCATTCAGAATATACAAATCATCACTGTATACGTAATAGCATATAATGCCACAGTGTTCCCAAAGAAGCTGAATGGAGGATGAGTTTGCATTTGCCAGCCCATTTAAAAGCACTCACCCTGTCCAGAAGGGCTTTAATAACAGGTGTGAGCCCTGGTTTGCTTCCATCATACGATTGAGAAAATGAACTTGGAATTGCCGTCAGACTGAGTGCGGAAAGGTGCGGAGGATGGGGTCCTTGTGGGAACCAGTTATCAGAGCAGATTGCAGTGAGCAGTGTGAAGGTACTGCCCAAGGTTACCTGTGGGGGACCAAGAGGACAGGACAGGCAGAACACGGACTTCCTCTCAACCCCTACACATTCTCAGGGGAAAATAACACTGTAGCAGTCAAAGCAATTTTAGCAAAATGTAGCATTGGCTGTTCTCATATTTTGTACATCCATACATAAAGAAGGAGGAAACAATGCTGTCCTGGAACACAAGTGAAAAGGCAATGTAGTAGGAAAGGATACGAAGTAGTAAAAAATGACAAAAGGGTGAAGTAGTTATTGTAACATTAAATTTTGCTTAATCTTTCATTAATAGTTAGACAGAAATAACATCTCTGCAATTATCACCCTGTCCAAATAATAAATCTACTGTGTATTATTAAACACTAAAGGTCTTTTCACACTTGCCTGGTAAAAATACTTTTTTATATTTATTATACATCCATATGTATAATAACTTTAACTAAATTAATATTTGCTCAGATATGGAAAAGTTGACTTATGCATAAAGTGCATAGAAAATACAAAGCTTTTAGAATAACATGTGTAATTATTACTTATTTCATGGTATCATCTGATATTGAAAAATCATTAGATTAAGCATTACATTTTGGAATTGAATCTACTATAACAATAAATAAATATTTTTACATTTTCATAGTTATAGACAGCTAGCTAGTTGTTTGCCACAAAATTTCCTATGCCACCGTGATCTCTGGAGAGACACAAACTGAATGTCAACATTGATACTCATTTTACAATTACAATAGTCGGCCAGGTGTTGGTGTTTAAAATGTAACACAGGTGCAACTATTTGTCTCTGCCATTTAAATGTCTATCAGTTTGAAAAGGAGATGGAAAAGGCTAGCCACGATGTTAATTTGTGGGTTGGTAAAATAAATTATTACTTTTTATCTCAGTTGTTTTTAAAGCCTTCCAACAGACACTAAAATGGCAGAGAAAAATAGTTGCACCTGTGTTCCATTTTAAACACCAACACCTGGCTTTCAAGTAAATCAATCAACCAATTAAATTCTATTAATTGACCAACTCGGGTAGCTGGTGAAGGGCCACTCCTTCACAGTAATGCTTTGCATTTATCAACATTTCAGTTATCACATTTAGCTTGAGTTCATTTTCCACAGTTGTCACTTGGCAGGTTAAAATAGAAACTATAGCTGTTATCTTCTACCAGCTATCTAGGGTACTTTCATGTATTCTTTTTAATGTCCAATTCCCTCATTTTAAATAGCTGACTGTCTGCAACCACAGCTGCATTCATGCGTGAACTGCACCGATTCGGGAGAGTGTAGACAACCAGGTTCTCCTTCGAAACACTGTCACATATCTGCTTCTTTTCATACTGCAGACTAAAGCTACAGCTTGCATTGAATCTATTCAGAGGAAGACCTTGCATACCGTAAATTCTCAAATTGTGTCCGGGGTCTTTTATTTACTTAGGCTGCACAAAGCACAGGCCTTTATTTGGGGCAGGCTTGTATTTGAGGCAGGCCTTTATTTCTTATTAGGCTTCCGTTGTAGAATTTTATTCTTAGAAATAAAGTAAAAGACTACACTTAAAGTGGGCCAACACTGTTCAACGCTTCCTGTAACCGTTCAGAAACGCAACTTTTGAGTAGCTAAACCATTAATGAAAGCCAAAACAGATGCGTCTTCATAAAATACCAACTTGCCAGACACGCCTTCATGAACAATAACAAATTAGCGTAGATAACAGCAAGTTAAGGATCTTTTTTTCCTAAAGTCCGTTTTATTGTGAGACATGCGTTTCGTTTGGAGCAGCATACCGGTAGGATATCAAAAGATTTTCGCTTTGGTTTGGGATTTAATTTACTTTTGGACTGTTTGATTCAATTGCTAAATGTTGGGACTGATGGGCACTGAAATCTGGCGGGTATTTGATGGTTCACTGTTAGGTTTTATGCAGTTGAAAGAGTGTCAGAATTTCCACCCGTCTGTTTATTGCAAGTCAAGGCAGCTGCTTTCATTCATTCATTGAACGTGCGCTGTGTTGTAAATACATGGAAACCTTATTGCATAGCCAAGTAGCCTAAATTGAGTTAATTTTTAATTTTTCCTAAAAACAATTGTGTTTAAATGTATACTGCTTCAGCTTTTGGCAAGCTACTCAGAAGGGGGCGGCAAGCGACTGGTAGCTTGAGAGCAACGTGTTGGAGACCCATGGTGTAGGACAACAACATTTCATTGGCAACAGTATTAAACCAACTAACAATATAAAATATTAAGAAGAGCTCTTTTATTTCATTGAGTTAAATCGAAACAATGCCTTCTAGTGCTCATGGACTGATAGCCCTACTGGTAGGCAATATTACCCCGGCTTGTATTTGGGGACCGGCCTTTATTTGTCCGAATCGACCACGCCCCCGGCTATTATCCGAGGCCCGGCTTCAAATAGAATCCCGGACACAATTTGGGGATTTACTGTATGTGGGTTTAACATGCTTGAGGGTGCTCATCCGACCAGCGCTAGATAGCAATGAAATGCGGAGCCATAAACGAATGAACCCTCCAATACCTCAGCAATACCTCAGCAATACAATCACTAATATACTGGGGCTCGTGTCACGAAAGTTGTGAGGTGTGAGCTGAGATCTGTGAGATAGATTTCTCATTACATTACATTAATGGCATTTGGCAGACGCTCTTATCCAGAACGACGTACAGTTGATTAGACTAAGCAGGAGACAATCCTCCCCTGGAGCAATGCAGGGTTAAGGGCCTTGCTCAAGGGCCCAACGGCTGTGCGGATCTTTTTGTGGCTACACCAGGGATCGAACCACCAACCTTGCGGGTCCCAGTCATGAATCTTAATCACTACGCTATAGGCCGTTCTCCTGCTCTTTTTGGAGTGTTTCACATACAATCTGCAACCTGCAAACGCATTTTGCAAAGTGCATTCATTTAGGCAATTAGGAAATGAGCAATCTCAGCCCCTTGAATGGTTTTGTATCAAACTTGCATTTGTGCTCAATATTGTAGCATTCTTCTGTTCTGTGTACTGGTAAAAATGCTCATGCATTGTGACTTTGTAAAACCACTAGCGGGCTAGTGAGACACAAAGTTAATGTCAAGCATCTATGTTTACATAAATACATATGAAATGTTTTAAACATGATGAAACTGCTAGGCATAGCATATAAGAATGACAGAATGCCAGTTCAGTTCCAAAAACTAATTTACATGCAATTTAAATTCAGACAACAAATCTGTATTTTACAGGACAGTAATTTTGAATCTGTGCTTTGTGGGGAAGATTGTAAATTTTCACTGTAGGGAACTGTAATGTGATAGAATTGCAGGTGGTATATTACCAATGTTGGAGCAAAGCAGCAGTACTGATGAAGTCAGTATACAGTACAATCGATTGTGGAGTGGGTATTAAATGTAGCAGAAAAGCTCAAATATTTTGTTGTGGTAACTTCAAATGTCTCTCTGATTTAAATCTTTAAGGAATTGAAGTGAATTATCAGAACTTATTTGAGTGTGCTGTGGTTGGTACCCAACTTATCAAATTTGACATCAATTACTGCATTCATATCATCCCATAATTAGTAAGTCTGAGTAATTAGTGTGAGGATATATACTCATCGAGCACTCCATTGGGAATATTTTTACTTTATTAGATAAGATAAGATAAGATATACTTTATTGAACCCTGTGGGTTAATTTGTCCCATCCTAGTTACCTACAGTGCAGCACCTGGGGAGCAATGTGGGGTTAAGGGCCTTGCTCAAGGGCCCAACGGCTGTGCGGATCATTTATTGTGGCTCCACCAGGATTCGAACCACTGACGTTGTGGCTCCCAGTCATGTACCTTAACCACTACGCTACAAGCCACCCCAATTACACCTACTTATTTATGTGATTATCTCATCAGCCAATTGTGTGGCAGCAGTATAATGCATACAATCATGTAGATACGGGTCAGGAGCTTCAGTTGATGTTCACATCAACCATCAGAATGGGGAAAAGATTTTCTTTGGTCCTGGAATCATTGTTGGTCCCTGACATGGTGGTTTGAGTATCTCAGAAACTGCTATTCTCCTGCAATTTTCATGCACAACAGTCTCTAGAGTTTGCAGACAGAGGTGCGAAAAACAAAAAAAATACAGTGAGCTGCAGTTCTGTGGGCAGAAACGTGTTTGTGCTGATTAGTAAATGTATTTTGTTAATTAGAGAGGTCAGAGGAGAAGGGCCAGACTGGTCAAAGCTGACAGGAAGGTGACAGTAACAAAAATAATCACACATTATAAGAGTGGTATGATGAAGGGCATCTCTGAACACACAACGCGCCCAATCTATAAGTAGATAGGCTACAGCAACACAAGACTTCCATCCATCCATCCATTATCTTAATCCGCTTATCCTGAACAGGGTCGCAGTGGGGCTGGCGCCTATCCCAGCATACATTGGGCAAAAGGCAGGAATACACCCTGGACAGGTTGCCAGTCCATCGCAAGGCACACACACCATTCACTCACACACTCATACCTATGGGCAATTTAGACTCTCCAATCAGCCTAACCTGCATGTCTTTGAACTGTGGGAGGAAACCGGAGTACCCGGAGGAAGACACGGGGAGAACATGCAAACTCCGCACAGAGAGGCCCCGGCCGATGGGGATTCGAACCCAGGACCTCCTTGCTGTGAGGCGGCAGTGCTACTCACTGCACCATCCGTGCCGCCCAGCACAAGACTTAATAAGTCTAATAAATACCTAATAAAGTGCTCACTTCAAAAAGGCAGCACCAGGCTCTGTAGTAATTCAATATACCATGTTTGCTTGTTTGGACATCCACATGGTCACAGGGAGAACTTGAAGAGAAAGGCCCTTGGTTGGGATTAGAACTCAGTACCTCAGTACAATGCTATTCACTGCACCACTGTGCCATCCAGACAGTTTGTCCAACCTTCACTTTTCCATTGATTTCTGTAATAATGTGGCACTGATAACAATAATGCAAAAAAAGACAAGATAAGCTAGTAGCTAGTAGCTAATAATACAAATGTGATAGCTTTTAAATGAGACACCAAGCTATCATGTAAGTGTCAAAAGGCTACATACAGTATAACAGAGCACACACACGCATAATGTACCACAAAAAAATATGTATCATTTATGTAGAATGATGCACATATGTATACCTATTTTTTTATTTTTGTTCCCAGTCTCTCCTACTATATTCTCCAAGGTAGAATATCCATTCATTCAATCCATATTTCAATGAATATGAACCAAATACGCTAAACATGCTCGCTCATGTAGCTACAACATTTTAATATTTTTTAAGTTCACAGAATTCATTCATTGTTCTTCATTAATATGCCACTATTAAATAAATAAATAAATAAATAAATAAATAAATAAATAAATAAATAATTTCATTTATACAAGCACGTCACCTATTTATTAGTTTAAGGTTAGAGAAGGATCTCTCTGCAGTGGCAACCATCACAGGCAATGTTTAAAAAACTATTTTGCTGTAGCAGGAAGAAAGCATCTAGGCTGTTGAACAAGCAGGCGAGTTAGACTAGCTCTGCAGTGGGTCAATATTTTCCTAACCTAGCTGCTAACACTAATAGTATTTTTTATTTATTGTAATAATCAATATTATGTCCATGGTTATGCACATTCATATTGCTACCCCGCTGAAAAAAACAGTTCAAACTAGGCTAGTTTTGAAACAGCTGATAGCTACAGGCTACCACCTGCTCGTTCAATAGGTGTGCTAAAATATATCTTTTTTTTATCCAATTTTATTTATTTATTTTTCCAATTTGGTAGCCAATTTGACCCCGTCTGATTCAATCATAGCTAGTATTAGATACACAGCCCACACCCCGTCCCTCAGCGGCTGGCAGGAGAGCGACACGCCTTCTTCAAGCCATCTTGTCTCACAAGTCGTGACCGTGATTCCAAGGCGCTCGAGGTGCTTGTTTTTGTGCGGCGATCTACTACCCCTGCCAAGTCTCTCCCTCTGGAGCAGCGAGCCAATTATTGCTGCTCCACATGAGCCAGCCAAACTTGGCTTTTGGCAGGACCGAGAATCAAACCCCGGTCCCTGGTGTGCAACTGCAGCAAACTGCAACCGCAACTCAGTTCAAAATGTGGCTCAGCCAATGACTTGAGCAAATGTAGGCCTATCGCAGATTTCAATATTGCTGTGCGAAACTGCAGAACTACCTTTTCATGCAGCAGGGGGAAGCAGATTGATAGCCAAAGCATGGATCTGTATCCATGGGTGTGGCTTTTGATTTACATTTTTTATGCCATTGCAATCAATGATAAATTAAATGTCAAACATGCTGGTGATGAATGATAAAAGCCGGCTCAGTTTTTAAATAAAATAAACTCTGCTGTAATCAAATCACATACGGCATTTTGTTCATTCTTGTGTTGAGTTTGCATGCTATGTAGTTGTTTGTTAATTCACCTGTTGTGTTTTCAATATTATATTTTGCAAACAGTTACCTTTTGTATCTGTACACAATTTTCTACCACTGCCTAACTCTATTATCAGCAATAGAAGGAAATTCAGTGGTAGACTCAGACATCCTTACAAAATATTAAGTGTCAGGATGTCAAAAGTGGCCTGTGGATCCTATGTCAGACAATCTTGTCTGTGATGTCATCTGCCAGTGCCCGGATATGAGTTGGCCAAAATATATGACACTGCTGTTCTGGTCCTTTAAAGGGGCCTCTCATTAATATTCTGCAGGAGAACTGTCCAGTGTTCGTGGAAAAAATAAAATCAGTCATACAGAGTTTTATCTTAGCCAAACTGACAGACAATTTTCACTCATAAGTGTTTGGTGATTGAAGCCTCAGGCCGTGGAGTGCTGGAATGGGCTGTACTCTTAAAATTGACATGTTTAAGCATTCCGTTTACAGTAATTAGCAATTTAATCTCAAAACATTTCTTGGAAAGCACTGAGCTGAATCTTTCATTTAAACATCATCTAATTATTACTGCTCAATGGACGTGTCAAACTTTGGTCCCATTAAACAAGCCGTAATTAGAGGTTAAAATGTGACAAATTCCAGGAAATTTAGAAATCACAGACCATGTAACAAACATGAAACTTCACTATTAAGGTTTCTTGCCCCCTTTTAGCCTGAGCAAAGAATGAAATCAGATAATTGCACACGAATGTCAGGTACTTTATTGAGTGGCAGCAAGTTATAGATGTTGCATAAAGTAAGCCGTCTAGTATGAGTTATTGCATTCAGATCTACAAACATGCCATTTGTTGTATGGGCTTCAGAGATGAAAGGTCAAGGGCACACAGCATCACAATATATTACACCTGTATGTTTAAACAAGGTTGAGCATAAGGACTCTGCAGTACCCATTCATGTCCTTACCAATTTGCCAGAAAGTGAAATGTAACTGAAAATAATGGTAATGCAGCTTTACGGAACTGGGGTTGTAAAGACAAGGCTTGAAATCAAAGAAGCGCTGTTGTGCATTCTGAATACCTACCTAAATGGTTTGGTAAACATCCACTGTCAATATCCTGAAGTAACAGAAAACAAATATGCATCTATACTTTGAAAAATAGCCTTCCTTGGGAGTTCATTTACGCTTAGATACTTGATTTGTCACATTTCTGAAATCTACAATAATTCAGCAGATTGTCTGTGATTAATGATCCTGTTACACTACAGTCTTTGACCTGACTGGTGAAGCAGGTGAAGAGATTTATGAATCGGGCAGGCTGCTCAAACCTCATCTTTGCACTGCTCACCCAGGTGAAGTGGAATTTCTTTCTGCTCTGCATCGCCTGAGTAATGGAAGGACCTAGTAATAGGCAGGCACGAGCAGATCAAAGGGAAAGGTTTAATGCCATTGCTGTTAATAATGCTCCATTATTGCTTTTCTGACACATAGATGGCCTCCACTCAAACCTTATAATGCATACATGTTGCCTCCTATTCATTTAATTGGTAAATTAGAATACATAAAAAAGTGTACAACACATGGGTAAAGAATTATAATAAGTGTACTTACAAAGTACAACCTGAGGCCAAAAAAAACACCATTTCAGAATTAATGTTCTACATTGAATAAAACACTTTCAGAACATAACCAATTGTGTTAAATTTATGGTTATATATAAAACCCAAAAATGGACATAAGGTTTGTTATGACATTATATTAAAGATGAAAGAAGGAATGAAAAGAGTTTGGACGGTCAATCAGCTAAGCAGGGAACTCTGAGGTATTACCTTTTTTGGAAAGCTTTTGCCTTTGTTCCCTACCTGCCTTCTGGATGTGTTCCCAAATGATTTTTTAACACTGACATCACTCCAGTGACATATAAACAGGAACATCAGAAGCCTCTTCATCATCCTCCAAACTGTCACTGTGGACTCTGTGATTGTTGCTCGTGATTTAATGTTATAAAGTGGCCACTTCAGTCCCGGTTCATTGATGGATTCTTTATTCTCCCCAAGCATTTTCAACAGCTTCACTATAGCAAACAGAATCTGAAAGGGAGGGCGAATCTGGCAGTGGAATAAGGCACAGAAACACACAACCACCCCCCCCCCCCCCATAATATGCACATGACTATTACAATAAAGATAATACTATATTTCTATCAACTGACTACTTCTTTTACACAACCGGATTTTTTAAACTCTATGGCGACTCACTGAGGAGGCTAATTTATGTTGAACCATTAATTTGTTGTTAAAATAGTGGAAATCATAGAAGCAATCTAATTCAAATTTAAATTATGATATTTATGAAGTATCACACTTCAAAACTTACCCTCCAGTTACAGCAAGTTTGACACCTCAAGAAACATCCTCCAGTTAAAGTATGTTTTAACACCTCAAAATGAATCCTGCAGCTAAAGTAAGTTGACACCTTGAAACATATCTTCCAGTTAAATGTTTAACATATGTTCCCACAGTTCAGGTTACAGAAGCCAAATGCGGTATGAAAGATTGCAGAATGAAAGCAGCATGCATTTCCCTCATCTGCCCTCGTGAGCATGGGGAAAAGATTAAAGCTTACAGGAATGAGAACTATGGCACTACAACATGAACCATATGTGCTAACACATCAAACATATCATTGCAAAAGCTGTACTATTTCAATTGTGTGATTATCACTGCCATGATTTTATTCAGTTCACCAGTAAGCAATGCAATTTAACAGAAAAATATGTTCTTGGCAACTTGAAGATTCCTTGTTTTCTTTGTTTCAAAATGTCATTGGCTCCAGTCAAGCAAGGAAGGGAATATTTTCCGTATTAATGAAATGCTATTATCAACATTTTGTATAGGCTCTCTCAAACACGATGAGCCCAAGTACAACCATCTCTGACTAGTACTTGCAATGTAGCTGCAGATAAAATGTGTTACCCCCATCTGTGTGTAATAAAATTAAGTATAACTTCAGCTCATGAAATAACTGACTAGGGTAATGTTATAGAAGCTTAGTAAGGGAAATGCAGTATTTTACACCTCATAAGACCCTTAATATTATTTAGTTCCAAAATATCCTCTTTGGAAAACTGCCTAGACATAGATTAGAGAAAACAATGCAGAATGCTAATTTTTGGTGATATTGTCCTCATATTTGAAATGGAATTTGTCCAGTGTTGTGACTTGGCTCCATTGAGTTTCTAAGCACACCAGCCAGAGCTACAATAATTTGTATCCAGAATCTGTATACAGAACATATTTTCAGTGAGAAAGAAGCTTCCACTTTCGCTGTTTGACCTTCTGTAACTTTGTTTTAGTAATATTTGGAGTAATTTTGACTCTTGGAAAACAAACCCCAAAGGGATACCGTTCAGACAAGACCAAGATTATGCCTGTCGTCAAAAGAATAGTAACCATTTTATTTTGGGTATGTCATTTTTAAACTTGTGTCAAGAAAAGGGGTGACACTTAAAGGTACAAGAGGCAATTTCAGACTTCTAATGGTCAAGAGAGGAATTGCAGCAACAAACACCCTCAAACCACAACACTGTTCATCCCTCCCCCTTCCCTGTGAACACTCTGACTTTTTAAAAACCTCATACTGTATAATGGCCATTTTTCAAATGGTCATTAAAATACAAACTTTAAATTTAAGATTTTAGAAATTAGATTAAATTATAATAAATTGATGTCCTGACACAAAGCTTGTTCCACACATTAAAAATGCAATTATGACTTATCCTAGCTTGATCACTGGTAAAACTGTAAGGATCTTTTCCGGAGAAAACTTACAAAAACACATTACACAAACAAATTAAAGCAAAAACTGAAAATGGGAAACTGAACATTTAGATTTTTGTGTGGAAAGTTTACATGATGATGAAGTAAATTACTATTTGATGACAAAGTAATGCCACTAAATACAGTATGTCGTATTCACATGCAATATGAAAAGTATCAACGCATATGGTATCGTCTTGCA
The DNA here is from genome assembly GCF_963514075.1 of Conger conger. Classification (NCBI taxonomy): domain Eukaryota; kingdom Metazoa; phylum Chordata; class Actinopteri; order Anguilliformes; family Congridae; genus Conger; species Conger conger. Next base: position 29,747,532 of record NC_083762.1, read on the forward strand.
AAACATGTAATGTGAAATAACATTAGAGCAAGATAAATTTAATTCATTAATTTTATCACAACCTCTCAAATACTGAATATAATCCCACTGTATATGCAATCAATCTGCCCAGTATGACAGCACACTTCCATATTCCTTAGGTAAATAGCCCCGATATTTTCCTCTGAAATAAATGAGCACGGTCATTTAAAATCCGTGTGGTCTGCAGATTGGGGCTCTCTCCCCTTCGCCTGGCAGTCTGTGGGTGCATTGAGAGGGGCCACAAGACGGACAATCGAGCATTGAAGGGCGTGGGGCTCCCGTGAATGGGTGCAGTGGCAGGATCCAGATGTGGACCGGATTCTGGCGAGAGGTGAGGAGAGAGGCAGGTCAGAGGCATGCTGGGAACGCTAACGAGGGGCCTCCCTGGGAGGGCGGACGGCCTCCTCACAGGCAACCCAGATAAAATCTCAGCATCAATGAGGAGTTAAGATCTGTATAAGCATGCCGTATTTTTCAGGGTGTCACTAAAAGTGTGGAAATAAATTGGTTTGCGTTTTTCCTCCAACATGCACTATCTATTAAAAAGGATCACCTGTGGCTTCAATTCCCAAAGCATAACAGTGACGAATCGGGGAATCTCAACATAGTTAGTAGTGCAGTATAGAAATAATATGTTAACTGATCTTAATCAATGTCTACAGGAATATTCTCATTGTTTTATAAGAAAATGGATCCAACAAAAGTGGACAAATAACAAAATAACACGAAAGGTGTCGCCAGAAAAGATTTAAAGATCAAAAGGCATTGTGCACATACTTCACTGCTTGCGGGCATTCCTGAAGTGTGCATGTGTGGGCGCATGAGTGTATTTGTATTTTCACTGATTATTTCATATTTCAACTGATTTCTTGAGTCACCTTTATTTTACGTCAGTGGTAGGAACCAGAGGTTTCAGCCTGTTCACATCCACACAAAAAGCATTCCTCTTTCTCTCTTACCATTTTGTGATACACATACTAATAAGAAAGCACAGCTCAAAGTGCTTGTTTATTGAACATTTCTAAAAATCTGTAAATCTGAAAAATGTCTGCGTTTTTCAGATTTACAGAATGAAAAGAGCTCCCTCTGTTGGTTAGAATTGCATGTTGCAACAAGACAATTCAGGTAATTGACCCAGAGGACTGCAGTTTGTTTCCATCCCCTTAAAAAAATCTTACAGCAACATCCATTGTGTAACATCAGTTACTACTAAGTAACACTGAATAGTTTAAATAGATAAGAATAGATAAGTATTACAAATGTAATAAAGACTATGATAATAATAAAAAAACGTTACGAAATGAAACAACAGACATAACCATTTGGTGTTTTTCAATATGCACACACACACACACACGCACACATGAATACACGCACATACACACAGTAATACACACACACACTTACTTCTGCTTGTAGTAATGTAATGAAACACACACAGTCCACAGTGTGTGCTCCATTACCTACCTCATGGTGACACAGCCTTCTCTACCAGGAGCAGGGACTTGGAGATCTCAGCTTTGGATAGGTAATGTTCCACCTTCCAAAGGGGAAACCGAGCCGCCCACTTAATCAATCAGATCTTTAATGAGCAAATATATGATGGTGAGAGGAAATGAGGTTGATAATACATTCACCATAGATTTCTATTAGCACAATTTAATGGCTAGTAATGGCCCTGGCAAATGGCGATCGGCCGATCGTTTAATGGCTGCCTGAAGCATGTGATAAGCTGAGGAAGACTGCTCTTGGAGTGTGGAAATACTCCCCTTTTCACATAATGCCCTTAATTGAGATCAAATAAGCAGAAGATGCAGGGTTAGAGTTATCCCTTGGCAGCGTTGTAGTAGAGTTAGTGTTTGTAGTAGAGTCCAGTGTGAATTCTTTCCATAAACTTCATTGCACACTTTTACTTGAAGCAGTAGGGCCTGCTGATCAGAACTGATATGACACCACTTGTCCTTAGCCAGTACCTCTGCAGAATAATGGTTTATGTGGGGTATGGAGACCTACATAACAGGGACTGTCACTATTTCTGGCACACAAACAGTTTCCTCCATGCAAATCACAGGAGATATTCTCCCCACAGCAAGGAACATATAAGCCAACAGCTGTCACATCGCATAGTTATTGGTTTAAACCTTCAAGTATGTGCATGATTAAACTACTATGACCTAGACTCCATGGGGATTCTTCCCACCATGGCAGGGGCTATAAATTGGCTTAGAGACCGCATAATTACCCCTAAGCTACTGGTCAACACTTACAAATCATCAACTGTCGCAGTATGCTACTTGTATGCCTCCGCTCTCATTGTTTCTAGCTTCCCTTGTAGTGTGGCTTTCAGTGCGGAAAACTCAGCTGTATACACAACAAGAGTGGCTATGGCTATATCATGTTGGTCACCGGAGACACACAAATCACCATTAGCTAAATGGTCACTTCCTTTACCAACACACACAGTGTGTAATCACTGTAATGATGGTTCCTTATGCATGGGTGGTAGGTTAATGATGATGTGGGTGCAGTTCCCAGTCTGCCAGATAAATGTACTCAAAAAGGCCAAACAGTAACTAATTGTAGTCTTACCTTTTTGTAGTTGTGAGCTCTCTCTCTAGAGCTGGGCTGCCTAACCCTGTTCCTGGAGATCTACTGTCCTGTAGGTTTTCACTCAAACCCTAACTAAGCACACAAATTCAACAGCTAGAGATCTTGTTGAGATGCTAATTTGTAGAATCAGGTATGCCAAATTAGGGTTGAAATGAAAACCAACAGGATCTACCTACAGTATCTCCAGAGACAGGACTGGCAGCCATTTCTGCAATCTCATTGGCTCTAGGAAATTTATGCATTCAAATGATCGAGATGTTCTTGTACGTTTGCAAAAAAGAAATGGCACAAATCACCTATACGGCACTAATACTAATACTTCATATGAAAATAAGCCACAGTGCAAAGCAGAAATAAAATGGAAGAAAGTGATCACTTGAGCAGAAATACATGTTCACAGATTTCATTATTATATTCTACAGTCCCTATCATACAGTCGGCTTTCCGACACTGGGAAAATTGTTCATTGAGAATTTGTGAGGTCTCCTACAATACTCCCATACTGTTATCACAAGCTTCAGTTGAATGTGTGAATTTGTGTGTGTGTGCGTGTGTGTGTGTGTGTGAGAGAGAGTGAAAAGCCACTTGTCAAATTGGTGTGAGCTAGCAGTTGTGGTGACACCCTTCACTGTCACAGTAAATGCTTGGTCATCGCCCGACAAAAGCAGTTACATCGGTGTTGTCTTCACCGTCATTAAACATGCACGATTATAGCATACAGTGCTTCGTATTCCACACACACCCTACACTGAACATTTTTTGGCTTGTATGGAATTAGTCCATGGCGGCACAGATGGTGCAGTGGTTAGGGCTGCCGCTTCACAGCAAGGAGGTCCTGGGTTTGAATTTGAATCCCGGTCGGCCGGGGCCTCTGTGTGAAGTTTGCATGTTCTCCCCGTGTTCGTATGGGTTTCCTCCAGGTACTCCGGTTTCCTCCCACAGTCCAAAGACATGCAGGTTTGATTGAATACTGTGTGTGCCCTGCAATGGACTGGCAACCTGTCCAGGGTGTATTCCTGCCTTTCGCCCAATGTATGCTGGGATAGGCTCCAGCCCCCTGCGACCTTGTTCAGGATAAGCGAGTTAAGATAATGGATGGATGGATGGAATTAGTACACACTTGCATAAAAAACATATGCAGTCACAGGTGTATACATACTCACATGCATGCACAAGTCACGACACTGGACAAATCCCCTTTCAAATCTGAGGACAATATCACCTTACCTCTATGTCTAGGCAGTTTTTGAAAAAGGACATTTGGAGACTCCAGAAGGACACATGGAAACTAAAGGATATTATGGATCATGTGAGGTGTAAAATACTGCATTTTGCTTACGAAACTATACAAGACTTTCTATACTAAGTTTTATCCTATGAAAAGTGTTTATACCTCCCCCCACCTGTCACCTTCCCACTACTTGTCTGTTTCAATCTCCCTATCCTTGCAGATCTACTCAGACAGCAAAGGTTGAGAAGATCATAAAAAATAAGTACAATAATCACAATAATACCATCTTGTATACCAAAATATTCATTGCGATCCAATGATTTTGAAGTTTCTGTCAAATACCCAACCCCCATCAACAATTCAAACACATTCTATAATTTCACATGCTATTTATTATTAAAAAGCAGGCTAGCACCTTATTTATTATTCATTTATTTTATATATTTCATTTTATTTCTTTCCCTTTTTCTCCCAATTTGGTAGCCAATTGTACCCTGTCTAATGCTCACCGAAAATGTCACTTAAAATGCCCTCTATTGTGGAGTCAAAGGTGTATTCACTGACTTCCTGATGTTCACTCAGAAGAGAGATTCCTTCTCCCGAGGAAGTCCTCAATTTAGATGCAGGCATCGCAAATGTATTACTTTTTTTTTTTGCGATCTCAAGAAAACTTGAAAACTATAACTATAAAAACAACTAAAAAGTTGAAAACTATATCTCTTTAATAATTTCAGTGACATAGTCGGTTCTTTGATGAGCTGAAGTTATACTTAATTTTCTTACACCCGGATATTCTCTGCAACTACATTTCAAATACTAGTCAGGGATGCTCATACTTAGGCTCATTGTGTTCTAGAAAACCTATACAAAACATAGATAATATTCCTATGTACAAGTACTTTTGTTAAAGTATACAGCGAAATGGACAACAATGATAATTCCTCCAGAGAAATAAGTCAACAATGGACATCCTATTGGCATTTCTCCATGTTAGCACATTTTTAGAATGAATAACTATTAGGCATTTGTTCTGATGGACTGTTGTTGTGAAAAGGATTACCTTACTTCTTGTAGTCTGTGGATTTCCAAAATGCAGAGGTGAAGTTACCCCAAGCTTGTTTTACCACCCATATTTAACAAAATAAGTTACTATTGTCACTAAAGCAATGGCATCTTAAAATAGGTTATGCAGATAGAATCGTGAGCTTTAACACTTTCAAACGGTTTATCCTGTTACAATAGCGATTGAAATTTGTACTGTGAAAAAAGGAATGATTGCAACAAAACCTGGGCCGGTGAGATTTACGGCATTAAGCATGTTAGAAAATTAATTATTTGGATCTGTTAAAAGCTCCTGATGATGATGAAAATGTGTATTCCAGCACCCTTGTTTCAATGCACCTGAATGGCAAATGATGGCAAATGATTGAATTACAGGAGGAAATGATTAGATTTTATTTATGTATTCCTGCTGCCTCTAACCCTGCAGTATCTCCAGTGGCTGGCTGGCTGGCTAGTGCGCTCATCCACTGATGCAGATCTATTTCTGATGGAAAAGTGTGGGAATCGACTAACCTTCCAACCCTTACAGGCAAGCTGCATCTGTCGCCTTGTAATTGAAATTATCTGCATAAAGGTTAAAGGATGTACTGTTCTATTCATAAAAGTTGTCAGTTGCACATAATCCTAGTCCTAGTTTTACAGATTTATAAAGCATTACTGCATTTGTGAGTTTATTTTTTTCCTTATTATTCGCGTTACACAGGCGGAGGTCTCTTATAAAGTATGTTTTTTGCATCTTGTCTTGGGTGAAAAAAAAAAAAAACATGTAGTGCACATTTCAGTAATGTGAAGTACTGTATATAGTCCCCTCCAACAGTATAGGAACATCAACACCAATTCCTTTGTTTTTGCAATACACTGAATACATTTGGGGTTGAGATAAAAAACATGAAAAGGAGTTCTTTTGGTCACCTAAAAAAATTGAGAAGTCCCCTATAGACACAAAAACAAACTGCCTAAGGAGGCCATATGAATCAATGGCTGCCATAGTCTTATCTGGCACAAGGGAGTGATGATCACATCTTTTAAGAAAATCAAATAAAGTTGAAATTCTCTCCAATGGAACTTTTAATAGAGGATGTTGTAGCAAACTTTCACATTTGAGGATTTGTTACAGTACCCAATCACCTGTAGACAAGGAGGTTATGGATGGTAATTTGACAAATTTGTAGTCTAGACAGCCAAGACAATGAGCACACTTCCTTATGGAAGGAGGTAAGTGGTACTGCTAGGGCATGTGCAATGCAGCCACTGTCAAAGCTAGAATACATCAAAGTACAGATACTTCTTAAAACACAAAATGAGATGAAATAGGCATGTTTATATTTACATTGCTGGTTTTTAAGCTCATTGAATGTCTCTAGGATAACTGCTGAACCATATGCAATATTGTCATGAATCACTAAGCACATGCATAAGATAAATATTCCACAACATCAAAACATCTGTTGAGAAAGAATTAAGTCACTTAACCCAGCCGTAAATTGAAGTCATTGGTAAGAAAAATTAACCATAAAAAGAAAGACAGTAATATGATTGGGCAATCGCTGGCACCATCTGGTATGATGATGATGATGATGATGATGATGATGATGATGTTGATGACTTCTAAATATTGCTGCTTAATCTCAGCATTACTGTACAGGACACCATGTCCTGCCCTTGTACCTCATGCATTTTCTACATATGCAGTGATTCTAGTTCTTTCAGGCACAGACAGCTGCTCATCTCCTCAAAAGTAAAAACATGAGGCAGCTAGCACTATTACTTGCAGCAGCGATTTGTGCTAATGCCATGTAATAGCAAGACATGATACCCCACCAAGTAGAAATAAAATGTGGCATTTGCAGTCATATGATGACACTTTTGCTTCCACATTTTGTATGCGTACTTATCATATTCATTGTAATGGTCTTAGTAACTCAGGTTACTTTCAATGCATTGTGATGCACCACAATTGAAGAACGGCAATTAATCTTCAGGCAGACCCAAGCTTGATTCCATTGTTGCACTAGCGCCTAATATTTTTATAACTCGCACCAGTTGGTTAGGACTAATATGTTTTCATGTGGGCTTAATCTAAAATATATATATTATAAATATTATATCATAGCTGACACTTGACATAAGTGAAACCATTAAGGATCCTGATGAGCCAAAGGTGTTTTCCTCGTCTTCCTCGGAAATATTCACTTGAGAATACTTGAGGCCAGAGAGATGAGAGATTCCTTGGAAGTCCCCCAAAGGAAGTCTTCTATTTAGACGTAGGCATTGCAAATTTGTTGTAAAACGTCAACCTTTTTAACCGTTCAATCTCAAGAACAGTTTTCGCCAAAGATGTTTTGTCACACAGGCAGAAAAATGCTGTGTTGTTTTATGAAAGCCTAACAAACTATACACCATTGGAAACGTAATGTCATTAGCTAAAATGTTTCTCAGTCGTAACTTCAATTCCATACAACTAGCCGTTTTTACCTTCAGCTGAAGTTACACTCTTTTTATTTATTTTTCTCACAGATGGGGATCACATTACTGTGCAACAGGATTACTGATACTGATCAGAGACATTTTTACATGGACTCTCCTTGTTCCAGGGAGCCTATACAAAATGTAGGTAATATCATTCATACATACAAGTACTTTTGTAGAAGTATGCAGTGGACAAAACTGAAATTCGAAGTAAACAATGGACTTTCTACTGTGTTTTTTAGAATTGCATGATTTTGCATTTGGTTTGCTGGACCCTTGCCTGTCATTACTTTATGTATATGGATAGTGTATGGCTTTCCAAAATACCCCCACACTTGTTTTGCCACACGTTACAAAATAAGGAACTGTTGTTGCTAAAGGAGTGGCATCTTAAAATAGGTTATACAGATAGAACCGTGAGTTTTAATGCTTTCAAATGGTATATCCTGTTACCATGGAGATTGAAAATTGCACTGTTAAAAACGTAATGAATGCAAAGCAACCCACACCGGCCCAGCCCTGGGACTTAAAGAGTCATGTAATCAGTTCAATCTTACACTGTTATTGTCTGATCCAACACAACCTAATTTTAAAAAGGTTTATAATTCTAATAGATGTAATTTTGAGCAACAGACCATATACACTCAGTGATTATGTGATTAGTGACAGTGGTTTCATGTTTCATTTGGTGGTTTGCTACTGTGGTAAGAATTTTGCTGGCCGGGAAAAAAATAATTGCGAGGTCCTGACAATAGGGGCAGTCGCATTGCATTTCGGCCTGTAACAGGCAAAGAAGTCATTTGCAGCAAGGTCAAGAAACCATTGTGGTTTAGGGTTTGCTTTTCACACAACCACCACCAGGTGGCAAATGTGAGGATATTGGGTATATCTTAAATAAATGTAAATGTTTGTAAATGACTGTTGACATAGCCATTTCTGACCATTTTTTGTATATTATTTGAAGCTGAATTCTATCCCAACAAAACATACATTTCCTGCAGGCCAACATTCAAGAAACGCTATAAATGCTCCTGAATGACTCAGCATTCAACAAGTTCTCTGAAATCATTAGCCTGCCTGATCATTTACCTCCTGAAGGCTGCTGCATAAATGAGCTTGATGACCATGTTAATAATTTACTTAATAACTGTATAGTCCTCCACAGCATGCCTCTTAGATGTTCCCAAGGCTACCACAGAGTGTATGCTCCTAAACTGTAGCACACCCTGCCCCTCATCATCAAAGAGGCTGATTCAGTTACCATTTTAAATAATGCCTTAAAACACACCTATTTAAATATGCTTTTAATAAACCAGATTATTATAGATTTTTATTATGTCCCTATTGTATTACATCACAATATCATTACCTTTTGCCTTGATTTAATATGTGGTGTTGTATTTATGATATGGTGTTGCATAGCTCAGCCAATTTATATTATTTTATTGCTCTGTAAAGCATTCTTTGTGTTAAAGGTGCTCTACAAATAAAGTTTGTTATTATTATGCTATGAACTCCGCAGTTCTCGATCGCAAAGATGCTTGAACATGATTGTATGCTGTAATTATTTGCATTAAGCTTACATTAAGACTGCATAAAGGAAAGAAATGCGATAAATGTTAAGATTGTCTGAGAAAAATACCTGATTATGCACGGTGTTCGCCACGTTAAATCTCTAATAAACTAAACTGTCCGTGATCGTCTGCTTTTATTATTTCATTTATTCATTTATTTTTACTTTATGGATTTATTAATTAATATATAGCCTACAGATCAATTCACAGGAACAAAACATCCATTTTTTTGTTTGGAAAGCCCTGGTCTGACCACATCTGCCTCTGAGCTTTTGCCATGTGAGATAATACAAAATGCCATTATTATCTTAACTTGGTTCTATAAAGGTCAAATTCATGTGTGGATGAAATAGACTGACATTTTAAATGCTCGAGGAGAATTCAGCTTGCAGCATTTAATAAATGTAATTCATTGGGGTTGAGATAAAAAACATGAACAAGAAACAAGAGTTCAGTTCATTTCTGATTGCTCGCTTCATTCAAAGGAGAAATTTGGCTAGGTATAATTTTGGGAGAATTCACTGAACATTCACCAAAAAGTACACAGATGGTATAAGCCAAAGGCAATGCTTAAATGTGCTAACAGCAGGCAAGAAAAAAAAGTTAATTCCCCGAAATATGCAGTTGATTCACTGACTAAATTCTTAATGGACTAAGGAGGCAATAATGCCAGTATTTAATGCTCAGATTAATCGTGAAATCTTACAGAGCATCCATACTAATGACCTAATTTTGTGTCGGGGTAAAAGATGGAAGAATTCCAGTTTAATCACTGATATTTTCCAAAGTTCTAACACAAATTGCTCTGTGCAACTTGGCCACCAATTTTCATATAATTTCTGTTATAATGCAGACCAACATAAATGGTTGGCATTTATATAGCGCCTTTATCCAAAACACTGTACAATTGATGCTTCTCATTCACCCATTCATACACACACTCACACACCAACGGCGATTGGCTGCCATGCAAGGCACCGACCAGCTCGTCAGGAGCAAATGGGGGTTAGGTGTCTTGCTCAGGGACACTTCGACACAGCCCGGGCGGGGGATCGAACCGGCAGCCCTGAGACTGCCCCCCCCCCCCAACATCTACTTTCGTGAAATTAAAATAAAGTTGCGCATAATTTACTAACAAATAAACCCAAAGGCTTGCATTGCACTATGCAACTTGACATGAGCTTGTGATGAGCATGTATTGACAAGGGAAGGTATTGATAGCTCTCTGGCTGTGTTACAATACTCCTGACAATACTGTCAGCACTCTCAATTTGTTGTCTGTGTGACAATGACTGAACTCTGATTTAGGATTGAAATTATTCTCATTCTTCTTAATATTCTCAATATTGATCAAAACTGCATATAGGTGTAAAATTAACTACACACAATTTGAATGGTTGTGTCATTATCTGGTTAGATATTCAAAACATCAGCTTAATCTAGCCCTTAGTACATTGCAGGTGTAGTAACATGCATAGATCTCCTTTTGTTTTATATGCAATACTTGCACAGATGGCGTCTAAAAGACATGAAAATATCCATTCTTTGATCAAACAGCAGGCAATTGGTTGTGTGCTCCTTCTAAATTGGTATAATACATTTTGTTTTTATCCATCTTAAGATCTATGTTTGCATCCCTTGAGGCATCATCTTTTCTAGAATTAATTCTTCAATTTCCTGACGTTAAAGGCTATTTTTGGAGGTGCTGTGATACATACACTCCAGCAGATGGGAGTATTGAGCTTAAGAAGTGAAGAGGGAGTCTAGTGCGGTACTGCTGGTATTATGCGTTGTGGTATTATGATTATGGCCAGTTTGGGATTTTTTTTATGTGGATGATCCAAAATGCACTAAAATATTAGCTTTCCCACAGAAAAGCATGCTCCCAGTCCCCAAGCCCTGCCCTCTGAAACCAGTTAGGCAGGTTTTGAAGATTCCTGAAAAATCTGGTTTATGTCAATATTAATTAAATGTCTTTATAAGTGAAAAGACCAGGGCTTGTAGAAAACCCAAGGATGTATTGAGCATTCATATAGTTTCATGATCTGCTGTGTTTGATTGATACATACATGTGCTTGTGTACATACTAGGTGTTACAGATCAAACCATTTTCATCATCCTTCTGTATGAAAAATGTAAAATATATCAAAGACAGAGGGCCAGTTGAATACATCTCTCAGACATCATGATGATACAGCGCATGATCCTTCCTGCAGAGGAGTACCACTGACGAATGCCTCGCTTTCCACCAATCAGCAGCCTGTGTTTAGCTTGGTGCAGCCTCCAACACAAGTATATTTTAGGAAAGTCGTGGGCATGCTGTTATTGTGTGGTATGTGTGATTTCATACCACAGCTGTGTAGCTTGCATCACATTCTCTCTTTTCCTAAAAGACTGGAACTTTCCAGCAGTGTCTTTTGTGTTTAAATTTAGTAGTCGCCTCAAAAGGTTGCACTATTACAGCCTTTTGGTGCTCCTTTTCCCAGGAGTGATGTGGCTTGTCATCACAAGATACGTTCAAAAGAGTCCTTTTAGCCCTCTTTCAACCAGAGAGCACATTGTATAATAAATAGCAGAAAGACTCTCAGCGTCACCTTCGGCCCGTAGCTTCTCCAGCGCATTGTTGAACTGCAGACACATGGGTTGCAGCACTTGCTCCAGGCTTCCTGCGCATCCCGGCAGATGGCACCTCCATAGGAGAGAACAAGCTCCTGCTGTGGACACCTATCTCCCGCACTCTGGCCAGACAGCCTCATATGACCTCCAGGCGGTAGCCCACGCAGGGTGGGGCTCTGGCAGAGGGGCAGTATAGCCTCTTCACTAGGGTCTTCTCTGGCTGCTCCAGACCCTCTGGAATGGACTTCAATGCCAAGGTTGAGTGCCTGGAGAAAGACACGCCTAGCGCAGCCGCCGGATTTGCCTTACCAGCTGCTTGGGAATGTGTTCCCAGCACACCCTCTGGAAGCATTGGGCCTGTGGTGGCAAGAGCTGGGCCTGGATTGATGAGATGGCTGAGCACCAATGGGAAGAGGGTGTGAAAGCAGGCTTGGATACAATCACCCACTCAAAGCCCAGCACAACCATACTGTTGCACAGAGTTTTCCTACCGGCCAAGTAAGTTGTACCGCCAGCCATGTTCCTATCGGAACAGAGGAAGAGCGTGTCCATCTTCATTTCTGCTTCCTGGATGATGTTCTCAAATGTTTCTGAAATAACAGAAATGTTCTGTAAGTACACTCCAAAAAAAATACTATTTGGGCATCATACAATTTCAGAGTAATTTTGCTACCTCCCACCCATACGTTTCTTGCCCGTTCATTAACCCCTTAAGTTTCACCCCTTTTCTTAACACAACCTTGAAAATTACATACCCAAAATAAAATGGCTACTATTTCTTGAACCCAGGTATAATCCTGGTGTCTTCTGAAAGTTAACCCTTTGGGGTTTGTTTTCCAAGAGTCAGAATTTCAGCTAGCAAAAAGTGTTGTTTGGTTGATACCAAAAGTAAAATATTTTTGTATTTTGTTTGTGCATCTTGTATCAAGGAAGGCAATAATTCTTGACCTGACAGTACATACTGTATCTCACACCTCAAAGTCTAAGACTGACTTCTAAAGGTAGTTGTCAGTAATTATTGACAACGCATAAGTGTACCTCACAATTAAATCTCTAATCATTACAATTAAGCCAAATGCTATTGAAAAAAACAACAAAAAAAACGGTATGGCATTGATCCTTTTTATTGTTTTTTTATTTTGCTTTAGCTTCAGTGAGAGTTTGTGACAAGTATCTGTCTGACAAGAACATGTCCATTGTGTTTATGTGGAAAAGTTGGCTGCTGGTGTGAAATATCACGAGAACATGCATCCAATTCAATTTCATCATTCTACTACTACAGGCCTTGGATAGGTCTACTCAAATGTCTAAAAGATTACATCTAATAATTATGCCCGGAGTGTGGTGAACATTTGTCATCTTGCTTAAAGCTGGTATAAGATTACAGTGCAGAGATAAGGAATCTTACTCGTCAAAAAGCACAAGTGTGTATTGTCTACAATGAAACGCTTTGAAAAGGTCACGGGAGTGGCACGGGCACAGTTCCCTTGGAAAGATCTATCTTTACACCAATATGAGCTGGAAATAACATTGTGGTAAGTCAAAGTACACACTGATGACAATCCAAAGAAGACCAATGGGCACTGTAGCCTGAATAGAATAGTCTTTTCTACATAAGGACACATTCATTGTGTAGCTTTTAGAAGCACTTTTTATTTTTATTTTGTGCCAGTACTTCTTACCATCACAATCCACAAATGAAGGTGGATGAGATGCAGCTGACCTGGCCAAGATAAGGTTTAGATAATGCACTGCCCATTACTGCATGCATAACATAGCCAATGTGCTTGCAAAATTAAATTGAAGCTACAATTATATCTGACTATGAAACAGAACAGAGGAGCTAGGCTTATTGCACCAATAAGCTGATGACTGACACAATGCTATAACCATATTAATGTATTTACGGACATTCTTGCAGATGTATTCAGAATAGCAGTACAACAGTTCTCTGCTTGGCAAAATTGTATGCGTAGCTTGATTTTTCACAAGCACTATGAGAAATACAATTATTCATAATAAAATGTATATGCCTGTATCTGCATGTTAAAATGAAAATGTCAAATAATACATTTGAATAAAGGTGAGATGTTGCTTGAAAATTGATTGAAAATGTTCATTTAGCAGCCTTGTGCATGAGGACACTGCTTACATTTTTAGTTGTTATTCCTGTAGAAAGCAAACCACCCTTAAAAAGTGTGTGGTACGTAGTCAGACCACTAGATGGCGACTTTGATCTTTAGATAGGAGACGACTATCGGGTAAATGTTTGATTTGGAATAAGTCACCTTTTTTGATGTACATCAGAATTATTCTTTTTTTGTAAGTGGTGGAGCTCTGCCATATTATTATTATTATTATTGAATTATATGTATTTTTGAATGGCAAGATTCCTCCTGGGAAGATCTGCCACTGTTCCAAGTGTTCTCCATTTGGAGATAAAGGCTCTCACTGTGGTCTTTTTCCGTGTTTCCCCAAAGCAAGGCGGTTCAGGTTTTGAATCCCAGTCGGGTCCATTCTGTGCGGAGTATATTTTCCCCATGCCAATGTGGGTTTCCCGGAAATATTTTTTCTGCTTTTGCCAACACTTATGAGGACTATGCATTTCATTGATAAGTTTTCAGGGCACTGTAGTTTCGTACAATGAGTTTTGTATTTGCAGGGCTCACACAATATAAGGCCATGATCACAAAAAGATTGTACCATTCAATATAGAAACTTAAGTCAGATTTGGCTCAAATGAGGTATCCTTTAGATCTCTTTACAATATTAAGAAACACTTAAAGCATTCCCATTTCTAATTACTTTGCAGAATTGTGTCTGCAGAAACATATGCATCATACCACATAAGCATATGTCAACCTCAATGACTCAACCCTCACAAAAGGCACTCATTCACAATGGGCTGTTAACACTTTTTAGAAAAAATTTTAAATGCATGAGAATAGTCATCTAAAATACATTTAGTGAAACTAGTTCTCAAGCTCAATCAGAGAAAACAAAAATATGAAATGTCATGCTGAGATGCATCAGTTCTGTCCTAATTTCCTGCCTAATTCAGAAATCCCATCTGCAACCTCAGGCCTGCCCCATCGCACTGACAGTTCAAGAGGGCAATGACTTGCACACATCTTTGGTAAGTGTGAAATCTTTTTCACTCAACAAAAGAAGTTCACAGCTGGTGTGACATCCCAGGCAGCTTGCAGGCACAAAATCAGGAAAGTCATTAGAGCAACATGGCTATCCAAAAGCCACTTTGCTTTTGATCACATACAGATTCATTGTAACAGATATTTAAACCAGGGGTGCCCAAATGTTTGCCCACCACTGTAAATATAGAATCTACTAAATATAATCAACTAAAGTTCCCAATTTAAGAGGATTCATTGAGAACAATTTAGTTAGCAGGTAAAATAAACCATTGAAAACACAAAATAATGTCTCTGTGGTTAAATACATATCATCATCCGTTACCAAGCTGAATTAATTTGCCAATGCTGTTCTGTCCATGTGCACATATTCAAAGATCAAACTATGAATGACATTATGCATACTTCGAACCACATGCATTGTACATTTTTTGGAGAGCAACACCAAGGAGCCAAGATCCAACCAAAACCTTGAGGAAGTACAGGTATATTTAAACTGCATCATTATGCAGCTAAAGCAACAAAGTCTACAACCCAATAAATTTGCTGGTTCTTCAAGTTTCAATGAAGTGTGGGAGCCATTAATTACCTTTGCCTGTTTGCAACTGTGAAATAATGAAAGGAATGAGACTGAACTCCAAAAGCACAAAGAGGCACCAGAGCACTCTGGCTGTCAGCATCAATTCTACACACAACCCCACAGGGAGCGTTTGAACCTATAAAGGAACGCCTGGGAAAGGAAGAAGGGCAGAAGTGCCAACTGAATGTGTTAGTCTGAGACTGAGGCTAAACTAACAGCATTATAGGTAAAAACACAAGTATGAATTAAGGGCATAAGCCATTTAAGTCTTGGCCCCTGGTCAATGTGTTACCTAAGCTGAGAATATTTACAGGGGCGTCTGCTTCATGTGCCAAACACAGTGCTCCAGAGAGTAACAGGGCTCCGGAGCTGAATCCGTCAACGGCAAGGAGACCGTTGGTTTGCTCATTTGCATACTTGTTGAATTTTTCCAGTTTTCCCACATGAGTGAAATGCAACGAATAAAAAAACACCTGATAAGGTCCAAGCATAAGTGATTAAAAGAGAGTAGTGAAAACTGAGCAGAAATTCTCTGAAATGTGTGGTTTCCTTTAATTGCAATAGTTTTACATTTATATTTCGGAATTTGTCCACAGTATCTTGCAGAGCAGGGGTTGGAAATTACATTTAGCTCCAGGCCAGAACACACTGAGCAGATGGTGGCTGAGCCAGACCATAATTCCTAAATTGACAGTGAATTCCTTTTTTAATTTTACCAACCAAAAGGAACATCAGTGCTCATCTCACACTTGCAAATAAGCACCTGGATGACCCCCAAGCCTTTTGGGAATGTTCACTGTATGTGAACATTTTAGGGGGCTCACTGTATGTGAAAAAAGTGCTACTCAAGGCAATACACCTCAATGCATATGTGAATCCTTCCCACAGAGGACAGGACAAAAATCCTATGTAAAGCATGCATATGCTTGAAATTTCCATTAAGGTCCCAATATTTACACTTGTATATAGATTTTCAAAAGAATAGTCATAATCATGAATGCACACACTACAAGCTGTCCTTCATCAATGTCAGTGTTGTGCCGACTAACGGTCATTTGCAGCAGCCCAATTTCAGGTCAAAGTGTATCATCCTAAATGTGAGGATATTACATGCTTCTTTCCCATGGCCCACGGACAGGGGCTGGCGGTTCCAATGTGTTGGAATGGCTTTATGAAGCACATGCTCCAATATTTGATTGGTTGCTTTGAAGGAAATAAAATGTTTTACAATTTGACAAAGAAAAGGACAGCCAGCAACCTGAAAAGAGATACAACCAGTGGCAGCCGCCCCACCCCTATCAGTATGGGGATTTAAAAGTCAGTTTGCTTCCTTTTCGCTGTCACATCTGTCATTTTTGGCTGGGCACGCCTCTTTCTTCAGCTGTGGGGCTTTTTTAAATAAATACTTTTTATTTATTTATTAATTTTTAATTTTTTTATCCTTGGGTTGTTGTTGTAGCTACATGTATCTTAGCTTAGGAGATAGCAATATAAGATAAAATGCTTATTTTCCACAACTTGTGACCATTTTTCGTTTTATTACAATGTTTTCCTGACAAGGAACCAAACAGGGGCATCATCCTAATCAGCAAATCAAACTATTAATCATTTATTTATTATTTACATCAACTTCAATACTGAAGCTTATTGTTGAAGGTTATTCTCTGTACAGAGTTGTACTAATCCTGCAACAAAAATAAGCAATTACAGTGGGCACCTTTAATAGAAATGAAGAAAAAAGGCTGTATATAATAAACAACACTTAATAATATACATATTATGTTCAAACATATTGGAAAACTATATAATTTTATTTCAATACATTTAGTCTCATGTTTCAATGATTTTATTAAGTAATCTTTTTTAATTCTTTTTTTTTATGAAAACCATAGGAGCCAAAATGATTGCCACCCTTAACAATTACTGTAAATAACTTCAAAATGGAATTGGCAATTTAACTTAACCTATTTTTCTGATTAACGTTAAGCGTCTCTGCTAGGATGTAGTAGGTATACTGTCCAGCAGGACAATGATTCCAAACATACAAAGGGTAGTTCCCATGGATATTCAAAGACTTGAGACTTTTCGGCCGTTTCCATGAGTCCCAAGGATAATATAACCGTGTTACAAAATTTTGCACACAAATAAAAACTTAATCCAAACATGCCGTGGAACCGCAGACTCTGTGACTCTGCATTACAGACAACCAACCCATGCCTATTTGTAAAATAGAACGATTATTTCTTCAGGTACGAAAAGATTCTAGTTAAAATTGAAGCAATTATATATAAAAAATTCTGACCTATAGCAAACCTCAAACAAGACTGGAACGAGGCTTATAGGAATAATGTTGACTAGCCTATGTGCTAGTTCTGTTACCGCAAATAAAATGCATTGGCTAAAGAAAAACAACTGATCTATGAAGGCCAATAAAAACAAACTCTTCCAACATTTACCTGGTCTCCTGCAGTGATTTGTGACCCGTCCAATCTGCAACGTTTTAATAACTTCACTAACTTCATCACATTAAGTGCAACTTTCCAAGCTGAAGTCAGTACAAACCGTAAAATCGCAAACCATCAGTAGCCTATATGCACACACCATACTATAGGTAGCCCATTATATGGCTGCCTGTAGGCTATATTATTTTTAAAAGTAGTTGTCTATAATAACGATCTTATTGGTATAAATCCCAGCGTGTAGTTGTATGTTGAAATACAGTGGGAACGTTTATGCCACATCCAGCACCGAGGTTGACGCTTGTGGTCGTTTCAGGAAATGCAATGGCATGTAACCAGACTGTAGCCTATAATGCAACACAGGCTAAATTTCCTGGCGGGGAATTTCGCACGACAGGTGATTGGACGTAGTAGAAAAGTAGAGAGCAGAGAGACCGTGTGAAATCGAAACGATTGAAACCTAAACCTGGAATCTATGGAAGTTGGAATGTTTATTTTGCTCGAGCAGTTGGTCTCCAGCAGATGTATGTGGTTAGGGGAAGAAAAAGAAAAAAAAAAGAAAGAAATAAGTAGATAAATGAATGCACGTTGATCGGTCTCAGCACTAAGGAATACATTGACTTATACCTATTAAGTTTTACGTTTGCAAGTGTTTTGTCTCCAGTTTTGAGCAAACCATGTTTTACTCCTGTGGACAGCGATTTGAGCAGTTTTATTTTGGGAACAAATAGTCTACATTTTGAATTGAGAAACATTATTTTAAGGACATTTACATCTATTTTCCAAATTGCGGGGCTACGTATGCCTATTGTCTAGTACTAGCTAAAACCAGAAACGGCATATCACGCATGACATAATGAAATTCAGCTACAACGGACCGTATCATTCCCCCCGCCCCCTAGACTGTTGTAAACCAGGAACACGAATTGGGTTAAATGTCCGGACAATCAGTGGCATTCAATCAATTATCTGTCAGGCAAGAGAGAAACAGTAACCTACTGCGTCCAGATTTGAGTATCCCTGGTTTAGGCCAGTTGTTCTCAACCTGCGTCCTGGGGACCTGTGTAGCCGGGGTTTCGTTCCAACCACATATTTTTAAAGAGCCGTTACTTTTTTCCACTTTAATGTCAACTCAAAGAAGGTTTGTCTCGTTATCATTTGCTTTGTCATTGAATCAAATGGTCCGATTTAGTGGCCATGTGTCCACATTTCACCCATTAGGAGCCTATTGCTCAACTTCAGACTTATTTGATCAGTAAACTAATTTTGCTTCCTCTTAATGAAATGCTTTGCAATATAACAATCTCAACATGGGAGGTTTATTCTACATGGCATTTCTCACAATCGGTCATGGTAAATAATTAGGTGCTTTTATTCAAAGGGATTAAGATATTAACATTACATTAAGGTTACATAAAATTCTGGGATTGCAATTGAGGTTGGAACAAAAACTAGCATAAACAGGGGGCCCCGAGAACCAAGGTTGGGAACCACTGCTATATGTGAAGGTAGGCCTACTCACTGGGCAGAAAATAAAAAATAAACCATAATGAAAATTGCATTTACAACCTGCCATACGTTGCTGTATACCTCTGAAATAAGGTGCAGCCCGTAAGTATTTGCTGCAGTACATTTTTTTGTTGGATTTGAAAGGAAACAATGAAAATGAAGATGAAGTGAACCGTCACCTTTAATTTGAGGGCATTTACATCCATAGCATGTGATCTGTGTCGGGATTACACCCCTTTCTATACAGAATTTAACCTCATTATTCATGGTTCATTACAAATCCAAAACATCCAAGTCATATAAACTAACTTCCAAAAACAATCACCAAATGCTTTTCAGACAGAACCAAAACAGGTTTCAATTCGCAATTAAGTAAATGTCTGCCATCAATAATTTATTTAAAATGTACAATTTCATATCTCTAAAGCTGGTTAAAACACTTAAAACACAGTATTTTACAATGCTCCAACTACACATTTGTTCATACAAAAACTATAGTGTTACTGAAATTTGAGTACCTCAGGATAATAAAAATGGCAACTACATACAATATACTATTTCCATACTACTTTAACCACATATAGGCGTAATAGTAGTAACATCAGTAAAATACAATTGGTAATTCCAGAATTACTTTGAGTTACAATAAACTCAGTACGTCTGTCCTCATCTACAAAAATATTCAATCTAATGTTCATTGTCCTTAACAGTTAAGACATGTTTTTGTGCATTGTCCCTTTTCACTGACAATCAACCTCATGTATGAAATAAATAAAAATGATGGATCTTTCGAAGTTAAAGCCCATTGGATTTTATTTTTTCAAAGTTTCATTTATTTGATTTGATATGCAGCCACTAAACTCTGTTTCAGAGACAACACTTTTCCTGGTCGCAGTTTAATCAAGGCATAAAGGTTAATAAGTAATTTTAAAAATGCAAATAAAAAATAAAGTATTATTTTTCTTGCTTCTTACAAAACATTTAGCAGTCAGATAAATGCCCCAGAAAGTATTAGTCTGGTATTAATATGTACTATAAGCTATGGAATTTCACCTGGCAATAATGTCATATTGCATTCATAACCCAATTATGGCTGCATCACATTGGTTGCTGTGGTTCTGGATGGTCTTCTGACTTTCCTTTCGGATATTCCCTCACAAGAAAACTTTGCCATGTGATACATTCACAACTTGGAATAAAAAAAAAAATGCAGTAGATTGATGCCAAGTTTTCACTCTGACACATGCATCCAATAAGCATATTTACAGAGAAACATTGGGCGGGGTCCTGTGCTTAATACATCTACTGTATTGAGGCATTTTACTCATTTATATTATAATCACTTCCAGGCTATGGCAGAAGTATACACTGAAGTATAGTACCATTAGCGATTGACAAAGCTTAAATGTACAGTAATAGGACTTAAGCAAGTAAATTGTGATCGGTCCTTTTACCAGCATCTTCCCGCAGTTTCCCCAACGTCATCCAAACATTAACTGCAGTCCAAGTCCTGGACTTGCATCAAGCGAAATGTCCATTCTTTTGAGTCTTTCCAAGGGAACAAAGTATTTTATAATGCCTTAATCAATCATCATTAATGTGCAGTTAATAAAATTAGAAAAGTTATCAAGGTGGGGCACCAAATTCAGGCCATCTACAGCTTCAATTACATCAGTTCAAGCCATCGCCTTGAAATGCTAGAAATTGGCATTTTTAAAAATATATAATAGATCAACATTCAAGCAGCTTTCCCAATATAATGTTTATTTTCTGAATTGTTCCATAGTTTACTTCTACAAAAATACACCAACTGCATAGCAGGCACGTAGACTCGTATTAAACTTGAGTAATGGTGTTAGCAACTTTATTAAAGCAAATAGCAGCTTAAATTAATGGTTGGGGTATGAACACACGTAATTTTGACAGCAAATTACACGGTTAATATTTCAACTATGAATTTTGAAGCAGTTATGCACTTTAATAAAAAATAGATGCTACTACATATTGAAACTACAAAATGTTGCACTCCAAGTGATCCTGTAACAACCATTCAAGTTTCATACTAGTCCACCTTCCTGCTATACAGTAGGTGTACATTCGTAGAAGTAAACTAGCACGATGGAACCCAATTAAACTGTGGATGTTAGCGCTTAATCGCAGGCTTACATTTGGAATGACGTTGCAGTGCCTAAATTTTTTATTTCAATGTTTGGTGCTTGGAGGCAACAAGGTGAAGCACCAGTATGGTCCAGATTACCAGGGCAAACTACATCAAATATTTAAAAAATGCAACACATTTCACAAAAACTCAGATGGTCAGATACTAATTCGGGTAAAAACGCCTCATTTAGATTTTTTTGAACTGCCCAGTTAAGTTAGCTGACCAAGTTAAAGAAACTTTTTCCAACCAGAAAACCAGATTATATGTGACATTACATGCAGAAATGTTGAGCCAATATTTGAGGGCAACACAAATTTCAATGGAAACATGTTGTATTGAATTTTTTTTTATTAAAGTTAGATTAACAAGCTATATCCAAGACGAACACTGCTTACCTGCAGAAATTACACACTGAAATTCAAAACATATACACCAGCAAGTATTCATATTAAAGAAGGATGGCAGAAGATTAAGCAAAAGCCTGTTCCCTCGGTCCTGCACAGGCCGGGACAAGTGCAATACCTTACCAATGTACAGCATTGCTACTCATCCCAACCTGCACAGAAAGAGATTGCTTGAAGATTCAATGTAAGCAATTCATGGCTATCATCAGTTTTGCATGGATTTGCACAGCACAAGACTTGAAGCTGGATGCAAACCAGCAAAACTGACCAGAGACCAGACAAAAGTGGTCGGAACGCTGGAATCGCAGTCCGATGCATACATCTAGAAGTACTTCAAGTGCTCATACTGCAGTAGATGACTAAAAACTACCTGCACTATAAGCACTTTAATACTGCTGAAACTTATTCATAAGATCACCAGAGGTGTTCACAATCAAATATACACCAACACAATGTCCAGTCTCCCAGAGTAACACGTGAAGCTACATCAGAGTGCATCCAATTATTTTTTTAGTTTTTGGTGGGGGTGGGGGGTGGGGGGGGGGGGGGGCAATAGAAGGATAAAGCAGGCCACCATCAGTTTTGCATAGATTTGCACAACTCAATTTTTCTTGTAGTGCAACTATGCAAAACTAACAGAGAACTGCAAAAAAATAAAACAAAAAGATAAAGGCTCCTCATGTAATATCAGATGCAAGTCACAGCCCTTATGCCAGAAGGAGCACTTAGGGCAGTAGGTGCTAGTCTATTTCACTATCTGCACTAGATGCACCTTAGCACAAGCAGTAGTTTTACTCAGGTCACACGGTGTCAATTGGGGTCATATGGTGGTCAATGTAGGGCTAGAAGTGCCTCCACTGCAGTAGATATTCCATAGTACTACCTGCACTGTAAGCACTTTGACACTACAGTGACGTAACGGGTCCAGACAGCATTTTTGTCCAGGTAATCTCTGAAAAAGGGCACCACAGTTATTTAGGCATATGCCACAGACTTGATCGCAGAAAGACATTTTGTGACCATTTCTGTAAGAGAATATGAACAGAGGTAGTTAGGGAAATAATGTTTTCTATATCCTACTCCTAACCAAAACACAAGGCATACTTGGTGCAGAGTTCATCTCATGCAGTTTCTTTCTGAATTTTCCACAACCTATTTACACCCCACCACCCGCAATATGACAGTATATCCAAAATAATGTTTAAAGCCATATAATTTAAGGGAAGAGCCTACATTGTTGATGCGTGTTAAAACAGATTACATTAATTCAAATTACAAGAAATTAAGTGAAAAGTCACGAGCATTACCTTGGAATTCCATTCAGGACATCAGTTGCAGTATCTACTTACCACATCAATCTTCTTATCGGGACCTACACGGGAGAAGGAAAATGCACATGAACAGAAGTGAGAACAAGGTCCTTTCTTAGCCGAGCACGTGAGAACGGGCAGGCCTCATTAAACGGGTCAAAGGCGGCATTTTCGTAAAGCAAAAGCAGAACAGTTAAAGGGTACCTCATGGTACACCACGTTTTTCCTGGATCATCATGCTCTTAATTCTTTCATGCAACACTGAGGGGCGCTCCGAAAATACATATCAGCAGCCTGGTAAAATCGTGCCGTATAAAGCGATGTTTCAACTTGCCACAAAATATATACGAACATATGAGCTCGAAAATTGATTAATAAAGGCTAATAAAGGCTCGCCAAGGAACTTCGACTATGGATTTAAAAGTTGAATGACATACGCAGCTTGCGGCCCGCCTTGACAGTGAGACATACGCATGCGTGTTGCTCTTAAACAATGTTCACCCCTCCCCCACCGTTCGCTCTAATATGGCGCCGCGGAGTCCGCAAAGCTGAGCATTTCGTACAAAACATATTCCCAAGACTACCCAGCCAACTGGCTAAATTCAGGTGGAAATGGGGTAGCGTTGTCACCTCTTCCTGCTTCAAAATAAGAGCAGGGTATAGCGTTTAGTCAGAAGTGAAATAAAACGCTAGGACAGCCAACTGGCTATTCCCCTTGTAGCTATTACTATAGCATAGATAAATTAGCTAGCTTGATGCTAACGTTACTGAATCGTACAAAAAGCATGCACTGGCCAGGTAGAGAATAAACCCATGTTAAGAGAAGCTAAATGGCCAACGTTGGTACGATAAGTTATTTCATAATTGTAGAAGGACAGCAGATCTTATTTAGTTGGCTATAGTTACACATACGCCCTAGTTGTGGTTGACTAACGTTAGCTTGGTAACATGCTAAATTAAATATTACCTAGCTAGCTAATTAGCCAGCCACCGGCCTGCGATGCTTTGCGCATTGTTCACATTAGTCAATTCAAATTCTACTAATTTAAAAATAGTTTCGGAACAACACGATGCCATGTCCCGTCATACAAATAAGAGACAAACTGGGACTCTTCTGAAGACTCCGTGCCATTTCAAATGGCTATCTAGTAAGCTAGCAAACAAGCTAGCCATACCGCGCGGCCTGCAGCTGCCCCATGTGCTGCGCTGCTTTGTTCTGGAGGCACTTTAACTCACACACCACTGCACACAGAACAGAGTGAAGAAAACTAACTTTAACTTAAACTTAAAATATTTCTACAGCTTCTCCGATATGGCATTCTTGGAAATGCACGTCAGAAGATTAAGAACTCCCGCACAGTTGCAAGGTACCAATCTACAGTACGAGTTCTGATGGGCACTGCAGAGAAACAGCAGCACGCTTTTTCAAATCTCCCTCATTCTAATAACTAACGTTATGGAGGAGAGGGCTGCCATGCGCCTCACCACCACATTGTTTTTATTACGAAATAGATAATTTAAAAGACAATCGCCCCGAAATGAACAACTACAGCTGTCCGGTCAGACTTTTGAAATTAATAAGGCTAATTTCCACTCCCCCCATCCCACAGAAAATATAACAACAGGTTCCTTGTCAATAACATGCGCGTGGTAAGACACTCACCAGCGAAATCCACCATCTTCACTCACTTGCACACACAGACTTACCGTTTACTGTCACTGCTCAGGGCAATCTGAAAAAGAAACTAGACAAAGTTTTAATTCGCGTTACTGCTTATCTACACTTCAAACATCGCACCCATTGGCGTTGATATTTCGCTTTTGTCAGAGTTAGAAAATTGTAGTAAAATTGCCAAAGTGGCGCGAACGCAGCCAGCGTTTAACCATGTGGGTGAATGAAGGGCGGCTCCCGTTGAACGTAAATATCTACAAGCCCAACTCCTTCATTAGCATACATACAACTACTTCCGATCTTTACCATCCACCAATCCAAAAGAGTTGGCTAACGCTAGCTAGTAGTGCTACAATTGTACAGGGAGTACATGCATGTTTTCACCAGTCACCATAAAGCATGAATAACAATATACGAAGTAGTTGGAGATGATTAACAACAGATTAGAAGTCAAAATTTAGTCTAGAACCAATACGTGACAAATATACTCAGCTGTGTAGACGACAGAAAGTGTAGATGATGCCATTTTAGTAATAACGAGATATATAGAAGAAAGTGCACCACCACCACTACTATGACATTGATAACATTATTATTATTATTATTATTATTATTATTATTATTATTATTATTATAAGAATACACAAAGCTACTCATATTTCAGAAAAGATCAAAACGCACTGTTATTTTTTGTTTTGTCAGATGGCAGGCTCAAGATTTAAAGTACGAGAGTAAACGCATGCAATTTGTTATTTATGGAATGTCGCCTACAAATAACCTTAAAACGCAAACCACAAAAAGAAACAATGAGAAAGACCATTACTGAATGAAGGGGATAATGCTTTAATTGCTCATATGAAATCAACATATCTAGACATTTAAAATAAAAAAAATGTATGCCCCTCACACCTGCAACCTTCTAAAACCTTTTTAGCATTTTAGAATATTAAGAAAAGTTTGACCCATATACATGTCAACTTGGAACATGCCACATGACATCCAGTGGTGAAATCAATATTTCCATAACAAATTTTGAAGAGTAAATGGATATTTACAAGTTTTGGGCACATCCCCTGCCTTCTCAAGATGGTTTAAGATGTGTTTCTGTTCACCAGCTGAGCATTCTATAGTGAGCTAGTCCAGCAACATACCAGCTATGACCAGGTAGATGTGTTGAAAACACATCTTAAACCTGTTAAGAATCCCAGCTGCTCTAGCTATTTTTTTCTGAATGGTCTGCAGAGCATTTTCATAAAGTTAGTCAGAAACTTTGGAAATTCTGTTTTATCAATTATGAAATAAATTCTAAAACTAAAATAACATTAAAGGCTTCAATGGCAGTGACCTGTCAGGGGGGAGTTATGTCTTTATGTATGACAGCAGTTGTCTCTGTTGTGTGTTTAGATTCACATTTTGCAGGGCAAAGCTTTATTAAGTTATTGAAAGAAAATCACAGCAAACTATTTATTTGCGAATATTTCCCATACATGTTATTTATATATATATATATATATATATATATATATATATATATATATATATATATATATATATATATATATATAGTATATAATTTTAAATGATACATTTCTATTGTATTGTGTCATTTGTGAAATCATATTAGCTTCATTATGTGTAACTGGTCTTTTGTACCTCTGAAAGGTATCTTCTTATGCTTCTTCTTCTTGTTCTTTCCCTTTGGTAGTAAGTGTAAAATTATGTTTGATGGTATGTTGCATCAGCACAAAGCATGGTCCTTAGGATATTAGTAAATATTTATTATCTTGAAAATAATATACCACAGTTACACAAAAATAGTGAATGCAATTAAACCTTACAAAAAATGCATTTGGTAAACAACATTGTTGCTACTTATTCAAGATCACTTCAATGTCTTAATACTGTTCAGCATAAGCAAGTGCATCATGGGACAACTTTCATAAGTCATAGGGACCAAAGAAATAGTTACAAAAGTACACACGGTGTAAAAGGGTGTGCCAGTATTTTGAAAGTATTTTTAACAGAATGGCTTGTGCTCATGACCTACAGATAAAGAGTGTTATTAGATACCAAGCACACACAGTAAATGGTAACAGCAAAGCAGATATTGAAATACACAGTGAGTCCACCATACAGTTTCCTGGGTTTATGTAACCTTAATTAACTTTTTTTAATCCCGCAGAATTTTTGTGCATTTTGTCTTTGGAATGCCAAGCCAAAACAAATAACGTCTGTTAAACCTGTCAGAACTTAATTCCCTTTAGTAGATTTGTGGTTTTCATATGATAGTGTTAATAAAAGTGAAGAATTTTCAGCTCATAAAAGGGTTTTAAGACTATGTATTGCATTTCACTAACAGAGAAAATAGTTTTTTCAAATTTTGTAGTATTTCAAATGTTTTTGTAGCATATATCAGCATCTGTAGAATGCTGAAATTGGTATTGAATTTAAATAGTTAAATACTTTCATGGTTTTTACTGTTTACCAGTAAACAATCTGATGTATTATAAATAATATGTAAATATACAGTTTGTACAAATGTTAATTACGAGGAAAACCACAAAGAAACATTTCATAATAAGAAGCAAGGTAATGGTGTAAATAAACACAGTTTAATAGAACAAGATGGAGGATTTTTGACCGCTATGTTCTGTTGTTTATTCTGTGGGTCAATACTTTCAACACAAATACTGCTATGTAGTTTTGTTTTACTACACTTACATATTACATATTTTTGTATTAAGTTTGAATTATTACTGTGCTACCATGAAGCAATCTTTTTGAATTCATGTCAGAATTGTTGCCACAGCAATTAGGACTCCATTGCAATCACTTGGGAACATTTTTGTTGTTGTGAAATAATGGATTGGCAGAAATGTTGGTTTATTATCATTTATTTACATTAATTACAACAACACAGTCTGCATAGCAGTTTTTCATTTAGCAGTGTAATTAGCAGAGAAATACACAAAACCAGAGTGTGCTGAAAATAATTACAGAGCAATGTATGGTAATACAGTAGGCTCCAGAATTATTGGCACCCTTGATAAATATGCACAAAAATGTTAAAGTGCTGTAAACGAAAAAATAATACAGTTATTGACATGTTATTTTCCAACGCCCACAAGTAGAGCACTTTATAAATGATTAAATGATTCAGTCTTACATTTTTCTAATAAAAAAAGGTGGCAAAGATGACAGCCATGAGCCTTTTCCTATAATTTGTGATAAGTTTAGAGAACACATTTGGAGGAATTTTCTGACCATTCCTCCATGGAAAAATTTCCCGAATCTTTGGAAATCTATGGAAAATGTTTTGTTTGTTTATTTAGTAAAGGCTGACTTCCTGTCACCCTTCCAAAGATGGAGGTGCCATTTTATGTTTTTTGTCCAACAGACATATTTACCCCTGAGGAAAAGGACCTGCTTGAGCGTGATACAATTGTTTGAATTGTATAATGTAGTACACATTTGTTTTTGTTTCATATTGTTATGAAATGTTTATTTTACATTTGATGAAGTTTTTCCAGTACTTTGTCCAGTATTTTGGTTCATTAATTGGCATGCAGTACACCATCATGCCTTCTAAAGTCCATCCCTATCATCATTTATGTCCAAGACATCCATTATTTTTGGCAATGTTACACAATGCACAATATGCCACAAAGAATATCCATCTGATGGCTGTATTGTAATGTTCCACCTGACTTATTCAAACATCTTAAGCATATTTTCAATAGCTTAACAACAAAACTCCTCTCTATTTGCTTACAGTATGTGTTTTCTTGAGGTTTCCATTGAATGACAAATCACACACTATATAGTAGGGGTATCAAACTGAATTCCCAGGGGGCCGCAGTGTCTGCGGGTTTTTGTGGTTGCCTTTCAATCAGCTATCAGTTAAGGCCTTGGGAACAAGGTGTGAGGATTCTTTAGCAAATTAAAAACTTAAATGAACCACAGGTGCCGGGAACAACCCGAAAAACCAGCAGACACTGCGGCCCTCCAGGACTGGAGTTTGACACCTGTGCTATACGTACTGACAGACATGCCTTTAACAGATTTCTATTTGTCATTGCTGCAATTGTCAATATTATGATCAACCATCCATTCAGTCCTAGAAGGCCTCTGTAATATTTGATCATTTGCATAATTCTTCAGCCAGGAGGTATAACTAATTATTAAAATCTACATCTACATCTACAAAAAAAAGTTTATAGGTGGAAGAAACAAATGGCAGGAGTTGAACTTTTTTTATCACAAAAAAAAGACAACAGATTTGAATCACTGTAGCAATATTTAAACTAATATTATGTCACTTACCTTGCTAAATAAACATTGGACAGGAATATTCTCCCCCCACAAATGATACTTTGTTTTTCCTTCCCTCTGGAAAATACTTACAGTGAAGCATTATGCTACAAACTGGTCATAAATGGCTTTACAATGGCTTTACAATACATGATTGATTGATTATCTTGATCTGGCTGAAAAACATGCTTGTTCTGTTTTTTATGTTTTATATTTAAGCTTATAATATAATAATATAGTATAATTTCACAAATTTTTAATTATGTGCGAAGCCAGTATAGGAACCACCTTAGCCAACAACCTGTTTCCCATTACTTGATTTTGTGTTCATATACTGCAAATATCAGCCTTCCCCATGTTTTTGTGTTCACCTTTCATCGGGCACTTAATTTAAACAACTTTATTGAAACAGTTGTGTACATTGATCAGTTTCTTTACTAGGTACACTGAGTTTACAATATATTGTAATTTTACATGATTTTTCCAGAATGGTTTGTATTGGTTGTAATGTCAGCATCCCACTGGCTACAAATGTTTTTTGATTTTGTAAATTACTTACAAAATCAATTACTTTTAATTACTTTTGGTAAAATGGATCAGTGATCTGAATGCGAATGATCATCCTGCTTATTGCACATTCTAATCATCCTCAACGAACTGCAACTCATCAATTGCAAAGTATTACACCATGTTTACTACACACAAAGGTGATTTGTTTTGGAACCATGACAGTTTGCAGGCTTGTATCATCATATCTCACCCACTCTCTCTGTCAGTTAGTGGACCTGGGCAGCTCTTCCTCTCCATGAAAAGTTTTCCACTTTTAGTAAAGAAGTATAAACTACAACTACTGGAAAACTATAGTGGGCTCTAGAATTATTAACACCCTTGATAAATATGCACAGAAATGTATGTAAACTAACAATACTGCCATTGTCATTAACTTTATTTTTATGTGTAAAGTAGTGTGCTTAGTTGCCATTTTATGGTTCTGAGACTTGGTGGCCGCATGATGCTCCCTCAACATCTTCCTCACCGTCTGTGGGAACAACATGCACCTCTGCATCCTCTTCATGGCCTCTACAGCCATGAGTCTTTTCCTGTAATTTGTGATAAGTTTAGGGAACACATTCAGAGGAACTTTTGACCATTCCTCTAGGCAGAACTTTTCAGAATCATTGATATCCTTGGGATACCACCCTCTTCAGTTCAGACCACAGACCATCTGGAAACTGTCATTGCAGAATGTGGTTTTTGTTTTTACTTAACCATTTCTGCGTGGATTGTGATGTATGTTTAGAGTCATTGTCCTGCTGGACAATCTGCCTATGTCCAAGTCTCAGCTTCCTGGCAGAGGCAACCAGTTTTATTTTTATTTTTTCAAGATTTCCTGGTACTTTGTTGAATTAATTGTGTCATTGTTCTTAAATAGTGCCCCTGGACCACTAGCAGCAAACCATTTCCAAAACATCAATGACCCACTCCATATTTGACAGTAGGCATGAGGTGATTCTCCTTGTCTGCATTCCATAATTGCTGCCAAATATGCTGATGGTGTGTAGGTGCCATTTTATGATTTATGATATGACCTTTTATTATGAGTGGTATGTTTAACTGTTTAGGTATTTTTTTGGGACCCATTACCCGACTTGATGGTCAATTACCATCTGTGTCTTCTGAATTAACAGCTCTTTGGCTTCTCCCATCCCTTTTGACAAAGGAATTTTGTACGCTTGTTACCTTTTATACTCTAGGGGAACAGGAAGTTATGGAATGGAATGAGATTAATAAGGTCAAATTGTATTGCCAATTTCACTTTAATTTTATTTACAATAATTGTTTTCCAAATGTTTTTTTATTACTTAACAGAAAACATTGAAACATGAGAGTTAGTGTATTTAAATAAAAGTATCTTTTCCCTTGTGTTTGAACATAAAATATAGATCATTATTCATGTCATTTATTATATGCAGCCTTCTTTCTCCATTTTTATTGAGGGTGCACTGCCAATAATTCCACTGTATATTATAAAATATTCTGAATTAAGCTGCAGAAATCACATATGTATGTTTCATTCATAAATGACAAATGTCCCTCAAATTGTGAACCAGCTTTATGCCATGATCTCTTGAATATAAATATCTTAAACTGCACAAACAGTTCAAAATTCTCTGACGTATTACTGATTTTAAAGATTCTTACTTTGTCTTGCAGCATATTAATATGTTGGAACGATGTACAATTTTAATGTCCTGTCATCCTTTTTTGAAAGGTCTCAGACAGAGTACATAAAACAAGACCGAATCTGTATGTTCAATGCTTCTTAAGAGTTTGGTGGTTTGTACAGTCTTCAGATTCAGTCCTGATTCACAACAAAGGCCACCTATGAGCTTGCTAAAAAGTGAACAAAATGGGCATATCAGCTGTTAAGAGACAAAATAAATGGACATCCCTTACCCACTGTTATGAGACTGAAAATCAAGCAATTTTATGTCATACTGTCCAGCATTTATGTGAAGTTATAAATTATGGTGAGATAAAGGTGCTATGACTATGGTTGTCCACAAGAGGGAGCAATGCAACCTTGGCAAGCAAGTGCCTATTGGAGTGGTTCTCGGTCCTGGGGGGCTGCTGTGTAAGTGTGTTTTTATTTCCAACCACAATTGCAATCCCAGAATTTTAACAAGCTGTTAACTTCTCTAAATAAGGTACTTGTCATGTTTAGAGGGAATACCCTCTTAAGCCACATAATGTGTGAAATTGCTATGAATGCCATGAAGAATAAAAGTCCCAGATTCACATTGTGTTATACAGCAAACAATTACATAAAGAGGGTTATAAAGTGTAACAGATCAAATTAAAGACTGAATCAGCAGGTTCCTAACTGGTGAAAAAACTAAAATGGTAAAATGGTAAATGGTCGGCATTTATATAGCACCCTTATCCAAAGCACTGTACAATTGATGCTTCTCATTCACCCATTCATACACACACTCATACACCAACGGCGATTGGCTGACATGCAAGGCACTGACCAGCTCGTGCCTCGTGACAATTCGACACAGCCTGGGCGGGGGATCGAACCAGCAACCCTCCGAATGCCAGACGACTGCTCTTACTGCCTGAGCCATGTCGCCCCACTAACCATAATGAAATATTCAAATACAACCAAATACAATATAACCTGTATTGTGTTAATTAATTAATGTTGAAGGGAGAAATTAACACCTGCATTTTGCATCTGTATTCAGCAATCAAATTAGGAGTCTTTTATTTGATCTGCTAAACAATATGTACAATATTTTATGGACAATTGTTTGCAATAGAGCATAAGCACAATGAGTAATATAAGCATGGTACTTTGATTCTTAATGTAAAGGAATGGCAATTTAAGGTAAATATTCCCTCTACAAAGGACCTAATTTAGAGAAGTTACCATCTTGTTAAAATTCTGGGATTGTGACTGTGTTCGGAACGAAAACCAGCATACATGGCGGCCCACCAGGATCAAGTTTGAGAACCACTAACCAATCGGAATGCAGTCAGAACCAATATTTCACAAGCAGTCCTTGACTGTTTCACCACAACTGTCCATAAGAGGTGCTGTTTTTTGGAGTGCTGCTTCTCAAAATGCAAAGTATATGCTGGCCAGGATTGTGCAGTGGTGGGAGAGAGTAAATGTGAAAGTGAGAGACACAGAATAGAGCAGTTGTCCAGTATAATGAATTCCCATTCTGGGGAACAGTGTGGATATCCCATACTTTTTTGGTATTTTGCAGGTTGGCTGTTGGATTCCTCCAGGCTCTCCTTTGTAACTCCCTTCCTCAAAAGTTCCTCTGCATTCCCTGCTCTCTCCTGTAATGAAGGCCTGTGGATCATTCACCTAAAGTGTCCTCTCTCACACTGAGAAGAAATCAAATATAGTGAAGGGCGAAAGATACTATCCTTCCATTTTCTCAGTGTTGCTGAAGTTTATCATCTGATTTATAAGTTGAAATTTAACTGAAATATGTCTAGACACATTAACTAAATTTTAACATTGGCAATAATGCTGTAGGGGCCACAATGAGCTTTGTATGTTGTTGACATCTACAAAGCACTTTCTTGAAAAAAGTAAAAAATAGTCTGTGCAGCACAAATTTTGAACAATCAGCAAATTTCCCAAAACAGTTTAATCTCTGAATAAACACAATTAAGCAAATTGCAAAGCTCAAGTCCAGATGTAATGCATTTCTTGAGCAACCATCTATGATGGTGATTGTGATTATATTCCATTATAGAGTCGTCAGGTGAAGAGTAATGCTGAGGATGTTAGAAAAGCTTTGTGGTTTAATAAATAGACAAGAAAGCACAAAGAGACAAACATACTTATATTTTACCATTGAAAAGAAAAATGTTGAATTCCAAAAAGAACAACAGCCTGCTCTGTTGTATCAGCACAGATCTCTGACAATTACTACAGCCATGTACAGTGGTGTGAAAAAGTGTTTGCCCCCTTCCTGATTTCTTATTTTTTTGCATGTTTGTCACACTTAAATGTTTCAGATCATCAAACAAATTTTAATATTAGTCAAAGACAACACAAGTAAACAAAAAATGCAGTTTTTAAATGAAGGTTTTTATTATTAAGGGAGAAAAAAAATCCAAACCTACATGCCCTGTGTGAAAAAGTGATTGGCCCCTAAACCTAATAACTGGTTGGGCCACCCTTAGCAGCAACAACTGCAATCAAGCATTTGCGATAACTTGCAATGAGTCTCTTACAGCGCTGTGGAGGAATTTTGGCCCACTCATCTTTGCAGAATTGTAGTAATTCAGCCACATTGGAGGGTTTTCGAGCATGAACCGCCTTTTTAAGGTCATGCCACAGCATCTCAATAGGATTCAGGTCAGGACTTTGACTAGGCCACTCCAAAGTCTTCATTTTGTTTTTCTTCAGCCATTCAGAGGTGGACTTGCTGGTGTGTTTTTGTCCTGCTGCAGAACCCAAGTTCGTTTCAGCTTGAGGTCACGAACAGATGGCCGGACATTCTCCTTCAGGATTTTTTGGTAGACAGCAAAATTCATGGTTCCATTTATCACAGCAAGTCTTCCAGGTCCTGAAGCAGCAAAACAGCCCCAGACCATCACACTACCACCAACATATTTTACTGTTGGTATGATGTTCTTTTTCTGAAATGCGGTGTTATTTTTACGCCAGATGTAATGGGACACACACCTTCCAAAAAGTTCAACTTTTGTCTTGTCTGACCACAGAGTATTTTCCCAAAAGTCTTGGGGATCATCAAGATGTTTTCTGGCAAAATTGAGACGAGCCTTAATGTTCTTTTTGCTCAACAGTGGTTTTCGTCTTGGAACTCTGCCATGCAGGCCATTTTTGCCCAGTCTCTTTCTTATGGTGGAGTCATGAACACTGACCTTAACTGAGGCAAGTGAGGCCTGCAGTTCTTTGGATGTTGTTGTGGGGTCTTTTGTGACCTCTTGGATGAGTGCGCTCTTGGGGTAATTTTGGTCGGCCGGCCACTCCTGGGAAGGTTCACCACAGTTCCATGTTTTCGCCATTTGTGGATAATGGCTCTCACTGTGGTTCGCTGGAGTCCCAAAGCTTTAGAAATGGCTTTATAACCTTTTCCAGACTGATAGATTACTTTCTTTCTAATTTGTTCCTGAATTTCTTTAGATCTCGGCATGATGTCTAGCTTTTGAGGATCATTTGGTCTACTTCACTTTGTCAGGCAGGTCCTATTTAAGTGATTTCTTGATTGAGAACAGGTATGGCAGTAATCAGGCCTGAGTGTGGCTAGAGAAATTGAACTCAGTTAAGTTATGTTTTAACAGGGGGGGAAATCACTTTTTCACACAGGGCCATGTAGGTTTGGATTTTTTTTCTCCCTTAATAATAAACACCTTCATTTAAAAACTGCATTTTGTGTTTACTTGTGTTGTCTTTGACTAATATTTAAATTTGTTTGATGATCTGAAACATTTAAGTGTGACAAACATGCAAAAAAATACTTTTTCACACCACTGTATAATGTCTACTGCGCGTCAAACAATATGTGCTCACCACTGGGCAGATTGTTTAAGCTTCAAACATCTCAAAGAATTCTGAATCTTAGAGTTGTGCACTGTATTTTGCATATTAAAATTAGACAATATACAGTGGAATTACTCATAAAATGTGGTTGGATTTTCTTCTCAGTTTCAATTATAGATAAACACAATTTGACTAAACTAATAAAAAAATACTAAACTAACACACAAACAGTTCTACTTTTTTATTGATTGCATTGAGTAATTATTCACAGTGCAGGCTGGAAAAAGTAAGTGCACCTCTGTGCTAATGACTTCTCCAAATTGTTAAATGGACTAAGGTGCACAGGTGCCTTACCCTTCAACTAAAGGTACACAAAGACTGGTTACTGACAAATCAAGAAATATTGTGTGATTAGTGTGCGCTATGCCTCAAGCCAAACAACTTTCCCAAGACCTTAGAAGACGCTGTAGAATTGCATGACAGCGGTGACATTGACTCTGGAGGTAAGAACAGTTGCCTGGCAGTCGGAGGGTTGCTGGTTGCACGGGCTGTGTTGAAGTGTCCCTGAGCAAGCAAGACACCTAACCCCTAAATGCTCCTGACGAGCTGGTTGGTGCTTTCCATGGCAGCCAATTTCCGTTGGTGTCATGATCCTGTGTTTTGTCATATTCATATTCTTGTCTGGTTTTTTCTTTATATTCATATTTCATTGCACTTACCTTCCCCTGTGATGTCTGTGTCTTTATGTAGCTCTGAGCCCGAGTCACTTCCCTGTCTGCATGATTCACTATTCGGGTGTTTTCGAAATTTTCCGGTTTCCCACGATTCCTTCTCAGTCTCACTTTTCTTAGTTCCTGCTTTTTCTCCATTCATATTTGTAGATCGCACTAATCTACTAATATCAGCTAAAACGGATTTTATACAGTACTAATTATATTAACACACTAACTTGTCTGTCTAACTAACAGTGGGTAATTATAATTTAATCACACAAACTAATATACTATCTTTAACTCTATTTATATACTGCTCTATAGCTCCGCCTCCCTGTTCTATCTTTAAATTGCCTGCCTTAATTCAGCAAAGTGTTCATACCTGCTCTCCACTATCACTATGTTCCTTAACTCTGTGCAATTGTCTACTCCCTAATCTGGAGCCGTTTGTATTACACATGTGTCTATGTGAATCCAGTTCCACGTTTTCGTTCCTCCCTCGTCATTGTATGATTGCCCTTTCATGTCTCACTTGATGTTTATTTGTTAGACGGCCCTCATGCCTAGGTTGTCTCATTCCCCAGTGTATTTATACCTGTCCTTCAGTTTCTCTTTGCTCATTCGTTTCTCCCAGTTCTCCAAGTTCTGCCTTTGTATTCCTTTACCCTGGTTCTAGCTATTTGGATTTTCGTTTTTTTCGACATCTCTGCCTGGTCTTCTGGATCACATTTCTGTACCTTCTGTACCGTTTGGACTGACCACCCGGATTTGAACTTTTGCCTGCCTGTTTGGATTACGCTTTGTCTGCCCCTTTATCCCCCTTCATTAAAACTTGCCATTTCACTGCATCCCTGAGTCTGCAATTGGTTCCTCTGTCCCCAAACCTGACAGTTGGTGTGTGAGTGTATGTGTGAATGGGTGAATGAGAAGCATCAATTTCACAGCGCTTTGGATAAAGGCGCTATATAAATGCCAACTATTTACCATTTACCATGATGCTGGAAAAGGCTACAAAAGCATTGCTAAAGACCTGGGTGTTCATCAATCCACTGTCTACAAATGGAGATAATTCAGGACTGTTGCTACTCTCCCTTGAAGTGGGTGCCCTGCAATGATCGCTCCAAGAGCACAATGGGCAATGTTGAACAAGGTGAAAAAGAACCTAAGGGTAGCAGCAAAATGCCTCCAGAAAACACTACAATAGTGTTTGTTCACATCTCAGCTGTTCATGAAAGGACACCACAAAGGAAACTACTGCTGTCCAAAGAAAACATTGCGGCACGACTCAAGTTTGCCCAAGGCCACCTGGATGTTCTACAATGCTTCTGGGAAAATGTTGAGAGATGAGACAAAAATGTGACTTTTTGGCAGAAATGCACAACGCTATGTTCGGAGGGCACTGCACACCAACACCAAAACCTTATCCCAATGGTGGAGCACGGTGGAGGGGGCATCATGGTTTTGGGCTACATTGCAGCATCAGAGCCTGGACACCTTGCAATCGTTTAGGGAAAGATTACTTCAAAAGTGTGTCAGACATTTTACAGGAGAAGGTCAGGGCATCTGTTTGTTACCTACAGCTTAAGTTGGGTGATGCAACAAGACAATGACACAAAGCACACAAGTAAATCAACAAACTTTTCTGTTTTGGAGTCAGAGTCCTGACCTTAACCCAATTAAGATGCTGGGGCATAATCTGAAGAGGGCTGCACAGTCAAGACAACCCAAAAATACTGATGAACTGAAACAGATTTGTAGGGAGGAATGGTCCAAAATTAATCCACAACATCGTGCAAATTGTATCAGCTACAGTACACGTTTGATGTCAGTTGTTGCTGCTAAAGGAGGATCTACACGTTATTAAATTCAAGGGCTCACTCCACATTTTCCAGCCTGCACTGTGAATGATTACTCAATGCAATCTACACAAAATTGAGAAGTACAACTGTTTGTGCATTATTGGTTTAGTCAGATTGTGTTTATCTATAGTTGTGACTCAGAACATCAGACACACAGGGTTCACATGCTTTCTTGCTGTATGTCCAACATGCCCGTGTGTCATATTTGGGACCACCTATCTTTTATCACTATTTCTACATAGCTTGTCCACAAAGTGTGCCGGTACGTAGCATACCATTTTTAAATTAGTATGATTAATTGATAGATCCTGCATTAAAATACATATTGTACAGAGTATATTGCCATGATCTCATTGATATAGGCCTACTGTATATCATCCTGGATAAAAGTATAGAAACAGATATTGGCTACAATATACAGTATGTGCGTATATGCGCCTATACGTAATTTATATTTGGTACAAAAGTAATTGACCAATTAACAAAGTGCATTCACAGTCACTCAATGATGGTGTCACCCACAAATCACTTTGATTATCACTATGGGAAATAAATGTTATAATGTTGTATGTAATGTATATACAATTTATCTTGTATCTGTTGAATTTATCAAAATAATAATGTGCTGCAATGTTTTTGCTATGCAAATAATTGGGTATAAATGAGAGACTCTTGTTCTGACCTCAAAATTGAATATCAATTTAATTTCATGAATTGAGCTAAATGACTGTAGGCAAGCCTACTAGGTCTACTGTTTTAAATAGTGTGTGCAAACAGCAGGAACCAGCAATCTAGCTTTCTCTTTCAGTCATTTCATATCTTGTTATTTTGGCAATAATAAGTTATTTTCATCCTTGTGCACTTTCAAATGAACCTGTATTATAGATACAATTGTTGAACATGAATGCAAAAGTTTTAGTACACTCGTTTTTGCATGCAGTACAGATGTGATTTTTTTTTTTACCACGCTTAGTCCACACTCAAGTAAATCCAAACTGCATATTGACTGTCTGGTTGAAAAGTACACGTCTACCATGCAATGCCAAGTAATCCCCACCAGATGTAGCCATTTCACTGCAAACCTTCCTCAAATGATGCACTAACTTGAAGACCAAAGAAGAGCAAGGAATGCTGTACAATCCACAATCACCTGACCCCCATTGAACGTAATGTATGGGGACACTTTAAGACTGATAAAAGCCAAGATTACAGAACATTGTAAAATAATGCTGGGATAACATGGATCATCAGGTTTTGTACCAATTTGTGGAGTCCAAGACAGCTTGAGTGTATGCATGTTGCCATTAAAGGATACCAAAATATTCTGAAATTCCTGTACATTTTCATAGATTAAACTTTTCATTCAAATTGTTATGCTGATAATATAATTTGTAATGAAATTTATTTGATTAAATTAGAAAAGAAAATAGAAGCATTTTCACTACCCCACTGTATGTCTCGCCCCTGCTCAGCAACCTCCACTGGCTGCCTGTTATGGCTTGCATCAAATTTAAAACTTTGGTGCTCGCATACCAGGCAGTTAAGGGATCAGCCCCTATATATATTCAATCATTCATCAAGACCTATACACCAACAAGACCCCTCTGTTCTGCCACTTCGTGCTGTCTGGCACCTCCCCCTCGCCACACCTGCACTTCTCGCTCACGACTGCTGTCTGTACTGGTCCCACAGTGGTTGAATGACCTCCCGGTGGATGTCAGAACGGCAGAGTCTCTTTCAAATGCAGACTGAAGACTCATCTCTTCAGGCTACACCTTTCTCTCCCTAACTCACCACCATGATTAGCCTTATATATGCCATAGACTGTAATAGCACTTATATAGTTGTATAGATATTGTTGTTTTTTGTATTAGCTATTGTATTGTTGTACTTGGGGTATTCTAGCTGCCAACTGTGGTATGCTAGTTTGGAAGTTGATGTATTCTTCCAGGGTTCCGATTGTATCAGTATGGTTACACTTGGACTCAGAACTGTACTGTCCTCTCAGGTCCTCTTCGCACTTGTACTGTTTGATCTGCACTTCGTTGTACGTCGCTCTGGATAAGAGCGTCTGCTAAATGCCTTGTAATGTAATGTAATGTATGTGCTAACACTTTTGTAGCGGGAGTGTTCTGTTGTAAAAGAGGTTGAATGAATGAGCTGCATTATTTTTCAATGAATTTGAGGATCCAGGGACTACAAAAGAATGCAAGGGTTGCCATGGTGACTTTACACAGTAGACACCATCGGAGATGATCACCACGTCCTCATAACGATGTGAAGGGAACAATACCAAAGAAGACAATAACAGTCTGCTTCATAATTATCCCCAAATATGGAACAGTTGTTAACAAAGGAGACAAGGTATTTAAACTACACTCAGTGACCACTTTATCAAGTAGACCTGTACACCAGCTTGTTAATGCAAATATTATAGAAAATATTTAATCAAGTATCAACAACTAAATCCATAAAAGCATCCACACATGTCAAGAGGTTCATCTGTTTTTCAGACCAAATGTCAGAATTGGGGAAGAAAGGGGATTTAAGTGATGCAAATAACAACAGTGGTATGTAGAACAGCATCTCTGAACACACAATGCGTCAAACCTCTAAGTGGTAGGCTACAGCAGTGGTCACTGAGTGTATATTACAATAGGAAGTCTAACTTGGCCCCATGTCTGTAGGAGAAACAGTACAAAAGTGACTTTTGAAATGTGCTCTATAGCACCACCACTCGGCCAGTTGGTGTCATATTCAAACAGATCGCAAGTTCACACATCCTTAAGATGCCTACCGAGTTTCAAGAGTTTTCACTGGACCGCTCGGGAGATATAAGTGTTCAAAGTGAAGGAAAAAAACCCAGAACAAGTACAATAGGGTTCCAGCACTACGTGCTTGGACCCCTAATAACATAACCTTCAATCTATAAAAAATGGCTTTCTCTTTCCTTGTTGCTCAGTTTTATTATACTGAATCTTTAATCTCCCAGTTGTGCAATTCAGCTGAAATTTATGTGTCAGACTAAAACAGGAGATGCAGAGCATTGTACCTTCTGGCTCAGGCTCTTGCATCAGTCTCTTCCTCTGTGTCTCTGATATGAGGTCACCTGCTTTCTCATTTTAAATGAAACAGTGCAGGATATAAGCATCACTGATGGTCACATAGATGGTTTTAATGTCACCCATGTGAACATATTTTCATTATCTCTACTAGGCCTTCAGCAGGCGAGATATTCTTTTCCATCGCTGTAGTGTTATAGAGTAGATGGCATTTCTGTTGTATTAGAATTGTGAATGTCACAGATGTTGCATCGCTGAGGGTACTGAAGTATTTGTACATGATTTTGTGCATCATGTATTGATCCTTGTAAAAATGTGGGTTTGCATGCATTACAACCTGCAGAGGTGCGTTTCCATGACATTTCCTAATGACATGGATTACAACAAAAAGTAGTTCCAAGAATAGGGATGTGTTTGCCATCAATGGCACCTGTGTGAGCACAACATAAACACAGTCATAAAAAACAATATGCATGATACCCTTTGGAATAGCAAAATGTTTTAACAAGAGTAGCTTGCTGTTGGTCCTCAGTGTTCTGTTGAGTATCTTTCCTGTCCATTTACAGTCTGTGAGGAAAAACATTATGAGGTCAGAATCCGAAGCACACTTTTGGCCAGCATGTCCAGTTATTATCTGTCATGTTGATATTCCACGCTTAGTCCTTATCCTCCCAAGGACAGGAGAGGTTACTCCCTCCCACTAACCGCAGAAGACTAGCCCAGCTGCAACTACAAGTACAGTATAAAAAGACCCTGCTCTGTAGCCACTCTGTTCCCTGTAATTATCCATAACATAGGCTGTTATAGGGACATCAGCACCTCAGTGAATGAGAGAGAGAGAGCGAGAGAGCGAGAGAGATGTTAAGGACATCATGAGAGGTGGGGGGGTGGGATATGGAGAGGGAAAGGAGAGAGTGGGGGAGGGGGGCAGTGTGAGAGAGAGAGTAGTGGGGAGAAAGTGGGGGAGGGCAGGCAGTGTGTGAGAGAGAGTAGTGGGGAGAGAGGAGGAAAGAAAAACAAGCAAGAAATGGAGGGGGGAGAGATGAGAGGAGCAGGGGAGGGAGAGCGATAGTGGTAAAAAGGAGAGAGAGAGAGAGAGGAGAGGTATGGGAGAGGGTGGAAAGCATACACAGAGTGTGTGAGAGAGGGACAGAGAGAGAAGAAAAACAGGAGTAGATCAGGAAAGAGAATGGGAAAGGCCAAAGGGCAGGTTTTGTTAGGAAGAGGCCAATGGAAATGCAGTCAAAAACAGCTGTTCATTCTGTGTACCCAAAAAACAAAGCTGTGACTAACTAGCAGAACTAGACTTGTGCAATTGATGTTTTATTCAAATGTTTTATTGAAATTAAACATAGAAAGATGATCTCCTTTTCTTTTTTTTAAAGAATAAGCTTAATCTTTACTGTCCCTTGTGGTTGCATGTATTTTTCACGTTGGTATGTGTTTTTGTTGCTTCTGCCTATGTCTGTTGATTTGAGCTCAGCTGTGTTATGTGATTGTACAGTGGAATACTTTTTAGCACTGATTTATTTCTTAGCTTCATAGGGTAATGCAATTACATTAAAGTTTGTGGAAGTACTTTCCAGCTGGGGCAGCCCAGTCAAGTTTGATTATTTATTTGGTAAGAAAACATAATTTTGATTGTATTCCACAGGAAAACTGAGAATAGACATCAGTCAGTATAGGGAAGGGAAAGAGTCTTGATATTAATTTATCTTATGGGACTAATAATAGCCCATAATATAATCCTTACCTTTATGTGTAGTCAAGGGCACTCCAAAGCATTACTAAATACTGGCTTATTTTTTATTGGTAAAACTTAGCTACTTGGAACTGCCTCTGTTAATCATGAACCACACAAATATCACTGAACTGTCAGCGTAAAATGGGAAATGGGCAAACTCAAATAAGCAGCTTTAAATTGACATGAAGTTGGTTTAAAATGGTTATATCAGTGCAGAAATTAAGACAAAATGGTAGCAGTAGGTTTGATGAACTTCTCACCCAACCCCCGAATAAATAATACTACATCATTTAAAAATTATGTTTAAATGATGATACAGAAAGGTTTCCCGAGCTGTGTCCATCACACTTTCGAAAACTGGTAGTTTTGAGTTTACATTTACCTTTTGGAAACCAAAATATTTTAACTGTATGCTTTCTGAAAATGTAAATCTAGACCTTCCCTTTCTCTATTTCAGCACAATCTTTCCCTCAGTTCCCCGGTATTAAAGAGGCTGCTTTAATCGTTTAGATAAAATGCTGCCCTCTACTGCAGAAAAGTCAGATTGCAGCCACCTCATGAAGATAAGCCCTCAGAAAAGAGGACAAAAAGTACAGCAAACAAATATAGAATATGTTAAAATTGCAATATCCCCTGTCCCTGGCCTGGGCCAGTTCCAGTATACTGTTCAAATGTGGGTGCTCCACCTGAGAGCTGGCATTTGACTGAGGGGAAGAAACAATTTTAAAGAAAACCAGCACATTGCAATATTACAGTAAGATTACATTTGTTTGGTTGTGGAGAAGCTGGGGGCATATATATGAAGTATTAGTATAGTATTATTAGTAGTATTCTGTGACTGTTCAAGTATGTTCTGTAAGAGTCATGCAAAATTAATTTGCAATGTTTTTTCAAAGATCATTTTGACATAAAAACCACTTATGTCATGTAAATTGACTAACACATTGCAGAAAGGCTGTTGTTTCCTTAATGCTAAAAGGAAAGCTTATACAAGCTTGTTCTATATTATGACAAAGTTGGGGTAACATTTTGTACTATCCATCTTCATAGTCTTTATCCATAGTCTTCAAATCCTTTGTATCAGTCCGAGATACGTAAACGCAGAAGTCATTTTGTGTATGGACTTGTATTTTTTTTCTCTTCATTTTACCAGCTATGCAATCATCCTGAGAATGTATAACTAAGATCATTTTGTCAAATGAAAAATATGTGAAACTCGCTTTAAATGAACATAAATTGACCTTCAGTATTCATTCAATAATAATAACAACTGTACAAAACATCACTTCTTGATCACATCTTTCCTCTTTTATGATAATTGTGTAGGAAGGGACATATGCAGCAGCAAGGGAGGGCACATATGGAGGAACAACACATAGCAAAGCTTTCTGTCCTCTCAAGGGCACAGCCACGTCCTCTCAAGGGCACAGCCACGTGTCTGAGGAATGTCCCTGCATTCTCTATCTCACATACTTCAGCTTAGTAATAGTACTTGAATTAATTCCAAATTGAATTAAAGTATGCATTTTGGGCCACAGCTCCACATAGCTTTTTGTTCAATGTCAAGAAAAAGACCCAGATTGATTGAAATGAACATGTGCATGGTGAAAACTCCCATTCCCATAAGGGAATGTTCCATTTCAGCAATCTCTTTCGGTGGCCATGCCAACCAGCCTGCCACTTTCTGTTGCCTTGTCTGCAGATGGCGCTGATAGAGCCATACCTGGCGTACTACCCAGACAGGGTGGCTGACTGTGAATCTGAATTTAAGAAAGGTACGAAACCGAGCCGTTTTGACATATTCGGTTTCATCTTTGTAACCAATCCCCACGACTGCACAACTGCTCTCTCTTAAGCGGCATGACACCAGCAGGGAGGCTGCACTTGAAAAGAGGTTAGTTTGTCTTTTCCCAGTAGGTATTCTCTTTATTTTTGAGGACAACCCTCCAGGCGGCTTTTGTGCCAGTTTTCTGGAGTTGCTCTGATGTGCCCGGCAGT
Organism: Conger conger; assembly: GCF_963514075.1. Classification (NCBI taxonomy): domain Eukaryota; kingdom Metazoa; phylum Chordata; class Actinopteri; order Anguilliformes; family Congridae; genus Conger; species Conger conger. The sequence continues at coordinate 29,792,083 of NC_083762.1, forward strand.
TTTGGAAGTGAAACCTGGTGAGCCACATTTTTACAACCAATGATGCAGGCCACTTTAAAAAGTCAAAGTGAGAAGAGTTTTTATAATGACTTCTAGTGTATTAGTAATTGTGTTTTACAAAATCTATTTTTATTAGCAGTTCTGGGACATCTTTTTTTTCAGACATCAAAGCTGGGCTCTGACTGCATATATTGCCAAATTTCGTATGAAATGTTCAAATGGTCACCCTACCCCAGGGGGGCACAACTCCGGCCCACTGTGAGTTGTTTTTTCTTCCAACCAATTACCTTAATTTCTTTTTCTGACAGCTCCAGAAATGATGTTCGTTTACTCCTGTAAAATGCCTAAATGGTAAATGCCTGCATTTATATATGGCCTTTATCCAAAGCCCTCTACAGTTGATGCTTCTCATTCACCCATCCACAGATTCACACAGCAACAGTGATAGGCTACCATGCAAGGCAGCAAGCAGCTCTTCAGGGGCAATTGGGGGTTAGGTGTCTTGCTCAGGGACACTTTGAAACTGGCAACTCTGACTGCCAGACGACTGCTCTTACCTCCTGATCCAATGTCATCCTGTACTTAGAGTAACATCTTTAGGATATGCTCCCTTACAGTCTGCAGCTGTAGCTGGTGCATATACAAATGTCTGAACAATACATTATTTCGCTAATTAAATCATTAAGAACAGAAGTTGGCACAAAATCCTGAAGCGGATCAGCACTTTCTGTGCACCCCTGCCCTACCCCTTAGAGCAGAGTTTCTCAACTCCAGTCCTCGGTACCCAAAAACCAGGAGCACACCTGATTTCAATAATCAAGGGCATTGTTTGGTGGTTTGATTGGTTCAGTCATTTTAACAGGAGTTCCTGGTTACCCTCTGGCAAGTGGGTCCTGAGGACTGGAGTTGATAAAACCAGAAAACTACAAACAGACAGGACCTAACTGGATCCTATCTGTTTCTGGTGTTCATGCCAACTTTCTAATTATTTAATCAGCATATAAGTTGTGTGATATTTCAGTAACATTTCTTCATAAGCTTGTGTACAGGTGAAGACTGTTCTGATGTCTGTCCATAAAATGTTTTACTGTGATCCAAGCCAGTGGTTTTCAAACTTGGTCCTGGGGACCCATGTGCATGCTGCTTTTTCCATTACATTACATTACATTATTGGCATTTTGGAGACGCTCTTATCCAGAGCGACATACAGTTGATTAGACTAAGCAGGAGGCAATCCTCCCCTGGAGCAATGCACGGTTAAGGGCCTTGCTGAAGGGCCCAACGGCTGTGCAAATCTTATTGTGGCTACACCGGGAATCGAACCGCTGACCTTGCAGGTCCCAGTCATGTACCTTAACCACTACGCTACAGGCTGCCCCAACTACAACTACAACTGCAATCCCATTGTAATGAACAAGTAGTTAATTTGTCTTAATTACACTTTTCCTGGTTTGAGGGATTATTTGCCCTCTTTAGTTTAATTATGTCAGAAATAGCTATGCATGCCATGGAGAATAAAATTCCAATATTCACATGAGCTAATGAATGATGATTGCAAATTATTATATAAAGAAAATTACTATTTTTATGACCTTTTTAAACTGATAAAATTAAAGGTAAATAGAATTTGGAGCCTAATTGCACTGCAGGTTTGACTTGTTATAATTTTCCTTGTCCTTAAATTCTTAATTATCAACCAAATGGTGAGTTTGAGACCATATGTTCACACATTAGCCAATTAGCAGCATATTGATTAGTTTTTAATGAGAAATGTCCTCTTCATGTAATCATGTGCAATACAGCACAATGTGAATATGGGACTTATATAATTTATATATGCATAGCTTTTTCTGACAATGTAGCTATTTCTGACAATGTAGCTTATGTGGGGAAATAATCCCTCAGAAAACAGGAAAAGTGTAATTGCAACAAATTAGCATCTTATTAAAACTATAGAATTGCAGTTGTGGTTGGAACAAAACAGCATGTTCAACAGCACAGCACATTTTACTGCACAATGACATTTTGAGACCTTAAAAGTTTCTAACTGACATTTTTGACAAAAATATATGTGTGAAGTTTTACACAAAATGACTGTTTAAACGTATGAAAAGATTTGAAAGGTTCAAATCTAAAAGTATCACTTTGGGGTAATTGAAGCTCAATATCTCATACCACTCAGAACACAGATAATTCCATTGTCATGCTTTAGCATCGCTCTTAGCTAAAACAAAATATACACTCTGAAGATTGTTTAATACTAAGCCTTTAAAAGTATATATAACATGCTGGAGAACTGTCAAATGTGCTTATGGAAAACCCTGAAATGTACAGCCAAACCATCTAGTGAGAGTAGAATGGGTTGTAAGTAGAATAACCATCAGAAGCTCAGCTTAGTCCTTGTTTCGTGTACCCACCGAAGCAGAGTACAGTACAGCCGTAATTACCAGGCTAGCTCTTTCTCCTGATACAGCATTCTCCACTACCTTAATTCACTTTAGTCACTCACTGACCTCCACTGAAATGTCAGGTCATCTGGATTAAAGACTCCTGTTGCATAGCTCTATTATGACATCAGCATATTCACCAAATTCTAGTGAATTAGGGAGCCGAGATCTGCATAATTTCATCAGGTTGGATACATTTCACTCTTCAAAAGCTGCATTATCCATTAAATGACGCATTTAAGCCAATTTCCTGCACACTACACATACCTGAATAACAATATAGAAAGCTTTAATTTATTCACTCCTTATTGAGGAGAGATTAATTAGCATGTCATTACTTTTTAAATATATCAGTCACATTCCAGTGCTCTTATTAGTTATGTAAGTTTAAATTGCTCTGGTTTGATTTGAATGTAGATGACTGTAATCAAATGAGGCTAATGTCTGATATAATTTTCAATTATATGCAGGTCACAGAGAAAGATCAGTGTGGTACACTTTCTGGGATGGCTTTGAGATAGCTGCACTCTATGTCTACTGTGGATCACTGCTCTGACAAAAGTTAAACCAATATTTGGACACTGGCTTAATGTGTAGTGTTGACAGTTTTCTAATTTAAACAGTATAAACACACACGTGGACTGTGTTTTTAAAAGCTTGTCAGGAGATGGCAAGCACATGGACATGCGTGTGACAAATGATTGAAGTGCCAAGGGTTTTACTCAGAGGGAAAATGAAAGCAGTGGTAGAACAGTGGGGGGAGCCCTTTGGCCATCCATTAGAATCATAAAATTGACATAAAAGAAGCACAATTTATATTTTTATAGAAGTAATGATTGTGTGAGGGAATATTTCCCTACTACCTGTGGTGAATGCAAGATCAAACTGGAGTGATTGCTTTGCACTGACAGGTAGGTGAGTTTGGAGAGGAATTTCTACTGAGAAATGTGCTCATATTCAAGAATGTATATTTCCCTGCAAAATGTTTTTATCAGTTCCAAACTATCTCCCAAAGTGTCTGCTGTGGGCTTTGCAAGTGTGTTTCAGTTTGAGGACATGGATATGCACATGGGCAAAACCAGTTAATAGTAGGCCAGCATTTGTTGATTTTACTTGTTATTTGTTATTTGACTGCACTGCAGTTCCTGTCCTCACTCTAGACAAGTACAATTCGCCAGAACTAAATGTACTACTAATTGTATTTTGGGGCCACTTGGACACAAAGTCATTATAATCCATTGTTTATATTTGTTTTATTGTTTTGCTACTTTTATAAAATCGCACACATATAGTATTTCAATCAAATGGTCGCTGTGCATTTTGAAAGCAAGCTTCGGCTCCTACCAAGTTTGAAAGTGGCTTCTGATTAACCATGCTTTTTGACTGATCTCTCGCAACCTTGGAAAGCAATTAAAGCAGATAATAGATGTCCTGTTGGATTTAAATTACAACAGATTAGCGTTGATAAATGAGATGAACATTACGTGCCGCGAGTCATTTTCGGATTCAGTGAGCATGACGTGAACCAAGCGGTGGTGTGTGAAGAAGGAAGCACTCCACTGACGCTGACTGTGCTGAGGAGAAGAAATGCAGTCCACGTGAGGGGAATTATCACACTTCTGTTTGAGAAACAGGTGACATTTTTATGTACATTTGCATTTAAGTGTTCAGCAGATGCGCTTATCCATAAGTGCATACATGTAGGTTTTGCAATAAACAGATTGCGGACGTGACGTGTACTGTTTGTCATCAGCGTCGCAACCGCAATTGTATCATGCGTCTGTAACGGTGAGGCTGGGCGGAGAGCCAGAAGCGACCGAGGAAAACCCTCTAAAACGAACACGAGAACGGGTTCGTCACTAGATCCCAGGGAACAGCGGGAATGGGATATAAACACAGAACTAACCAAATAAGGAAAAGAGAAAAGCCCCAAAAAACGGCTATAAGAAAACAAATCAACCCTTAAAAAACAGGGCGAACCGCACCACTGGCTTAGGTGCTTCCAATGACTGTGGAACAAAATAAAATACAACCTAGCCGGGGAAAAAGGCTAGGCACGAAAATAAAAACCTCGAGACGCAGCTCGGGACCAAAACGCAAACCAAAAATACATACCAGGGGACAACGTCCCCCAACCTCCGACTCACACGAGTCAAAAAAGAAAACCAAAACCTTAGAGGAAGGCGCCAGCGAACACAACACAGCTGAACGCCTTCCTTACCTTTTAATCTTTTAGTTTCTTAACAGTGAAACACACACACCAGCACAGTACCGGACTCTTAAGTCTCACAGAGTCTACCAAGTGCTTTTACCGGCTTTGTGTCAGAGCGCACAGTGAACACAAAAGCATTGGTAGACTGCCGGCACTGGCCTTAAATACTCTCTCGGAGGGGGAAAAATCCTCTGCCAATAATGACAGCCAGGTGAAGCCAATGAGCACCAGCCCTCTGGTGGACACCATAGATATTACCTCACCATGACAGCGTCCCTCAGGGTAACGACTCATAAGTCACATACCTCATCAGCTAGTCTTCTTCAGGGAACTGAAGACAGCGGCATTGGTAAAAAAAATGTATTTTATATTATAATTATGTTATATGTTTTCTTACATACCACAATGGACTTCTGAATCTGAAGCATCCAGGCATTCAAAGCAGGAAATTGTTACTTTTGTGCAATGCGCTTTTATGATAACTTAAACTAGGCCTCTGTAAATTGTGTGATTCATTATGCACTGTGTTTTACTTATCTTACAACATGCTGTAAAATTAAATTGCACAGAAGGTGCAAGAGGGATATAGAGAATGCAGTAGTAACAGGAAGCAAATGGCTTACTTTGCCACTTAACCCTGATTGGCCGATTGAGGGAGAAGTGGATCATAAGGGTGTAAAATGCAGGCTCGAGGCTCACAGACAGTGCGATTTAAGCACCGCCAAAGCCCAGAAGTGGCCGTGGAAAAGCAAGTAGCAGCACACCCTGAATGTGAAGATGAGTGGCACAGCTGTGTAAATGCGGCATCTGAAATGGTTTGGAAGACTGCTCTGTTCAGTTCTGTGAATACATTCTCAAACATCAGTATACCTACTTGGCAGGGCTCCTGACTGGAGAAACACAGCCAACAGCACAATCAGGAGACAGTGGCACAATGATGAGCTGAGGTCCCCTCTTCATTCCCAACATGGTCCTCAGTGCTGACTCCCTCCCATCCCTTACCTGTCAAAACCTGATGTTGTTTTATGCATATTTGCCACTAGTGCTTTGTTCATCCTTTCTGTCAATGAACATATTTCAAAAAATTAAATGGTAAAAGATAATGCTAGATTAATTATAGTAGTATTTCTGGCATGAACCACCACAGTTTATTTCAGTTTATCTGCTAATAAAACCACCTGTTAAATGAGGTGTGAAAGGTATCTGTCTCACCTTGTCATTAGCATGATTTCTCTGCATGTCAAAATGCCTGATGTTCTGAAGAGAATGGATTGTACCTTCATGTGAGTTTGTGTCTGATTCATTGATAAATCTAAAGCATGTCTGTCAACTGGAAGCTGACAGCCAATGAATAGTTAATGTTACCCACATAATGCCATGTGTTTCTCAGTACTGGAGGTCACATACACATCTGAATACAAGGGATGTATTTGGAAGCCTATCGATATAGCTGCAGTCATGAGGAAAAAACAAATAGCTATCTTCGACTGAAAATAACTTTTTTTTCTGAACTGGCTTCAGATGGGAGGGGGTGGGGTTTGTGTGTGTTCATAAGCCAGTTTTGGGGTAGCCACCACTTGTGCTGGACACACACAGAGCTCACACCTGTTTAGGCTACTATGCTTTGTGCTCTGCTATTACTGAAATTTAAGTAGCCTAGTTGCATTGCCTTTTATTTTCCTGAAGGATCTGCTCACCTATTCTGACATAAATGACCACACCAGTATTTTTTTTATATTAAAACCCATTTACTATGACAATGGAAATGCAGGACTGACCTTTTTTCAACCAATTACAATCTCTGCACTTAGCTAACTGTTAGACACGACATCAAATATAGATGCAAATACAACTAGTGACCTCTGTGAACACCCCCACTAAATATGCATGGTGGAGTTCTGTGGTTCTTCAGGCATCACATGGGTTCTAAGGGGAACTGGTGGAAACAAGAGAACATATTCCACAGGCCATCTCCTCTGGCATTAATTCCCATTGAGCTTTCCACTGCATTAAATGCTATTCCAAAGTGACCCATAAGCCCTTAAGTCCTCATGTTGGGAATTATGTCCCTATATGGTAAATGCTGTTGCTGTCACTATTCAAAATATGATCTGCCCTGGAACAAGCTGTTGATGATCACACTGAATAATAGTAATGTCAGGTTCTGTGTTTTTCATTGTCTAGTCTTTGTTTAAGTACCCAGTGTTTCCGTGTTTTGTTATCCTCTGTGCACGTTGTCAATCCCTGTCATTAATTTCACCTGTGTTTCACATCCTGATTGTTTCCTCACACCTGATTGCCATTTCCCTCTTGTTACCAGTGTATAAAAAACCCTTTGTTTGTCTAGTTCGTCGCCAGATAGTTATGTGTCCCAACCATACTCTCCAGTGTTTATTTCTGATTGATACTTGCTACGACCTGTTTTGTTTTATCTGACTTCTGCCTCTTTATCCGTCTGTTTAGTTTTGAACCACAATTTATCGACCCATTTTAGCTTTCCGACTTCAGTCTCTGGATTCTATTTTTGTCTGCTCTGCCCGCTTGTATTCGAACCTTCACTTGTGACCACGACTTCGATTTGGATTATCCTTGTTATATCTGTTTGCTGGAGTATTGACCCTTTTTCTGGACACTTGATAACAAACTGCCTATTCCCTGTGATTCCTGCTATTGAACCTGTCTTACCTGCCTTATTTACAACCACAAGCTACGTCTTGGTCTCGCTACTGGGTCTGTTGTTCTGCACTCCTGACAAGTAATAGTAATACATAATTTGATCATAAATAAAAATAACATGAACGTTATCAAGAATTAAAACATTGTGGCTACGTTGTACAGGCTATTGATTAACTCAATTAAGAATATCAGAATATCAAAATGGCTATTTTCCGGGTAGTTAGGATTGATTAATACTCTACCGTTGGTGGACCTTTGCTGCTGGAGGAGTTTTTTTTTGTGGTCCTGAAGGAGTCACACTTTGGACCAAATAAAATCCTATACTCCTGAATATGTAATCAATGTACAGTGCTATGGATGGTGCCATCAATCAGATGAGATGTTAAACTGAGTTCCTTGTTCACTTTTGTCAATAAATATCCCATTAGTAGGGGTAGAGGTAGGAGCCTTAGCTCTGACTTCCTGATAAAATTCCCACGTAATCAGCCATTCTACATCTGAGAGGCTACACAACCCCTTGCATTCCCAATGTGCTTTTCAGTTCCCAGGCATCAGTGCAAATTCATTTTCACTATAAATAAAGTTGTATCTTAGAAATCCGAGTCCTTATGCTGTTTATTTTGTCATATTGTACAATATCAGAAAATAATAGCATTTTTAGGCGCTGTTGAGAGTTGAGAGTAACACAGCTTTTGTTTTGTGGAAGATCTTAAACTGTTCAGTGGGTGTGCAGTGGACTCATCTGAGATTTGCTCTGCTCCAACAGGGCTGTGATCCGTGATGTATCCTGCGCTCTGAGCCCCAGCAATTGAGCCTTTACTGAGTGACAGTATGAAATGTAATGCTGCCTTGACTTTATCTTGAAAACAGACAGAGCAGGGCTTCACGGCAAAGGCCGATCCGCTTCAGGATTTTGTGCCAACTTCTGCTCTTAATTATTTGATTCGCGAAATAATGTCTTGATCAGACATTTGTATATGCACCAGCTACAGAGTTTACTCTGCTCAAGTACAGGAGTGAACAAGCATAATTTCTGGAGCTGTTGGAAAAATTAATTAAGGTAAATGGATGGAACAAAAACCAGCTTACAGACCAGCCCTCCAGGACTGGAGTTGTGCACCCCTGTGATAGAGGGACATTGGGGCAGGTGGGTTTTGAATTAGAGGGTTATTATTGTGTGACTATCTAATGGGGTAGAGACTCTGGAGGATTAAATGGCCAGTTGACACGAAGCAAACATTCTTTTTTGGGCCCTCCTCCCTACTTAACCCCATTTAATGCTCCCTCACTTTAACATGTTTGACCCATTGTAAACTGTCATTGTCCGACAAAATAGACTGGCACCATACAACATTCTCTTCTGTTATAGCCTATTACACGCTGTGATGTACCTGTGCTCCCCTCCCCTGAACCCCTGTCTGTTTTACTTTTGTTATACTTCCAACCAAGTGTGCCCTTGCCCTCTTGCAGTCCTCCCGTTTCAATGGAAGCCTGCCAGGATTATCCGCCTCATCGCCCAGCCATGGCTCCACTTATGCTTCTTTAAGTTGTGAACTTCTACTTCCTTATTACATTTTGACTTTGTCTGTATTCAGCTCCCTGTCACACATTAAATTTCACCCTTTTGGCCTACACGCCTTCCACAAAGTTTTTAAAAAACATTTTAAAACGCAGTGTAAGAAGTACACATTTTTTTTACACGTTGTGCAAAGTTACCTAAAATAACCTGTCAACAACTGAACATGAGGCCTCTGCTGCCTGACACAGTGAAGGAGAGCCCTGTTAACACCCTCGACTAGTACTAAGAAAAGTTTTTTTGCGTTCAGTCAGGAAGTATTGAGATGCCAACCGAAGTTTAACCCTATCAGCTTTGCCCCCTTGTGATTGAGTTTCTCAAATTATTGTTCCATTCATATTTATATAATACAAAAACTTGCATCTTCATGTGCCTTTTTCCCCTCTTGAAAGGATTGAGCTAGATTAACTTGAGAAGGGAAGGGTCTCTTGACTTTACTAACAGTGATGTAGTGGCTAATCATCTAAATTCAATGAACTGGAAGTTATTGTGTAGCCTGTATTCAAATATTTTTAATCATCAGTGTTGACGAAGCCTCAGGCCAAAATGTTAGCACAATTTATTTTATGATCAAACTAATTAAATAATTAAATAGAGTGCAGTGCACCATATTTTTTTACTTGTATTGCTCTTTAGAAGGCACACCATCACCTCTGCACAAGCGCTCCTTTGATTTCTTACTGTATACTATTGTACCATATCTTTGTCTTTTTGAGTGCGCCTTTAAAATGAATCATGTGGTCTCAGGTCTTTTGATCCACTACCAAGATGCCCCAGATATTAAATATTACATTTTCTCTTTGGTATAAATGCATTTGGTGTAAATGACAAAAAATCACACCAGAAGTATGAGAGATGGCGAGTCATCTGAATGATATAAAATGGCATAGTTTAATGGATCTACATAAATCATTTGTGGGGATTACGAAAATGTCATTGATACTGCTTACAATGTGTTTTTTAAATAAAAGAACATGCATCTTGCATTTAGATAAGACCCATTCAGCCGCTGAAATCAGCCACAGCAGTAAGTGCCTTTTCAGGAAATTGACTAAATGATGCGCTCATTTATTTTGAGGACATAATTTTCTTTGCCGCAATATAAATGGGGTAGTCCTGAAAAAACTAATGTTTTGTTGCTTTAATTGAAGTTCCAGTCCAGGAAGATTTTGCTATGAGACACTTTTAGTACTTAACAGTTTCACTCGCCAGGAGAAAATCCAATTAATTTGATCCTCAATCATAAAATCTCCAGGAAAAGTTGGGCTGACATCCTTTTACTGCCAGGGAATGCAAATAAGTGATGATAATTTATTGCACTCCAAATTCATGAAGGCTTTTGGGCTTTAAAGTAATGGGGGGAAAATGAAAAATGATAAATTAGCCGATAACAATGCAAACAACCACTTACACATGCATTTCTGTTGCATGCAATAATAGGTTTTCCTGGGCCGCGTACTTTCCTTCCATTAGCATTTCCAGTTATGGAAAAATCGAAGGATATCTCACCTTTCTCCTATTACTCACACCAATGCGCAGGTGTAAACTGAGGCCCCTCACAGCAGTAAACATACACTATTCCCTGTTAAACTTGTGTTAATGATTCCCATAAACAGTAGAGCTGAAAAAGTGAATAATGGCAGATCTTATTTTCAAGGGGTGATGAGATTCTTGTTGCTAGCTGGTGGCACAAATGTGCTATAATGCCGTTTGTACTCAGGGAATTGGATACTACTCACAGAGGGGGATTGTTAATGTATTACTTTGCAGAGTCCCTCGGCTTGAAGATATCCAAAAGTCAGTCTTATTTGATGCCTCAATAATAACATTAATTTTGTTGTACTTCATGTGATGCTGCAGGGACATACTGTAGATATTTCCCATCATGCTAATGTCATAGATATTTTAATGATCTAAATTCAGCCTTGAGACATCAATCAATTTGGAAGGAATTTATTGTTATTATTATTATTATTATTATTATTATTATTATATTACATTACAGTTATTTAGCTGATGCTTTTATCCAAAGAGACTTACAGTTAATTAGAATAAGCAGGGGCCAATCCCCCCCTGGAGAAATGTGGGGTTAAGTGTCTTGTTCAAGGGCCAAATAGCTGCACTGATCTTTTTGTAGCAACACTGGGGCTTGTCATTTTTTTCAAAATGGTTCCGGTAAGATTTAAATTTGTGTGATTTAAATTATAAATGGGCAATAAATGCAAGCATATTTTTCATCATGCCCAGAAGAAATGCTTATCTGTGTTGTTGTCTGTCCCAGGTTTAGAAGACTATCTTTGAAAGATGTGTTTTGCCCACTGGTGACAATGTGAATTTCCCCACTGGTGACCAATAAAGAATATCATTCAGACAATCAATAGCATACATAAATCAGTTTTCATGTGTACATAGAACAAGGAGTTCTGAGATGCCGAGCCTTTGTGTGTGCAGGCCATACTCCTTGCCAGCAGACGGTGCTATGAAAGCATATATTGTACAGAACAATTCTTGACATAGCTGCAAGGACTAAGGCTCTTTCAACCAACATATGCTTTGTTGACAGGAATGCTATTGCGCAAAGCAATACACATGAAAAGAAGATTCAGAGATATTTTTGTGTGTTACCTTACAATATTATTCAGTGTTTCAGAGGGTTTAGTCATTGTGTGTGTGTGTGTGTGTGTGTGTGTGTGTGCCTGTGTGTGTGCATGTGGAAAAATAAAGATTCATGAAAGAAAACTGTTTTCAATCCTTGCAATGTCTTATCTGAATCATCCATATTCTCAATTTCATTCAACGACAAAGAATCATTTGTATGCATTTTTTTCAAGAAAATGAGTGCACGCACATTTTCACTTAGACTTCTGTGCATATATGAACAGTTGATGAATGGAGCCCTTCGAGACTAGCCTGCTAGTTAAATGTTCCTATGGTTCTTGATTTGTGGCTCATATACACAAGTAATAGGAAATGATTTTTCACACTGTCCTACGCTCGCATTTGGCCTGTAATTTGCCCTCACCCTCATAAACTGTTGATAGATGCACTGTGAACCAAGTATTGCATCTGATACTTAGGCCTGCCATGAATTGAATGATATCCAATCTGCATTCATAGTTGCAGACTCCAGCATACGCCGTTCCAGAGAGACTTTGAAGAAGGAGCGTAGGCCTTTGTGTAAGGCGTGTAGGCCAAAAGGGTGAAATTTAATGCGTGACAGGGAGCTGAATACAGACAAAGTCAAAATGTAATAAGGAAGTAGAAGTTCACAACTTAAAGAAGCATAAGTGGAGCCATGGCTGGGCGATGAGGCGGATAATCCTGGCAGGCTTCCATTGAAACGGGAGGACTGCAAGAGGGCAAGGGCACACTTGGCTGGAAGTATAACAAAAGTAAAACAGACAGGGGTTCAGGGGAGGGGAGCACAGGTACATCACAGCGGCTCGATATGTTGATGGGATGTGGGGGGGAGGAAGGGAGAGCGATGCAGCCGGGGGTGCTGGAGGTAATTTACACTTAGTTCACGAGTGGGTGTCAAACGTTGACAAATATTCCAGTCTTATTCATGAACCATTTGATTTTTACTCCAAGCCATTTACTCCCCAGGATTTGAGGAGCTTACAAGCCTCCAAGCTTTAAACAAATTTCTGGAAGGATGGGTGAAGGAACTAGAGTTGAAAAATCTGAAGGACAACATTTCTGTAGTTGCTGCTAGGGTAAATAGTTATGCGTTTTTTCATTTAATTTTAGCTAACTGTAATATACAGTCCCTTTCAAAAGTATTGGAACAGCAAGGTCAATTAATTTGCTTTTGCTGTACACTGAAGACAAATGAGTTTGAAAGATGTACATGAGATGACAATAAAAGATTCAGTTTTTATTTCTGGTATTTTTATCTAGATTTGATAAACAACTTAGAACATATCACCTTTTGTATTAGACCACTAATTGTTTTGGTGAGCAAAAGTATTGGAAAATGTGACTGAAATGTGTTTCTTGTTGCCGAGATTTGTGTCCTGTTCGATGGATTGGTTAAACAATAAATAGTTATGAATATCTACTCTTGATTTTAACCTTGGCTTTTTTCTGTGAAAATTGCATTTGTTTTAGAAAAGATAAACCAACATGAAGATCAGAGAGCTGTCTTTTGGAGAAAAGCAAGCCATTTTGAAGCTTTGAAAATAGGGGAAATCGATCAGAGCCATTGCACAAGCATTGGGGATAGCTCGTGCAATAACTAGGAATGTCCTGAAAAAGAACGAAACCGATGGCATATTGAGCAACAGACATCGAACAGGTTGACGAAGCAAAACAACAGCAGTTGATGACAGAAACATTGTGAGAGCTGTGAAGAAAAAACCCAACATCGAAGAAGACTTAGAGAGTAACAATATGGAGGCTCTACCACAAGATGCAAACCACCCATCAGTAGTAAGAATCAGAAGGCGAGATTACAATTTGCAAAGATGTACAGAGATAAGCCACAAAAGTTCTGGAACAAAGTTTTATGGACTGATGAGACATTAACCTCTACCAATGTGATGGAAGGGCCAAACTGTGGAGAAAGAAGGGATCTGATCATGACTCAAAACATACAAGCTCATCTGTGAAGCATTATGAGGACGTGTTATGGATTGGGCTTGCATGGCTGCTTCTAATAAATAGGCACTGTTGGCTCACAAATCTTTATTGATGATGTGACTCATGATGGTAGCAGCAGGATGAACTCTATAGGAAAAGAAGTCCACAAAAACACTCTGTCTGCCAACTTATGGAGAAATGCGTCCAAACTAATTGGGAGAAACTTCATTGTGCAGCAAGACAATGACCCAAAACACACTGCAAACATTACATACATTACATTATTGGCATTTGGCAGACGCTCTTATCCAGAGCGACATACAGTTGATTAGACTACGCAGGAGACAATCCTCCCCTGGAGCAATGCAGGGTTAAGGGCCTTGCACAAGGGCCCAATGGCTGTGTGGATCTTATTGTGGCTACACCAGGATTAGAACCACTGACCTTGCGTGTCCCAGTCATTTACCTTAACCACTACACTACAGGCCGCCCAAACACAACAACAAACTTCATTATGGAGAAAAGGTGGAAGGTTTTAGATTGGCCAAGTCAATCACCAGACCTTAACCCAATTGAGCATGCATTTCACCTCCTGAAGAGGTGCAATAAAAGCCCAGAAAAGCATCAGAAAAGAAGAGCAGATGCTGATACCAAAGATGCTATGTTCTAAGTAGTTTGACACATCTAGGTGTAAATACCAGGAAATAAAATCTGAAATTCTGAACTCTTGTCATTGCATTGCAGTTCCAATACTTTTGGAGGGGACTGTAGCCATCCCCACAAAATAAAATGTATGATCAGTCGTTGTAACGTTGGTTTCACTAAAATTTCTATAAGCCTAGGTCAACATTTTAATGGTAAATCCTTTATTCATCAACCCTCTGCATGCCCTTTGTAAAACATCACTTCTTTTCTGCACACAGCATCATTTTTCAGTAACACCATGCCGTTTTGTAACTTGGAGATGATAATTCAATGGTGATCTAGCCAACTAGCTAAGATGCCAAGTTGCAGTTGGTAACTTAACCGCAAGGAGAGAATGTTTTGATCGTTGATAATGCACGTTGATAATGCACCAGTAAGAGTTCAATCCTCAGCTGTGAGGTGCGAGCTCTCACGACAAGGTGGGAGCTAAAAAATGTATACTGGCAGCTGTATACTCAATACTGAGCGTGGAAAAGGTTGCCCACGGAATCGGTGTAAATAAATGAAGAATGTATTCTCTGCTCTGTTGCTGAATTACTCTGGTCAGAGTATTAAATCAGGTGGGCACTCCTTCAGCAATATTTCTCTGCATGTCTGACTCCAGACTGAAGGCACTTCAAAGACTGAACAATATAGAAATGTCCAACAAATACAACAGAGAATGCAGTGTTACTGAACTGGAACATTGCACGTTAACCTTGCAGTGACTTCTTCATTGTGGAACAGGGTCAGGATTTCATACTGAGGCAACTATGTTGGAATTGGCAACATTTTTGGAATGGAAATGAAAAAATATCATTCAGTTCTCATTGAAGTACCTTGTTCCAGCTGGTATGCAGAACATGGAATTTGTGTAGCCTTTTCATCTGAATGGATTTAACCTTCCTGTTGTGGACTGATCAATATCACGACTTTGCACAGCTTAAAATGTGGACAAATACCAAGTGAATTGGTCTACTGCATGTCTTTGTACTGTGGGAGAAAGCCAGACCAGGAGGGTAGGACACAGGGAACATGCAAACACTCAAACCCAGGACCTTCTTGCTGTGAGGCACTGTGCCACCAAAACAAATGCCCATCAAAAGACAGTGTAAGCAAACCAATTCATATACCAATACACGCCCTTATTAAAAAATCACATTTGAAAATGAAAAATAAGGTTGTGTACAGTACATTAAAGATTTTTGGTCCTAAGGGGCACCATGTAGATGATGGCTAACAATTCCGGCTCGCTGTCCAGAGGGACTGATGCCTTTCCCCCTAAGTATTCTGTAGAAATGAAACGTAATGGAGAATCGTTCTTACATGAGCATTTACATTTTCCTGACTGCTGTTATGCAGTCATTATTATACTGTATACCATAGGCACTGGAACGACCCAAATCTTACTGGTGCTGACTGCATGGTTCAATGACCACTTCCCCCACATATGCCATCACAGAGTGACGTCATATGTGTTCACATTTTCGGACTGCTTTTTTTCAACAGCCAGAGAAAAACTCATAAGCTCTTCAAATCTAATTTCTTCCCCATCCTGGCATTTGGTCTGAAAAACAGCTGACCACATCTGCAAGCTTTTATGCATTTAGTCACTCCCACATGATTGGATGATTAAATATTTGCATTAACATGCTGGTGTACAGGTCTACCTAAAGTGGTCACTGGGTGTATATCCCACCCCCAATAGCCAGTATCTTACATAAGTGTATATCTATGTATGTGTGAAAAAGCTCTTATTCTGTACAAACAGAGGCTCTATGCCATTTTTTTCTATTAAAGGCCCCTTGACAGAGAACTGCTATCCTTCATGCTATCCAACATCCAGTGTGTTGCTGTGGGATCAGCTGTACTCCACATTCAATGAATTCTGTAGTATCTCCGAGATTTCCTCAGAGAAATGTTTGCCATATCAGTCTGTTAAAGCCACAGCTTTAGTAGCCAAACAAAATTTCATAGATATCTCCCACAAGGCTTGATTGTGGGATCTAGAAATCGAACAACAGAAGGAAGCCTGATGAGATTAGACTGAAAGGCTATGGGATAATATTAAGAAGCGTGATAAAAATATAAAAAATCTGCACGATTGTACATAGGCCTTTTAAAGAAAAGCAAATAAAAAGCACAGAAGTTTGGGTATGTACTGTACTGTTTTGACTGAAAATAATTTTGAAAGAATAATTCACAAAAAAATTTAATATTTAACATTTTTTATTTCTTTCATTTGTCCAAAATGTATTACTGTAGCTCAGCTTGTTCATGACACAAATTACACAGTATGTCACTATATAATATAATATAATATACAGTATAATACCATATATAGTATACTATTTCAGGTTCTGAGGCTTAGATTTCATGCTATCGCCATTTATTTTGAATTGTATCATGCCTCTTATGTATTATGTGTTTCTCGGAGCTGGTAACACACGCAGGCCTGAACTGTCAGTTAACAACCCCTGTTGACACAACAAGTGGTGTGCACATTTCATCTGAAATGATGCCACAGAGGTTAAGGTACAATTTTGAAAAGCAGCGTGTGCTGGAAAGCACGGTCAAGACAAAGGCCAAGAAAGAGCATTATGGTACTCTGACATTCATTTCAGCTTTTTTTGTTTTTCAGCTTTAACAGCGACTACTCCATAGCTTGAGGAAAATAACAAAATAATTAAACGGCAGGATAATTAGAGGATCTCCTGGCATATATCTGTGTGCATCATCACATTTTGCCATAATTGCAGGCAATCTATGATATACAGACCACTGTTGCTTAATAATCTTCTGATGGCTTGTGAGGTACTCATGCTGACACCAACATTAAATAGCTCTCCTTGTGTTTTCATGGTTCTCCTTTTAATGTCTTTTCTGAATGAGAATGGCTGTTGAAATAGTGACAGATCTCAGTGATGCCACCCAGCGCAACTGCGGACTGGAGGGAAAATGATGAGAAAAGGTGAAAGCTTTTCACCTGCTGCATCAGGTGGGCAGATTAAAGCCCCTAGTTATGTGGCTCAGGACTATACCCTTAACAGTCAGCAGTCTCGTTCTCGAGTCTGACTGATTAGACACTCCAACTCCTGCTGTACAGACACAATGCCTGGTTGGAGTTTCAGCAGAGTTTTATGTATTGCAGACCAGACCCCAGAGGTAGATTTTTACCGGTACGTCGTAGCCTACTGGGACTTGTTTTGCTCAGAGTACCACCACCGCACTTCAAGCACTGGGCATGTCAGTACACAGTGCATTGGTTGACTGCTCCTGACTGTGATGTTCAGGGCTCTATATTGGCTTTGCTACTCTATGTTGGGTCAGCCCCAGGGTTTATTGACATGTTTTCACAGAAAGGTATTTTTTGCTGTGGCCCAGGAAGGGGCCAGGTGGAGAGGCTGAATCCTCTCTGTCCAGCAAAGTCAGAGCAGTCAACCAAACAGGGATAGCCACCTTGTCGACGCCTTATTTCTTTCATCCCTGGCCCTGAGCATCCTGCTGCTTCAGCATTACCAGTGTGAAACCCTGCCTGAAGGAACTTGTACTCGGTAGGAGGTATTATATGATACTGAACCAAGCAGAGAACTGCAGAGGACACTAAGAGTCACATAGGATGCAAGCTGAATCAACAAACCCAATGGAGGTGTTAACACTATACCACTGTTGCATGGACCTTAGTGGGCCTTGTTCCACAGGAGTCAAACCTTTTTAAAATACTCACACTGTCTAAATATAATATTCATACAAGATACAGTAGAAGTTATCATGACATAATTATCATTATACACTCAGTGAGCACTTTATTAGCTAGACCTGTACAATATCACACTGATATTTACTCTCATGTTCAGCATAAAAAATACATGCTTGTTAAAAAGTAAAAAAAAATAAAACTGTGTAACTTCTGGTCAAGACTGACTACTAAGTAAATAAATAAAACAATAAAGTGGGCTCTAGAATTATTGGCACCATTGATAAATATGCAAATAAAATTCCGTAAGCTAAGAAAATGTGTAAAGCAGTCAATGATTCAATGGAATCGAACAAAGTCTCACACTTTTCAAATAAAAAAATTATTTCCACAAAAAACAGGTTCCGCAATTATTGGCAAACTTGGCTCAATACTTTGTGCAAACACCCCTGGAAAAGTTAGTCTTTTCCTATAATTTGTGATAAGGTTAGAGAACATATTTGGAGGAATTTCTGACATTCATCCATGCATAACTTTTCAGAATCATTGAGACCACAGGTTTTTAATGGGATTTAAGTCTGGAGACTGAGATGGCCATTGCAGAATATGGTTGTTGTTTTTACTTAACCATTTCTGTGTGGATTTTGATGTATGTTTGGAGTCATTGTTATGCGGGACAATCGACCTATGAACAAGTCTCAGCTTCCTGGCAGAGGCAACCAGATTTTCTGCCAAGATTTCTTGGCACTTTGTTGAATTAATTGTGCCATTGATTTTAGCGCTCTCTTCCAATCATAATTCCAATGAGATTTGGCAAAACTCCAGATGGTTGGTTTTGTTTATTGTGCTCAGTAAGAGCTATCTTCCTGACACTTTTCCAAAGAGTTTGATGGTATGGAGGAGCCATTTTATGATTTTATTTTAGACTTGGTGACCCCAAGACACAAGCAATCTTTGCGATTTTTTAACTGCAATCCTTGGGTTGCTTATGGCCTCCCTCACCATCATTTTCACATGGGGATAATATGACTTGCGTCCTCTTCCTGGCAAGTTTGCATTCCATATGGTTTATGCCTTTTTATTATTGCCCTTACAGTATAAAGTCGTATTTTTAACCGTTTATGTATTCTTTTGTACCCATTACCCGACTTGAAGGACAGTTGTCCCATCTGTTTGAACATGAAATATAAATCATTATCCATGTTGTTTAGTATCCACAGCCTTTTTTTTTTTTTTTTAAAGGGTGCCAATAATTCTGAAGCCCACTGTACATGATTAGATGATAAAGTATCTGAGAGATCTCTGAGATGCTTTATCATTCTGAGGGTATTGTCAGGGGGTGTAATGTGGTATACTACAACAAAAGTCTCAAGTCCACTTGGATGGTAATCCCCAATGTAGCCCGTAGTTATAAAGGGGATTCTGCACATGAATGCCACTTGAGTGAAGGAGGGGGAGGAGAGCCACTAAGCTCTTCAATCCAGCCAGCTGACATGCTGGCGGTGTCCAGGGAGAAAATCCAGCTGAGAGTTGCATTCAGGTAAAGCAGTGGATGGCAAAGAAAGGAAATGGGGAGCAGGAGAGGTAGGAGCCATAAGTCTGCATTCCTAGATCAGAACATAATGCTTGCATCAGACTGAGTCTTAATTGTAACGACCATAGACCTGCCTGTTGGGTGCATGAACTTGCATTCATTTGGCTGGAGAGTTATTACATTTATTTTAAAGAATTACTTTAGTTTACACATCCATTTCCATCATTTCAGCCTTGCTCTGGTCCTCAGAGTGCACTGTAAAGTTGAATGTACCCCTTCTGCCTGTTAGCATTAGGCTTACACGCTGCCAATATAAACTCAACAAGCACTTTATTAGGAACATTTTTACTTTATTACACCTACTTATTCATGGGATTATCTGATCAGCCAATTCTGTAACAGCAGTGCAATGCATGCATCATGTAGATACAGGTCAGGAGCTTCAGTTAATGTGCACACCAACCATCAGAATGGGGAAACGTGATCGAAGTGACTTTCACTGTGGAATGATCATTGGTGGCAGACAGGGTGGTTTGAGTATCTCAGAAACTGCTGATCTCCTGGGATTTTCATGTACACTAGACAGAAATGTCTTGTTAATGAGAGAGGTCCGAGGAGAATGGCCAGACATGTCAAAGCTGACAGGAAGGTGACAGTAATGCAAATAACCACACATTACAGCAGTGGTATGCAGAAGAGCATCTCTGAACACACAACGCATCATAACTCTACGTTAGGGGGTACAATGCACCAGGGGGAGTGGATTCCATACACTCATACAAACAAAAACAAATGGTTGGACGTGACTCAGCCCACACCACAAATGCCCAACCTCCTCCATGTCCCAAAATAAAAAATAAACCCAAAGAAATCCAGGTGGTGACCTCCTTTGTCTGCGTCCTGGAACGACCACGGCCAAACGCTGCTGTTCCTCCGCATTGCAGTATCCTCCAGTCAGTGGAACAGGGCCACCCCTGCTTGCCTTCCACCCAGCCATTGCAGTTTCGCTCCAGGTTGCCTTCTCCTTCTCGCAGTAACCGCAGCTGTCACCACCGTCCCTGTACACCGCTGTGACCGCTGACATGGTCCACACTCACTCACTCTTAAATGGAATCACACCCATGCGGGATTCCTCCCAAAGCAAAAAGAACAAAACAGAAATAAGAAAATGAAAATTACAGCCAACAGAAATAAAGGAAAGACTTCAAACCACTCCTTTATTTATTTTTTATTTTTTTTATCGCCATGGCTTCATCTTTTTCCCTGGCTGCCTGAACACTCACAGCCACAAACCCCGCTCTTTTATCCTTTTCCCTGCATGGCAGGAAACAGTGGCAGCTGTGCAAGTTAATCAACCAGGCAGAGCAGTTAAATTACCCCAGTCCACATACGCACCCAATTGCCCAATTACCAATCAAGAGAAGTGCTCTTACCAAGCCCGCTGCTTGTCAGGCTCACCTCCTGACAAACGCATTATATTACTGTACTGTATACTCAGTGTATATAGTATCCTGTATAATGTAGTACTGCAAATCATTGCCCTAGGCATTTTGTGATATCCGTGGATGAACACCAAGTTTTGATTTAATATGCTCTACTTACCATTCTCAATAAGATCACAGAGTAGAGAAAATGCTCTACTTACCATTCCTAATAAGATCACATAAAATCTACTTACCATTCCTTTACTGATCACATAAGATCAGTAAAGGCTTTGATGACTGTCGACCCAAACTGTGTATTCCTTACAATCATCCCTTTTTAATGGTAAGTTCAGGGTTTTTATACCAGCATTTTGGGATTGTAGACACACCCTGTGCGTGAGTGGGAGATGTATATGGGAGTCATGACAATCTGAGAAACAACCTCACATATGACTCCCCACTGAGTTTTGTTTTGACAGACAGTGTCAATTTGTCAGAGGAAAACACTATTGTTGCACACAAAATTAAAAACAAAACGTTACATTGACAATGAATCAGAAAGATGAAAACAGCAATGTCTCTACTCAAAGGTTACTTCATAAAAAGACATACAATACACTACCAAAAAAATGTCATGTGAAGTAATGCAGCCCTCCCTTTTTGTTAAGAGGTGCAACAGTGACCATGGTCTGTTTAGGTATTTTACATACTGTAAAAGCAGATTCACAAACCTTTATGTTTTGTTTTAGGCTGTTCAAAATGTTTCAATCCGCAGCATTCCACCCCATTTGCTAAGAGATGAGCTCATGTGATCTATAATTAACATTTTACATTTACATTTTAGTCATCTGGCAGACGCTTTTAATCCAAAGTGACTTACAAGTGCATAGGTTCTACCATAAGTCAGAGCATCACATCCAGAAACTACCCAGGAAAAAATACACAGGAAATGCTGTTCATAGTTGTCATCAGAAGTCCCTTTTTTTTTTTTTTGGGGGGGGGGGGTTAGACAAGGATAGGGATATCAGAAAGGAGGGGCAGAGGAAATCAGGAGGGAGGACTAAGGTAGAGTTTGAAAAGGTGGGTTTTGAGTCTGCGTCGAAATAAGGGGAGGGATTCTGCTGTTCTGACAGTGGTAGGCAAGTCATTCCACCACTGAGGAACCAGAACGGAAAACAGGCGTGAACGTGCAGCTCGACCGCCAGGTGCACGTAGAGAGGGAACCGTAAGGCGACCAGAGCTGGCAGACCGGAGTGGTCTAGCTGGGGAGTAGGGAGTGATCAGGGATTGTATGTAAGGTGGGGCAGTCCCCTTAGCAGCCTGAAATGCCAACACTAGGGCCTTGAAACGGATGCGTGCGGCAATAGGAAGCCAGTGGAGGCCAATGAGAAGCGGGGTGACATGAGCCGACCTGGGCTGACTGGTGATCAGGCGGGCTGCAGCATTCTGGACCAGCTGGAGGGGCTTGATGGCACACACTGGGAGACCGGCTAGGAGGGAGTTGCAGTAATCCAGGCGGGAAATGACGAGCGCCTGGACTAGGAGCTGGGTGGCTTTCTCAGTCAGGAGATGACGGATACGGCGTATATTATACAGAAAGAACCTGCAGGTTCTGGCAGTGGAGGATACTTGCGGAGCCAGGGTGAGGCAGTTATCAAGAGTCACCCCAAGATTCTTTGCCGTACGGGAGGAGGAAACTACAAAGTCCTCAACAGTCAATGAGAGGTCGATTGACGGAGAGGACTTAGCAGGGATGTAGAGAAGCTCAGTTTTGGCAAGGTTGAGCTTCAGGTGATGTACAGTCAGACACAACTTGTCATGCTTGGTGTGTGTGCAGTAAATACGCATTCGTACTGTTGCCATGGTTCTACTAGCTCGGCTCCCATTTGGTATTGTGGGCTTCTGTTTGAGATTCCATCGCTGTTCCCCCAACCCTATATGATTTTTAGTCATTAGTATTAAATATGTTTGACCTACTATTTTAATTCTGCCTCTGAACACTACAGGATAATCTGAGCAGATAATCAGTTCAGGCCAGCCTAGAATTTGGAATGGCCCCACGATTGTTGACAGGGGCAAATCAGGCCCAAATTAGAGGACATTATAAGCAGAGCAGATATACTGACTTAGCTCAATAAGAAGTATTCAGATTAATAGATCAATACATTATCCTTGTATGATCACTCGATAGAATTTGCTGATATTGTACCCCAAATCCACATCCTTCATTAATTGTTCCTCACCCTCTGACAATCTCAGAATTTATTGAACTCAAAATGTTACTCCAAGATCTCTAGGAGAAGTTGACAGCTGACGCTGCAAATAGCATCCATTTTAAAAAAAAACCTCCATCCTCCAAATAAAATATTCACCTTTGGGCTTTTCAGATTCCACAGGTAAACATAAGTCTGTTAATAAGGCAGCTCAAGAAAAAAAAGGACTTAAAACAATGTGCATTATCTTGTTGAATGTATCTGTTTTGCTTTTACTTCCCCTCCCTTTTTATTTTTGCCCACTTGACATAAATCCATGAGATTTTGTAATGTCTCTTTGGTCTAGGTTGGTGTAGTGGTACTGTAAAGCCTGTGATTCAGACCAAGCACTGTCTGAATAGTTTTCATCAGTGGAATAAAAATGGTGTAGCTATGAGTTGCTTTACAAAGTGGCACAAAGGTATGAGTCATAGAACAAGAGTCATAGAACAAGGTTAAAAAAGTGTTCAGTCTGTTCATTATAAGGAGCTTCAAATAGTTTGGCACTGAACAAACAACCACCCATTTTGAATGTTATCACTTGATCGAATGGGCGTTATGGATGATCAATGTATAATGCCCATTCAATCGAGTGATAATGTGCAAAACAGGTGTATTAGATTTGGATGTGGGAAAGGAAATCATTACATTGATATAAGATCGGTTTGGGGAAAGGGCATTGTCATATTATTACCTCATTATGTTGATATTAGATCAGGATGGGGCAAATCATAATATTATTACATCATTACATTGATATTAGATTTAGTCACCCATTTCTAATGTTAGGCGGCACGGATGGTGCAGTGGGTAGCACTGCCGCCTCACAGCAAGGAGGTCCTGGGTTCGAATCCCCGTCGGCCGGGGCCTCTCTGTGTGTAGTTTGCATGTTCTCCCCGTGTCTGCGTGGGTTTCCTCCGGGTACTCCGGTTTCCTCCCACAGTCCAAAGACATGCACGTTAGGCCGATTGGAGAGTCTAAATTGCCCGTAGGCATGAGTGTGTGAGTGAATGGTGCGTGTGCCCTGCGATGGACTGGCGACCTGTCCAGGGTGTATTCCTGCCTTTCGCCCAATGTATGCTGGGATAGGCTCCAGCCCCCCTGCGACCCTGATCAGGACAAGCGGGTTCAGATAATGGATGGATGGATGGATTTCTAATGTTATCACTCAATTAAATGGGCGTTATACTGGATGTGGAGTCTCCTTGTTTTCATGTCATTGATCAACTATGTGAATAGATGACAACTGGCATCTGAACCTACAAGTAGGTGTGGTAGGCCCCTACTAACCCACTCAGTGAGCAATTTATTATGTGGATCTGTACACCAGCTTGTTATTGGAAATATTGAATCAGCCAATCATGTGGTAGCAAGTAAATGCATAAAAGCATGCAGACATAGTCAAGAGGTTCAGCTGTTTTTCAGACCAAATGTCAGAATGGGGAATAAATCAGATCTAATTGACTCTGACTATGATTATTGGTGGCAGACATGGTGGTTTGAGTCTCTCAGAAACTGCTGATCTCCTAGAATTTACACACACAACAGTCTCTAGAGTTTGCAGAGAATGGTGCGAAAAAAAAGAAATCATCCAGTGAGCAGTAGTTCTACAGGAAAAAATGTGTTGTAAATGAGAGAGGTCAGGGGAGAAGGGCCAGACTGGTCAAAGCTGATAGGAAGGTGACAGTAATGCAAATAACCACATATTACAACAATGGTATGCAGAAGAGCATCTCTGAACACACAATGTGTCGAACCTCTAAGTGGATAGGCTAGAGCAGCAGAAGCCTAATAAAGTTTCAGACTAATAAATGAATGTAGATAGATAATTTTATATAGCGCTTTTCTAGACACTCAAAGCTCTTACACTGATGAGGGGAAAACTCGGCTCAACCACCACCAATGTGTAGCACCCGCCTGGGTGATGCATGGCTGCCATTTTGTGCCATAACGCTGAACACACACCAGCTGAGTTGGAGAGGGGGAGAACAATGTTTTTGCCAATTGAATCAGGGGATGA
This sequence comes from Conger conger, assembly GCF_963514075.1. Taxonomy (NCBI): domain Eukaryota; kingdom Metazoa; phylum Chordata; class Actinopteri; order Anguilliformes; family Congridae; genus Conger; species Conger conger. Next base: position 29,817,186 of record NC_083762.1, read on the forward strand.
TTATGGGGCAGGTTGAAAGAGCTAGGGTTGGGGATTCAGCTAGGAGACTGAGGAACCCCTTACTCATTGAGACTAGTATCATGGGATCTTTAATGACCACAGTGAGTCAGGACCTTGGTTTAACATCCCAAACATTTACTCTTTCACTCTGAATGAAAAAAGGAAAGCACTTGAGATGCAATACAGCTCTCTGAATTAAACTCAGATGCCCTCATCACGTTCCTCCATTAATTTCCTTCTAAACCAGTCACCCAAAAACCAATTGCAGTAAATACAAGTCTTTAATATGCCACTTTCAAGACAGAGTTGGCCTTGGGGCAATTCTGTGGCAGATTTCACAGACCCCAAACATGAGAACTTGTGAGGATAACTGCATTTTGAAGTTAAGCACAGATGACTCAGTTACTCCTTCAGCGTATTTTCTGTCAGATTTCAACCTGTCTTTTGACATGGTTGATCACACCATTAAAACAGGATCCGGGCTTTAGAAAAAATGTTGTTTTTCTTCTTTATAATTGTCAGTAATGATACTGTGATTTGAATCAAAGGGAGTTTTTGCGTCTCTTTGTTCATCAGTATTGTTTATCAACATTTAATGTTGTTTACATTATAGGGAACACCAATGACAAAGAAACATGCATTCTTTAGTTAAATTAATAAAAATAATACAATTGTCGATTCATAAAGTTTAGAAGTTAGTTATTGCTGGACAGACAGGGCTGTAAACTGCAACTTGACTGGTTGGCAGAGGCATACAATTGCAAGGCGGTTATTTCGCTCTAGTTTCATTTTGTATTTCACTGGATTAAATAGTAAACATGCAATAAACATAATGCTATGTTTCCAGAACCAACTGTGCGTGTGTTGTATGGGCTAATTCTGACCCTCTGTTACTGTTTTATTTTTTATCTCAGATTTCTTTGTGAATGATTCTGGTGGCACTTTCCCATACAGGTGTCAAACTTTCACTTCCTGAACCTCAGGTTCTAAAATAAGATATTTCACACAAATTTTTGATATTTATGGATAAAAGGCTATAAGTTTCAAAATACTGTTTAACATAATTTGTGTTATGATGGGAAAACATTTCCAAACTAAGAACAATGTTTACTTGAAAAATGATGAACATTGATTAACCTTTCCACATAGGGAAATACTCTTGGTTTGGTGAATTGGGTGGACATTTTTTGTTGTGCGTAAATAAAGAGCACAGTGATAATGTACACAAATCCCCTCCCGTTCCCAGTCATGGGCATTTTTCTATGGGAGCTTTTACTTAAAAAGCCATCTCAATATTTCAATATTCAAGATTCCACCCCCCCCCCCCCCCTTCAGTCATTTAAGGGGGTTCAAAGGCTCTGGATTTGCAGCAGCAATTACATCACCACCCTGGGCTAAAGGGAGGATTTGGGTATACTCATCCCATCTTCTGAACCTCAAAGGGAGTGATCCATGAGAAAAGAGGATTGATTATTATTTTCGGCAGATTGGAAAATGTGCCGAAACTTAGTTCTTTGGCTACCCTCCCTGTAGCCAAAATAATGGCTAAGATCTTTTTTTAGATCTAATTTTCTGTGGTCAAATGCACCACTCCAAACCAAATGCACCTCCAAACCAAGTGCATTCTCCAAATAAACATTTGGTTGTTACACCAGTTAGAACAGGATGTAAAACCAGGATCCTATAAACACAAACAATCATATTGTTCTCTCATGTAATACCTTCATAGTGTAAGGCTCAGCGTACAGCATGAATTTTATTTAAAAATGTTACCAGTTTTCCCCCATAATCCTATCATGTTGCATTCAAAGCTTTTGGACTAGAGAAAATGTTAAAATCCAGCCAAAGGAGATTAACCTACAAATTACTATCTGCCACAGAATGTTTATTTATTTATTGCACACAGCCCAGGTTCTCTCTCACATAAAGTATATGAAAATTAACTGGCTAAATGTTGAGATTCATGTAATCTGTGATTACGTGTGCATGCATACATAATATCTGTAATAACATACACAATCAGTAACTTATAAATAAATTACTTTTAGAGGAAAAATGATGTAGCAGCTGTTTATGCAATTCAGTGAGCACATTTGTAATACATACAGTGGGCTCCAGAATTATTGGTACACTTCCATCCATCCATCCATTATCTTTAACCCACTTATCCTGAACAGGGTCGCAGGGGGGCTGGAGCCTATCCCAGCATACATTGGGCGAAAGGCAGGAATACACCCTGGACAGGTCGCCAGTCCATCGCAGGGCACACACACCATTCATTCACACTCTCATACCTACGGGCAATTTATACTCTCCAATCAGCCTAACCTGCATGTCTGTGGGAGGAAACCGGAGTACCCGGAGGAAACCCACGCAGACACGGGGAGAACATGCAAACTCTGCACAGAGAGGCCCCGGCCGACTGGGATTCGAACCCAGGACCTCCTTGCTGTGAGGCAGCAGTGCTAACCACTGCACCATCCGTGCTGCCTATTGGTACACTTGCTAAATATTAATAAAAATACTGTAAACTAAAAAATAATAGTTATTGACATAAACTTTTTTCAATATGTGCAAAGCAGTGTGGTTTATTAATGATTCAATGGAGTCCTTTATGGCCTCAATGGAGTCCTTTATGGTCCCTTTATGGGACAATGTGTACTTGTATCTTCTTCCTGGCAAGTTTGCAACCATTACAAATTTTAAATCTTTTCATTCTTGCCCTTTTATATATTTCTTTGTATGAATTACCAGAATTCTGAATTGGCAGGTCATTGCCTTTTCCCATGCTGATGGATGACAAATAGGTAGTGACTGAATGACACAATACAGTTTCTTTAGACTGAAATGAACCCCTTAAATCGCAACGGCCCGTAATTTTAATTTTTTTCATTCATTCTTTTTTTCATGGCTCAATTTGAAATCAATATGTTCACAGCATATATATGCTTCGAAGGCGTAAACCTCATGGTTCTATCTGTATAAATGATTTTACAATACCATTGCTTTAGTGACAACAGTGCCTTATTTTGTAACGTGCGGTGGAAAAACAAGCAAGTGGAACCTCACCTTCTCTGCATTTTTGGAATCCACACGCTACAGAAATAGGGTAATGTCGGTGTCCTTTTCACAGCGAGGATCCAGTGAACCAAATTCAAAAACGTGCTAACTCAGAATAACATCCATAGAATGCGGATTGTTTACTTAGAATTTCTCTGGAGGAATTATCATTTTTGTCCATTTCGTCATTGCATACGTGTACAAAAGTACTTGTGCACAGGAATGCAATTATCAATGTTTTGTATTGGCTCTCTGGAAGGTGATCAGCGCAATTAAGAGGGTTTCTGACCAGTCACAATAATGAAGTCACATGGAATAGACAACGCCCCCCTCCATGTGCAATCACCAACAGTATAACTTTTGCTATTCATACAGTCAATTAGGAGTATGGTGTCAGAGTGACAACTGAGAAGCATTTCAGGGAATGAAATTATATTTCCAACAGTGTATTGTTTGTTGGGCTTGCAGAAAATAACATAAATGTTTTCAGCAGGGTAATCATTTTCCTTTCATTTTCAGTATGCACACTGTGACAGTTACATGCTGGAAAACACAGCTTTTGAGACTTTCTGCCTAAAAAGGTTGATGTTTTCTGACAAAAGTAAATATTTTGTGATGACTAAGTCTAACTGGAAGACTCTACATTTGGAGGCTTCAAAATAAATTGCTTATCTGAAAACACTAGAGAGCATTTCCAGTGACATGACCCCATTTTACATCGGTGAGCATCTAAATATATTCTCAAAATGGTTGATTATGATTATGTATTCTTATAAATAAGGAGCAGGCCTGCTTTTGAAGAATAAATGGCATGTGAAATTATGGGGATGTGTTTGACTTGTTGTTGGGGGTTGGGTATTTGATCTTCAATGGACCAATCGATCAATGGACCTCAATCAATATATTAGTATATAAGTTGTTATTATTGTAATTATTGTATATATATTTTTACAATCTTCTGGACCTGCTGCTGCCAGATGGGGAGAGGGATGTTGAGAGGGAGAGGTAAGGGACGGGTGACTGGCAGGGGGAAGTAAAAACACATTTATCTATAAAAATGTTTTATCATTTGGTGTGGAACCTCATAGACTACCCATAATATAACTTAGTTTACATGTGTCCCTTTGGAGTCTCCAAATGTCCTTTTTGGAAATCTGCCTAGACATAGATTACATTGAGTACAGTTGATTAGACTAAGCAGGAGACAATCCTCCCCTGGAGCAATGCAGGGTTAAGGGCCTTGCTCAAGGGCCCAACAGCTGTGCTGATCTTATTGTGGCAATACCGGGGATCGAACCACCGCCCTTGCCGGTCCCAGTCATGTACTTTAACCACTATGCTACAGCTTACAAAAAGCAATGCAGAATGCTCATTCTTGGTGATATTTACATTCGCATTTTTGCCGAGGTTCCATTTTGTTTCTTAGCCGACATGACACAGCCATGAGCATCTGTAGCCACGAAAATACAAAATATATTTTCAGTGAGAAAAGAAGTTTCCACTTCCACTGTGTTTCAGCATCTGTAACTTTGTTTTAGCAATAATTAGAGTAATTCTGGCCTTTGGAAAACAACCCCACAAGACCAGCAGTGTGCCTGTAGTCAAAAGGATTCAAAAGTAGTAACAATTTTATTTTGGGTATGTCATTTTCAAGTTTTTCCATATGTTTGACCATAACATACTGTACATTATTATCTTATGATATTATCATACTCTATCATTATTATTATCATTATTATATGCAGCCTTTTTCTTAATTAGTAATAATTATTATTATTAAATTAACTTTCTCAGGACCAGTCTTACTATCAGAATTATTGACACTAAAATTGTTAATTGACCTTGAGTTTACACTGTAGCATTTCTCACACAGCTGTCTACATGGTGACTTATCTGTGGGTATGACAGCCAAGGACACTGGCACTTGACCGGGAGCTGCACTCTTAAGGGGTAGAAAATTGCTGCAATCATGGCTTTCCACTTGAACGACTTTGGTTATTAACTTCAAACAAATGCATTTCTCCATAGTGTAAATGTGAAAAAAGCTTCGCCAAAAGCAAATGTAATTTACTTCCAGGGGGAAATTGTGAACGCTTCTCAGACTGCGACATGCGACAGTATCTAGCATTGATCAGTTTTGACAGTCCCCTGATTGCTATGGCAATTACTCTACAGCGTGTGATATGTAATCTAATGCATGGCTTTTTACATGGGTCACCATGGTGTGGTTTACAATCAGTGCCATTACACAAATGAAATTTTATACAAATAGGCAATTAGAAATCAATGAGTAAAATCCTCTTATGTATTTCCTAATGTGTTTGTGTTTTATATGCTCCTGTCAATCACGCTGAAGCTGTGTAATAGATCTGCAGGGGACATCCCCACCCCGGTCTCCCATAAAACATCATTTTTGCAAGGGTGGAATGTCTGCCTTACTGGCATTGACAGTTATTATCATAGACAAATTCCACTCCTAGAATCAACTCTAGATCTTTTGTTAGCTTTATGGTGTACTATTGATGCAAAGAAACAGCTGAGCAGTCCAATTACATTTGCTCCCTTAAAATGGGGGAACTATGTATAAAAAGGACTGCAATTTTGACATGGATCACCCAATATGCATATCAATATCAAAAGCTGATAGTCTGCACTTTCACCTCATATTTGTTGTTTTATTTCAAATCCATTGTGCTGGGGTACAGAGCTAAAACAACAACAATTGTGCCACCATCCAAATATTCAAATACTACACTGTAAGAGCAATATTTAACACCATCATTGTTATAAAATTGTCGGGTTAATGAATAAGCATAGGATCAATCACTCATACTTATATTGATTACCTGGAAACCTCTCCAAGGAATCGCCACCTTAACGTGGCGGAGGGGTTTGTGTGTCCCGGTGATCCTGGGAGTTATGTTGTTGGGGGCATTAGCTTTAGCCCCCAGTAGGGTCTCCCAAGGCAAATTGGTCCCGGGGGAGGGGCCAGACTAAGAGCGATTTACAGGACTTGTTTCCGGAACCAAACTCCTGGAGAGGGGCTGGACCCTGTTCTTTTCTGGAGTTGCTCAGGGTGAGAGGCGCCGGGCGGGTATGGGGCTGAGTACCACTGTGTTGGAGTTTCACCCGGGAAACGAGAGGGTCGCCTCTCTGAGACTACATGTCGCTGGGGGGAAAGCTCTGACTGTCGTTTGTGCTTATGCACAAATGGATTGTCCATAACGAACACCATGTTCGAGCATAGGGTAGCTCATTAGTGTACTTGGTACCAGAGCACCTTAGGCCAAAGATCGATGATCGACTTTGTGGTCGTATCATCAGACCTGCGGCCGTATGTTTTGGACACTCAGATGAAGAGAGGAACAGAGCTGTCAACTGATCACCACCTGGTGGTGAGTTTGATCAAGTGGCCGGGGAGGCTGCCGGACAGACCCGGTAAAGCCAAACGTGAAATGAGGGTGAACTGGGAACGTCTGGCGGAGGCCCACGTCCGCGAGGTCTTCAACTCCCAACTCTGGAGGAACTTCTCGCGCATCCCGGGGGAGGCAGGGGACATGGAGTCCGAGTGGGCCATGTTCAAAGCCTCCATTGCAGAGGCAGCAAGCAGGAGCTGTGGCCAGAAGGGCATCGGTGCCTGCGGGGCGGCAACCCAAGAACCCGCTGGTGGACACCAGCGGTGAGGGAGGCCGTCAAACTGAAGAAGGAGTCCTTTCGGGCTTGGCTGGCCTGGGGGTCCCCTGAAGCAGCAGACAGGTACCGGGTGGCCAGAAGGGCTGCAGCTTCGGCAGTCGCTGAAGCAAAAACCCAGGAATGGGAGGAGTTCGGGGAGGCTATAATTGGCCTCGAGGAAGTTCTGGCAAACCATCCGACGACTCAGAAAGGGAAAGCAGGGCTAGTTTTCAGCAGGGGAGGAGAACTGCTGACCCAGACTGCGGATGTTGTCGGGCGGTGGAAAGAGCACTTTGAGGAGCTCCTGAACCCGAACAACACGTCCTCTGTAGAAGAGGCAGAGCCTGAAGACTCGGGGCAATCTGCACCTATATCCCTGGCGGAAGTTGCTGAGGCAGTCAAAAAGCTCCTCAGTGGCAATTCGCCACGGGGGATTGCTCCCTCCGGGTTGGGAACAAGTCATTGAAGGAGTTCAAGTATCTTGGGGTCTTGTTCACGAGTGAGGGTAGAAAGGAGCGTGAGATCGACAGGTGGATCGGTGCAGCGTCAGCAGTAATGCGGGTGTTGCACTGTACTGTCATGGTGAAGAGGGCGCTGAGCCGGAAGGCGAAGCTCTCGATTTACCGGTCGATCTACGTCCCAACCCTCACCTATGGTCACAAGCTTTGGGTAGTGACCGAAAGAACGAGATCGCGTATAAGCGGCTGAAATGAGCTCCCGCTGGAGAGATTATATATCTCGCCTCAGGATCCCCCAGGAAGAGCTGGAATGCATTGCTGGGGAGAGGGACGCCTGGAATACCCAGCCTAGCCTACTGCCACCGCGACCCGACTCCGGATAAGCGGATGAAGATGGATGGATGGATGGAAACAGCTCCTGTGAATTCTTAGACCTGATTTAAGTGTAACTTGACTCAAATTAGATCATTGTGTTATTTAAGTCCACCCAAAATGTTTTTCATTTTCTTCTTTCAACAAAAACAAAATCAACTTTCCCGGGCTTGTTTTAAAATGTTATGGAAAGATACGGCTTCACATCCTACTGTACATCCATAATTCATTGTAAATAAAACAATAAAAGCAGAAGCTCTAAACAGGTTGTCAAGGACACATTGGCATTATTTCAGTGTGTAATATACTCTCACATGACACCGCCCTTATTCAATATTAACTTTGTGGGTAAAGCATTTAAAAAATAAGATCACGTGTTTGCCTGTCATTTTCCATATGTCAGTGACAACTTGTCACAATCCCTGAGCATCTGCAATAGTGAAACTGTTATTTTTGCATTTGGAGCAGAGGCCACCAGTGCTCAAGTAAATAATAATCTATAAAGCTGTTTGAGATGGAAAGGTTTCTTGTAAGTACACCGAAAAGTTGTTTTACAGATGCTTGACCAGTTACACCACTCTATGGGAATATTCAGGTCTTCAAGCCAGATTTTAGTGCAATTGAATGTTGAAAACATTACAAAATGGCACTATTGGGAGACTGCAAAGGTTTATAACAGCACTAGCACAGCCCCTTCAACATTAAATGCTTACCATATTGCAAATTATTCAGCCTTGACACTTTGTCCTCATACCATAATATTCATAATTCTAATTATGCCATAAACACAGAAAAAAAAAATCATGTTAATTATGATTAAGTGAATAGCATGACAATTATTCTGCCTTTTTCCTAAACTTCAATTTCTTGCTTTGCAAGTATTTAGTAATATACACTCTCTGTGGGACACATACAAAATATGTAAGTGGGCAGAGTGGGATAACTAACCATTGAAACACTGTTCAGCTCTGTGATCATTTCTGCTGTGCCTCCTTAATTCAGCATTAGCATGAATTAGTGTAGATCCATGATGTGCTGAGGAGCCCAGATGAGAAAATGTCCTATTCTTGTTTTGGTCTTTAAATAACAGGGAGTTTTTCATTGCCACTGCTGCCAATGGTTTTCTCCTGAGGGAGAGATTTACATCCTCAAAGAGCCTTGTTATGCATATGGATGGTTATTGTTACAGGACAGAAAAAAAACATGTTTTACCAGAATCATTTTTGGTAGCTTTTCCCATTGTAAATTGTTAATCCACAAACAACAAAGAAAAGCACCATTTAGCACTATCTTGGTACCTTTATTCTGAACTGCTTTGTTTCTGCCCAGACAGTTTGTTTGAATCTCCCTGCTCCATGCCAGGCTCTCATTTCTTTATGATCTTGTTCCATATGACTGGGAATGCACATTCTTTCATGACACCACAGTTATTGGGCTGTTTATATATTGCATTAAATGCCCGCATGGGCAAAACACCTGAAACTTGTTCTCTTGATCATTTATAATTTATAAAATATAATTTTCCAGATTCATTTCCTACATATTTGTTGTGCTGGGTTCTGTGTCGGGTAGTTTGTATTCTTGGTCACGCACCCATTATTTAATTTAATGACAGACATATCAGACTGAATTGTGTTGATTAATCTGCACAAGAGTGTTTGACTGCTTGCTTCGCCTGGTTACAAGTGAACTGTGTATGCTTTCTGGTTTGCTCCATGCCGGCTTTAGCCACCTGTGAATTTCCTCTGTAAAGGGAATTCAATTACTTACTTACTGGATATGCCAATTCTATTTTCCCCCTACCAATGCGTAACCCTCATTATGGTCACCTTTTAAAACGTTTACCCTCTCTCTCCTGCTGCTAAAAGATGCCAATATCCATTGATGTTTTACACCTTACCTGGCTCCATGGTTGTCTCTTTGCTGTATCTTGATGCTATTGAGTACTTGATATTGCTGAACCAGCAGTATATTTATCATGTTGCAACTGTCTCCACAGTAAATCTTGCCCTGAGAATTGAACTTTATCAGATACTTTAGCCTACAAGTTTTTGTTTGAGGATTAAGAAATCCTCAGCAGTGTTTTATAAGACCGGCTGGTGTGTTTCATTGTCAGTGAAGATAAGCTAGAGTGGTTGTTACGAATTATCTATGAACATTCCAAAGTCATCCTATGAAATAAGAAAATACTTGTGCATGCAGCCGAGATTACAATAGGGTAGCACTTCCTCTATAGTCTATGAAGGCCGTTCAGTTCTGTTTTGGTTTGCTCATCTATTATCTTTCCTTGCAGAGCACCTGTTAACTTTGCTTGTTGCATGTGGCATATGTAGTCCCTTCCTCAAAGTTAGACAGCAAGGGAAGGGAATGCGTTAAAGTGGAATTTGTCAGGCACCAGAACAACGAACCCAATAGTGAGACCAGATGTTCAAGTTAAAGTCTTTATTAACTTTGCAGGTGAAAATAAATTAAAACGGGAAAGACTTAGACAAAAAAGATAACGGAAAACACAGAAACTGACAGAATCAAACCCAGCCCTTGTCTTCCATTGTAGTCTTAAAAGTAATTAAAAGAGTTTATTTGATTGCCTATGAATCAAGATGCACCACATTGACTGATAATATAGTCAGCATAATCCAGCCCATTTTCCACCTGTGCTAGATGACTTGACCTGTGCAACCTCCTTATGAAGATACCAAAATCCAACAGCCACACCCAGGGCACCACACACCTTTCCAGTGACTGTACTCATGTGCTCTGCAAAGTCAATTCTGGAATATAGAGCCCTAAATCTATCATACAGTGATCTACAACCCCAGTTCTGGAGAGCTGCTTGATCTGCAAATTTTTGTTTCCACCTTAAACTATGAAACTACTTAAGACCCAAAAAACCAGGTGATGTCAGTTTACTGTATATTAATTAACTGAAGTGCAGCATAACAACAAATCTAGCACACACCCTTTGGCTCTCCAGAACAAAGCTTCCGGAGGACTGCACTGTCTGCATCATCGGTAATACCTCACCACTAAACCAATGGTTTGAATTGTCATAAACATTAAACTGTCATATTAACAATGTACTGATTATGCTGAATTCCTAGGAAACAATACAACGTTCAGTTGACTCGTTTATGCATGTCTCCTTACAAACCTCTGGGCTGTTGAAACCACTTAAGCTCCAGTTCCAAAAGTGCTTCAATAATGTCAACCGTGTGAGCTCGAGTTGAATGTGGCTGCTTTTAGTCTACACTTTGCAGACAGTAAGCAGCTGTGCATTGACCTGATGTACTGCTGTACAGACATACCAAATACTCTTACAATTATGAGTTCAGCAGCCCAGTGACATGACCATTTTATTCTGCCTGGACTGATTTTCATGATGGATGATGTGGCCTAACATATTTGACAGTGGTTCAGGAGTACATAAGACTGCTTTATAGTCTTTTTCCAATACAGCTGATAACAGCATAAATGAGTTCTTAGGAATGGAGAGGGGGAAATAACTAGAAAGGCTGTCCAAGAAACTAAATAAATAAATAACTTCTTTCAGATGTTTCAAAGGTAAGGAAAACCCTAACTGTGGTTTGATTAAGTTCCTTCATAAATATCCATTTTAAATGTAATTTCTTGTCAGATGATGCCATATTATTTACGTGCATTTTTATGTATTTATTTTTTTCCAGAAATAATCAGTTGTGGGAAATAATTAGTTTCCTTCCACCTGTCTTTTTCCTTCTAGAAAAGATAAGTGGTGCTGCTCATTAATCAAGAAAAAAATCAATGACATTTCATAAATGCCGTTCAGAGTTCATTATATTTAGGACTGAAGTTTAATGTAGAATAATTTGCATTGTTACTCTCTAAATTAACATCTGGTGATTAAAAAAAAAGATTTATCCATAATACATTTCAGACTGTTTAAAATTCATGAGCAGGCAGCCAAGCTAGTCAAGCATGTTCAGTAAACCATATTCAGGTTGACTGAATTCATTCTGAAAGCATTGTAGTTAATTCCCCTGATCTTCTCTTGGATGAGCTCTGCCTTGAATTTCAAAACTTTCAAAGAGAACCACTAATATGATTCTGAGTTTGGTCATTGTCGGAGTAAGGGCACGGCATACAGTGCAAATCCATATGACATATATACTGCACACTATTGAACACTTCTGGTCAAACTTTGTGGTCTTCATAAACAACACCTGCTTTAGAAAGTAATTTGGAAGGCAAACATAGCTTGGAATTATGGCCATGTATATTAAAGTGCATTACTGGTGTTTGTTTTTAAATGCTTTCATTAATTATGGTGTTGTAAAGAGGGGCATATTAAATATTAAATTGAGTTTCATACAAATGTTCAGTAAAGTCTTTTTAGACAATCCACACTCAATTCACAAACATCCTAGATGGACCCAGATTTCCCAAACAGTACAATTACTTATTTATTTATTCATTCATTTATATCCTCACCGAAGGCATGCTGGGATAGTCTACAGCCCACCCCACAACCCCAACCAGGATAAGCAGGTTTGATAACAGTTGGATAAATGCACTCATGCTTTCATTCACATTGTGATGTCCTTCAAAAAATAAAAAAAACAAAGCAAGAATGAAAAATATTTGATATACAATTAATGAAGGTAATTCAGACTATTTTCCCAGGTCTCACAAATCAGAAAAATAGGGCTATACCAACATAGCTAGGCTATATGCTGGTGGTATCCAGACGAAGAACCACCATCAGAGAAATGGACAAAATGTATATTTAATATTTTAGCCATTTTCCTAGCTAAATAGCTTGATGTTATCTGTAAGATGCAATGCTAGTTATGCCAATGTTTTATTTGTCTTTATATTTTCAAAATTGCATGTTTGGGCATTTTCTGGCTTAACATCAGTATAGTCAACTGTATTAGGCACTCAATGACCTGTATCTACCTGTAATATGGATGGGGCCTATTTGTTACACTTTCTGTTGTAGCAGTGAGTGCCATGCAGGAGGCCATGCAGGGGGACTCATATAAATAATTAGAGAGCAATAAAGAGCTTTTATTTTCTGGTCTAGTAAATCTGGCTCTTATGATTCACTTCCTTGCCCCTCTACTATAGAGCATGAACAATGACACAACAACTTATCCCTTCGCAATCATAACCGAATTCCCTTGTGCATATAGCTTGATGCTATCCCTTCATACAAATGGCTAGACAGACACATTGGGGCTTAATTTGTCTCTTTTTTTGCCATTTACACGTACTGTACGCTTATTCATAAATAACAGAGACATTGGACAACAACCTCCCCTGGACGACATGGTGTCATGTCAGCCTTGCTGTCATTGCGGGATTTGTGACAGGTCACACCTTTGATAAGGATTTTAAGAAATTTTAAGATAACATAAATGTTTCTTATTACCATAGGCCTGTAGCTAGGTTAGTCACATGATCATTAACACTTTCTACCTGACAAACAATTAAGCTGCATAAACTGTCAGAGAGAGTGGAAAAGCAATTAAATCTGCATTATAAACCATTTGTCTCACTCATTACAGATTAATGGCTGCATTCAGGGCTTTTCCTTGGATTGTTATTATGATGACATGAGAAAAAGAAAAACACTGAAAAAGCACTAAATCAATCCTCACAAATAAACCTGTATAGCTCACATGTTGAACTCATTGCATCTTAAAATCATTCTTCTTATCATTTTCTTTTTACTTCTTTACTGGATATCTGTCAACTGAAATGACACTCCAGTATCAGCCCCATCCCAAAGCTACAACTTCAGAAACTGTCAGGAGTTGCATATCACCTGTCGTAGGAATGGGGGAAGGGTGCAACACCGGGGGGGAAGGGTGGCGTTTAATCAGAAACAGCCATAATTTAGAAGGTCATAAACTTTACACAGGAGGTCAATGTTAATATCAGGCTCACGGTCACATAAATTAATGCCTTTTAGTGGCAAATCTAGAGAAATTCTTTGACAAGATCAAAGATGCATATACAGTGGGCTCCAGAATTATTGGCACCCCTGACTGGCAATGCACAAAAAATACTTAAAAAAATAAACAATATAATTATTGAGATAAACTAAAAAACATGTGAAAAATGCTGTGCTTTACAAATCTGTCAATGGAACCAACCAAAAACATAGCAAACCGTCATTCAATAAAAAATTGATTTCACCAAAATCAAGGTTCCGTAATTAATGGCACCCCTGGTTTAGTACTTGGTGCATCCACCTCTGGCATGGATAACAGCATGCTGTCTTTTCAGTTCCATTCTCAGGGATGAGACTGAAAATGCTTGACAATGTTAAGGAACACATTTGGAGGGATTTTGGACCATTCCTTCATGCAGATAGTTTGTTGCTGTGCTTTACAGGGGTAAACTGATTTGTTTCCACTCGCTATAGGCCACTAAGTTACCGCGAGGTAACTAGGTGTGTCCATAGGCCTGGTAGTGCGCTGTGTAGAATTCAGCCTCTGTCCGAGTCTCGGAGCAGATGAGGTGAAGAAAATGGCCAAAGAAGGTGCTTCGAAAAAGAAATGGGAAGAAGGGCAATCCCGAGAGCATGCCTCGCTCTTATACGGGAAAGTTTATTGCTCCCGCCATTACGGGATTGGCTGAACTGAGCTAGACATCATGCGGGGTGGACGTCGCAAAATTGTCCTGTGGGATTGTGGGAAATGTGGTTGCTGCAAATTATACTCAGGCCCGCCTCCCCTTCAATAACATTACCACACGCACACTTCCAGTGCGCATGCACCAGCCATTCAGAACCATAGACAGTTGACAAAGCACAAGGTCGGATACGCACAAGCCAGTCCTTCTAACAGATAGGAGACAAAATCACAGTATTACATTACTCTTTCTGACTAACAATGGCTAAACGGTAAATAGCCAAAATGCTGCTCACTCATTTAAAAGGACATCCAGCGCAATTTGCGCACCACAAAATAATTCACCAAGCTCTACAGGTCCAAATTCCTGGCTCTGTCAATTTCAAGTGAAAGTATGGATAGCCCACTTAGTTTCTCTTGTCCCATTCTGCTCCTTAAGCAGTTCTTGATAAATAGTTAGTTTTGAGAACGAGCATTCATTCGTAGCCTATTGTGAGATTGAGAATCAACGCAGTGCACATTTCGCCAAAAGCAGTTGCTAGTTACAAAAAACCTTTGGTAGATGTGCTGCATTTCCAGTTCCTCCTTTTTACTTTTCTTTTTTTGTGTGCTCTACCGCTGTTTATATTCAAGCATTCTTTTGCTTACGAACTGTAAGGCAATCACGAAACTGAACGTGCTAGATCAAGCTCAGTTCAAAGCAGGCCAATCATGTGATACCCACAAACCTTGGCGAAGCACACTTACAAACAGATAAATATACAGATAATAGAAGCAACCATTTTTTTATTTGTCCACCTGTTAAAACATTAAGGTGTTAGTCTTCCAAACTAAAAAAATATGGGGGAAAAAAACACATTATTGATTTGGAACCATGGAAGAGATATGGCATAGAAATGCAAAGTATTTTTCGCATGAGCACAGGTTACACCTTTGTTCATCTATACAACTGTACTTTCTTCTTGTCACCAACACATTAACTCCGGCAGGGCCCCGGGAATCTAACACGCAACCTTTAGGTCAGAAGCCCAGTTTCCAAGACAAGTTTGGTAATTGTTTACAAAAACAAGCACATTGCAAAAAAAGAGTGAGACATTCCCCCTTATTTGTTGTGTTTAGAAGCACATGGCAGATATGCTCATGTGAGATATTGGAGTTTTTAAAAGGAGACAGAGGTCCTAATTAAGACCTGCGAGAGGGCATGTTCTCTCTGTCACTGTGTTTGTGCTCTTTGCAATCCTCCTCCAATTTGCATTTTAATGTTTCAGCTTTTCTCATCCTCCATGCTAATCCTGTGTTACCATAAATAAGGCCTTCACTTCCAGTGACATGTCTTAGCAACCACTTTGTAGGGATGCCTTTCTGTCAAACACATTATAAATGGCATTTCTACTTTCGCCATCAATTTCTAATGCTTGCATTACAGCAATATGCTGTGTTTTTATATTACATCAAATAGAGCACGCATATAATGCACTGTGAGATTCTCAGATTATTGCTATTGGTTGAGGCGTATTGCCTCCTCATTACTCTAAAGCGCTATGAGTTGCCAGCCAGTGAGAAAAGCACTATACAAGTGCAAGGAATTATTGATATTAAAAAGATTAACCAAATATACAGTAAATCTGTTCTTTGTTGAAATGTATTCAAATGATAACATTGTGCATATTCCAGCTCTAACAAACAAGAGGGCCACAAAGCTGCAAATTACTGTACATTCTGGCTAGCAATGATGATGATGCAGAAATGACTTTTGTTGGAGGTGCTGATTAAAGCACCTGTTTTATTATGAAATTACAATCTGGAACTTTACGAAATTGCAATTATGTGACTTGACTTGCAGTTTCATTTTCACCCAAGAGAAGTAACCTAACATGCAAAAAACACAAAACACATGGATCAACAGTGCAAAACAATAGCACTGCGAACATCTCCAGAGTGAAGTTGGAATGTAAGATTCTAATCTTTAGACATGGGGAATAGTGGAGTAAATAGGTCTTCTGTTGCTTGGTGAGATATGGGCACTAATAGATTGTGTGTCTTCAAAATCCCCCTATCATCTCTCATCAGAAAAAAAGAGCTCTGCTGAAAGCTCCTGGTCTATCACAGATAACATCGTGATGATGAGACGGTTGCAATACCCCCCCCCCCTTTCAAAACCTTTCTAATGCATTCTGTGATGTTTCTAAAGCACAGCGTTTAACATTCCGCTCAACCACTCTCCTGAACCAAGCGCTCCGGGGACATCACAATGTGAGAGTGTTAGCATTCTGCACCAGCGTGCGTAGAGCTGATAACCCAATGCTCTACCTAAACCAAGATATACACATTTAAAAAAAACAACTTAAATATTAATGCATACATAACCCAACAGGCTTTCAATCTCATGCTGATGTGCAGTTTGTTTGTCTGCAATGTTGTGGAGGATGCAAATGCTGTCTCTTAAACACCACGTATAGAAAGTTGCATGTGAATGCAATATTCTGAAGCTTGGGAAAATGTTTATTCATTAAATCCATGTTATGTGGTCACACTGAATATGAATAATGTATGCACATTCTGTTCGATATTGACTTTTTCTTCCTCCTGCAAGGTAAAAAAAATGCAGATAATGTCTCCATCACTGATGCCTTGTTGGTGATTGATTGCTGATGACTCCAGAAGTCAGATTTTGAGTTGGGTATGTACAGCCCAGCCCTGATGTGCTAGTCTCTTGCTGAATATTTGTTTACTGATGGAGGATGAAGTATAGGATAGACTTTTTTCTGCAGGTTACATTAAACCATGAGATACAAACCAAAAATAAAAAGGAATAATTAAAAACATAAATATTACATATATCTTATTGATTGTATTATATTGACTAGAAAGCCTTCAGGGCAGACTGTTTGTCCTGTGACATAATACATTAAAACATGATCTAATTTACAGATATGAACAAAAGGTCCCCCATACATTTCTGAATTGGTCTGGTCCACGGAGATTGCAGCATGGAAAAGAATATGCTGTTAAGCTTTGGGCAGGGCATTTGGCCCATGGTTGGATCTCATCAGCCCTGTCATCTTGACCTCAGAGGAAGACATAATTGGGAAAGAAAAACAGAGAGACAGATTTTATTCTGTATTTTTGTTCTTATCTGACCTTTTTTTCCCCATTCCTTCCACAGGTGATGGCAAGGGTAGGCTTCTGTATGTGTGTCTGTGTGCATGCATGTGTATGTGTGTTGAGGGGTTCGAGTGTATTGGTGGGGTACACGCTTGTGAGTGTTTGCGGCTGTGCATGTGTGGCTGCATCTGTGTGTGTGTGTGTGTGTGTGTGTGTCATCCGGAGCCTTGCCCCTTTTTTCCATCCTGGCACTCTGTTGCATCCTGAATAGCCCTATTAGTAATCCATCAATAGCGGAGTCTGGAGCTGTGTTGTTCGAGTGGACTGAAAAAGACCTTGGCCCCAGACCGGCAACACACAGAGAATGTGTCTGCATTTGATATCTGAAACACTTTAAAGCAGGGGTAAAGATAGGCAGGGCATTAATAATACGCAAGCAACAGCACTGACACTGGAAAATCGTTAAAGCCTTTTGGAGCGAATGCTGTGACGTGAATTTTGCGCCATTTCTTGACTATATATAAATGAAACACATGACAGGCAGCTGGAATGAAAATATATTTCTGTGTATATGGTGAAGGTCTGTTTGAATACATGATGTGCAGAAGATCACTGCATTTAAAGGATTTTTACCACTAGGTGGCACACTTGAGTGCTAAATCTCTGTCAGACAGCGCTTAATAGAGCATGTTCTATTGCAGCAGGAAAAGCAAAATTACATTTTCAAAATTAATGCGGGTCCTCAAAAATGCAAACTTTCCCGAAGACGTGACATCTGAATTTTTTTGTTGTGTGCTCATTCTGTCAACTTCTCTGTAATGGCTCTACAAGTGGGAGCTTTATCTAAATGTGCCAGTTCCTCTGATAGATTTGCTCAATGTTTCTTGAAAAAAAAAGTTGGAAAACTAGAGGATTTAGTTTTGTTACCCTGAGATTTGCAGACGTGTTTTCTTGAAAAATGTCTGTTGCAGTACCAATGGTGTCTATTTGCAATGCATAACAAAACCAACATATTAGAAAAAAGGATTTATACTGATGATTCTTTATGTCCTATAAATACATGGGGATATTTTCATATTATGTTGGATTTCTATTAGAATTTACAGCACAGTAATGGTGGAGCCATTATTTGGAGTGGAACATTTTGTTCTGCCTGAAAGTTGATCATTACATTACATTACAATTATTTAGCTGAGGCTTTTATCCAAAGTGACTTTGAGTTGATGTGACAAAGCAGGGGATAATCTGCCGTGGGGCTAAGGGCCTTGCTCAAGGGCCTAACAGCTGCAAGATCTGGGGCCTGAGTAGACAAACGTACGAGTCCCAGTCATGTACCTTAGCCACTAGACTAAAACCTGCCCCAGCAATAACTGGCACCCGCAAGGTTGGTGGTTTGGATGGCCAAACATGTAATGTAATGCATAATACTTTCATGGATAAAATGATGATTTAATTATTTATTTTAACCTTTGGTAATGGACAGTGCAATAGAAGGTTCAGAGGAGAACTAATTCTACATGTTCTCCCTCCACCAGACAAATACAGTATACTGTATTTATAATGTAAAGATAAGATTAAGATATAATTAGTTGCTCAACACTTTTCATATTATCATTACTATGCTTTAACCTGCCTTTAGTCAGCAGAATACCATCGTTACAAGTAAAATTGAAATGGCAGTTGAGTTCAATCCAACATTGCACATTGTAGCGAGGCTAGGGAGAAATGCCGACAGTGCATTGTCTCCCCAGTGATAAAGGGTCTCTATGTCTGCTTCCCTGCAGTGCAGACCTATGATTTCATTAGAGATAGAAACAGAAAACCATTCCTTACAATGTTTGTATTGGATGCAGCTCTAAACTAAAGCCTTTTTCTTTGATGTTCCAAGATCCCATCATGGTGACAAATGTTTATTTTTGACATTCCACCGGCAAAGACAGGCCTCTGGTCGGCACTTCAGACGAGCCATATGGGTGAGCAGGGAAGACTCCAGGCCTGAAAACAGGATCTTTTCACCAGAACTGCCTGTTATGTTTAACATGTTCGGGCTTTACTGCTTAACACATATACACCATTACCCCTGCGAAAGGAACAAAATATGACAAGCTCTTGTCATAAATCCCTCTTAACTTCCTGATGTCTCTACTGACAATACAAAAAATCCACCAGAAACAGACTTCACCCCAGCCTGCTGCAGGTTTTTTCCATTCCTAATCCATGCTGTGTGGCGGAACTTGAAAGTCAGTTTCATCCAGGTCTCTCTCGCCTCTCTGGCAGCAGTGCAGAAAATGAGCGGAGAGCCCAAAGACATAATACAGTGCCATCTTGTCCAATATTTCCTGCCTGCACTGGTTATATTGGATAGGTTTATCCCGTGTAGGTTGCGACTGTAAAGGCTTGATCCCCACTTGAATTCACATGAATTCGGAAAGTGAAATGCGATATTGAAACCTCACAGTATTGTCCCGTTCAGTTCATTTCCATATTTCCAATTGAGGAAACAGAGTGAAATGCATCCCACTACTTTTACATGACCACTCTCCTCCTCAGGCCCAGGCACTGTCTACAGAAAGACTGTGGGGGGGGGGAGTTGGAGGACATCACAACTTTATCAATGAACTTAATGCGCAAATAATGCACAGCTAGGACATCTGTGGGATGTCTTCCGCTCATGTTTATTTACGGCTTTGCATTTACATTGCGTCATTGAAGCCTACTCCGGGTTGTACCCATTACCGTTAGACATGGCAATGTCACTGTAAGGGAAGATTTCCATTTCTGGCGCTGAAAGGATATTGTTCAAGGTGTTCTGCAGGAACACTCAGCTGCAGACCTCTCTGTACACTGATACACATTAACATCTCTGATGCTTCCAGCTAAAAATAATGTTAGCTTCAATGTCGCATTAGTGCTAGTCGTGTCATCATTTCCGCCAGGTAAGCCACACATAAGCCCATCTGAATAAATTTTGTACAACAGAGAGTTCAGCTCCAGAAGCTGCCAGAAGCCTGTACAGTGTATATTGAATAATAAATAGGGACATGCTCTCAAGCAAGTCCTACCTTAATTTTACATGATTATGGTCTCTGAATCCAAAGGTTTTTGCAGCTCACTGTTGAATTTACAGATTGGAAAAACTAAATTTTTCAATCATTCATACTTTGACATAAGCAATCACACATTTCATGCATTCTGAACAAAACCACACCCAAGTCATTGTGGATCAATTTTTTGGCAAATATTAAAATATTCCATATTATTCTGATCAAACGACTAATTACATTATGCACAGAGCTGTATAAATAATAACAGAAAATTAATTAACTGACTCTGACAAATGATCACTCTGATTTTAGAATGTAGCCCCAGGGCACTGTGCTGGAGCTAGGGCTTTTTATTTTCTCCAACCAGATTTGAAAACCTGCAGTTCAGTGTTCCTGCAGCAGTCAATACCGAGTAGTCAATTATTCACTTTGTTGTGACTAATTATGAGAACTGCACATGGATACACTAAGCAGCACTAAAGTCATGGCACACTTGCTTGCTTACTTGCTTATACATACACACACACAGGCACACACACTCACACACACACACACACACACATACACACACTTTCTTACTTGCGTATGGCAGTCTGTCAATGTCTACGATGACGTTACTCCAAAGTAATTTGTTGGGGGATTCTTGGGGTGTATTTCACCTGTGGCCATGTGGCTGTGCAGGCCGATGCGTGATCAGCAAAGTTTACCATATGAGGGGCAGGAAATTGGGGGCCCTACAGCACGTAGGGGCCTCTGTGCACTGTATTCTCCTCTCTGTGGCCCGCTCCTGAAGGTGAGTGCTTCCCTGGTGGCAGGTGGAACTCCAGGTGTGGTGACTAGAAGCCAGGGACTCTAGCGCTAGTGGATGGATGCTGCACTTCTTCAGGAGGGTTTTTAGGTGATCCTTGAAATGCTTTTGCTGGCCCCCAGCAGACCTATGACCCTCCAAGAGCTAGCCGTAGAGAATCCGTCTAGGGAGGCAGTGGGCAGGCATGTGGATCACACACTTGACCCAGCGTAGGTGTTCTTTCATGCGAGGAACAATGCAATGCTCGGTGTGTGGGTCGGGTCATGGATTTACACATAAGGCACCCTGTTTTCCCAGGACACACCCAGGATCCTTTGAAGGCAGTGGATGTGGAAGGCCTCCAGAGTTTGTATGTGCCTCTGGTGAAATACATGCAGTTTAGGTGTGGAGGCATCTGCTGCAGTCTGTATACTGGCTCTCAAGTAATATATGGAGCCCCCTGTGTGGTTGTGGGTTCAGCTGCCCTGCTGAGATGCTTTCTATGCTGTGCCTCCCAGGACATTTTTGAAAATCATGATCCAATTCCCTGCAATTTATCAGTTAGGCTAAAAGATTTGGTGGGACTTATTTAAAATTCCACTAAATCAGTTTTCTACTAAGTAATCTCCCACCTTACATTGGGGTAAGTACTGCATATTTATTTTGAGATGTCTAGTAATTATATGTGTGGTTGTGTACACATACTTGTATGAACATAGCAGAGGAGCAGATTACTACTTTTGTCACTGCTGATGGCAAAACATACAATTTCCCCTTCCCTTCATCATTGCTGGATTTATAGTTCTGCTTAGTGGGCAGCAGGACCTCAGGCTGTTTATTCCCATTTAAAAAAATAAAGAGAAAGAAAATCCATAAACCTATGCGCTCATATATTTTCAAGAAAAAAGCATGCTTGGATGGATAGAACTAATGAATGTAACACAACCAGAACATCCATTAGCTGACGTTTGTAATAATGATGTTTTAGGATATGGGCAGGTTAGTGACAGCTTACAGTAGCTTGTTTATAGTCCTTCAGCTAAACTATAAGCTAACATTTGGACCTTTTACTGACATTTTTATAATCCAATAAACACAATATTACAGACCCCTAATGAGTGTAAAATAACGAACCATCCATTTACCTCCCAACTGATTAAACTTGCACAACGTTGTAACTCTTTTCACTTACAAGGCAACCTGGTCTTCTGATGCTGTGTGGAGTGAGAACAGAGGGAGAAATGAAGGATGAGGCGGGGGAGGGGTCGTTGAATCACTGTGTCTGCCAGTGCGGCAGCAAATTGACTGCTTCTTGATGTTTTGTGTGCTGGTTTGTTTTCTTCCCTCTTTCTTTCCCTTTCACGTGCCTGCCCTCAGTCAATGGGCACGACGCCTCTGTCCGCATGGGGAATAACATCTTCTGCCAGGCTGTGATGCGTCAAAGCCCAGGAGACTGCCAGCAATTTACCGTGGCCCTGTATGACCTGACTGGCTCAGTGAATTCTCTTGAATTCTGTTGGGTGAACTTCAGTGGGTTTCTCTCTGGATAAGATGAAAAAGTACACCAGCGAGTGAAACAATTATCAGCAGTTTGACAGGAAAGCCAGCAATATTCCATGTTTGCAGCGTGAGCAACTCTCATGGCTTAGCCTGCAAGACTAGTTCTCCATATCATATAGATAATGTAATATTCGTTTTTTGTAATGTAATGTAATAATGTTTTTAGCCAACTAGGCTGCCTTTCTACACACCTGCTTTGCAATTCTTGAGACACTTCTCATTCTCATGGGAGACCCACCAAGCATTGTGAATAGTGCCATAGCAGAAAAAAAGTTAAATTAATTCAAATGGCTTTTCATTTTTATAGAGTATTCAGAAAATAAAGAATAGGCATGTAAATTAAAAACTAACTAAGTTTCATTTTAATGAAAAACATTTCTTAGGACTTCACATTTCTGATTTTAGAAAATCGCTGCTGTACACTTCTGTTTCTGTACAAATAGTGGCAATATACACATGTCCAATTCAGGGTATTCAGTGTAGCAAAAAAGGTAAGCCCAGAGGCTTTTATTGGCTGAGATTACTTTAGGCAATTGGCTAAGATTCTACCAATTGGATTTATCATGTGACCACTGGCCCTGGTATTCTAGCATGAATGGAAATTGTAAGTAATGGAAAATCTGTGAAAAGATGTATTACGAATTTCAAATTAAATAGACAGCCCTAATATACAAATGTTAATGTCTCTCTTAATAATCAATGATACATGAGTTTCTACAGAAAATGTATTAAAAATAAAACTAATAATAGAACATATTTACCACTGGGGTTCTTGAAATATCTCTCATGCACAGCAATATCAATGCTGTTTAAAATGTACTGTAAAACATTTTTAAATGTTTTATAACTGTTTATAGGCAAGAAAAATGTGCTTTATTTTCATTAGGCCTTAATTATCAAGGCTTGGTGCATTTATTGTGTCTGTGTTTTTTTCTGTTGATACAGATGCAGCTACAAATAAAACTAATCGGTCCTAATTTAATTCAGTAGAAAAATATATTTTAAAAGGCTGCATTGTGCATCGAAACAATCTATTCCAAATAAATCAGTCTGAAGTTAAAGCAATATGTGCAGAATTTCTACCTAATGTGTACTATGTGCAAAAATCTTGGGAGTTGTAAAATGTAAATGTGACCTCATTGTACACCAGAGATGCATAATTCAGTGAATTCTGTGAAGAGAAAGGGTTAATGGCTGTTGCCTTTTTTGGTTTTGCTCATCAACTCTTCCCCCCTGCTCATTAATCTTCATTTCTTGTGCCTTAATCCTCACTGCTTAATTATAAATCTCATGGACTGTCGTGGGCGATCCCATTCCAAGTGCCGCAGTTAATAATTTACGCTGTATTCCCTCTGCGGCTTGGAAACATACAATTATGTTTTCTCTTGGGACTTGTTTCCTTGCCATCAATGGGCTTCTTAATGTTCTTATTCTCCGTCCCTCTTTGTATGCACACATGAAGACTGGGAATCCCAAAGGATTATACCGTTGATTAGGTTTTATGCTTCTCTGCCTAATTTATTGGCACACCATTTGTAAATTGTCCACAGCTCTGAACCATTGTTGAAAGTGTTGTCTGTCTCTATTATTCAAATCAGCAGGTGATTTTAACCTGATAGTGAGCTGTGCAATATTTTGTGCTTTGTGTAATACTCACATTTGGTTAACAAATATTTATAGTAGTCAAGAACTGCCCCCCGTTTCAAAGGAATTCCATACTGTGGCCAAGGGATTGATTTATTTGCCCTCTTTAAACCATGCCGGATGGAATATTACTATTTTATTTTCATAAAAGAACTGTCCTTGGCCATCAGTGTGGCTCACAATTCTTTCAAAGAAAGCTGTTAATTACAATGTTATTAACCATTCCCTCATTCCCCCAATGTTATTAACCATCTCCCATGTAATTAACAAATGTTAATTACATGGGGAACAGAGATGAAAAGTATTGGATTTATTATTAAAATAAATTACAATAATTAGTCATAATAAGGATGTAATCAAGCCATCATACTGTAGAACATACAAGGAGAAGGAAAGGCAAATTGAAATTCCAGTTTATTACTTTATATCTAAATATTAAATCCATTATGTATTCTGTTCAATTCACAGATTTTTTTATAACATTAACAAAACAGTTTGAGCTTGTACTAGTGCTGAAACCAATTTTCACCATCTACAGCTACAGTTGAGGCCAAAAGTTTACATACAACTAGCCTGAAGACTTTCAAACTAAATTCTTCACAACTCTACACATTTATTCCCATATGAGGTAATTTCTAAGTTCTTCTCGTATTTGGTGACAGTGCCTTTTAGTTGCTTAATTTGAGTCAAACGTTAGGCTAGCCTTTCACATGCTTGTCACATGACTTTGCTGAAATTTTTGCCCATTCCTCCTGACAGAGCTGTCAGTCAGTTTAAATCAGGTTTGTGGGCCTCCTTGCTAGGACATGCTTTTTTAGTTCAGCCCACAAATTTCCTATGGGATTCAGGTCGTTGTTTCAGGATTTCTGATTTCTGATTCAGGGATTCTTTGTGATGGCCACTCCAATACATTCACTTTGTAGTCTTTAACCTCTGTCGGATAATTGCTCGTTACATTTTGAGAGACTTTATTATTTATATTTTAGTGAACTCTCTAAATCCCCATGTTCAAGTATCCTGCTCTGTTAAACCATGTTTGAATGCTATCTGGTTGTCCTCTACCCTGCCCCCCAATGCTGACTTTTTTGGAAATATATAGCCTAATTGAGACGGGTGCGTGGGGGTTGGACCCAAAATGCACGACTCAGAAACAATAAATAAAGTCCCGTTAGGGCTTTATTCGGGACGAGTCCCAGGAGCGTAGTCAACACAAGCAAAGTCCATACACAAAGATCCAGCCAAACAAATACAAAACAAACAAAAAGCACGGTGCCAAGGGAAGAGGCAATCTCGTAGTCGGTAGGCGTGCAGGGAGGTCCGGTAGCAGGAGAGCTGTCAGCGGGGCAGATGAACAGGCGGACGGCAGGCAGAGGCGTAGTCGTGGGCGAAGCGGGAGTCGAAACCATGAAACAATCAGCGGGGCAAAAGTACAAAAACGGTAGGCGGGGACGTAGTCAAAAAACAAACGATGGTCACAAAACAGAAATCAATAATCAATAGTCGGTAACGGGCTTGGATCGTAACGTGTAACCAAAACAGTAAATGCTCAAGAGTTGCGTGGAAAACAGAGGCAGACAATTTCGCAGTGAACAGTTGCGCGACTGGGCTATAAATGCAGGTGTAGACAGGTGTAGACAATTAGTTAGAGCGTAGCCAGGAAATGGAAAACAGGTGCGATGGATGACAAGTTTAACAAGGAGATTAGTAATCGTTAGTAATAAACCTATCCTGCCCTAGCATTAGTAAATTAGTAAATGACATGCACGAGAAACGTAAGGTAACATGAACACATGATTAGTTTGTTAGTCTCTACCCAATCCTGATCTAGCGTTAGTAGTTTTAGTAAATAGACAAATGGAAACACTTAGGGGAGTGAATGACAGAACGAGAGAGAGAGCGAGAGAGAGAAAAGGCGGAACGCAAGGTTTGCGGAAAAACATGTAAAAGTGTATGCATAACAACGACCAGTTAACGTAACAATAAACATGCATCAAAACATAACACAAAGCGAAACTAAGACAACTCAACATAACCAGGTAATAAAATCGTACGAAAACATAACTAGACATGACAAGAAAATAAATCGTAACGAGACATAACTAAACATGACAAGAAAATAAATCGTAACGAAACATAACTAAACAACATGACGAACCTAGACAACATAATACATGATAAGACACTACGTGACTAAGACAACATAAATAAACATAAATCAACATAAAACATGGCGAGACAGACCTGAAACGTGACACTAATTGGCTTAACACAGGAAATGTATGGTAACATCAAATGTGTGGAGTTGAACTAAACTAAAAAACTGGCTAAGCATGGACCCTGTCAATCTAAGAATGGGAATCAGACTATACTGTAGATCAAAAGGTCTCAGCTAGGAACTCTGCAAGGAAAGAATCATGAGGGGCGAATGCATTAATATAATCACATTTTTAATCTAATCACTCCCCTAACAGAGAAAAAGGAGATATTCTTTGTGGCCTTGTGGTCAGCTAGGGCTTGTTGCTTGTTCATGTATATATTCTGTGGTTCACATAAAATATAAAATCAACCATCCAAATGCAGCCAGACAGCGTACACATGAGCTTGAGCAATGATCTGAATTTCAGTCATGTCGGAATTCATATGGATGTGAGACCTCGGCATACAGTGAATTCACACCTTATCGACAACATAAAATTTCCCATGTGAGGAATGCTTTCCATGCCATAAGTTCGGTCCAAAGGTTTAAATTTCTGATTATCTGAAATTCAAATGGTTCAATATCCTGTAACCTCTAAGGTTTATGCAGCAATTATTGAAGATGACAACAAAGTATTTTTACATTCAAGCTTTTTGTAGCTTTTCTGACTGAATTAAATACCAATGTTGACACCAGATGTCCCAACAATAAGTGGCATCATATTACATAAGATTTGTTCATGTGTATATTGCGTGAAAGCTATACATGCTTATGGTGATAACATTTTCACTAAATACATTAAATGAATACATCTGATGAACTTTCCTAGATGATGTCCTAGAAAGTTGTTTACAAATGTTCGGCCCTCTGCAACAGACAAGAGATTTTAAATCAATTCCTATCGTGCAACTATGTTTGATAAGGGCACAGTGTACCGAGAATGCCCCTTATTATTGGATTGGGAATTTTGCATAGGTCACTACCTGTCTGGTGCATTTTTATCAACTAGCATGGGAGATAGTGGTGAAAGAGGAATACCAATAAATCCAAGCAGCGTCAGTGCATATCTCCACAGTACAGTTATCTAGTTTTTTCAATGGCGGTTTGTAGATAGCTTTGCACAGTGTGATATTAATGTATACTAGTGAATGCACATCCATTTGAAAAATAAGATCAGTAAACCTTTTTGTTTGTTTGTTTTGAATGTCCATAAGCTTAAAACCCATTATAAAAATGATTAATATTCTGTGCTTGTGAAGCCACAGAAAATCTGTATTGATTAAAGGAGTTGTGGAGAAAGGACAGAAAAATAAGTGTGATCATGTCTAAGCAGGAAGCTGGAGCAAGCAGAGTGTGCTCTGGGATTGACTTTTGGATGTCTGCATGTCCTCATTTACAAGAATGACCTTCATTAAAACATTTATTGAAAAATGCATATTCCAGTTTACCAATAACACAAAATTCATGGGTGTAGCAAACTGTTTGGAAGGCACTAAAATATTTCACCATTTTTTAAAGCTAGAATATGCAGACACCTGGCAAATGAAATTTGACATTGCCAAATGCACATTTACACATGTGGGAAATAACAATTTAAGGCAGTATCTTTTTATGGGAGGGAGTAAATTAGTGTGCACATTTTGAGACTTTGTGAGGCTCACGTGTAATCTTTGACCCAAGTTGGTGAAAATTCTGGCATTGTTTTCTGCCAAAGCTGTAATAAACGCAACAAATAAGATGGGATATAAAGCAGGAAGATCGGTCAGATAGGGTGGTGTAGAATAATTATTTGCGAGCTTGGCTTGTAATTCCATAGTCCGAATTTAAATTCCCAGGTGGGGCATTGCCATGGTACCCTTGAGCAATGTACTCTACCAAAATTACAGTAAATAGTCAGCAACATAAACCAATTGTATGTTATGTTTCTCTTCATAAGAGCATCTGCCAATTACCCATGGTGTAAAATCCAAATTATATTTCTAATGTATAGCCTTTGGCTTAAGCACTTCCTTTACGGCTTTAGAATCTCTCACATGGAGGGTGTCCCAGGGCATTGTCCTTTCATTATTATGATATGGAGCTGTGGCTAGATTGAGTAGTAGAGTTGTAACAGTAGAGAGTTTGCTTAATATGTTCCCATTAGTGTACCCATGAAGCATATGAATGGTGACATTTAATACAAATACAAACAAAAGTTTTTGATTGCAATGCAACACATACAGCACCCCCCCCCCCCCCCCCCCACACACACACACACACACACAAGAAAGACCTATTTCATTTGTATGTCTCATGATTATTCTTATATTATTGTATTATTATTATTATAATTATTATTATTATTATTATTATTATATCTTTGTTAACTAAGTTGCCTCCATGAATTGGGAGGTGCTGAAAGGACTTGATATGACTAGCATTTAATTCCCAAAGTTAGAATTTTATTACCAGCTTCCAAAAAAAAAAAAAAAAAAGTACTGTCTTGGGCTGCAGTCTGAGAGCCTCCAAATGGTTGTCAGGTTCATTTCATTGTTGTTAACAATGCTCATTGGGGCCTCACATTGGGAGCAGAAGCTGGAATGATTCTAAAATGTACACACACCATTTTCTGTCATGATTAATTATTGACTTATATTGTGATGATAGGCCACCCTGGGGCAAGTGGTCCTCATAAACTGCATCAAGACATTTTCTTCTCCTACGGGACCCTACTGGCCTTGGAAAAGTTTAAATAGGATTTGCTTATCCCAATGGACAACATGTATGTGCGAATACAAAACAAATGTGGAAAGCTCCAAGGATGCACAATACCTTACAAATTATTACTCTCCATTTCTTACCTGTCCTACCTCTCTGATGATCCCACTGCTGAATGAAATAAATAAAATATTTATAAATATTTACAATGTCAAATAAATAAGAAATAAGAAATGTATATTCTGTAGATTATTCATCGATTTAATGTGACATCACAAGACAGCTGACCGCCATATTGCTGACTTGAAAGACTGTTTGTTTAGTTTCTGTCAGTCAGTACTAGTGGTCGTTGGCCTACTTGTGATATGTCATTTAGCTTAGCTAGCCAATTTGCTCAGGCTGCGTAGTTATATGGTGTTATTGCAAATAAAAGAAAATATGTTTCACATTCAGTTGTCAGTTGCATTTTAGGTGGCACAATAACAGATTAGCTAATTTAGCTAGCTTAGACGATTAGACGATTCACTTTACCTAGCCTGCACATCAGAGATGTTCATAAGTCATCAATTGCAAGTCCCAGTGAAGTCTCAAGTCTCCAGAATAGCGCAGCCTAAAAAAAAGTATGGCTATAGAAATTTGTCATGATTCCTATGCTAATTGAAGATATAGAAACCAGAAGTGTAGAAAACATATTTTGTATGTGACATCAAGTGTGTGACAACTGAAGAAGCAGTATTATCAGGGTACACAAAAAGATAGTGGTTATTTAATTTATTTATTCATATATAAATTAACTACCACGCCTGAGCCAACATTTTGCAACCGAAACCTCTGGTCTGGTGTGGTAGGTAATTGATATATCAATAAATAAGATATAAAATAGAATGGTTATTTATTTTAAGAACTCTGTGTGACTCATCTGACATACTGTAAGCATTACCATGGGCCTGTATAAGATGAGGATCAATAACAAAATATGGGCCGGTTACATGAACACAGATTAAGCTTAATCCTGAACTAAATCCAGTTTTGTATGGATAATCTTCAATTAAATTTAGTCTAGGACAAGTCTGCATCTGCGACTTAATAATTATTATTGTCAGGGTTGGGAGGTAGCACCGGCTGTGGCCACCAGGGGTTTATTATTTTCACCTGGTGCTCATTAGTGCCAACGGGGTGGCTACCTCCAGAAGGTATTTAAAGCCCTCTTTGACCATCGGTCGATGCTTTGGTGTCACTGTTCGCTCTGCCACCAAGCTGGTAAGCACACGGTAGACTCACAGTTAAATGAGTCAGGTATTGTGCTGGTTCTGGGTTTCGAATTTAAAAGAAAAAACCAAACGAAAAAAAAAGGTAAGGAAGGTGTTCTGCTCGTTGTGTGTGTGTGTACACTGCGAACACCTTCCTGTAGGTTCTTTAGTTTTCTTTTCTCTTTTGTTTTTGGCTCGTGTGAGTCTGTGGGTGAGGGACGTTGTCCCCGGTATATATTTTGGTTTGTGCGTTTTCCGGAGCTGCGACTCACGGCTGTTTATTTTGTTTACCTAGTCTTTTTACTAGGTTGTACTTTTATTTTGGGGATCCCCGGTCCGGGGTTTCAGGGCTCGCCTTTTAGCCCTCTTTTTTGGTTGTGTTATTCGCCCTGGTTTTTAAGGGTTGCTTTATTTTCATTAGCTGTTTTTTGAGGCTATTTTCTTTATTTGATCGGAGCTGTCTCCGAGTTGTTTTCGTGTCCTCGACCTCCCTGGGTTTAGTGGCGGACGCGTTCGCGTGCCCGCTTACTAGGGATTACCCTTAGTCGCGCCTGGCTCTCCGCCATTCCTCCACCTCATAGAACACCAAAGCCATCATGGAGAGACCAGCGACTAGTGCGGTGATTGAGGCGGGGCATTCTCCGCTGGAGGCGGTTGTAGCTGCGCAGCAGGCTGCTCTGATTAGGCAGGAACAGGGGTTACAGGTGTTGCGTGTGCAACGAACTGCTACTGCCGAACAGCAGACTATGGTGTTTCAACGCCAGGATGAAATATTGGCCAGGTTAGGTCAGCAGCAGGATGTGCTATTAGGACTCGCCGAAACCTTCCGTCAATTAGCGAGCGAGTTCCGTTCATCCCAGGCACAAGCACCGGCCCCTGATACCCCTCAACCGTCCAATCCTCCCCAACCAGTCTCTCACACTTACCAACCCATTCCACCTATGGTCAGGGAGCCCAAGCTACAGCTTCCTTTACGGTATGGTGGAGAGGCGGGGAAATGTAGGGGGTTCCTCTCCCAGTGTATAATTTTTTCCCAACCCTCACGTTTCTCTACTGAGGATTCTCGGGTTGCTTTTATTTTATCCCTGTTGACCGGGACGGCTCTGACCTGGGCGGATCCTCTGATCCGGGGACAGGCTCCCCTCATGAATAATTCTCAGCTCCTCATGCAAGAGATGAGTGTTCGACCACGATGTCACCGGCAAAGAGGCGGCGTCTCGGTTAACCTGGATAAAACAGGGTACCCAGAGTATTGCAGAGTTTTCGGCTCTGGCAGGGGAGACTGGGTGGGCGGACGATCCGCTCATGACCCTGTTCTCGAGCGCCTTATCAGACCCTGTCAGGGACGCTCTGGCTACCATGGAACCACCGGGTAGTTTAGGGTCGCTGATTTCTGCAGCGATCCGTATAGATAACCGGGTTCGGGAACGGGAGCGGGAGAGAGCGGGCAGAAGGGGCGGGTCAAACGGGCCGATTTCGCCTCCCCCAGGCAGGGTTGTCAGTACCGAGGGGAGACGAGGTACACACACAGGGGAGGAGCCGATGCAGCTGGACAGTGCTACCCTGGCGCGCCCTAAGAGGCGTCCCTGGAGAGAGGGGCCGTGTTTCTTGTGCAGACGGTCTGGGCATCAGATTAGGAACTGCCCCGACCTGAAGGCAAAAAGAGCAGTCCCACTAGTGGAGCGAAAGTCACTAGTGGGACTGGTTAGAGGTACCAGTTTTCGCACATTTCTCCCCGTCGAACTGACGTGGAAGGGGGGTGTGGTTAGGGCAGACGCCTTTATTGATTCCGGGGCGGTTGACAACTTTATTGACCGTCAGTGGGCTAAACACCAGAAACTGCGGGTCCAACCCTTACCACAGCCCCAATCCATCACGGCGCTTGGCGGTCGCCCGTTGGGGTCGGGGGTTGTACGTCAGATGACTGAGCGGGTGGTAATGCGGATCCCGTTTCTGGGGCACCGGGAGCGTATTTATTTCTTTTTGGTGGAATCCCCGGCTTACCCGATTGTATTGGGTCATGTGTGGTTAACTAAACACCAACCCCAAATAAACTGGGGAGACCGGAGCAATCCGGTGTCCCGGTGGGGTCCGCACTGCACTAACCACTCCGATCAGACACACACTCCCGCGGCTCCTCCCATAGAGATTGACATAGAGTCAGAGTTGGACGAAGAGGAGGCTAGGCGGTTCCCCAGCCCTCAGATTAGGACTCCGGACACGGAGGAGCAGGTGGAGAGTCTGGAATGGGATTCAGCCTGCGATTGGAATCCCCCCGTTGACGAGGGGGAGGGCAGTGACGTCACTGACTGGGACTCCGAGAGTCTTTTTCGGGCTTCTGACAGTGGGGAGGAGGGCCGGATGATAGGGGCGATTGCGTTTCCACTCCCACCTAATGTGCCCAGGGAATATAGCAAGGTAGCGGAGGTATTTAGCAAACAACGGGCCACTACGTTACCTCCGCACCGGTCATATGACTGTGCTATTGAACTATTCCCTAGTACAATCCCGCCCAGGGGTGCGCTTTATTCATTGTCGGTGCCTGAGAGCGAGTCTATGAAGGAATATATTCGCGACGCATTGGCGAACGGGTTCATTAGACCGTCTACATCACCGGCGGGGGCAGGATTCTTTTTTGTAAAAAAGAAAGATGGGGGTCTAAGACCCTGCATTGATTATAGGGGGTTAAATGCTATAACCATCAAAAATAGGTACCCCCTGCCGCTGATGAACTCAGCGTTCGAGCGTCTGCAGTCGGCGTCCGTTTTTTCCAAGCTCGACCTCCGTAATGCGTACAATCTTGTACGCATACGGGAGGGCGACGAATGGAAAACGGCTTTTAACACGCACACCGGTCATTATGAATACCTGGTCATGCCGTTTGGCCTCACCAACGCCCCTGCAGTATTTCAGGCGCTGGTTAATGATGTGCTCAGGGAGATGCTGGAGAAATTTGTGTTTGTCTATCTGGATGATATTTAAATTTTCTCCAACAATATCGCTGAACACATTCAGCACGCCTTTTAGAAGCTCGCCTGTTTGTCAAGGCGGATAAATGCGTTTTTCACGCTAACACCGTTTCGTTTCTTGGGTTTATTGTGTCGGCGGGAAAAACCGAAATGGACCCAGCGAAAGTAGCGGCTGTTAGGAATTGGCCTACTCCTGAATCTATCAAGCAGGTGCAGAGATTCTTAGGGTTCGCCAATTTTTATCGCCGTTTTATTAGAAATTTTAGCACGGTGGTTGCACCCATCACTGCGCTTACCAGGAAGACTGCTCCGGCGCGCTTTGTGTGGACTCCCCGTGCGGAGGCGGCGTTTGTGGAGTTAAAAAGAAGATTCTGTACCGAACCTATCCTAATAACTCCAAACCCTTCGCTTCCATTTATTGTGGAGGTCGATGCCTCCGAGCTGGGGGTGGGCGCCATTCTATCACAACGGTCTCCTCTAGACCCAAAAGTGCATCCCTGTGCGTTTTTCTCTCGGTCGCTGTCCCAGGCCGAGAGAAATTACGACGTGGGGGATAGGGAACTTCTGGCGGTCAAACTAGCCCTGGAAGAGTGGCGGCACTGGCTGGAGGGGGCGGAGCATCCGTTCACGGTGTGGACGGACCACAAAAATCTCGAATACATACAAACTGCCAAGACACGCAACTCGCGTCAGGCCTGCTGGGCGCTGTTTTTTGTGCGTTTTTCGTTTATTCTGACATACCGTCCAGGGTCAAAAAACACGAAACCCGACGCCCTCTCCCGGGTGTTTGATAATACCGACAGGGAGCACACTCCTCAACCCATTCTCCCTAGAGATCAGATAGTGGCGCCAGTGATCTGGAAGGTTGAGTCGGCAGTACGAAGAGCGTTGCGCCTAGAGCCGGATCCAGGAGGGGGTCCGCCTCATTGCCTCTTCGTGCCCGCTGGGGTCCGGTCCCAGGTGCTGCAGTGGGGACATGCCTCACAGCTGGCAGGGCATCCCGGGGTTCACCGCACCAGGGATTTTTTGTCCAGGCGGTTCTGGTGGCCCGGGATGGAAAAGGACGTTCGGGAGTTTGTGGCCGCCTGTTCGGTCTGTGCCCGCAGCAAGGGCTCGCACCAGCCTCCCTCAGGGCTATTACGGCCATTACCCATCCCGAGGCGTCCTTGGAGCCACGTGGCCCTAGATTTTATTACGGGGTTGCCGTCATCTGAAAGCAACACGGTTATTTTGGTGGTGGTCGATCGGTTTTCCAAGGCGGCTCATTTCATGGCGCTACCAAAATTACCGTCGGCAGTGGAAACCGCACGGTTGGTGGTCGACCACGTTTTTAGATTACATGGTCTGACTCAGGACGTGGTGTCTGACCGCGGACCCCAGTTCGCATCTCGTTTCTGGCGTGCGTTCTGCTCTCTGTTAGGGGCCTCTGTGAGTCTCTCATCGGGCTTTCACCCAGAGACCAATGGGCAGACGGAACGCACAAACCAGACGCTGGAGAACACACTCCGGTGTCTAGCCGCTGCTAACCCCAATTCATGGAGTCGCAAACTCATGTGGGCAGAGTACGCGCACAACACTCTGCGCAACGCCTCCACAGGGCTCTCGCCCTTTGAGGCTCAATTTGGTTACGCTCCGCCACTGTTCCCGGAACTGGAGAGGGGGGTTGAGGTGCCCTCCGCAGAGGCTTTTGTTCGGCGGTGCCGGGTCACCTGGAATAAAGTACGGGCTGCGCTCCTACGGGCTACGGCTACCCAAAAGAGGCTGGCCGACAGGCGTCGCCGGTCAGCCCCCTCCTACAGGGTAGGGCAGAGAGTGTGGCTATCCACTCGGGATCTGCCATTGCGGGTCGAGTCCCGTAAGCTTGCTCCTCGCTACGTGGGCCCTTTCAAAATTATTTAAAAAATCAATCCGGTGACGGTGCGCCTCCAACTGCCCCGGTCAATGAGAATTCACCCCACCTTCCATGTCTCCCGCCTTAAACCGGTGCTTACAAGTGTGCTGGCCCCGGCGGAGGCTCCTCCTCCACCTCCACGGCTCATTGATGGGGGCCCGGCCTATACGGTGCGCCGCATCCTGGCTGAGCGCTGCGTGGGCAGGGGTAGACAGTACCTCGTCGACTGGGAGGGCTATGGCCCCGAGGAGCGCTCTTGGGTCCCCTCTAGGGACATTTTGGACCCAGAGCTCATCCGTGAATTCCGCAGGCGGGGGGCTGAAGGATCGTCTGGGGCCGCCCCTTATAAGGGGGGTCCTGTCAGGGTTGGGAGGTAGCACCGGCTGTGGCCACCAGGGGTTTATTATTTTCACCTGGTGCTCATTAGTGCCAACGGGGTGGCTACCTCCAGAAGGTATTTAAAGCCCTCTTTGACCATCGGTCGATGCTTTGGTGTCACTGTTCGCTCTGCCACCAAGCTGGTAAGCACACGGTAGACTCACGGTTAAATGAGTCAGGTATTGTGCTGGTTCTGGGTTTCGAATTTAAAAGAAAAAACCAAACGAAAAAAAAAAGGTAAGCAAGGTGTTCTGCTCGTTGTGTGTGTGTGTACACTGCGAACACCTTCCTGTAGGTTCTTTAGTTTTCTTTTCTCTTTTGTTTTTGGCTCGTGTGAGTCTGTGGGTGAGGGACGTTGTCCCCGGTATATATTTTGGTTTGTGCGTTTTCCGGAGCTGCGACTCACGGCTGTTTATTTTGTTTACCTAGTCTTTTTACTAGGTTGTACTTTTATTTTGGGGATCCCCGGTCCGGGGTTTCAGGGCTCGCCTTTTAGCCCTCTTTTTTGGTTGTGTTATTCGCCCTGGTTTTTAAGGGTTGCTTTATTTTCATTAGCCGTTTTTTGGGGCTATTTTCTTTATTTGATTGGAGCTGTCTCCGAGTTGTTTTCGTGTCCTCGACCTCCCTGGGTTTAGTGGCGGACGCGTTCGCGTGCCTGCTTACTAGGGATTACCCTTAGTCGCGCCTGGCTCTCCGCCATTCCTCCACCTCATAATTATAACTTTCGGTTTGGTTTTGAGCTATGCTGCAAGAAATAGTGTATGTTTGCAACTGAAAGGCACATATGGTGGTGCGTAAAACGATGTTGGGTGTGCTTTCACTAAGGAATATTTTTCAAATAAATAATTGAAAAATAATAATCGGTTGTGAAATTGTTCACTAATTTTCACGATGGCATTTGGCAGACTCTTATTGTTCATGAGTCCTTATTGTCGAGTCCGAATCGAGTCAAGTCATTTTTGGACGGGGCAACTCCTCTTATTAGTATTTGCCAAGACAACACATCTGTGAGGAGGAACCAGTCCGATTAAAAAAAGGACCCAGATATTGCAGTATTTTTGTAAGTGTTCCAAAATTGAAGGGCATTCAATAATTTTAAATTCCATTTATAAAGTAACAGAAAGGACCAGTAGTCAGTTTCAGTTTCTGCAACAGTGCATACAGTACATATGCACTGTCTAGACTACAAGCTCACAGTGCTGCCAAGCAAGAACGGTCAACATATATTATTCCACTGACAATAAAACTTCATTTGATAAAATGAACATGGAAATATGTCGATTTTATACACCCGATAAATACCCTATGATCCTTCATAACATTATCTAGCCTATGATTGCTTGCTAACTAGATGGCAACAATGCCCTATAGCTAGTTACCATTAGTTAGCTACCTTATAACCAGGTCAAGAGTAACAAAACAACATTACGAAAGTTTGCTAGATAAAAATGTGTCACTAAAGCTTACTGAACTGTAACAGTAGTGTAGAGAATGTTTAAAAAACTAGCGAGCTGGCTAGATAGGTGACAAAAACACACAAGTAACTTTACATGTGCAACTTTATGTTTGTATATTAACAGTTTTACGTTATCATACATTAGTCTTCTGTTTTTTTTACCATTAAAGTCCATTAAAAGAGAACCATTAACCATTGGTTAGTTTTTTTGTGTACTTCCGTGCAGAGTCATTTTGACCCATAGTCAATGACTCAATCTAAAATGGGGGGACAATGTATAAAAGGGGCAGTAATTCCTACATGGAGCACTGGATATGGATGAAAGTACCCTTTAATTAAAGCTGACGTATTTATTGTTTCATTTCGAATCCAATGTGCTGGATCTAAAACAACAACAAACATGTCACTGGGAAGTAAATGTGAGGCACATTTAAAGAACTGTACAATTTTAAAAAGTTTTAATACCCTTTGATATTTCCATAAGACACTCATGCACATGCACATGGCTGGAGCACAACTTGAACACAGGGATGTGTGAGGTGACAGCATTAACGTTCCGGCTGCATGATTTGTCAAAACGTATTTATAATTTGCAGAATGAACATTAGCACTGCAAAAGATTCATGTTACTGTCTGTAGTAGACAAATATTTGCTCAGGGGCTATTATAGCAAAGCCTAGATATTCAGTTATTAGATATTAGGGTTCCTATTCTGAGCGATGTGCCCATCTTTGAGCTGTGTAATGGAAAGCCCAGGGGAGGAGAGGAACATGGCATTTGCATCAGGGAATCTTCAAATATCTGTTTGGAGGGGATATTACCTGTTTACCCACCTACTGGGAGCAACTGACATTTTGTTTGAGGTCGGCACATTGCTATTATCTGCATCTATAAGGTTTGAGGCAGTGGGATAGCGGACATGATAATTCAACTTAATCAGTCCCATGATAGTGAACGATATGGTTGCTGGAGCAAAGATGAAGATTGAACATATAAGCAAGGCTCTAGACTTGGGGAGATAATTTTGTGAT
Source organism: Conger conger (assembly GCF_963514075.1). Taxonomy (NCBI): domain Eukaryota; kingdom Metazoa; phylum Chordata; class Actinopteri; order Anguilliformes; family Congridae; genus Conger; species Conger conger. The sequence goes on from NC_083762.1 coordinate 29,855,374, forward strand.
GACCTCGGAAATGTGGCCCTCCATTTCTGTTCTTCAGTTTTCCTTAAAGGAAATGAGGAAATCAGCGTGTATTGCATTTACAAATGAGACCTATGAGGGCCCATGAGTTTTATTCCTGGAAGCTAGATCCATATGTTTCCAATACTTTTTCCAATACTTGATGATGACTTAAATTTCATTTCACTATAAATATTCATATTGAGGCACAACAATAAGTGTAAACCAGTGATGCAATGCCAGGGAATAGCACAGTCATTGTAGTGGCGTTCTATTGTTATTCAAATGTGGGTAATGTTATGTTGCACATACTTTATAATATAACTGGTGATTATCAATGAAATGAAATCAATCATCTATAAAATGGATTCCAGTCACTAGTTCAGCTCTGGTCCTGTGTGAAATTACAAAGGCAACATTTAATTTTATGCATCTTCATCTAGGCAGTGTTCCACTGGTGCATGATATGAAATCACATTACAAAAATGTTTTATGGATATTGCCCCTGGTCCACTGAGAATTGGTTCTAAATTTAGTCTGGGGCATCCCAGGTCATCTGATACCACGGCTTTCACAAACAATGGTCTCGGGTGCAAGGTGGTGTTCAACTACAAGGACATTAACTGCCGCAGATTAATTTAAGACATTGCATTGGAACTGACACCGCAGCCAAATTAATTCACCATGGTGTGGATGCTTGAACCAAAGCCGGAACAAACGATGACCAGCAAAAGGTTGAAAAATGATAAAGTAACTGAACTGTGGGACTTTAGTTATCTAATGGCTGTCACTTTTTTCATTCTCTCCTGGGGAACAATATATCAGGGCCTACCTGAGCACTTCTGCTGGTTGCTACAGCAACCAGCTCATCACAGCCTCCCTCGTCTTTGGTGCTTGTAAACTGTATGTGCTTTCTGCTTTGCAATGAGGAGCCATAGCAAGGTGGAGCGCTCAGTGTTAAACTGTGTAACAGCCATCTTCAGCTCCTGTTTGTCTTTGTCGGGGCTAATTGCCTTGTTTTCTCTTCAGCATATGAAATGCATGTTCAATTAGATTTAGATCAGGTGACTTACCAGTCAATTTTCCAATTTTTAGCTTTTAAACTCTCTATTGCATTAGCAACCACTAGTATGAACAGATTTGTTCTGAAATCACTTGCATTCACCAATTTTCTCATATTTACATTTTTTTTTTGTTGATAGGAACACAATGTATGAGTTCTCCAGACCTGTTGGTCAAGTAATGTAAGCAGCACATTCCATTCATTTTCTATGAAGAGACTTGCAGTGCATGACTAACAAAACTCAGATAAAACTTTGAAACTAGGCATTGCAGATCAAATATGAATCAAGATTCAATAAATGCATTGCTTATTTATTTTTTTAAATGTTTTCAGAGACATATTTTAGTAGACTGTTTCAGAGGAATAAGAAAAAGTTCATTAATGCCATATTGTTATGTTTTGCCAAAACCACTTAACCACTGTCTACTTAATCAGGTGTAACTATGGGGCAGACTACATCCCTTGTTCTTGTTGATCCCATTGGCCATCTATCTGATGGAACCCACCTATAGTACTGTATATACTGTATTATAATTGGGGGACAATCATGGGGGATATTGGGGGTTCAATGCGATTTTTAGGAATTCATTTTCAGATTTTTCTGGCCATTGCAGAACATGGAAGTTGATTTAACTTAACCATTTCTGTGTGGATTTTGAGGTATGTTTGGAGTCAATGTCAGTCTACCTAGTCTCAGAGACAATCAGATTTTCTGCAACTATTTCCTGGTACTTTCAGTATGCCAATGATCTTAAATACTGGCTGCAAAATATCTCCAGAATATCATTGACCCAGCATTCAGCATTCAATTTTGGCAAAAACATTCCATTTTCTGTAGCACTCTTCCAGTCATAATTCCAATAATGTTTGGCATACTCCAGATGCTTGGTTTCGTTTATTATAAGGGCTGTCTTTGTGCAACCCATAGCTTGTTAGTATGGAGGTGCCATTTTATGGTTCTTTTTGAGACTTGGAGACACCAAGATGCAGCCAATCTCTGCAATTCTTAAACTGAGATCCTTGGGTTCTTTACAAATCATTTTATTTTATTAAAAAAACCTCAATTTAACTTTTACGGAAAATCTCAATTCAAGATGCTTTGTCTAACCGTCCACAGCTATTTAACTCATTCAGCTGCTCCTGCATAGATGAGGACTGTTGTTGCAATCTTGACTCCAGAAAGCTCATCTACAAAATTCCAGACGGTATTGCGGGCCTCTGTCTCAGTGGCTGTGTCATCAATCAGGGCGAGAATGAGGGTGGGCCCAAGGAGCGTTTCTTGGGCCACACCACTTGTGGGGTACTCCCAATCTGACAGAGCACCATAGTACTCCTTGTCTCCATTAGGTATGAGCTCATTTTGATTTGGAAACGGAGGAAAATATAGGGATTGCGACTGGTAATAAAACAAAGTGTTTTTAAAAGAAGGCAGATTGTGGCATGGTAAATTTAATCATGAGACTATAAAAAAATATATTTATAAAAGAATGTGGTGTGTATTATTATTTCTGTTTCTCTGAAGCGGGAGGTGTTGGGGGAAACCATGCAGGGAAATGGTTGGGTTACCATCATAAGAATAATGGCAGTGTGATGTTTGGCCATCCCTGCTGGCTAAATGCTATAACCAGTGCCAAATCTTACAGATTATAGTTGGCTGACAATGCTGGGCCATCCGTGCAGATAAACGGTTTGGCCACCATCGCAAAAGCAAAGAAGTGCGACGTTGGGCTATCGTGTTTGGGCCAACATAGAAACGCTGAGCAAAAACAACTGTTGGCCAATGTAGGAATGTGACATTGTGCCAAAGTTGGGCCAACACAATTGTTTACTGGGAAGAGACTTTGCTTTGACATGCTGTTTGCCTCATTTTTATACTCTAGTGAAACAGGAAGGATGGAATTTTAGACTTTAGAGATTGACTAAATTAAGTAAAATGTTATTGAAAATTTCACTGAGTTTGATCGTATTAATAATAATGTACCTATTAAAATTGTTCATTTTTATTAAGGATGCCAATAATTCTGCCGTCTATTGCATATCTTACGGTCTTGCTAGACAGAGCCTAAACAATGCTTTATTTGTGGTGTAAAAAACAGCATCTTCTCCTGCTGTTCAATTCAATGACATTAGTAAATTATTTTAAGCGATATTCCAGACTACAAGAAATTACACATCCAGCTATTTCAGGGGTGTATGAAGAGAAATCTCCTTAACATCGTGCACTCTCTTAAAGAATGTACTTAAAAAGGAGCCTTGAACTATAGAAGCAATTAACAGCATGGATTATAGTACTCAATATCAACATAACTGATGGGCTTTGTACAACAGTTTGCACACACGGAATTCCAGTTCATGAACCAGTCCAGCCCATGAACCAGTCAGGCCAGTTAATCATGTACAGAGATCAATCCCTAGCACAAATCCACAAAGCAGCCCAAGATAAATGCAAGATGTGTGGCTGGCTTATTTGGGTAGCCACCCCATGATTTCCTTCATAAAATGCAGGTTTTTCCAAGGACTGGCCCTTAGGTGCCTCTTTGTTTGAGAGCTGAGGGCTCTGGACAGCACAAGGTAGTACCAGGCATATGGGAGGCATAGTCACCATCAAGCTGCTCCATGGCTGAGCAGGGCCTGTTTGCCAATTCATAAAGCAGGAGAAGCAGTCATAAAGATGGAGATCCCTGCTGCCACTATATTCTGTTTGCAATCTGTACTGGCACATTACGCTGATGTAAATTGGAGCTTTGATATCATCATAAAAAAATTACTGCTGCACCCCCCTCACTAAAAGAGGATTTAGAAGAGATTGCCTATGGGGAGAAGTGAACTGCGCCATTACATCCACTGATGTGTCAGAGCACACATTACGATTGGAAATGGTGTAAAAAGCAGGCCTTCTTGGAGAAAGCTCCAGAATGGATGCATAGAGAGGATGGGGTATAGATGGCTTCTGGCAAAACAGGGGGAATAGAGACTTTACTTGGAAATTGAAATTGAATGACAACAGCCACAGCAACAACTGCAAAACTTTAAAATTGTTTTTGAACTTTTAGATGAAACTTTACTTATAACTCAAATGTATGGGTGATTTGAAATGGCACTTGACACTTTTATAGGACTAGTACAAAATAGGTGAAAACCGCAAAGTTGAAAGGGTTAATACTGTGCAAACACCCCTGGTAAAGATGACAGCCATGAGACTTCCTATAAGTTGTGATATGGTTAGAGAACACATTTGGAGGGATTCTTGACCATTCTCCATGCAGAATTTTTCAGAATCATTGATATCTCTGGGTTTGAACTTGTGGACATCCCTCTTCAGTTCAGACAACAGGTTTTTGCAGCACACCTCACAGCACCCTTGCAATGACATGCATAGGTGACACAGAAACTGCGCTTCCAGGTCTGTGCGCCTGTTTGATGTATAACAAGCATGTTTCTGGGGCAGAACCGTCATATCTGTACCTGAAACTAGTCGCAAAAGGATTGGTAAATCTGTATTTTTCCTATTTTGGTTTTTAAACACACATAGAACAATCAGTTCCAGCTCCTGGGTAATGTCAGTACAACAACTGTACAAACACACACATGCTATATAAATATAACTGGCTTGGCAAGGTATCAAACAAAGCTGTAATTTTCTTTTTGTGTCAAATCCAAGCCTGTTCCATATAAAAATGGTCTTCCTCTAATTATTATCCCTAAGAGCAGCCTTAATTTTAACTGAGTTATGTAGAAAGCAAGGCTTTGCTTATTACCAACACATTTAGTAATGCAGATGCTTCAATTGCTTTAAAGCCTTACAAGAAAATGAGTGTGTTCATTGTCAATGACAGCAAAAATATAATCTGGTAGACACAGCAGTTACCTTGGTCTAATTGTGGCTTCATTTTTGAACAGCTTGCTTTGTGTTCTGACATATGAGAGTGTACTATTTATTGGATATGTGCAGTTTTTCTAAAAAGGAACAACTGCAAAAAGTGTATTATACAACAGCACTGTCTGCGAAGTGTTTGTGTGTGAGTGATTGCACTCAAAAGACATCTTTTCATTGCCTTTGCAATCTTAAAGAAATTAAAACCCTCAGATGCTTTCTAAATGTACAATATGATATGACTATCCTTTATTGGCGAATTGCTCAGAAATGTCTTGGGTCACTAGTGTTGACAGTTCCACATAATCACAAAAATCAAAACAAAAGGAAATGCATAAACAAACAGAAATATGCAGGAATTCACAATTATCTTCCCTTACAAGACCTATCAAAAGAGAGCATTTATACCTTTTGTATCTATACTTTGGTACCCTATACCTCCTCCCAAATGGCAATAATTGGTACTCAGGACAGATTTACTAAAGGACTGTGACTGCTTTTCAGATGTAAAAACAGTCGCTATGAGGTCGCAATATCTACGTGGGATTTACTAAAAGGTCACTATATGGTTCAAAACCGCTATTAGGATGTAATTGTGGTCATGCCGTGGGCCGCTGGCAATAGAAACAAATCCAGCGTTGTCTACATTGTCGGCAGGGTGGGCTGGTGCATTGCCTACAACGAGTAGGATTTTATTGTCAAGATTGTCATCAGCGCTGTATTTTGTGAGGAAAGGGACAGGTAGGAGGTCACATTATCTTGAAAGAGAGCAGCGTTCATCCATGCCTTGGGATTTGATCGCCATATCACTGGCAGATTGGCTTTCAGTAACCCCTCAGTGCCCGTGTGCTCTCGGGTAATTGAGCAATGGTTTAAGCTGGCAATTACCGGCTGCATTGCCTCCAAAAAGAAGTGTGACCCGATCATTTGCTGCTTTGAAGCCTGGAGCAACCTTTTCCTTTTTGCATATGGACGTTCTCGATGGCATCTTTTTCCAGAAGAGGCCAGTTTCATCCACTTTGAAAACTTGCTTTGCATCATATCCACCTTCACTGAAAGCGACTGAGTTCCGATGGGAACTCTTCTGCCTTTTCAGTATCCGCGCTCACTGCCTCTCCAGTTAAACAGAGATTATACAAGTTTGCACGCATTTTAAAGCATTGAAACCAGCCACTGCTTGCCTGGAAGGTTTCAGTATCCATGGAGGTTCCCTTGTCACCTTCCTGTTCCTCTGTTCATTCCACAATGACTTTGCCTTCGGTTGAATTATAACTGTACTCAGCAGCACTCTACGCTGTGTTTGATCATCGATCCAAATGGATAAAAGGTTCTCTATTTTTTCCATGACAATGTCTCTTCCTTCAGTCACCTTGGCTGCATTTCCCGGAGTGGTAGTTAAAGCACTTTGTTTAATTTTCTCCGCATTTTTTAGGATTGTGCTCACAGTTGAGGGCGCAAGGTTCAATGTGACTTAGTTCTTCTTAGTTTCATGGCGTTTTATGTCAATTTTAACCTCCAAAGAGATGGCCTTTCACTCCTTTGGCTCATACAGATTCTGGCTGTGGAATGATACAAATTGTTCAATTAACCCAGGCAGATGTATTGCAGTGAGTGAAATGCGGCTAATGGAGAAGACACGTGTGGTACTGTTTTAACTGTTCTCACGGAAAATTTTGCTATTGTGAGAATTCAGCTCGTAAATAGAAAAAAATGTCCCTCAATTACAAAGTTTGTAAATGTGACATTTCATAAGAACGTTCATAAATCGAGGCATACCTGTCCATTTACCATTTCACCAGCATACCTGTCCATTTACCATTTCACCAGCATACCTGTCCATTTACCATTTCACCAGCATACCTGTCCATTTACCATTTCACCAGCATACCTGTCCATTTACTATTTCACCAATACTGGGATGTGGTAATGCCAGTGCCTCCACCACTGTATAAGGATGTGCTTCTGAATGTGGACATGTTTGATGGCGCTGTGCAGTGCAAAATAAAATGTGAATTTACTGTCACATACAATCCAAGGCAAGACATGAAGACAAAAGCTGGTGCTGAAATAACAGGACCAATAAAAATGAAACAAAAAGAACCATGAAACAAAATAGGTGCTGTTAATATTACAGTACTACCGCACCATAACTCTGTAGTGACCTTCAGCTTCACAGCAAGCTGCTACTCTCCATAAAAAATAACCAAGTAGAAGAAAGGCAAAATAATATAATCTTGTCCCCTCGCTTAACTGACAAGCCAATTAACCCTGAGGAAGGATGTTTATGTATACTAGAATACAACTGCATGTAAATGTGTCCAATGTATACATTGCAGAGGAAAACAGAATTAATTGCACAACAAAATAAATAATATATGAATATATTTATACATATCAGCTTCAATAGGAAAAATGCCTTAATAAATTGCAAGTAGTATGCTGCTCACAGTAATATAGTGTAAGAACCTCCTGCTCCAGATTTCAGTGATGCAATTCAGAGGTACAAGCATGGGCACTCCTGCTAGTACTTAACTGAATGCAGAAGCAATACATTTGCCATGCAATGTGCAATATGTCACATTTTCCTGAAAAGAAATCAACAAAACAGACAAATTGGCATCACTAGACACAAATGTGAAATGGTGGACAATGCATTGTTAACATTAGATGATATAAAAACATGGCTTTACTATTGGAGCATGAAAGAGGAACTCAAGTAAACAAACCTAGAAGCTCTATGGAGTGGTGCAGTAATAGAATTCCAGAGCATTGGCAAATGAGGGATTGGTGCCAGTGGAAAAGCAGGAGAGGTTTTTTTTTCACAGAGCATAAACCAATGTACTAATTCCGTTCCTTACATTGGTTACGTTGTACTTGCTTGTCAGATGTTCTGTTCTAGGCTAGGGTGACCTACATTGTTTTTATAGTATTCAGGAATTTGTATCCATGAATACATTCAGGGCGGCACGGATGGTGCAGTGGGTAGTGTAGGAACTACAACTCCCACAATCCCACAGGACAATTCCGCGACGTCCACCCCGCATGACGTCTAGCTTGGTTCAGCCAATCCCGTAATGGCAGGAGCAATAAACTTTCCCGTATAAGAGCAAGACATGTTCTTGGGATCCCTCTCTTCTCTTCCCTTTCTTCATTCCCTTCCTCGACGCACCCTTTTTGGCCATTCGCTTCAGCTCATCTGCTCTGAGACTCGGACAGAGGCTGAATGCTGCACAGCGCACTACCAGGCCTACGGACACACCTAGTTACCTCGCGGTAACTTCGTGGCCTATAGCGAGTGGAAACAGGTGTACGCGGAACGCTACCCCTGCAAAGCTCACCAAGGAACAACATCAACAAACTTTTCCACCCGGAAAAAAGACCAGCGAACATCCTTCCATCAACCGAGCGGACCAGACACCAATGCACGGCTAAGACGGGAACACCCCAGTTTTGCGCACCTCTCCAGGACACGCATTCACAGTACCATCGCGGCTCCTATAAGGACAGCACGTCTTTTGGATCCAATGCGTATGGACTCAGTAAGAGAACAAACATTCAGGAATAGCCAGTGTTTAGTTTAGTCTTAACTGTTTTTGTGAATCTGTGTTTCCATATTTGCAGCCTTATCATTGGAATGTATTTTGTTATCTATATTTATGTACGTGAATTGATTCGCCTTCTTTTGCGCATATATAGAGTAAACTACGCAAGTAGTCTTCTCACAGCTAATAACTAACACACCAACTTTACTTTCCTTTGTTCAAGCGCCCACACACACCCTACTAACTTACCCTACTAACTTCCCGTTAGTTTATTTGTTCTGTGTTTGTATGTTTAATAAATATATTTTATTAAACCCGGTGTCTGTTTTGGCGTCACATAGACATGAGAGCCGAGTTAAAGCAGTCTTTCAAAGAACTTCCAACCTTCAGGTTATCGGTATGTTTAATCATTAATATTAATATTAATATTTTTGCAGTTATACTGCTACATAACAATAATTGGCGCCCCGGTTTCGTAGAGAGTAAAATCCCTACATTATTTGGCGGCCCGTGAGAGGACCCTACATTGATTTGGCGGCCCGTGCGAGGACCCTACAGTAGCACTGCTGCCTCACAGCAAGGAGGTCCTGGATTGGAGAGTCTAAATTGCCCATAGATATGAGTGCGTAAGTGAATAGTGTGTGTGCCCTGTGATGGACTGGCGATCTGTCCTGGGTGTATTCCTGCCTTTCGCCAAATGTATGCTGGGATAGGCTCCAGCCCCCCTGCAACCATGTCCAGGATAAGCGGGTTAGGAGAATGAATGAATGAATGAATGAATGAATGAATGAATGAATGAATGAATGAATGAATGAATGAATGAATGAATGAATGAATGAATGAATGAATGAATGAATGAATGAATGAATGAATGAATGAATGAATGAATGAATGAATGAATGCATTCAGATTTTGAAGAAGGTAGGCACTACTTATTGCTGGATTGATTGCATGTGCTTTGTGTAATCATTCCAGGGGTCATCTCAATAAGCGATCATTTACTTATATTATGAGCTAATTCAACATATGCATAACAGAGATATTATCCCCACCCAGTTTGGGGTTATGTTTTCAACCCATTCCATCAGTGTGTTTGTCTGTCTGTTAGCAGAATATCTCCAAAAGTTACAAATTAATTTGAATGACACTTTGTGAAAGGTTTGGCCATGGGGTTTCAGACGCAGCCGAGGAGTACAGTCTTCCTCTAGGGGGCGTGGTTCCTGGGAGCAGGTCGATCGCACGACCAGTGTGGGGGCAGAGAAGGGGCTCGGGAGTGACTAAATTCCTGATGCAAGTCATGGTGCTTCAGACAGGCAAGTGGAACTCCATCCCATTATGACTTTCAGGAAAGTTTGACTTTCTGAGTTTGAAAAACGCACTGCACAGCGCATAGAATGCCCACATCATCTGAGGGCTGTATTGTAATGTCCCACCTGATGTATGCAAGCATTTTCAGTCGCCTGCTTGAAAAGTCCTCTCTATTAGGCCACAGTGGATGTTTTCTCATTGAATGTTAATTCACACACTATGTCCTCAGACACATTTTCCCAAAATTGGCCAGTTTTATTTGTCATTACTGCATTGTCTAATTATGATCAATATTATGACGATCCATTATGGCATGTTCTATTTTTATTATTTTTTATAAAAATACACAATTATAATCCTTCATATTGTAATCTTGATATATTCACACATGCTTATTTGTGTCCCTGCGTGTGCAACAACACAGACGGTGTATGCATGCTGTGTAGTAGCCTATGTGGCATTATTAATACTACTCTGTTAACATAGCAATGAAATTGTACTTTATTAGGTATGAATTAGACTTTAAGTCTTCTGCTGCTGTAGCCTATCCAATAAGACTTTGCCATTGATGTTGATCTACAGAGGTGTCAATGTATGCTTGTCAGATCAGCAATAATGCTGCAGAGTTGCCTACGTATCGTTTGAGTTTGCCATGTGCACTTATTTTGTATCTTCTGCTGCTGTAGCCTCTCCACTTTGACGTGTTGTGTGTTCAGCGATGTTATGCGTGGTTATTTGCGTTACTGTCACCTCCCTGCCAGCTTTGACCAGTCTGGCCCTTCTCATTGGAACTGTCTCATTAAAAAGCCATCTCTGCCCGCAGAACTGAATGTTTTTTGTTTTTCACACCATTCTCTGCAAACTAGAGACTGTTGAAAATCCCAGGATATCAGCAGTTTGTGAGATACTCAAACCACCCTGTCTGCCAGCAACAATCATTCCATGGTCAAAGTCATTTAGATCACATTTTTTCCCCATTCCGATGGTTAACTGAAGCTCCTGACCTGTATCCGCATAATTTTATGCATTGCACTGCTGCCACACAATTGGGTGATTTGATAATTGTATGAATAAAGTAGGTGTACAGGTGTTCCTAATAAAGTGATCAGTGAGTGTATATAAAGGAGCTCTGCTATACACAGTTTCAAAAGTAATTAACAACATTTAATTTATTCTAAAAATACCCGGAAGCCAGTGGAGTTTGGCCAGGATTGGGGTAATGTGTCCTGTTACTGCACTTAAATAAAAATCTTGCTGCCAAATTTTGAACCAGCTGGAGCTTAGACAATGAGATAAAAATAAACAACATTCCTGATTGGTTACTGGTTTAATAGGCATTTAGGTTAGCATTAAGAGGCTCGTTTGAAGCGTGCTGAGGCCTTAAGGCTGGGTGTCGGTTTTAGAAAATATTGGTCAAGGCTTCAGAGCACTCATGGGAATGCTTCTGAAAATCTCAGAAAACTGAAAAGGATGCAGTAATCACAGTGTTCACACATCTAATACACAGAACTAGGAAACTACTTAAATAATGTGCAAATGTAGCAACAGTAACAAGTACGGTGCCTTGGAACCACAGGTGGATTTTAAGCAGTTGAAAGATTTCACAGTCGTAACCCTCCATCACAAGTTGCCACACTCACTGCAAACCATAAGGAAATGGTTACACTGCTGTAAAAAGAAAACTACAAACATTATGTCCATAACAACACCATAAAATGCCCACCACTTCACCAGTGCCCACCAGTCCCGTGCCTTCAGCCAGCGCCTGCAGTGGGGTTGGAAGCACTGGTAGGAAAACAAAACAAAACAGAAACAAAGGCAAGTCACAAACCTAAACAAGGCCCAAAGATATATGGTATAGACCACAATAGTAGCTTTCCATGCAAGAACAGAAATGTATGCAGATCTTTATAATCCCTATTCAATTACTTATTCGCACAAACTTGGTGGAAATCCCTTATTTGGCTACAGCAAACCCCCCAAAAGTAAATGATAATTGCGTTTAAACCTGAAACCCAAAACAAAATTGTAAGCGCAAATAGGACACTAATATTTGATGATAGTTGGCAAAACACGCCAATGGCCTACAATACAAAGAAAGGATCTGTTGGCTCAACATAAAACATACAATGAAAAATATAAAACATAGTCTTGATTAAAACCCAATAAATTGCCTTTCCAGTTGTCTGATTTTTTTTGGACCCGATATTTGAAGTTCAACCGGCACCTTGCGTTTCTTGGTGCCGAACAGATTGAATGAAATGCGAAAGTTTAGACTTACTACAACTGCCTTACTGCCTTGATATTGACACTCTACGGGAGTATGGGAATTTTGTCATTAGATGCAGATTGAAAATAGATATCTGCTACAAAAACAAAACAACCAACCTGCCATGAGTAAGGTCACCAAACTTATTAAATAGGCTTTAGAACCATAGTGCAATTGGTCAAACACTGCCGTAGCATGCTCTTGGTTGTAGCCTAATCATACTCTTGGTGGTAGCCTAATCCGTACAAATCCATATAAAATATATCATTTTGATTACAATTCTAAAACTGTGGATGAGCCAAATCTAGAAAGAATTGTCTTTGTCCGAAACATAGGCTACTGTATATTGTATAACAATTCACCAAAGAAAGACAACGCAATGTAAAAGTAATGTTTTGATAGATTGTGTGGTGTGTCCATCTGCAGAATTCAGTAAGCAACAATAATTTATTGCTTGTACTTTAACTGGTTACATACAAAACGTTTAATTGCATGGTGGCTGGCTCCTATTTTAAAAACGAACGCATTTAAAATTCACAAGCCACCGGCTGAGCGCCACTGTGTTGGAGTTCCACCCGGGGAACGAGAGGGTCGCCTCTCTGCGACTACGTGCCGCTGGGGGGAAGGCTCTGACTGTCATTTGTGCTTATACACCAAATGGCAGTTCAGAGTATCCGGCCTTCTTGGAGTCACTGGGCGGCATCCTGGAAAGGGTGCCACCCGGAGACTCGATAACAAACACCATGTTCGAGCATAGGGTAGCTCATTAGTGTACTTGGTACCAGAGCACCTTAGGCCAAAGATCGATGATCGACTTTGTGGTCGTATCATCAGACCTGCGGCCGTATGTCTTGGACACTCGGGTGAAGAGAGGAGCAGAGCTGTCAACTGATCACCACCTGGTGGTGAGTTGGATCAAGTGGCCGGGGAGGCTGCCGGACAGACCCGGTAAACCCAAACGTGTAGTGAGGGTGAACTGGGAACGTCTGGCGGAGGCCCCTGTTCGCGAGGTCTTCAACTCCCACCTCCGGAAGAACTTCTCACGCATCCCGGGGGAAGCTGGGGACATGGAGTCCGAGTGGGCCATGTTCAAAGCCTCCATTGCAGAGGCGGCAAGCAGGAGCTGTGGCCAGAAGGTCATCGGTGCCTGTCGGGGCGGCAACCCAAGAACCCGCTGGTGGACACCAGCGGTGAGGGAGGCCGTCAAGCTGAAGAAGGAGGCCTTTCGGGCTTGGCTGGCCTGGGGGTCCCCTGAAGCAGCAGACAGGTACCGGGTGGCCAGAAGGGCTGCAGCTTCGGCAGTCGCTGAAGCAAAAACCCAGGTATGGAAGGAGTTCGGGGAGGCTATAGTTGGCCTCGAGGAAGTTCTGGCAAACCATCCGACGACTCAGAAAGGGAAAGCAGGGCTTGTCTCAGGCTGTTTTCAGCAGGGGAGGAGAACTGCTGACCCGGACTGGGGATATTGTCGGGCGGTGGAAAGAGCACTTCGAGGAGCTCCTGAACCCGAACAACACGTCCTCTGTGGAAGAGGCAGAGCCTGAAGACTCGGGGGAATCTGCACCTATATCCCTGGCGGAAGTTGCTGAGGTAATCAAAAAGCTCCTCAGTGGCAAGTCGCCGGGTGTAGATGAGATTCGCCCTGAGATGCTGAAGGCTCTGGACATTATTGGGCTGTCTTGGCTGACACGCCTCTTCAGTGTCGCGTGGAGGTCGGGGACAGTACCTGTAGAGTGGCAGACGGGGGTGGTGGTCCCCATTTTCAAGAAGGGGGACCGGAGGGTGTGCTCCAATTACCGGGGTATCACACTCCTCAGCCTCCCTGGGAAAGCTTACTCTAGGGTACTGGAAAGGAGGCTCCGACCGACGGTCGAACCTCGGATTCAGGAGGAGCAATGTGGCTTCCGTCCTGGCCGTGGAACAGTGGACCAGCTCTTTACCTTGGCAGGGTTGCTGGCGAGTGAGGGTAGAAGGGAGCGTGAGATCGACAGGCGGATCGGTGCAGCGTCAGCAGTAATGCGGGCGTTGCACCGGACTGTTGTGGTGAAGAAGGAGCTGAGCCGGAAGGCGAAGCTCTCGATTTACTGGTCGATCTACGTCCCAACCCTCACCTATGGTCACGAGCTTTGGGTAGTGACCGAAAGAACGAGATCGCGTATACAAGCGGCCGAAATGAGCTTCCTCCGTAGGGTGGCCGGGCTCAGCCTTAGAGATAGGGTGAGGAGCTCGGACATCCGGAGGGAGCTCGGAGTAGAGCCGCTGCTCCTTCGCGTCGAAAGGAGCCAATTGAGGTGGTTCGGGCATCTGATCAGGATGCTCCCCGGGCGCCTCCCTTTGGAGGTTTTCCGGGCTCGTCCAACTGGGCGGAGAGCCCGAGGGAGACCCAGAGCCCGCTGGAGAGATTATATATCTCTCCTGGCCAGGGAACGCCTCGGGATCCCCCAGGAGGAGCTAGAATGCGTTGCTGGGGAGAGAGACGCCTGGAATACCCGGCTTTGCCTACTGCCCCCGCGACCCGACTCCGGATAAGCGGGTGATGATGGATGGATGGATGGATGGATTTAAAATTCAATAGAGGCTAGGGATTACAAAACCGAGAAATTTGATTTCCATGTTGAGATATTTTTACATTCTACTCTCCAAATAGCATAACCCCCAGTCTGTGATGAAAATATGCTGTCTCCCCAAAGCTTTTGAATCAAATTCCGCCTATGCTTAAAACAAATAATTATGAGTAGGCTAAAACGTATTCTTATAGGCTGGTGGATTTAACCGTAGACATCGCTTCTTCCAGCATCTGGCAATAGGCTATGCCTATAATGCTCACACATTAGTAGGTGGAAAAATCATTAAACGTAGCCTAGAGTGGGATTATAACTGAGAATTTGTGCACTTCAGTGAGCCCATGGTACTGAGAATACTCCATATTCAGTGAGCCCATCCCTGCATAGTGGATCGGCCAGCAGTGTAGCGTGGGAAGCTAAGCGGAGAGCCAGGGGCGACCAAGGGTAGAACCTTTTTTAACCAACACGCGAACGTGTTCGTCACTAAATCCCAGGGAGAACAGAAATAGGGATACCCAGCTAGGGACAGGACTTCTCCCGGAACAATGGGAGGAATAGAAATTAAACAAACCAATCTTCGAAATCGAAAAGGAAAAGTAGCTCAAAAACGGCTAGGGAACGTAAAACAACCCTTAATAACCAGGGCGAACCAATAACTTTGGTACCGTGCCAAATAGCTGGGCACTAAGTGAAAACCAAAATAAAATACAACCTAGCGAGAAAAGCTAGGCACGAAAATAAAAACCTCGAGACGCAGCTCGGGACAAAAATGCAAACCAAAATACAACACCGGGGACAACGTCCCTCTACCATCGACTCACACGAGTCCAAAAGAAAAAACAAAACCCTTGAGGAAGGCGCCAGCACACACAACACTCCCAGCTGTACGCCTTCCTTACCTTTTAGATATTTCTCTTTCTTTAGCAATGAGAGAATTATCCACCAGCACCGTACCTGACTCGTATAGGTTTAGAGTCTACCGGGCGCTTTACCGGCTTTGTGCCAAGGGCGAACGGTTGAACACAAAAGCACTGAAAACTAGTCCATGCTGGTCTTAAATACTCTCCAGGGAGGTAATTCCCCTGGAGTAAACGAGGAACAGGTGGAAACAATGATCCTCGGCCCTCTCGTGGCACCAGTGAGAATTACCTCCCACCATGACAAGCAGGTCCACCTGTGGTTGATGAAAGTCATTGAGTGGCCATCAGCAGTTACTACTGCTTCTTAGAAAATGTTTATTGCATATGGGTCAGTGTTGCCCAGCCTTAAGAAATAATTTCCTGGCTGACTTATTAGTTTCACTCTTTCCATCCTTGAGCAAGTTGCTTAAATCGAGCCGTATACATTTAACCAAATAAACCGATAACAGTAATATGCACTAGGTCACTCTGCATCAGGTATTCTGCAAAATAATTACAGTATGTTATGGTGAAAATTGTGGTTTATCACTTGCAGCACAGTGCTTGACACTTGACACCTTGAATTAATAGGTTCACACCCTGAAACTTTCAAAGTCGCCCACATCTTCAAGACATATTGACACCTATCCTTGAGTGAATATTATTCATGTGTGTTACCTGTGCCAGTTTGGTTATGCAATAGCAGCTGGTAATCTATAAACCTCTTGCAGCATGTTGGCAATACCGTCTGAATACTTGCAGCCCATTCTCCATGCTCCTCTCCTGATAAGTGCATTCAGTAGGCCCTCCAGGCCTCAAGGTTTAATGTGAGCAGAAACAGAAAATTGTTGATGATGCAATCATCAAGCAATGCCTGCACATCCACAGTGGGCTGTAGATTGGAAAGAAAAAAAAATGCATTTAAGCAAGCGGCACTGAGACTGTGCTGGAGGACTGCAACGAGTCCCTCTGGTGATGTAATCAAACTGCTGGAATAGGGAAATGAGTCTGGGGAGGATAGGCTGTTATGGGTTGGGAGCCCATGGCCCATTTCCCTAACAAT
Organism: Conger conger; assembly: GCF_963514075.1. Lineage (NCBI taxonomy): Eukaryota > Metazoa > Chordata > Actinopteri > Anguilliformes > Congridae > Conger > Conger conger. The sequence goes on from NC_083762.1 coordinate 29,871,950, forward strand.
GAAATCATTTTAGTCTTTGGGGAGGTGGGTGAGGGGTGTGAGATCCTAAGTACAGACCATAGCCAGAAGACAATTGCTCTATAATAGTGTGTTATTGACAAACCATGAATGTAACAATCTCTGGTCAACAATTAAATAATTCACATAAATGTCCGTGCATGGCAAGTGCTGTGACAAGAGCGATAAAATGGGCTCTCGGATCTGAACAGTATATACTGTCTGGACCCAACTTATTATCATAATTTATTATTATTACTATTACTAGTATTATTATTATTATTATTGATATTATTATTATTAGTCCCATGTAGTCAGTGCTGAAAGTATGTGAATTTATATCGGGATTATTGCTGTGTGTAGGTTTTGTTACTGTAAACCATACTACATTACATCCCATTAATTTAGCAAGACGCTCTTACCCAGAGGGACTGGCACGGTGTGGAGGGCTTGTGAAGAGCAGGACAGCTCCTGCCCTGAGGTGGCCCCTCTCCGCACCATCCTGGCCTGCAGCACAGGAGCTGTCCGACGCCGTGGCAGGGAGAGAGCAGCAGGACACCGTTCCATTACACGGCTGTCTACCTTTTCCTAATCACCTGCGCCGGGATAAAGTGAACCGAGCGGATCCTCGGGAAGAGAGGCCGCCACTCCGCCTCTCCGCATCGACTGGTGTTGCCCCCTCTCCCGCTGTGTCTTTCTCTTTAATTTACTCCGGCCTCCAACAGCGGCTGTGCCGATACCGGCGCCGAGCTGGAGGCGACTTCCCCACGTCCTGCAGTGACAATCCCAGCAGCCGCTGAATTTCAGTTGAATTTGTTTAAATCAACTGAAAGCTAGAAAACTGTCTGAAAACAGCCGCAGTGAGGTCTCGCTCCTTTGTGTGTGTGTGGGCTGTTTCTGTGTATCCAGTATACCCAGGAAATGTAAGAAAATAAACTGTACTAGCAATGCTTGTAATTCCTGTGTCCCTCTCTGCCTCTCTGGCAGCACATATCATCTCCCCTCTAGACAACATGACAGCGACTTGCAATAGAGTTGTAACAGTTTTCAGAGTTACAGTGTGTGAGCAATAGAACCAGCCAAATAACTGCCAAACAACATTTGCAGACCAGCGAGTGTAAGAGAAACATCAATAAAGCTCTACAGTAAGTTAGTGGAGGCATAATACATAGCTTGAGTGAGTAATACACCATAATAAAATAATGAGCATACATTATCATACACGATTCACATAGTGGTGCTACTAAAATACATATGATGTAGTCCCACAGAGAGAGTCCAATGTCTTTGTTCAACCGAGTCTTGATTGCCACAGATAGATTTGCATGTGTTATTCTGACTGAGTCTTTGCCTGGACATGGCTGTCACTACAGTTGCCGCTGTACTTCAAAGCATCTACTTAAATAACACAACTACAGCAAATTGAACAATGCAGTTGTGAAGACATTCCTCTACTCAGCTTCTTAATCACCAAGTGAGAAATATCACTGCTATAAAAACATGTCCAGCTAATTAGCAAAACAATATGAAACCCAAAATGTACCAATCACATCAAAAATGTAAATTAAGTAATACAACTACCCTTTAATGCCCACAACTCCACAATGAACTAAGTAACACAAAGCATAAGGCATCAGATAACCAAAGGAATTATTTCAGCAAAGCCAATGGCACTATGAATAAGCAATACTAGATTTCAGAATACAATACCCATACTAAACCTAACATAATTATGTAGCCTTATATTCCAATAAATATGGAAAATGATACTCTGCATTCTCTATTTTGTTTTATGACAGCAATGCAATATTATCCCTTGTGAACGGTAGGTTGTAAACATCTCTTCCAATACACAGCTTGGCATAATGTCCTTCATAATTTTTTGACATTCTCCCAACATACACAAAAGTTGTATTAAATGGTTTATCCAAAGTGCTGTACAATTAATGCTTCTCATTCACCCATTTATATTCACTCTCACACAACAACGGTGATTGGCTGCCATGAAAGGCACCAACCAGCTCGTCAGGAGCATTTGGGGGTATGGTGTCTTGTCAGGGACACTTCGACACACCCAGGGCAGGATTGAACCGGCAACCCTCCGATTGTCAGATGAGTGCTCTTACCACCTAAGCCAATGTCGCCCCAAGTTGCCATGACAAGTGCTAAATCAAGTGTATGTTTAAATTTAAATCAAATGGAAGTGCATTGTAGCTCTTGCTGTCTTATAGGCTATTATAGAACCTCCATTTATCCATCCATTATCTTAACCTGCTTATCCTGAACAGGGTCACAGGGGGGCTGGAGCCCATCCCAGCATACATTGGGCAAAAGGCAGGAATACACCCTGGACAGGTCGCCAGTCCATTGCAGGGCACACACACCATTCACTCACACACACACACACACACACACACACACACACACACACACACACACACACACAGGCAATTTAGACTCTCCAATCAGCCTAACCTGCATGTCTTTGGACTGTGGGAGGCAACCAGAGTACCTGGAGGAAACCCACACAAACACAGTTTCGAACCCAGGACATCCTTGGTGCGAGGCAGCAGTGCTACCAACTGCACCATCCGTGCCGCCCTATATTACAGAACCTAAATAATTCAAGTTGTTAATGAAAAGAACAGGATGTTGGAAATACAGTGCATGTCTCTCTGGGGGCAGAAATGTAGCATGGGGAACTGGCTTTTAATTGCAAGCCAGCAGGTTTGATTCCCAGGTGATGCACAGCTAATCTACCCTTGAACATGGTACTTAACCCAAACTGCTTTAATAAATACCCAGGGGTATACATTTTAGGTAAAGCATATAATCACTCTTCACAGGAGTGTCTATTAAATACCTAAAATGTAAATGTAACTGCATAAAAACAAGAACAACAGTATTTCATAATGGTATGGGTTGCATACATATAAGTCAAAAGCAAGCTGATATTGTTGATGTGTGTTTACTGTTGTGAAAAGGTGAAAGAAGTGAACGAGAGAATGGCCTTGTACATTTTTCTCCAAAATAGAAAATCAATATTTGCTCACATTAAAATAAGAGGTCGATTTAAGCAGTAAATATAATGCAGGGTAGGTATTTCTCTGATTTTACAGAACTTAAAATGTAGCTGTTAGGCTTTCTATCACTGTTTCTACCATTGTTTCTGACAAGCATACCATTGACACCTCTGTAGATCAACATCATTGACACTTACAAAGTCCTCAGACCACAAACCTCAGACCTATGCTCAAGTGTAGTCACAGAACTCTACCCCTGAGATTATGCCTGTTCAGGAGAGGACATATTGGACATTATAATTTGCTGGCAAGTCATAAAAGATCACAGACTTAATTATCCAGGTAGAACAGAAGCCTTCACACTGTGACATTTCAATCCAGATTTCCTGAACATTGTCACAGGCGTGTGGAGAGATTATGATGTGCAGCATGTAAGTGGCTTTAAAGGTGCATCTATTTAAAGGGGTAGTTAACTTCCTGGGGTTTTTGGAGATTATTGCAGTTTTAGTATACTGACTGACCCAGACAGTTTGTGTGTGCAATGAAGGATATTGTAGGTATTTACAGAAGTTTATGATGACCGGGCAGCTTCACAATGGTCGCTGTTGGGGCATTTGGAGTATTTTGAGTGTGAAATCATATTCAATAATCTATTATTAAACATAAAATCCAGAGCATAGAATAGGCAGAAATTGTAGAATGAAGGATTACTGAAATACAGTATCTGCAGGGTTTCAGATAGGCATAATTGAACAGCCAATCAGATCAGTTGAATGTGGGTTAGAACTATGGGTTACTTTTCTGTTGTTTTGGATACAATTCAAATCAATTTTATTTATATAGCGCTTTTCACAGACGACTGTCACAAAGACACTTTACAGAGTAACAGAAGGGAAGAAAAAATGGGAAATACCGCATATACAGGAAAGAAAGAAAGATTTTCATGATTAGTAATTATATTGTTAGTTTTTTTTTCAAATCACAAACAAATAAAATGGTCTGCTGGAAAACATTTACCACTCAGCATTGGTACAGACACGAGCAGCAAGAAAAGTACCATGATGTTTTAATTAGGACCCCAGACATCTGTAAAACACATCTTTTCCAATCCATTTTTGTAAGTATTTTTATTGATACAAAGAGCCCACAGCTACCCCAGTGCTCTTGCAAATGTTCAGCGTAAGAATAAACCAGAATAATAATATTTTACATTATTATCCCTGCAACATATGGATGTTGCAGGGATAATAGGTCAAATATTGACCTTATTAACAAACGAAGATGAGCCCCTTTTCAGAACATGTGTTCAAAGAACATAACAGTTGGAACACATGACACATTTCTGATAGTTAAACAGCAATACATGCCACACATTATAAGAGAATGAGTGATTTTGCTAACTAAAAACTAAATAAATACTACTCTCACTTCCTCCACAGTGTCTCATATAGGCATAATTTAATACGAAATAGATACTGTATATGTTCGACAAACAGGGAATCGTTAGAATTTAGTAAATGAAAAAAAAATTAAATGAGCCAACAATGGCAAGAATTGACTGTCCTTAAGCCCCATCCTCTCTAGCGACCTCGGTCAAAACATTCCTTCAAGGTTACAGTACAACTATCACGTGACCCACTGAAATGTTTTTTTCTGGCGAAAAGTAAGTGAAATGCCGTCTTGGCTTTCAGGTGAAAACCCAGATACATTTGATTGAAAATTGAAATCTTTACTGGAAATCTTTACTTGGGAAAAGGAAAAAATGCAACGCCTTGCGCACGATTGGGATGTCTGGTGTTACTAATTCCATCAGGCACATCTTTTCACTGTTTTGAACAATATAAATCTCTTTGTTTATCTCTATAATTGCAATTCATTATAGCTAATGTGATTGGCGCCAAACAGGACCAAGGTGGACTGAGTTTATGGGCTCGCAAAGATTGCCAAGCTGTGATAGGGCCTTCAATTTCAAAGGGGCGGACCTTAGGATCTGGCAATTGGCTGAATTTGTGTCTATGAGCTTTTGGTGTAAATTGTGCCATTATTAAAATTATAGCTTCAGCTCTATTGATAAAACAGATGCACTCAGACCTATTAGCTGTAATTAACAGAAGCTATTGGCTGCTCATATTCTTTGAAATACTGTACTTCATATTGATTATCCAATTAGTGCAAAAATGAAATACTAGATATGAATCCTGTGATAGATAATTCAGTGGAGCATAATACATTTAACAGCCGAATCGCTTTGGCTTGACTAAATTGTATGAATGTTATACTCAATTTACAGCCAGATATTACAATAAAAGAAGTGAAAACATATTTGTGCGCTTTAGTCATCGTCATAATAATCAGCTGCTTATTAATAATAATAATAATAATAAGCAGCATGGTGGGTAGCACTTTCACCTCACAGCAAAGAAGGTACTGGGTTTGAAAAGCCTGTGCCTTTCTGTGTGGAGCTAGCATGTTCGGTTTCCTCCAGGTACTCTGGTTTCCTCCCATAGTCAAACGATATGCAGGTTAATTGGAGAGTCTAGTTATGAGTGTATGAGTAAATGGTGCCATGCAATGGATTGGCGGGGTGCCCACGTCTTGTCCAATGCAGGCTGGGATAGGCTCCAGCACCCCTCACGACCCTGACCAGGAATAAGTGGAAGGATTCCTAAGGCAGAAACTGTCTAAATGTCTAAAAACCCATTACTGCAGGTCATAGCTTTATAAAGTGTACCATAAATCTGATTCTTGCAACCATCAGGACAATTTGACAGTGTGTTTAAAGTGCATTTTTCCAAAAATGTCTTTAAGTGACAAGCCTTTTCAGATACAGTTTTAATATTGATAGAAAGGTTGTATTTCGTTTTTCCCAAACTTTGCTGTGATTCATAAAGCTGCTGGAAAATGCAGAGAAAATAAAACAACTTTAGAAGACATGTTTCGGCAGAGTATCAAAGGCCATAAAGCTATAACTTTTACAGCCTCTCTGTCAAAGCATATAAAAATGAGTGAAGACTGCTCTCCAAAAGCCAATCAGAGCAAGTCAATGCCAGACCTCAATAAAAGCAAAACACAGCAGTAATATGAAGGATTCACATAATACATTCTCCATTTGAAGATGCTTGTAAAACTGTGTACTTGGGCCTGAAATATATAAAAAATAATGTCTAAACAAATTTACAGTTTTTTTTATTCCAATGTGCTTTATATAATATATAATAAAAGAATATAATAATATAATACACGAAACGAGGTAAAAAAGCAGTGACATACAAACTATAATACAGTAAATTGTGCCGCTTCAACAAAACAACACAATAAAACTGAGATTTGAGAATGTATTTAAAGGTTTTATTTGATTGTGGATCCCCAGATAGTCAGCAAGGACATTCCATAAATGAAAAGGAAGGAGAGAAAAAACACACTCCACAACAATCTGATTTCAGGGTGCAGATGGAAGCCCGGATCCAAAGAGCATGTAAATGCTAATCTAGTCAGTTCAAATGGCATTTAAAAACGTAAATGACAAGAGTAAAATGTTCAAATCAATTCCAAATTTTACTGTGAGACTGATCTGCAAGGAGGTCAATGCAGGACATATAGACACATGTATTATTACTTATTTTATTATAACTATTTACCTTCCGGAGAACCCTTGCAGAACCACTCGTAAAAACTGCAAACCAGGGGCCTAGCATAAATTACATCACTATATAATAATCAGTCCTAGAGGAGATAAAGATATTGACAAGCATCTCAATTAGGCAGATTTAGTGAGCTTCAAAGGGACAGGGAGGGATGTGTCAAGAGAGACTGGTGACTATGAAAAAGAAGGGGCTTACTTGTTTATCTACAAGATATTTTCAGAGCTAGTAATCTGATGTGGTATGCCTATCAGTTTCACCTCTGTTTTACTGCTGTTTAATTGGAAAGAATATTCCTTCACCAATCCTCTTATCTCCTCCAGGCAGTTGCCTAAATTTGACAGAGCCATTGGTTTCTCAGAATTTAATTTGAACCAAAGTGTTGAGCTGTGGAACTGCATTTCATGTTGCTTGATTATAAAAAAAGAAAATAATTAGTCATCATGTAGAACCTTGTGTGATTCTTACAACCTATGGAATGGAGAGGAGACAGTATGAAGGATCAGGACCCATACATTCAATGAAGCGTATAGAAATGCTAGAAATGTCTGTGTGAGACTGCATTTTCTTAATCATTGTCTTGCCTACAATCCCACAGCCTTGTAAGTATCCTAGCAGTGGATTTTCCATGTGAAAGAAAATCATTGGATGTTCACTGTTAAAATGACATATCAAAGTTATTTTTTTCTTCTTTTTAATGTTACCTTCAATTCCATGACATTGGCAGAAATATTGACATTACCATGCAAAAACTGCCACTACTATTTTGGTAATCAGAACAGTAGAGAAAGTTTCAGAGTACTCTTGCATGGCCGATGACAAAACAATTCATTTTACTGAGACTGCATAGTGCATACAAATACAAAGCTGTTCCACAGTACTGTATGCAAGAAGAAAATATCTAGGTTTCTCAATTCCATCACAAGAAACATTACTAGTCTACAGCTTTCGGCTATGTTGAGTTTCAAATAGAGTTATCTGAGAGAAGAGAGCGATTGAACTGATGTTTACCTGGAGGCAATGTAAATGCGACAAATTCCCTGGCTACTTTGACGTATGGCTGAAAGCAGGCTAATGTAAACACAGCATATGCTGTGTCCCTCTGGTACTTTATAATGGGCATGCCAAAGCACAGTAATGCAGGTACAGTATTGTACATAAAATTGCATCGAATTCCTTTACCAAACTGTCAGTGAAAATATTTCAGCACCTGCTCACAAGAAAATCCAAGACAATATACCAATAAATGTAATGCCATTTGTGGAATCCAGGCCATTAAAATAATGGATAATAATAACTTTTTATTTTAGAACTGAGACAGAATGGATATTAGTAGACACAGGACTGGACTACATTTTCACTGTAAACAGGAAGGCATAACTAGTTCATTTAGTCAGGCCTGGGAGTTGTTTTCTCGAAGTAGTCTGCCTAATGGTTACCTAACCCCTGCATAAAACAAGCTATTTTATTTATTCATTATGCCATTCATGTCAACCTCATCTCATTTACTTTATTCATAACATGTCACTTCATTACTGTGCATTCAGTCCCACATGACATGGGTAGAATCAGTGCTCAAGCCCAGGACACGGGTAAAGCCTGCATCTAATTATGAAAAAAAAAAAAGAAAAAGAAAAGAAAGAAAAAGATTTTTGCAAATGAATTGTGATTGTAAAACCCCACAGCTAACCCAATGACGGAATTTAGCGGGGGCCGAAGGGGGTTTTGCGTGCTTGTCCTTCTGGCGTTGCTGGGAGAACATTAGTTGGGTTAATTATTATCCTCCGTACAAGAACAGAGCACAATTATGTTTAAGAATATACTGGGTCCGTTGCCATGGGTCGGATATGGATTGACCTGCCCCATATCCCGCTTATAGCTGGCCAGAAACGGATCAGTACAATTCTTAATATTCTCCGTTCTCAAACGGGGCCATATTGTACGCTTAGTGGTTACTATAGTTTTACTCATTTATCTGACTCCATTTAAAATATAATTTAGAAATTTGGGTTTGCAACTTACGCGGACCTCGGGAGTGATTACATTCGACTTGTACCTGCGCCACCATTACTCAATAGATGCTCCCGGGATTAGCATTACTGCTGAAATCTCAGTTCGGTGGAGAACTCAGAGGCTGCGGGTCCAGTCAACACAATACATGCAAACCTGCCATGATAGTTGCGAGCCCAGGTTGGCGTAGCATTAACTGGGCTCCTTAGAGCTAATTTGGCAGGAACCAGCGCCATAACGCCCAAGGGTTCCCTTCGCACCAAATCACAAGAGCCGTGCGTCACCCGACCCTTTAAGGGACAGAAATTGCTGGCCGCACAGCTTAGAACTACCACAGGTGTACCGCCCCGCCGATCGGTCGGTCTTCGGCCACCATTTCCCCCTGAGTATTCAGTTGTAACTTAGGCTGAAAAGGTACAAGATGAATTAGAGTCATGGAGATCACGCAAGTTCCAAACAAAATAGTTTATTCGCAGACAGGTAGGTTATTAGCTTTAGAATATCACAATCAAGTATAAAATACACAAATTAAGAATAGAAATAGAGTAAATAATCATACCTAGCCTGCTTGGACTACACACAAACACAGAGTATAGAATATGCCGTATGGAAAGTCGAATACGATCTTCCTGATACTTACATACACGTACAATATGCTGTGTGGGAAGTCGAATACGATCTTCCACTGCTACACATACACACATACATACATACACAAGACATGTTGTGTGGGAAGTCGAATACGATCTTCCCAGATTGGTCTGTCTCCCTTGCTTTTATGCCAAATCATACGTTTGAAACCAGGCGGGGTGGTCAAATCTGGAATTTAGACCCCCACCGTTGGGGGTTGTTGAGTAGGGAAAATGAGATGATTACCAAGAGAGGACGTGTAGGTTTTCCCTTGGGATACTGAAACTATAGTTTATTAAATTCCATTTGGTATGAAATGTATCTCATCCGATTCCTTGATTTTATCAGATCACATCCATACCAAACAGATTACCCTTATGTTTTATTATGTTGCAGTTATCATGAAACTTCCCTCCTGATTATCCATTTTACATGCAATTCCTGTTACCATTACATAAGACTTAATGCAATAATACAAGGATCACATGGGCAATGTTTTCAAGGTGTTACCGGGTCTATTTACTATCTTAATAGCAGTTTTGAATATTTAATCTAAGAGAGCAGTCACCGGTGTAATGACAGCAGTGCCCAAATGAGGGCAATGTGGCATTGTCCGGAGTCTTCCCCCTTGGAAGTGACCAGGTATGGGGTCACAGGGAGGTCACCAATGTTCGGGAGGATTCTTTTCCCATGACCCAACTGGCCTTGGACCACTCATACATCTTAACTCCCCAACAGGTAGTCTAAACAACATTGAAACCCCAGCTCTCAGGCCCCTCACAAATGGCAGCCATTCCTGACCTTAACCACTATGCTACAGGCCGCCCCATCATATCTATGAATGCTGTAGTTGGGAGTTTTCATGATAACTGCATTATGCTGTAAATATGTCTTTGTGCCTCTCATGGTAATATACCTTTGGGATAAACCTGATTTGGGTGAATGAAAGGAAAGGAGACATCCCAGACTGTTTGGTTTCTTCTCCTTATCTCCGAAATCCAGGCCTTAGTTCTTGACCCTAAAAGTGAGTCACCCATCTATAATTTACAGCCAGGCCCACCAGGCAGGGGGCTAAAACACATGGCTTCTACAGAGACAGCTTTTACCCAGTTTCCCCTCGGCTCCTGAATGGTTGTGATATCAAAGGTAGACTGTTACAAAAACTAGACCATTACACCAGTCGCACTGAACCAATCAGAATAACACCAAACATCACTATATTCTGACCTGGGATTATCATGAAACATCTTTATACCATCTCCAATATTCCTGTTCTGGAATGTGAGAAAAGAGGGCCCAAGAAGGCGCCTCTAAGAATCCTTCTCTAGCTCTCCCCCACAGGCATGTGTGCCAATGGTGGGGGCTAACAATGTATGCTCCAGGAGGGGGAAGTCAGCAAGCTGACCAGCACATGAGACCAAATGTTACTTATGACTGGCTTACATGATCAATAAATCAATAACTTACAGATAAAAACAGATATTTGTGAGAATATGTGTGATACACTTCACAGACATTTACACTGTTATCAGTATTATAATATTTTGACTTACAAAGATGTAAATTATCATTAAAAATAAGTTTGAGCAGTGAAAGTGAGCAGTGAATCAGACCCTTGGGGAGTTACATGGAGACACACAACTGCTACCATCTCTGCACATCCTCTGGTCAGGTATTAAGTCCAGCAGCAATCCCTAACTTCAACAAGACAGAAATGATAGATTTTTTAATTCCACAGTACACTTGTTCTTTTAAACTATGCTGTCTCTAGGATCTGGCCCAACCACTGGAACAGCAGGAGACCAATTAGTCAAAAAAATACAGAATAAAGTGCTCACTGAGTGTATGTGTGCATATATAGAAAAGCCTTGTTAATGAGAGTTGTCAGAGGAGAATGGCCATACAGATCAAAGCTGACTGGAAGGTGACAGTAACACAAATAACCACACATTATTACAGTGGTATGCAGAAGAGCATTTCTGAACACACAACGCATCATAACTCTAAGTGGATAGGCTACAGCAGTAGTAATTCTTGTTGAGACAAATGTTTATCAGTGGTTTTTAAGGATTGTACTGCATTTGGCTGAGAGCCAAAATTATTGAGAAAAATGGTAATATTTCAAGTAACTATAAATGTAAATCTGTGAATGGATTCAGACTACATTGTATAGGATCATTATGATATGTATTAAGCATCAGCAAAATGCAAATGCAATCTGGTAATAAACTGAACTATACCCATTTAATCTCCACATTTCCATCTATTCCTACAGTATGTGTGGATTAGATGGGTGGAGTTCAATTTATTACTAGACTCTATTCAAGTCAAGTCAAACTTTATTGTCACATCAGGGGACAATAAAGCAACCAGTTTTAAAATCACCATGAAAAACTAAAGAGTTCAATATATGACACAGATCAACAGCGAGAGACAAAACAAATGCAAGATCACATACATGAAGACAGCATGCAATACAGCAGACACACTAAGAAGCCAAAGTGCTTCAGTGCAAGGATTACAATGTGTAAATTCAGCCAACTTTGCAAACAAGAAACGTTGTATCTTTTTGTCCTCTGGATTGGGACTCTATATCTGTGGCCTGAAGGTCAGAGCACAAACTCCCTCAGCAGGGGGTGATCAGGACAGTCCAGTATGGTTTGAGTCTTCCTCATGACCTGCCTATCATATGGTCAGAGAGCTGCATCCGGTTCATCCCAATAACCTTACTGGTCACTTTAACAAAGTGACCAGGCCTGTTCTTATTTACATACCCAAACCAGGCCACAACACAAAAGGATATCACAGACTCAATAAAACGTTTTTAGAAATGCATTCTACACTTGCATGAAAGAACAACGTGCTTGTAATTATGCACCAAAAAAATGTAAGGCCCCTTGATGACTGTGCAGAGTTGGAAGCTGGCTTGCTAAAGTCAATGATTATGTCCTTGTTTTTTGACACGTTCAATTGAAGAAAAGACTGCACCAAGACACAAAGTCATCAACGATGTCAAAGTCATCGACCTATGATCTAATCAAGAACAGGATTGACATCAATAATTCCCTCCTCCCTTAGTTTCATGAGATTTTTTATAGAGATTTTTAGCATGAAGACTTTGCATATTTATTTAGTCAAAATGTCATTTTATTTAATTATTAATTGAAATTCTCAATTTATAGTGATTATATTTCATTAATGAAATATAAATTGTGCTACCAGATTTTTATTGAATTCATTGTGCAATTGATCTTAAATACTACCCCTGGACCACTGGCAGTAAAACATCCCCAAAACATCAATCACCCACCGCCATATTTGACAGTAGGTATGAGGTGCTTCTCTTTGTTTGTATTCAATTTGCATTCCATTTGCTGCCAAAAATGTTGATGGTGTGTATGGCCAAAACGTTCAATTGCACTCTCAACCAGTCATAATTCCCATCAGGTTTGACAAACTCCAGATGCTTGGTTTTGTTTATTGTGCTCAGTAAAGGCTATCTTTTGCCACCCTTCCAACCCTTCCAAAGAGTTTGTTGGTATGGAGGTGCCATTTTATGATTGTTCATTATATGCAGCCCTTTTCATAACAAGATCAATAATTCTGGAGCGCACTCTATGTATCAGAGGTAGCAGAGGTATATCCTCTACAATATACGCCGTATCCGTCATCTCCTGACGGAGAAAGCCACCCAGCTCCTAGTCCTCGTCATTTCCCAACTGGATTACTGCAACTCCCTCCTAGCCGGTCTCCCAGCTTGTGCCATCAAGCCCCTCCAGCTGGTCCAGAATGTTGCAGCCCGCCTGATCACCAGTCAGCCCAGGTCGGCTCATGTCACTCCGCTCCTCATTGGCCTCCACTGGCTTCCTATTGCCGCACGCATCCGATTCAAGGCCCTAGTGTTGCCATTTCAGGCTACTATGGGGACTGCCCCACCTTACATACAATCCTTAATCACTCCCTACTCCCCAGCTAGACCACTCCGGTCTGCCAGCTCTGGTCGCATTGTGGTTCCCTCTCTAAGAGCACCTGACGATCGAGCTGCACGTTCACGCCTGTTTTCCGCTCTGGTTCCTCAGTGGTGGAATGACTTGCCTACTACTGTCAGGACAGCAGAATCCCTCCCCCTATTTCGACGCTGACTAAAAACACATCTTTTCAAACTGTACCTTAGTCCTCCCTCCTGATTTCCCCCGCCCCCCTTTCTGATTTCCCTATCCCTCTTGTCTAACCCCCCCCCAAAAAAAAAAAAAAAAAAAATGATGACTATATGTTTAGAACAACACTTCATGTGTATTTTACTAGTTATGGATGTGATGCTTTAACTTGTGGAAGAACCTATGCACTTGTAAGTTTGCTTTAAAAGTGTCAGCTAAATGACAAAAATGTAAATGTAAAATATCCATTGCGAAACTGACACCTGTATGTTCAGATCAATCACGCAGTTAAAATCACCAGGCAGGAATAAAATGAGAAAAAACTAATATCATCCCAATTGGGTGCAAACACATTCACAAGCATGACATGTGTGAAAAAGGGAGCCAGATAAACAACCTTGTGGGTCAGATATTACCAGTAGTGATAAATTGTATCTTTTGAAATGGCTGTTCCCCTAGCTTTGACACTGAAATTTGAATTAAATATTGCCCTACCCAAGATTTCTGCTTGACATGGTCTTTTTTGACAGGAAACACATTTATCTCAGTTTTAAGGGACTTAAAATGCGCAAATATTCTGGCTATCTTCATTGACCCCCTTCATGTTCTAGGAAGTAAATCTCACAGTTAACGTTCACCATTTATCCAATGCTTCCCTACGCAATTGAGGCAAGCTGCAGGATCTTACAGGTACTATATCTCTTATGGTGTTCTACCACCTAAGAGGGTTCCAGACTAATTAAAAAAAGAAAAAAAAGAAGAAGAAGAGAAAAGTGCTATAATATGGCAAACAAGACAAAACACAAAATGGATGTAGCTCAAGAAATTCATTAATTAATTCATTATCCTAACCCGCTTATCCTGAACAGGGTCGCAGGGGGCCTGGAGCCTATCCCAGCATACACTGGGTGAAAGGCAGGAATACAGCCTGGACAGATCGCCAGTCCATCGCAGGGCACACACACCATTCACTCACAAACTCATACCTATGGGCAATTTAGACTCCCCAATCAGCTTAACCTGCATGTCTTTGGACTGTGGTAGGAAACCGGAGTACCCGGAGGAAACCCACGCAAACACGAGGAGAACATGTAAACTTCGCACAGAGAGGCCCCGGCTGACGGGGAGTCGAACCCAGGACCTCCTTGCTGTGAGGCGGCAGTGCTACCCACTGCACCATCTGCCAGCTCAAGAAATACAAAGTGCAATATTTTTTCATTCGTAACAAATTCAGCGCACTTTTCCCTTCCTGTGCTGTGCTTTTACACTCACATTCTCCTTTTACTCATAAATTCCACAGAGAATGCAGATTCAAATCTGTTTGCTGCATTTCACACAGCTGTCTTTATCTTTTGCCATCATGTAATCTATTCACTATATTCAAAGATTCTGTTTCAGTGAAAAACTGAAAGTATGTCAGGGGCATTATCAGCACAGAGTTAACCTATAAATCTCTCATTTCTGTATGTCAATTAAAAAAACAAAAAAGCAATTGTTTTATGCCTAAATATTTAGGGATTTAGGGAGGATGTTGAGCTGAGGAAGTCCAGAAGAATGACCAGAAGAAGAAAAGAGGATTCATTTTCTGCAGAAAGTGTTCAAACATGCATGAACTGAATAGGTCTCCACCAGTTTAAAAAAGTAGTGGTTAAGGTAAATGACTGGGACACCCAAGGTCGGTGGTTCTAATCCCGGTGTAGCCACAATAAGATCCGCACAGCCGTTGGGCCCTTGAGCAAGGCCCTTAACCCCGCATTGCTCCAGGGGAGGATTGTCTCCTGCTTAGTCTAATCAACTGTATGTTGCTCTGGATAAGAGCGTCTGCCAAATGCCAATAATGTAATGTAGTGTAATATAGCATGAATACTGGATTAGCACTCTGACTCCTAACCTTCAACATTACATAAACAGGCTCTAAATCAGAAATAATTAGTTGTTCTCCCAGAGTCATATTCAGGAGTCGAGATGAAGTGTCTAGGAAGTGAGGAGGAAGTTGTCAAAGAAAAAACACAGAAAGACAGACTCACGCATTTCCAGCTAACTGCTTGTTGTCATTGAGACTGATACCCAGTGAGTATGAGGGACTTAGTATGTACTCTTTTCTTCAAAGAGAATATTGCATTTACAGTGTTGGAGTCATTTCAATTTGGTAAAGTTCAAATCTCCAATGGTTTTCTTGTATTAACTTTTTGCTAATTAATTAGCATATTTTGCACAAAACTTTAATATTAACATTTCTGTCTATTACTTTTTTATTCACAATTTCCCTTGTTTTAAACAATGTAACACATTTATGCTTTGCTTAAAACTAACAAAACTTTATATTTAACTTTTTATATTTTATTTCTTATTTGTGTATTTGGTGGCAGATGGATGGTGTACCTTGGCCCTCAGTACCTTGGCCTGTTAAGGTGAAGCATTGCTAAATGTGGAAAGAATCAGAAGAGCATACATTATGTACATCTCAGGCATTGTTGACAGGTACGGCTATGACATTTGCCATCTGGTTTTTATAATGCGCCCAAGCCTCCAAGCATACAATTTCCCTGAGAAATATTATGCCATGAGTAGACTAATAGTAGACTAACTACTAATAATAGGAGTAGTATAGAATATTAGTCCTTCCTTAATTGCACGTTAAAATAAAACATCTCAAAGAAATATAGTAGTAGTGACAGTAATGACAGGCTAATTGAAGCCATGCTGTCTCTACGGAACATAATTAATTTTACAGATGTACTGATTAGCACACTACTTTGTTTGCCTCAAGTCCCTTTTTATTATTAATAGTCCTTAATTGATTCATAAAATGTGTATGCAGTTAAGTTCCATCTCTTCCCAGGTTTTAGTCTATTTATAAGTATGACCTATTAAAGAAAACACAATTTGTAAATTGTAATTTTCATATTTAGTTTGAAGGCAAATTAGCATTTGCTTATACTATATAATCTCAGTTGTGCATAAATATGTTATGTGGTTATGATTAATTATGTATTATTTGTATTATTTCCCTTGGCAGTTCAATTCAGATTTACAGAAATGCATGCAGTATATTTGCCATTTTCAGGAAGCATTAGACTGATTCTAAGATGAGACCAAAATTATATTTGTTGCCATGTGCACTATTGATGGATTCAGACATCATCAGACATCATCAGACATCAGATGGATCATTGATGATCGGGCTGTTATAACGATTGGTAATGGTGTTGTTTTTGCATCTCCTGGGGCTAGGCCCAGTAAAGACCAAGGGCCAAATTTACGTACGCGAAGCTTGCAGCATAAAATGTGGCCTGACGAGGGTGTGTTGGTGCAGTAGCAGTCTGCCTGAAATTAATGTTGTATTTATGAAGGCTACAGCTCATTATGCAATCAGCGAATGGGACTGCCAACAAACCACATTTTGAGAAAAAGACAGATCTTAAACAGCGCAGTTAAGGCGTTAGGCGTTTAGTGTATTGCATATCTTCACTGCATGTGGCTGTATCCATGTATCGACTCCCAGCTAAAAGCATATCCAGTGGAGGTCAAAATGTGTACAGATTCCAGCTGTGGCCGCTATTTTTGTTTGAATTAAATGCAAGATGTAACATTGCAATGAGCTTCACTATAGCCGAGATACACTCACCAAGCACTTTTAGGAACATTTTTGCTTTATGACACCTACTTATTCATGCGATTATCTGATCAGCCAATTGTGTGGCAGCAGTGCAATGTATACAGTCATGTAGATATGGATCAGGAGCTTCAGTTAATGTTCACATCAACCATCAGAATGGGGAAAAAAATTTCATCTTCAAGACTTTGATTGTGGAATGATTATTGGTGGCAGACAGGGTGGTTTGAGCATCTCAGAAACTGCTGATCTCCTGGGATTTTCACTCTAGTCTGTAGAGTTTGCAAAGAATGCTCACTGAGTGCACATTAGCTAATTTATACGTTAACTGGTTAAATCTTGGCTGCATACAGTAGCCGGCATCTTACTTTTATAAACCAGTTTGCCAGTTAAGTTGCTGTAATTATAAATATTATGCCCTATAACCTAACGATGAAGACAAAGTCCAGTGATTTCAGATGGCTAAACTAAATTAATATTTAGCCAAGAAATAAATAGATGACTTGCCCTACTTGCTTAATCTGTGATGGAGACAAATGGCTCCGGTTACAATCGCAGTCAAATGGGTGTCAATAATTTTGGATCACACTGTACACACAGATATTCAACTGTATTATTCTTGCACTCATATACAAATTTCCGACTGCAGAACTACAGTCTGCGGTTTAGAAATAATAATTCCCTTGGAGGATTTGATCAAAATTGTATAGAAGTTTATATTATTTTGTTATATGTTTATTTATTTTGTTCACGATATGCAATTTAAAGCTGACTTACTTACACTCCCATTAACTATACCCGTATCAATGAAAGCACATGCATAACATAATAGAAACAGTAATTTCAAGTTGTAATAAAAGCATGGCTTCAGGAGGATGTTATGGTAGGAACCAGTAGTCTATTTTATAATTATGAGTCATTTTAAGAGAGGAAAGAGGAAAGGAAAAAGGGAACCACTGTTCAAAAATAATGTTTTGTTTTTCCTTGTGTCCATTATCATATTGCCATTCCCTTAGCTGCTACATTAATTATTCAGTGTCCATTCATGCACTACAAATGAGCGACCTTTCAAAGCATTATACTTACTTCATCCGTGTATTATCACAGTGTCCATCTTGAAAGTAATGTTACAAGAGTTGACATACCTTACACAAGTAGGATCATCACACACATACTTTCATTTTACATTGGCCTCTTTGTAAACATACCTTTCAGCTACCTTCACTTGACCTGATGTACTGATATAATAAGTTTGTCCAATGTTTGTGTCTTTCAATGCATGAATGTCTATTTACTGCAAGAGTTTCTTCTAAACACAGTAGTCAGTATGGCAATAATAATAATAACAATAATAATAATAATAATAATAATAATAATAATAATGATAATAATAATTAAACCTGCAAGCAGGGTTGAGGGGGCCATCAAATCAAAGGTAGGGCTGTTGTCCTGTCACTCTCTACTCTATGCACTAGTAGGTATTTTACTCTAGGTTCTTACAAACAATATAAACAATAGCATGTTTACCTTTTCATGTTTCAGGCAGGATCTGAGGCATGTGTAGAACCCGCACAGCTAGACCAATGAGGGAATAGCTGGAGGTGAAGGGACGACAAGTTTTTCCCTGGCTGTTTTGAAGTGAATGAGAGATTTTAATTATCATCCTCCGCACACGGACAGAGCACAATTATGTTTAGGAATATACTGGGTCCGTTGCCACGGGTCGGATATGGATTGACCTGCCCCATATCCCGCTTACATCTGGCCTGAAACAGATCAGTAAAATTCCTAATATTCTCCGTTCGTAAACGGGGCCGTATTGTAAGCTTAGTGGTTACTATCGTTCCACTCGTTTATCTGACTCCATTTAAGATATATAATTTAGAAATTTGGGTTTGAAATTTACGCGAACCTCGGGAGTGATTACACTCGACTCGTACCTGCGCCACTATTACTCAATATATGTTCTCGCGATTAACATTATTGCTGAATATCTCAGTTTGGTGTAGAACTGAGAGGCTGAGGGTCCAGTCAACACAATACATGCAAAACTGCCATGATAGTTGCGAGCCCAGGTCGGCTTAGCATTAACTGGGCTCCTTAGAGCTAATTTGAAAGGAACCAGCGCCATAACGCCCAGGGGTTCCCTTCGCGTCAAATCACAAGAGCCGTGCCTAACCGACCCTTTAAGTTGGCAGAAACTTGCTGGCCTCACAGCTTAGAACTATCACACCTGTACCAAACTGCCGATCGGTCAGTCTTTGGTCCCCATTGTCCCCCTCAATATTCAATTGTAATTTAGGCTGAAAAGGTACAAGATGAATTAGAGTCATGGAGATCACGCAAGTTACAAACAAAATAATTTATTTGCAGACGGGTAGGCAGTTAGCGTAGAATAACACAGTCAATTACGAATAGACATATTGAAAATAAAAATAATAGAGTGAAATAGTCTTACCCAGCCTGCTTTCGCTACACACATATACAGAATATGCACAGTGTGGGAAGTCGAGGGCGATCTTCCCTGATAGGCTTGTCTCCCTGGCTTTTATGCCAAATCATGTGTTTGATCCAGGCGGCAGTGCCATAAATTAGCCTGGTGGGGTTGTCAAATCTGGAATTTAGACCCCCACCATTGGGGGTTGTTGCGTAGGGAAAATAAGATGATTACCAAGAGAGGACGTGTAGGTTTTCTCTTGAGTTATTGAAACTATGGTTTATTAAAATCCATCTGGTATGAAATGTATCTCATCTGATTCCTTGATTTTACTGGATCACATCCATACCAAACATCCATCCATCCATCCATCCATTATCTGAACCGCTATCCTGATCAGGGTCGCAGGGGGGCTGGAGCCTATCCCAGCATACATTGGGCGAAAGGCAGGAATACACCCTGGACAGGTCGCCAGTCCATCGCAGGGCACACGCACCATTCACTCACACACTTACACACTCACACACTCACACCTACGGGTAATTTAGACTCTCCAATCGGCCTAACCTGCATGTCTTTGGACTGTGGGAGGAAACCGGAGTACCCGGAGGAAACCCATGCAGACACGGGGAGAACATGCAAACTCCGCACAGAGAGGCCCCGGCCGACGGGGATTCGAACCCAGGACCTCCTTGCTGTGAGGCGCCATACCAAACAGATTATCCTAATGTTTTGTTATGGTGCAGTTATCATGAAACCTCCCTCCTGTGTATCCATTTTACATGTAATTCATGTTATTACTACAATGGGCATAATGCAATACAACAAGGATCACATGGGCAATGTTTACAATATTTTACCGGGTCTATTGACCATCTCAACAACAGTTTTGAGGTTTTCATCCAAGAGAGTAGTCCCTGGGGTAATGACAGCAGTGCCCAAAGGAGGGCACTGTGGTACTGCCCGGAGTCTTTCCCCCTGGAAGTGACCAGGTGTGGGGTCATAAGAGGCACATTCTTTTCCCAGGAGTTTTAATGGCCCTCATGGCCTAATTGCATGAGCATGTAACAATGTTTGCCCCAGAACTGAAAACCCGCTTGGATGTTGAGCTAGTGGATGACGTGCAAAGGTACTTTTTTGCCACCTTGCTTAAGTGGGAAAGTGTACATGACGCTTTCTCCACCATTCCAGTGGATTTTCCTCACTATCCAGCATGGGAGACACCAAGTAGCTGCTCAGATCTGCTTCTATTGTTTGCTGAAATGACATAGTGAGTGCAGTTGAAGGGATTGCCCCACTTCCTTTGAAAAAACGTCCGAATGACCCCCTTGGCTTCTTTGTTTCTGATGAAGACGTAGAGGGCACTGTGCTCTCTGTGGTTCTTTCACTGCTGAATGCAGCTGCTGACTCCATCTCTGTCTTCACTTTTTCCTGAATGGTGGGGACATGGTGTGCAGAAATGTATGCAGTTTTAAATCTGGGATCAACAAAACTGGCTGTGTCCAGTAGCTCTTCTGTGATGGTGTCTTAGAGCTTAAGGTACTCGAGGATACAGGTTTTGATTGTTTTAGTCGGCTCCATGTAATTTTACTCCTGAATGGAGGATGTGTAGAACAGGCTTCACAAATGAAATGGTGGCATACTCTTCTCTATACTCTTCTCTATACTTGCTATATGTGAACTCCCCCAATGGGGATAGAGTTTTGTTGACAGCCTCTAAGACATCCAGGTCAGTCCAAGATGGAACAAGGTGCCTTGATTTCTTATCATCAGTGAGGACCTGTGTAATGGCTTTCTTTTCCTCAAGGACCCTTGCAGTCATAATTTGCATTGATCCCCATCTGGTGGTTTTCAACTTGTGTTGTGGCAGGTTCAGCTCTTGTTGTGCTTTCTTCTTTTACCAAGTTTAGGAAAAATTGGATTTCGAACAGACTGATCATGCTCGCATTGCATGCGAAAACCAGAAATGTGAAATATGCCATAGACAGGGCTGCGACTCGTGCCTTAGACCTAGGTTGAGCAGTTGGGTGGTTAAAGGATAAATTGCGGACCTGTCTGTCCAGAAAATTGCAATAAGCCGGAAAGCTGGAAAGAGCTGCTTACACTTCACTGACACAGCGTGAGTAGCAGCTCTCCTTCCTCTTTGGCACGCTGCGAATCAAGAAATTACCAGAGGCATCTGGATCATCTGGAAAATTCTAAATCGACAGCACGTCAGCTCGCAACACATGAGAAGCCGGCTGGAGAATAGGGCTCAGAGTGAATTTAAACAGCATGTATTTAGGATGCATGTATAAGTCATATGTACAAACTCAATCACAAACAAAAAAAGTGCCATTCCATCCACACCATGGTCCCAAGCACGCCTTGAAATCAACCATGATGTACCTCCAGGAAAGACGGATGGAGGTTTTGGAATGGCCACCAGTCCCCAGACTTGAGTATTATTAAAAATCTGTGGAGAGATCTCAAACATGCCATACATACATACATTTCTGAGTTAGAGTAAAGTTCTGCCAGGAAGAAACAAGAAACAAGAAAATTGAAACAAGAATCGAAAGACTCTGAGCCGGGTACAGGAAGTGTTTGCAAGCTGTTACAGTCGCCCGAGCGCACTGCAAATCACAAAATTACAGGATCATCCGGAAAATTTGAAATCATCAGCACACCAGCTCGCAACAAACCAAACGCCGGCTGGCAGAGGGTGCATGTATAAGTCATATGTACGAACTCAATCACACTTGCACAAGTTTACTTGGTATCAACCAAAACAAATAATATTCCAGTTCCACCTTAAGCTTCTTTACAAGGTTATCGCTGTACAATAAATGATATTTATCATCCAGACATAGAAGTATATATAGGAGGACACCCTTTCAATTTGTTAATGCTCTGTTGTAGGACGTAGTTTTCAGTCTGTAGAGGGTGAGCTTTAATAAATCCTGTTAAAGATCATGTAGAGCACCTTGCAGTGAGTCTAATGCAAGCTGAAGCTCTTGGGTGCCAGCGAAGGGGCAAATGTATAAAGGACAGTAACTACAAATAGCCATCTGCTAGCATTGTAGATGTGTCAAAGCAAAACATCTGTTAATTTGTTTCCATTATCTCAGTACACGTTAGATACAGACAGCTAATAGGCTAACATACATAAAAAGGTCTCAAAAGTACTGGGGCAAAAACCTCAGTGCCACAGTGCCTTTGGTTGGTGCCCTTAAGTATATAGCTCATAGTTTGCTCCAAGAAAAACCCAGAAAAAAAGAACTATTGCACAAATCCACAAATATTTCCCTGTATCTTCCCTGCATACAGATAAATGGCTACAGAATTATCATGGCATATGGTTCATCCTTGATTTCCAAAACATGTAGTTATTAGAGTTGACAGATGGCCATTGTGTGTTCCTGTGCCATTTTGTCTCCAGTAGTTTGGCATTTGGCACTGATTTCAGAGTAGGCTCAGTGACAGAGGCCTACTCCACTTGATTACTACGGTGGCAGTATCTGGGGGTGACTAATAGACTAATCGACCTTAGTGTGAGAGACAGAAGAGAGGAAGAATGCTCAGTCACCTCTTCACAAAATACAATCAGTCAATTAGACACAATCACACTAATCAACAGCAGCAGGAGTGTGTGCCCCCATTACAGACACACTTCATAACGACATGGCCTTGATTCATGAAGTGATTTAAATTGCACCTCTGGTTTTTCAGAAACGGAAAGTGTCTTGATGACTATACTGAGCATCTGTACATTTGCCTTATAAGTGAAATTTTCTTGATGTTAGCTTGCTACATCCAAATACACAAATGACTTTTTGACCCATATACAAGATTTACGTTCTGAGCCTAAAGGATAATGTATATTCTTGTTAATGTATTATTATCATTATACAGCTGCAGTGAATTCTGTGAAATCACGGAACAGGTGCTACGGAAAATGGCTGAAAAATGAGTTTTCATTTTTAGGTAAACTTATTGTGGAAATGATCTTGCCTGAGGTCAGAATTCACTCTGACAGCAAAGGATATGGGGAGTTATTTCTTCATTTACACCTTAAAGGCTTCATTCGCTGATTTATGGGCTTTTTTCTGTCAAAAACTTTAGCAAGGTCAGTCTAATTCTAGCCTGTGATGAAGGGACAGGTTGTAAACCTGTATCATTCCAGACGTATTACAGATAAATTGCACTTCATTGGGTGAACCCATAAAGAATTTCTTGAAATTAACCAAGGCTCCCATTGCAGTCCATATTTCTGTGTGAAATGCTTTTGTTAATATGTAGATATCACTCATGTACACAATGACCTCCCACAAAATACATAGGCCAGTGTGCACGTGCAGAATTATTCAGTATTTTAAGGTTGGCTAATACACATCTGCAGACACATAGCAAATAAATGTACCAGTAGCTGTATCTGCATTGTCTGATTGTATCAGCTTCAGAGCTTTATTTTTTACAAATACAAAGTAGGTTAGGATAACCTGGCAAGGATAAGTGAAGCAGTTTGAATGATCTAGAATATTCTAAAAATGGATATATTTTATTAAATTCCTGCCCTGGGGGTCTGCTGTGCTGGAGTCAGCCATAGTGTCACAGCAGTATCCTTAACTTGTGCTTATGACTTTGCTCTGTGCCTTTTCCCATCAACCCACTGAAAGGCCACACCTCGTATCCTTCCTGAGGACTTACACACTGGAGAGGAAGGAAACAGAGCGTGAGATCCGACCCATCCCTTTGCCATCTCTGCCATGTGCCCATACGGTGGTTATCAGGTCACTGTCTCCACAAAGAGAGTGCAGGCTCTCTCTCTCTTTTTTTTTTTTTAAGATATTTTTTAGGCCTTTTTCAGCTTTATTGGACAGTATATAGTATAGAGAGACAGGAAGAATGGGAGAGAGAGGGGAAGACATGCGACAAATGTCGGACGGTCGGATTTGAACCGCCGACGTCGCGGCTCGCAATGAGCATGCGGTCAGTGCTCTACAGGCTGCGCCACCGAGACACCCCACAGGCTCGCTCTCTTAACCCAGAGGCTAGTGTCCTTGCTCGTTTCAGAGACACAATTGTCATAACCGGCAGTGACCCAGTCATGCAGGTTCTTTCTATACAAACAACATACAACGCCCCTTTCTCACCCCCTACTCGACCCAGCTCCTGGTCCAAGCGATGGTTCTGTCCCGCCTGGACTACTGCAATTCCCTCTTGGCTGGCCTCACAGCATCCGCCATCAGACCCCTCCAACTTATCCAGAATGCAGCAGCTCGTCTGGTCTTCAACCTTCCCAAATACTCACGTCACCACTCTGCTTACTTCCCTCCACTGGCTGCCTGTCATGGCTTGCATCAAATTCAAAACATTGGTGCTAGCCTTCCAAGCAGTTAAGGGGTCTTCCCCAGCTTACCTACAAAAAACCCTACACCCCTGCCAGACCTCTTCGTTCAGCCTCCACAGGCCGCTAGGCACCTCCCCCTCTCCGAACCTCGACTACTCACGACTACTGTCTGTTCTGGCTCCACGGTGGTGGAACGAACTCCCCGTTGAGGTCATAACTGTAGAATCTCTCCCCACCTTCAAGTGCAAACTGAAGACGCACCTCTTCTAGCAGCACCTATCCCCATCCCTCCCTACCTCCCTGTGAACCTTAATTATTGTCTTTCTGATTTACGTTGTGTTTCGTTATTTTTAGTTGGCTAGGTAAGCAGTATTTGGATAGTTAAGTTTGGTCACTTCTGCTTTTTTGTTGTTTATTTGTCGTTAAATAAATAAAATAGGCCCTTGTCCTTATCTTTGTTGTACGGGTAGCAATTGAAATTGCACTTCCCTCTAGGGTCTTTCAGCGGACTTATCCCTGGTTATAGGTATGCACTTTGTTGTACGTCGCTCTGGATAAGAGCGTCTGCCAAATGCCAATAATGTAATAAGTAAGAGTAAGAGGAAAAGTAAAAAAATGACATCATACAAAAGCAGAAACAACAAAAGACAAGACAGGTCACCTGCCCTGAATTATATAGCTCATTGTCTGCTTCCCCCCAAAAAAGAACTATTGCAATCAAGGTAGATATTTTCATATTCACATACACAATCCACACATGCATATTTTCCTGTATCTTCCCTGTATACAGATAAATGGCTACAGATGAAAACAAATAGGAGCAGCATAAGCTCATCCTGAACTTCACAGGCAGCCAGTGGAGGGATGCAAGTACAGGAGAGATATGGTCCCTCTTTCAGGAACCTGTCAAAAGCCTGGTGGCTGCATTTTGGGCCAGTTGCAGGCAAGATATGGAGAACTGACTGTTCCAGTAGTCCAGGCAGGATGAGATGAAGACATGAAGTACAGTCTCCAAGTCTTTGGCAGGTAGGAAAGGCTTGATTTTTGCAATGTTTCTGAGGTGGAAGAAACTTCCCTTAACAACTGTATTGATCTGTCAAAGGAGAGGGCAGAGTCAAAAATTAAATTCAGATTCTTTGCTGGTGTTTTAATGTATGAGGAGAGAGGACCAAAATTATGGGCAAGGCTGTTGTGTAATGTAAGGGGGGGGGGGGGGGGGTAAACAGTAGTGTGATGCATGCAGAAATACGGGTCTGATGGCACATACATAGTGAATTGTCTAATGAAAACATGCACTGTTGCCTAATAGAGAAGGGTTTTGTATTAGGCAACTGAATATTCACTGATATTTGCATAAGTCAGGTGGAACATAACCAGGAGATTCTTTGTGGTGTGTTGTGCATGGCTTAACATGGTCAAGATGCATTGATGTCTCAGACATACATTCATTGTGCACTTTATTAGGAACACCTGTACACCTACTTATTCATGCAATTATCTAATCAGCCAATCACATGGCAGCAGTGCAATGCATACAAGCATGCAGATATGGGGCAGGAGCTTCAGTTGATATTCACATTAACCATCAGAACTGGATTGTGCCAGACAGGGTGGTTTGAGTATCTCAAAAACTGCTGATGTCCTGGGATTTTTACGTACAACAATCTCTAGAGTTTCCAGAGAATGATGTGAAAAATAAAAAACATCCAGTGAGCAGCAGATCTGTGGGCAAAAATGCCTTGTTAAAAAGATAGGTCAGAGGAGAAGGGCCAGACTGGTTGAAGCTGACATGAAGGTGACAGTAATGCAAATAACCACACATAACAGTGGTACGCAGAAGAGCAGCTCTGGACACACAATTGCATCAAACCACTAAGTGGATTGGCTACAGCAGCAGAAAACTCAATCAGTCTAAAAAATAAGTCTAATAAATACCTAATAAAGTGATCACTGACTGTAAATGATTACGCATTGCAGCACTTTAGAAGGCATGGTGGTGAACTGCATGCCAATGAACAAAACAAAATACTGGCAAAAGAGCTAGCTGCTTTTTATATTGCCTGATAAGCAGACAAAATGGTTTATTTGGCTGAATAAAGTCTAGTACTGCTTTTAATTGGACATTTAAATCATTTTTTATGCATTGCAATGACTTTAAAATTCTTGGGATTCACTGTGCATGACATTTAATTATTGCCCCCTTTTCTTAAAACAAGCTTGAAAATGAGATGTCCAAAATAAAATTGTTGCTGTTCCCAAACCATAAATATTCCTGAAACAAAGTTACAGAAGCTGAAACATAGTGCAAGTGGAAGGTTTTTTCTCACCATTACAATACATCACATTTTATTTAGCAGATGCTTCTATTCAAAGCAACGCACAAGAAGTGCATATCAAGGACATATAGAGCAGGTCGAAAAGCTAAAATTCACAAAGAAACCGTTGTACAACCATGAACATAATGTCCAGTACACATGGCAAATAGGCTATATAAGGAATTAGAACTACAGTACCAAGAAATACAAATAAATACAATAAATACAAATACAACTGCAACTAGATTACAAAGTACAGGGGGCTCAGACAGGTGAACAAACAAATGGCAATGAATCAGGATACTCCCACAGAGGAGTCAAGGTACAGTGTAAAGACAAATCTTCAGAATGCGGTGGAAAATGGGCAAAGGTGGAACAGTTCTTGTAGGAATGAAGAGGTCATTCCACCACCGGGGAGCTAGGGTTGAGAAGCTCTGCATTGTAGACAAGTGAGAGCCATTCACGCGGCTGGCATGATGTGCAAGTCACCCTATGGCAGCAGAACAGAGATGTCAAGCTGGTGTGTCGGGTTCAATTATGTCCTGTAGGTTGGGAGGGGCTGTCTTGCTGGCTGCAGTATAGTCCAGAGTTAGGACTTTGAATCTGATCCTGGCAGCAACTGGCAGCCAGAGGAGTGACTTCAGCAGAGGCGTGACATGTTTGAACTTCAGACGGTTAAAGACAAGTCGGGCCATTGCATTCTGGGTGAGCTGTATTGGCGGGATGGCGCAGGCTGGCAGATTTGCAAGGGGGGAGTTGCAGTAGTCAAGCCAGAAGATTACCATAGCTTGGATGAGTAGCTGCATGGTATGCAGGTATGATCGAATCCATCTGATGTTGTACAGAAGGAATCCGCAGGACCACGATATTGCTGCTACTTGGTCCAAAAAGGCCATATGGAGATTCCAAAAGGACACATAGGGCTAGATTGATGCCAGATCTGCAGCCTGACGGGGGTGTGTTGGTGTAGTCACAGTCTGCCTGAAGTAGTGCATTGAATATCTTCACTGCGTGTGGCATATTCCTAGTATCAGCTGCCATGTAAAAGTGTATCCAGCGCAGGACTAAATGTGTACATATTCCAGCTGTGGCGGCTATTGTCATTTGAATTAAATATGTTATGGAACGCTGTAATGAGCTTAACGATAGCTGGGATAGAATGTGAACGTTGTATACCAAATCATGCTGGAAGAAGTTTCCTGGAATGCTCCTGAAAAAAGTTGTCTGAGTTCCGCCTTGCGTGTCACCCTGCCCCAACCTCCCTCTCCTTGCTCTCCCCACTGGCAGCAGCAGATCCAAAAGATGGTAAAAACAATAATATACATCTATTATACTAATATATTCATTGAGGTCCATTGATTGTCAAATACCCAACCCCCACCAACAAGTCATATCCCCCAATTTCACAAAAGCAGGCCTGCATACTGAGTAATAATAAAATATTTTGAGAACAATGCCATACCCCTAGCCAGTTAGAAGTTATACTGCAGTTGCATATGGAGAGGGATATTGTCCATATGATGTGACTGCCTTACCGGTACAGAGAACCTTGTAGGTGGGCTGATAGTGTTCCAGAAAGCCTATACAAAACATAGATAATAGTACATCCGTATAAGTATGTGCAGGGGAAATGCCTCTATATACACAGAGAAACACTTATGTAGAGAATATACACTCACCAAGCACTTTATTAGGAACATTTTTACTTTATTACACCTACTTATTCATGCAATTATCGAATCGGCCAATTGTGTGGCAGCAGTGCAAAGTTCAGCTCTGGAATTATATTCCCCTGACTCACTGAAGCCCTAACAAATCACCTGGGTCGGGGCCTTAGCAATCTTTTTTATTTTTTAAGCAACAACCCAAAAGGGTTGCCCAGGGCCCTTTTGCTTTTTTATCATTCCTAAACAGGGTCAGAATCCAGAACAACAGACCCAGTAGCAAGACGACAGGAGTAACTTTAAAGTCTTTATTAAACTTGCACTAGAGTATACAGGCATGGGTCGATAACCAGCAAACAGAATCAGCAGAGAACAGACAGTTTGTTAATGATAGTCCAGGAAATGGGTCGAAACACAAGCGAACCGATATGTAAGGGATAATCCAATACGTGGTCGATGTAACAAGCAAAGGGTTGATAACACACGGGCAGTTTTTGAAGAAGAATTCAAAATCAAAAACCGAATAGCCAAATGGAGTCCAAACACAATGGGTCAAATCAGAACAAAAGGGTAACTCCGAGGTCAAAAATAAAAAGTCAAAACAAAAGTCAATCAGAAAATAACACAGGCAAGTATGGTCAGGACACATAAAAATCTGGCAACAAAAGACAGAAACAAAGGTGTTTAAATACACCACTAAACAAGCCCAAATGCAAGAAGCAGGTGGATTCAATGACAGGAGACAGGATGGAAGTACATATAAGGAGTAAAAAGGCGGAGACATGAAATGAAACACAGATGAAACAAATTAATGAAAGGAACAACCAGGAACACTAACAACTTAGATCAAACTTAGACAATGAAAAACACAGAACCTGACAAACAGTAGAAATGCAAAATAAAAAGCAATCTTGCCTTAACATTTGCAGAAAGGTCTCATGTTTAACATTTACAGTTCAGGTTTGCGTCTGTTCACCAAGATATTAGTTGTAATAGGCTTTTTGACCAGGGGCACCCACATTCTTTAAAAAAAGAAAAGAAAAGTCTCATATTGGATTTTCAAATTGACCATTTACTTTGAATATTGCCACATTTAGACTTCTATAGTATCATACTATTCATGCACGAATACAGAAATAATGACTTCATATGTCAGTTCTTTGGCTTGGTTCTTGGTTTCTTTTGGTCAAAGTAATTAATTTCTCATTTTGCAGTAATTTGGAATGGATCGCCTCTAGGCTTGCCATTGCACAGGTTTGCATTGCTTTGGAATTGTGACCTACGGCCCGTTATTTGCAAAGACAGATAAAATAAGAAATCTAAATTGCCAGCAGCTGTTTTATTTTCTTTTAGATGGTGAAGTAAAACAAAAGAGTAAACAAGCCTCAGGGCTTGTTTCAAACTTTGCAGGCTTAAAAACTGAAGAACTCTGCCAAACCCAAACTTGGGTATAAAGTAATTCTCAGTAAAAAATCTCAGCACTTTTTTATTTATTTATTTATTTATTTATGAATGAGTATTATTACTTGATTGTTATTTAAATTATTATTTGTAACTGCGGATAGCACTGTCATAGAAAAGTGCTTTCTTAAAGACATGCTGCCTTCCTTCTGAGCAAATATCACAGATACAAAATTCTAATCGAGTAACCCTGCCTACTAGGATTGCCAATGCTCAATTTTCACCTTTAATAGTGTGCCAACAACAATAAAAGCTAACCATGTTTACTTTCACAGTGGAAGTAATTGATCCATGAGGTCTCTCTTTACCTCCCTAGAAATATATTGGCCCTTGGGTCATGTGATTGCAGGAGTGATCGACAAACACAGAGTGTAACCCATCCCTTGAACTGGGGAGGGAAAAGCAGAGCAGGAATTTGCAGCTCAGTAAGCATTAGTGACATTAGCTCAGGGCCTGAATCAACAACTCTTCCTTAAGTTTATTACTGTATGCATGTTGTCCAATGAGACGACTGTGTCTGTCCCTTGCGTTATGCGTGGGCATATGAAAGTCATTGAGTGGAAAACACTTAGTCGAGTTATAAAAGTTATAGAAAACACTTAGTGTCATATTTCCCCTTGTGTAGCTACATGTCTGTTTGAAGGGGGGGACAGGGGTGCATTTCTAGATGCCTCTATTTGTGTCAATGGCAGTCTATCCGCAAACTCTATTTCCTTTGAGTATTAAAAAGCATCCTGTTCTTCATCATCTCTGTCATTACTTTTTCAGCCTGCAATAAACATACTTCTGATGGGAAAATATTAATCTTAGGTGTCGCCAGACAGTAGACTGGTGATATCTGGGATGAATGCACTGCTTAGCATTCATAAAAAAGGAGGTTTGTTTCCTTTGAGACCTCACCTTGAAGATGCCTTTGCAGTGATCTAAGCTACATGGGTCTTCATGCCAAGCCAGAGTGGACTGTCTCATGCTTGCTGTTGTGATGTAGTGTATGTCTTGACTCCAGTACAGTGATCCATCATTAGGGGAAATGCTGCTATATAGATGTGCTTTTGTGGCTGTGTTGAGAGACATTACAAAAACAAAGACAGTACCAGCTCCTGAATCATTAGTGAAATATAAAGACAGAACACTCAATTCGTTCTATGCTCTTGGCTTTGAATAAACACTGCAGCGTCGCAGGCTTACAAGTGCAATGGAAATAAAATGGAGAAGAGAAAATGAGCTTTGTGGCCCGGCGGTCTTTTCATTTCCCTTTCAACAGACAAAAGTCCCTGTGCACATGGACCAGACTCACAAAGCCAGACCAGATAAGCTTGTTAATTCCACACAAATTAGCTAAATACAGTCTCTGATGGGAGAGAGCAGGCAACTCACTGATGGGAAAGGGGATGTGATTCACCAGAGAACCACACATAAATGGGCTCTAGTGGTCTTGTAAAAAGATTTAAAAATATTTATAAAGTAATGTATTTATTTATTTGTGTATTTGTCTGTGTGTGTGCGTGTGTGTGCGTGTGTGCATGCGCCAGTTTTGTCCAGAAAATAATGACTGGGGGCTCAATTTTAACAGTCTTAGTGCAGGGTCTACAGCGCAACATGCTAGTGCATTTCAGGCATGGGGGGCAGCAGTGCCCTTTTTCATCACGAGGCGCTCGCATTATCAATTAGAGCTGGAATGTCCAGAAGTAAATACAGTACCAAAATACTCGCCATAGGGAATTTTAAGAGGAGGGAATGTGGATTAAACACAGAACTCTCATACAGTTCTCAGAACAGTTTTGTGGTAATCCGACTAACAAGATAGATGTTTGAAGCACAGTTACGTTTTGTTTGTTCATAACACAAACAGTTTTATGAATTTCTTTGTAAGGGGCACAAATTCTCTTTTTCCTGGTAAAGAAATTCGGATTTGTGCAGTTTTATAGTTGTTACAATGAATGTAATGTAATCAGATGAATGGTAAGATTCATTGACACGAAGTGCTCCACCAAAGACCAAACCTCGCAATGTACAATTAAGCCATGGTTTCCTGACGAACATTCATCAAGTGATGAACATTGTATTTTTACAGTACGATAAAAAGGCACGGAAAGGCCAATTCCTTTATCTTTGCAATACACTGAATACATTTGGGCTTGATATAAATAGATGAACACAAGACAATATTTCAGAATTTCAGCTTTTATTTCCTGGTATTTACACCAAGATGTATTAAACTCCTTAGAACATTGCAGCTTTGGTATCAGACTACCCATATTTTTTCACCTTCAATCTCCTCTTCAGGAGGTGAAATGCATGCTCAATTGGGTTAAGGTCTGGTGATTGACTTGGACCGTCTAAAACCTTCCACTTTTTCTCCCCTAATGAAGTTCTTTGTTGTGTTGGCAGTGTGTTTTGCGTCATTGTCTTGCTGCATGTTCCTCCCAATTAGTTTGGACGCATTTCTCCGTAAGTTGGCAGACAGAATATTTTTGTAGCCTTCTGAATTCATCCTGCTGCTGCCATCATGAGTTACATCATCAATAAAGATTAGTGATCCTAGAGTGTACCTGACAAAGTAGGGGGAAAAAAAACTCTGATGTCGGATGTCTTAATACTCTTAATACCTCTGAGTCATAAGAAACATCTCTAAATAGTTATTACCCATGAAAACCGGACCAACTGAAATCACATGCATATATGACACACTACAATGTGTAAAAAATGTGTGGCACTGTTTTTGCTAACTGTAAAGACCTCCTGACTCCTTGCTCCTTTAGATTTATGTATCAGTTTAGTCCAACTTTTAATGTCCTGGTGTTATACATTCTTGCTGCTTGCATTTCAGGTGTTAGTTGTTAGGATGTATGCAGATATCTGTTGAGAATCCCAGAATATACACAATTGGGTTCTGCTTCCTTAGTTAAGTTTTTTATGTTTCTAATACTTCTTCATCCCTTATCTCAATCCCCTAAAGCATTTTGTAAATTGGATGTGCTTGCAGGCATATTTGTAATCTGTTCTCTGGTAAAGCTCTCAACAAATAGACTGTTAAGAGTACTAGCAATATCCTTATAATTAAAGCAAAGCTCCTTCCTTATTTTGAATGCACTTATCCCAATACCAACCTTATCGTTGCCTTTTGCGGCGCTGAGAGGACATTTCCTGAGACCCCCACCACCACCCCCGTCCCCCAGCCAAATATGTCGATATTGACCAATTTTGGTGAATAACCAAATGTACTTTCACATAAATATTAGGACACAATACTGCAGCCTGAAATTGCTGGAATATGTTACAATACACTTCACAGTAGTCCCTGACCTAAAGGAAGGAAGGAATTGGCTTGAGAAATAGGTCAGATACCCTCTTTGGTGGGAGAGAGAAACAAGAAACAGGAGTCAGAGTGCTTTGGGTAGAAGACAAAGGTACAGTAGAGAGGGGGCATAACCCCTGCATGGAATTTCTTAACTACAAGGACAGAGAAAGAGAACCGTCAGTCGTATTGCTTTCAAATGGAATACCCTGCTACCATAGTGATTGAAAATTGTACTGTGGAAAAAAAAAAGAAAGAATGCAGAAAATCCACTTAAGGAGAGACTGAAGGGGTTAAATGCTGGCTTACTCCATTTCATAAATGTGAATTACCATTTGATTAGTGAAGCTAGTGTAACAGGTGAGAAATTGCCTGAGTCCGAGGTGGGATTTGAACCCCGGCCTCTCACTTGTCCAAATATTTGTTGAACGAACGCGTCACCAGTCAGCTAAAGACGAACTTGCCTCTAGCCAAGGGCAACAACGTTCTTTTGAATTTGAGGGTTACGTTATCGAGGAGTGTTGTCGCGATAACCTGCTACCAGCCTTCGCTTTCACTGCACCATCCATGCTTACTAGCGAACTAGCTGAGCTAACCATGCTACACTAGCATTACATAATCATAACTGCGAACACCCACCCTGCTATAAAGGGCAGATCAAAAACAGGGCGCACACCAAAAACAGGATCATACAGACAAATGGAGGCGGGGCTCTGCCCTATATCACGTTACATTTTGAAATGGAGTATGTTACGGAGCCCCCAAAGCTTCAAAG
This sequence comes from Conger conger, assembly GCF_963514075.1. NCBI lineage: Eukaryota > Metazoa > Chordata > Actinopteri > Anguilliformes > Congridae > Conger > Conger conger. The sequence goes on from NC_083762.1 coordinate 29,906,306, forward strand.
AATATTGTGCAAACAAGATAAACCTTTTTTTTTTTTTTTACTTTGGGGGCTCAGTACGAAGCGATATTAATTTCTCTTTTTTCACTCTTTTTTCTCTTATCCTCTGTTTATTGCAGTGACGAGATGGGATGCCTGGGGGCAGAAGATCGGCAATTTCTTTGAAACATGCCCCTGAAAGGGTTGGGGATTGCAGATACTTTTGATTGTTTGCCTTTTGTTGCACTTTGTTAAAAATGCAACCTTTTTGTTTTCATATTAATTAAATGATAACAATTAATTAATCTTGTTTGATTATACAGTTCAGTCTGCAAGCATTTGGACAGTGGTGCAATTTCTGTTCTTTTGGCTCTGTACTCTCCAACTCATCCAGAATGCAGCAGCTCATCTGTTCTTCAACCTTCCCAGACACTCCTACGTCACTCCCCTGCTCAATTCCCTGTTACGCCTGTTATGGCTCACATAAAATTCAAAACATTGGGGTTTGCTTTCCAGGCAGTTAAGGGGTCAGTCCCAACTTACCTCCAAAAGATCATCAGACCCTAGACACCTGCCAGACCTCTCCGCACTTCCACTTCCTGGTCATGACTGCTGTGTGTTCTGGCTCCACAGTGATGGAACAACCTCCCAGTTGAGGTCAGGACAGCAGAGACTCTGACCACCTTCAAGCGCAGACTGCAAACACGCCTCTTCAAGCTGCACCTCTCCCCACCCCTCCCCTCTACTCGGCTGTTAGCTGTTATTTCTTAGTTCTCACAATTGTGTGTCTCATTATTACTAGAGTTGTGTTCGCTAGGATGGTTTTATTGCTACTTTTGTTTGCCTATGTAAGCTGTTTATTGTTGTTCCTACATAAATGTATACTATTCTTCAGCGTTGTGTTGTATGAAAATGGTCTTACAGATATAATCCATTGTCAGACAAATTGACAAAGTCCTTATCTTTATTGTATTCTGAGCACTTGAAACTGAACTTCCTTCTATGGTCTTTCATCGCTCTTGTCCCTGGTTATGGGTATGCACTTTGTTGTAAGTCACTCTGGATAAGAGCATCTGCCAAATGCATATAATGTAATGTAACGTAATGTACTGCAGCACATTGTATTTGAAATTAAACAATGAATACAAGGTTAAAGTGTGCCAACTGTCAGCTTTAGGTTGAGCCATATTGGGTGACCCGTGTAGGAAATACATCCCTTTTTATACATAGTGCCTCCATTTTGGGAGACCAAAAGTAATTTTTGTTTATGATTAGTCAGGTGTATTCAATCACTTCCATAGTGCAAGTATAAGAAAGATTTCAGTATCTAGTCTTGATTATAGGCTTTTGATTGCTTTTGGAATCTGTTATTGACATTTGTCAACATGAAGACCAAAGTTCTTTCAATGACAGTAAAGGAAGCCATTATGAATCTAAAAACATCTAAACAATATGCTTATTAAAATAAATTGTTTGGAACATCAAGAAGAAAAAGCACTGGTGATATCAGTAATGACAAAGGAAATTGTTGGATGGACTAATAATTCCATAATGAAGTAAAACCCACACACCTGTCCAACTGATCAGAAACAGTTGTGGATTGTCCACAGAACATATCTCAAGCAGAAATGCAGAGGATACGCTGCAAGATGCAAACTACTTGTCAGACTCTGGTCTGTTCTGCCTGTTATTCCTCTCGTTTCATTAGTTGTCTATGTCCTTGGTGTTTTTATGTTTTTTGTCCCTTGTTGCTTTTCATAGTTCTGTTCGTCATTCATTTGTTTCTGCTGTTTGTCATTTTCATTGATTCACCTGTGTATTTATACCCCTCTATTTCCTTTGTCTTGTTGCTAGATTGTTATGCATTTACCACTGACTCTCCAGTGTTAATTTGATTGCCTTACCCGTGTATCGACCCTTTTTCGTGTACCCCGACTTTTGTTTTCTGATTATTGATTTTGTCTCTGTTTTTATATTTTGTTTTCAACTTCAGACTGCATTCTGTATTTATGATTCCTGGATCTCCTTTTGTACCTCTGCCTGGTCCGACAGCCTTCTGATTAACGAATGTTAACGACTTCAACACCGTCTTGGATAATCCTTATTGCAACTGTCTGCTGGTGATTGACCCATTTCTGTCTGGACTATCTTTGTTGGAATAAAGAGAACTTTATTTGGCATACTTCCTGATTGCTATTGGTTCTTCTGCCTCGCACTCCGACACTACTAGTAGCTACAAAAACAGGATGGCCAGGTTACAGTATGCAAAGAATTACCACTAAGAGGTACCCTTTCAGAGGTCTGGAAAAAAGTATTGTGGACAGAGAAGAAGATTGACTTGTATCAAGCGTGGAGGCTAAAAGTGTCCAAGTACCTCATCTGTGAAACATGGGGTTGCAGGGGGTTATAGTTTGTACACGTATGGCTGCCATAGTTACTGATAGTGAAAATGAAAATAGATAGCAGCAGCAGAATGAATTATGAAGTGTACAGAAGCATCTGATCAACTCAAGTTAAATCAAATTCCTCCAAATTCATTGGATGATGCTTCTTTCCCACAGCATGGCAGTGATCTCAAACATACAGCAGTGCTCTCTTTCTTCTTAATGAATTGTTTGAACAGTTTGTTTCAGTATGCCTATTGTTATTCGGTTTGGCCTATGTCTCTGACTGTTTTTTTTTTCTCTCTGCCTGAATTTTCTTTCTTATAGCTGCACTATGGAAGTGATTGAATACACCTGACAAATCTGAAACAGCTGAGAAGCCAATTGTCCAATTAATTTTGGTCCCCTAAAATGTCCCCTAAAGTAAGTAGATTGTCCTCTTCGATAGGCTAGTTATTGGCATGAAGGAATATGAATAGGTGTACCTATTAAGCTGTCAAGATAGATTTGTGGACAGAGTTGTCCCAAAGTCAGTCAACAGCCTAAGGCTATTTCCAATCCTCTGGCATCAGTCAGTTCCTCTCCTCTAGGCTTCATACAGCAACTGCCAGAGACATTCCAACAACTTCTGAGGGCTCAAAACATTGGCCCTTTTAAATCCCGTACGGGGGTTGAGATGTATTTCTTCAGACATTCTGGGGGATTGTCATGTAATTCAGTGTTTGAAGCCTCTCAGGTCTCACGGATCCATGACAGTTGAAGGCCTGTCATAACATCATAACAGACATGTTTTAAAAGTTGACAACGCCAAAATAGCATGGAAATTTAAATAAGAGCAAACTTATCATCATGTATGATGAAATATCACAGAAGGCTGGAGAACCAGCACATCCCCCTAGTTTACCTCAGCAGAAATATCTACGATAGTTTGGAGGATAAGATGGCAGTGTGAAATCATCACAAGATGATCATCGCAGAATTTAATGTAATCACCTGCAGCATTTCACCTAGCTGTCAGCCTCTTTCTATATTTTTTCCTGGAATGACAGGGTTACCTAATTAACCTAATTGCTGCGGTAATAATCAAGTAATAATTGTTAATTCATGGTAAAATGGTACTCTCCATGAATGCACCCTTACGGAAGAACGAATACACAGAAATATATTGTAAACATGAGGTCGGCTCTCTGGTAAAATACAATGAAAACAAGACATACTAGATAGTGTCAACGTCCTTATTGATTATTACAGGCTAGCCAGCCAGATTAACTGGCATATTCTTTCTAATTATTGTGGGCAGCCCCTAAATTGTCGAGTTGATGTAAAAGTAGATTAGCTCTGACAACCTTTCTTCACTGTGAAAATGTCTCTGGCGTTAAAGGATAAAACCATACAGTATATAAAGTGCAATGTCTATTTTACAAATAGGTGACATATTTAGTTTTAATGTAGCTTTCCTTGAGACAAAATGCAAGGGGATGGAGTGTCGAAATTCAATAAATAGGCTACATTGTGCAATACCTGCCACAGCACCATGGCAAGCCTTCCCAAGTCTTTTCTTTTTTTAGCCTGTCTTTATAAAAGTGTACTGGGGGTCGTACCACTCCCAGTGCTATTCTCTTTTAATAACTTTCTGTGGTCCATCTTATCAACTTTCTCAAAAGACTCTCACTTCCTCACCACCTACTCCACTCCTCCTCGTTCAAGCAATGGTCCTGTCCCGCCTGGACTACTGCAATTCTCTGCGGTCAGACCCCTATAATTGATCCAGAATGCCGCAGCTTGTCTGGTATTCAATGCCCCCAGACATTCTTACATCAGCGTCCTGCTCAGCAACCTCCACTGTTTGCCTGTTATGGCTTGCATCAAATTCAGAATGTTGGTGCTCGTATACCAGGCAGTTAAGGGATCAGCCCATGCATACATTCAATCACTAATCAGACCCTATACACCAGCCAGACCCCTCCGTTCCCCTACTTCGGGACGCCTGGCACCTCCCTCTCATCACAACTACACTTCTCGGTCACGACTGCTGTCTGTTCTGGCTCCACGGTGGTGGAATGACCTTCCTGTGAATGTCAGAACAGCAGAGTCTTTGACCATTTTCAAACGAAGACTGAAGACTCATCTCTTCAGGCTGTACCTTTCCCTCCCTACCTCACCACCATGATTAGCCTTGTATATGCCATAGATTATAATAGCACTTATGTATAGTTATTGTAGTACTCGGGGTATTCTAGCAGCCAACTGTGGTATGCTAGTTGGTAAGTTGACGTACTCTTCAAGGGTTCAATTTGTATCGATGTGAGCATGCTAGGACTCGGAACTGTACTTTCCTCTAGGGTCCTGAACGTACTTATCCCTGGGTTAATTTGCACTTTATTGTACGTCACTCTGGATAGGAGTGTCTGCTAAATGCCTTTAATGTAATGTAATTTACTTTATTTTCTAGTAACTCAATACAAGTTCCTTTTTTTTAAGGTTGTCTTGTGACATGTCATTGTTAATCTGTTGTGAAGCCAAGAGAATGTTATCTCTGTGAGCACCTTATTAGAATTTATTAGACTTATTTTTTTTACTTATTGGTCTTCTTCTGCTGTAGCCTATCCACTAAGTGTTATGATGCGTTGTGTGTTCAGAGATGCTCTTCTGCATACCATTGTTCTAATGTGTGGTTATTTGCGTTACTGTCACCTTCCTGTCAGCTTTGACCAGTCTGGCCATTGTCCTCTAATGTCTCTCATTAACAAGGCTTTTCTGTCTGCAGAACTGCTGCTCACTTTATTTTTCATTTATTTCACCATTCTTTGCTAACTCTATCCCAGGAGATCAGCAGTTTCTGAGATACTCAAACCACCCTGTCTGCCAGCAACAATCATTCCATGGTCAAAGTTACTTAGATCACATTTTTTCCCTATTCGGATGGTTGATGTGAACATTAACCAAATCTCCTGACCCGTATCTACATGATTGTATGCATTGCACTGCTGCCACACAATTGGCTGATTAGATAATTTCATGAATAAGTAGGTGTAATAAAGTAAAAATGTTTCTAATGAAATGCTCAGTGAGTGTATACCTGCATGTTTTTGTCTACTCTTTGCCAGATTGTAATGTGTTTATCTCATTATCTCCAGCATTTTTTTGCATTAATTACATTCATGGAATTTGGCAGATGCTCTTATCCAGAGTGACGTACAGTTGATTAGACTAAACAGGAGACAATCCTCCCCTGGAGCAATGCAGGGTTAAGGGCCTTGCTCAAGGGCCCAACGGCTGTGCGGATACACCAGGGATCAAACCACCGACCTTGCGGATCCCAGTCATGTACCTTAACCACTATGCTACAGGCCGCCCTATTAGTGAACTGCCTTTTTCTAGTTGGACTCTCACTTGTGACATTGACTACATCTCTGCTTATCCCTGCTGTTTCTGTCTCTCGACGATTGACCTCTTCCTGCTTGATCTGCCTTGCCCAAAATAAAAGCATCTATTCAGCAAACTTTCTGGTTGCAATTGGTTCATCTGTCCTAAGTCCTGACAAGTTAACTGATTCCATTACAACATGCACCAAGAAAAATAACAGTAATTTTGATCTGGCAGTGGTGGCCTGTTGCCTATTGATTGAAAGAAATGTAAGATAGTAGGCAGGAAGTAGTATGATGTATAAATTCCCATTTGTCCTTCCTTTACAAAAATGCAGAAGCAAGGTTTCTTCAGACAGATTCAGTGAGAGCGAAGAGTGTGCTTGTTTTTCAGTTATTTTCGAAGGGGTTTATGTCACATGAATTCTATCCTGGTTGAGCTAAGCAGTGGTGATGTTCCAAGTCAGTAGGATAATTTTTTCCCCTGGAGGAGTGAATCAGGGTGCAGGCCTGCTTTAGAGAATAAGGCAGCACATGCCAATGGGTTGTACTATTGAGCAGCCAGTGTCATGACACTGCTAGAGAGAGAACAAGTGACGGCTTGTTAATTAAGCCAAATATGGATGATTTTTTCTGAAAGTTAAATATCAGTTCTTGCAAAATCTTGCATCATTAGATGTCTATTAAAACATGTTTTTCTTATAAATAAAAAGGCATAATATCTGACTGAAGAAAGATGTATTAATATTGTTTGTTGGAACTTCTGGATTCAGAATACATTTATTATACTAAATAATCACTTTCCCCACAGCCTAATTAATAATCCTTGGTAAGATGTTCAGTATGCAGAGTGAAGAACATCTTAACAAGGATATTGTTTGTTGGTGGTATTGCGTGCTAGAACCACTGACTTAATCCACATATACAGTCCCCTCCAAAAGTATTGGAACAGACACACATGTATTTAGAGGCATTATCTGGAAGTTGAGAGTTGAGTGTTCTTGGCAATGCAGTTTAATAGCTTATGCACAATAAAATGCGGTAATGCTTTATTGTACAGCCTGTTAATTACCTAGTATTTACAGGTTAATACACAGCTACTAGTGTAATTATTAGGCAAGTCATTTGATTTCAGTGGTAAGTCAGTAAGTAGCATATGTAATTATGAAAAAATATGATTTACAGCCTGTTTTGTAGTACTTACAAAATAGTACTACAAAAACTACAAAATAGGTAATTAACAGCCTGTAAAATAAAGTCTTACAGAAAATGCAGTCACAAAAATGAAAATATTGAAATCTGCTGGAAGATGTAATTGGATTTGACTGTGGGTGGCATGTTGAGTGTAATGTAGAGAGGGTGTACAAATGGTAGAGAGGGTGAAGGAAGGAAATGAGATATTTGAATAACATGAAGCTCCTGTGTGTATTCTTTTTGGGACAACACAAACCCAAAGGCTGCAAACAGATAATTAGCAAATATTTATCTGGGGTGTTGGTGTTGGTGGTAGGCTAGTGGTGATTTCAAAACAGATGCTGCCAATGCAGATTTTGGACCACATTCAATCACAAGCTGTGTGGGTAGTATGGAGGGAGGGGGTATTTCTGGCTGTTTTCTGATGCAACCTTTGCTGTATGAATAGCATGGCAGAGGAATGGAAATTTGCAAGGGTGCAAAACTTCAAAGGCTGGAAATAATTTCCTCTGCAGGGTGCGGGTTCAAGCCAAGACGCACAGTTGCCTGTCTTGCTGGACTGTTTAATTTTGCCAGAGGACTTGTCCATTCTAGAAGATTGTAACAGATGAACAGATTCAAGCTGTGAATACATTTTTGGGGAAAAAAGGTTGTTTAATGCTTTAGAAATATTTACTATATTAGATTATTATACAACTTCTCAACTGAACAACTGGTCTGCTAGTAAGTCAAAACTTATCAGGGCTGTAGAAGCCACCCAGATGCGAGACCAAGACATAGAGTTTATAATACAAGTCTTTATTGTAAAGATGCAGGTCAGACAGGCAAGGGTCAATAGCCAGCAAACAGATTCTCCTGGGATTTTCACACACTAGTCTCTAAAGTTCGCAAAGAAAGGTGCAATTATTATTTTTTTTAATCCAGTGAGCAGAAGTTCTGCAAACACAAATGCCTTGTTAATGACAGAGGACAATGGCCAGACTGGTCAAAGCTGACAGGAAGGTGACTAGCGCAAATAACCACACATTACAACAGTGGTATGCAGATCAGCATTTCTGAACACACAACGCATCATAACTCAAGTGGATAGACTACAGCAGTAGAAGTAAAAAAATTCAGTCTAATAAATACATAATAATGTTCTCACTGAGTGTACATTCATGAGAGTATACATCACATATTATATAGGATGCTGTAACTATGTGCCCCTAAATTAACAGTTATATTTCACGTAGAGGAGCCTACTCGGTCACATAAAGCAACACTCTATATGATGTTTAGCAAGAAAGATTCCAGCACACTTTCACCAACCCGCAACAAATTGGGGTTAAAGGTAGCACAGTATGGACTATTTGGAACTAGTTTCTCCAAGCAATACAATCACACTGCAGCAGATGGTGTACCTGAGAGAAATGCCTTGACCCGTAGAGGGAATGAGACTCGCTCACAGAGGATCACAAGCCCCCTGGAGCAGAATACTCATGAGACCGGATGCAGTACACCAAGCCCAAATAAAAAAATCCAGGTCTCATTCAGTGCCACAAACATAATTTGATTATTGACCTAAGCGGAGACCCAGGATCTGACAAAGAAGGCTCGATGATGTACCCTTAAATAGGTCCCAGTGAAGAAAAGAGAGCTCAGTTTAAACCTAGAAAAGTAGCAGCCCCTTTGGACTATATAATTTGGAAAAGGTGGATGGGACAGACTACATTGCCAGGATCTTCAATTTTCCTTCAGTCTTCTAATTTATTAGAACATTCACTTGGAATAGTTGTTTAAGTTGTACAACACACAGAATGGCCCCACTATGTTTGTGGTGGAATAGCATAATAATGAGTTAAAAGTATGCAATTGGTGGCAGTTAAAGACTGCACACAGTCTGCTTCTGTCACCATTCCTGAAACATTCTGTAACTGGATTTCAAGTTGTTCCTGTTTCTCGGGAGCTACGATACAGGCATGTGTGCAGTCAATAACTCAAGCAACCCCTTGAAAGCCTGCAATCCTCATAAAAGCCTGTTGGTTCTAACTGATTGGTTCAGAGAATTGCAGGGAAATCAATGAACTGTCTGACAATGTCAGACGGTGCTGTCAAAGCCTTGATTGTGGCAGGTATTGGCTCTACTAATTGCTGACTGTGTTGGAACCGAGTCATCAGTTGCGTATTGTTGCATTTGCCCAGTCGTTCAGAACTGTAGTGTCATGATAACTTTTTATACTACGAGATAATTATTGGATGCAGTCAGGGAAGATACAGCATCTGCAGAATCTTCCACCTTAGAATGTGTGTTCTCAGAAGAACACTTGAGACCTAAGTTTTACTCTGCAGTGGCTTTATACAGTCTATACATATAGTTCTCAACAAGGCCATTACTGTAGCTTGCTTGCACTATTCATGTATTCATTATCTGCTAATAAAGTCTTCTAATAACACATAAGCAGTCATCCACCTTTATTATTTTTTTATGTTTATCCCTGCCTTGCTAAATTACATGTAGAAAATTGTTTAATGACCACTGTCAGGACAGCCTGGTGTCTAATTCAACTACCGGTGACCATATGTTCTGACTGCTGAAATCCGCCTCTGTGCTCTGAAAACTGAAATCCGCCCCTAGCGGTTGACGTTAACAGTACATTCTAATTCCCCAACAAAAATTGAGGGACTTGAACGCATGCGTACGTTTTTGTGTCACTGTGCTCAATTAATATTGTTAATGTTAGCCTACATCTTAACCCTAACCATAACCTCTGTTGCTACAATTTTTTGCCGTTTGCCCATGGATTATGTGTAAATACCAGTTGCAATTGCCAGGAGAATGTCTTTGTGGGGTGGCACTTATCCGGGATTCGGTTTATATGAACTGATTTCCAGGGCATGAAAATTCGTTGCGAGATCATGTTGACCAGGATTGACTCAAGATTAGATCATACAGGCTTTATAATCATGTGTTTCTGAATATTTGTTATGCTGTCCTGTGTCTGTCTGTCTGACAGACTGTTAAACGTTTCACCTTCGCTCATGCATAAGAAATAACAAATAAACATTTCCAACTTCATGATTGCTATGCCGTAATAAACCAATGTTCTCTGCCATAGAAAAGGCCAACGGACAGGTTAACAAATGGCTATGTTGCTGCTCTAAGACGTGTTTACTCTAAATGCACACACGTATATACATGCGTGGGTGTGTCACTGAGAAGTGATGATGCATGGGGAAAAAAGGGCACACAGACATCTACACACTCTTTTGCATGCTGTTCTTATTCAAAAAGAGTGCCGATGAAGACAGTTCTTTTTTTAATTGCAGTTTATAGTACTGCCGTTCCCTCAGTCTTACCATTAACCTTTATCTTTTTGTCCCTTTCACTGCCTCCATGCAAGGTTGTTCCACTGGCTATTACAGAGATATAATTAGTTTCAGAGTGATGACTAATGCCTGAATTACGTGTCTACTTGGACAATGAATGTGACCTAAGTAGAAGGACTCTGGAGGTGAGACACGATTCATTTCAGTGAATCTAATTTTATTACAAGATCTCATTTGGTATCAGTCAGACAATCTCCATTGGGTGCTGTGTTTACGTGTATGGATACTATAATTTTGCTAAAACATGCCTCATCACGAGAAAGGCATGGTAAAGTAATTTATTTGGTTGTAACTAATACCAATGCTCATCTTGCTCTGTTTGATAATTGCATGTTTCCATGGATACTGTACTCAATGCGGAGGGGGGCTATTAGAATGCACCACCTTCATTTAGTCATTTATGCAAATTTACCCATTGCTGAAGTATATTTACAGTCGAAGAGAATCTAATTTCCTATATCTGAGCAAAAGGCAACCTATAATAGAGGATGCTACAGCTAATGTCTGTCCATAACAAGTAAAGGTTTCTATTTATTTCTACTTGAACCCTGATTGTTGCAGTACACATTCTACTACTGAGAACTCACACATTTATAGTTTGTGGATCATGTTTACAGTGACCAGAAGGTGATTGACAGTGTAAGGACCAAATCAATCTGTTAAGTTATGTGAGAGTTTCCCAATAACATAACAGAACCCTGATATTCTTAGTTAAGGCCAAATAGTTTTTCTCTGGGCTTATGTTTATAAATTATCTCTATACCACTGTTCAATTTTGAGATTGTGTCTGTGACCATCTGCTTATCTCATGTTACCATACTGAAGATAATACCATAACTGTAAATGTGCAATGCAATCAGTTAAGCAAAAAATTATTTTATTCTCAATATAAATGTATAAAACAATATTTTATTTTTTAAAAATGTAGTGAAAAAGTATTATAATTAATGATACAGTATTAAAATAAATAATACTGCCATACAATATTTAAAAAAAAATCATATTCATTAATATTGATTAAAATATGAATTCATCGGGATGCTGGATTGCTTATCCTGTTAAGATTTTGTTCTTGTTGGTGTTTCCAATGGTCAGGTATTGATTCTGGGCTCAGCTAGTGACCGAGGACAACAAATAAATGGCTATAGCATCACCCAAGGAGAGAAGGATTCACTCAATTTGGATGAGTTTGTCTCATCCCTGATGAATGAGGTGTCCGTAGTCTGCTTGCTCAAGCTGTAGCTATATTAAGTGTCCTTCAAGGTTGTCTATGGAGGACTACAGTGTGAAATGAAACCACAGATTGTCGTCACAAAGTCTGCATGTGTTTGCCTGTGCTTTCCCAAATTGATAGTCTGGGTTACTGCAGTAATTGTTGAATATGGGCTGGTGAATATGAGTGAACATTATAAATTGGGAGAAAGTTGAAAAAATTGATACATATTCATATGCATTCTCACATTTCAATCACATTTTTATTTGAATGGTTACATATGGTTTGAAGTAAATATCTATCAGCTTTAGACCATACACCATACACAAATGTGTAAATTGCACTGGGATAATACAATTATTACACTTATTTGGCATTCTTTCTTTGTGCTGTACTATTTTATTACAAGTACAAATGAGCTAATCCCGGTACATTATAATGCAAACAGACAACCACGCACACCCACACACGCGCACACACACACAGTGATAAGATGCATTGGATTATTGGGTTTGTTAATGTAAGTTCTGTACATTTCCTGGGGGTATGTGTTATATTCCATATTTCTAAAGTAAATCTTATATGCAAAGGTTATGTTAAAAGCGATTTCATTAAAATGAACCATCAGAGAAAAATAGCCTTGGCATTTCTTTTTAATAAGGTATATATCACTTGCACAAATTAATAAATATGCTAAAATGAAAACTGATAATTTCGAATTCTCAAAGAAAAAAATACCTTGAACTATAAGCCTTGAGACATAATAACATCATAGCCAATTTTATAACAAAATGTTTGAACTAATTCTCCTGCCTCCCATTCTAGAGTCTAGAAGCTGAGTGAACATATAAGCGTTAGTGGCTACATGATTTATTTCAATGGCAGGCAAAAAAAAAAGACCTGAAAGAAAAGATTTTAGCACTGTAAGCAAAAAAAAAAAAATAATAATTCTTGATATCAAACTAATTAATGAAAGAAAAAAATGTTTGAAATTACATTTTTTCAATGAGAACATGTTAGTGAACTTGGGCCGCATTTCCCGATAACGGTGTCTCTTAGCATTTTACGAAGACTCGACAGGTATACCTTACTAAAGTTGTTTACTTTTTTAGGTGTGTTTCCGGAACTATCCCTTAGGAGGTTGCTTAAGGCATAGCTTCTACGTGCGACATTACTAGGTCCATCAACGACTCCAGTGGAATGCTGTCCTGCAGTTCTTTAAGACAATCAGCGGGGCGGTTGTTCCAAGCATGTTGGAGAACTTGCCACAGTTCTTCTGTAGACTTTGGTTGGGTCCTTGCTTCTGATCTCAGACAGCCTTGATCAAGTTTTTATGTAAAAAATAGACAATTGCTTACAGTAATATGTTGCTTTTTAAAATTAAATACAAAAATGTCTCTGTGACACACAAAAAATAAACATATGTATATATATATATAAAATAAAGTCTAGGGTGCCTAAGACTTCTGCACGGTACTGTATATTACCCTTTGGTGATGCAGCCAATTGTGGAAAAAGCAAGGCCATAGACCATACCCCTCGAATGAAAATATGACTATATATTTCATGCCGTGTGTGTACCTTTACTACTGCCAGTGCAAATCAGATTAACGTTGGACCATTTCCAATTAATACACTGTAATGAGTTCCTCATTTCATTAATTAGTGAAGGACTGGCAGGAACCAGGAGAGGAGCAGCTGAGGGGGAAATCACCAGGCTAAGCCATGAGGAAATTTTTATACAAATTAAGTAGAAGACTGGAACTGTCCGAGTCTCAAGGCTCTTCGGAAGCGAATCGTCTGAAAAACCAAAGGACTTTTCAAGAAGTGTAATATTAAAAGTATACTACTGTGGATGGTCAGAATGGCAGTACTCAATATGCTAGGTACTACCATATATTATTTTACAGCATTTTATATTTCGAACATCTCTTTATGCTGAAAAATAAAACCTTTTCTTTTTTACCAGTTTGCTTCATATCTCCTATTCTACCTCTATCTCTATTGCAAGCCTGCAGAGGTGACATATCACTCATGGGTAATGGGAAATGAAATCAGAAATAGGAGAAGAAAGGTCATTGGTAAAGTGAAGTGGCCAGCATGTGTGGCACAGTAGTAAAGTGAGTATTTAAGGACATGTGACATGAATAGGTGTATGATTGTCTCTGGGTGTTCACATTGCATGGAAAGGTAGAAGGTCTCCTTTGCCTGCACCTGTGTGTGAGAGTGTACAGAATGTGTTGATTTCCAACACTCTCGCTTAAAAGTGCAGTGCCTCACCTGCCAGGCCCAGAGCTGAAGCAGAGGCTAAGATGTCAGAGTGACCATAAATCATTTATATACAGTGCATTCAGAAAGTATTCACCCCCTTGATTTTTTTTTCACATTTTGTTCCACCATAAAAGTTTAATGGATTGAAATATTCCCCCCTTTACCAGTTCAATAAATTCAGCACATTTATGATGCAATAGTACTTTTTTTTTTTCAAAAATGAAGGTTGTACTGTATAATCATTTAGGAAGGTATCGTAAATGATAAAGTGAAGAATGTTTGCATACCTATTTAATCTTTTATAGACCAACTATTCCCGGTACACATGACAATTTCAACTGCCAATACACGCCCAACAACCTCACCCCTATCTGCACTCTGCTTTGAGACATTGTTAAGAGAAACTTCTACACATTAAATAAGCAAGGTCTTTTGAGACCCAGTTCAGCATTTGTGGAGACTTTGATGATATCACTTAACCAAATTATGAAATGTTGATGATGCAATGGCTAAATGTAATTTTTAAGAAAGAAAATGTCTGTGATTTTCTGAAAAGCTCCTTTAAATGTTTATTTTGCAGTCATTTCATCCCTTGAGTTGTTGTTTTTTTGTGTTACTTTTAAGCCAGGATTCTTGGAAAGGCAGTTTTCTATTTTTAAATGCAATCTGGAATGCAGTCTGGACAGCTGGGCCTTTGGGACTGGAAATTAGAATATATTTTGCATAATTCTGCTGGAAAAAGGTAGGTTTTATACTGTACAACAATGTCATAGACACAGAACATGATTCAGTATAAATAATAGGTAAGAAACAAGGATATAGAACATGGACTTCAGAATTGAGAATTCAGAAAATAAATATGGACATGCAGGCCTAAGTTCTATGGTGTTCTCATTCATATTAAATTGTATTATTATACGATACATTTTGGGTTAGTGTGTTAACCATTGTTTCATTTAATCACAGCATCCTTTTCAATCCGCAGTTCTCTTTCATTGCACAATGCACTGAATATTGCTACCTGAATAGTGTTGGTTATCCTCATTTCCGGACAGAGGTCTTAGAGAGCAATGAACAAAAAAGTACAGCAGTTCATATAATGCCAGCTTATTAAAACAAAATAATTTAAGACTGATATCCGTGGAGTTTTTCAAATTATTCTTACACTTCTGGCTAATCTGTGTATCTCATTGCTTTACAGAGTTCATTCACAGTTCTCCTCTTACTGACAGCATCTAAACTCCCACTTCGCCACTAAAGCTGTGAAAGATTTAGAAATGATAATAGAAAAGCAACAAAATATTGTCAAGAGATTTCTGATGTCTCCGCTCAGCAAAATCGCTGATTATTTTACCTGGTTTGAGTGATTGTTTGGAGAGATGAAAGAACTGAGGTAACATTGCTGCCAACACTAATTTAGCAACAGAACACAAAAACTTTCCTGTTTAATGTATTTTGCTAGAGATGCTTAATGATATGAAAAAAAAAAATCATGGCAACAGGAGACCAGTAATTTATGTATTTATTTATTTTTCGATTAAATATTTGGCCACTATATATTTTAAAGTCACTGCCTTTGACATAACCAAACCTTTTTAATTCAAAAGATATATGATCAATCCAACATATCGCTCAATGAGATTTGCATTGTAGTTCATGCAGTTATGTCCTCAAATCACTGGATATGAAAATGTACTGGATATACTGTGAGATTGTGACCAAGGGTGGAAAAAGTTCATTCAGTAAGGCACTTCAGTATGTGTGTGTATCTTGGACTAAAATAGTAGTTGTCCGGCTTCAGAACGGTGAACCCAATTGCGAGACCACAGAAGATAAATTCAAAGTCTTTATTAAATTTGTTGTAGGGTACACAGGAGAAGATCGAGAACCAGCAAACAGGACTGGAAATCCAAAGAATAGTTGAGGTCACAGGCAAAGGGTCGAAAACAATATGGCAGTCCAAACTAGCAGATAAACGAATCGAAATCCAAAAGCGCAAACCGGTAGTCCAAACAGAATCCAAGAACAGCAAGTCATTAAAGAACAAAAGGGTAATCCAGAAAACAGTAGCTGAAAACAAAACAGGTTGGTACACAAGCAGATCAGACAGGAAACCCACTGTAGAGAATGGTGGAAGCACATTACAATCTGGCAAAGATTAAACAAAACAGACAGGTATGAATGGGGAGACAGACAGACTACAGAAAGCACAGAGGGTAACGAAAGGCGAAAAACACTTTGGAAATCATAAAACAGATAACAGAGAACACAGAATCATGACAGTAGGGGGGAACAGAAAGGAAAATGTGTTCAAAATATGGGCAGTGATCTGAGATATCTGCTTTGAAGTCACTGTCATTTTCTCTTTCCTTGGGGTGCCCCTCAGTAATGTTTGCAATACATTCTGACAATTGATCCTATAATTATGTAAAAATTAATTAATCAAGAGTAAAGTATATTTAACATGATATCTCTGTGTGTTTTATGAAACTGAAAATTAAATTAAAAATGTTAAAGCTCAAAATATGAAGCTCTAAATAATCAATGCTGCATGATAAGACCCTATGACATTTGGTATAATCAGCTACAGTCGTGGTGTAAACAAAATATTCAGTTCTAAAATGCAATACTGTTTTTGTTGACTGAGATGTGGAGAAAGATTTGTTTTTAAAGGGGTTGTTTTTATTTCCTTGCAGGATGGTCTATCTGATAATAATGAAAAATTAAGACATATTGTTAACCCCTTAAACATCGCCCCTTTTCTTGACACAAGCTTACAAATGACATACCCAAAAAAAAAATTACTTTTTAAGGTTATTATTCTTGATTCCTTTTGACTACAGGGATAATCCTGGTCTCTTCTGCAAGGTAACCCTTTGGGGTTTGTTTTCAGAAGTTACAGAAGTTAATCACAATAATACTATCTTGTATACCAATATATTAAGTTTTTGTAAAATACCCAACCCCAATCAACAAGTCAAACACCTTCCATAATTTCACATGGTATTTATTATTCAAAAGCAGGCTGGCTCCTTATTTTAGATGCTCATCGATATAAACTGGGGTTACGTCACTGAAATTGCCCTCGATTGTGTGGTTAGTGGTGATTTAATTGTCTGGAAGGCCAACCAGGAGAGAGCTGCAGTAGTTCAGGTGAGTCAAAACCATCACTTGGACCAGGTGCTGGGTCGAGTAGGAGGTGAGAAAGGGATGTTGTATAGGAGGAATCGGCATGACCGGGTCACCACCGCAATGTTCTCGTGGAGGGACTGTGGTCTGTTGTCCATCACCATTCTGAGGTTCCCTGCACAGAGCAATGGCATCACTAAGGTAACCTCTTGGGAAATGGAGAAATGCAGAAGGGGAGAGGTGAGAGCAGGAATGAAGATCATTTCAGTCTTATCTGGGTTGAGCTTTAGATGGTGGTTGTCCATCCAGCTCTGGATGTCACTCAGGCAAGGTCAAGGTGTCAATACTATACCAGCCCAGGCAACCTGGAAGGAGCAACCAGAGAGGTAGGACTCGATCCAGTTCATGGTTGTGCCACGGATCCCTGTTGCTGACAGGGAGGACAGGAGCATGGAGGGATCCACAGTGTCAAAGGCAGCAGAGAGGTCTAGAAGAATCAGAATAGACGAGAGGGAGGCTGCTTGTGCGGCATGAAGTGATTCACTGACAGAGAGGAGTACCATCTCTATCGAGTGGCCAGGTCTGAAGCCAGACTGGTGGGGGTCTAGCAGATTTGGTTAAAGCAGATCATTCAATTGTCTTGGATAAAAAAAGGATGAAGAGATACCGGGCGGTAGTTCTGGATGATGGAGGGGTCCAGGGTGGGCTTTTTCAGGAATAATAATAAAAATATTATAATTGAAATGAAAGCACTGCATTTCCTCTCCACTTACATTGTCCATAATAACTTGAGAGATTGTACAGACAGGCTCTTGATCATTACATTTCTTCATACTGTACTTTCCCCGGCCTTTAAAATTGAGACAGTGATTAAACAAGATAATGCACAATGTCATCATAGGAGGAAACAGGAACTTGGTAAGTTTAATTGCTTAGATTATTTCAGTGTGAGAATTCAGTAAAATAAATAATTTGTCTTCAGGCAACAGTCATGCAAACACAATATAACCTATCAAAATGTATTATGCGATTTTCAATAAATAAATTGTAAACATAGTTTGGCCATCTAAATCAAACATTTACCAATTTAAAATGAAATGGGATTTGATGTGATATTTCAATGAATATAATACACTAGACAGAATTACGCACACTTTTTTCTGAATTTCATGAAATTTCATTTTGATGTACATACTAGGACTACTGTGCCACACCACAAGAAAATCTTTTAAAAAAACAAAGCAAAGCTAAATGTGTGCTTAGAATTTCAACATCTAAAAACTATTAAATGATCAAACTATGAATTTGCGGGCACCTTCTGTTGCTGTACACAATATCTCCACCTCTTTGCCGTGGAAGTATATTGAATAAGCAGATTGCTAATGAGTCATCAGGGGAGTTGAGAAGGGCATGTGAGTGAAGTGTCACACCTTGCCAGTACATTTCCCACAGCTGGAAACAGCAGGTATAAGGCAGTGCCATATTTGCAGCTGGTCTCATTGTGTCAGTGTATGGGAGTGAAGGTGAATCCCCTGTTGCCATGTCTACTCTGCTCTCAAATTAAATGTCTAAATGGCACATTGAAGTAAACCATTTTGCAAGACCGGCTTAATTTCAATGAAATTATCGCTGTCTGGTTCCTGGGCATATTTTAAAATCTTTACTGCACCATCTCAGTGATTTACATATACAAGGCCATTGTGCAGGTTTGTGGGGTAGTCAAGTGTCGTCATTGTAATCAAAACTAAAAACAAAATCCATGATAACTTAAGCAGTCATCCTTTATAAATGGCCACTAAAGCAAACCTCATAGATGGCCTGATATAACACTCTTTTTATCCATTCCTTTGATGACAACATTGCAATATTAATTTATTAAGTTGCTTAAAGGAATGCAACAACATTTTGGGAAATGTTTTCCAACTTACTCTGATTTCTGATTTACTGACTCGGTTTCCATGTTAGCTTAATATAAAGACTTGAGGCCTATAGTAGTCAGTAATCTCCCTTAGAAGTGAAGAAATACACCTTCGACTGCAACTTCGAAGCTGTCTTATTTACATGAGGTACCGTTTATTTGAAATACACGCTCTGGATTTGTGTATTTTTTTAACGCGAGACGTTTTTTCCGGAGAAGTTAGACAGTTGTAAGATAACCGCTGAACACACATGTATCCTTTCATCTTCCACTGGTTGAGCTAGATACATGTGTGTTCAGGAAGGATACATTTGTGTTTTATTTATATAACAGATGTTTTAATGTCGCCTCACAGCAAGGAGGTCCTGGGTTCGAATCCCCGTCGGCCGGGGCCTCTCTGTGCGGAGTTTGCATGTTCTCCCCGTGTCTGCGTGGGTTTCCTCCGGGTACTCCGGTTTCCTCCCACAGTCCAAAGACATGCAGGTTAGGCCGATTGGAGAGTCTAAATTGCCCGTAGGCATGAGTGTGTGAGTGAATGGTGCGTGTGCCCTGCGATGGACTGGCGACCTGTCCAGGGTGTATTCCTGCCTTTCGCCCAATGTATGCTGGGATAGGCTCCAGCCCCCCTGCGACCCTGATCAGGATAAGCGGGTTCAGATAATGGATGGATGGATGGATGTTTTAATGTGTCTTCTGGGGTCCCTCAAGGATCAATTCTGGGTCCTATTTTCTTTTCATTGTATATGCTTTCTCTTGATCATCTAATTAGGCAGTTTAGCTTAATCTCATATCACTGTTATGTAGATGACACGTAGCTGTATTTTTCAGTTAAGCCAAACTGTATAAGTAATTTGAGTCATTTGCATGACTGTTTGGTGGCTATTAAAAATTGAATGTCTAGTCACTTCCTCCAGCTTAACACTGATAAAAACTGATATTTTGGTTATAGGCCCCAACATCCTCACCAGTGAAATCCATAAATGTATGGGCCCACTAGCAGCATATTTAAAACCATCTACGAAAAGCCTAGGTGTTATATTTGATCCCAACCTTAAGTTTGATCAATGTGAAAAACACAGTGAAAGCCTGTTTTCTCCAACTCTAAAATTAAATCCTTTCAGACACTGAAAGACACTGAACGCTTTTTACTTGATTTCCTGCTTCTGCTGTGTCAGGACTCCAATTAGTTAAGAATGCAGCTGCTAGGCTTTTGTTTAATTCTAGTCGCAGGTGCCACATTACACCGGTTTTAGCATCCTTGTACTGGTGGCCAGTGCATTTTAGAATTTATTTTAAGATTCTGATAAAAAAGTTATCAGCATATCAAGTTATTATTCTTATTATTATTTTATTCTGTTGATTTTAAAGCACTGCACGGTTGGGCCCTGGGATATATTACTGAATTAATTATGCCATATATCCCAACTAGGGCACTTCAGTCCGCTGACAAAAACTGCTTAGTAGTGCCCCAGACCAGACTCCTTACCAAGGGTGATTGTGCTTTTGGTGCACCCACCGTCTGGAATAACCTCTCCTTACACATTAGATGCTGAGTTTCAAAAACCCACTTTTTTCAACTTGCATTTCTTTAATACAGTACCATTTTCCCTTGTTTTATTGTTGTTTTTATTATTATTCTTGTTGTTTTTATTATTATTCTTGTTGGTGTTATTATTATTATTATTAATATTTGTCAGGTTCTGTGTTTTTCACTGTCTAGTTTTTGTCTAAGTTGTTAGCGTTGCCATGTATTGTTACCCTCTATGCTTTCCATAGTCTGTCTCTCCCTATTCATTCACTGTTGTTCGTTTCACCAGTTTCACTTCCTGATAGTTTCCCACACCTGATTGTCATTTGCTCTCGTTACCTGTGTTATTTAAATCCCTTTGTTTGTTCACTTCCCTGCCAGATTGTTATGTGTTTAGACCATACTCTCCAGCATTTTCTGATTGATCTTCTAATTGAAATCGTCCCCGATTTCCGCATTTTGATTTTCCCGATCTTCGCCTGTTTGACCTGCCTGCTTTATAATAAAAACTTTTATTATAAAATCTACACCTCTGTCTCACATCTGGGTCACACTAATAAATATGAGTTGTAGTAGTAGTAGTGGTATTATTATTATTATTATTATTATTATTATTAATGAGTAAATTTGTATTTTTTAATTGATCTTATATATATTGTATATATTGTATATGTATATTTTGGTGTGTGTGTTATTTTATCTTAATTTTATGCTTGTTTCTGTGAAGCACTTAGTAACTTCGGTTTGGAAAGGTGCTTTACAAATAACAATTTTTAAAAAGATCCATTCAGCACAAAACTAACAGATTCATACTTAAATATTCATTAAAATAAAATTATCTAATATTCACGTTGTCTTGACTGAAATGTTATGACACACATGCTATACAGTATACACTTATTACAGAATATTACTGTGCTTGCATTTGACTCAAATAAATAAAAATGGTATGGGTAAGAAGAACAGCCTGTCACTATAATGTATTTCCCTCCCTCTTGTCTATTAAACCAGACCAGAGCAGAGGTCATTTGAATGCAAGCTACAGTTCTATGTTTTAAGTCCCATGGCTGTTAACAGACAGCTATGGATTAGAGTGCTCACATTTGCCATCTGGTGGAGGTTTTGTAAACAATTTAGTAGTTACTGTGGAAAACTGT
The DNA here is from genome assembly GCF_963514075.1 of Conger conger. Taxonomy (NCBI): domain Eukaryota; kingdom Metazoa; phylum Chordata; class Actinopteri; order Anguilliformes; family Congridae; genus Conger; species Conger conger. The sequence goes on from NC_083762.1 coordinate 29,927,810, forward strand.
GGGAATTTGCCTCTGCTGGGAAGATCTCTTGGGGAAGCAGCACCAAATGAAACTCTACATGAAATATTTATGTACTGAAAGTAATTGGTTTTATTTCAACCAGATGGGCATACCTTGGATCGTGGATTTTCACTGATGTAAGTATATTATTATTTAACAGCATAATCAATATCACTTGAGGGGATGTATGACAAAGGTTGTTGTAAAATGGAGAACTGCAAGCTATGCTGAAGAAAAATATACTGGCAACAGGGTGTATTTAAACTGCGTTAAACTAGATGCTCATCTGGATAATCTGAAATCAACATTTTGGCATCTTAAATTGAGCATAGTGTTGCACATATCAATCATCATATTTTTTTTTATTCTATAGTATAATTTACAGTTCCTCTGAGATTGTATATGGTATATTGGAAATGCCTGACAGTTTTATTCTGATAAATGAAACCAGGCAACAAAAAAAAGCCCACCATGAATTGAGTGAATTGAGTGTACAAACTCCGTATTGTACACGTGGAGCTTATGACTACATTAAATTTGTTTGTGATATGTGCACTGTGGTTGCTGCTAAAGAGACCCATTCTAGAGTCATGTCTGAAAATACATACAGCATTAAAGAAGGAAATCTGTGATCTTAACAGCTGTAGAAAAAGGAAAATGGTTGGGCTTGTATTGTTGTTTGACAGTGTGTTCTGATGATGTGTGTTAAACATAATAAAAGGTTGACTATGCTCAATACCAGCATATTTATATCACTACCGGCATATTATTTTGATAAAACTGATTTATTGATGGTAAAATTATTTAGCATACAGTCCGGTTGCTCAATGTGAAATGTGTGCACATCATAACTATGGAGAAAAAATAACTAAAAACAAAACTAGCAAACACTAAGAACACATTTTACAAATATACAATTCGTAAACAAACAGAATGTGTTTTGCAAATCCCAAATGTGCCTGTCAAACAAATACAGAACCATTTTGCAATATATGATGCATGTATGAAACATGTTTTACAAGCACAAAACCTGCCTAGCAAACTTCGCAAAATGCAAGATGCTTGTATTCCATTTACAAGTACAAAGAAATGGTGTCTTCCATTAACGAATCATATTACTTTTGAGATTATTTTAACAGTGAGGATTCTAAAATGTGAAAAACATGTCCACCTTCCACGACATTTTCATTATACATAACTGTATAACAATTGCCTTTGGTAATGGAGTGCAAAATTTACAAATGTTCTACCACATAGAAACGTCCAAACTGCATTTCATGCCAACTGTTGATGCCTGTGCAAAATAAATTAGCAGCACTGGGATGGTGAAGCAGGTGTAATTGTAAAGTCAGATTAATGGGTATGTTATATGTGCAGTATAGCTTTAAGTGGAGCATTTGGCCAGTTTGTAGAAACACAGCCTTTTAGTGGGCTCTGGGGCCTTTATGTTCATCACTGTGCAAGGGAAGGAGGCAGTAAAATGAAGTTTGGTAAAGTGAACAGATGTTGTTGTCTAAATGTGATGAAGTTGTGGCTGTCTGTATGGACAGGCAGTCGGTGCTTGAGATGCAACACGGCTTGTGATGAAGTAATAGGCAGGGAAATAAAAAAAACAACATTTTTGTTTTCTTCTGTGGCTTTATGAAGACATATCTGGGGTTAGAGATATGTGCATGGGGATAGAGGTGTAATGTCACATAATCCTGTGGGTTACTGGGGTGACTTAATAAGAAAGTGCTTAACTCCATGTACTTTAAAGGCATGGCAGCATTCCCCACCAATGAACCAGTAATTGATAGCAAACCTGCCATCCTAATGAAGCAGTATGCAAATGCAGCATCTCACTTATCCTTATATCACAGGGAGTCAGCTCTGCATATTACATAGCCTATTTCAGTATTTTGCTTTTCCCCTTAGGCCTTATGAGAAAGACCGTTTTTTGACCTACAAAATAATTTATCCTGGACACAAATGGCACTTTTACCATACCTTTCATGAACAATAAAGTCTTATATGTAGCAGGTGGTACTTAATCTTGAGACTGATTAGAAACATCTGTCCAGTAAGTGGCTCACATTGAATTAACTGTGAAGGAACACAAAAATGAAATTGGTTATAGCTCTCTTAGGGGCAAGAGTCATTTCAGTAAAGTATCTATTTAAAACTGAGCTAAATAATGCAGTGGACTCTAAAATGTTTGTCATTGATGAGAGGAAAAGATAATTAAAATTAATATAATAATTGAATGTGACTTCTATGAACCTTCTCTTCCTCTGCTGGCTTTCATGGGTTTGAATTTTATTTATTTATGTATTTATTTATTTATTAAAATTAACAAACTGTATTTTACAAGGGATCGTACAGGGCTTGTCTGAGTAAATGGTATGATACCAGGGAATTATTTAGGCTTTTTAGGTGCCAAAGAGCCAAGGCATGAGACCCTGCATCTTCAACCATGATGCTAGAACTATACACACAACCATGTTACCTGGGTTGACTTTTGCAAAGGCAATCTGCTCATTGATCTCATGCTTCTTGAGGTGCACCTCGTCAGTTCTGTACTTTGGATTCGGGAAACCACTTTCCTCCAGCTCTTTGATGGAGATCTGATGCAGGGTGGAGAGCAGTACCACCTCCGTCTGACAGATGATATGTTCCTCAATATAGTTGAGCACAGCTGCAAATGACTTTTGGTGTATAGCAGCCGATTCTGAATTTTTTATTGTATTCACTACATGACAATTGCACGTCACATTGAAGGCACTGTGACAGGAGGGATGGCATTGAGCTTCTCATGCAAACAAATCTTGGCCCTTCACCAGATGATAAAACTGAGTGTTTCCTAATTCCAGGGCTTGGGGCTCAATTTGCTTCTAAGTGGGTTCTTTACCCTTGAACACTGCAAACTCCGACCTCAGAATGACGGCCATTTTCTTGGGCTACGGTACGAAAGTCCGACTCTGGTCTCTGGGTCTCCAGTAAGTGGATAAAGAATTTACTCAAAGGTTTGTACAGTTAGTGTGACCAGTGTCATGCCCATTCAGTGAGGGCAGGCCAAACTTGGGCAAAAAGAGAGTGACCGAGAAAAGAAAAACGATCACATTTTTTTTTACAAATGAGTACACAAAACATCAAGAAACTATCAGTTGTCTGATGCTTGAGATTGTCTGAGCCTGGACAGACACATTGGTTCAGTTAACTTGTCCTATGCTATGGTAGCATATCTAAAAGATTGCCCATGTTAAAATCATACCTCTACTTGCTGAACATTGTTGAGTTCCTAACCAGTTTTAATTTCCTTTATTTTCTCTGGGCCATCCCTGCCACTTAGATGTATCGCCTCACCCATCCGGTTCTACATATTAATGTACACTTCTTTGCTTGGACTGTCAGTTTTGTCAGCTGGCTATAATCTGATAAAGCACATTGTCTGTTTTCTCCTATGACCAATTAACTGTAGAATACCATGTATCTTCTATGTAACTATTGACTCCGGGCTGGCCGGCTCTTCTTCCCATTGGGCATTTGGGTGTTTTTTCTCACCACCATTTTTTTCCTTCTCACTGGTTTTTTTTTTTCCTCACCTGCTGGAGGGTTTTAAGGGTTCAGGCTCAGACAAATTTTTCATATTTTCTGTTTCAGAATTGCATATCTGAAAAGTATCTGAAGAGTATCTGAAATTATTCTGATTTAATTTAATCGGATTTCATACATTCTAGTCAATAAAACATCGCCCATGATCCTGACATAACCTCGAAATGGAATGAATGGTAATTTTCTTTAAATGTTCCAGGACACCGTTTTCATGAGATTTTAACAACCACACACTCTAGAGTTGTGATTTACTGTAAGTAGCTGTTTAGGTTTCACACAATAGCAGGTATGTTTTTGTGCACATATTGTCTTAGGCAAGTACAAACTGTCAGAAAGGATGACTTCATGTCCCTCCTTCCATCTGTTTCAGACCAGCAATTTTAGGACTTAAAATTTTACTTGCTTTTCAAGCAATAAATAATGGGCTGTCAATGGGTGTGGTTTCAGCTGGCTGGCAGTTAATGCTGAACCAGGACAAAGGGGCTTTGCTGTAATATGGGATGGGTCAAAATCTTTATGTGTCTTTACACTTTGGTTAGGCCTATTGCTATTTTATTCAGTCTGTCCATTTCTAGCCATGAGAAGACTCACCTCAACACTAACTGGCCTGTTAATGTAAAGGGATCAAACAAATTATCGAAGGAAACAGGACGTGCAGGATTGGGGAGTGCACGCTGCTGCTAAGTGACCTAGTTTCCCCACAGTTTTTGCTAAATTTTGGCATCCCATTATAGAAGACCTGTCCTCTGTTCTGTCCCAGTGTAATTGTGCTCAGAAGGTTCCTTACTCCGCCTATGTAATTGTAATCGGGGTGTAGATGGACTAACCATTTCTTCCACACCCCTTCCTCATCATAAACCCTCCTAACATCTGACACCAAAGTGCTGTGCCTCGCTAACTAAAGTGCAATATCATGCTCTAATACCACCTCAGTATAGAAAATAATAGTGACAACCTTCACCTATCTCTCAGTGAGTGCATCTATTCTGTAACTGTTCCGTGGAGATTCATTAGTCTGTATACATTCCAGAAGTCCTCTAAAGTCTGTGCTGTTTTAAAGCTTCCCTCATAGATGTATTTTGGACCAGGCAGTTCAGGTCGTTCGAAGCACAGTTGCATATGGCACAGAACAGCGAGACAAGTTCAAGAATTTGCTCTATTAGCTGTGCAAGAACTCAAACCCAACAACTTGACTGAGTGGGAACACTCTGTCACATGCATGTTTCCACAATGGTTACACAACATGAGTTTGAACCAAATACATTATTGAAATCTGTGATATTTACATAACAGAAGAAAACAGAAAAATTACAAGTGGAGTATTCGTAAAATCAACAAACAAAAAGGAAAATGTCTGCTAACAAAGCATTAGGGGAACTGATAATGATAGTCTCCAGCCGCGGTCGTCACAATACCAAACACAAATAATAGACTAAATAAATCAAGACAGAACAGAAACAGCTTTTCAACTTTTTTTCACAGCACTTTCTTCAGCTTCACAGCAACACAGCTCTCTCTCTCTCTCGTGTGTCGTTTTCCAGTCTCAGCAGCCTACTGTGGAAAGAAGCACGCTTTTAAAAATCCTGGACTGATTCCTAACCATATACTGAAAAAAAAAAAAGGCAAAACCAATATGTTGCCCTTGCTTAGCATTAGATGGCAGTCTCCCTGTCTGCTGTAACAGCTGAGCCGGGATTGCCACTTTCGTTGACACAAGACATGCCTAAGGCTACATGAGTACTCTGTGGATTCAGCCAGGGCAGCATAGGGCTTTCTGTTCTTCTTCACTTGTGTGCAGAACCACAGCATGAAACAACCACACATTTATGCTAAATGAAACACTAGGCATATAGACCCATGTGCAGGGAAACTCTTAATGCATAGCTGGCCTAAAAAAAAAAAATCTGCATATTACATTGATACTATGAAAAGTTATAGGTGAAACAAAAGATGAATTCAGTGTGGTATGTCAGGTATGTTCTTTGCAATTCCTTTTACATTTTAAAGAAATGCATAACTATTTCCAGCTCTGTAATGCCACAAGGATGTAATTTGCCTTGTTCAAAGTCACTGTATTAGTCATCACAGTGGTGGATACACTGAAATACGTTTCCTTGCCTTGTAAATCTGTCAATGTGAGCGATTACCAACATTATACATTGGCAACATTTGTTTTTGTTCACCCTGCTTTCATAAAAATAACATTACAAGACCTCTGGGGTATACTACATTGTAACAATACAATTACAGATTTCTTTTCAACCTTTTTTTTTTCTTAAAAAAAAACAGACTAAAAAAACAGCAGGTTAAATTTTGAATACAAAATGTCAGTGACTTTTTGTCAGTGAACATTAGCAATCATGGATGCACAATATGAAAATTATGGGGCCGACATTCAATTTGACTTGAATATTGCCTTTTACAGAGACAGTGCCGCAAAAAAGCTACTTTATAGAAACACAGGCAAGAGGGAAAGGCCAAGCCTGGATGTAAATACAAGAAAACAATAATATAATTATTAATAATAATAATAATAATAATAATATAATTATTATAATAATAAAAAACTTATCCTATCTGCTATCTGGTCCAGTGTCAAGAAGATGGTAATAGGGAGATTATAGCTAAACTGTCTGGTAAAACAATCTGAGCAAAGAAGTGTAGCCAATATTAATATCTGTAAGGTGATACATCTAGTCATCCAGGTTGCATCTTGGCATGGGTTTAAACCTGGATAGGGCCAAGGCTGGAATGGTCTGTGAACTCAAAAGAGGAAAGGGGCAGTTGCCTTAGGGAAGAAAACAGAAATGGAAATAGGTTAGGAATTAGATCGTTAAAATGTTAGCTCTTGCACATTTTGAAGCTGGAGTGTGATATAGGAGAGCTCCAGGGTGCTATGTTCTGGTAACATGACTAAAATGGTTATAGGGTATGGGGTGTACACAACCATGAGAGTGATCGTTGGAAGACACAGAATAGGAAACAGGGCAACTGCCGATATTCGTGGATATCTGTGCCAATGCTGAGAGCCGCATTCATGGAAAAAGTACAAAGGACATACAGAGATCATGTCTAATGCAATATTGCTAATATTGATTGTTTATTATCTGAATGTTGAAGCTATTTAATTGTGTTAATTTCATGTTGTTTATTAAGGTTGTTTGAATTTGGGGTGGGCGGCACGGATGGTGCAGTGGGTAGCACTGGCGCCTCACAGCAAGGAGGTCCTGGGTTCGAATCCCCGTCGGCCGGGGCCTCTCTGTGCGGAGTTTGCATGTTCTCCCCGTGTCTGCGTGGGTTTCTTCCGGGTACTCCGGTTTCCTCCCACAGTCCAAAGACATGCACGTTAGGCTGATTGGAGAGTCTAAATTGCCCGTAGGTATGAGTGTGTGAGTGAATGGTGTGTGTGCCCTGCGATGGACTGGCGACCTGTCCAGGGTGTATTCCTGCCTTTCGCCCAATGTATGCTGGGATAGGCTCCAGCCCCCCTGCGACCCTGATCAGGATAAGTGGGTTCAGATAATGGATGGATGGATGGATGAATTTGGGGTGTGATAGAAAGTTTAGGCCTGCACCATGTACTCTAGGTACTGTCGCTATTGTCCTCTGCCTGACAGTTTGTTGTCAATTTAAATCTTCTTCCCAGAAACTTAATTTATCGCCTGGATTTAAGATGATGGTGTGAGCACCACTCTTGAAAAAATAATTAAAATATTTATGGCCAGAGTTGCTTTGTCAGGCTTCATTAATGAGTTGGAAATGAATGTTCTGATGTCAGGCACGAATTTGATGGATCAACCATCTGTGAGCAATAGCACTTAACAAGACGTTCTGCACGTATTGCAGGACCATACGCTTTCATACATGTTTTCAGAAGTATAACCTTGAATAAAGGAATGTACAGTCATAGTGGCCTGGATAGCTGATACAATGATTGCTCAACATGGTTCAATGTATCAGTAAGACATAACCGTTAATAAAAGGAAATAATATTTGGGAATCTTGTGTGGAGGAGCAGCATGGTTACGACACTGACTGCAGGCGAAGAGCTGGCCTGCAGCTGCCTGAAACTGGATAATCAGCGCTAACCTATATCTGTATTGCCTGCAGCGAAACTGGGGACTCTTATAGATGAGGCACACAGGCAGAGGAGGTGACAAACTGGTGACCTGGAAATGATTGTGCTGTTATTTGTGTTGCCAACCTAACCTTTAACCTTTTAAATTTAATTAATAAACCTGTCGGTGTCTTACAACTCGAGTCATTGTTGTACAACAGCTGCCCCAAATAACTTATTTCACTGGTGTAGCGGATATGCCTCTATTTTTCACACAGAGCAGCATTTAATGTAAGGGGTAGATCTTGCGCCAAGGAAGAAATACACTCAGTATTTTATTTGGTATTTATTAGACTTATTTTTTTCACGAATTAAGTCTTCTGCTGCTGTAGCCTATCCAGTTTTCTTTTCTTTTTTTTGGCCATGAAAGATTTGGAGAATGGACTGGTAAAATTGCACAAACAGAACTGCACTGGGAAGGAGTGCACTGGAAACCCAGTAGAGAATGTAGGCCTACATGTGGGATGGCCATTCCCTAGGAAATTGTTTTTAGCACGGAAATTGACAATTCTCTGCAAAGGGAAACCATGAGTACACTCACCACTGAGTTCCAGGGAAGATGCGCACCAGTGGGTTTTTTAATCATGTTTGTCATGGCCATTTTGGACATTTTCCATGTGTGTTAGTTGTGTATGATCTATTTTAGCTAACCTTAATTGTATTGTGTGCCTTTGGGGTTTTCTTTTCCTAGGGGGTACAAAATTTGTTTTGTATTTGTCACCTCAAAATGCATTCTGGACAAATGGCTTACAGAAGTTTAGATGTAGGACTCACATTCAAAGGAGACTGCAGTGAGTGCCGAAGGCACTGCTCTCACTAATGCTCATGTATAGCAAGGGAGGTGAGAAGAGAGTGAGAAGCATTTTAGTTCATGGGAAACACTGCAAATATTTATTGAATAAAAATAAAAGGGCACATTGGCCATTTTGGACGGTACCCGGAGCCCACCCCCACCTGCCTGTAGACAGCTCACACCATAGATTGATATTTGTAGTGAAGTGATTCAGGGCTGCTTGTCCATTTTAGCCAATGGACAGACATCACGGCCGTGGAGTGCGTGCTTTTTCAATTGCATTTCAATGCCTTTCCCTCAATCTTTCATACCATCATCGCCATACACTCTGTTTGTCAGATTCTGATGAGTATTACTGCCAAAAGGGATTTGGGAAGCAAAGGGAAAAGACTTTTAGACAATTACTCAGATAACTAAAAAGTCTGCACTTTTTTGTGTCCTGAATACTAACCCCAGAACATTTCCTGAGTAATGTTCCTGAATCGCCTTTCTTGAAATATCTTGTTTCAGTTAAATAATTGTGGTAAACTATATTTAATCACAGACTCAGGAATGTTGTAAATGGCAGGCTTTAATCAGAGTAGGCAGAAATATGGTCAAAGCATGGCAGATAGGGAAACACAGGTAAGCAGTATTGTAGTCGAGTCCAGGCAAAGGGTCAGAGTCGAAACAAACAGGGATCAGATCAGGGATAGATCAGGCAGGTCGATGTCACAGGACGGGCAGAGGTTGAAGGAACAGGAGGGCTGAAGGGCAGGAGATGGGTAAGGCAGGCAGGAGGGCAGAAATGAGGTCCGGGGAAGAGAATAAGGTCCAGGGTGAGTGAGGGTTGAATCTTTGGTAGGGCAGAGGAGCAGGCAGGTTAATCCGGAACTAGTAGGGTAACAAAAACAGGCAGGTTTACAGAAATGGGGAAAACAGGCTAGGATCACAGGAAACACAAAGGCACAGTACAAGACGACGAACTAGTGCTGAACAAATACACATGCAGGCTATTATGTGGATGGTCAAACACCACCCACATCTCTCTGAAGAAGGCATGGAAACTAGAGCATGCGGGGGTTTGTTGCTGACATACGGCGGAGGCCCAGGAAAGAGCTCTGGGTGGCACTGGAAACTGATCCTGGGTTGTCACTGGAAACTGGGCCTGAGGCAATGCTGGCCGTCTCCTGAGGCAGAAGCGCCAAATTAAACACAAAACCACTGTACATACATTCATACCTTAAATGACAGTTACTAATCATCTAAGGTATGTTCTTGATCTTTGCATGCTATTATATTTCTTTCCTTGTGGTGACTTTTGGAGAGACTGCCCGGCAGTCTTATCTGCAGATACTATGGTCTAAATGAATAAAGAAAATGACACCACACAAATAGTTGATGGTTTCTTTGTACAAATTAAAGTTTAACTGTCCAAGTTTAACTGTCCAAAGTAGCTTTTCACAGATTTATTTTGTATGAAAGGGTAAACGTACAGCAAAGACAAAGGGTGGACTTTGTTAGAAATTAAGAAAAAAATAGAATGTTCTGTTTTTGTTTTGTTTTAAGTGAAGCAGGTTATATTAAAAGTCTTTGAACTGGCTTTGTGACCAGGTCTGTCCATTTCTATGCATGAACCCATTGAGGATGACCTGAACTCTGGGAATTCACAGCTTCTTTCAATTTTTGAGTTATTTTGGAACACTGATAGAATGTTTTTGGCAAGTCCGTGGATACTGTATGTTCCAGTTCTAAATCAATGTCCATTACTAAAAAACATGATTATAGGATTAACTGAGGAACCGTGTTATTCCTTGAAATTTTATTGTGGTATACTGACTGCAGTGAGCATAAAATGGATGAGAAACATTGCTTTTATTTTATGTGTATGGCATACTTATATAGTATACTGATGAATCTGTGTCATGAAACCAATAATATTATGAGTCTTGTAATAAGTAATTTGTCAAAGAGTAATTGGAAAAAACTCAAATTCAATAGCCTGCCCTGTACTTGGACTGTGGTAAGTACTTATTTTATGAACCTGCTCATTTCTTTCAAAAACAAAGAACCAACCATTTCAATCCTTTTGTGGTTTCTTAGCAAAATTCTGTTACAGTGCCCAGAATACATTGATTTTTCTCTGTATTTACACTCACCGAGCACTTTATTAGGAACACTTTATTATTCTTTATTTAAATTCCCTTTTTGATAACTTACAAAGAAAACAAACATAACAGAATCAAAATTAGCTAAACTACTCATATAATCTGCTCTTTGGACAAAAAGCTTGATTGTGTCTGTATGGCATTTGTGTGTAACAGTTTATTGTGTTGCAATGAGCATTCTTATTAAATCAACATGTTAAAGCACAGCCTTTTATATTAAGGAAAGCTACACTTGTTGTAGTTTACTTTTGCAGCATACCTGCCTCAATGTGTAAATATCTTTGTGATGCCAGTATGGATGTGGGACAGCCTGGTTCTCCAGCCCCCTTCGTCATGCACAATCCAGGGGTGCGTTTCCCGAACAACAACCAAACTCACCGCCAGTGACACAGCCAGCATCGGGCTATCGGGCTCTAGCCCCCAAAATAACGATCAAACAACAGAAAGTGCAGGCTGTAGGCAAGGAAAAAAATCCCTTAGAAACACATTTTAAAAGAAAGGCACAGATAAAATAATCATGTGTGTCCCCGGTTTGAAATGTCACAAATCACCAAAATTGATTACCAACTGTAGGCTATACATGCTAGCTAAGTGTTGTCGTTTGTATTTTAAAACTTACTCTGTTCCACCTCCGTATTGATTCTGTCAGTATTAAAAAAAACTCTACACACAATTAATAGAGTGAAAATGGTTAGTTTTTAGAAAAGCGAACCCAAATCTATCTTGGCCTGGGCATTTCATAACATAATCAAAGCCAAAGTCAGCAAGAGTGCATTGTCACACAAATACATACGTACAAACATTTTAGAAGTGATATACTTCTAACATACCAGCTCCTTAATTGTCAGAAAGTTTACACTTTCCTTCTGAAATATCCTCGACAGTCTGGTAAGATCCAGTAGGAAGTCAGCCTTTAGGTAGAATGCGGCTACAACGTGGTAAGTCCAGCAAAACGCATCCAGGCCCTTGGCTACTGGCCACATATTGGCTTCTGTTTCCTCAGCTAAGGCAGCCAGGACCGCACTAAGATTCCTCTGTAGATTTAGGATCACCTGGTGCTGAGACTGCCAGCATGTCTCCTTCACTTCCTGACAAATATTGAACATTTTACAGTAGCATATGCATTTAACCTAAAGCAATTTAAAAGTAGGTGCATAAAACCAGGAATAGGATCCACTCAAAATTAGATGAGTGCAATAAATAATGCATAGCTAAGTGTAAGACCTACATGTTTTTTGTTTTTGTGTTTTCTTTTTCTTTTCATTGATAAATGACAGATTCGTTGGCATGTGCATCTGTGGTACTGCAGACTAAAAACATACCTTTTAAAACTGTACCTTAGTCCTCACTCCTGATTGTCTAACCCACTTACGATGATTGTGTTTTTGTTTAGAACAGCACTTCATGTGTATTTTACAAGTTATGGATGTGATGCTTTAACTTGTGGGAGAACCTATGCACTTGTAAGTCGCTTTGGATTAAAAGCGTCTGCCAAATGACTAAAATGTAAATGGTACATAATAATGACAAGAATTGCTATAATAAGCTATGGGATATGGAATAAAAATATGGGTATTTTTTTCTCTATGGTCTCACCTTCACTTTTAAGTCCTTAAGGCCCAAGAACAGCCGTTGTGTTTGCACTCCTGGTCCCTGAAGGGAGCCATACAGGGAACCCTGGATGAGGCATCCCTACATCACATGGCGAGGTGATGGGCAGCGCATGCCACTGGCAGAAACCAAGGGAAATCATCCTGCAGCTGTTTTGCTACACAGTAACAGTCTCCCTGTTATAAAAAATATATGACGCCATGGCTCATGCAGTAAGAGCAGTCGTCCGGAGGTCAGAGGGTTGCCGGTTCGATCCAGGCTGTGTCGAAGTGTCCCCGAGCAAGACACCTGCTCCTGACGAGCCAAATGCTCCTGAAGTGCCAGAAAATTCCTGGGTGTTGTTCTTGCTAGTACATTGAAATACTCTGAATTGTATGATATGGTGTAATATTCAATAATCACCCCGATCAGTGTGATAGAGCCATGGCTTAAACCTAGAAAGGTCAACCCATGTCGGGTCCCAGCCTGAGGCTGTGTTTGGTCTGTCATCTTTGACCCTCTCCTCCTCCACTCTCCCCTCTTTCTGCCCTCTCCCCTCCTGTGCCACTTGGCTCCTGCTCAATGACACATGCCTGTCCTATTTGATTAACGTAACCCTACCTGTAAGAACATAAAAATACCATAGTAGCCGCCACTAGATATTTTAGAAAAGACTATTTTTCCCTTCAAACTGTCAGGCCATTTTAAGTTAAGAGCCATTAGCTATCTAAGTAACATTATCATAACATTTACCTGACTAATGTTAGCTTTCTCTCCACAGGGTGTCTTTCTCTTCTTTGTGAAATATTTAAAAATACTCATCTGAAAAATCAACCAAGATGATTTTCAAAGATTTATACTTATAAAGTGTACAGCTTGTATGTGTACCTGCAGTACCTCGTCTGCTTTCCACCAGGACCGATTGTCATAGCATTTCATAAAATCTCACGGGAGCATCTAACAGCACCATTCTATTAAAGTCATCTTTATTAGATGGGAATGATAGGAATATTTAATCTTTTTAAAATATCAGAAGTTGATTCTATGCCCAAATCTCAGGTGCAGTGCATCACGTTGGGATGCATGAAGTACAAAGTTTAAAGAGCACAGTGCACCATAGATTTGGGCAACAACAGCGATCAACTACTTAAATAAAAACAAAAGACAATCATATATTATAATACAGACTAAGACAGCAACAAGTATCTGTTAGCAGCAGCGTAAGGCCACTTAATCTGAGCAGCACAGCCCCCACTCGGCATCATAGCTTGTTGTTCCCCAATTACAGGATGATACAGAAGCAAAAACCTCACTACGGATGCTAATTCCCACCTCATATACCGCAAAAGTTTACTCAATGAACTTCTTCAGCCAACTCTGCTTTGTGATACAGGCCCTGGTCAGAGTTATGATGTCAATTATAAATAAAATGTCATTTTGGTTCATCAGTCAAATTATCTGATGCATGCAAGAAAATAAGACTTTGAAATGTGCTTCAAAATATCTGATGCATCCGAGAAAATAAGAGACTTCAAAAGAATGAAAAATAGAATAAAGTATGATGTTAACATTATGTTAAGCACGCAGTAAAAAATTAAATGCTTCTTGGTGCTTGGGATATTTCAGAATGTCATTATCTATGAAGATGGCAAACTTAGTTATTAATCCTAGACTAGTTCTTGTTTTATAAAGCCATGGTTTGTAATGAGGGTCCTCAGACTTTATAGCTTGGCTGCACTTCATCATTTGAATTATTAGGTGGCATTAGAATTTAGTCTAATGTTTAGTCTAGTTTAGCATGCCATGTGGAAGACGGCATCTCCTACAACACAGCCTCCCTATCACTATACTGGGGCATTGGGGTTTATTCAACTACAGGGAGGGTCACCACTTCCTGGCACATCAACACAGCAGCACCAATTTAGCTTTCACAGGTTTCTCATCCGAATACTAACCAAGCACGCACTTGCTTAGCTGATACGTTGATACATTGTCAGTTGAACAGTGATAATTTTAATTTATTATTAAATAAACAAACAAACCATATATGCAAGTGAGAATAAAAATCCATCAATCCATCCATCCATTATCTTAACCTGCTTATCCTGAACAGGGTCGTAGGGGGGCTGGAGCCTATCCCAGCATACACTGGGCGAAAGGCAGGAATACACCCTGGAGAGGTCGCCAGTCCATCGCAGGGCACACACAACATTCACTCACACACTCATACCCACGGGCAATTTAGACTTTCCAATCAGCCTAACCTGCATGTCTTTGGACTGTGGGAGGAAACTGGAGTACCCGGAGGAAACCCACACGAACACGGGGAGAACATGCAAACTCCCGACCGGGATTCGAAACCCAGGACCTAATGTCCATATAATAGAAATGATATGGACATTAATGTAGGCTCACAACTTATAATTACCTAAAAAGAAAACTTTAAACTAGACATTAATTTCAAATTACCAGCATAGAGAAACAAGTGAACCTGATAATGCCAGAGCATTATCCACTTCCAGTGCCATGACAGGAACAAAACAGAAAGGGGGATGAGGCTCATTAATGGCAAGTACTGGCTTTCCTAAGTGCTTATAATCCCTATTAGTTAAACTAACTCTAAATTGTCCGTGATGTTACTCTCATAAGAATTGCAGCTTTAGCTTCTTTTTAACAAGGCCAAACATTTCAACTTTGATATGGTAATGAAACTGGGCATGGAAACAACAACATCGGTATTAACAAAGGTTCAATTTCAGAACAGCAACTAAATTATATAACTGTGTTTTTGGCCATTATGGCTCCATTATCAGCCTTGACTTTTGCAGGTTCATTCTCCAGACATTTGAATCTCACTGTGCGCTGTATGCAGTAAGCTGGAAATGGAAATAAATTCTCAACCTAGGTTGAAAAAATGATGGCATCATAGTTATAAAATATCCTTTGAAATACAAAATCTGTATACATTCCAGAGCCAGGTTGAATCAGAAAGCCAGAATATTACATTATTTACTGTCCCTTTGGTCTTTTATTAATAAAATAAATTAAATTCAGATAGCACTGATTTGTGATTCTGCTCATATTTCATACTGAAAGATGTTTAAGTTTTTTTGAAATATAAATCTTTGGAGGAATTAAAAGAGAATACTTCCATAGCGGCCCTATTAGATGAATAATGAAAAACATTAATTTAATGATGAGGCGTAAAGGCAGCACTCTTCTCTGAAAAAAATATTCAATCAAGGGAGAAGAAAATGATGCATTTCAGAGCAAAGCTCCTTCATCAGAGGGAATAAACATTGGGCCTCATGAAAGAACATTAGCATATTCTTATCAGAAGTTTATCTTTTTGGTACATTGGGCTCATACGAGTGTGCCACGTCGGATTAAAAAAACACCTAACTTCAGACAACTGTCATAAATGAAGATGTCTGTTATACGATATAAACGGTTCTGTAGGTGGGGAGGATAGATGGTCAACCGATACCTAATTAGATAGATTGCGGTCCATTTGTTTCTGGACATCTCAAAATGTTCTCTTTTTCTCTCCTAAACAGTCCACTAAAATATGTATGAAAGCATTTGTGGAAAGAAATATGCAATGCAAGGTCAGAACCACTCCTAAATGTTGTTGCTAGAATGATTCATTTTAGTGATAGGAAAAAGAAGATGAACAATACAGAACATTCACAGTCACAATCACAGTAGGCTCATTTTTAATTCGACCCGGGTCCAAAACAATAAGGCCTTTTTCAATAAAAGTAAATAAAATAAAAATGGTGTGTGTGTGTTAAGTGTCCTACCACACTGAGAGATGTGGCAACTAGAATATCAGTCGTGAAGAACTTCTGTCTGTCTTGTCAATCGAGAAGAACTATCTTTGTCTTTCTCTCCTGGTCCACGATGACTGGATGGATGGCTTGCCAATTCTTCGTCAGGAATGTTCGATCAAATCAAAAGACCCAACCAAGGCAATCTTGACATACAGCAAGAAACGATGCACAGGATACTTTGTGGCAGTCCCCAGAGTGAAATAAACTTTCCTAATTAGAACGTAAGACTTGAAATGGTCACTTTTCTGCACGCTCTACTCAAACAAACTCTCTCACAATGCAACACAAGAAAAGTGCGTTCTCAATTGGGGCGGGACTTTTCATTGGTCATACCTATACCTCTACCAGATACTATTAACCCTTTCTATGACTGGCTTACACTACCTAAGGAAGAACTCTAAATAATCAAAATAAAAATCAAGATTATAATAATCTATAATAATTATTGGCGAATGCGCTAAATTCTCTTAAATGACTAGTTTTAGTAACAGATTTAAGTGATTTAAGAACAAATCTGTTCATACAAGTGGTTCTTTCATGAGGCCCATTATGTCAAACAGAAAGAAAAAAGAATCACTTTCTGCTGTTTCTGTTTTATATTTTCTTTTTAATCACTTGCATGTGATCATTATTTCTCAACAAGAAATGCATTATGCAACATAAAAGGCATACATAATATTGATACAAATTTGGGTTTATTCTGTTTCATATTTCTAAATGCTGTGCTGTACATCCCACTGCTTGTTTTATAAGATCATTTTCTTTGTTATTTCAGTTTTACACTTTTCAGGAATTAGCCAAACCCTGGCAGTTTCACAACTCAGAGCATAATATATTGCAGGGAACGAAGCCTCTGATAACTGGCTAATTTTCAGAGACTGATCCAAGTAATATTCAGAGGCAGTAGTCCCTATAAACATCATACTTGGATTTACTCTTATTAAAGTATGGCTGTCCTGCTTTGCTATTGATTTAAGGTCTAATTTGTATTCATTCCTTCTGCACACTGAAGGGTGCTATGCGTTTAAAATTCATCAATGCTGGAAAGTCTGGTCAGTCTGTGCTGTAAAAAGTACTCAGATGAATTAGATGAGAGTGAAATTAATGTGTATCTTTGTATTACTTTTCCTTGAAAATAATATGAAATGTTCTCAAACTAAAACAAATTAGAATGAAAATGTTAAATGAATGACCTGCAAGCCCCTAGGTCAAGCAAAAAAATAAAAAAATAAATTAGAGGAGGCATTTTCTGATGGTCAACTCCCAGTGACAAGTAACCACAAGTGATGTCTCCATTTGATAGACACTAATTTATTAGCAAAGCACACCAGCTATGCCTTCAAGACCTGTAGCCAATTCAACCCCTATATCTTAGGTTGAAAGCATTTCGATATCATTGGTACATTATTCATCACAACTATTGTCCACTGAAGCCAACTCACTTTCCATAGGCCTACAGGAATGATTAATCAAGACGTAGTCACTTAACTGTAGCCTCCTCCAGCATTTACTCCAACTGGCAGTCTGCAGACTCGATCAAAATGATCTGTGTGGGGAATTTATAAAAGAATAGTATTGTACAATACCATAGTTCTTTGTTCTCTGATTATTTCCAAATAATTATTTTATGAATATGCTGAAAACTCCCTGTGATCCATTAATGGAATTAGAAAAAATATGAATTAAGTTGGCTTGAAAGTCAGCTGACAGTTCTTATTATTTATTCTTCTTATTCTGCATCAATTGGCTGTAGCTTCACCTAGTATGGGACTGCATTGCTTGTGATATTGTGTCAATAGCACATGCTTTTTGAGATATTTTGGACAGAACATACTTGCAGCTGACGTCATAATCAGTCGCTGCATCGACCAGGGATACCAATCTCTCTGGAAAAACTTAACGGACAAAATGTCTTGCAAGCTGGGTAATGTTAGCATCGTTCAACCCAAACTAATATGAGTTAGTTTTCTATTAGTTATAATTACGGGCATCAATTTATCTGCAACTTGTGACCTGCAGGGGTTTAAGCTTTTACAAAAGTTGTCCTCCAGGGGTCAGGACCTCCCATAGGCACTCTGACGGCACAGGAAAGTGAACATGGATGGAAGTATAAATGCTATGAAAAGCATCTTAGAGCCAGTTGTCATGGATAGCCTGCAGGGTGTGCTGGCTGTTTTGTTCTGAACTTCAGTAATTATTTGTACAGCAATTAATCAGCTAAACACACAGGTCACCTGGTTTGAGAGATGAAACATTGAAAATATACCACATTCAAAATTAATGCAAAAACACTGTGACTGAGGTGCACATACCTAAATATGTAATAATTCACTCCTGGAATATGATGGGGATTATTTAAGATCAATGCGAACATAACAATATAAAAATGACACAACATAAATAATTTAAATGTTACAAGCAGTATTACAAACATATGGCATGTTTGTATGTTTACTCACGAGACTTCATATTTCCTGCTGCTCTTCTCTCACAATGAACTAAAAAACAAATGGCAAATGTCCCACACATACTTGACAACAATGTTTAAGTTTGTTTAAATTGTGCACAAACCATTTGTGATCACCTCAAACATAATGTGACTTATTGTAGCAGAAACACGTATGTGTACGAAAAGTGCTCGGTGAGCTTATATATGTATATATATATACATATATATATATATAGTAATTTAGTGACTAAAGGAACAATTTAATTGTAATTAATGGGAGGCTGCACAGGGACTTTAAACAAAGTTATAGAAGCTCAAACACAGTGGAAGTGTAAGATTTCTTTCTCACTGAAAATATTTTGTATTTTTGAGTGGATACAGAATATTGTGGTTGTGGCTGCTGCACTTAGAAACACAATGGAGCCCATCTGAGCTGATCTTTTATATGGCAAACACTGAATCCCCCAAATCCATCCATTATAAAGCCAATATATCATCAGAAAATTATATATTCTAAATTTACATAAATCTGTATGTACCAATTAACTTGAGTCACCTTTCCTTTTTTGATGTGGAATTTGTGTTCCATAATATTAAATAAATCATTCAAAATTTGGAATGCTCTGCAAGTGCAATATGCATTCTCTAATGCTTTTTGTTTGAAAGACTTAATTTTGCAAGGCGTTGTTCTCCCCAAAATAAACTCAGACACAATAAAGTTTATAACTGTGCTTGAGCATGTTTTTTCACAAGCCTCAGGAATAAAAAGGTTCCCTGTAATCAATAATAATCCTATTCGAACTATAACCACAAGTAAACACCTGGTGCCCAATGCATAAATCTGCCAAAACAACTTGGCCATCTGTTGTGAAATAATTCGGAAACGTAAACCTCAGTTTGCCTGGAGTACAAAAGAAAATTATATTTTCACAGGGAAACTAACAGTGACACTATATTCCAGACATAAGGGGGGAATTAAATTCATATTTGTTATCAAAAGCAGTAGCAACATTGAATATCAGAGATGGTTTTATAGCCTCATACACTCAGACTGTAGCTGTTCACAGGCTTTTACACAATTGTCTTTCTTTCTTTCCAGAGCAATATTCCCAACTAGGGACTAATTTAGTGGAGGAAGACCAGGATATACCCAAATGGTGGTGGAATCTCCTTTAACCCCAGTCAAGGCCTGGAATTATGGCCTGAGCCATGAAAATCACACACAGCTCTTTGGAGCATTTTGGTGAATTTTCAACTATCATGTTGAAAGAGAATGCACTTGTCCCGGAGAGGTGATCAAAGGCAAGACTTCAGAAATATTATATTATATTACCACATAAATAAATAAACAAATAATTAAGTTTTCATTCAGTTTCTTCATGTTGGCCTCCTATGGCCCACCTTTGATATTGACAGCAGAACAAACAAAGCTACTTCTATAAGGCTTTATGATGAATTTCCTCAATATTAAAGAGAACATATGGTTGTTCTTTTATTTCTGAAGATTTTAGGTATTATCTGATGGACGTCATCTGGTAGACAGTAACTTTTATTTGTGTTTTGTATTACTGAGAAGATTATAGTAAAAATAATAATATATTTTGTTTTGGTATTTAAATCATACTACAGTATATTCAGGTTAACAAGTATGTTTGCAAAATTACGAGTAATTATGAAATTATCACAAGCAAATGAAAATGTTTAACCCATTAAGTCAGGGCTCGACCGGTGTGGGGTTTTTTTGCATTCATTCTGTTTTTAACGATTCTAAATCACTATGGTAACAGGATATACCGTTTGAAAGCGTTAAAACTCACGGTTATATCTTGATCCAACAACAGTTCCTCATTTTGTAACATGTGGGTGGCAAAACAAGCGTGGGGGGTAATGTCACTGTCCTCTTCACGGTTGTTTACAAAAGCACAGCACTAATTATTAATGCTCGGTGAGCATATATCCATCATTCCAACTCTGGAATTCCAACTTTCTTGGATTCCTGCAATAAATAACAGCTCAGAGTAATGTTACCAAATGCTTGTTTATTGCTACATTCACTGACAACTCAGCAGTGGAGAGACACGGAGACAGCCCAGCTTTCATAGCTCAACAGCCTAGGGAGTGAAATTCTCATTGCGTCCACATAAATTAGCGCCTTTATCCAAATTCTCATTCACCCATTCACACACCAACA
The DNA here is from genome assembly GCF_963514075.1 of Conger conger. Classification (NCBI taxonomy): domain Eukaryota; kingdom Metazoa; phylum Chordata; class Actinopteri; order Anguilliformes; family Congridae; genus Conger; species Conger conger. The sequence continues at coordinate 29,948,524 of NC_083762.1, forward strand.
GTCATTTTCTGTCATGCAAGGCACCAATCGTCAGGAGCATTTGGAGGTTAAGTGTCTTGCTTCGACACACCCAGGGCGGGATCGAAATGGCAACCCTCCGACTGCTAGACGAATGCTCTTACCACCTGAGCTAATGTCGCCCACATCTATGTGGTTAGCTAAATGAGAGGTTACTGGTATATAACGTTAGACATTACAACATGATCGTAACGAGACAGCTTCAACAACTACAGCTACTACGAGAATATGAAAATCTAACTTGCCAACTGACACATTTCTGTGTGAATTCTACTTCCTGCATGTGAGATTTATGTGAGTGTTACCAGACAGGGGGCTGAGATGATCGGACCCCACAGGCCAACATAGAAAACCCGTTATGACATGCGCAGAAGGGGTTCCCTGTCATGTACCCCGACAAATCCGGGTACTTTGACCTACATGCCCCTAGGGGGCAGGCATAACACAGCAGGAATAGGGTATTTGACCTAAATTATTTGTCAATTACCATTGACAACAATATCCTTTTTTTTAAATTACATTTAGGACAAGCTGAAAGAGCATTTCCAAGTTGACATTTTTATGATTTTTGATGTCGTTTTTGAAAACGAGAGCTTTGTTTGACATCAACGCCAGTCTTCATCTGCTCTATCGCCCTGTTGCCAAGTCCAGCGGCACACTGATGTTACGTTACATCACTTCAATACATTCTCACCGGATCGATTGATAGGTAGCTTGCTCCGTGTCTTGTATATAATTTGTATAGATAGATAGATATATTGATGGATTGCCTCAGCACCAGTGTCAAAAAATGTTAGCTAGCTAGCTGGCCAGCTAGCTCCGTGTCTTGTATAGTTTATAATGGCTAGTGTCAAATAAAGCTCTTTTTCTCAAAAACTACTCATCGGAAAAATGTCAACTTAGTATGGAAATGCTCAAAAGACGTTCAGCTTGTCCGAAATATAATTTGAAAAATGTTGGATATTGTTGTCAAAAGATATAGCTAATTTATGTCAAATATCCTATTCCAACTGCGTTATGCCTGCATGGCTATGGCGGTGACACTGGTCTATACTGCCAGGGCTATGGGTCGTGGGGCCAGGCCCACTGACAGATATTTGCCAGCATCAAGTGTTGTACAATGCACAAACAATTATCTATTACTTTTAGTGCATTTTTAAAGAGGAATTATGGATAATATATATCAAAGGTTGAATTATTTCAAACAAATTTGCTATTTCAAACAAATTTGATAGAAGAAAGTCAATGAGAGAAGAATGCTACACTGCCATCGGGAGGTGGGGCTGGCCCCTATTCCACTGATTATGTCCTACATGCAGTTTCTGCAAAACTAAATTACTTTCAGTGAATTTGCATTGCTCCCTCATTAAGAAACCCTGCATTCTGCCAGTTTATGCAGATTAGGAACACAGTGTGTGTTCTCATGGGGGACTTAGCCCAAAGGGGTTATCACTGATTCACAAGGCTTTGCTTCACAGACAGTTTCACCCCCATGTGTTTTGTGTAATCCTCACTGTGCCTGCTTCCATTTGTGTTTTTGTCCCACCAATTTTCCATTGACAGTTAATTTAACCAAATACACTCAATTAATTATGTAGACCTGTACACCAGCTTGATAAAAAATAGTATATTATATATGGATTATTATATAATCAGCCAATCATATGGCAGCAACTAAATGCATGAGGTTCATCTGTTGTTAAGACCAAATTTCACAATGGGGAAGAAAAGTGACATTGACTGATTGTTGGTGCCAGGCACCATTGCTTGAGCCTTTTTAAAGGCACACTATGCAGGATTTCCTTCCTTGCTTCATTCCTGTGTTTACACTAAAAAAAATGTCTACGGACCTTGATCACCTACCTACAGTATAAAACAACCAGATATTTTATTTTGGCTTGCTCTCGGTAGCTTTGTAACACTGTATTGCAGACCACCGTATGATAGGAATGAGCAAAGGAAACTACTGTCTAATATGATTTGTAAAACATCTGCTTAATTTAGTAGTTGCTTTCCACACAAGCCATTTAGCTTGCTATTTAACTGAGGTTACTTGTGTTTATATTTAGTTATTATAGTTAGCTAAGTTACTGCAATGGCATCTTTTAAAAATATCCACTTGCAGTATACCAAAATGCTTGACTGACATTTCCGATATGAAAATCCCCCACTTCGTTGTCATAGGCAGCAAAGTTAGCTTAAAATTAGCGAGTGGAGATTGAACAGGTATTTTGCTGTGGCTATCTTTGTCAGGGAGGTTCATAACATTGTATTGCAGACTGCTGGAATCATGCTGCATCATCAAAAATGCAGTAATACCTGTAATCATGCCAGTCAGGCAGTCAAAAATAAGTTATGCCAAAATGCTTGACTGATATATCCATACGCAGCAAAGTTATGGGGTAGCTAGCTAACTTTAGCTAAGCGTTAGTGGTGATGAAATTAACTTATGCTGCATGCTAACTGGGCTGGTCCTGCACAAAATTGACACAAGCACCACAGCCCCCATCCGGCTACGCCCCCATCGGCTAGCGCTAGCAAAATATCCAAGAGCTAGTGGCAGCAGGCCTCATCGAGCCCTTGGGCAGCCCCAGCCTTACCCGTGGCCAAGACTCCACCTGTCGACGCCTCAATGACACGACCAGAAAAGACTCCCTCCCTCGCATCAACAATGCTTTCGACCACATTGCTGGTTCCCGATGGTTCAGCTCCCTCAACCACCGCAATGGCTACTGGCAGATGGACCTGACCCCAGAAGCAAGGCCTAAGGTGATGTTCACTATTGACCAAGGTCTGTGGCAATTCACAGTCATTCCTTTCAGGCTCTGCAACGTGCCAGCCACCTTCGAGCGCCTCATGGAGAGGGTGTTAGCTAACGTGCCCCGATGCCACTGTGTCACATACTTGTGTAGTACAGAGCCAAAAGAACATTTACGAATGCTTACAGACTGCACTGTTGCTGAAACATCAAGCTTTTTATTTTAATTTGGCTTAGCTTCTGCATTTTTTTTTCTTGTTTGTTTGTTACATTCATGGATTTAGAGCTACAAAATTAGTAGCCAACTTTAAATATTATGTAATGCCCTTCAACTTTGGAACAGCTGTAAATAAACTGCAATACCTGCCTATTTGTATTGGACTGGTTCCTTGTCACAGATGTGTTGTCTTGGGACATATAAATAATTGGACCTGCGGGTCTTCTTGTTCAATTGAATCCAATTGAACAAGAAGACTTATGACAACTATCTCCTGAAACAAGCAGGACCTGAAGATGGCTGCAATACACGCCTGGCAGAGCATCACCACCTGGTGATGTCTATGAGTCACAGAATCCAAGCATTCATGGCATGTAAAGGAATACTGTATGTCCTAAATGTTATGGTGCCCTGAAATGGGGGGCTATGTATAAGTGCTGTCATTTCTACATGGTGAAACCAAAATGTTTAATACTCTTTAATAAAAATCTGCTCTTTAACCACATGTGAATTGTTTGCTTGCAAATCTATACAGTACAGATCCAAATCTATAAAACATATTTCCCAAAACATATTGATCTTACTGTACCAAATGGCAAGATAAGACATTTTCAATGTATTTAATTTCTGTAAAAAGAGATGAAAAGTTGTTTTTAGCTTTTGTGGAAACTGTATTTTCTCCCTGTGCTCATTAAAATGGGGGCAACTAATAGCAAAATGAAGGCTTTGTGAAGTAATTTTGTTTATAAAAAACAATACAAATATGCAACTGTAGTTCTGTTGGACTGCACGGTTTTGACTAATTAGCAATTCTACACTATATTTTTTGGGGTCAAAAATCAATCCTCAGTATAGCTAGAGCCAGTACACCCCTGGTTTTTTTGTACTTCAATTGATATGAAGTGTCAGGCTGCTACTTTTCCCCATGTGCTCGCAGTGACAACCAGAGAAATGGCAAGAGAAGTCTCACTGGCACAGTGCCTGTCACTACTGACTGTGATGGATTGTGAGCTTTAATGACCAAACAAGTGTACAGTAGGGGACAAAAGAACAAACACAGCTATTCACCATCAGACTGTAATTCCCACTGGATGTACTGCTTTGGACATACATACAAGGGTTCTATTTTATCGCATGAAATCATGAAATCATGAAATCATGAATTAAATGAAATCAATGAAATTGTGCATGTTTTAGGAAATAAATAAATAGATAAAACTATGCAGCGTTTCAAAAATTATGTTTATATAAAAAAAAATAGCTAATGGCATACCGATTAATACAGTCATTTAGGCTCCTTTTCTGTGCATAATTAACTAAAATTATGAAATGTACTGTATGTGTCACAAATATGACATATACATAGGGTGAAATTTTTTTTTTGTCTCCTACATTTCACGTCTCATGATGGAAAGTTATCAACACAGTCATTTTGAGTCCTCTAAAATTACTGTGAGTTACATTCCTTAACACTTCCTGAAAACTACACAAACATTGGGTCAATGATATTGGACTGCATGAAACACTCAGTCTTGAGTGACTCATTTCAATTTAATTAAAAAATATGAATCATACCTTCTGGTTCACTCATGATTAGACTGTGTGGCATATCTGTGGGAGATATATTTAAATTACTGTGTAACTGGAACTTGATAGCCTATTACGTATAAGTGTAGTTGTCAGGGTAATATATACTTCATCTGGGCTTAGATGGTGAAAGATGTTGGCTGACTGAAAGTGATACAGTCGATGAAGCAGCTCCAGGAGGTCAGTGAAAATGAAATGAAAATTATATTCCAGACTGATGCACTGAAGAAAAAAAAATATTGTAAGTAATATATTGCAGGATGAAACAAATTAACATACAGGTAATGAGTGCTGGGCAGTGCCCTCTACAAAACCAGTTAAGGAGGCCTATGTACTGTAGGCTGCTGAAGTACTTAACCCCATCCATGCCGCCCCCTTTTGGTTGAGTCCTTGACATCCCAAATTATTGTTGCGTTAATATTTCTAAGATAATAAAATTGAAAAGTAAAAAAAAAAACCAAGATGGCAATGCCCGGTTGTTAAAAAGACTCTCCGCTAGCAAGAACAGCACTTTAGATTCTTATCTGCCTCTTATTTGGAGAGCAGGGCAATGAAACAGCCCAAGCCCCCATGCCATGTTAACGGCTTACAAGGCTGACCAAGTTGAGACAATAAAAGGCATATTCTAACTATCCTTGATACCATTTCTCTACATCAAAAAATCTTGTTCCAATATAAGAACAAAAATATACAATTTTAAGTTGCATGAATGAACTTAGCTCACTTTTTTTGCACATTCGGCCAACATATTTCTGGTTTAGTAAACATATAAGTTTGTTTTAGGTGGCACGGATGGTGCAGTGGGTAGCACTGCCGCCTCACAGCAAAGAGGTCCTGGGTTCGAATCCCCGTCGGCCGGGGCCTCTCTGTGCGGAGTTTGCATGTTCTCCCCGTGTCTGCGTGGGTTTCTTCCGGGTACTCCGGTTTCCTCCCACAGTCCAAAGACATGCAGATTAGGCTGATTGGAGAGTCTAAATTGCCCGTAGGTGTGAGTGTGTGAGTGAATGGTGCGTGTGCCCTGCGATGGACTGGTGACCTGTCCAGGGTGTATTCCTGCCTTTCGCCCAATGTATGCTGGGATAGGCTCCAGCCCCCCTGCGACCCTGATCAGGATAAGCGGGTTCAGATAATGGATGGATGGATGGATGGATAAGTTTGTTTTGCAAACTATTCCATGTAGACACATTGATGGAACCAAATATCCCACCTGGTTATGAAGCTGAGAATGTTTTCTTACAAACATTGAAGTTTATTCCATTATCCTTATCCATTGCCGGGACTATACCTAAGCAAATGCCATCTTGAACTACTTGTTGTTGTTGTGTATATGCATCGCGAGGTCATTTCAGTGTGGAACTAATTCAGGTGATGGACAGTTTAGGAATATTGCTGCATTCACATAGCAGTGAGCATTTGCGTTGGACTTGCTGGAGATGAACCCGTAATTTTACTGGCTAACGGGCTAACGGGGCTCTGGTTAACCTAATTTTGAAATAAAGTTCAATTTTAAATGTGATGCAGGTTCGTTAGGGTGAGTAATCCTTTTTGGAGCTTTTTAAACACATTATGCATGCTTTATAAAACATACACTCATATATGTGAATAAAGCACATAGTTAATGGAATATGTGACTGACAGGTGTTTCTTGTTGCACAGATGTGTCCTGTTAGATTGATTGGTCAAACAATAAATAGTTCTGAATGTCTACTCTTGGTTTCAGCCTTGGGTTTTGCCTGTGAAGACTGAATTTGTGTTTGAAAAGATAAACTAACATGAAGACCAGAGAGCAGAGAGCAGGAACTTTGACCATGGAATGATTGTTGGTGCCAGACAGGGCGATACGAGTGTCTCCAAAACTGCCTTGTTAGTGAGAGAGGTTGACAGTAAGGATGACAGTAATGCAGATAACCACATTACAACAGTGGTATGCAGAAGAGCATCTCTGAGCACACTATACATCGACGCTCTCAGGTACAGGAGTTAATAAGTCTAAAATATATATATATGATTGTTTTTTGACAAACTCATGTATGTTTTTTACAACAATGTATGGCTGGGTTACTTTTATGATATTGCTCTTCTGGAGAAAACTATTGACAGAGCTCAATTTCAGCATGGTATGTAGCTGCAGATTGTAAGCAATGGGCTGCTATTTTTTGTGCATCACCTTTCTCTCCCTTCTTGTTGTAGGGGTGGAGGTGGGGTTTGGTCACTTGTAAGATTGTAATTGTCATTATGCCTACAGTACAGGAATCAAATGCATGAATATATCTAAGTGCACAAATATAAATTGTGACGTTCCATTTCACATTTCACAGAGTATTGAAAATGACTGTAGCTCATGTACTCAACAGTTTTTGCCCTGTAGCCAAGACTTCACAAGTCTGAGCTGTCCATTGTCTGACTATGGCTGTTCATTTTTCAGCTTCAGGACAGAACTGTCTTTGTCCCAGTGGAATAGGGTGGGCCAAGGTTGATCCAGGTTTTTAATGTTACAACAGGATAAGCACCCTCTTGCAATTCTCCTGATGCCTACACGTTTTGCATGAAAGATGTACTCCTGCTATGTTTGGGGCTGGCAGAACAAATGTGAGAAATAGTTACTGGCTCACAGGTGTGGGTATCAGCAGAGCAAATATGATTCAGTTGCAGTGCTACCTGTGTTGGGCAGATATCAAACTGACAATTCCACATGGGAGAAAAATAGGAAGGGGGTTGGGGGCAATTTAACATGATCAGAAAAAGTGACACTTATTCACCACTGTAGCAATACTAGAACTATTTGATGAGAGAGAATCATTTACATGGGAATAGGTATGTAGCTAGATAATTCCATGCAATTCAAAATTGTGCTATTGCAAATGTAAAAACAAGATGTGGTGAGTGGGATATTTGCTTTTCTGTTACTCTCATTGAGACTGTCTTTCACAACAGAACCATATCACAGTAAACATGTGTCTGCATGTGCAAACACAGCATGCTTTTTGTCTTTCGCTTCATTACATTGTTGCAGAAACCGCCACAGTCAAAGCACAACAGCTAATGATGAACGGAACTATGTGGGGAAAAGAATATCAGAGAGCAACATGGGATAATGTAAATATAGAGCAACACGGAATCAGGACATTTTTTGATGTCCTGGTAAATGGAGCAGCGGCACTAGGAGATAGCTCTAGAAGCCGCACAACACACTCTGCTGGTAGCTCTCAAAGGGGGAGTAGAGAATCTTTTTAATCACTGACCACAGGGCATCATAAATAAATAAATAACATTTATATATTTAAAAATGCATGTCATCTAATCCTACATCAGTTTCCCCCTTCTTCCCTCCATTGGAATTACATGGTACTGCATGTGGTGGAACGTATGTAGGAATAGATCCCATGCATTTTTAAATATGGCGGGTGGTCATAATTCTATAGGTCCTGATGCATCTGTCAAGATAGACGTCGTCATGAACAGCAGAACGTACCCAGATATTTCAATAACAAAACAATGCACCCGCCCTCCCAATGAGCTTACAAGATTTCCATTTTCATTTAGAAATTAAACTTTTTAATGCAATTCACTTATGATTATATGCTTATATAAGTACATGTATTATAGAATGAAATATTAAGTTTTTATATGCAATTGAAAGCATGTTTAATCGTGAAAGAATTGGTGTTTTAATGTTGTGGCTAATCTGTGTATTTTAGACTTAATTGCTGGCCAAAAAATAACAAAAACTGGGTTATTTTATTTCTGTAGGCCAGGGTTTTGAGGTTCTTCACATCACTCCAGTAGTCCAACCAAATCCCTTCACGTAGAGCGGATTGGACATGGCTCCATGTCTAAGCGCACGGCTGCTCTGATAAGAGACTTGCCTTCCTTGACTGAATGGGATCCGTGAAGGAACGAGGATAAAATGGAGAGAGTGTGTTTTGTACTACTCTTCTTGGTCAATTACAGATTGCGCGCTGTGGGCAGCATGGGGTGAGAGGCGCTGGGGAAGTATGTCATTATCAAAGACAGACTGGATACCCCAGCCTCTGTAAGCAGGTGCTTCAGAGGAATATTGATTAAACCACTGTAAAAGAAACACGCAGCACCAGATAAAGGCATTAGTGCCACTTGTTTGTTGGATCCGCACATTTTGCAGAACAAACTTAGAAAGGAACACAGGTCTGCCTCACATTGTGAGAAGTTTAGAATGCATACTGTGGCTGAAAATCATATGCAGTGAGCTCCATAATGTTTGGGACAAAGGCATATTTTTTATTGATTTGGCTTTGTATATCATAATATGACATTTGTAATTAAACAATTCACTCAATGTTTGATTACAAGATTCATTATACTAGATTCTTAGCTTTTTTTATAGGGTATCTTTATACATTTTGGTTTCAACATGCAAATTACAGCATTTTTATGCATAGCCCTTTCATTTCAGGGCACCATAAAGTTTGGTACAGATGGCTTCACAGCTGTTTCTCATTAGTGAGGTGTGTTCAATTCCCTAGGGCAGGGTATAAGGGAGCTTTTAGTATATAGTCTTGATTCTAGGCTTTTACTTGCCTTTGGAGTGTGTTTTTGGTGTTTGTCGACATGATGACCAGGGTTGTGCAAATGGAAGCAAAGAAGGCCATTATGAAAAAAAAAACTATAGTCCAAACCTTAGGTTCAACTCTGTCTGGTAAATGCCTCTACTAATTATAGAATACTCCTTACTTTTGGGGCACCAAAATCTACAGTCTTCTGAAGGGTATAAAATAGCCTCTTGTTTTTCTGCCAACGCGGATAAATGCGTCCAAACTAATTGAGAGGAACTTCATCACGCAGCAAGACAATGACCCAAAACACACCGCCAACACAGCAAAGGACTTAATTAGGGAGAAGAACTGGAAGGTTTTAGACTGGTCAAATCAATCACCAGACCTTAACCCAATTGAGCATTAATTTCACCTCCTGAAGAGGATATTGAAGACACTCTCTGTTCCAGTGCATTTGCTCACCTAAAAATTGTGTGGTCTGATAACAAAGGTGCTATGTTCCAAGTAGTTTAACACATCTAGGTGTAAATACCTGGAAATAAAAACTGAAATTCTGAACTTTTCCACTGTAGGACTGTAGGTGTGTGTATCTTTACCACAATTTTAATGACCCCTTTTTGTAAAATGTACTATTGTAAAATGTAGTAATGTAAGTTATTAATTTACTTACCTACTTGTACATTATTGTTACTATTTTGTTTAGTTTTCTAATTTAATTTCTACGCTCTGTACATACTCTTTTCCTTGCACACTATTGAATGCAAAGCACATGTTTAATATGTGCATTTATGCAATTTGCCCTTGTCGAAACTGCCAATGCTGTGTTTGGGAAGCCAATGTATATTGGAAAGATTGACTTATTCATTAATTAATTCATTATTAATTTAAGACAGTCACATAGTATGTTCATAGTTGTCTTGTTCACCCAACTTGCCATTATGCTATTGACTGGAGGGTTTTGTGTGGTCAATGAAGTCAAGCAGTTCACAAGCTTTTATCTGAAGAAATGTTCTCACAATGTTGGGAAAGGACGGCTGGGATACAACTGGAATACATCTGGGATATGTCTCACAAACTGATCTCATGTGGTTTATTTGTTTTTGTTTTCACCCTAAAAACTAAAAACTCAAAGGTGAGCAGACCATGTAATCAATCATTGAGTTGGACACCTCTTTTGGTCAAAATCATTTCTGCAATGCTGGTGACCTGACAAAATCATGTTTACCAGGAGCCTTTGCATAAATACTTCAGTGAAACAGAAATGACACAAAACAGCCAACATTCCCTCAATATGATGTTCTATTCACAGGTCTATACAATCAGTAAGTCTAGTCATTGAAGTGACATTTTACCATGGTATCTTTACTCACCTGATTATGATACTGATGATTAATCGCTGAGAATATAGTAATCACATAGCTGATTTATTTTCTTAGCTGATTCTTCATCACACTAACTGGTGGTAATTCATCACACATTGATGGGTCCAAGTTATACTTTCTATGGGCAGTCAAGTGGATAGAAACCATTATTCTGTTTTTAAAGATGCCTAAACATTCAAGGAAAAAATCTCATAATATATGGATACAGCAGTAACAAGATTTCATGAAAGCCTTTACCCTATGGTTACAAAATCAGCATTTCTCATACCTTTGCCCTCATATTTTTCATGTCAGGAGTTTTGTTATTTTGCTGCTGTGCTCTTTCATATCTATGATTTATGGTTTCTGTAACATGTTTATGTCCATCCATTACATTGTATTTCCTGGGGAAGCGCAATCTTGCATTATTAATGCAGCATGCTTTTGCATATCGGCACAGGTGATTTATTTCAGTTTCTGATTCCACCTTTACCAAGGTTGCCTTTGTGGAATTGTGCACAACACAATAGACAGATTTAAACTTAAGCAGCATAAAATCCTCTTTACATTGGCATTTGTGCTTTGAAGGCCTCAGGTTCATAAACATTTACACTATGCCTCAGTGTAGTGCAAGCCATGTGCTGTACATTTCTCTTCTTCACAAGGCACAGAATTAAGTAGGCCTAGAAAATTCTAGAGTGCTCATCATGCTTCAAAGTGCATTTTCAGTTACCAAACGGTTCCTCGGTGAAGACAGTTCATATCGTATGCTGAACAAATTTAATTAAAAGGAGGAAATCTGAGGAAAAGACGAGATTGAAAACCAATCAGTAACTCCACTGGGTTTACTGCTTAACCTTAGTTAATAAATTTAAGAGAGTTAAAACATTAAGTAACATAATTTTCTTCCAAGACAGCATAGCATATGTAATCAATTAATATCTTTAATAATAATAAAGGCTTTACATTTAGAAATATTATCCCAATATATTCCCCCAAAGGTATACACTCACTTTATTGGGAACACTATATTAATACTGGGTAGGGCCTCCCTTTGCTCAATTATTTGTGGCATGGATTTCACAAGATTCCTTTGGGATTCTGGATTCTGTTTCATGTTGACATGATTGCATCACACACATTAGTCAGTTGCATCTTCATGCAGTGAATCTCCCATTCTACCACATCCCAAAAGTGTTCTATTGGATTCAGATCTGGTGACTGGAAAGGCCACTGAAAATTACTTATTTCATGTTCATGAAACCAGTTTGGGATGAATTTTGCTTTGTGACATGGTGCATTATCATGCTGGAAGTAGCCATTTGAAGATGGATACATTGTGGCCATGAAGGGATGCACATGGCCAGCAACAATACCCAAAAAGCGTGTGGCATTGAAGCAATGATTGATTGGTATTAACGGGCCCAAAAAGTGCCAAGAACACATTCCCCACACCATTACACCACCGCCACCAGCCTGGACTGTTGACACAAGGAAGGTTGGATACATGGATTCATGCTGTTGGCCTGTGCCCACTGCAGCCTCAGCTTCCTGTTCTTGGCTGACAGAAGTGGAAACCAACATGGTCTTCTGCTGTTGTAACCCATCCGCCTCAGGGTTCGATGCGTTATGCACCGCAGTGGAGACTGAAAACTTTAATCCAATAAAAGAGATAAGGAGCTGTGTTTTTTTGTTTTTTTTAAATACACAAGGGAAAGTGCAAAAAGGAAGAGACTGTGATCTGCAAACCACAGACATAGCAAATGACTTGCCAGCGTTGCTTGTGTTAATAGACAAATTATATTCTAAGTCAGAAATCAGATTAATCTACCGCACCTTGCATGCTGAAATGAGTTGACAGGACACACTGGGTAAAACACCTTTTTTTTCACTGTGCAGTGTATTAAGGACATTTTGGCAATGTTGTAGAGTAGTCCTCCCCCCATTCAGATCAGCACCATAGCGCTGTATCATATCTAATGGTAAAGTCGCCTATTTAATAATACTGGCCAATCACGCAACAGTATTAAGTTTATGTTATAAATTCCACATGTATAGCAACTGCAGCCAATGAAAATTAATAAATAAATAAAATACACCAATTCTCTGATCATCGAGGATAAAGATCCAATTGCTCTTACAGCACTCATGCTCAGGAAAATGTAATTAATCCTAACAGGTACTTGTTTTGTCCAAGTATTCTGATCACAAGGACTTGTTGTAGACCTGTGAAATGCCATTGAGATTGTTTTTAAAATGAGTGCGATATTGAAGTTAAAATGTAGCTATTTTAAATGGAAGAGCCAAGCAGTGCTACCACACGCACTATAATTACCAAACTGTATGCTGCTTTGTAGCATGTGCTGTAGTGTAACATTGTAGCAGGATATTCTCCCTCTTCAAACCTGCTCACAGATGTGACAGTTTGATTGCTGCTCATGTTTCTGGGGTATTGGGCAATCTTTATGATATTTCTTGCAATGACCTTTGGACCTTTCAGTTGCTGTTTCCCTCTTGGTGGCAGAGAGAGAATACTCCAGGCAGTCAAGTACCTCTTGGTTACTGTGACAGTGCCAAACTGAAAATCAGTACCTTGACCTTGCATTGGGTTCTCTAGATGGCACTGCAAAATGTGATGAGGTTCTTAGAAGTCTAGAAGCAGGCAACTGGCAATCTCTGAGGGAATGAGCTAAGATGCATTATCAATGCCCCGTGCCCTTGGCAAAGATACACACTTGGTTACTCACTTGTTAATTAGGAAATAAGGATTTGTTTTTTGAAACAAGGATTTTAAATTTAGAAAGGATTTTGATTTAGAAATAAAGATTCCTTTTTAGAAATGTAGATTGCACCTCTGGGCCACTGTCACATGCCATACTGGAAAGGTATTTGTTTTCTGTGACATTTTCTCATTTCAAAAACGACTCTTTGGGGGCAAGATCAGTGAGACACATACCCATTTCAGACAATAATTTGAATGCGTTTGCTTCCGTGTCATCAGCAGGATTCTGTCTTTTTTAGCTCAGTCCAACTTCTCCAACTGCATCTGTCAGGTGTGTGTAATGCCAGCTATTTTAAAATTGCTGCATGTTTACAAATAGGAAATAGGCTTATTCTAGGTTGTCTCATCAGGGAAATGTTATAAACTGAGTCATAAAAATGCTCCACAAAAACTTTTGTCTTTATTTGTAGGTGAGTACCTTGCTTATTAAATCAATTTCAATTCTGTCCTCTCAATGTGACCTTAATTAGCCTGGTTAAGTAAATCATTTTTTAATGCTACATCAAGGTACATGATTAATTCATCTTGTATTAGTGATGTTGTACTGATATTTATGTCAATTAACTGAGTACAGTGTGCTTAAAAATAAAGTAACCAAACTAAAATATCAGTGTATAATAACCGTAAATAACCTTATGATTATGTAATGTTGTTTGTATGGGAGTGTGCATAACAGAATCATTTGTGCAGTCTATTGCAACATTTAGTTTGATCTTAGAAGAATCTTGATCTTTAAAACAGAATGCAAAAATAAATCATGAATATAATTTAAAAAGCAGAGTACTTAATGGTGCTAAGATATTATGAAATATAGTACTGTTACTGTGTGAATGCCTCTGTAAGATTTTTTTTATTTTGTATTTTTTTATTAACCATTGTTAAGTGGCAGACTCCAGATTCAATTTGGGACCACGGGTCTTATCCATGCACTTAACCTAATGAGCCACCCAGCATACCTCAAAATGTTTTAGTTGAATATCCTGTCCCCCACCAAGGACTGTTGTATTTCCAACGTGTGCTTACCTCAGTGTTTACCTCAAAATTGAATATTGAGACATCTGCCACATTATGTAAGGTTTCTAGAGCTCAAACCATGTACACAATATTTTCATTTCAATTGGGCTGCTTTAGTTGAAGGATATTACTCCCTGTAATATAATATTTCTTGATTTACAGTACATATTCTATGACAAAAAACAAAAAACAACAGTTTTGTGGACATTGTTTTAATGTTAATACATCTTTTCCAGAGTTTTGCATATAAATTCTAAATCATGTACATTTTACTGAAGTTGAATGTTCTGTCTCTCATTTTGAATGAATGAAATGCAGGGAAATGCATCGACAAGAAAGCTGTGACATGGTGCAGTTTGATTTCCTGCCTAATTTTAAGTCAGGAACTTACCAGCTGGTAGAAAGAGTTGACAAGGATTCCAGATAATTAAATTCTAATGGATTAAAAACCTGTTTACCATGGTCTGCTTCAGATATTTAAAATTAACTACTCAGCCTCAGGGCCAGATTTATTTTTTCTTTTATAGACTGTGACTGTCACTATAAGGTCACAATATCTATATGGGATTTACTAATTGGTAGCAATAGGTCAAAATTACTATTAGGATGTAATTTGCGTGGATTGGGTCACCCTGCAACTTTCCTGTTGATGGATGAGTAAATATGTTCATGCATGGGTATACCTGGAGGGCAGGTACTAAAACACAGTGGATATTATTGAAATTAGGCAAAATAAGTATTCCGTCTGATTTACTAAAGCAGGCATTAATTTTGACTGCCTTCTTTGCGTGAGAAATTTTAGAACTCCTGAAAGCAGGCGGTATTTTTTATGCATGGAAATAACCTATAGCTCACATGCATGCTGCAGGATGAACTAGCTAGCAGTTTGTATAAAAACGCAGTTATGATTTTAAAGAACTCATATATAACTTGTATATAATCAATTGTGAATACAGTATTTTCACATTACAAGTTCATTTGTATCTATTCTTTCTGCACCCCCATGACTTTCTCATTTTGCAGGGATTTTTTCCACCTGTTGTTCTATCGGTGTTCTTTCCTTACTTTTTCCCACATAACATTTTCTTTTATACGCTGCCAAACATAATGCTACCTTTCCTTTATATCCAAAGCCTACTGTTCATTTTATTACAGGCTTACCTATAAGAATTCAATTTAATTATGCTATGTCACTCCAAAGTTCTCCATTCCTGTTGCAGTCCTATGCTGTAATACTATACCGGGATGACGTGGAGATCCAAAATCTGGACGACTCGAAACAAGTAGATCTGATCCCGACATCCAGAGCGTCAGTGATGCTTGTGTCATTAATGTGTTGGTATCTGTAACCTCAAACGAGTGGCAATGGAGTGAATGTTTTTGCATTGTGACTGTTTCCTTTCTAAATCTGGCCCTCAGTGTTGAAATCGAGTGCTAAAAATATTGCAGTTTTGTTTCAAGAAAAAAGGTAATTTGTTCTGGAATAAATCAGGCCAGTGCTTATGGATCAGGGGGTTTAAATAAAAATAATCTCTAGCAATAGCAAGTCAATTCCTGAACATCCTGAACTCCATGCATTTGGAAGTTATGTGGTGTGCAGTAGTGCATCTTCTGCTCCTTAGATCAAATCCTGACCACACGGGGCCAACTGCGGGTAAAAGTCTGGTGACACAGTACACCAAATAATACTTCCAATACCTATCAATGAAAATTGGAGGTGTGTGCATATAAATAAACATACTTAGTAAAATTCCTTAGGATTAGCTTTTTTTACCATACGAGTAGGACCAGTGGGTTTGAAAACCACTGCGCTAAGGAACCGCTGCAACTCTGATAAAACCCTTTTCAGTATTAAAAAAAGAAATGAAACATTGAAATATGTAAATGATTATGTCACTGCTGACTGAAACATAGGGAACGTCATGTATTCCAGGCTGGGGAGCAAAATATAAAAAGATTTGAGGATTTGAAACATAAATGAGTGAGTTGATTACAAGAAGATTCTCAAGGTTCATACTATGAATATTGATGAAGGAAACCTGGTGTTGATATGAAAAAAAGCAGTGTTATTAACAAAATAGAAGCAATTACTTTTTTGTTGACAGATTATGGGTGCCAAGGGCACAGAACAAAAACATCAGCTCTGAGATCTTAATGTTTGATATATGAAATTCATGAAACGGAAGAACAGTTCAGAAGGAATGTCATATAGTAAGCTTGGTACTTTAGGACAAGACACAATGGAAGGAAGAGAAGGACAGAAAGCAAGTGCAAGAAGAACAGATAGACCCACAACATTGCAGTGAAATAAGAGGTATTTTAAATATTGCATAATAAAAAGAATTAACTGTGATTAAAGTTATTGCAGAATTAATTACCTTTGAGTTTTCCAGAAGGATCACCAGTTGACTGTGCATTGCAGTGGCACTAATATATAATTCCAATAGTCATTATTAATTCAGGGGAGGCCTATACAATGCAATCATATTTTCTGCCCAATAAATTTGGTCAATTTCCAGTCTATGTATTGATCACCCTCTAATGTGATTATTTATGGACAAAATATTCTTAGAAATATAATGTTTGTTATTTGATAGCTGACCAAATATGCTAACAGGAAATATGTTGTCTGCTGCAACTAAACACGAACTGCATCATCCACAAAAAAAAAGTTCACTAGCTCATTGCCGAAAGGAAATATGGCTATTAACTAATGTTAGCTCACTAAATAATAGTAAGCCATTTATAGAAGTTTTATGCTGTATTCCAGACATTCCTGAAACTGAATGTAACCCTTCCAATTTCGAACTGAAGCATAGAAAGATATTTTGTTGAGTTGCCAAAATCAGCTGGTATGTCTCATTCTTGGAGCCAAAAAAATTACATAGAAAATTATTACAGACCTCAAGCTATATGTAGTTTACAGAGAATATCAGTGTACTGAATATATTTTAGCATCACAGGTGTTCCATGTCTAAGTATATTCCTCTATGCTTGTGGTACTTCCTGTTGTTTTACGGAGAAAATTATAGACAGTAAACATTTGATCATTCTCTCCTCACTTATGCATTGTTCTATTTAAATAAAGCGTATTTAAAACGATATAAAATACTTGTATTTAAAACTATAAAATGGTTTTGTGAAGTACAGTAACGTTACACCGAGATATTAATAGCCTTAAGTGCTTTAATGTATTGTTAGTTTGCTAGCAAACGTTACTATGTAATGTTTTGAAATGGTTGTGTGTAAACAGACAACTCTCAATTGTCTGTAATCTTTTCCTGTAGTGGCTTGCTATCACCAGCACAAAACAGGGAAGCTGTGAATAATACACTAATTTAAGCCTAGTTTAAAACCTTGAATCTAACCAAGATAATAGAAAATAATCAAAAGCGGATGTAGCCATCTGCCCAGCTTCTCGATTTAGATCAGAACTTAACCAATATATGTAATCATAGCAACATGCGTTTTATTTTGAGGGTGAATTGGCCAGGACTATAATTTATAATATAATTAATTATTTTACCTTTGGTAATAGACCATGGTAAAGGCAGAATAATCAACTCCGAGGTGGCAACCATTCGCCCCCACATCGTGCGGTAAAAAAGCATTTTGTCCGTTTAATGTCCATCTTGTTGTGGATTATTTCTTATATAACTACCCTTTATAATTCCAAGAATGTCTATATACATCCCAGCAATATTGCACATATGATGATCATGAATAATTATAGCATACATGGATAGGACTCCTTTAAGATACATTTTCCTCTGCAATATCATGCAGAACAATTATAGCACCATACGGAACATGTTGGTGGTTCTGGTGATGAACAAGAGAATGGCTGACTCCTGAACTGTTCCCATGGCAACAGGCACACACATGTCCTAAATCCAGGGCAGATGCTGTAAAATTGTCCAAACAACCCCCAGACAGGCTTTGTGGCTACACTGCATAAATCACTCTCAGTGATAGCCTGGGGAGATTTCAGTTTACTCGGAACAGAGAATGCAATATAAACTTTTTTATTTGGAGTCTTTTCTTGAAATAATGGGATTCACTGTGGGGTGCAAAAATGTGGGCACCCCTGGTTTAAATGTCTGTTACAATGAATCTGTATGTGATCAAAAAGCAGATCTGAACCCTATATAGTGCAGAGTTAAAAATGAGAAATTAAAACAATATTGCCTTTTTTTTGCTTTTTTTTTTTACTGTTTATAAATATTAAAAAGGAACTTGCACAAGTTTGGGAACCCTTTTGGATTATTCCTGACCCAGGTGATTTGCTTCAATATTCTGAAGTAACTCCATGTCTTCTAAAGTGGCTGTTGTTCTGTCTGGTCAACTGTTAGCTTCCTCTGAACAGTTGTCCAAGGATTTCAGAATGAAGATATTTCCACCAAGAAGGAGAGGGCTACAAAAACTCTCTCAATGTTTCAAACTACCTATTTCTACAGTCAGAAACACTATTAGAAAATGGAAAACAAATGGAAGTTGAAGTCAAGGCAAAGTCTGGAAGACCAAGAAGTCTGATAGAATGGCCCGAGACCCAAGAACTGGTGAGAAATGCTCAGAGAAACCCACACATCACTGCAAAAAAGCTGCAAAAAACCGAAAACAAAATGTATGCCAAATAAGGTATATTTTGTCAAAAAAAGGGGGAAGCCTTTGTAGAGAAGAAATCCTTGCCAACTGTGAAGCAAGGAGGTGGATCCATTATGCATTGGGGTTGTGTGGTGGCTGGGAGCACAGGGAATATTCTGTGAGTGGAAGAAAGAATGGATTCCACCAAAATATCAATAGCCAGAAATTCTAGAGGTTAATGTTCAACGGCCAGTCCAGACATTGAAGTTGAAGAGAGGTTGGGTATTCCAGCAGCACAATGATCCAAAACATACCTCGAAATGAACCATGAAGTACCCCCAGGAAAGATGGATGAAGGTTTTGGAATAGCCACCACACTCCCCAGACTTGAAAATGATTGATAATCCGTGGAAAGATCTCAAAGATGCCATACATTACATTACATTATTGGCATTTGGCAGACGCTCTTATCCAGAGCGATGTACAACAAAGTGCATTCCCATAACCAGGGATAAGTTCGCTGAAAGACCCTAGAGGGAAGTACAATTTCAACTGCTACCTGTACAACAAAGATAAGGATGAGGGCCCTTTTTTTTTCTTTTTTTTGAGAACAAAGAAACAAACAAACAGAGCAAAAGTGACCAAAGTTAACTATCCAAACACTGCTTACCTAGCCAACTAAAAATTCCGATACACAAAGCAAGTCACAGAGACAACAATTAAGGTTCACAGGGAGGTAGGGAGGGATGGGGAGAGGTGCTGCTTGAAGAGGTGTGTCTTCAGCTTGCGCTTGAAGGTGGGGAGAGATTCTACAGTTCTGACCTCAACGGGGAGTTCGTTCCACCACCGTGGAGCTAGAACAGACAGTAGTCGTGAGCGTGATGTGGAGGTTCAGAGAGGGGGAGGTGCCAAGCGGCCTGTGGAGGCTGAACGAAGAGGTCTGGCAGGGGTGTAGGGTCTGATGATTTCTTGTAGATAAGCTGGGGAAGACCCTTTAACAGCTTGGAAGGCTAGCACCAATGTTTTGAATTTGATGCGAGCCATGACAGGCAGCCAGTGGAGGGAAGTAAGCAGGGGGGTGACCTGTGAGTATTTGGGAAGGTTGAAGACCAGACGAGCTGCTGCATTCTGGATGCAACGTACATGCAAGGAGGCTGAATAATATTTCTGAGCAGTGTTCTGCCAGAAAGAATGGGGAGAAATTCCTAAACCTAAAACTAAGCTGGCTACAGGAAGTGTTTACAAGCTGTGATAGTTGTGTTGGGAGTTCCTTTTGCACAGGGCCTTTTGCCTTTTTTTCATTATTTTCAAATTGTAAAAAATTAAAATTAAAATTAATCTTGCTTTAAAATTTGAAGAAATGTGTCATGTGTACATTGTACCATTTAGAGGTCAGGTTTGTTTCTGTTCACTTAGATATTACTTTGAAAAGGCTTTTTGACCAGGGGTGCCCGGATGTTTGCACACTACTGTAGCAGAGACTACTCCTGCAGAGATAATGGAGGAAATCTGACTCATTTCAGAAAATGAAAGTTGTACAGGAAAATATTGTACTTTATGAAATCCCACATTAAAAAACAAGGTTTTCGGAAGTTACAAGGCTCAGCATCTGAAGCAAAGTAACAATTATTACTTACTATGGTCTTAACTTGGACAGCAGCAATACTGATCCGCTATACATGAATGCATGGTACTGCATTAATTTACAGCGCCAGATACATTTTTTTGGGGGGGAACTAAATTAAATCTGTTTAGTGAGATAGTGATTGCTTTATTTTGCTTTATTAGTTTGCTTGTGTCACTGTCCAAATACTTAGCCTGCACTGTATACTTTTGCAATTCTGTTTCAATGCAAAAAAACATAAAAAATGGTTGAATCCTTCCTCAGATTGCTATGATTCACCTGCAAACAGCGTGGCCTGAACCAAGCTGCCGTCCAGCAGCTGAGTCATTGCATTGAAGGATTATGTTTCATACACATGGCAGGTATAGGCAGTAAAACACAGACAACCCCAGTGAAGCCCATCCTCTCGCAGCAATGCTAAAGGCAATTATGCACCTCCTATAAGATTGTTCCGAAACGTTTGCACTTCGACAGCCTGGATCAAGTACCAACAGGTGCATCAGCCCACTCAAACAGCATCTCAATAGGATGAGCTACCCTGGTGCATAACTGTGCTTTTGTTATGTCTGTAGTCAGTGCAGGTGGATACACACGCAATGGCAACTCCTCTGAGCATTAACCTTTTTGGATTTTTTCTATATTTATCTTTGCCGACATGTTGATAAATTCCATTACTTTAATTATTAATTATAATTGAAACTGAGACACAAAACCAGTGCAAATGAGGCTGAACTTGTAATTTCTGAGCAATGATGCAGTTATTTACATGACTCTATCCATATTCATTTATTAAGCTGTTAAGTAATTTCAGAAGGTAATAATCAAATAAACCAAAAACAGGATCTTGAGAGCATCTTGGCTTACTGAAAGACCTAGAAATACTTGGCAAGGTATAACAATTACCTGTCTGCAGTCGAAAAAAAAATACATAACGAACCTACATACATCATGTTCTCAAAATGTCAATAAAATATAAATTAACTGTAAATTAAATACTCTAAACAGCAACAGGATCTCATGAAAATTGTTTTTTTCTCTGTCAGTTTTCCAAAAGACATAGGATTATTTCTTAATGTTACCTGTCTTGTATAAAAGTTATACAAGTTATTATGATAACTATTGTGTTCGTTTTCTACGATATTTTATGCAGATATTTTATGCTCATGCATGTTTTCCTCATAATTGTTGACAACATTGCTGACAGTGCATCAATTGGTATTCATGGATATACTGTACACTTGAATGCATCATGACATGGAAAGCCTCTAATACCTATGCATACATATTATGCCCATGACAGATTAATTTAAAATGAATGTGGAATATTACTGTGCATGTCAATTATTCAAAATTATAATACAGTTATTATGCATTATGGTAGCAAATTATACATGTTCTCATTTCCTCTTGTTAGTGCTTAGATGTTTCTCATTATTCTTCTGCCACTTTTTGCTTGTTGCTTAACTTTTTAAAATTATCACATCTCGACTGTCAAAGTCTTATTGGCAGTTTTCAACACAATGCATACCGAAAAGGGTATCCTCCAAGGGTATCCTCAGGTGCAGCATTGGCATTAATTCAAGAGAGGAAAATTGTGACCACTTATGAACAGAGAAATAGCTGGAGACATGGCCAAGTCTTGATGCAAACCGAAATGTCAAATTCATGTTTTTTACAGGCGACTGTAAGCTACTATGCAACTTGTGCCTGAGACTTACAAGATATTTTGTAGATTTAAATGGGCTGACCATATGAAAGATCTGTATTCGCCAATTTGTGGGCTTGACAAAAAAATAACGCTTAAGATAGGGCTATTTCATCAATACCTATGTCGACTTTGATGATGCCAATGATAATCTCCTTTACTCCACTGGTAGTGGAGTAAAGGAGGGGGAGTGAAAAATAATGAGATGCACCCCATGTCGTTGAGCCAGTGATCCTCACTCCTGATCATGCAGAGCAGCATGGTCAGTTGGCTTCTGTCGTTACTCAGAACTTGAGTCGCACAGCAATTGATCAGTTAAAGCAGTTTATTACATAATTAAGTCAGGTCACCTGGCTTCATGGATTTGAATCAGTTGCTGATCATGAAGAAAAAACAAAGCAGACTCTGTGGCTCTCCAGGACCAGGATTGAGTATCACCACAGTTGAGAGAAAAATACATCCACATAACACAGAGGTGTCCAATGATGCTGTGTAACATATGGTAGAAAGATGCAGGAACATTACATTAATCTTAATGTTTTATGCTGTACTTTACAGCAATTTTCATGTACACTACAAAAAAAAAGAAATAAATTGTATAAACAACTGGTGTGCAGGGGAATTCATGTTTGATGCAAGGAAAACATGTTAATTGAACAGCATGTGCATTGAAATGGCATAGCATGTTCATTTTCTTCCTTTCTCAGTGTGTGCGTGTGTGTATGGTGGCCCGTATTGCGTTCTGATAAGGATGTTGTTCTCACTGGTCAGTTACATGTATGTTTAAGCTGACAAAAGGCAAACAGTGGCTTCTCTCCTTCTGTTCTCAGGGTTTCTATGGAGCCTGAATGTGCAGAGGCCCCATGGGGACAGAAGACAGTATATTGATTCAGGCAGAGAATAAATTCAGTTTTGAAATGAAAATGAAATGAAATATGAGCAAATTATGAAAAGTATGAAAACAATGTATTGATGGACAATAAACATTTGTATGTACAAAAGTATACAGAGTCCAACAGTGATCATTGACCAGAAACCATAGTGCCTGATTAACTCATACATTCCAATGCTGATATACTGTATCCCCCTGATGAGGTCAGGTAGAGAATGAATTTCAAAGCATACACAATTCAGCAATTCCCCCTTTGACCCTCCAATAAGAGGTGGTCACAAAGTAAAAAGTTTAAAATAGTATCTTAAAAACCTTCCAATACCACAGACCTATCAGGTTTCCGGTTATACCACTGTTCACATACATGTACATGTACAATATAAAAATCACAGTTCAACACACATAAGAGAGGTTGTATTGCCATTTGTGGAGACACATAATCAGCGCCAGATACATTTCACAAGTGATGTTAAGCTTGATAAAAATAGTAACAGCAACAAAAAGGAGATTGAGACAACATCAATGAAATACAAGACTAGGGTCTTATCATTTGCACTCTTAATTGTTCACATACATAACAACATCAGGGGTAGTAGGGAGGGCAAAATGGAGCTTTAGAATGGAATGACCGCAGTGCATGTGAACTCGACAATATACATTCACCGAGCACTTTATTAGGAGCATTTTAACTTTATTACACCTACTTATTCATGCGAGTAACTAATCAGCCAACAGTGCAATGCATATTTTCATGTAGATACGGGTCAGGAGCTTCAGTTAGTGTTCACATCAACCATCAGAATGTGGAAAAAATGTGACCTAAATGATGTGGAATGATTGTTGGTGGCAGACAGGGAGGTTTCAGTATCTCAGCAACTGCTGATCTCCTGGGATTTTCACATGCACTAGTCTCTAGAGTTTGCAAAGAATGGTGCAAAAAAACAAAAAAAGTGCAGTGAGCAGCAGTTCTGCAGACAGAGGAGAGAGACATCAGAGGAGAATGGCCAGACTGGTCAAAGCTGACAGGAAGGTGACAGTAACACAAATAACCACACA
The DNA here is from genome assembly GCF_963514075.1 of Conger conger. Taxonomy (NCBI): domain Eukaryota; kingdom Metazoa; phylum Chordata; class Actinopteri; order Anguilliformes; family Congridae; genus Conger; species Conger conger. The sequence goes on from NC_083762.1 coordinate 29,972,654, forward strand.
TTAAAACAATGCAGTATGCAGAAGAGCATCTCTGAACACAAAACGCATCATAACTCTGAGTGGATAGGCTACAGCAGTAGAAGTCTAAAAAATAAGTCAAATAAATACCCAATCAAGTGCTTGGTGAGTGTATATACGTCATTCTTACAATAATGACGCTAAATCTTCAGAGGTTTAAGGAAAAGTCCAAGTTACAGGCATTCATGAGTTTTGTTGGTGCTTTTCAGATGATGAACACAAAGAGAGTGTTTAATTTTAACATGCAATTAGCTGCCTGAAGGTGTTCATGCCCTTCACCACACTTATTAAATTATCTTGGGCTGATGAGAAGTCATCATGTGATGTTTAATGTGTTAATGATCCTGTCAGATCCACTCAGCATTCTTTACTTGAGATTTTAATTATGAATTTATAAGATCACACCATGAGTGCTGTTTTATTATTTTGTTCTGAGATTTATAGGTAGTTATTTATCACCTAAATAATTTCCCTTCAAGAGTAAGGCTTAGATAAAACCACTTTGTGGTTACATTTTAAGTAATGTGTTCAACCGAGCCCTTTTTGCTTCTTGTATGAATGTAAGTATGTATGTATGTATGTACAGTAGGTATGTATGCATTTCATTATGTGTTTATAGGTGCTAAACAGATGGAAATGTGGTCAATTTAAACAAAGTTCATCTCATAAAGTCTTTATATAGCATATATAATGTCTTCATAAACACGGCACAGTGGCTTCATAAATCATACATAAGTAAATGTCACACTTCATAAAGAGTGATATAACTTATTATGCAACATGTAATGTCAAATGTGACATAACTTATTATGCAACATGTTATGTCAAATATGACATAACCTAAAATTTCTGAAATAATTGCTAAACATTATAAAAGGTGACATATAGTCCCCTCCAAAAGTATTGGAACATCAACACCAATTTCATTGTTTTTGCACTGAATACATTTGGGGTTGAGATAAAAAGATGAACAGGATACAAGATTCAGAATTTCAGCTTTTATTTCCTGGTATTTACACCTAGAACTACTTCCATTTTTTCGGTGAGCAAAAGTATTGGAACAGAGAGTATTTAAGTAAATGAAAGTAAATTACATTTTGCAGCATATCCCTTGCTTGCAATAACTGCATCAAGCCTGCAACCCATTGACATCACCAAACTGTTGAATTCTTTTTTTGTCATGCTTTTCCAGGCTTTTAGTTGTTGTTTAGTTGTTTTTGGGGGGCTTTTCCCCTCACTCTCCTATTCAGGAGGTGAAATGCATGCTCAATTGGGTTAAGGTCTGGTGATTCACTTCATTCATTCATTCATTATCCTAACACGCTTATCCTGAACAGGGTCGCAGGGGGGGTGGAGCCTATCCCAGCATACATTGGGCGAAAGGCAGGAATACACCCTGGACAGGTCGCCAGTCCATCGCAGGGCACACACACCATTCACTCACACACTCATACACTCATACCTACGGGCAATTTAGACTCGCAGCCTAACATGCATGTCTTTGGACTGTGGGAGGAAACCGGAGTACCCGGAGGAAACCCACACAGACACGGGGAGAACATGCAAACTCCGCACAGAGAGGCCCCGGCCGACATGGATTCGAACCCAGGACCTCCTTGCTGTGAGGCGGCAGTGCTACCCACTGCACCATCCGTGCTGCCGGTGATTCACTTGGCCAGACTAAAACTTACTCTTTCTCTCTCATGAAGTCCTTTGTTGTGTTGGCAGTGTGTTTTGGGTCATTGTCTCACCGCATGATGAAGTTACTCCCAATTAGTTTGGATGCATTTCTCCGTAAGTTGGCAGACAGAATGTTTTTGTAGACTTCTGAAGTCATCCTGCTGCTACCATCATGAGTTACTTCATCAATAAAGATAAGTGAGCCCACTCCTGAAGCAGCCATGCAAGCCCAAGCCATGACACTTCCTCCACCGTGCTCCACAGATGAGCTTGTATGTTTTGGATCATCAGCAGATCCCTTCTTTCTCCACACTTCAACCTTTCAATTAACTTGGATAGAGGTTAATATTGGTCTCATCAGTCCATAAAAATTTGTTCCAGAAACTTTTGTGGCTCATCTCTGTCGCTAAATATCAAACAGGTCTCCATAAAATCAAGAACACAAGGGATTACAACAACAAATTTCTTATTAGTTCTTTGCCACATTGTTAGCTTTCTAGCACTCGCCACCTCCATCATGAGTGGAAAATTAGTGTAATGTTAACTAGGGTTGCCAACCCTATGAAACTTCCCTAATTAATATCCTGGAATGGTAAAACTCAAAGCACCACGTGGCTAACTGAGTATTATCTTCTGTTTAAAGTGTATATGCGTGTCGATTTCCATCCAGAAATCTACTAAATTAATAGAATAGGCTATTAATTCTGTACATTTGTATGCTTGGTCAAAAAAAAAAAAAAAAAAAAAAAATATATATATATATATATATATATATATATATACCCATCCCCAGCTACAGCCCTGATTTGCCTTGTTTGATGTTTAGTATTTCACACGTGGAGTGAAATATTAAACTTGTGTGGGAATGTTCTAAGGAAAAATGACTCAATATTTGAGTATAAAACACAAGATAAACAAAATATTTGCTTCAAACCTTTGCCCATTTAGAAACCTAGATACAAGTGTGCAAGATGAGTGTAAGACCTGGTGAAAGGTTTGACTAAGGGCAATGTTTTCAATGGTCATTTACGCACCATCACCTCTGAGCAAGCATCAAACCTGCTGTGCTGAAAGACAACTCCCTGGTGAGAGTGGATCTGAATTCATTACACCATCCGGGCAGTTACAGCTCTCACACAAGCTTATTATGTGCAAGATGAGCCTTGTTATATCGCTCAGATATGTAGGGAAAATATTGATAATCTCTGAATACCAGGGTGGGGGAGTTGAGTCAGGCTCTACGAACAGGCCCTAAGGAAAGCACATCACAAGTGTTCACAAACATTCCTGCATCTTAATTACACACAGTGGACCAGTCTGAAAGAGTTGCACATCTGCTTCAGAAATATTTAAGGTGGGTCAAAATTGCTAAGACGGCTGTGGAGTATACATTTCTCATCCCATTATTACGATGTTGTTGGGAATGCGGTTGTACTCTTTGAATATTTATATTCTTCAGCTATTTTAAAGGGCTGCCCGCACACCATTCATGGCATTCCATATTACATATCATTGGTATGTATTTCCTGCTCTTCCCCATTATACAGCCTGGACTGTAGTTATGCATTTCTGCTGCAGTGCACCTGGTGTGTGGGTGGCATAGCAGCAAACTGCAAATTCCAAAATAAAAAATTCATAAAGAAAAAAATGTGTGTATAGAGTAGTAGAGGCTTGAGTTATGCCAATGATAGTCAAAGAATCCATTATCAGGCCAAGAAATAAGAACACCTGCATTACATTCCATTGCAACAATTAGTCACAAGCTCTTATCCAGAGTGACCAGGGACAAGTGCACTGAAAAGCACTATGGTTCCAAGTGCTAGAGTGATCACATAGATAAAAACTTTAACCCTTGTAGATTAATCAGATAAACTGACCAAGAAGTAGCAATACCACAGTTTTCGCAACTAGAACATTAAGAATAGTGAAAACAATTATACATCAGTGTGATAATTACAGACTATAATATACAACATACATGGCGAATTAGAAATTACAGGGAGGTAGGGAGGGGAGGGTAAAGATGCAGACTGAAAAGGTGCGTCATCAGTCTGCTCTTGAAGGTGGCCGAAGTCTCTGATGTTCTGACTTCTACCATACCCAATATCGGTTGTTTCTGAAACTGCATTGTAAGACATGATTAACTATAACTATCACAGTAGAACATTTTATTAAATGTATTTCCAACAGAACGTTGAATACTGTAGTAATCACAAAAAGAAGGGGGGGGGGGGGGGTGCTTATACCATATATATTTAGAGAGAGAAATAGCTGGAGGAGAAAATTCAAATTTTGGGCTTATTAAGATGCTTGACTGCTGTATCTAGCCAGGCAGCCAGCCGTTCAGTCTGCATATTATATTTTAAATTGTAACACTATTCCCAAAGTAAGTATGCTTGAGGTCAGGTCTTGAAGTCCCATCCCTTGACTTTCAATAAGGAATGGAACTTTCAATGTGAAACAGATACAGCTACAAGATCTATGTTCCAGGAAAGGAACTGCAAGTTCATTTTTGTAAAAATTGAGCTTCAACAGCTACTCAAAGGTGCTAGTTAATTAGTTGATTCTGATGCAATAGCACATTAACATACAGTGCAGTGCAGAAGCATTTAGAAAGTAACAATTTTTCACCAGGTAGCACATGGTCATGTCTATGCATATTTTTGTTCTTGTATTGGAACATGACATTTTGATGTAGATAAATGGTAACAAGGATTGTCAGAATATACCTTTTATTGTCTCAGTCTCTGACTCGGTCCACGTTGTAAGCCGTTCATATGGTATGGGGGAACCTGCTGTTTTATTGCCCTTCTTTGCAAATAAGAGGTAGATAAATGAAAAGTGCTGTTCTCACAAGCAAAGAGTCACCATTTTGTGGTTTTATTACTTTGCAGTTTTTAATATCTTATATATTATGAAATATAAATCCATCCATCCATTATCTTAACCCGCTTATCCTGAACAGGGTTGCAGGGGGGCTGGAGCCTATCCCAGCATACATTGGGCAAAAGGCAGGAATACACCCTGGGCAGGTCGCCAGTCCATCACAGGGCACACACAACATTCACTCACACACTCATACCCACAGGCAATTTAGACTCTCCAATCAGCCTAACCTGCATTTATTTGGGAGGTGGGAGGAAAACCGGAGTACCTGGAGGAAACCCGGAGAGGCCCTGGTTGACCGGGATTCAAACCCAGGACCTCCTTGCTGTGGGGCAGCAGTGCTACCCACTGCACCATCCATGCCATCCTGAAATATAAATATGAACTCTAATTTGGGACATCAACATCTCAATGGCGTTGTAGGGCTCCTCGCACGGGCCGCCAAATAACGTAGGGATTTTACTCTCTACGAAACCGGGGCGCCGTTAATGTTATGTAGCAGTATAACTGCAAAAAGTAATCAGTCTCATAAAATTACTGTTATCAGAAATATCCAACCACAAATTTAGTATTTTAATTAAGAATTAAAATTAACAATATTAATGATTGAACATACCGATAACCTGAAGGTTGGAAGTTCTTCGAAAGACTGCTTTAACTCGGCTCTCATGTCTATGTAATTCCAAAACGGACACCGGGGTTTAATAAAATGTATTTATTAAACAAACGTAAAACACAGAACAGATAAACTAACGGGAAGTTAGTAAGGAAATTTAGTTGGGTATGTGAGCGTGTGCCTGTGTGTGGGCGTGCGTGTCACTTGAACAAAGGAAAGTAAAGTGGGTGTGTTAGTTATTGTTAGCTGTGAGAAGACTACTTGCGTAGTTTACTCAATATATGCGCAAAAGACGGCGAATCAATTTACGTACATATATAGCTAACAAAATACATTCCAATGATAACACGGCAAATATGGAAACACTGATTCACAAAAACAGTTAGACTAAACTAAACACTGGCTATGCCTGAATGTTTGTCGTCTTACTGAGTCCATACACATTTCTGGATCCAAAAGAAGTGCTGTCCTTGTAGAAGCGGCGATGGTAATGTGAATGTACTGGAGAGATGCGCAGGCTGGGGCATCATATGGTCCACTCGGTTGCTGGAAGGATGTTCGCTTGTCCTTTTTCCAGGTGGAAAAGTTTGTTGCTGTTGTTCGTTGGTGAGCCTTGCAGGAGTAAACTGATGTAGCGTTCCGCGTACACCAGTTTCAACTCGCTATAGGCCACGAAGTTACCGCGAGGTAACTAGGTGTGTCCGTAGGCCTGGTAGTGCGCTGTGCAGCATTCAGCCTCTGTCTGAGTCTCGGAGCAGATGAGCCGAAGCGAATGGCCAAAAATGGTGCGTCGAGGAAGGGAATGAAGAAAGGGAAGAGAAGAGAAGAAGCAGAGGAGGAGAGAGAGATCCCAAGAACGTGTCTTGCTCTTATACGGGAAAGTTTATTGCTCCCGCCATTACGGGATTGGCTGAACCAAGCTAGACGTCATGCGGGGTGGACGTCGCGGAATTGTCCTGTGGGATTGTGGGAGTTGTGGTTCCTGCAGCGTGGATAGGGTTAACCATGGATGACCAGAGTTGGGCCACTATAACAATATTTATTGTATTAATTTTGATCATGGTCCATTTCAAAAGTCCAACTTTACTATGGCTTCAAAGAAAGTCGTTTTCCCCCATTTCAAAATCTTTGACTTGAAATTTCCCAAAGGTTGGCAAAAAAAAACTAACAAAACAAAAACAAAACAAAACAAATATTGCAAGGTTGAAGTTCATTCAGTGTTGGTGAGGCCCAAGATGAGCTCTTTTCTCGGGGCCTAAAACACTGGCAGCAGCCATGTGTGTGTGCGCGTGTGTGCATTCATGTATGTAATCCTTTACAAAAGAAGTTCAGATAAATGTATACACTAGTCGATGAGATGTGGTGCTGCTTCAGCAGTGAAGGGAAAGCTGAATATGATTGTTATTGATCCAAGATTTTCAAGATTGTCAAGCTTCAAGAATTTCAATTGTAATCAACTCTATAAGTTTACTGGATACAGCATTTCAATACAAAATGATTACTGACTGCAAACAGAATGCATATGCCAGTTCTTTGTTTTTCATCATGTCATTTTGAGTCTTACAAGATGTCACAGAAACACTTCATGAAATGACGTTCCAATTACAGCTACTAGGATTTTGCCAATAATCAATTCCTAGTGAGAGACAACTTTAAAGTGAAATTAATCCTACAAAATCACACAACAGAACATCTGCCTGGCAGTGAAGACTCCAACATTGATAAAGTCAATGTACTACAAAACAGTTAAATGGCAGAAAGTTGTAAATTGTAGGAAAATAGAGCTTGGGGAGAAAAGTAGACTGGACCCATCAGGTGAATAATGAATAAATGAGCATCTGCAGAAGAGTTTACAGTTTACTGTAAAGAAAACTGCATTTTATATGCTTATTGTAAAATAATAAGTGAAATGACTGAAGTAGTTACAATTTAAAATTCAATAATTTAGCAGACTATTTAGCCTAGGAGAATTTCACATGGAAAGTGAACACCTTAAGGGCTAGAGATACGGCCACAGCTACAGTACAGTTACGATAGTTGCCAAATAGTAGCACATAACTGAAATCCTAAAAGATGAAGGGAGAGTTTATCATCATTATTATTACTACTACTATTAATAGTAGTTGCAGTAGTATTACATAAACATTGATGTGTACTCTCAAAATTTGAGTTCTTATGAATTTGTGGAAGTCTGCCATTGAGTCTGCCTCCCTGAGTGATTGTGGAAGGTCACTCCACCATCGGGGGACAAGGGCAGAGAAGAGCTGGGGCCACAAGGAGCATCTGCCAGGTGCTCAAAGAGATGAGACAGCCAGCTGGCCTGAACGGAGAGGTATATGATGTAAACATTGTCTGAAGATAGGAAGTGGCAGTACTATTAGCAGCTTGGTATGCCAGTGTGAGAGATTAAAATTTTGGCAGTGATCAGAAGCCAGTGAAGGATGTTCAAAAGCGGTGTGGCATATTTGAATCAAGGGAGGGATGAGCATTCTGGATCAGCTGCCATGGCCTGATGGAACATGCTGGCAGGCAACCAGCAAGGCATAAAAATACTGTATTAAAATTCAATGTTTGAAGAAGTTCAGCTGGTCATCCAGGGTTGCACCAAGATTCTTAGCCGAGTGGGAAGCTCTCAGGTTCTAGTCCAGCCCAGTTCTGTTATCAGGAAAAAACAGTGCTTCGTAATGAACTTGCTTACTAAATGGAAGACCAGCATAGTCTTCCTTAAATTAAATGTGAATATCGGCTCTGTGTGGGTAATCACATTTTGTTCAGAGGTGGGCAGCCGGCGCCTACGATAAATTGTGTCTTATCTCTTAAGAGAGTTTATCTTTTTTTCAGCATCTAAAGCTGGGATAGGCTCTTCTGCAGGGTGCAGTCCTTCAGACATCAGAGATTCAAGATCATTTTATTGCCATGCAACAAAAGTTGGTGGTATTTGCATTCGGTACATCATTTGGTAGCTCTGAGTGTAAGATAGACTGTGAAATCACCCACCCAGACAGGTATTTAAGTATTCCAATGAATATCCTCTTGGATAACTAGTCTCAATATACACTTTGAGAGACAGACTTGATTATTATTATTTTAGCAAACTCTTTCATTGCGCATGTGTTTAACCCTTGTGTAGTCTTAACATTCTGTATACTCCCCTGGTCTTAGGGTCAAACAAAGACCGCCTTCACTAAACCCCTAAAATAAAGCAGCGTAATTGAATTTTAAACCCCAAATCTATTTTGCATGACAAAACAACCTTCCACTCATCACAGACTTTGTCATGAAATTTCAAGTTGAAAAAAAGATCATTTTGGGGGTTTTCTCTGCTGTTAAACATAGAGGCAGGTCATGTTTGACCCTTAAATCAACACAAGAGTTAAGTACCCTGCTCTCTTAAACCATGTTTGTGGAATGTTATCTGTTTGTCCTCTATCCTGCCCCCCATATGAGTTTATTACTTTATGGCTTGTGATGAACAGCACACACCATCCTACAGGGGATACACAGATAATGGTTACTGAATCCTGGTATTATTGAATCGGCATTTTTAGAAGCAATTCCAGCTTTGAGTGGAAACCAATGCAGTGCGATTTGGTTTTGTTACATGGAACACATGTTTCTTGAAGGCGCAGGTTGCAACTGACTGTATTTAACAATTATTTGTCGACAAGTATCACCTCTATTGTCAGAAGCAGAAGGAAATTCTTTATTTGGAGGTAGACAATAACTGAGCATGTATACCTCACATTCTACATTCTGGTCTTTGGGACTCATTTCAGTTTTGTGGGACTGTTTTGGGAGACACTCTGGGGTTCGACTCTTTCTTTCCTTCTTTTCTCTTGTGACTGGTACTTGTCTATGTCTTCAATGTTCTTTGTTCAAGTAGTTTTGACACAGAGTTTTATGTTGGAATTTAATAAAATCTTCATCTTAATTTCCTTGTGAGTTGTGCATTTTCATACATGTTTATCCAACAGGTTGCTCTATCAACAAATTTGGCAATTTATTTAGTGGGCTAGCTGTAAGGATAATTATCTCTCCTCTTTATTCTTTACTATCCACAGTTTCACGGCACTTAAATACTTTGGCATACAGTACTGTGCAAAAGTTTTAGGCAGGTGTGAAAAAATGCTGTAAAGTAAGAATGCTTTTAAAAAATAGAAATGTGAATAGTTTATTTGAATCAATTAACAAAATGTAAAGTGAGTGAACAGAAGAAAGATCTAAATCAAATCAATATTTGGTGTGACCACCCTTTGCCTTCAAACCAGCATCAATTCTTCTAGGTACACTTGCACAAAGTCAGGGATTTTGTGGGCATATAGTCAGCTGTGTGATTAACCAGTTATACCAAACAGGAGCTAATGATCATCAATGTAATATGTAGGTTGAAACACAATCATGAACTTAAACAGAAAAGTATGTGTAGGAGGGTTAAAACTTGGTGAGGAACAGCCAAACTTTGCTTCCAAGGTGAGGTTGCGGGAGACAGTTTAATGTCAGAAGTCATACACCATGGCTGAGCACAGCAACAAGACACAAGGTAGTTATACTGCATCCGCAAGGTCTCTCCCAGGCAGAAATTTCAAGGCAGGCAGGGGATTCCAGATGTGCTCTCCAATCTCTGTTGAAGAAGCACAAAGAAACGGGCAACGCTGAGGACCGTAAACAGTGGTCAACCAAGGAAACTTGCATCATGCTTACTTCCCTTCGCAATCAGAAGATGTCCAGCAGTGCCATCAGCTCAGAATGTTCAGAAACCAGTGGGTCCCAGGTACACCCATCTACTGTGCAGAGAAGTCTGGTCAGAAGTGGTCTTCATGGAAGAATTGCGGCCAAAAAGCCATACCTCCGACCTGGAAACAAGGCCAAGCGACTCAACTATGGATGAAAACAGAGGAACTGGGGTGCAAAAAATGGCAGCAGGTTCTCTGGACTGATGAGTCAAAATGTGAAATATTTGGCTGTAGCAGAAGGCAGTTTGTTCGCCGAAGGGCTGGAGAGCGGTACAAGAATGAATGTCTGCAGGCAACAGTGAAGCATGGTGGTGGTTCCTTGCAAGTTTGGGGCTGCATTTCTGCAAATGGAGTTGGGGATTTGGTCAGAATGAATGGTCTCCTCAATGCTGAGAAGTAAGGGCAGATACTTATCCATCATGCTATACCATCAGGGAGGCATCTGATTGGCCCCAAATTTATTGTGCAGCAGGACAACGACCCCAAACATACAGCCAATGTCATTAAGAACTATTTTCATCATAAAGAAGATCAAGGAGTCCTGGAAGTGATGGTATGGCCCCCACAGAGCTCTGATCTCAACATCATCGTGTAAAACCCCATGCTAACCCAACGACGGAATTTAGCGAGGGCTAAAGGTATCAGCGTGCTCGTCCTTCTGGTGTTGCTGAAAGAATACTAATAGGGTTAAAAATTAGTGGCCCCTATGCGGAGATTCTAGATCAGCCAATAAATAAACCACGATACAAAGACAGGAGTACCACTTCCGCTCTTTACTGGTCCGGGCTGACCAAGAATCTCCACAATAGGGCCAATATATTCACCTTCGTTTATCTGACTCCATTTGAATAATAATTTAGATTAGTTGTCCACATTTAGTGGATGTCTTATTTATAATTTTGACTTGATCGCTATAGGAATCCTGTACTGAGAAGAACTCGCTGAACAATCCTCTGCTGGTACCACCGCATGTCACATCACGCGTTATGTGCACGTCTCACAAACTGACTAGCTATCTGTAGTCATTACAGAGGTCGCAGCAATAGCTACTCTCGGGTATATCTGTTTACAGCCTTGGGACCCAAGCAGACCAACATAGCTACGGCTGTGCTCGACATGAATGAACTACCATGCGGAGGCGAGGGATTTACCAACATAGGTCTACGGGTGCTATACGCCGTGATACAGTAAGTGGAAATAATCATCCTCCCTAGACCAGTTCGAAGGGGTAAACCACGCATTCCCTGTATAACATTAAGTGTCAGTAAGGAAAACCAAACAGATCAAGTTTTAACAATTTTATTTTACCAGGCAGGTTACATACGTAATTACACACTAGTTCCAAATCAAAAAAGCATTACAATAGAAACCAAATTACGGAGTCTTAAAAGTCATACCTGGTAATAAAAGCTACATACGGGAGTCTGGCTACAGACACCCTGTACGTAGAAATTATGTGCACTGTGTGCATGGGAGGCTGATTGCATTCTCCCAGATTGCTTAGTTTACTGTCCTTAAATCCAAAATCTGGCCTTTGATGTTAACCCTAAAAATGGGTCACCCATCTGGAATTTGGAGCCACGCCTCCCCAGGAAACGCAGGGGGGTTGAGGCAAATGGCTTTCACTGGGGCAGAGCTCCACACAGTTTCTCCCTGGTTCCTGGTTGGTTATGATGTCCAGGGTTTGATGTTACAGAAATAAAACCATTGCACCAGTCGCACTGAAGCAATCAGAATAATACCAAACATGAATATTATCTAAACTGACTTTGTCATGAAACATCCAGTGCTGTATACATCATTTAGTGACTGAGGAAGAGGGAGATCTGAGAGGGAGGGAGTAAGAGAGGGGGGTCGAAGGGAATAATGGGCCCAACAGGCCGTGCCCTCTGAAACCTTCCCGTGCCGTAAAGGATGTTGCCCCGTCGAGTTTTACGGCTGGAGGCCTGAGTCTCCCCCACAGGCTCCTGCCCGTATGTGAGACGGGTGCGTGGGGGTTGGACCCAAAATGCACGACTCAGAAACAATAGTAATATAAAGACCCCTCAGGGCTTTATTCGGGATGAATCCCAGGGGAGTAGTCAACACAAGCAAAGTCCATACACGTAGATCCAGCCAAACAAAAAGTAAACAAACAAAAAGCACGGTGCCGAGGGAAGAGGCAAACTCGTAGTCGGTAGACGTGCAGGGAGGTCCGGTAGCAGGAGAGCTGTCAGCGAGGCAGATGAACAGACGGACGGCAGGCAGAGGCGTAGTCGTGGACGAAGCGGGAGTCGAAACCATGAAACAATCAGCGAAGGCAAAAGTACAAAAACGGTAGGCGAGGACGGAGTCAAAAAACAAACGATGGTCACAAAACAGAAATCAATAAACAATGGTCGGTAACAGGCTTGGATCGTAACGTGTAATCAATAGTGGTAAATGCTCAAGAGTTGCATTTAAGAGGCAGACAATTTCGCGAAGAACAGTTGCGTGACTGGGCTATAAATGCGGGTGTAGACAGGTGTAGACAATTAGTTAGAGTGTAGCAAGGAAATGGAAAACAGGTGCGATGGATGACAAGTTTAACAAGGAGATTAGTAATCGTTAGTAATAAACCTATCCTGCCCTAGCATTAGTAAATTAGTAAATGACATGCACGAGAAACGTAAGGTAACATGAACACATGATTAGTCTTGTTAGTTTCTACCCAATCCTGATCTAGCGTTAGTCGTTTTAGTAAATAGACAAATGGAAATAATTAGGGAGTGAATGACAGAAGGAGCGAGAGAGAAAAGGCGGAACGCAAGGTTTGCGGAAAGACATGTAAAAGTGTATGCATAAACAACGACCAGTTAACGTAACAATAAACATAAATCAAAACATAATACAAAACGAAACTAAGACGATAACCATTCAACATAACAAGGTAATATAATCGTAACGAAACATAACTAGACATGACGAGAAAATAAATCGTAACAAGAAATAAACTAAACAACATGACGAACCTAGACTAACATAATACCTGATAAGACACTACGTGACTAAGACAACATGAATAAACATAAAACATGGCGAGACAGACCTGAAACGTGACAGTATGGGTGCGGAGAGAGTGGGGGTTAATGGTGCATGCTCCTGGGTTAAATTACTTTACAGCCACATATTCCACAATACCAGAGGAAGCCAGCAAGCTGACCAGCCCTGAGTGATAATGCCAGATGTTAATAATTTCCGCCTTACAATCGAGTCTGTCTGGGATTACATGAAGAGTCAGAAGCATTTGAGGCTGCCTAAATCAACAGAAGAACTGTGGCTAGTTCTCCAAGATGTTTGGAACAACCTTCCTGCCAAGTTCCTTCAAAAACGTATACCTGGAAGAATTGATGCTGTTTTGAAGGCAAAGGGTGGTCACACCAAATATTGATTTGATTTAGATTTTTCTTCTGTTCATTCACTTCTTCTGTTCATGCATTTTGGTAATTGATAAAAATAAACTATTAACATTTCTATTTTTGAAAGCATTTTTTCACACCTGCCTAAAACTTTTGCACAGCACTGTACTTTCACGTAGAAAAAACTTTAAACTATTCAGCATGCCTAGGAATGGTGTGCTATTTCTTTTCTTATTAGTATATTTTGTGCTTTAAATTATTTAACTTTTTATTCAGATTTCCCTGCTATTCGCTAGCCACACACCTCGCCAGGAGACTGCGCCAATTAACGATGCGAAGTTGATTTGTGGCGTGTGGGTACGTGGAAAATTTCTGAATTCTGCTCACTGTACCATTATGCATATTTCGCAGGTTAGATTGTATTCATAGAGACTACAGATATTGCCAATGAAAGATGGGGATAAGGCAGATGTTTCTCCCAAAAGTTATTTTGCGGCTGTTACAATTTCAAAAGACAAACTGAACAGCATACTGTCAATGAAAACTGTTAATTACTGAAACTTGTGCTTCAGACCTGGCTTGAGGAGGTGGGTGGGAAAAGGGTGAAATGTGGAACTGTCTGACCGAAAAATTGCAATAACCTACACCAAATTGGCAATGAGCTGCTCACTCTTGGCTGATAAAACCCCAAGCAGCAGCTCTCCTCCCACTGCGGTTACCAGAGTCACCTGGATCATTCGGAAAATGTGAAATCAACAGCACGCCAGCACACAACACAGCAGACGCCGGCTAGAAGATATGGCCCACTGTGTCTTATGGCACATTCCTCCTGTAGTCATCATTCAAATCTTCTGCAACTTGTGCCACAGTAGCCTTTCGCCAGTTTATGTTTTTTTTTTCTCTCCTCAGACTGCTGTCAGTAGGTACTTACCACTGCTGAACAGGAGCACCTGACAAGCCCTGCTGTTTTGGAGACGCTCTGACCCAGTTGTCTGGCCATAACAAAATTGGCCCTTGTCGAAGTCGTATAGGTCTTTACGACTGCCCATTTCTCCTACATCCAACTGTCTAATATATCTCAGTCTTTAACATGTGCCATTGTTACAAGATAATCAATTTTATTTGCTTCATCTGTGTGTGGTCATAATGTTTTGGCTCATCGGTTATTTAGCTTATTTTTTCATCTGCTGCTGTAGCCTATCTACTTCAATGTGTTGTGTGTTCACAAATGCTATTCTGCATACCATTTTTGTAACCCGTGATTATTTCAGTTACTTACACATTCCTGTCAGCTTGAATCAGTCTAGCCTTTCTCCTCTGACCTCTGAACTCTTAAAGATGGTTGTGCATGAAAATCCCAGGTGATCAGCGGTTTCTGAGATACTGAACCCCATGTGGTACTGAACTTTGTGACAATGTCTGCATATTTTGATGCATTGCTGCCATATGATTGGCTCATTAGATATTTGCAACAAGCTGGCGTTCAGGTGTACCCAATAAAGTAATTACTGTGTGTGTGTGTGTGTGTGTGTGTGCACCATACCCTGCAGACTTTTCAATTACATAGTAAAATTGAATTATGATTTTGAATAATATGGCCTCTGCACACCTATAGACATGAACATAAGCCTATACCTACAACTAATATGGACTGTATTTTGAAAGCTGTACGATACACTGTTTGTTAATCTCGCTGTTTTTCTTTAACAAGTCTTCAGTGAACAGGGTGACATTTCTTTCCCCTTTTGAGGACATGACAAGCCAGTCCCCATGCCAAATTATCTCATTGGCATTCACAGCAGACTTGCTTTGATTTTGTAAGGATATCAGGGCTTGGACACATTTAAAAGGAAGAATTAAACTTTGCATCTGTTTATCTACAAAACAAAGGTACAAAGCACCTTACTAGATGTGGGGGCCAGAGAGAAAAATGATAGAGAATGGTGACTTAGCTTCTTTAGAAATAAAAGCTTAAGCATCATCACTACTCAAATCAGGCTAAAGTGAAATATTATACTGAGTTGTTTTTCAGGCCAACAAATACCAAATAAATACAAATCAATGTAGTAGCAGTCCGTGATCTATTTTATCCTCAGTCTCAGATAACTGTATGTCCACAGTGAATGGTAGGGTGTTTTCACAACAATATAATCACGGTAATAGAGAAGAGACCTCTCTCTCTCTCTCTCTCTCTCTCTCTCTCTATATATATATATATATATATATATATATATATATATATATATATATATATATATATATATATATATTCATTGTACAATCATACAAATTGAAACATATTAAATTCTATAAATCCTCAAGAGAACAGAGAAGTAGCAGTCGGCAGAGCCTCTCTTATCTGGAAGGTCTTTATCTCTCAGTCAGCCAAAGCAGACCAGGCTCTGTATGTGCTTCTCTCTCTTTTTTGATTATGGCCATTGACGTACTTGCATTTCAGGCTCAAGGATATATGGACTTCGTTTTGAGACCAAATAATCTATATAAATGTTTGTGTGACATTAGGGGATGGAGGTCACGGTGCGCTCATAGAATGTAACCAATCATTGACTTTGTATATACACTCAGTGAGCACTTTATTGTGTATTTATTAGACTTATTTTTTTAGACTTCTTCTGCTGTAGCCTGCTGTACTGCTGTACACAAAACAGGTCAGAATAAAGGCAGTCAGGAAAATGCTGGAGAGTTAGAGGTAAGCACATAACAATCTGGCAAAGAGATATGGGAAACAGAGGGGTATAAATGCACAGGTAAATGAACTGTAATGACAAACAGGTGAAACAAACAAATGAATGAGAGGGCTATGGAAGGGGGTGGGGGCGAATACAGGGCAAGTAACAGAAATGCAAAAACAGAGTATGACAGTACCCCCCCGCTCCTTATAGGTGATACCCGGCACCACTAGAGTCCAGTTCAGGGTGTTAAAGAAGTCTCTGATAAGGGAGGGGTCTAGTATATGGTGTTAAGGTACCCATGAGTTTTCCTTGGTGCCATAGTCTTCCTGCTCAACTAGGAAGTGGTGACCCCTACCCCAGGTGCGAACCTTGAGCAGACAGTGCCCGGGTACACTGGGTCACCGTCAATGAGCTGGGGGGGAGGTGGGGGTCTGGCAGGCGGGGTAAGTGGCGAGGTAATGAAGGACTTGACGTGACACACTGGATGGATTTGGCGAAGGGGAGGGGGGAGGTTGAGTCGAATGGCAGAGGAGCTGATGACTCTGCTGATGGTGTAGGGGCCGATGAAACAAGGGGCTAATTTGGGGGAGGCAGTGCAGAAATGTCCCAATGTCCCAGGCCAGAAAGCCAGTCCCTTTGTCCCTCGGGACATGTGAAATGGTTTCACTCACAGAAACAGAAGAAACAGAAATGCCAAAACAGAAAAAGCCATGGAGTATGGCATTGTTTAATTCCAGTTCAGTGCAGACTTCAGTCTCCTGTGAGTTACTAGTATCGCCATAGATTAATACATCCATCCATCCATCCATGATCTTAACCCGCTTATCCTGAACAGGGTCGCAGGGGGGCTGGAGCCTATCCCAGCATACATTGTGCGAAAGGCAAGAATACACCCTGGACAGGTCACCAGTCCATCGCAAGGGGCACACACACCATTCACTCACACACTCATACCCATGGGCAATTTAGACTCTCCAATCAGCCTAGCCTGCATGTCTTTGAACTGTGGGAGGAAACCCACGCAAACATGGGGAGAAGATGCAAACTCCGCACAGAGAGCTGACCCAGGACCTCCTTGCTGTGAGGTGGCAGTGCTACCCACTGCACCATCCGTGCTGCCAGATTGATACATGAATAAATTAAAAATCTGAAATGCTATATATCTAGTTAAAATGTAAGCTAGTCAGCAAAAACAGTCCCTTAAATGTGTGAGTACAACTGACTCAGGCTAATCTTGCATGCCTGAGGCAAATCTACAGAAACACATTTCACCTCTGACCTCCAATGCCTGGAAATGATTTCCCAGTTTGTATCAGTATGCAAAAGCTTTGGGAATACTCCAAAGCTCTAGCTTATATTATGGAGGTCCACAAATATCTGACCTCTAATTGCATAAATCGTTTGTGCGGCTGTCCTTGAATCCCCATACCAATGGCTGATATTTTCTATACGGTTAGAAACAGTGCAGCAGAACATGAGCTTCATTCTTAAAATGACTTTCACATCAGAATGGAACACACTGTTGAGAAAACAAGACAGTAGCAATTATGTTGCGATGTGCAATATTTCCATTGTCAGGCAGGCCATGGGATTGTTTGCTTACTTTTCCAAACAAAAGACAAGAGGCTACAGACTAATACAAACATGTCCTCCCAGCTATTGGCATCCAGGCACCCATTTCTGCTTAGATAGGGTACAATTGGCTACCAAATTGAGAGAAAATGGTTAAATTAGAAACAACTTTCAGATATTCGCACAACAATTAGAATTTCAAAATGTAGGTGAATGGTAGATCTGATGTTCAGGAATTAGCTACATTTTGAATGAATAGTGATTTTATTAGGTTCTTTGCCTCTTCTGTGAAATGGCTGAATACAATCAGACATGTATCTGAAGCTTGTACCGGGTCACAATTATGCTTTTTGTTCATAAAGCATTATATAAGCGGGATTAGGGCTGTGCATTATACAGTTTGAATGCCCTTCGCGGAGCATTTACCTCGGTCAATTTACTACCTCTGCATCGGCCATTCAAACTGCACAATGCAGATCCCCTCAGTCATTATCCCTTACAAATCAATTACAGTGCATATTGGAAGGAAAGATGTGGTTGGTTGTGCATTGCTTGGTTCCAGTTTACACTTTAGCGGACAATTGTGTGGAGAAAACAGTGTAAATAAATTGTAGTGTAACGTGTTGTGTAATTTCTAGGCAGGTCTTCATCTGGGGCTTGATCCATGAAGCTGGATTGCTGAGTTAGCTGGATAACTGCACAGAGAAAAACCTGGACAGCTCTTTTTACTTTAGTCCTAGTTCAAGATTTAGAGGGGGTCAAGATTTTACTTGGTGTGATAATCCAGCTCAGAATTTGCAGTTAAATGTAAAAAAAGGATATTTTTGAAAGGGTTGCTGCAATTTGTTCATCCATATGAACAATCCACTGGAGACTCTGGCTGCAGTAGATCAGCAATTTATAGCTGTCTGTGAAATAAAGGTATTGTTACTGAAGCTGGCAGACCTTGATTGACATTGGCCCATGGCCCCATGGTGTTTGGCCCTGGTCCACTTTTGCAAACAGACTCACCTTTCAAAGGCAGGAGCTAAAATAGAATAAAAAAACACCAGTGCCTTGTCATCTTTTGCACTTGACCTCCAGTGCTACCTCCACCCTTTCATCCACTCCAACATCATATTTCCTGTAGTTACAGGTAGAATCTATCACAATCCATACTCCCTAGTCTTCGCATTTCCTGCTTTGTTTTGTGTCTCTTGTCCTTGTTCGCTTTCTGTAGTCATTTATTCATTAATTTCACCTGTGTCTCATTACCTGCTTTTAAGTGAATTTGTCTGTGAATGTATACCCACCTATTTGCCTTAGTCCCTTGACAGATTGTAATGTGTTCCAACCATTCTTTCCAGCGACTCCCTTTGTGGACATCTGGGTTGCGATTGTTATATCAGGTGTCGGGACTGAAGAACCAATCTTGCCAGAAATGGAACCAGCAACCCTGCGGACCTCCTAAATTGCTGTCCGACTCATGGTTGGGACAACACCAGTCGGAGATCCGCGCCATCCACCAATCACTCCGGTCTGCACGACCGTTTGACGGGCCTCTCCAATTCCTTCTCCGCAACTCATGCTGCACAAGTCACTGAACTGGTCGCTGCCATCCCAGAGATGCCCTGAAGCTGCTCTGAGCCACGCCTACTCCCTCTACGCTGGTGTGCCAGGCTCCTGTCGGTCCATCCTCTCGCACTGCTCCTTGGTGTTTGGGCTCCAGTGCTCTTCGTTCCCTACAGAACGTTCTAAAGTCACCTATGTGATAACGTTGTTGGCTGGGAAATCACACGAGTGGGGAACAGCCTTTTGGGACTCTGGGGCTCCTGAGTGTGATGACTTAATTCCCTCTGCCGCAGTTGCTGATTTACCAATGACTCCAGCACTTTAGCTAAACGAGACGGTTTGGAGATTATTGATGTAAATACCCTCAAATAAAAGCTGATAGTCTGCACTTTAACCTCATATGCACGGTGTTGTTTCAAATCCAATGTGCTGGAGTAAAGAGCCAAAACAACATTCACCTGCATAAAAAATACACTATCGCAGAGATGAAGGAAATAGATGTCTTTATTGTACTCAAAACAAATAACAGTATAATCACATTTAATTTAAGTTTTAAGTTCAGGGGTTTGGTTTTATGTTAGGGGTATGCGACTATTCTTCAATTTATTTATTCACTTTTGTCTTTATTAAGAGTTGATTCAGCCTCGAGGTTGCATGAAGTCAGGATAGATATTCACACTGCCCTATATATAAGGACTTTTATACAATTAATTCAGTTCTCAGACAACTCTATGTCTGAAATGAGCTTTGTGGTAAAATGAGTCCTTTATAAAGAGATTAAAATTCAATTGATAATTTGATAGACTGAGGAAATAAATTTAGCTGAGAGAGTGGGCACTTGAATTGAACTATTTATAGAAAACTAAGACTTCAAAGACAAAGCTAATGAGCATATTTCAGTAGCCATAATTTATCAAGAGATTGGCAGGAATAACTGCGCTCATTGTTTATCACTGACTTAATGATAGAAGATTACATGTGAATATCAAATAAAAAAAAGCTACCCATTCCTGAAAAAACTGAGCAAAACTTGCTCAACCTCCTTTTTCAAAATAGTCATATTAAAACAGTAAACATATGCTTGGAATAGCTTTGTAAATTGTCCTTACAATCAATAAATGAATAAATAAAAATCTCCTCCAAAGACAGAATAAGTTATGTATTTAGCACAAGTGGCATATTAAAGGGATACATCTATTTCAAGTGATGTAATCAATTGAAGACAAGGCTGGTATTTCAACCAGCTCTCTCCAACAGAGAAAATTAGATGCAGCCATATTCCCTTGAGCCTCCTACATGGAGTCAATTACCTTCTGGGGTTATGAGCAGCAGTACCCTTTGAAGGGCAATTGAAATTATGTGATGCCCTTATTTTCTGTGATTGAATGGGGGTGACATGGCACAATCAGCAAATTATGTCATCATCATATCTCTCGTGTAACATTTGAAACTAATCACAATCATTAGGAAGACACTTGAGTATATTCTTCCCATAAGCCACCTCATATTAACTAGCAATTTACAGCCTTCTCATACTGCTTTCCATGGCAAGACGGCACCCATAAATGGCCTGTTTCAGGAGCGACAACTCAGCTGCCTACTGGATGGCAGTCTTCTCATTTAACTACTTTATATAATTTTTTCAGCATTCATGAATGCTCACCTGCACAAAATTTGTCAAGTTAGCACTACATACTGTTTGCAATCTCTCAGTTTATTAGGCTCAATTCTGCTACTGTACCCAGTTTCTATACATTAGAAACAACTCAAATATTTGTATTTAATATTAACCCCTTAAGTATTGGATCTTTTCTTGACACAAACCTGCCAAAAATACCAAAAATAAAATGGTTGCTATTCTTGAACCCTTTTGACTACAGGTATAATTCTGGTCTGCCTTTTTGGTTTGTTTTCCAAGACTCTACGTATTAGTAAGGCAAAGGTACAGAAGCACAAACACAGTGAAAGAGGAAGCTTTTATTCTCACTGAAAAGCTTTTCTGTTTTTGAATGGATACAGATGATATGTGGCTATCTCACTAACCCCCCTTGCTGAGTCCTCCCCCCACCCTTGGAGTGGCAAGCCAATTATGCCTCTCCATTTGAGCTGGCCAAAGTCAGCTTTGGCAGACCCAGCTTTGCAGACCTGCTGCTGCAAGAGGTGGCAAGGGGATAGCAAGGAGAGGGAGGTGGAGAGGGGGGTGACAGGCAGGAGAAAGCAAGATAATGTCAGCACACATCTTATAACAAGAATATAGTATGCAATATAAATGATTTTTACACCTAAATACATCCATAATATCCTTTTTAAATCTCCAAATTGCCTCTTTGGACACCTGCCTAAGCATAGCTCAGAAAAAAAAATAACAATGCACAAAAAAAATACTTTGTGGTATTGTCATCAAATTAGATTTCTCCAGCATTGTTGCTGTGCCACAAGCAGCAATATCCATTCATTTTGGTGAGAAAAACTTACAGTAATTTTGGAAGACAAACCCCCAAAGGTTATCTTTCAGAACAGACCAGGAATATGGCTGAAGTCAAAAGGGTTCAAGAATAGTAACCATTTTATTTTCAATATGACATTTTCAGGCTTGTGTTAAAAAAGGGTGCTACAGAAGGGGTCACAGTTGCAAACTCATTGAATTAATCTCAGTTCTTTGATTTGTATGCTTACAATAATGATAGAAATTGATGCTTAAAGGTACAATAGGTAAGATTTTTGTGTTAAAATATTGTTACAAGACCATTGTAAATCCCTTCCTAACATTGAAAAAGGCTCACTGACATGTTGACTCACCCTCTGCCTGTGTTCATAAATTTGGGTTTCAAAATATGCAGTTGATGGGCCAGCACTCTGTACCAATACATCGTATAGCTGTACAATAATTCAAGCTCTTTGGTTGAAAATTGGTTCTAATTGCCACAGCCAATGGCATGTCAACGTCAGCGCATTCACAGAGAAGGGGTGGGATAAACAGTGTTGTGGTTAAAGCATGTTTGTTGCTGCAATTCCTCTCTTGACCGTTAGAAGTCAGAAATTACCGATTGTACCTTTAAGTGTGCTCATTACATTAAAAGCCCACCGATGAATTCCCACTCTGTCAATGCATTCTAGAAGCACCTGATTGTCAAACTGCTTGGCCAGTGATGACAGCACAGGCTAAGTGCTGGGCCAGGGTCCATGCACTTGCCAGTGTGAAATTGGCAGCCAATTCTGGGCAAAATCTGTTCCTGTGGCTGCAGTGGTAACTCGGCTAATCCATGGACCAGAACCAGACTGCAAACTACACTCACTGAGCACTTTATTAGGAACACCTAAACACCTACATATTAATGCAATGATTTAATCAGCCAATCGTGTGGCAGCAGTGCAATTCATAAAATCATGCAGATACGGTTCAGGAGCTTCAGTTAATGTTCACTTCAACCATCAAAATGGGGATGAAATGTGATGTAAGTGACTTATTTGACCGTGGAATGATTGTTGGTGCCAAACAGGGTGGTTTGAGTATCTCAGACTCTGCTGATCTCCTAGGATTTTCACACACAATGGTCCATAGAGTTTACAGAGAATGGTGTGGAAAAACACAAAACATCCTGTGAGCAGCAGTTCCAAGGGCAAAAACACCTTGTTAATGAGAAAGATCAGAGGAGAAGGGCCAGACTGTTCGAAGCTGACAGGAAGGTGACAGTAATGCAAATAACCACTCACTCTGAACACATGCGTTAAACCTCTAAGTGAATAGGCTACAGCAGCAGAAGACTTAATAAGTCTTAAATATAAGTCTAATAAATACCTAATGAAGTGCTCACTGAGTGTATTTGCTATCTGGGTATGAGCACTTTTACCAAGTGGTCCAATTTTAGCTAGTCAAATTGAAATGAAAAAAAAAAATGTAGCATTTTGATTAAGAAAAATGGAGGCATCCTCAGCTACAAGCAGACATATTCAACATGTCTTCAGAAGTTCAGAAAAGGTTTGTGAAGAAGCAAATTAATTGATACCTGCCTTTATTTGAAATAAAGGGTTTTAAGTTCTGTATATCTTTCTGAGGAACTCAATATCTCTTTATCTTTCTTTTGCGTGACTTGGCCTGCATTTGCAATTGCTTTAATGTAAGGCTATTTTCATTAATTTGTACTTGAGGTCTCCACTTCTTAAAAAGCACCAACTTCATTGATCTAAAAAATATTCCATTTCCACTTTCCACAAAGTAATTTGGAGCTCAAGGGAGGTGAATCAAGAGCGGAAATATCTTCATTAGTTTGGTAATATAATCATGATGGAGTGAAATTTGATTTTTTTCTCAAGATCTCAAGTTCATCTACATAAACCAAATGTATCAATGGTTTGCGCACTGCAAATAGAGGGAGAAATGCATTTGCATTGCTCCTAATTGACTCTGATCCACAAAAACCCATCTACTTTTTGATAGTTCTTTTACACCCACACACACACACACACACACACACACACACACAAATGCACACACTTCATGCATTTAATTTTATATTAATCTTTATAAATTCCATACATGGGATAGTACTGGGCAACTCCACATTTTCACACTCATACTACAACTGTCTGAAATGTTGGATATACCTCTCTCTGAACAGGACAGGAACCGTTTATGTTTATAATCATAACAAGTGAAGCTGATGCATACATATGGTTTTGAGTGACAATTTCTTTGAAGGCTTATGGTTAAATGGTTTCATTAGAAATACCTACACTCCCGGCAAACACAGGAAAACAATCAAAAGTGACTTGAATCTAAGTTCACACACTGACATTGCTGCATCTAAAAAAAAAAAAAAACATGTTCATCTCAACGTATGGGATTTTTAACCTTTCCCATTTTTTTTTTTTGACCTTTCCCATTTTTCTTCATTTGATCATTTGAAATTCAGGAGAACAAATCTCTTGTTAGCTAACTATTATTGAAACCAAGAAACTAAGTGAAATACTTACTATAGCAAATATGGACATTTTATAGTAAGACCATTTTCTTTAAAAGCATCCAAAAAGGCTATTGTTGAAAAAGCTACAAGGTTTTTCCATATATCAGGCTTCATAGACTTAATATAGAGTAGTTTTGCCCATGAATCAACACTGAATAACCCATAATGACAAAGTGAAAACATGTTTTTAGAAAATCAAAACTGAAACCTCTCATTGACATAAGTATTCAGACCCTTTGCAGTGGCACTCCAAACTGTGGTCAGGTGCATCCAGTTTGCTTTAATTATCCTTGGGATGTGTCTAGAACTTGATTGCAGTCCACCTGTGGGAAATTGAATTGAGTGGACATAATATAGAAAGGCAAACATCACTGTATAAAAGGTTCCACAATTCATACTGCAATATCTGTAGACCTGCAAAAATTGTGGCAATGCATAGATCATGGAAAGGGTATAAAACCATTCCTAAAGCTTTGAGTGCTCCCAGGAGCTGGCCTCAATAATTGTGAAATGGAAGAAGTTTGGAACCCCCAGGACTCTTTCTAGAGTTGGCCGTCTGGCCAAACTGAGTAAACGGGCAAATAAACTGTCCAAATCCAGGTGTGCAAAGCTTGTAGAGACTTACCCAAGAAGACTCTGAGCTGTAATGGCTACTGTACTGAATTAAGGGGCTGAATACTCTCATGAATTAGATTTCCATTTTTGATTTGTAATAATTTAGCAAAAATGTCTAAAAACATGTTATTAGCAATTTTATCCATTTTAAACTGAAAGTTTGTTCTGATCTACAACACAATAAACTGTGCAAAAAGCAAAAGGGGTCTGAATACTTCCTGAAGTGTATAAATATATTTTATAAATGTCTTTGAGAACGTGAGTTCAACAGTGTCTGCCAGGTACACCAATAAGACCAGGACTTTTAATTTGCATAATCAAAATAAAAGTCCAGATTTAAGAATAAATCTAAACAACTGAAAGAACATCTGTTGTTCTCCAAGGAAAATCCATCAGACATGATTTGAAAGTTTCCTTACTAATACGCTATTTTCAGCTCATAGAGTTCATACAGTACATGACTTGTTTGTGGTACACAGTACCATGCAGTAACTACCTTCAAAAAAGTAATGAACCCTTATCACCAACCCAGAAATATTACAGATGGAAACAAGGTGACCAAGCACTGCCATACATGATTATGCATTGTTTGAATCTCAATGCCATCAAATATTTTAGAGTAATTAATGAAGTCCTTCTTTGTAGGGGGAGTGGGGCATTCATTGTAAAGATAAGTTGATGTACTGGCACTCATTGTCATTTAAGGCTATAAACCACCAGCTTGGACTAATTATTATTCTGAAGGACTTCATGTGGTGTCAGCCTGATGATTAATGAGTATATAACAATGTGGGCATTACCTATCATGTCATGTGGTGCAGTAGTTGATGCAGTTGCCTGTCACAAAGGAGGTTCTGGGTTCGAATCCCAGCTGGCCTGGATCCTCTCGGCATGGAAAGTTTTCATGTTCAAGTGGGTTTTCTCCCGGTACTCTAATTCCCTCTCAAAGTGCAAACGATGTGTAGCTTCAGGACTCTGCAGGTCATTGTACTAAATAGGAGCCTGAGCCTCAAGGCTAAATAAAGCTCCACCATACTAGCTCCATCACTGATGTACTGACTGTATTTACAACCAAGCCCATTCCCAAAATCGACAGATAGGGGTTGGTCTTATACTCATTCAGAAGAAACACATTGGATTATTCTCTGAATCAAAATAATCTAATTTAAAAGAAACATTAAGTGTGTACTGTCATTTGGTTTCCTTCATGCTCCATCATGGCTTACCATGCCTTCTGTTGTCTTTGTCATGTTTGCCAAGGTTTCCTGCACCAACCCTCTCAACTGGTTCAAGTTCGTCCTGAAGCACACAGGAGAGGATGTCCATCTGTTCTTGTGGCCAATCTCCATCACAGTCCTCACACAGCACATCCCTCTGTACAGCAGCTCAAGAAACCCTGTGGAGGCTTTGTGGATTTAGGCAAAGGGCATATTTTTCAGGCTGTACTTAATGCATTCCACCAAATAAATAAATTACAGCAGACTGATATTTGTGACATGTATGACTTTACAGGAGTAAAATAAACGTTTATTATCATGTGGGCCCAAATAATTACACTTGTGTAAGGCTCCACTCATGTGCATCACATGAGTATAACCACTCCCCTTATCCCTCCCCCATAACTTGTGACCCATAGTTTGCGTTTGCCTTTTACAGACTATTAAACTATATGTGTTGTGTAATGTATTACACTGTATGTGATGTAGAAGCACCAGGCTCAGAGGAACCACAGCTTCGCCTAAATGAGATTTAAACTAACACATTTACAAATATACACAATTAGCCATTTTTGCCAACCCTTGTTGGTGGGTGGAATCTGTGTTACTTTTTGCCATTCACAAAATGTGGTGTAAGTTCTACATAATGAAACCAAAATTTACAAAAATCCTCTTTAATAAAAGCTGAGAGTCTGCACTTTAGCCACATATGAATTGCTTGATTGCAATTCTTGAACATGAAAAGACCCAAACATGAGTTTTTGTTTTCCATATGCACACATGCTTCGGATCTACAGTATTCCAAAGTGCTTAATTCCTGCTGCATTCTGATTTCCCAGATAAGATGTTACTTGATACAAATCTCATTTTCATTTCATGTAAAAATTGTAGGCTAACAAGCTATTTAACACACATTAGCTTAACCGTTTCCTTGTTTTTTTATTGGATAATGGATATATCATTTGCCTTTTTATGTTTAGTATTGGCTGTTAAAATAGACCACTTGGAGAGACTTGCCGTCTAATGGACGTTCTTCAGTATATTATGATATATTATTGTATAATATATGTTTCGAGAATAATAATCTTTGGACTTTCAATAAATTTTAATAAGTAAGCTCTTAAGAGTATGTCTGCAGTATGTATGTGCTTGACCAGAAATATTAATTTCAAGATGTCCACACTACACAATTGATTTTGCTTGTATGTTATGAAAGACTAATTGTAGTGGTATGCAAAATGATGCATACATTAATGCAATCAACAAATGGAATCTACCAACCACTTTGTCTCTGTCTGCTCAAGACCTACACCTATTGATCTGAATGAAAAGCTTGACGTGAACAATTAAGAACCAACTTGATCTATTTATTTATCTCTAAAAATGAGGAAAGTGTTCTGTATTGAGCAAAGCACATTAAGATGAATTCTCCCCAGCGTTTCTTTTGTGCATCAAATCAATGAAGTTCATTAGAACAAAATTTAGGGAAGTCAACATTTTGGGCATTTTGTGCACAATGATGGATTACAAAGCAGCTGCAGTTGGCAGTATTCAGAACCTTGCCTGCTCAGATCATATCTTTCTCTGTTGCAGTGGAATTCCGCCAGATATTTTTGAAGCATCAAGTTCTATGAAAATGGTTTCTAATTATTTTCCTCCTTTAAGGAGCTGAGGTGGAGGCACTGCTGACATGAAACTGCAATGCAGGCTGTAAAATCTCCAGTTAGTAACAACCATGAATGAGGCCCAGCTTCAATCAAGCTGCAATAAATGACCCTGACAATTAATAAGGAATTAGTCTAGTTTTTTTATTATTTTCCAGAGAAATAGTTTATTTTCCATAGGAATTACTTGTTCTTCGCACAACCACCACCAGGTGGCTGTGAGAGCTGTAATCCACAGCAGTCTGGTTCCGACAGTAGGGGGGCAGCAGTGCCCTTTTTCATTATGAGAAGCTTGCATTATCATACAAGAGCTGAAAAGTCTATTTCCTGAAATAAACGCAGTACAAAAATACTCGCCAGAGGGAAACAGACATTTGAATCATGGTTATGTTTTAATGAGTGTATGTATACACAACTCATACATACACTAATACATTCACTGAGCACTTAATTAGGAAAAACTGTACATCTACTTATAAAATCATGCAGATACAGGTCAGGAGCTTCAGTTAATGTTCACATCAACCACCACAGTGGGGAAAAAAATGTGATCTAAGTGACTTTGGAATGATTGTTGGTACCAGGCAGGGTGGTTTGAGTATCTCAGAAACTGCTGATCTCCTGCGATTTTCACACACAACAGTCTTGAGTTTACAAAGAATGGTGCAAAAAGCCAAATAAAATCCAGTGAGCAGCAATTCTGCAGACAGAAACACCTTGTTAATGAGAGATGTCAGAGGAGAATGGCCTTGTCAAAGCTGACAGGAAAGTGACAGTAACACAAATAACCACACATTACAACAGTGGTATGCAGAAGAGCATCTCTGAATACACAACGCATCATAACTGTGTATAAGTGGATAGGCTACAGCAGTAGAACTGCAGACTGTTTTTAAAAGATATTCCCAAAATGACCCAACCTGTATCTCAAATGTGGCTCTCATAACGTTACCCTTATCTGCCTACGTTGGCAATATAACAAAATCCAGATCTTCTCGAAAAGTGCAACTCTGCAATTGAAAGACTCCTTGGGGCACATTTTGAGATGTCAGCAGTGTTATATCTTTTATGTGGCAAAATAGAGGTTACTTTAGGCCTGCAATCATTTATTCTTCTTTATTGAGCAAAAACATTATTCAGCTTTTTCGATCCACGTCGATTGTACCATCTACTAAAATGTACTAAAAAGTAACCTAATTTTACCTCCAGAAAAGATCATATTTAATCTCAAACATAGAAGAGCGGAATTAATTATTGGGCGTCTCCTCTGTTGACCTTTATTGAGGGTCGACATTGAGTTATTACTGTTGCTGCTTTATCCGTTAGTGTACTACTTTCACTGTTTTCCCTTATCTCCTATCATCTTGTCCCTGTGCTACACTATGTTTATTATTTAGAAAATACAAATGAGATTAGAATGTCCAATTAACATGAAAAACCAAGTCCAAATAAAACCTTCCTGCTTATAGTAATGGGCTTCTATTGTGTTCGAATTGATTCTTTTCTTTATTTTGATCTTAAGCACTGACATGTAGCTCAACAATGCTCTTATGTATTTTATTTATTTATGTAATACTTGTTACAAAAATATTAACATCATGAGAGAGAAAGAATAAACAAGCTATTGGTCACACATACCTATCAGTATTCATTTTGAATTTCATTTTTCAAGAATGGTGATATTGCCTTGCATTGTGCTACAGTAATTATATAGAATCCAATTCCTCTTTCTCTATTGAATAGGTAGGTAATGGTTTGCATGCCATCTTTCACACTAAATAGGCACCTCTATTAATTACCTGGCATGGTGGGAAAAAAATTTATATAGCAAAAGTATGGGATCAAGTCCTTGCAATAAATAGCTGCACACATTCTTGAGACATTTCTGATGTGTGGATGTGCATCTTTCCCTGCCGGCATTATTTCAAGGTTGCAGTGCTGGTCCCTAGGGCCCAAAATAATTAAAACCATTATCTCTCAGTACACATGGCAAAATTAACGGACCGTTTAGAAATGTTTTGAGCCGAGTTGATATGTGCAGCTAACAGACTGAGTGAACACTAAACGCATGGAAATCATTAATCAATGTCAGTCGACAATGGTAATTGTCCATGCCAGTCAAACGATCAGGTGATGGGATCAGTGCCCATCAAATAATTTTTACCTTGTTACAAGAAGATCTAATATAATATGGCAAATATTGCTCTTGCCCAACTCCTTAGTTTGAACTCTTGACTAGAATGTTCCAAATGGCTGTTGCCACGAAAATGGATGACACGTACACTCACCGAGCACGTAATTAGGTATTTATTAGACTATTAACTTATAGTTATGATGTGTTGTGTGTTCAGAGTTGTAATGTGTGGTTATTTGTGTTACTGTCACCTTCCTGTCAGCTTTGACCATTCTGGCCATTCTCATCTGACGTCTGTCATTAACAAGGCGTTTGATTACTTAAAGGTACAATAGGTAAGATTTCTGTGTTAAAACATTGTTATAAGACCATTGTAAATCCCTTCTTATCATTGAAAAAGGCTCACTAACATGTTGACTCACCCGCTGCCTGTGTTTATAGTCCTTAAATTCAGGTTTCAAAGAGTACATTTGTCATGCCGTCACTCTGTATCAAAACATTGTACACCTGTATAACAATTCAAGCTCATTGGTTGAAAATTGGTTCTAACTGTCAATTGGTTCTAACAATGGCATGGGGGCTTATTCAGATTGTTTGTGTAGCTGCTCAAATTGCACTCCAGACAAGCGATCACTGAAACTGTGTATACTATTGCTTATCATCCAAGCGAGGACTACATATCTAGTTATAAAACAATACCAGTTTGTTATCGGTAGCAACAAGCAAATTAGCCATAGTTAGCTTGAGGAATTCACAAATATCCACTTATAATAAAATATAGGCAATATGAACAATATGAACGATTGCACAAGCATTGTGCTTCAGGTGGATATTTGTAAATAATAATTAAATGTCTGTTATAATGAATCTGTACTTAATAGAAAGCAAAACTGAACTCTAAATGGTACAGAATTGGTGGATTCATTGGAAGAGGTATCCACAACCAAGATTTTGATGAGTAAGTAAATATCTAGCTAACAAGCTGTATCATAATCTTGGTTGTGGATACTCATTATTGGAAGTGATGCAAACTGTTCGCTTGTCCATGCTCCTCCGCTGTCTGTCTCTCTCACTCACACAATTCTTCCTCTGTAAATTCCGGTTCAAATCTATACGGTTGTATTTCAAAATCGAAGAAGCAGCTCTAACTCGGCAAAGTCATATCGCTCAGGCTAGCCAAGATACGTTCCATGATATCTGTATGCTAACACAGGCTGAAGAATCGGACGTGTTTGCCGTTAGAGGTTTTTCCCCATATTTAGGAAACGGTTACACTGACGGTGATTTAAAAAATGCCCACACACATAATTTAAGCATTTAATTCAAGTAAGCTCAACTGTAAAAACGTGTGACAGTGCTCCTTTAAAGAAGATAATAGCAAAGGCATAGCGCCATGTAAATTATTAATTATTTAAATGTGATGTAGGACACCAGGAACATTAATGGAGCATTACTTTTTAAGTTTGCACTAATGCATGCAGCTATTATTGGACTATCCACATGCTCAATGTTTATGTAAGGGGAAGGCTGATAGCATCTCTAGCCATGCAGCACAACAGTTTTCACAACCCAGTTATTTTCCTATTGAAACACCACTTCTAGAAAGAAGGAATGTGAATGTTGGCTGGCAGGAAGACTGCTGAAAATGACATTTTAAATATTTTGTAAGAATCCACCAGCAACACAGATCTCAGCTGTTTGAAATACTGTCTGTACAGGATTTTGTCTGGGTGCTGCCAAACAAGACATGGTGAGTGTCTCAGTACACAAGATCATCTGGAGTGTGTGTGCATGCATGTGTATACATACAGTGCAGTCCATAATTATTTGGACAATGACAACATTTTTGTTGTTTTGGCTCTTTATTGAAATTAATATGGCTCTTAATAAAATTAATATTAGGTTAAAATGCAGACTGTCAGCTTTAATATACAGGTATTAATGTCCATATCCAGTGATCCATGTAGGAATTACAGCATTTGTTATGCATAGTCCCCCCACTTTTAAGATTGTTTTCATATAGAAAAACTGATACGAACTAAAGTGCAGTGGTCTGTAAAATAGCATTCAAGAAGAAAGAAAATAAATTCAACAGGTCCAAATATCATTTGTAATCACATTAAAGAAAATACAGTTATGCATTTGTAATGGAAGTGTGGTTATTATTATTCCAAGATAACATGGAATCTAATTATCTTGGTGGGGAGTTCAATTACAAGTGACAAAGAAAACCATATTTTATGCAAAGCAAAATGCACTTCCTGATGCCAGGACTGAATAACATCAGTCACAAAAAAACAAATTGCCTCCACCACAAATTGGTTATTTGTAGATATGTAACTGTTGTTTTTTTTTTACACGCATGATACAGCAATGAATAATAGAACATCAAAAGTATACATGTAGATCATGAAGAAGATGGATTAGAGAACCCCTGAGGAGCGATAAAGCTGAAGAATCCAAATGGTTAAGAAGCTTAAAAAATTAGCAGAGAAATAGCCAAGCCAGAATATAGCCTCTGGGGGTGTCTCGGTGGCGCAGCCTGTAGAGCACTGACCGCATGCTCATTGCGAGCTGCGACGTCGGAGGTTTGAATCCGACCGTCCGACATTTGTCGCATGTCTTCCCCTCTCTCTCGCTCCCATTCTTCCTGTCTCTCTATACTATATACTGTCCAATAAAGCTGAAAAAGGCCTAAAAAATATCTTTAAAAAGAATATAGCCTCTGTATTCCTCCCTTGTAGAGTAGCAATGAGTGTATGTGCATGTGTGCAAGCATGGCTACCACTAACTGGGGACCATGGTGGGTGTATAGTAATAGTTTCCTCTTGGTAACATTGATGTGTGTGTATGTGTGTGTGCATGTGCGAGCATGTGTGCGTGTGTCATAGAAATATCAGAATGTCAGATATTAGCCCTGGAATTGGATTTTGTGTGTATACTATGTACTATCAGAAGAGCATTAAAATATATTTCAGGGAAATGCAGAATACATTGCAGTAAAAAAGCAAGATCATGAGATTTTCCCTGTAGGCACTCCAACAGGAAGTATCGTCATTTAGCAGCAACAAATGAGGCTATGTAGGGACAGAGAAACCCAGTTAGTACCTTTGAAATGAGTGACCATGAACCAAGGGAGCTTCCCAAAACATGGATATTCAGTGCAATCTTTGGACAGTGGTACGATTTCTGTTCTTTGGGCTCTGTACTCCAGGACATTGGATTTGAAATGAAATGAATAAAAATTTATATGAACGTTAAAGTGTAGACTGTTAGACAGTAAGGCTACTCAGTTGTTTCTGATTATTCAGGTGCATTCAATCGCTTCCTTATCCTGCTTTCCGGTGGTTTCAGATCTAGGGACTAGATGAGCCCTTTATAATATATATATGTAGTGGCTTCAGAAAGTTTCTTTTTTTTTTTTTTGGGTACATTTTCTAACCTTTTCCTCAACTACAGAAGTTTGCGTTGCTGTGATAAATATGGCTGCTCGATATGTCAGGTGACAGCTGGGTTCCACTGCTATACAATGTGTGTCCAAGCCAAACAGTTGTCAGCATCAAAATGTCAGTTGAGATGATAAAGTGACAGGGATGATCTCATGACAGATGAAGCACAAAGGTTTGGTTTTTATTGAGTTATTATTGTGTTTAATTACTTTTTAAATTTGAAAGGAAAGAAATGTCATTCTTACTGGATTTGTAGATTTTCAAGTAAAACATCTTTTGAAGTAGCATCATGGGAGGTTGGGGCAATTGGTTCACATCATGGGAGGTTGGGTCAATTGGTTGGGAGATTTAGATATGTGGTTATTGGATTCCAGATTTTGTTAAATGCTTATGTTTGTGTTGTGTTCTTTTTCCAGTTTTTGCACATTTGCATTTTTTGGCCAGGACCAGACAAGGGAGAGGGAGAGGGGGACAATGTGAGCCAGGACTTGGGACATAGTGCAGATGACCTGATTCCAGAATTAATGTACGGGAGGAATGCCATTTTGTCAATAAATTGTCTCAATAAATTGTCATTTCACCTGTGTTTATGAAAATCTTCAGTTTTTCAACATTAAACAGATTACAGTTGAATCATATTTTTCTTTTTTTAATGCATATGTAATCTTTATATATTTTCTAGGACATCTTTCTGGTTTATTCTGGCTAGCTATAAGTTCCTCCTAGCTTGGCTTAAACTTCTCGTATTCTCTCCCTCATTCTCTCTCACCACTGAGATTCTATAAAAACGCAACTGCCTACTCTTGTCACCATCAGATTTGTTATGACAACAATAAATTACACACGTTGTGACCATTTTCAATGAAAAAGGTGAATAGAAAAATCTATAATTGTACATGTTTCTAATTCTACTCCACATAGTGGTGGGTGGTTTCATGTTAGTGAGCGATCAGCCTTTCTGTACAATATGGCAGCCACCTATTCAAGTGACGCCATTGTATTACTATGAATACAGTATAAATTGTGATGGAAAATGTGCTGTATTGGGAATGAGATTGTGAGAAACATTTTGATTGTTTTTGATTTGTTGATCTAGCACATTTCATACAGAAAGCAACCCAATGTGCTTGACACAAGTATATGAACATGTTAAAATAAAACACTTATAATAAATAAACCAAATAAATTATATAACAAAGGAAGTAACAGCCAGTAAGTACACACCATAAAATCTAAACAAAACCAGTTAAAACCATTTCTCTTAAACAAAGGCTGTAAATATATGTTTCCAGTTTTTTAATTGAATCCCTTTAATATTTCTGTAATTCAGCTGGCAGGGTATTCTAGTGGCAGGGTGAATAGAAACTAAAGCCTGCTCTCCTGCAGTTTTTGTGCTAACTCTTAGAACAAATACAGACCTGTGGCAGAATAAGGAATCTAGAATATTCATACACTGAGAACATATTGTGTAAGTACCGATAAAATAATTTGAAAATAAATTCTAGAGCTAACAGAGTAATGACTTCAGGACAGATTTAATATGTTAATTCTTGTTCAGGTGCATTTTTGGTATATTGTGCAACACCAAATGTGCTATATTTCTGTGCCGACAGCAGCCTGAAGCAGGTAACAGCTATAGCGATCTCAGCATCCGCCAGATAGCTGGCCATTCTCGGTCTGGTGTCAGTTCTGGGATGACCATGTGCGGATTCTGTCTCTTGAGATGATTGAACAGGCTGTAGGTCGGCAGAGTTGGTGGCATTGTTGTCCTGCGGGCCAGGTGTCCTGGTGTTGAAGTGTTGGCAGCGCTGGTGGGATCCGGCACTGCCAGCTCCTCTGTCAGTTTCTGGTTCCCTGCTACCGGGCCATCAAGCTGCATCTATAAATCAGCTCGCAGCAATGTAATCTCCACCTTGTGAAGCACTTAGAAAACCATAGATCTCTGCAACAGATACATTGACCATCTTTCCAAACTGAGTTGTATATTTGAGTTGTGGATTTGGGGATCTATATATTCCATCTACATTTGTTGTTATTTTGATATTTCCATTAAAATGTCAGTATTCCACCAAAGACGTGTTTGTTCAGAGTTTCATAGATTATTTTATTTGATAACTGCCTGGAGTTTCAAGTCATTTGGAGGATTACCAAAACATTACAAAGGTTTGAAGTCATTCTCAAAAACTTGGTTTGGTGGCACTCAAAATTAAATTTGACATAACTCACTGGATATTTGGAGGGGAGAGATCATTTTGGTATTAGAACGGTAGAAAGCTCACGCTCCTTTCAGGATAAATACTTTTGTAGGCACAGTAATGTCATGGTTGACTGCAGTGATATGTTATACTGTTATACTTATGCATGACATACTCCCCAGCTAGACCACTCCGGTCTGCCAGCTCTGGTCACCTTATGGTTCCCTCTCTACGTGCACCTGGCGGTCGAGCTACACGTTCACGCCCGTTTTCCGTTCTGGTTCCTCAGTGGTGGAATGACTTGCCTACCACTGTCAGGACAGTAGAATCCCTCCCACTATTTCGACGCAGACTCAAAACCCACCTTTTCAAACTTTACCTTAGCCCTCCCTCCTGATTTCCCCCGCCCCTCCTTTCTGATATCCCTATTCTTGTCTTACCCCCCAAAAAAAAAAATTGGCACTTATGATGACTATATGTTTAGAACAGCATTCCATGTGTATTTTTCTCATTCTGGGTGTGATGCTTTGACTTGTGGTAGAACCTATGCACTTGTAAGTCACTTTGGATTAAAAGCATCTGCCAAATGACAAAAATGTAAATGTAAATGTAAACATAAAGAGTAAAATGTGCCACAGTTTTACATCAAGGCAAAAAGTGTTGATTTGAATCTTTTTACCTTTCATGCATACATGTATACCTCTTAGCACCCTGCTTTTCAACAAGTTGGGGATGGTCAGTGTGATGTATGTCTTTATATTTACCTTACTTCTCTCCTTCTGTGTGGATAGTTACACCACTCTCTCTCACAGCTCCAATCAGACACAAGCCAGTAGCCACATCCCTTCAAAAGGCACAATATTTATTTTCCAATGGATAGTAACACAAAACCCCACTCAAAACTTTAGGAGACCTAAAGCCAGAGCTGTCCTGGCTGAACAATACCACACATGCCCTTTGGCAGGAATGCATAAGACCAGAATGAAATTAGAAAAAAGACTAGCACCAGGCATCCTACAAAATCATGAACTTCATACCAACACTTTGTCAAAGTGGCTCGGATAGAATATTTTTCAGACATGATGTCTAAAAAGTTCCACTGTCCAAAAGTCTTATTTAGCACCATTAACCTTTTTTTAAAGTCCCAAGCCTAATATGAAGTGGCTTCATGCAAATCCGCAGGGTCTTTGACTTTGGTTGCGAAAATTTAGAAAGTTCAGAAAAGGTAGGATCATTTTAATAGGGACTCAATAGTATAGCAGTCATTTAATTGATTGAAAAGGTATATGGCACTCTTGGGATTTTACACTAGTTACCTTTGAGCGCCATATGGCACTCTTGGAAAGAAAGGGTTAAATCAGTTTTAAGCCCTTCCATTAATGCATTCCTGGAGGCTACTCCTGATTTTTTTTCTCTGATAAGAAGAATAGTATCAGAGCTATAATCTTACCACCTACCTGTGACCCCTCTGTTCTACCCATAAGCCCTCCCTGATAAGTTTGAACCAATCACTCTCACTCATCTGACAGATATTGTCACCAATATGAAGCCTACTAGCTGCCCCATGGATGTTATTCTGACTTGTCTCCTTGTAGAGGTTTTGAGCACCGTTGGTCCCAGTATCTTCTCCATTTATAAATAGCAGTCCAGTCAATGGCTTCATTCCATCCTGTTTTAATAATGCAGTGATTCACCCTCTTCTCAAAAAGCCCAACCTGGATACTACAGTTCTGAATAATTTCCAACCCATTTCAAAACTACCTCCTTTGTCTAAGGTTCTGGAAAAAGTGGTACTTTCTCAATTCTCTTCCTTTTTAAACAGAAATGACATCATTAATACATTTCAGTCTGGTTTCAGGGCACTCCACAACACTGAGTCAGCTCTGCTTAATGTATCTCATGACCTATTGTTGTCTGTTGATTCTGGGAACTGTACTATTTTAATTTTATTAGACCCTAGTGCGGCTTTCTGTCTCAAAAATGGGAATGGCATTTTCTGCCCTAAAGTGGTTTGAATCATACCTGAAATATAAATCTGTCAAGATTGGAGAATTCTGCTCCTCCTCTGCACCTCTCATTTATGGAGTGCCGCTGGGTTCAATATTAGGCCCCATCCTGTTCTCCGTATGCATGCTCCTCTTGGGTTCCATCCTTCACAAACACAATACATCCTACCATTGTTATGCTGATGATACACAGCTATCCTTTTGCTGTCACTTTTGCTTTGTTGTTTGTTAATTTGTTGTTTAAAAAAAAATAAAAAATAGGCCCTGGTCCTTATCTTTGTTGTACGGGTAGCAATTGAAATTGTACTTCCCTCTAGGGTTTTTCTGTGCACTTAGCCCTGGTTATGGGTATGCACTTTGTTGTACGTCACTCTGGATAAGAGCGTCTGCCAAATGCCAATAATGTAATGTAATGTAATGTATCCATTCCTCTGAAATGCTGAAAAATTACAATTTAAATTGTCATCAGGACATCAAACTCTGGATGGCAAATAATTTCCTCCAGCTAAGCAAGAGTAAGACAATTTTATTTTGTCCCCCTGACTCCATCTGTGGTTTACCTAACTCCTTAGGAGCCCTGTCCTGAAAGGTCTCTCTTATGCAAAGAATATTGATTGAGACTTAAATTATCAAGAACAAACTTTTGCCAAAGTAAAACAAATTCCTTTCACTGAAGGACCTGGAGATGTTGATACATTCCTGACCCAGCTCTGTATGTTGGACTGAGTCAGTCTTATCCCTCTTGTCTGCTGTCAAATTTAGGGTTGAGTTTAAGGTGTCACATTTGTTTTTAAAGCCCTAAATGGATTGGCCCCTTATTTCCAAACTCATTTGCCCACTTTCCACTTCCGGGTCTCTTAGATTCCCTGAAAAATGTATCTTGTGTATCCCATGACTATGTTTAAAAACAAACGTTGATCCTGCCTTCTCCATTGTGGCCCCAAGGTTGTGCAAAACCCTTCCTCAAGAGTGTCAGGTTCGCCTCCTCCATTGATACTTTTAAATCTTGTATTAAGACACACCTGTTTTTTTGTTATCAGTGTATTTTTAGTGCTGGTATACCACACAGTCCTATCTTAGTACTGCATACTTGCTATATTATATACACTATATCATCCATAACGTTGCTATTTTTCCTTCACAATGCTGAATTAACCATGAGTTTGGAATGGAAAGGTGATTCTTTGGTGCAACATTTAATTATTCTAAAAGAACAGTTTGTGCTGCACTTTTGTACCTGGGATTACCTGTGATACAGTTCTCAAGGCCTGCTTAGCTTGTCTTGGTCCATGTGCACGCTGTTAGTTTGCCTGCGCAGAGCTGGATCTTGATCCTTTGGGAGATGGGAGGGAGCTGATGCATTGTGATCCTTGAAGCACAGTGGGATGGTTTTCAGTTGGGTCGATTCTGCTTTTCTGGGTTTTCCTCACATAAAGGATGGCCTTTTGTGCTGCTCTGAATACATGTTTGCGCTTACAGAGGCAATTATGCAACATTACATAACTTCACTAGTAAATGTAACTGAACAATAATGTTTTAAACAGGACAAAGAGTATATACTTCCTCAGAATGCACTTCCACAAAATCTGCAAAACAAATTATTCATGTAGATGTTTAGTAGCAGAGAAGCTTTTCACAAAAACAGAAAAAGAAACAGTATTCCAAACTAATACTAGGGGTGAGTGTGTACTGCATTATTCAAATCTGTTTCTGTATCTATTCAAGCAGTTAAACTATCTGTATCCGTTGGTTACTCGCACTTGGAAGTGGGCATGAGGTAACCTGGAAGTGGTGTAGCACATTGAAACCAATACTTTCACCTGAAGCACAACTACTACAGTCTGAACTGTTTGTGCAGTTAATCTTAACATTAATTAAAAACCAAAACATCTATATTAAACGATGTGTTTACGTGCATGAACAATTTTACAAAGAACAGTTATGGCTGAGCCGCATGCCCGTTTGTATCAGAACCACTATCACACTCGGCTCTTTAATTAACACACACCCACATTTTCCAAAAGCACTATACTCTTAAGCAACACATCCGTCACAGTTTGTTACATAAATAAAATAATGCAGATAGAAATTACTCAAATAACACACTGTAAATCACAAACACTTGTGTGACCAGCGACCACATTCCCGTCCAGATGTACAGTCCAGTACAGTCAGCCTAAAGTAGCCAGCTAGGCTACTAACCTGACATTAAGGTTAGAATAAACAGGCTTATTTCAATTCAACTACTTCACCATTTTAGGAGCTAAAATGTATTCATTGGCATGATCACACCAAATGCTAGCTAGCCGATTTATTGCTTATCTTTGATACATTGTTTTAAGGTAAGAACAAATATTACATTGATTAAAGTGTATTATAACAGCTTTGTTTTCTCTGCATCTACAATAAACTGCATCTACAATAAATGCTTTGTAAATTCTTAGCAATCAACTGTGAAAGACTGTACATCCTTGAGTTGGTTGGGAATGAGGATGGCACAGTGCTGGTCCCCAATTATAACTGACACAAGCATCCGACACCTTACTTCAGACCATTTCTGTTGTTGGTAACACTTCACAATAAGGTTACATGAATTGGCATCACCTAATGTCTTTCTGACCACCCCCTTGATATTGATATTCTACTTATTTTCCTCTCCTACAGCTTTTATGCAGAAGAGCCAGGTGTGGTTGTGGCCAAGTATAAATCCACATATTACAGGAAATAAAGAAATGTCAGTGTCCTTTTCATGGCAAGGGTCCAGCGAACCAAATGCATAATAGTTTTTAATCCTAAAAATGCGTTAAGTCTTCATATGCAGTAAATGCACTGCGTGTAAAAATCTGAATATTGAAGTTTTTTCAATAGCAATATGTATATCCATAAGGCTCACATTTTTTAATGCATTGTCATGACAGTGGCCACTCGGAATTCTCTGCACACTCTTGAGTGCAAAGCAGCTGGCTAGCTTGCTGATCAGCACGGCTAATTTCAGTTGAAAAGGTCACGTGCAGGACAACACATCCATTAAGGAAGAATTCTGCATTAGTGTAAGGCAACTGGTGATATATGAGACTGATTTTCAACGCACAGACATGGGTTAATGCTTCTATTTTTCCTCCCTGGCAAGAGGCTACCACTCAAAGTATTTATTTATTTATCTATTTATTTATTTCCTGTCAACCTATTCTTAATTTACTGGCTAATATCATTGCTGATGTTCAGGATATAGACATTGTGGCTAGCCAACACAACATGCATAATGGAGAACCAAGCAGATTATACTGATGTCTGCCAGGATTCACACTTAAATGGATTAACCCGGGAGTGTATCATTCACGCTGGACTAGAGATCTGAACTTTGGAAAGATTGAACTGTTGAAAAGGGGTAATTAGATGAAAAAGGGCAAAAATCAAGATCCTGTCTCCTTCTGATGTACAATGTAGGCAGAATAATGACTGAGGTCTATCACAAGGCATCATGTTTACCTGTATTACCTGTGTCAAAATAAATATAATACTTTTCTGTCCTAATGCAATAAAAAAATAATTTGGATTGCACTGATTATATCTCTACAAAGATCCAATGGGATGTCCAAATATGTCTAGACTGATATAATCTGTACATTTTTGAACAGTGACACAATCTTTGTTGTTTTGGCTAGTTTAAAGTGCTTTCAGCTTTAATTTGAGGGTGTGTACATCCCTATTGGGTTATCTATGGAATTACAGCAATTTTTATACATAATCCCCCATTTTAGGGGACCAAAAGTAATTGGAAAATTAACTTAATCTAAAGCATTTTGGTTCAAATTCTTTGCAGTCAGCAGATGCCTGAAGTCTGAGACTCATACGTAAACATTACAGCTGCTGGGTATCTTCCCTGGTATCTGTCCGAAATGTTCAATTTGGTCTCATCTGACCACCGCACTTCCGTTCAATCATACTTTAAATGACCAACTGAGATCAAATGCAATCACATATGTGAATGTTATGGTCAGTCACAGCATTGTCATGTTTGGCATACAATTATTGGGATGAGACCACAGGTTACTGCAGCACTTGCCAGGTCTAGAAAATGAATATTTTCATTTCACATCATTCAATTTTTATATTAAAATTTTAAAACATTCATATTGTGTATGACTATCTACTATAGTTCATGCTGGGGAGGGTCGGGGCATTGTGAGCTTAAAATACCCCAAAAATCACACAAGCTGTGGAAGTAGATTTTGAGACAACCAACCATAAAGAGCTTGTTTTTAATTGCTAAAATACTGATCCAGTGGGACACATGGTATTTCAGAAGTAGCAAGTCTTTATGTGTTCTCACCTCCTTTCTCACCACCTCTCTTTCCTGACCTTCTCTCTCATAGCAATAAAATAATCAATAAAATGATGTTAATGTTACTACACAGTGAAATGTCCAGTGTTAATTCAACTCTAAGGGTACATATGAGTCCAATTAAGACCATATGTCTCATTGACCCTAAAACGTATTTTGAGATTTAGGAACTGTTCAAAAGAGGAGAAAGTAAGCTTTCT
The DNA here is from genome assembly GCF_963514075.1 of Conger conger. Classification (NCBI taxonomy): domain Eukaryota; kingdom Metazoa; phylum Chordata; class Actinopteri; order Anguilliformes; family Congridae; genus Conger; species Conger conger. Next base: position 30,014,569 of record NC_083762.1, read on the forward strand.
AATGGTACCACAGGTATCTCTCTACTCCGGATATAAAGGGTGTATCCTGTTGCATCTTCAGTGCCACTAAACCATGTTTTTGAGAAAAATGGCTTCCAAGTTTCATCGCGAGAGGTACGTGAGGCTGGGAAACTACTGATGCTGGGATGACAAGACTCTGGGGCTATAACCTGTCATCTTGTCTATAAACCCTTTAAAACTGCATTTTTACTCTGAACATTTACGCTTAACATTAAGACATACAGACCATGAAAGCAAATACACTCAGTGAGCAGGTTATTAGGTATTTATTTCAGCAGAGGTACTTATTTTTTAGACTTATTGGTCTTCTGTTGCTGTAGCCTATCCACTTTGAGGTTTGACACCTTGTGTGTTCAGAGATGCTCTCTCATTAGCAACACATTTTTTTGTTTTTTGCACCATTCTCTGCAAACTGTTGCAGAGATTGTTGCGTGTGAAAATCTCAGGAAATCAGCAGTTTCTGAGATTGGCTGATTAGATAAAGTAGGTGTGCTCAGTGAGTGAATGTCCACATATTTATAGTATATTGCAGCATATTTCATTTCCATAATGTTTGGGCCTCATGTTGAGAGACAATAGCAACAGACTCCAAATGCAAATGCCACACCGAGAATCAACTCTAGACCTTTGGTTAGCTTTCTTGTACACTAATTAATGATGCAATGACTCACTGAGAACTTGCTGAGAAACAACTCAGGCCAATTTTCTGAATACTTTTTGTCCCCTAAATAGGGGAAGTGTGTATAAAATTGGTTGTAATTCCTGTAAGGTTTTCCCAAATTCAAATTAAGGCTGATTGTCTGCATTTTAATCTCATATTTCTTTCATGTGACAACTATTTTCTTCCATAGTATACATGTTTTCTGATCCAGCAAAGGCAATCATTTACTGGTACCATGTGATCATGTTTAGTCAATGTTTCCGTACTTCCTCCAGAGAGGGGCGTCTTTCAAGATGGCAATGCCCTCTGTTCACAAATCCTGTGGTCTGAACAGCAAAGCACAAGCAATAAGCATATTGTATAGCCTTCTCCGCCCACACATCTGAATCCAACCAAGTATTTATGGGATATTATGGAATAAAGCCCACAACAACATTGTTCAATCACATTTCTCAAAGAGGAATAGTACTGCATTCCTTTAACAGTATTCTAGACACTGGCACACATGGTGAATACAGACTGCACTGGCCACATGCGACTGCTTGACACCCTACTAAATTAATTTACATTTCTGTTTCCATTTTGTTGCTTGTTACCTAGAATGCAAATTAATATATAGGTTATTTAGCATTTCACATATACATTTTATTCACCATGCATACATATGCACACAGAATAATAACTTCAATAATGTGGGACACTTTCATACATTACCTGCAAGCAGAGACATTGCACAAAAGTTGGATGGCAATTAATTACCAAGGAAGCATATGCTACTCATTACCCTCGACATTCCTTTCAGGAACGCACATTTATTTTTCCCAAGGAAAAGAGTGTGAAAATTAAGCACAGTAATGAGAAACATGACAGTGGGAGCACATTTGCGCAATTATGAACCTCAATGGGTTGTGTTGTTCAGACTAAAAATATGGAAATATACAAGAATCACAATGACATGACGAATGAGATGTAATCAGAGGAACTAAATCAAAGCGTTCAACTGAATATTCCATGGTGGGAAACTTGTACCGTATTAACTTGTCAGATATTTCTATTAATCAAAAAAAAAAATTCCAAATAATAAATATCATGTGCACTCTTTTTTTATAGTCCATTCAATTTTTGGGCTAAGCTCAATACACACAGAATCAAATCATCAATAATTTTGCTCACAGTGACATTGACTGACGAGTATTAATCGAAAACTAATGACTAATTGTCATTGATTTTGTGCTATGAGGTATATTTGGTATTTGGTAGCAGCAAGTTATGTTCCATCATTTTCTTGAAATAATTAATATTCCAAATAATTCAAAGTGTATTCCAACAATCATGTCCATATGATACAAATTGTATAATAATTAAACCATTAATAAAATGTAATAAAAAGAAAATACTATATTTTTTGTCATTTATTTTTCTCCATGTTTCCACAGAGGCCCTTCTGATATCTCCATTAAGCCAACATACTGTATATCTCAACAAAGCAGGAAATTAGTTTTCTTCCTCCTGCCCTGGCTTTATCAACCCAATCATATTATGCAAAGGCTGGTTCCTTTTGAAAGTTACAAATTATAGTCGCACTCTGTGTGCTATTATGTGCAAACATAAGATTCAGCAATGGGGAAAATTTAGCCTTCATTATTCTACAGCAAAACAAACTCCAGTCAAAGCACGTCTGCATATACTCAGAAACAAAAAAACCTAGATGACTGTATGTGAATATACCTCAGAAAAAAAAGACAGTAATAATCTCAGGCAACAACAAACAACCACTGCAACATCACCGACAGTAGGGAAGTAAGCTACAGTAGAGTTAATGTGATAGACAATTTCCTTATCATCTTTGTGAGTCCTGCCTAAAATCACAATGCCATTCGTGACTGACAAAACTGTCTTGGAAAATCTGTTTTGTCCGATGTGCTCTAAGCAAAAATGAATTAGAATAATGTCATATTGTGTTTTCACAAATCAAATAAAATCATCATCATGAGAGCCAGGTTTCCACAAATATCTGTTCGCAAGGGCTCACAGTTTCCTGAATAGCAGCAACAAATATTGTTTCTCCTATTTAGAAATAGTAAATTACAGTGTGGTCAAATTCATGGACACCCTCAAGGAAGCAATGCAGTCCATTGACCTGTCCTTTTTATGGGCAGACATCCTGAGGTAAGGCTTGACAGTCAGTTGTAGCCATTTATCAAAAAACAGGTAAGCTGTATTGTTGGATCACCAAGAGCAAACAAACAAAAATACTAATAAATGCATTAAGGCCCTCCAGTCCAAGGGAGTGCCCTTAATCCGTTCATGTTTAGAAGGTTCCAGTAACAAAAGGGTATCAACTTTTCCTCCCCTGAAATTGAGATTTTCATGCAAATCATCCTTCCCAGTGGCACAATTTAGCAAAACACTGAATATGAGGAAAACGTGCAGACTGCCCCCTTTAAATTGAAGGTATTTAAATCTATTTTAGGGGAAAGTTGCATATGTAAAAGTATTTCAGCTGCTGACTAGATTGTTCTATACAATAAATTAATAAGTCAGTAGGCGTGGCATTCTGAGATATGAGTTTAACAAGTATAACTTTTTAGCAAATATCTTACGTATGGTAAATGTGTAGCCTGCGCCGTAAATCAACACTGGACTGGCAATCACTCAAATGTTGATATATGCTTTAGCTTTAACATTAGTTTCTAGTGTAAGTACAGTACAGTCAGCATTTGGACAGTGGTACAATCTGTTCTTTTCCCTCTGTACTCCAAAAAAAAGCCACAGAGTATGGCATTGTTTAATTCCAGTTCAGTGCAGACTTCAGTCTCCTGTGAGTTACCAGTATCGCCATAGATTAATACATCCATTCATTCATTCATTATCCTAACCCGCTTATCCTGAACAGGGTTGCGAGGGTGCTGGAGCCTATCCCAGCATACATTGGGTGAAAGGCAGGAATACACCCTGGACAGGTCGCCAGTCCATCACAGGGCACACACACCATTCACTCACACACTCATACCTATGGGCAATTTAGACTCAATCAGCCTAATTTGCATGTCTTTGGACTGTGGGAGGAAACCGGAGTACCCGGAGGAAACTCGGGGAGAACATGCAAGCTCCACACAGAGAGGCCCCGGCCGACAGGGATTCAAACCCAGGACCTCCTTGCTGTGACGCGGCAGTGCTACCCACTGCACCATCTGTGCCACCTCTGGATTTGAAATGAAACAGTGAATTAAAGTGCAGACTGTCTCCTTTAATTTGAGGGTATTCACATCCATATTGGGTGATCCATGTAGAAAGATCAATTTTTATACATACCCCCCCATTTTAGGGGACCAAAAGCAATTGTAGAGCAGAGATGGGGACTGGAGTCAGCGACTGGGACTCGAGTTGCACTTGTGTCGCACATACACGGACTCCAGACTCGGACTCGTCAATAAGGACTTGTGAACAATAAGAGTGCCAAATGGCATCGTGAAAATTACTTCGTGAATAATGTCACAGCCAATGATTATTTTTCAATGATTTACGTGAAAGACATTCCTTACTTAAAAAACATCCAACGTCACTTTACGCGCCACACCGTGTGCCTTTTAGTAGCAACCATAGCAACACCCCACTTTGTATTTCTTGCAGCTCGCTAAGATTACAGTTCCACATGTTGTCGTCTTTGAGTTTAATTAAGGAAGGCTAATCGAGCCAAACAAAATGACTGCAACTAGCAAAATGCGCAGAATTAAAATAAAAGATGCGGGAGCAACCACGTCAAATTTTGACAGGCATTTGAAAACTCATGTGGAAAGGTAAGTCAGTTTACCAGCACCGGAGCTAATCCCACTGCTGTTCACCGTTGAGTTAATCTAATTTAGTTAAACTGTGTTGGCCAAATGACGCGCTTCAGACTCAGTATGATGTTCATATCACCATTAATCAGCATGACTAAAGCGCATATTTTCTTATTTTGTTGACTGCCAAGTTGTAGCGATGTTGGCTTGCATCTCAAATGGTTGATCTTGAAAAGCTATGCAAGCTAGAGAACCACGAGCATAAGGTACAGTAACGTTAAAACAAACTTCAGGTTGACTTGAAAAGCCCCTAGATTTTCATTGTCAACATAGTGCACACAAGCAGCTGCATTTTCAGTAAAACGGCCATGTAATAGGATTTTGATCTGGAGCCTGATCAAGGGTTGTACTATTTAAAAAACCTATGTAGTATGGTCTTTAAGATTGATATGCAAACAGGACAGCAAGTGATTTTGAATGTCCTGTTAGATGATGTTATGTAGTAGTAGTGGACATTCTTTGGTATTCCAGTGTCATACAAATATGAACTGTATTTTTTAGACAGCTTGTTTGTAATTGATGTTACATTAAAAGCTACCAGAACCAGAGTTTAGCATGTACTGTAGTAGCATGCGGTTTTGAAATTATTTCTAATTTTACTATGCAATAGCGCAATGGCATTCCTTAAGATTCAAGTTTTTCCTATAGTATAATGTAGTCCCAAAATCATAGCTCCTGATTTCTTGCATAAACTATATCTCGCCTTATTAGATTTTTTTTAATGATTAAAGTAAATGCTTAACAGTTACCTTTCATTTAAAAATGAAAAAGTATGAGTATATTAATTAACCAATACTGCAACTTGATTCAAATTTCAACTTCAATTAAAAATATAATTATTCTTCAGTCGCAGATGCAGACTAAGCCTAGTCCTAGACTAAATTTAATTGGAGGTTATCCATACAAAGCTGCATTTAGTCACGGATTAAGATTAATCTGTGTCCATGTAACTTTTGTTATTGACCATCATCTTATATTACAGCACATGGTAATGCTTACATTACGTCACATGAGTCACAGAGTTCTTAAAAAACTTTATCACATCTTATTTATTGACTTATCAGGTCTTATCAGGTCTATTTATTGATTTATCTATTAACAATTACCTACCACACCAACCTTTTTGAGAAAGGCTTTGCCAAAACATTGGCTCAGGCCTGGTAGTTCATTGATATATGGATAAATACATGAAATAACCACTATCTTTTTGTGTGCCCCTGATAATACTGCTTCTTCAATTGTCACACACTTGATGTCATATACAAAATTTGTCTTCTACACTTCTGATTTCTACATCTTTAATTAGCCTAGGAATTGTGATGAATTTCTGTAGCCACACTGTTGTTTAGGCTGCACCATTCTGGAGACTTGAGACTTGACTCGGACTTGCATTTTATGACTATTCTCTGATGTAGAGAAAATTTACGGTTTGGAACATCACTAAAACAAAAGAGCTCAGTAATTACAAAGGGCCAGTAGGCAAAGGAAGCCCTCCACAGTTGATGGCCAAACAAAAACCCTCAAACACCTGTCTAACAGATCAGAAACAGTGTCCGTGACTACTCTCCATAGAAGACTTCACGAACAGATCTGCAGAGGATACACTGCAAGATGCAAGCCAGTAGTTTGCATCAAAAACAGGATGGCCATGTTACAGTTTGTTAAGTAGTACCTAAAAGAGCCTGCAGAGTTCTGGAAAAAGGTATTGTGGACAGGTATTGTGGAAAGGTATTGATACCAATATTGACTTGCTGAGTAAAGTGTGGCTAAAGGAACTGCCAAAGACACACAATTACTTAATGAGCAATTACTTTTGTCCCCTGAAATGGGGGGAACTATGTATAAAAAGGATGTAATTCCTACAAGGATCACCTGATAGGGCTCAAATTAAAGGTGACAGTCTGTACTTTAACCTTTTTCCATTTCAAATGCTGCTGGAGTGTACAGCTAAGAGAACATAAATTGTATCACTGTCCAAATACTTATCATTCTGTGTTTTGGTGTTTTTTTCATATCTGAATAATATTGTGTATCTGCAAATAAACAGCCTTGTTTGGCTGGATCTAGGTACAAGCCTGTCATTAACAAAATGACTTCCTGGACGTAAATAAAATCTTTATAAATACATACAAGCAACTGAATCCCAAAACAAACAGTTGTGTCTTTAAACTGTGGTGTGTTATATGTATAATGTACATACACAGAATTGTCACCCTGGCAATAATTTATGCAATGTAATTAAATCAATGGTACAAAAGTTATTTTGAAACTATAATATTTTTTTATTTCATTACCAGGAGCTGATCTGGAAGTAGCAAGAAAGTGGTTTATCCAATGACTCACAATGAGGACCTTCAGTCATTTGATGAAAACTCCTTTTCATTTGGCAGGAACCTCTTACTTTATTGAGCTATGGCACCTCTGAGCTATGGCACCAGTCTCGTCTGGTGGGTTTGATTGAATTATATATGCCTATAAACAATCTGTGTATTTAATTGAATGTGGACCTAAATGTTTTGTATATATTTATTCAGATCCTGATAAGATGTTGTCACTTGTGTTAGATTATACACTGGCATGATGAAGGCACATGAATACATTGTTCTTCTCAAGGGCAAACCCCAGAGGAAAGAGACACACAGCACGGACAGCATTCTTACACAGGAAATTTCAGATTCATTGATTACTTCAAAGGTACCATTTCTGAACAGGTTCGTCGCAATGCTGGAAAAACTGTTTATTGATAAATCACTGTCTATGATCATCATGAATTGTCAACATCATAGATATAGATTTGTGTCATTTCAACTGTCAATGGTTAATGTCCATTAACATTAATGTCAGCAAATTTGGTAATGAAACTTCAATACCAATAGTGTGATTGTGTGATAGCTCAATGGCTGCCTTAGGTGCCAATATAATTGGGACCCCTAACAACTATTGGAAATAAAAATCAAACAAAGTGAAATTGACAATAGAATTGTACTTAATTTAGTTAATTACAGTCTAAAGGGAATATACTGTGTCATTCCATCACTTCCTGTTTCACTATAGTATAAAAATGAGGTAACAAGCATGAAAAATCCCTGTGTTTTCCATCAGCATGGGAAAAGCCAAAGAAATGTCAATTCCGAAGAGCCAAATTGATCACCACAGGTCTAGTAATGGGTACAGAAAAATACATAAACGATAAAACAGACCAATTAGAACTGTAAGGGCAATAATAAAAAAAATGTAAACATATTCATAAAATGGCACCTTCATACCAACAAATTCATTGGAAGGGTGGCACAAAAACAGCCCTTACTGAGCACACTAAAGAAAACCAAGCGTTTGGAGTTTGCTAAACCTCATTGGAATTATGACTGGAAGAGAGTGCTCTGGTGAAAGGAGACCAAAATTTTACCTTCTGACCATATACACCATCAACATGTTTTGCAGCAAAAGAGGAGTGCATACAAGGATAAGTACACATATATCGACTCAAATGGAGGTGGGTCGTTGATGTTTTGGAGATGTTTTGCTGCCAGTGGTCCAGGGGCACTACTTAAGATCAATGGTGCGATTAATTCAACAAAGTAACTGGAAATTTTGCCTGAAAATCTGGTCATCTCTGCTAGGAGGCTGGGATTTGCTCATAAGTAGATTGTCCAGCAAGACAATGACTCCAAACATACATGAAAATACACACAGAAATGATTGAGTGAAAACAAGATATGTGTTCTGCAATGGCCATTCGAGTCTCAATACTTAAATTCCATCAAAAACTTGTGGTCCGAACTGGAGGGGGGAGGACATAAGCACAAACCTAAGCATAGCATCAATTCCCAAAAGTTCTGCATGGAGGAGTGGTCAAAAATCCCTCTGTGTGCTTTCTAACCTTATCAAAAATGATAGGAAATACTCATGGCTGTTATCTGCTTTGCCAGTATTACACCAGGGGTGTCAAATGTGATGCTTAGAATTCATGGTAGCCCAGGATGGTTGTAACACTTAATTCCAATTTTTATTTTTAAAAAATAATCCTGAATTATAATTTTATTTGAAAAATATATTTGAAAAATGGTGATATATTTATAAAAAGTTTAAAAAGGCCATTTTACATTTCATGTTTACGAATAAAATGTAATTTATTGTTCATTTGTTTTATTGAAAAGAACGTACTTTAGCCATATTAATGTTTTGTAAAAAATGTTTTGTAAATGTCATAGTGTGAGTCTGATTTCTGGTTCCTGTTACATCCATCCCCAGCTAACTCATACCATGGGGTAGGTTGTAACGGTATATCTCTTTGTATTTGACATTAACTTGCACATTTTGTGATATTGTAATAGATAAATTACATCACATTTAATAGGTAAATATGGTTAGCTTGTATAAAAAATTGGGAGCTCTAGCATAAACTTAAATTGAGTTATACAGTATTGGAACAGCAAGGTCAATTCCTTTGTTTTTGCTGTACACTGAAGGCAATTGAGTGTGAGGTCAATAGATTTACATGAGATGACAGATCCGAATTTCAGCTTTTATATCCTGGTATTTTTATCTATATTTGTTAAACAACGTAGAACATATGCATCAGACCACCCAATTTTTAGGTTAGCAGAAGTATTGGAACCTGTGACTCATAGGAGTTTCTTGTTGCCCAGATGTGTCCTGCTAGATTGATTGGTTAAACAGTAAATAGTTCTGAATGTCTACTGTTGGTTTTAGCCTTGGGTTTTGCCTGTGAAGACTGCATTTGTGTTAGAGAATATAAACAACGGTGAAGACCAGGGAGCTGTCCTTGGGAGAAAAACAAGCAATTCCGAAACTTAGAAAAAAGGAAAAATTCATTGCACATGCATTGGGGATAGCTTCTACAACAACTTGAAAACCTGAAAAAGCAAGAAACCGCTGGTGTACTGAGCAACAGTTGATGACAGAAACATTGAGAGAGCTGTGAAGAAAAACCCCAACATGTCTGTGACATCACAGACAATCTCCACAGGGCATTGATGAAGGTATCTCAATCAACTGTTCAAAGAAGACTTAGAGAGCAGCAATATAGAGACTATACCACAAGATGCAAACCACTCATCAGTAGTAAAAATCAGAAGCCAAGATTAGAATTCGAAAAGAAGTACAGAGATCAGCCACAAAAGTTCTGGAACAGATGAGGCCAAAGTGTGGAGAGAAAAAAGGGATCTGCTCATGATCCAAAACATACAAGCTCATCTGTGAAGCAAGGTGGAGGAATTGTCATGACTAGGGCTTGCATTTCTGCTTCTGGTGTGGGCTCACTAATCTTTGTTGATGATGTAACACATGATGGCAGCAGCAGGATGAATTCAGAAGTCTACAAAAACATTATGTCTGCCAACATATGGAGAAATGCGTCCAAACTAATTGGGAGGAACTTAATCATGCAACAAAACAATGACCCAAAATACACTGCCAACACAACAAAGGGGAAAAAGTGTTAGACTGGCCAAGTCAATCACCAGACCTCAACTCGATTGAATATTTCACCTCCTGAAGAGGAGATTGAAGGGAAAAACCCCCCAAAACAACTGAAACAACTGGAAGAGGCTGCAGTGAAGCATGACAAAGGAAGAATGCAACAGTTTGGTGAGGGGACTGTACATGTTGGAGTAAAGTGTTACAATCATCCCCGGTCTCCCCTACTCTTGTTCTTCTGAATGATGTTTGGCCTATGTCTCTGATTCTTTTCTCTTATTTCTCAACCTCACAATGGCTTTCCTTGACTGTCACTGGCACACGCCTGGTTATCCTGTTGTGAAAGACCAATAACAGACTCTAAAAGCAATCAAAAGTGAGAATCAAAACTAGATACTTGAAGCTCTAAGCAAGGATACTAAACAAGTGATTGAGCGCACCTGACTCATCAGAAATGCCTGTGAGCCCATTTGTCCGAAATATTATGGTGCCCTGAAATGAGGGTGGGGGAGGGGGGAATGTTGGAGAAAATTGAGAAAATGTTGTAATTTCTCCATGGTTAAATCAAAATGTAAAACAAATACTATTTCATAAAAACTGAAAATTGTGGAGTACAGAGCCAAATCAAGGAATTATCTGTCCCATGACTTATGGAGCTCACTATATATCCATTTTGTAATAATTGTTTTCTTTTCATTATACATTGTTTTATGTTATATTTCTTGAGAGATCATTCATTGTTCATTGTGTGAAAAGTAGGTTTAACCAAAAAGAAAAAGTACACATGCACACACCCATACACTTCCATAGTAGATATGTGAAATCGAAAACGCTAATAAAACTCTTTGTGTCATGAGATCATTAAAATAAATAAATCAATAAAATACATTTTTAATTGTCTGTAGATATTAAAAATACCAATATAATGTTATCCTATGGACGACCCATGTTTCTTGAATTTCTGATTGGACATACTATTCCCACTTAAGAAGAGACCGAATAATGATAGATGACACCTTGTCAGGGCTATATTACAGGACCTAATCTTGAGTTGTTTTAAATTTAAATGATGAATTCCAGACTATAGATGTAAAAATATTTGTAAATTACATTGTTTAATTGCATACAATTATTCATTTGGAAAAAAAGAGTTAGTAATCTAGTTATAAATGTCATTTTTATGCCTGCTATTACAAACTATTACTAAATTTGTTCATTTTCATTGGCAAGATAAATCATGTTTGACATCTGTTGCTAAAACATATAAAAACATATTTCCTTCATTTTTTGTGTTTAAAAACAATCAGTTATGGCATCACAGCACAGCTGATTGATAAAAGAAAATGATGAGAACAAATATCTGTGAACAGGCATTCAGGAATTTGTCAATTAAACCTCTTAAATTCCTGTTTATTCTGTGCCCCTAGTAATACAGTAGCTGCCTCTGGGAAATGGTTGTATTTGAATATGTACATATATGAACCTGACATCATATTTATTGTTGGCATTAACGTTTTGGTCAATATAGTGCAATATGTGCAAAGCAATCAAACGAGTGAAAACCATAAAAATAAAGGAAACAGAACTGTGAATACCTGTATAAAAATAGGCGTTATGTTAAAATATCAGTATTACACAACACAATTATTACTTTTGTTATTTATGAATTTTAAATACATATTAAAAATACATATTAAGAATGAATACACAAATTCATTTTTAATATATAATATTCCCCAAATAATCATTTTCTCTTTTTTTTCTGAGAGACAGTGAAGGCCTGCGGGCCAACCATTTCCAAAAAGTGCAGAAGGTATACAGAAACATATTTTCTAATGGTCAAAAGTCTTTCTGACTGGGGTGTGCCAACTTTAAAAAAGAAACCACTTCGACTATGCAAGCTACATAAATCATCTGAATCTACAAACATAAGCTTTATAGAGAATTATGAAACATGAGCTTTATCGAGGATTATGATCAATGAAGATTCAAAGCACATGGCAAGAAAGCATACCAATAAATAGATACATACAGACCAAAGCAACAAAAGAATAAAAAAAGTAAGATGTCCATTAAGATGCACTCTCAAACATTGTTGTAACAAGAAGATGTCAAATAAACATTTGTGATTCACAATATATGTATAATTATATTCCATAAAAGACCATGGTAAAATTACATGTGCATGTGTATTGGTGTGTATTTCATCTTAAACATAAACATCATATTTGCATCAACAGTTATGGATCACAACCCTTATGTTCATTCATCCTTTATTCACTTCGAAAGGCATTGAATTGTGATGATTTTAAAATAAGTATAATATAGCACACCCCATTGACTTATCTTGAGGAACGTTATTCTGTGCCAAGGCATCCTCCAACTTGGAACTGTATTTGTAATGGAAAAAATATATATTTATATAGACAGATGTGTGGTTCAAAATTGGCTGAATGTTGTCTGTTTCTCAAGAACTTCGAGGTAGTCCGGCTCAGCTTGAAGTTTAGCTTTCAGTTCTAAGTATTCATTTCTGTTGGGTTCAACATAAATAGTGCTTGGCACAGTACCATACAACACAGTCTCCTGTATCCTGTCTGGGTGCAAATACTGGCGCCTGACATCATAGCTAGGTGTATAAGTATAGGAAGGGGGGGCATTATACTTGTACTCATAATTGTTTCCAGAAGCTGGCTGCTTGTCTGGTTCAAGGACACCTCTGTAGAAATGCTCTGTGGTTTGCACTGGGGTGGGAACTTCACATGGCTCTATGGTACTAACACTGTAAGACTGGTTTCTTAAGCAATTGTCCCTTTCTTCATCCACATTACTTCTGTATGTCACTTTTAATTCATGCAGGTCTCTGTAATCCTCAACTGCATTGCCTTCTCTAGATCTGTAAATTGGATTTTTGCACATGTGGCCCAGTGGATGTGGGATGTACTCATACACATGCCCAGCAGGCGATTTGACTTTAGGGATGGCTCTGTTACTGTAGAGACCATACTGCAGGTTGAACGAGCTCACATCAGAGTTATTGCCACTAGTGCGGTCATTCTGGGCCTTTTTGCGTCTTTTCATTACAAGCACAAAGAGCCCTGCAGCCACAAAAACAGACATTATGAACACCAGGAGGAGGCTCAGAATAAGGACTGATAAGGGAACAGTGCTGGTGGGCGTGTTGTATTTCAGGGGAGTTTCAATGGTCGTGGAACTGCCTGGGAAAGGTTCTTCAGACGGAGAAAGCGTTGAAATCATTACATCCGAATAATCAGGACAAAGGAGATCTGATTTAATGGATCGCATATCCTCCCCTGACAGCCTCTTTGGAGACCCACATATGACGTCATTCACCACGGTACCAGTGTTGAGCTGCTCCAGCCAGTCCTTCATCCCCACAACATCGCAGGAGCAATCCCACGGGTTTTCATGTAGGTCTATCTGCACCAGTGACTTCAGCTGATCCAAAACACCACTCACGGGAAGATCGTGGAAATGGTTACTGCGAAGATTAAGCCGGGTTAAACTCACACCCGTGAATATGCCCCCGGGTAAGGTTTTTAGTAGGTTGTTATTGAGAAAAAGAAGCTGAAGATTGGGCACATAATGAAAAGTTCCCGACACAATTTCTCTGATCACGTTGTATTCTAAATACAAGTATTGCAGATTCTGCAGTCCATAAAACATATCTACTGTGAGGCGCTCAATTAAATTGCCATTCAAGTAGAGTCTCCGCAAGTTAGTTAAATCCCCAAAGGCTCGGTCATGTATGAGAGAGATGCGATTGTTGCCAAGGTGAAGTAAATCCAATCCAATGGCCTCAACAAAATCAGATCTTTGTACCACAGGAATGTAATTCCCTGTAAGGTACATCTTTTTAGGATTATACGGTTTTGGCTTTAAATCAGAGATGTTCACAATCTTTCTCTCCTGACAGTTAACATTCAGTCCAAGGTCAGAGATTTGTAAATTGCAAGTACAGGCAGTGGGACAGTCCAAAGGCACAGGAGATTTTGTCTGATATGCAATTATTGGACCGTAGTTGTATGGGTTGGACGGGATCCGGGAGGTTGGTTTGGACCTGGGTCTGTTAGGTCGCGTGCCCTTTGTCGGCCTTGACGAGGATCGTAAAACTGCAGATGAGGTGGCAGAGGCTGTCACGGCAACTGAAGTGGTTTGGAAATAGCCCACTGTGCTCAGTGGTGGCTGTGGTCGCATTTCATACTCAGAAATGGCTCTTCTGGGACACAGTTCCTGTTTGGAAACCTCATCTAAATCTCTCCCATGCAGTCGGAAAGGTGTTTCACAAACCACCTCCCCGACTAAAGCTGTGTACAAGATGCTCTCCAGCCAAGCCTTCAGGGCAATGAGCTCACAAGAACAATTCCACGGATTCTCCTCAAGTTGTAATTCCACCACTTTGTCCATGTGTTCCAAAAGACCAATGTAAGGGAACATTTTCAAACGGTTTCCCCTCAGGTCGAGGTGAGTTAAGGGGACATATCTGAAAATGTTGTTTGGCAGAGCAGACAACAGGTTGTCATTCAAAATCAGTACCTCCAGATGATGGAGCTTGCCAAAGGCATGAGGTTCTATGTTAGTTATATAATTGTAATCAATTTGTAGGTATTCCAGACTTTCAAGGCCAACAAAAGTATCATCCCTCAGGGCATCTATTTTGTTGTTGTTCAGATGTAGTCTTCTTAGTCCTTGAAGTCCATTAAATGATCCTGGTTCGACTTCAGAGATGTCATTGTTGCCTAAATTCAAAATTGTAACCCCAGTGTAATTAACAAAATCATCCAGAGAGAGTTTTTTCAATAGATTCCCTGTCAGTAAAAGATGATATGTTGAAAAATGGACAGGACTAACTTCTGATAGTCTAACAATGCCTCTGTTCTCACAGCTCACAGTTAGTATTGCATCCTTCTCCTCACACATACATAGATTTAAACAAATTTCTCCATAATTGTCATACATCTCTACCAAGCTTAGAGATATAGCAACCAGCACAATAATTTTCAATATCCAGATACTCATTTTCATGGAAATGGATGGCCCAATTCACTGTTGTGCAGTAGCAGTGTGCAGTGTCATCTAGAAAAAAAGAAACAAAACAATTGCATGTACTTCCATTTCAATCACCACATCTCATTCATGTATGTATTAACAAACTAATAACTTATGAAGCATGTAATAGAATTTTTAAAACAAGAATGTTAGTTGACTGGAGTAACCTTGAAGAGAAATTTTATAGAGCAATGTTGAAAACTCAGTACAAAAGCAAGAGTATTTTCACGAGGGATTGCATTCCACCTACAATAAGCTGCAGGTACCAACTTCAAAAGCAATGATAAACACTGTATTTGGCTTACTACCATATGAATACAGTATACATGCGCATACAGCATTTGGTGTGAAAACACTACGGATTGCAAAACCATATCCTTATGACAAATCTATGCATATCCTCATGACAAATCTAATGCAAAATCATGGCGATGTCGTGTCACACGAAAGAAATGTCATGGTTTCCTTGAAAATGTAGTTCACACAACCATGATTATTAGCCGAAGTACATTTCCTACCAGTTTAGAGCTGCACCGTCATTCAACACCAAATTATATTTCAGACGACACCAACCAAAGCTTTTTTTATTCTAACAGTATACAAATGCACGAATATAGTCATAGAAATATGTGTTGATTCAAACACGTAATATGAACATTATAAAAATGAAAGTAAAAGCCTTCCCGAAAATAACTGTCTAGAATAATAGCCTGCTGTTTTCCGGCACAAGCTCCGAGAACAAACGTATCAGATTAGTTTAAATACACATATCGAAGAAAACGCAAATATAGCCAATATTATTACTCACCCTGCATATCCGACGACTTGAAAATAGAATTGCAACTCTTGACTAACAAATCTCTTCTCAAATATTGCAAACCAGACCAATTAAATGATCGTGAATCTGAGTATTTATCATTGAAAATGTTCATCGCCAGACTTGCCAGCTGTGTAACAGCAGCGTCAGTCACAGTCCCTCATCCTACAGGCAGAAAAAATATCCGAATTGATTAAAAGCACAAACCGATGAGCGACGTCATTGAGTTAATAACCAAATTTCATCTAGATTTGCGAATTACTGGGCTACATCTTTTTTCCGATCTTTGTTGAAGGATCTTGATTTACACGCAAATTCCTTCCTCTCTAGCCCTCGTACACCGAGGAGAGAGAGAGAGAGAGAGAGAGAGAGAGAGAGAGAGAGAGAGAGAGAGAGAGAGAGAGAGAGACGCATACACATTTATTTTCGGACCGATTTTTTTTTCAGTCGCAGTAGCAAAAAAATGTCTGTCTCATGTCTGGCAAGATTTTCCCTGTAGTCTCCATGGTACATACTGCGCACCTTAATTCAAACGATGGAGATAATCCTCATTCAAAGCTTATTTTCCTTTTACCCGGAAGAAAGCTCTCCAAAATCGAGTTATTTCCAAATATAAACTTATATTTTACTTTAACTGCATCTGAGGGCAATTTGACCTAGCTATGCCCTAGTTTATTTAACGAATTCATGATGCCGACAGCATCAATGATTGTTCTTTATGCAGTAGCGGCAGAAGATTATGTAGCATTGCACTATACACGAATACTTAACATGCACCAGCGTTCAACGTATTCGACCAGCTGGGACAGAAAAAAAGAGTTCCACTGCGACGTCAGGCATTTTATTTATCTGAAAATCTAGGCTACTTAAAATGCAACATCGACATTGCAATGGTTAAGTGAGAATGAATTTGTCTTTCCATAATTTAGGACACCCACTCAATACTCGCACTCATATAACCGAAACAGTTCAGGACCATAGACAGCGAATTGCATGATTCCATCAAGGCTACAGAGAACAGAGCGTATGAAGCACTTTGGATTCTTACCCGGTTAGCCTTTCCGAATGGCAAAGCATAGTCGGCCGTGGTTTCTTCCCTTCTGTTCACGGTTTTTTTCTTTTTCTTTTTTGCCTGTGGTGCTGGTTAAGTTAGGACTTTCAAAATCCGTATAAAGCGTCGTAGGCTTTAGCTCCTCTTGCCCACCACTGAATTGCACAGATTGCCTCAACGCTGGCAACGTGACGGTCAGCCTGGCAAAGCAGGTTACAGTGTTTCTCGAACATAAAGGCTCCACCGCGATTCTTTATCTTAAAAAAATGCAATGCGTTATTTTATAAAGGGAACAGTGTCATATGTGCATTTGTCACGATACAATATTCCCACCTCAACGCCACATTTCGTCTCTCAAAAAGGACTGTGAAAAGGGAAGGTAAAAATATGCATCCCTCGGTGTCTTGCGAGTGGTATGGCTTGTATCGCGTTGCACTCAGCTCTGCTTAAGCCCTTTATTGTCTCGCTGGATGGCCCCATAAATGTAACCAACTAATATTTTGATATTTTCAGCATGCTTCATAATTTGACATTACGAAACTAACTGCACGGTTCAAATCTATTTATTTATCAATTGTGAGATGTGAGATGATCAAGTGAGAGAGAGAGAGAGAGAGAGAGAGAGAGAGAGAGAGAGAGAGAGAGAGAGAGAGAGAGAGAGAGAGAGAGATACCTGTAGAGGGCAGTGCGATATGATACAAAAATATATATTTCAGGAGGACAGCCTTTGCTCTCAGAACAATCATGGTGCTATTCTGTTTGTGAAGAGGTGGGGAGGTAAGGAGGCGTAGGGGTAATTAAAATCGTTCAAGATTGCGTTTAGCTACATGCATGGACTCTGATGAAACCTCTGAGCATAGCATGCATTGCTGATATCCATCACTTTTCATATGTTATGCATCTCTACACAAACATTTTTTGTAAAAGAGATACAAATAGGTCACCTTCTAACCAATGTTGACTTTCCACACTCTTCAAGTCAGGAATTTCATGTTGGATGTTGGATCCTTTAATATTACAGTCTTTATTCATAAATCCATATACCTTTTTGATATAAAAGAAGTATTTGTTCAAAATATATTTGTTTCTTTATTTCTATACTTACATAATTTTAAAGGCATACTATGCAGGATTTTCACCCTTGAAAATATTATAAAACAAACATGCTCAGGCATTACTATGATACACTGGCAACCTGTATCTGTGTTCACTTTTGCCCAATACCTTGCTTGTCTACTTGTGTTTGTTTTTCTAAAAACTGCTTGGGCCTCTGGGTGTGGTCCTTTTTTATTTCTGTGTTGTATCTTAAAAGCATGTGTCCAATACACTGAACTTATGCTTAACTTGTGCTATGATCCAATAGAAGGAGGAGGGGGGGCAACTACATCGGTGAGCTGGGTTTGTGAGAGATTAGCCTTGGTGGCTAACCATGAATCAAGTGGCTGGCCAGCTTTTATTATATTAATTATCTGCCGCTTTATAACTAAATTCAGTTTTGTATGTCAGCTGGCTAGCTGTGATAGTTGGGTCCCAGTGCACAGAACGTTACTGCCTACATTTTTGGGAGATTCTACCAGCGTTTTTCCTCTCCTGGGCAGGGAGCTCATGCCTAAATCCAAAAGATCGACTTTCAGACGACTTTGGATGTCTGATAAAAATAAAAGCAACAATGAATTGATGCGTTTTTTGAATATGCGTGCTTATGTGTAGGCAGGCTACCAGTTAGAGCACACTGAAATCCACTGCAGACACGAGTATATGAAAGTTAAATAGCTAGCTAAATGGACTACTAAAGCTGATGTTTTACAAATCATATTAGACCATGGTTTCTTAGCTCATTGCTATCACAGCACACAGGGTTGAGAATGGGGCATATACTTTTTTGTATGCAAACACAGGAGTGAGAAACCCTGTATAGTATGCCTTTAAGAGGTACAACTCAGGGCTGAAGAGAGAAAGCTTGGTTAACTGTAGTTTTTTTTAGCTGTGGACACAAAAATATCTTCATTTGAAGATGTGACATACCACATTTTGACACTGAAGCACTGTTGAAATAATTCAGGTCCAAATGGCACAATTAGGCTTGCACTAATTAAATGGTTGTAGAACTTTTAAATATAGTATAGCATTACTAGAAAGTATATAGAAAATGTAATTGAGTGAACTCTGGTAATGTTCTTTTGGCTCCGCACCCCAGCAGATTGGATTAAAAATGAAAAACTGAATATGGGGTTAAAGTGCCACCAGCTTTAATTTGAGGGTATTAACATCCACATTGGGTGATCTGTGTAGGAATTACTTTCATTTTTATACAACATTCCCCCTTTTTAGGTGACCAAAAATAACTGGACAGTTGGCTTCTCTTTCACGTTCTGTGCCCTTTTTTCCTGGTTTTCCTATGTTCTATGTGCTTTTCTGTGTTCACACCCTGGTCATTGTTTTCCCTCTCTCTATTACATGTCTCTGCCCTCCACCCCTTATATGTATTTCCTTCCTGTCATTTGTCTCAGCTGTTTGTCGTTGTCCTTCATCAGTGTTGCATATAAGCCAGACCTGGTCACCTGCATCGCCCCATGCCCAGTTTCCAGTGCTGTGCCAGGTCCAGACTCTGTTCCCCGGGTCCCACTTCCAGTGCCATCCCAGACTTGAGTTCCAGCTCCTCCCTAGGCTTCTTCTGCAGCGCATCCTTGGAATCTGTTCCCTGGACCGCCCCAGGTACAATCTCCAGTGCTTCCCTGGTTCCAGTCTTCAGTTTCACTTCTCAGGACCCGTTTCCAGACCTCATCCTCCACTTTCTAGCCCATGTGTCGTTGCCTGGTTACGCCTCTGTCGCCTTCACTGTCTCCGTCTCCATTACAACCTCAACCTTTGTCTCCGGCCCTGACCCCTTTTTCTGGTCTCCCTGGCATGATCAGCGATAGCACCTTTCCAGACTCTGTCTGTGGAATCCTTTCCAAAGTCGGCCCGATGCCATACCAGGTCCCGTCCATGGCACCATTCTAGGTCTCGTACCCTGCGGTGTTCTGGTTTTGGTCCCCGGCTCCGTCACCGGCACTGTCCCAGGCCCTGTCCCGGGCCCCGTCTCTGGCCCCGTCCCAGGCCCTGTCCCGGGCCCTGCCTCTGGCCCCGTCCCAGGCCCTGTCCCAGGCTCCTTCCCAGCCTGTGTCCCAGGCTCTGTCCCTGATGCCATCCCAGGTCCCATCCAGGGCCCTGTCTCCAGCTCTGTCCCAGGCCCTCGTCAGCGAAATGAAGAGGCTTGCTAACCATTCCTGACGTCCCACTCCCCTGTACACAGTAGGGCAAAGGGTCTGGCTGTCATCCCAGGAGATTCCCCTCCGCACTGCCTCCTACAAATTACACCACTATCAGCCCCTCTGCCAATCGACTTACCTGTTCTCTCCACTCACACTTGTTTGTCTCTGTATTTATACCCTTCTGTTTCCCTTGTTTTTTTTGTAGATTGTAATGCGTTCCCAGTGATTTTCTGACTGTATATTCCGTGCTTTGACCTGTTTTGTGTGCCCTAACCTACCACCTTCTGTCTTGGTTTTGATCTGTTTTCGGCAAACTTTGATTGGACTTTTGGTTTTTGACTCCTGGATCACCCTCTGTACTTTTGCCTTGTTGGATTGCCTCACGGTGTTTAGACCCTCGTCTGTGACATCAACCACGTCTCTGATTACCTCTGCTGTACCCGTCTGCCTGCGATTGACTACTGCCTGTCTGATCTGCCCTGAACTGAATAAACACATCTACATTGCTTACTTCCTGGTTCCATTGGTTCATCTGTTCTGAAACCTGACAGAAAATATTACATTTTAATGCCTTTTTATAACAGAAAGTCTTTGGAGCGCTGTCTCCAATCTGTTGCCTATATCTATTCCCCAGTGGTTCAATGGCTCAGAATTGTTTTCAATGCGTGTTTACTCGCTGGTTGGCTAAGAACATAGCGGAAGTAGTCATCGTAAGTACATAACTTCAAAGCTAGATTTGAAAGTTTATGGGTTGTAAAAGTGGCCATGCAATGCAGCTAGTAAATAAGTTAGTAATATTATAAACTTGCATTAGCTAGCTAGCTACATTAAGGCCCGGACATTACCACATTCCATTACTTTTTAGAAGTATTATTAATGAATGTTCAGCTGGCTTGCTATCTCAGTTCTTGCAGTAAGAAGTTGGAATGAATGGTTGACACGAACTGTTACAACTAAAGCTAACCTTAGTTAATTTTACCTATTAGCTGATCCCTGTTCCAAGTATTGATTAATCAGTTAACTAATGCAATGGCATTCATCACCCTACCTTTTTAATTAAGAATTAAACATTTCCTCACGCACAAGTTATAGTTCTGTATGAATGCATTTCAATAAATTACCTGTGAGAACTATCCCTTTTGTCATGTTCATGACCTTACATTTACTTTTCTAAAGGATATATCACAGAACATTGCAGACACCTTCTGGAGAGAGACTGTATACCAGCCTCTAACTGCATTTCAGTGAAACAGTATCCTCCAACCATGTTAGTTGTGAAACCGTGAACCGTGGTAAAATTGTACACCATTCATGAAGACATTTTAATTAGCTGGCTAGCTCTCACACTCCCTTCTCTGTCATAAAACTACATAGAATTCTATTAAATATGGCGCAAAGTCAGATATACGTATATTGTAGAGATAGTTGTGCTTTGATAGTTGAGCTGATCGATGGGCCAATGGGGTGTTTGCATGGGTTGCAGTTTTGCCATTCTGGGACAGCCATTTCTAGGCCAAGGCATCTCTTTATGTGGGGCAAATATATCCAAAAAATTAATTTGCTGTTGATTTGCCCCAAAAAATTTTCGGATTTTTGCCTTCTCATATGAAACAAAACGACCGTTAATCGAGTTCCAAAATACCTCAGGGGAAGTTGAATTGCGCTTTGAAAAATCTCGTATTCCCCATTCACTTTCAATTGGAGGCCCAATGTTTTGCACTCAGCAGCCAAACTTCCAGGTGCTTCACTGCTTAGGTGAGGGCATGCTTTCCTGTCTAGTTATATATATTCATGTCTATGGTTGAGATAGCAATATTATTTAATGAATGCCTTCTTTGAAACCAGAAAGTGAGTCATGGGTCCAAGGTAACCCTTTCTATGCTTTTACTTTCTGCTTTTAATCTGGGACACAAATTTAAAGGGCCAACATTTTCATAAAAAATATCTTTTAAAACAAAGCTGATTGTAATAGTACAGTTTCACACCTATTTTATCAATAGGTATAGTTCGTTTTAGATTTTGAAGGCTTTTAACGCATTTTTTATTTGTTTGAAATTAGTTTTATTTGTGAATTCTTGTTTGGGACAAGGATGGTTTCTGTCACTGGGCAGGTATAGAAGTTAGAAACATGAAGTTTGTCCAAGAAATGAAATAATTGATTTATATATATATAAATCACCTAAAAAAAATCTTTTCACCAAAAACAAATTGGAATTAGTCAGTTGACAACTAATAATTTTAAGGTTTTTTGGTAAGACCCAAGTCCCAATTCTCAAGAATGAATGATAAATACAGCAGTTGCAGAGTAAAAATACTATATACCGTAGCCTACTGCACTCTCTTTTCACTGCAATAGGTTACGGTGAGAGGTGAGTGCAAGATGAATATGAGAGTGCATGATCATGGAGTTAAAGAGAATACTAATGAAAATTGTATATTTTTCCCATGATCAAGTTAAAATAAGGTCACACAAATGCTACCCACAGCATGGCCAGCTGAGCCAGCCATCGGGACCATGTGCGGCTTCTGCAGCACAGGATAAGGACTAAGCGCTATGACTCCTTTATCCCAGACGGGATCCGTCTCTACTGTATAATGAGCTGTCAAGCGGAGAATAATTAAGCATATGCCAGTAATACTTTTTTCCCCCATGTATTGTACGCTTATTATTATGTGTTGTGTGCTGGAGCTGAATGTATCTCCTCTTTGTGTACTGTATGTTGATGTTTTTGGTTTTATTTTGTGTTGAAGCCAAATTAGTTTACCCATTGTTAGATAATAAAATTGACTTTGATAATTAAGTGTCATTGTACTACTACATTGTGAAGTCTTCTGTGGAGAGTAGTCACTGACACATCCATGTCTGTCTCCTTAATATTGTATCTGTCAGATAGGTGTTTGGGTTTTTTTCTTCATAATAGCAAGAATTATTTCCCCTTTGCATTTACTCAGCTCACCAGTGCTCTCTTTCTTCTTAAACTATTTATTTTGTTTAGCCTATTGTTTGACCTCAGACAGTTATTTTTTATTTCTCAGCCCCATTATGGTTTTCTTGACTTTCATTGGCACAACTCTGATCCTTATGTTTACAAAGGTCAATACCAGACTCAAAGGCAATCAAAGGTTTAGAAAGATACTGGAAGCTCAGTTGTCTCGGTGGCGCAGCCTGTAGAGCACTGACCGCATGCTCATTGCGAGCCGCGACGGTTCGGCGGTTCGAATCCGACTGTCTGACATTTGTCGCATGTCTTCCCCTCTCTCTCGCTCCCATTCTTCCTGTCTCTCTATACTATATACTGTCCAATAAAGCTGAAAAAGGCCTAAAAAATATCTTTAAAAGAAAGATACTGGAAGCTTCCTTATGCCGGAACTAAGGAAGTGATTGTATACACCTGACAAATCTGAAAAACCAACTGTCCAATTACTTTGGTCCCCTAAAATGGGGGGAATATTGATAAAAAGGGATTCAATTCAAACATGGATCGGCCAATAAGGAATTAAATACTTTAACCACATATATCGCAAGTGATTCTGGGCCATATCTGCGGCAGTTCTGGTTTACTTCGGGCCAGTGCAGAATTTCTTGACATCTGGGCTGAAGTACAGAGCCAAAAGATCTGAAATTTTACTGTTGTCCAAATACTTACGGACTGCACTGCATGTAGTAAAATTATTTTTATTACTATTTTGAAATTTTCTGCCTAGAATTGTTACATTGAACTTGTATGATAGTTGAACTTGTATGATAGTTAGTATGATAGGCTGTAAAAGGCCCTTCAGTCCAGCCATTTAACCATAATTATAGAATCGTTCTTGAATGAATTAAAAGTGTTATTCAGGCATGAACTCCATCAGAGAATTTCCAAAGGAAAAAAGCTTCACACAAGGAGGAAGGAATACTTCATTTTGTATAAATGGCAAGATGATTCAAAAGAGCATGCTCAGCCATGTGCATCCTTCAAGGAGTTTTGATGAACATAAAAATAATGAGCCTCTTATAATGTGGACTGTCTTTCAAGAGAACAATTTATTCTACTTCAAAGCATTATACTTCATATAAAATACAAAACAAATTGAAGACCATACAGTGGTCACACATAAAACAGGAATCAAACATAATTTACAGAGCGATACAATTTTCATACCATATGACACTGATCAGCCACAACATTAAAACCACCGGCTTAAGCCATTTTTTTCATGATTATAAATGCTCCAAACTGTCTATAAACACTTAATATTTAATTATATGATATGTGTACTTATATAAGCAGATAATAATAAGTGAATTGCAATTAATATTGCAATTGCAATGAATAATCTTGTAAGCTCATTGGGAGGTTGGGGGTGGGTGAATTTAAATATATTGGTACATACTGGTGTTCATGGTCCCATCTATCTTAACAGATGGTCCAGGACCTATACAATTTTTCATATTTAAAAAAAATAAGGAGCACCCGCCGTATTTCAAAATGCATGGGATCTACTCCTACATAAGTTTCACCACATGCAGTACCATGTAATTCCAATGGAGGGAAGCTGAATTGAAATGTTGTTCTAACTATAAGGAAAATTTGTCAGAATGTGATGATGTGTGTGCTTTAGCTATAGCGTAGTGGTTAAGGTACATGACTGGGACCCGCAAGGTTGGTGGTTCAATCCTGGGGTAGCCACAATAAGATCCGCACAGCAGTTGGGCCCTTGAGCAAGGCCCTTAACCCTGCATTGCTCCAGGGGAGGATTGTCTCCTGCATAGTCTAATCAACTGTATGTCACTCTGGATAAGAGCGTCTGCCAAATGCCATTAATGTAATGTAATGTAGCTTTAAAAGTCCCAACTTCTCATTGTTTTATGTACCAAAAACATTTCTACATAACATCCAGTTTTACATATTCATTCCCCTCTCCTAAGCTTTACCAAGAACCGGCTATTTCGGTGACTGTGTTTTTAAAGCTCATTGATATCTATGAAGCTCTGTTCTGATTGGCTGGCTAGCTCTAACAGACTGAATGCCGTCTGTGCCGAGCGATTGAATTTGTTCCAATACAAGGTGGGCCATCCTGAAGCAAATTACCATATTGTGTGAATGCACATTTTCTGCATATGGATTGTGTGGATTTATTTGGGGACTTTTAATACTGTTGTTTTAATAACAACTTCAACTACTTTCTAATCAAGATATCAAGGAAAATGTCATGTTCCACAATATGGGACCTTTAATACTGCCAGTATGAAATTTGCAACCGTATTTGTTCCAGAATTAGCCCAAAAAACTGTATCTTGGGTCCGTTATTGCCTAATACTACATATCACAATTCAATTTGTGACAAAAAGCTTATTCTGAGAGATAAGGACACATTTGACTAAAAACAATGTAAAGTGTGAGACAGAATATAGTATTATCAGTATTATTAGTATTATTATTAGACACAGCAAAGCAAAGCTAGTGGACTGCAGAGGAAAAATAATCAATGATTAAGCATGTTGGTAAGAGGGTGCATGTGCTATCCCAAATAACAAATAATGCCGTAGCAATAGGATGGGCCATTGACTGTGATCTGTGAAATGAGGGAAATTAGAGATGCAATTGTCTAATGTTCTTCTGAAGCGCTGTAGAGTGGAAAACAGTCAGGGGCTTGTGGGCGAGAGCATCTGAGGAGTTAATGTGCTTCAGCTGCAGGGATCCTTGTGTGGGTGCAGGTGGCACAGTGGTGACTCAGGAGTCACAATTGGCAATTTAAAAAAATATTTAGAAGGATAGCAATTTGCTGCATAGAGATGGAACTGATGTGTCATTTTTTACCAACTGCCAACGTTTTTACCTCCGACCCAGAAAATGCTATATATGCTGCATTGACATACTACTAATTCAGTTTGAAGTATTAGCCTTCTTCCCTTCAGTTTAAATTGGCTAAAAAGATACATTCTTGATATTCATGAAGAGAAATGGCTGGCCATGGACATGTTTTTGAATCCTTGCTGCTATCAATAGTGTTATTTTATTGTATTGGCTGCATTCACTTTGCCAGCAAAACAAAAGCATTATATAATGCCAAGGACAGCTGCTATGCAAATACATCCCATTGCAACATAAATTCAAATTATCTAAAAAAATATGTTTATTATTATTATTATAGATATATATTTTTTTATTTCTCATATTTCACCTAATTTCTTCCTCATTTGCATATGCCATATTAAAAAGTTAATACGGCATGTACAAATAAAAGGGGTAAAAAAGGAATGAAATCAGCATAAATAAAATGGTACTAGTTTGATATGATAACAGTTATCAACAAAGCTAATTCCTCGTATCCTCACCAAATGATAAATAGATCCACATGATCATGCCATTTATATAAATATGTATTCATGTATTTACTTATTTATTTACCTATATAAATGAAGTATAAACACACGTCTACACATGACCTTTAAGTAGAATTCATTACTCACCCATTTCCCTCCTCCTGTAGGTGGTCCTCAGAGAACAAACTCTGCCTTTTATTTGTTGTGCAGTGTCATGAATCATCAGCACGTTATCAGTGTCAAAGCCAGCATCTTTTTCAACCTTGATTCATCTGTCTGGAGGGCGAAATTCAGAAGGCCTTTTCATTAACATGGTGGTTTAGAATGGCTACCAACTCCTTAATGACAGAAACAAGACAAACTAATAAATACTTTGGAAGATTAGAAAGGTAACATATATACATTTTGACTCCATTGATTCCAGCAGCAGTAAGGCGGCACGGATGGTGCAGTGGGTAGCACTGCCGCTTCACAGCAAGGAGGTCCTGGGTTCGAATCCCCCGTCGGCCGGGGCCTCTCTGTGCGAAGTTTGCATGTTCTCCCCGTGTCTGCGTGGGTTTCCTCCGGGTACTCCGGTTTCCTCCCACAGTCCAAAGACATGCAGGTTAGGCTGATTGGAGAGTCTAAATTGCCTGTAGGTATGAGTATGAGTATGAGTGTGTGTGTGCCCTGAGATAGACTGGCGACCTGTCCAGGGTGTATTCCTGCCTTTCGCCCAATGTATGCTGGGATAGGCTCCAGCCCCCCTGTGACCCTGATCAGGATAAGCGGGTTCAGATAATGGATGGATGGATGGATTCCAGCAGCATTACAAAGGGCCAGCTCAGGGCAGCCCAAATCACTCAGGCTTTTTCTTCTATAATTTGTTGCTTGAGCAATGTCTAGTTCTTGTCTGTATAGGATTCTAAAATAAGAAATACTCTCAACTGAGATAATTAATCACAGTGGGAGCTGAAGACATGTAATTATTTAGGCTACCCCTGAACACTTAGAGCACAGTACTTTGTTTCAGCGAGCATCATATCCTGAATGTCAGAAAGCTGTTTCAATCTATTAATTCAGACATTGTCATATTATTTAGTTTTTCTTTTACTATGTTATCTACACTCTCAGAAAGATTTCCAATAAGAACCCTATGAACCCTGTGACCCAGTTCAAGGTTTCTGTGTCAGACAAAATTGCACTTTGTGTGGGAGCATTCACATATTATAGGGTTCCACTAAAAAAGGTTCCTCTATGGAGACAAGCCAAAGAATCCTTTTTTTGTACGGAGGCAGTTACAAAGTGTACATATCATAGTTTCAAACCTGAATCTTTAGACTCTCACTAGCCATTTGAACTTCTATAAAATTTCATTTTTAATGGTTACTAGACTAGCTCTTCAAACAGGCATGTAACCAGACATCTCTGTGTCCAACTAAGCAACTATGAAGGCATATGAACTACCCCATGGAACTACAGAAGGAAATATTTGGTAATCTTTGGAAAAATTGATCTTTGATTTCAGAGAGAAAGAGACTGAAGGTCTGCAGTAGGCTACGCTTTTGAAGGCTACAAAGATAATGTCATTATGACTCAACATTGATATAATCTAAATAAATAATAAAGCCTACCAATCACAATTCAAAAGCCAGTCACTTCACGACTTAGCTTGGGATTGAAGCAGAAGACATTGATGTTGTTGCGCCCGGGGGCTGTTCCGGCCGAATTTGCCAGAAGCTCCCGCGCATGGCAAAGCTTTGCGCAAGGGACACTCTACCGGGTACGTGAGAGACGTACGTATTACTAATTAATCAAAATAATAATGTTGGTAAACAGTAAAAAAAAAAAAAAAAAAGCGCTGCTGTCATTTTGCTAACGTTAAAACCAGGAACGCCTTTCTTCAATCTACACAACGCAATCTGTCAATGTGCCGATTACGTATCACTTATATCATCCAGTCACATGCAATACACCTTATAAAGCCTGTTTAATGTTGGCTTAAAACCATTACAGAATAACAATATGCATAGAAATAACAATATGAATATTCAAAATACAGTTAGGAGTGGGAATGTGATTAGTTCAAGATGTTAAAACTTTGTCCAAGGCAGTGTTGTTAGTGAGATGGTGCTTTGCAGCACATGAGAAATGCACATGCTTCCTGCGATTCATCAACTGTTTATGCACCATTTCACTTAAATCTGCATCAAAAACTAATCACACTGACAAGATTACTATGTCAAGCTAAAATGTTATATCCATCACGTCCTATTCACTTAACAGTTCATAGTACTTCAAAATGCTTTTCAATTTTAAAGAGTGATTGCAACATAATTACTGACAAGGAGGTGCATTCATTTGTGGAAGGAAAGAGCAACTGATTCGTATGTATTAAAACTGATAAATTAGGAAATGTTCTGAAATATCCGTAGATACTGAAGTTGTTTATTTAAATAATTTCTCTATTACCTGTACCTGTGTTATATTAGTTATATTAAAACTGTACCGCAAAACATTTATAAGGGCTACAGAATTAGAGCATTTGTGTATTGTATCAAATAGAGCAATTATCTGCATCCATTTTCACATATGAATTTATGTCCAGGCCCATTCCACAATGGGTTATTTGTATCAATGTTTCTATTTATCAATGTATTATTTATTTTTTCACTGGCAAAATCAAGCAGGAGGAGCACCTCATACCTACTGTGAAATATGGAGGTCATTGATGTTTTGGAGATGGTTTGCTGCCAGTGGTCCAGGGACACTATCAATGGCACAATGAATTCAACAAAAATTCTGGCAGAAAATCTGGTTATCTCTGCTAGGAAGCTGAGACTTGGTTGCAGGTAGATTGTCCCGCAGGACATAAACATACAGTATATCAAACATCCACACAGAATGGTTATGTGAAAAAAATACCCATGCTCTGCAATAGCTATCTCAGACTCAAGACTAAAATCCCATCAACTGAAGAGGGTGGTACATAATCACAAAGTCACATGCCCTAATAGACTCACTACACAGGGACACATCTGCAAAACTATTATAGCATGTATGGCAATAAAACAGAGAACATCACCCCTATGATTGGAATCATGCAGGTAGGGAGGATTATGAAGAAAAACTCCTGGCAAACAATAACACAGATACATTGGGTAGTCATGCAGTTATTTGTGTGTCCAATAATTATATCATGTAGAACTGACTGACTACAGAGTATTACTGTTCTGTAATTCTGCTATAATTAGAATAATAAATATTAACTTATTCCACTCTATTTATTACTAGCCAGTAGGCCTTGGGGAAAAAAATTAGACATAATTTATAAGACAATAATTTAATCAACTGGAAATATTACTCTCTGAACTAACATAGCACTCCAACTCAAAATATCTGCTCCTCCACAGTGCATCCTGACACAAATTATCTTTATATCTGACTGAATATTCTGGAATGCATGCGTCATCTGAAAGGCTCAGAATACAATGATAATATAATAATAATAATAATAATATATTAATCATATTCAAGGAAATGAAAAAAAATCTATACATTTCCATAGCAACAGCAGGTCACTGAAGTTAAACATAAACAACAAAAATGAGGTTGCACAAATGCACACTTCTATCTAAAGATAACAACAAAGAATAGCCATTTTAGATATCAGTGATGGTTGTTTTTAGAAGTGGTTTATTCTTGAGTTCATTGAATGAATGACGATATAGCACTTTATTTGGTAGACCTGTACCCCAGGTTGTTAATGCAAATATTTAATCAGCCAATCATGTGGCAGCAACTAAATGCATAAAAGAATACAGACATGCTCTAGCTGTTTTTCAGCCCAAATGTCAGAATGGGATCTTAGTGACTTTGACCGTGGAATGATTGTTGGTGCCAGACAGGGTGGTTTGAATATCTCAGAAACTGGGATTTTCACGCACAATAGTCTCTAGACTTTGCAGCAGAAGTCTATTAAAGACCTATTAAATTGCTCACTGAGTGTGTGTAATTAATAATATTGCATACATTATTGGATGCATAGTAAACTGAGTGCATTTGCATTGGTCAACTCCAATATAAATCAGTAATTTTAAACTTCAGTATCTCCTCCATTTTAAAACCAATCTAAATGCCATTTAATAGGTGGACTACAATCACCATGTGCATCGTCAAATACTGATTTTGGTTTAACTTTTTTACACCATTACTATCCTGAGGACACCCCTAAAAATGCATTCACAATTAACAATTTTTTGCAGAAACATAACTCAATTTAAAACCAATGGATCCAGACATAGTACCACTCATTCAGTTGCTCATTTTGAGACATCCATGCTTTTTTATTACTTTCATGGCTGTCAACTTTATAAAATTAGAATTAGAAAGTAAATGCATTCCACATCTATCAGGACCTAAGCACTATACTGAGCGCAAATTTAATAACTTTTCTAATGTGCCTACTCTCTGGATGCTGAATAGATGGTAACCCACTTATTGCATTGACTGGTAGAAACTGTAGCATTAGTACTGCAAGAAAGCACACTAAAATATGCATCTACTTATTTATTATACGTATCCTCTGATGGGATTTTAATAAACAGCAGCACTCTCTTCAGTCTGTGAAAAGTGTTTCCTTGTGGACCTGTAGTGATCCTCCTTGTCCTTGAAAGTGTTTTCCAGGAGAAGTTCCATTCCACTGCTATATTGACTGGTAAATGGGTCTGAGAGCATTTGGATTAAATTATGCCCTCCTTCCCTGTCCACTGCTGCTCTTAGCTTTACAGGGATTCCTGTGAATAATACTAATAATAATTTTATATGTATAGCATTTTTGAGCAAACAGCACAAAGTGCTTTACCGAGGTGAAAAACAAATACCATGAAATAGACGCAATGCCATAAGAGACAACACATTACAGAAGATAAAATAAAAAATATGAAATTGATACATTTATAAAACAAATACAATTTTAAAAGAAAAAATAGACAGAAAAAAATAGCAGAAATAAATAATAATAAAAAACACAAATTCTATGAAATTTCATATAGGCACCCAGCAGAACAACAGAGGGAAAAAAGGAAATGCTAGCCCTAAGCCCCCTGATGGAACATCAGGTAAACAACTCCCCAATGGGGAGAAGAAACTCCTCGGTGGGTAGAAATCTCGAGAGGAACCCGGCAATAGGGGGATGCCCATCCTCTGTGGGCCTAAAGGTTGCGTTAGAGTGTCCACATAGAGGAATGGGGGGGCAGGGGGGGCTGCATTAGTAGGCTTAGGATGTGTTGGCGGATGGGGATGAACCAGAGGAGGAGCACTTGAGCATTTGACAGACTTAATCTAAGGGGGAGGGGGAGTGGTCCCGGCTGATGTCAAGGCTTAGGGCCTTATTTATCCAGATCAGTGTTGCACATTACATGGCTGCAGT
Organism: Conger conger; assembly: GCF_963514075.1. Taxonomy (NCBI): domain Eukaryota; kingdom Metazoa; phylum Chordata; class Actinopteri; order Anguilliformes; family Congridae; genus Conger; species Conger conger. The sequence goes on from NC_083762.1 coordinate 30,046,441, forward strand.
CAATGGCGAAGCACATGGGCTTAATGGGTGTGGCTAGTGAATGTTGTTTTTTTCGTGACAAGAGGCGAGGAGCGCACAGCTCAAAGCATACTTCGCAGAAGGAAAATGGGCTGGATTATGTTTATTAGATTATCAGTAGGTGTGCTGCATTCATTCATGACCATTCGAATGTGCAACTTGTTTAAAATGCTGCCGCCTGACTTTTGATGAAAAGTAACCTCAGGTCCCATATTACCCCTGTTTTATCATCCTTGCACCAGCTGCAGTGAGATTTAGAATTGATTTTAAAATCCTGCTTTTTACTTTTAAAGCACTGCACGATTGGGCCCAAGTTTTATTTCAGAATTACTTACACCATACATCCCAACGAGGGCACTTACTTTATTAGGCATTTATTAGACCCGTGTTTTAGACTTATTAAGTCTTCTGCTGCTGTAGCCTATCCACTTTGATGCATTATGTGTTCAGAGATGCTCTTCTGCATACCACAGTTGTAATGCTTGTTATTTGCATTACTGTCACCTTCCTGTCAGTTTCGACCAGTCTGGCCATTCTCCTCTGACCTCTCTCATTAACAACACGTTTCTACTGCTGCCCTAAGGATGTTTTTTGGTTTTTCGCAAACTATAGCTCCTGACCCGTATGTGCATTATTTTATGTGTTGCACTGCTGCCATGCGATTGGCTGATAATCGCATAAATAAAAATATCTTATTAGTGCCCTGCACGAGACTCGTTACTAAGGGTGACTATGCATTTGGTATCTGTCCACCCACTCTCTGGAGTAACCTCCCCTGAGCAATTACTTCTGCCAAGTCTGTCTCACATTTCAGAAAATTCTTGTAGACCCACTGGTTGCAACTAGCATTTCCTTATATGCTGCTTTTTTCTAGGGGGTTTGCTATGACAAGAGTTTAACATACCCAGCATTCATTTGTGTAATCTGGCTTCACAAAACCTATTGTTATCGGGCTTAACCGGTACTATGAAGGTGGTTACCAACTCACCGAGTGAAGACAGGCGTTGTTAACCAAGAGCTGTGAGCATTCTCGTAAAAGTGGTGGTGTATGAAAAAATGAACATATTAGTGGTGTGCAATGCGATTCTTTTTACTGACTCTTTCAGTTTTGATTTGTTCAGTCAAAAGAATAACTCTTTGGAACTAATTTCCTTCACTTGATTCAGTATGGCCAAAGCGCATGGGAACCCCCCTGCTGGTGAACAGACTCAAAAGGGTTGTGATTCTCATTTAGAGCTCGTTGAGTAGGCTTGCGAACTGTCAGCAGCTGAGCACTCCCACAGGATCTTGCGATTATTTCTGTTCTTCTTGGCTAAAACTGAGTGTTGATTTATTTCCTTGAGCAGCTCATATTCAAGTTGGAAGTTATTTGTATTGAACATTTCCAATGTGGCCTAATGGAAATTAAAATTACTTTGTCAATTTATTAATTATCAGTGAGGTCAAGTGCTGTTCTTGTGCTTTGAATTGTTGGTCTGCTCAGCTGTTTTCTGTCTCTTTGTGTCTGCACCAGCATAGGTTTTCATTGTATTTTCTGCTCATGTTTAATATGTAGGTAAAATTCTAGAAAGAAAGTAATGATGTGTTTAACATTTCGCGTTTTAATCCTTTTCTTACTGGATTTATTTGTGACAGCAGTAGGGGTGTAAGAGTCACACTGACAGAGCACAGAGGGTGCAGGGTTAATTGACTAATAAGGATAAATTAGTGAGTAGGAAGTGCACATTCTTCCCTTTTCTCTGTGTGCGTAGGTGTGTGATTGCTGATACCAGTGAATTTGGTGACAAGCAGGAGTCTCACTCTCTTAGCCTCACCAGGTGCTGTCATTCAGAACAAGAATGGCTGCTGAGAGACGTTTGCAAGTCGTGAGGCTGTTTGATTTAAAGGGAGTCCCGATAACAAAGGGGGAACAGTGCGAGTGGGATGCATGGTCTTTGAGAATAATGGGCAAAACAGGAAGTTGATGACAACAGGGTCGCTCATAGAAGGAGTGGCATCTTAACTGGAGAGTAGAAAGCAAAGAGCCAGGGCATAGCACTTTCAAATTGTTCTTCTCCTTGTCCTTGTAGTGTAAAATGTTGCATTCACAGTTTAGCGAAAAGATTGTCGCTGCAGTTTTTGCACCTCTGGATATCATCTGCATTAAAATGTCCAGTGCATTTTATGGTTTGATTATTACATTGGCAAGCTACATTTGATCTGTGCAGAAATTAGTGCAGTTTTCTGAAAGAGTATCTTTGACATATCCATGAGTTTATATTAACTTATGTTGGTGTGTGTGTGTGTGTGTGTGTGTGTGTGTGTACAGTGCCATGAAAAAGGTACTTGCCGCCTTCCTGATGTCCTCTGTAATTGCATATTTGTCACACTTCAGATCTCTAGACAAAATGTAAAACTAAGACAATTAGATGTAGACAATTAGACAAGGAAAGTGTGGGAAAACAAAGCACATTTTTATTTAATGAGGAGGGTTATCAAACACATATCACCATGTGAAAAGGTAATTGCCCCCTCAGTTACTCCATCATCCAATTAACCAAATTTAATTGATAATTCAATTCAGCTTGATTGCTGCCAGTCCTGTTGAATCTAAACCTCATTTTGAACCTTAGTTAAGTACTCACTGCAAAGTTTCTACAAGCACTCTATGCCACAATCAAAGAAAATTGAAGAAGAGATTAGAAAAAAAGTTTACGTATCAGTCCGGAAAGGGTTATATTGGGTTTTATAATTGTAATAAAATACATGTAAGTATATTTATTTAGTATTTAATGTTTCATTCACAAAATCTCTAAAAGCAATGTAAATATATTTTAATCTGGATCTGAATATTCAGGATTGGCTTTGGCTCAAATTTACATGAAGTCAGGCCTGTTGACCTGTTGGTGCAGCTGCCGATTAACTCTGTGGAAAGTCAATAGGAATGTTAACCTCAGAGAGAGCATTTCAATCCAGAAACCCACCAGAAAGCATGAGTTTAGGCAGCACAGTGTTAGCTTGCCACAAAAACAAAACCCCAGCAATCCTCCAGAATATTATGAAACAGCGCCGCAGCATAATATTGGAAGCAGAAAAAAAGAATTCCCCCAAAATCAGCTAATAATGATTAATAGTGTTTGATAAACATTATGATAATAGCGCAGTGGACCGACACTGAGACCCTCAGAAAGTGTATACCATGGAGCAGATGTAGCAGCACTGATGCAGAGCAGTTGTAGCCTACCATTTAGAGATCAGGAAGAGAGCATAGCTTCTTTCGAGCTCACACAGCCTTGCAAAACCAGGCCATTGGTCACAGTAAAATGACATGTTGAAAGGCCCGGGCCTCGTACATTGACATCACTATCGCAGGACAAAGATTAAGCAAACTTAACTTGTAATGAAATCCATACCAACAACAAATTAACAAACATTGAAATTGAGGTGAAAAGTGCTTACCTTCAAGTGCTGGACCAACCTGGCCAAATTATTATTTTGGCTGTTCTCTTGAAAATCAGACAGGAGTTCCCCGATCTTGACTGACGTGATACTGAAGCGCGCCAGAGTGTACAAAGAGGACAATGTAAATGTCTGTAGTTTAAAAGAAACTTGTTCCAAGATTGCGCTACAATAGCACTATTGGAGACCACGCAAAATGAGCACACCATGAGCAAGTTTAGAACTGGGCAAGATGATGGTCTCATGAATCTATGCAGTTTAACAAGATATCAGCTTGCCAAGCAACATAGTTAGTTTGCTGGATAATACGGGACCGACAATAGTGATCATTTGCGATAAGATGATTAGTCTTAATTGCTTTATGCTATTATGTTCCTTACATTTACTATGATTTCATACTTAGCAGAGCTTACTGCCATTCCAAGCGATTAAACGTGACAAAGTAAGATGCACCAAGTCTTAGTCTAAGGATAATTGAGAGAGTTGGCTGGGTGGAGTTGTAAGGCTGTTCACGTACGCATGCTTCGGGAAATCTATAAATAAAATGTGTGAATGTTTGAAAAAGGGTTGTACGATAAATTTCAGGATGAACCCCTGCAGATTCTATGTATGATGCCCCCAGAGCTCTCCGGGAGGCCAAAGAAGAGCCTGTGGATTTCGGAAGTCGTATGGATTATTACATCTGGCATGACTTATACTGTGCAAATAGCATGCAGGGTACAATCATGCGGACAGCATTGCGGAAATCAAAACATACAGTAATCAGCTGGCTTTTACATCATGCAATACCCGAAGGACACTTTGTAGCCTACTTTTTCAACTGAGAGGGCAAAAACCACAAAATATCTCCTGCCTGCGAATGTGACCAGATTGGCAACCGCTTGAGGGAGGAAGGAAAATTCCTTATTTTCCCCCTAATGGAACCAGGGTTTTTGCCTTTGAAGAATTTTTTTATTTTTTTTTGCATATTAGATTAAAGCATGGCATAATATCAAAATGCAGCTCTCCATCATATTTCCTAAATTTCATGAAATCCCTGTTAACCAGTAAAATTACAGGTTTATTTATACCAAGTGCAAATCCTGTCATTATTATTATTAAAATATACACTGATCGAAAGCAATATGATGTTGGCTGTACCACCAAACTTCAACCCATGCACATGCTAAATGAAATTGGCCTCTGATATTGACGTATTTTACAGGCATGTATGCATAACAGCCGGATAAATACCCCCAGGATAAGCTAAAAACATAGTTTTACAGTGATATAGCCTACTGCTGTGGTATAAGCTTAGTGTATTCTGCAGAATACAGAAACCCCAAATACATAGTTTTAAAAAAAATGGCTGAACGGATTATGAAATAAACTTCAACTTTAGTCACAAAACAATTGTAGCTTCATAACGAGTTGGGATATTTGGTTCCATAAATATGTCTCTTTTGACTAATTTGTAAAACAAACATATATTTCTTCCAAACCGGAAATATGTTGACTGGATCTGCAATAAAAGTGAGCTAAGAAAAAAACAATGTGTTTATTCATGCAACTTCTGAATTATATATTTTTGTTTTTATATTGGAACATGGTTTTTTGACACAGAGAAATGGTATCAAGGATTGTTAGGATATGCCTCGTATTGTCTGTGCCTGTGACAAAATGAGGGGTTGTAAACCATGAGTGTGGTGAGGGGAAGGCTGGAGTTATATTGCCCTGTTTTGCAAATAAGAGGCTGATAAGCATGTAAACTACTGTTCTCGCTAGAAGAATCTGCCATCACCATTTAGCAGTTTTATTACATTACAGTTTATTTTATTATAGAAACACAAACTCAACAATAATTTGAGATGTCAACAACTCATCCACAAGGGGGCAGAGTGTATAGTGTTAATGACACTGCAGTTAGAGAGAAGCAGTGTTCTAGGACCTCATTCTAAAACATGACTGCAATGTATAATTAACCAGGAAATAGAGAACCACATATTGGTTTTCACCTTCCATTGTGAATGAATAAAAGCCAAAAACTGTAACAAACTCCTCCCATGCTGGCAATTAGTGAATGTTCACACAGCTGGATGTTTATCACCCCAGTGCTTACCAAGGCCTGTAGGCTATGAAATTACATGACAAATTAAACATTGTTCAGTGATCACTGGTATTGGCTCCACATTAGGGATGCCATTATCTGTATCTGTATTGCGTGGGAGGCAAAATCTATCTGTATTCGGATTGGGAACCAGAAGTGGGGATGGATTAATCTGCAGTGGGCGCAACAAAAAAACATTGGCTTTTTTAAGGGTTTACTATTGCCACGTACACATTCCTAATAGCTAAATGCAGTTTTCTAATTCATCATTTGATTAAAAAAAAATATCACCTGAATTTACAAATTGCACTAGTAATGATTAGAATTACAACAAACAACAACTACTACTTCTGCTTCCTGAGGATATTTATGCAATTAATGTAACCTTATTGTAAAGTGTTACCAAGGTGTTACATTTTTATTATTTTTTTTTTTATTGAGCCATTCTGTGTCACTTTTTGCAAATAACAGTACAAAAAGTCAGTTTACATGAACAATCAATACATTTGTCGTACTTTCAAACAGGCTACTCTAATGATGCAATTGTTTTCCGGAATTTCAATTTAAATGATTTCCATCAATCTTAATTTATTTTCTAAATTGATTTAGCATACAGTATGCAACACAACCCATAGACTACTTCCAACTTATTAAATGGTGAAATAATATACATATAAATAAATTTAACATAATAAGTGGGCTAGCTATAATACAAAAATAAGGAACAACTTAAATGGCTACTTTAGCAAACAAGATAATGTAGTTACCTCCCTTTATACTGCGCTACGGTTGATGTGTGCTTCTTATTGAATATACAATATGAAGGTATTCGATGTATGCCCTAATCATTGCCTCTTGTTAAATGGACATGAAGAACAATGAAGTGCGGTATTTCTCTTTGTGTGATGAAATGGCTTTTAAAGTTCACCATGAACGCGTGTGGTTGGGAGGTATCCAAGCTCGATCGATCAATATCACCTGATTCGGGATTCACTGTTGTGGAACCATGAAACTCAGACATGCAGCTTCTAGCTCAAGCAAGACAGACTTCAAGTTTAAATTTAAGATTTTAGATTTATTGCTTATTATTTTACCTCAGCAAAAATGCATTACCATAGTCATGAAAAGACTGTGGGTGTGAGTTGCTGTTTGCCTATGCACACCAACATGTTTGAGTAGTGTATGTTTGTGTGTGGGGAGTTCATATTTAAGGTCTATCTCCTTAGGTAATTTTTTTATATTTTTTATTTTTAGAAACTCATTCCAAAGTCGAAGTTCATAGATAGTACCCTTTTGTTATTTCTTTTTTATTTCCCATGGCAATCTTCTGTAGTTGGTTAGGTCAGTCGGTCAGTCATTCACTCACGCCCTCAGCTTTGAGCAGTTTGTGTCATACGTGATTTGCGATAAAGGTTGAGCGATAATTGATTGTTGGTGACAGTGTAGCGATATCCATCAGTCAATCATACATAAACTGGCCTTTAGTCACAAAAAACTCAGGGCGGAGATTTAAAAAATAATTGAATGAAAACGTTTAAAATTTACAATAAAGAGCTACTGCTAAAACTGAATCAGCCAATCATGTGGCAGCAACTCATCCTCAGAAAAGTATGCAGACATGGTCAAGAGATTCAGTTGTTGTGAGTGATTTTGACTGGGGAATGATTGTTGGTTGGATTTTCTTGTACAGCAGTCTCTAGATTGAGAGAATGGTACGTAAAACAATAAATATCCAGTCAATGACAATTTAATTTTAAGGTTTTTATGCATTTAGGGCCAGTTTCACAGACACAGGTTAAGCTTAGTTGTGGACTATTGAGTTTTGTATTTTGGATAAATTGAATTTAGTCGAGGACTAGGCTTAATCTGTGTCTGTGAAACTGACCCTTAGGTTGAGAATTAAACATAACTTTTACTTCTATTTCTGCATTCAGTTAACAGCACAATATTAAACATTCAGCGATCACCATGTTTTGACCTACTTGTATTAATAAGCTTTTAAAATGCAGAGTGGAGATGATTTAAATAATAGATACTTGGAAAAAGTCTACCTATTTATCACATTCTCTCTCCTTCAGGCCAAACAATCTTCACTGCTAATACCACTTCAATGGAGGAGGTTTATTCAGCATCCCTTGAAGCAGATTTGATCAAACATTTCTTATAGACTGTTGAAAGAATGGAAGGCTATGAAAAATATGTACTCAAACAGTTGCTAGTAGAGTTATTTATCATGAGAAATAATTATCTGTGATGAGAACCCATTAATAAGCGCTTATAAAAATAGCACTAGTGTCATCCTGCTGAACTATTGACATACTGAAAAACTTGAATCAAGTTAAATCTCAAATGTAACTGGTGACACCTAAAGACTGCAATAGAAAACAACATGATTCCTGATCATTCGTGCCGCTCTCAAAACTTTCTGTCATCATCGCATATACAGTAGTCCACTAATATCTGAGGAAATATATTTGTAAAAATAATTTTATATTTTGCCAACTGACACAACTTTATTTATTTTGGTACTGACACCAAAATACCAATGATATTGTTTTATCCATTTATTATCAAATAAATAAATCAAAGAATAGAATAGTGTTCACAAGTCAAAATCAGTCCACATTCACATTAATATAACAGCAGATGGAAAAATAAATGCACAACGGAAAAATCCAGTTTATCCAAACCCATGTTGTGAGAAAATAATATATATTCAATCCCTTATCAAGATCTATACACCAACAAGACCCCTCCGTTCCGCCACTTCGTGCCGTCTGGCGCCTCCCCCTCGCCACACCTGCACTTCACGCTCACGACTGCTGTCTGTCCTGGTCCCACGGTGGTGGAATGACCTCCCGGAGGATGTCAGAACGGCAGAGTCTCTGACCTCCTTCAAGCGCAGACTGAAGTACCATCTCTTCAGGCTACACCTTTCCCTCCCCAACTCACCACCATGATTAGCCTTAGACTGTAATGGCACTTATGTATAGATATTGTTACTTGTATAGTAATCTCAGAGATACAGGATGATCTTCCAAACCGTGAACATGAATTTGTGGTTTTAATTATGTCTCTTGTTAGATGGGCGATATTTGTTTTTGTCATGTTCTCTCACAGTTTGATAAGCAGTGTTGGAGAAAGCTGGTTGGTTCAGATATTAATCATAATAATAATGATAATAGCACTTATCTTATATGTTTCTCTTGTGTGGAATACTGTGGCTGATGGTGAATGTAACTATTCTTATTCAATACAGTACAGGAGTCTCCTGTTGACAAACACCAATAACAGATACTGAAAGCTTTATTATACCTGCACTAACAGAGTGATTGAATACACCTGACTAATCAGAAACAGCTGTGAAGCCAGCTGTCCAATTACTTTTGGTCCCCTAAAATGGGATGTATATAAGTACTGCCAGCATACATCGTCCAATACTCATTGTTTCATTTCAAATCCAACCTGCAAGATGAAAGACTAAAGAACATAAATTGTACTACTGTCCAAATAAATACAGGCTAGCACGGTATATGCCTACATTTATGACTAAATACATGTCTAGATAAATAATAAAATACTTAATTTAAGTTTGAATTAAATCATTCCCACATCATCACTGTCCTTTTCACTTAGTTTTGATTTCATATTTCCCAATAGCTTTTTTATTTTCATAATGACACTTTTCCAATTGTAGTTTTTATTTCAATAGTCCCCTTTTCAAGACTTTGCGCTAATTATATGAAATAGTATATGTTACGGGAATGGTCAAGAATGTATTTTGTTTTCCCACTGCACATAGGAAGGTTTTGATTAATGGAGTATATGTGTCAATCCTTTATACTGCACACACTGTGTGCATCGTTTATCGAGTTTGTTGCTCTTTTGTGCTATGTATGGTGCAGAAGGTTTTTTTTCCCTTCAGCCCTGCTATTTTGTGTTGTACTGTATGTTTCCTTTTGTTTCTGTGCATTATTCCCCTGTAAGTACTCCTTTGTGTGTCATTATCAAGATCCTTACACCCTCCATTGTTAATTGCAGCTTTTCATGAGTGTGGTTGTGTCAGGATAGGTAAGAAGGAAACTGCTTGTGTTATAAAAGGCAGTGCGTCAGGGTAGTTGGAACTGATTCCCACATTCATTTAGAACATGTACTGGTAGAAGTGGTTGCTGAGATAGTAATGGTAAATGATAAATGGTCTGCATTTATATAGTGCCTTTATCCAAAGTGCTCTACAATTGATGCTTCTTATTCACCCATTCACACAAACACCAACGGCGATTGGCTACCATGCAACCAGCTTGTCAGGAGCAATTGGGGGTTAGACATTTTGCTCAGGGACACTTCGACACACTCAGGGCGGGACAAAACCGACAACCTTCCAACTGCCAGACGACTGCTCTTACCTCCTGAGCCAATGTCACCCCACTGAGCACTTGGCACACCCACTGTTCAATTATTTTCATCTGAGACTTTGGGAATTTCTGATGAACTTTTTAAACTTTTTTATTCTAGATAATTGTGTAGAACCCACAAATTACCATTGATTCCACTGCCCTCAGTATAACATTGCTGTTCATAGCACTCAACCACTTGCCACACTGCCATCTGCTGGTCATAATATGGTAAGAACTTATCTCTGTACCAGCTTTTTACAGCATTTGCCATTGAGATTGAAATGATACATTGGTCACTCTTCATACATTGGATACTATTAGGTCAATTTGGGATTAGTTCTTATAGGAATAAGATGAATAAATAAAATCTGTCACAGTGTGATGCATGTGACTTGTTTTTGCACAGTAAAATTTGGCCAAATGAGTCACTGAAAACAAAACTTGATTTTAACTTTGCTTTAACATGCATAAATGCTACCTTCATTTTTACCTAAACATATTGTACATACTGTAGGTTACTGCAGTCCTAAATGAATCTTAGCATAATAAGAAGAGCAACTATATGCAGAAATTGTGAAATAAAAACCTATTTCCAGGTAAAACCTGAGCTATATTGGGGTTAATCTAGATTGCTGAAGTTAAAAACGTCTCTCAACATAGGTTTCCACCCCTGTGATTGTCTATATTTTGCCTTTTGCTCACTTGGACATTTCAGCCAGCCTGCCAACAATGCTGAGCTTTTGCAGAAGTGTTTTCAGCCATTACTATAATCTTGCCAAGAATGTTCAGGTATTGCTGAACAGAAATCGGAGAGGTAGCCAAAGATTCCACATAGTAGACAGACCTCAGGTGTCTTAATGCTGAAGTGGTGACATTATTAAATGCCAGTTGTTGAGAGCATAGTGTGCAGCGGACTTGTGTGTGTGGCTCAAATAGTTTGAATGAGCTGGCTCAAATCAGCACATTTTCAGCCATTTCTGTATGTTGAGTGTTATTTTTGCAACAAAACAAATTTAAGAAAAATAACACAAATTCATTCCATCCATCCATCCATCCATCCATTATCTGAACCCGCTTATCCTGATCAGGGTCGCAGGGGGGCCGGAGCCTATCCCAGCATACATTGGGCGAAAGGCAGGAATACACCCTGGACAGGTCGCCAGTCCATCGCAGGGCACACACACACACACACACACACACACACACACACACACACACACACACACACACACACACACACACACACACACACACACACACACACACACACACACACACACACACACACACACACACACACACACAATTTAGACTCTCCAATCAGCCTAACATGCATGTCTTTGGACTGTGGGAGGAAACCGGAGTACCCGGAGGAAACCCACGCAGACACGGGGAGAACATGCAAACTCCGCACAGAGAGGCCCAGGCCAACGGGGACTCGAACCCAGGACCTCCTTGCTGTGAGGCGGCAGTGCTACCCACTGCACCATCCGTGCCGCCCCAAGAACACAAATTCAACAATTTAAAATAATTTATAATTATATTTTCTTCCACTGATCTAGATTGTTGGTTCAAAAATACTAACTTCTCTTGAAAACATACAAATAAATCATGCAAATATTGGAGTAGTTACAAGTCTGCTTATAAACAAAATTATTTGAATAGGAAAATGAGGAGCTAGTGGTCCTGTGGTGTCCTGGAGCTGGAAAAGACAGAAACATGGAATGCATTTGAGAAAGCCAGCAAGAGAGTAGAACTTTGAGTGGCTTTCTAGTGTGAGAAACAACACCACTGGATAGTGTATTTCTGTGTCCTAGATTGTAGCTGCCATCAGTTCCTGAAAATAGAATTGACCAGTATTTCTGGGTGCCGGTCCAGTTGTGTCATCACTTAAGCAGGTTAAGCAAGTTAAGCAGGGAGCCCAACCTGTTTGTGTTTATTGTTTTGGAGTATTTGGCCAGCATGTATTTGTGTGCTTCAAGAGGGAAATGACCAGTGGGGTCAGACGTTTGCTTTGTGCCCTGGTTGGGTAACTGGGCAGTGCTGCTGTGACATCTGCAACCACCAACCAACTTTTTTAAAACATGCAATGCAATTATTCTCAATGCATATGTAGCATGGTTAGCTCAGCTAGTTCGCTAGTAAGCACGGATGGTGCAGTGAAAGCGAAGGCTGGTATCAGGTTATCGCGACAACATTCCCCGATGACGTAACCCTCAAATTCAAAAGAACATTGTTGCCCTTGGCTAGTGGCGAGTTTGTCTTTAGCTGACTGGTAACGCGTTCGTTCAACAAATAATTTGGACAAGTGAGAGGCCGGGGTTCAAATCCCACCTCAGACTCAGGCAAATTCGGAGTTTTACATGAAGGGGAAGTCAAAGGGGGGTGAGTGTAGCATGGTTAGCTCAGCTAGTTCGCTAGTAAGCACGGATGGTGCAGTGAAAAGCGAAGGCTGGTAGCAGATTACCTCGACAACACTCCCCGATGACGTAACCCTCAAATTTAAAAAAATAACGTTGTTGCCCTTGGCTAGAGGCGAGTTCGTCTTTAGCTGACTGGTAACGCGTTCGTTCAACTCAAGGCTGTGACAGAGTCTTGTGAGTTATTTTTAAAAATGATGGACAAACTCTACTAATTTATGTTTTCTACTCAATTGCAGCAGTGGGTAGCGGAGCAAGTACAGACACCAGTTAATTTACATTTTGTAGATCCATTCACAAATCAATTATTTGGATCCACCGCGGAGTTCTGTGTGTACCATCTCACTGACGGATTTACCACAGAAAACGTAAGTTTAAACATTGCTACAGCACGCATTCTTTATACTTAATAATACTTTCTAACTTCTAACTTTTCTTTGAGGTCCAATAGGTAATTTTTGTGTTAAAATATTGTTACAAGACCATTGTAAATCCAACCAAAGACTACATATCTAGTTATTATTATATATATATATATATATATATATATATATATATATATATATATATATATAATATCTAGTTAACTTTCTAGATATCGTTCTAGCTCACAATATAGTTGATTAGCTAAAGTGAAAACTATAAATAGTGTTGTGTAGCACACCAATTCAAGATCTCATAAAGTCACCTGTTCTGCGAACATTTTCTTTCTTACCATTTTCTAACACTACGAAAAGTTGCGTTTGTCACTAATAATAATAATAATAATAATAGATTTTATTTGTGGGCGCCTTTCAGAGCACTCAAGGACACCTTACAAGACACAGTAAAAACATCATATAAAAACTAATCAATCAATAGCACCAACATGTTATATACAACAACCTAAAACATTTAAAACATAAAACGCATCAATCAGGGTCAGGTTAAATATGCCAGTGTGAAAAGGTGTGTCTTGAGTCTAGATTTAAAAGTGAGGAAAGTGTCAATGTTGCGAATGTCTTGTGGCAGAGAGTTCCAGAGGCGGGGGGCAGAACGACTAAAGGCTCTAGATCCCATGGTGGTCAGGTGGGGGGCAGATGGTGCGGCAAGTAAGGAGGCAGAGGAGGATCTGAGAGTACGTGAGGGAATGTGGCTATGGAGGAGTTCAGAGATATATGAAGGTGCCATGTTATGAAGGGCTTTGAATGTGAGCAGCAAGATCTTAAAATCAATACGGGATTTAACTGGGAGCCAATGAAGTTGCTGGAGAACTGGAGTGATGTGATCAATGGAAGGAGTTCTGGTGATGATACGGGCAGCTGAGTTCTGGACCAGTTGAACTTTATGGAGACACTTGCGTGAAAGACCAAAGAGGATGGAGTTGCAATAATCAATACGGGATGTAACCAGGGCGTGGACAAGAATGGCAGTGCTGGTAGGTGTAAGTGATGGGCGAAGACGATTAATATTGCGTAAGTGGAAGTATGCAGACCGAGTAACATTATTGATGTGTTTTTCAAAGGATAATGTGCCGTCAAGGATGACACCCAGACTCTTAACCTGAGGGGAGGGGGAGACTGTGGAGTTGTCAATGGTGAGGGAGAAACTGTCAGATTTAGCCAAAATGGATTTGCTGTCAACGAGGAGAACCTCTGTTTTTTCACTGTTGAGCTTTAGAAAGTTGATTAAGAACCAGGATTTGATTTCCAGCAGGCAATCGGAGAGGGAAGTGGGCGGAAGAGCGGAAATAGGCTCAGTGGACAGATAGAGCTGGGTGTCATCCGCGTAGGAATGAAACTGAATCCCATATTTCCTGAAAATATTGCCAAGGGGTAGGAGATAAATAATAAATAGGAGGGGGCCCAAAACAGAACCCTGGGGAACACCTGTGGTTACTGGAGTGGGCTGTGATTTCAGATTTTTGAGTTGGACAAACTGAGTGCGGCCAGAGAGGTATGATGTAAACCAGACAAGAGAGGTGCCAGTGATTCCAAATGATGCTAGTCTCTCAAGGAGGATGTTATGTGAGATGGTATCAAAGGCTGCAGACAGATCGAGAAGGACAAGTATGGTTAAGAGCCCAGAATCAGCTGCCATTAATAGATCATTTGTGATTTTCACCAGGGCTGTCTCCGTACTCCGAATTGCTCAAACAGATTATTGTTGGTCATGTGGGCTTGTACCTGGGCTGCAACTATTTTTTCAAGTATCTTGGTAAGAAATGGTAAATTTGAAATGGGGCGAAAATTACTCAAATTGTTAGGGTCTGCACCGGGTTTCTTGAGTATAGGAGTTATTGCAGCTGTTTTGAGAGATGAGGGAACAAGACCAGAGGTAAGGGAGGAATGTATGATAGCAGTGATTAAAGAGGACAGAGAAGGTAGACAGGCTTTCACTAGGTGAGTAGGGAGGGGGTCTAGCTGACAGGTAGATGATTTAGATTTGTGGATGAGACCAGATATTTCACCCACAGTTGGAAGTTCAAAACTAGATAGAGAGGAAAGCACAGAAACATCAGAAGGGGAATAGAGTGAACTGTATGTAGTGTTAATAGAAGACGTCAATTGCTGGTGGATATTTTCAATCTTGGCATCAAAAAAGGTCATGAAAGTATTACACTGAGCAGTAGAGTACATATGAGGAGCAAGAGTGTCTGGAGGCCGTAAGATAGTCTTAACCGTGGAGAACAGGGCTCTTGTGTTCCCTTCACCCAACCTAATTAGTTTAGCATAGTAGGCACATTTTGCAGTGGACAGAGCATCTTTATAGCTAAGTATGTGACTATCATACATATCTTTGTGCACAACAAGGCCAGTTTTAGCATAAAGGCGTTCCAGACGACGACCTTTAGTTTTAAACTGGCGTAGCTCAGGTGTAAACCAAGGTGCAGAATGGGTAAAGGAGACAGACCGGGTTTTTAACAGAGCATGGGCATTAAGAAGACTATGGAGTTCATCATTGTAGAGACCAGTTCATCAGGAGTGGATAGATTGTCTTTGCTAGGAAGGTTATCAATTCCACTGGATAGAGCAGATAAGTCAATATTATTAATGTTACGAAATGAGATGGAACGTAACATATTTGTTTTGGGTAATTTTAGGTTGACATTGAAGGATACAAACTTATGATCAGAAATGGGCAGATCAGATGTAGTACAATTAAGGGGAGTTACACCAGAGCAGCAAACCAGATCAAGAATGTGACCTTTAGAGTGGGTAGGGAAATCAATACATTGTTGTAATCCAGAGCTGTCCAAGCAAGATGTAAAGTCCTTTGTGAGAGTATTGTTGACATTGTCCATGTGAATATTAAAATCCCCAAGCAGTATTATATTAGGGGACAGGGAGCATAAGGAGGTTAGAAAAGCAGATAATTCGTTTAGGAATTCACTACTGGGCTTGGGTGGTCGATACACAGTAACTAGTATAGTAGGAGTTGGCCCATTGATTTGGAGGGCCACGGACTTGAATGACCTATGCACGGGGACAGTTAGAGAAGAGACTTTCCAATTCTCATTGTAGAGTATAGCGAGCCCGCCCCCCCCTGCCAGAGAGGCGGGGTTGACAGATGTAAACAAACCCAGATGGGATAGTTTGATTAAGCTGCGAAAAGTCATTGGGTTGCTGCCACGTCTCAGTTAGACACAAGAAATCAAACTTACGATCATTGAGTAGGTCATGGAGTAGAAGTCCCTTGTTGGTTAGCGAGCGGATGTTAAACAACCCGAAGTTGAGGTTGTTTTTGTCGGGTTTGACGCTAGCATTAGCCGACCTGGCTAGGCTAACCAGCACGCTACTCCGTCCGCCGGTGGGCTTTCTTGCGGGATGCGGAATGGAAGACCGTATTGATCGTATTGGTTTTGTGTCATCATGATAGAAGCTCCGTCTGGAACTTCGGTGGATGTATTTCCTACGGAAATGCCGAGAAATATCCAGGTGACGATGCAGCCCCTGTGGTGGCTCAGAGGGGTGGAATCGCAGTTGGAAAAGTTCCGCTGCCGTATATTGAAGAAGCGGTGTTACTGGATGTGATATGAAGGATAAAGTAATCCAGACAGACATAATCCATACAAGCAGCCTGTTGATCCACATTGTTGCCCCGGTGTTGTACCAACCCTCCAGAGCAGGGGAGGAGACGGATCCAATGGCCGCCAACAGGTAAAAGTTTAAAGTCCAAAACACACCGAGTTGCACACCGAAAGACACCGAAATGTTTAAAACGGCAAAACAGGTTTCTACCTGTTTGCT
Organism: Conger conger; assembly: GCF_963514075.1. NCBI lineage: Eukaryota > Metazoa > Chordata > Actinopteri > Anguilliformes > Congridae > Conger > Conger conger. The sequence continues at coordinate 30,063,029 of NC_083762.1, forward strand.
ACTGTTCATTAACTTAAGAGCACAGTAGAAACTACAGCAATCAATAAAAGAAATATCACTGTCAGCTTTCCAAACAGTGCACGAGAACACATATATCGTATAATAACGATTCATATTTTGCATTATATTCATAGACTGTGGGAAGCATAAACAGTGTTGTGGTTTGAGGTTATCTGTTGTTGCAATTCTTCTCTTGACCGTTAGGAGTCCGAAGTTACTTATTGTACCTTTAAGAGTGAAGGGGTGTAAGCCAGTCATAAGTAACATTTGGTCTCATGCGCTGGTCAGCTTGCTGACTTCCCCCTCCTGGAGCATACATTGTTAGCCCCCACCGTTGGCACACATGCCTGTGGGGGAGAGCTAGAGAAGGATTCTTAGAGGCACCTTCTTAGGCCCTGGGGGCCCCCCTTTTCTCACATTCCTACAGGATTTGAGTACAGGAGTACTGGAGATGGCATAAAGATGTTTCATGATAATCCCAGGTCAGAATATAGTGATGTTTGGTGTTATTCTGATTGGTTCAGTGCGACTGGTGTAATGGTCTAGTTTTTGTAACAGTCTACCTTTGATATCACAACCATTCAGGAGCCGAGGGGAAACTGGGCAAAAGCTGTCTCTGTAGAAGCCATGTGTTTTAGCCCCCTGCCTGGTGGGCCTGGCTGTAAATTATAGATGGGTGACTCACTTTTAGGGTCAAGAACTAAGGCCTGGATTTCGGAGATAAGGAGAAGAAACCAAACAGTCTGGGATGTCTCCTTTCCTTTCATTCACCCAAATCAGGTTTATCCAAAAGGTATATTACCATGAGAGGCACAAAGACATATTTACAGCATAATGCAGTTATCATGAAAACTCCGAACTACAGCATTCATAGATATGATGGGGCAGCCTGTAGCATAGTGGTTAAGGTCAGGAAGGGCTGCCATCTGTGAGGAGCCTGTGAGCTGGGGGTTGACTCTGCCATTTGTGAGGTGGGGGTTCTGGTGTGTGTCAAAAGGGACAAAGGACAATACTGTTTGTAGTACCTTTTGAGGAGTTCCAGTCCAGTGACACCAATAAGATAAAGGATAGATATATGGTGGGTGGATGAGCGGTTCCCGGGCAATTAGGCCATGTGGGCCATTAAAACTCCCGGGAAAAGAATGTGCCTAACATCTTATGACCCCACACCTGGTCACTTCCAGGGGGAAAGACTCCGGGCAGTACCACAGTGCCCTCCTTTGGGCACTGCTGTCATTACCCCAGGGACTACTCTCTTGGATGAAAACCTCAAAACTGTTGTTTAGATGGTCAATAGACCCGGTACAATATTGTAAACATTGCCCATGTGATCCTTGTTGTATTGCAATATGCCCATTGTAGTAATAACATGAATTACATGTAAAATGGATACACAGGAGGGAGGTTTCATGATAACTGCACCATAACAAAACATTAGGATAATCTGTTTCGTATGGATGTGATCCAGTAAAGTCAAGGAATCAGATGGGATACATTTCATACCAAATGGATTTTAATAAACCATAGTTTCAATAACTCAAGGGAAAACCTACACGTCCTCTCCTGGTAATCATCTCATTTTCCCTACTCAACAACCCCCAACGGTGGGGGTCTAAATTCCAGATTTGACCACCCCTCCAGGTTGATTTATGGCACTGCCGCCTGGTTTCAAACGTATGATTTGGCATAAAAGCAAGGGAGACAGACCAATCTGGGAAGATCGTATTCGACTTCCCACACAGCATATTGTACGTGTATGTAAGTATCAGGGAGATCGCACTCGATTTCCCACACTGTGCATACTTTGTATATGTGTGTAGCGAAAGCAGGCTGGGTAAGATTTCACTCTATTCTATTTATCTTTAATTTGTCTATTGACTGTAATTGACTGTTTTATTCTACGCTAACTGCTACCCGTCTGGAAATAAATTATTTTGTTTGTAACTTGCGTGATCTCCATGACTCTAATTCACCTTGTACCTTTTCAGCCTAAATTACAACTGAATATTGAGGGGGACAATGGGGACCAAGGACTGACCGATTGGCAGTCCCGTGGTACAGGTGATAGTTCTAAGCTGTGAGGCCAGCAAGTTTCTGCCAACGTAAAGGGTCGGCTATGCACGGCTCTTGTGGCTTGACGTGAAGGGAACCCCTGGGCGTTACGACGCCGGTTCCTGTCAAATTATCTCTAAGGAGCCCAGTTAATGCTACGCCGACCTGGGCTCACAACTATCATGACTGTGTTGCATGTATTGTGTTGACTGGACCCTCAGCCTCTGAGTTCTACACCAAACTGAGAGCTTGGTACCCATGTGATAGTTCTAAGCTGTGAGGCCAGCAAGTTTCTGCCAACTTAAAGGGTCGGTTAGGCACGGCTCTTGTGATTTGACGCGAAGGGAACCCCTGGGCGCTACAGCGCCGGTTCCTGTCAAATTATCTCTAAGGAGCCCAGTTAATGCTGCGCCGACCTGGGCTCGCAACTATCATGACAGTGTTGCATGTATTGTGTTGACTGGACCCTCTGAGTTCTACACCGAACTGAGATATTCAGCAATAATGTTAAATCGCGAGAACATATATTGAGTAATAGTGGCGCAGGTACGAGTCGAGTGTAATCACTCCCGAGGTTCGCGTAAATTCCAAACCCAAATTTCTAAATTATATATCTTAAATGGAGTCAGATAAACGAGTGGAACGAGAGTAACCACTAAGCTTTCAAAACGGCCCCGTTTACGAACGGAGAATATTAGGAATATTACTGATCTGTTTCAGGCCAGTTGTAAGCGGGATATGGGGCAGGTCAATCCATATCCGACCTGTGGCAACAGACCCAGTATATTCCTAAACATAATTGTGCTCTGTTCGTGTGCGGAGTTTGATAATTAAAAATTTTTCATTCACTTCTAAACAGCCAGGAAAGAACACGTCGTCCCTTCACCTCCAGCTATTCCCTCGTTGGTCTAGCTGCGCAGGTTCTACAGGGGCGACTTAAAAACACATTTTGCTATCAGCTTTTGCAGCAAAAGGAAACAAATATGGAAACTTGTGCGCATTTAGATTGGGTCCTAAATCACTCACTTCAGCGTCTAGAATGTGCCTATAGGAGAATGAATCTATGGAATTTGTAACAGGGAAGTTTCTCTAAAATTATTGGTCCAATTTACATCAATGAAGGTATTTTAGTGTCTGGGATAACCAAAAAGCAACCATTATCATAAACCACATTCCACAGAGAAAAACTTCCATCGAACAGATATTGACTTTTGATATTGACTAATTATTGCAAGACAGAATTCTGACCAAATGTTTGCGGTAGCTCAACTGCTCTGCAGAAAACGAAATCTCAGAAAAAAATCCATATGAAAGAAAAAATGAATTTTAACACATAATTAAAGTTACTTTCTTGCATGCTATCAGAAAAACTATAAACATTGCACATGGCAATGAAAAATGGGCTACTTATCGCTTTGATATGGATTTTTCTTTTTAATCAATCATTCAATTTCAATAAAAAAAAATTTTTTTTTTTTACAAAGAGCCTTTGTCACAAAGCAGCTTTACAGAGAAACTGGGCCCCAAGAGTATGCCTAGGGCAACAGTGGCAAGGAAAAGCTCCCTGGCAACAGGAAGAAATCTTGAGCAGAACCTGACTCAGTAGGGTAACCAACAACTGGTTGACACCAGTTTGTAGAAAGAATGCTTTTGAACAGAAAACCAGATTAATAAAAGTACATAAATGTCCAATTATAAGGTTGAAGCAGAGATGAGGTTGAGGGATGGCAGGAACACCAATGGGTGGCACTGTCAGGCAAGAGGACACATTTGGTGCTAAATCAGCAGTGACAGGAGGGAGTTGTACGGCTGGTCTTGCACAGCTGGTCTTGCTATAGGGAAAGGGAAACAGAGGCAGTGGCCAACACAGCCATGAGGGCAGGCTTGAGACAGTCACCACCAGACCATGACTGGTTATGCTTAACACAGCACTACCAACAATGATCCACTGACAGCACTGACCGCCAAATCCACCAGAGACTCTATAGCTTATGCCAGCCACCCACTCCTGCCCCTCAACTATAGGACAGACTAAAGACATAGGTTTTTATCCTAGCTTTAAATAAGGTGATAGTGTCTGCACCCCGAACATGAGCAGGCATGTGTTCCACAGGAAAGGAGCACAATAGGAAAAGGCTCTGCTTCCTACAGAACTTTTAGTTATTCTAGGAATAACAAGGAGGAATTGAACCCTGCGAATGGAGTATTTGTGAGGGAATATAAGGATTAAGTAAATTATTTAAATACAGAGGGGTAAGCTAATGTAAGGCTTTAAAAGTCAGAAGTAGTATTTTGTAATCTATTTGGAATTTAACAGGCAGCCAGTGAAGTGAAGCTAACACTGGGCTGATGTGCTCAAATCTCCTTGTTCTAGTAAGGATACGAGCTGCTGCATTTTGAATCGCCGTTTATTGTCCTCCAGGTGCCCTGGGAAGTTTCCTTGATGAGCTTGACACTCTACTCAGCTCGTTCCCCGAGGATGGCACCCCACTTATCCTCCTGGGAGATTTCAACATCCACCTGGATGTCTCCCAGTCTGCTGCCTTCTTACCCCTGCTTCACTCCTTTGACCTCTCTCTGCAGCACTCTCCCCCAACTCACAAGGCTGGAAACCTTCTCAGCGTGATCTTTCTGAGGAACTGCTCCTCTTCTAACCCCACTTTACACATGTCCGATCACCACTTCATTTCCTTCTCCATCCCCCTAGCTCCTCTGCCTCCCTCCCCTTCTCTCACCCCCACTGTTTCTGTCCGATGTAACCTCCGCTCTCTATCACCCTCCTCCCTTGCCCCCAGAGTCACCGCTTCTCTCCCTCCTCTTGAATCCTTCTCCGAACTACCCACGGACTCTGCATCTTCCGCCCTGCTTTCCTCTCTCTCCTCAGCCCTTGACTCTCTCTGTCCTCTTGTCTCCCGGCCTGCTCAATCCTCCCCTCCCAGCCCATGGGTTTCTGACCTTCTACGTTCCTCCAGGCCCAGCCTACGTGCAGCTGAGAGGAAGTGGAGGAAATCAAAAGACCAATCGTATCTGTCTTCCTACCAGTCTCTCCTGGCGGAATTCTCCTCCGCTATCACCACTGCCAAAAGAAATTACTTCCAAACAAAAATCCAGAATTCCACTTCTAACCCCCGTCAACTGTTCTCCATTTTCTCCTCTCTCCTCTGCACACCTCCCCCACCATCTCAGTCCTCCCTCACTGCTGATGACTTTGCAGTATTTTTTGACGAGAAGGTTGCAGATATCCGCAGCACCTTCGCGACCACCACCACCTCTGTGTTTCTCCTCTTTCTGTCCCCTTACAGATGCTGATGTGTCTCACCTCCTGCTCTCCCATCGCCCTACTACTTGTGTCCTGGAACCCATCCCCTCAAACCTTCCGTTTGTCACCTCCCTTGTTAACTCCTCTCTGTCCTCTGGCTGCTTTCCCTCATCATTCAAGAGGGCCTACATCACCCCACTCCTAAAGAAATCCACTCTAGACCCCTCCTGCATTCAAAACAATCCAGTATCTCTCCTTCCTTTTCTATCCAAATCCATTGAACGAGCTGCCTCCGACTGCCTTCAGGCTGCACGAGCAACCTCCCTCTCCTCTGTCCTGATCCTTCTTGACCTCTCTGTGGCGTTCGACACAGTCCTCTTAGCCTCCCTGGCATCTACAGGGATCTGTGGCACAGCCTTAGAGTGGATTAAATCTTATCTCTCTGGCCGGTCCTCCCAGGTGTCCTGGGCTGGAAGAGTGTCAACCCCTTGCCCCCTTGTTACAGGAGTCCCCCAGGGCTCAGTCCTAGGACCCCTCCTCTTCTCCATTTACACAAGATCCCTTGGCCCCGTTATCTCTGCTCATGGCATCTCATATCATTGTTATGCCGATGACACCCAACTCTTTCTCTCCTTCCCCCCATCAGACACACAGGTCTCTACCCGTATCTCCGCCTGCCTGAGAGACATCCAGAGCTGGATGGGCAACCACCATCTAAAGCTCAACCCAGGTAAGACGGAGGTAATCTTCATCCCTGCTCTAACCTCTCCCTTCTCCAATTTTTCCATCTCACTAGGGGATACCACAGTGACCTCATCCCCTAGTGCAAGAAACCTCGGAGTGGTGATGGACAACAGGCTGTCCTTCTCCGAGAACATCGCTACGGTGACCCGGGCGTGCAGGTTCTTCCTGTACAACATCCAGAGAATGCGACCCTTTCTCACCACCTACTCCACTCAGCTCCTTGTTCAAGCAATGGTCCTGTCCTGCCTGGACTATTGCAATTCTCTGCTGGCTGGCCTTCCAGCATCTGCCATCAGACCCCTGCAACTGATCCAGAATGCTGCAGCCCGTCTGGTATTCAATGTTCCCAGACATTCACATGTCACCCCCCTGCTCAGCAACCTCCACTGGCTGCCTGTTATGGCTCGCATCAAATTTAAAACTTTGGTGCTTGCATACCAGGCAGTTAAGGGATCATCCATCCATCCATCCATTATCTGAACCCGCTTATCCTGATCAGGGTCACGGGGGGGCTGGAGCCTATCCCAGCATACATTGGGCGACACGGGGAGAACACGGGGAGACTGGGAGAACATGCAAACTCCACACAGAGAGGCCCCGGCCAACGGGGATTCGAACCCAGGACCTCCTTGCTGTGAGGCGGCAGTGCTACCCACTGCACCATCCGTGCCGCCAGTTAAGGGATTAGCCCCTGTATATATTCAATCACTTATCAAGACCTATACACCAACAAGACCCCTCCGTTCTGCCAATTTGTGCCGTCTGGCACCTCCCCCTCGCCACACCTGCACTTCACGCTCACGACTGCTGTCTGTCCTGGTCCCACGGTGGTGGAATGACCTCCCGGTGGATGTCAGAACGGCAGAGTCTCTGACCTCCTTCAAGCGCAGACTGAAGACTCAGGCTAAACCTTTCCCTCCCTAACTCACCACCATGATTAGCCTTATATATGCCATAGACTGTAATGGCACTTATATATAGATTGTATAGATATTGTTACTTGTATAGATATTGTTGTTGTTTTTTGTATTAGCTATTGTATTGTTGTATTGTAGCTGCCAACTGTGGTATGCTAGTTTGGAAGTTGATTGTATTCATCAAGGGTTCTGATTATCTGTATGTTTACATTAGGACTCGGAACTGTACTGTCCTCTCAGGTCCTCTTCGCACTTGTACTTGTGTTTGATCTGCACTTCGTTGTACGTCGCTCTGGATAAGAGCGTCTGCTAAATGCCATGTTATGTAATGTAATGAATTAGCTGGAGCCCTTTCAGAGAGGAATTTGCACATCCTGACAAAAGAGCATTGCTGTAATCTAATCTTGAGGTAACAAAAGCATGGACTAGCTTTTCTGCATCATTTAGGGACAGTAGCTTCCGAATTTTGTAGATATTCCTCAAGTGATAAAAAGCAACCCGAGAGATGTTTGTTATGTGCATTAAATGCAAGATCTGGATCAAAAGTAACACCAAGGTCTTTGATGACAGCACTTGATGTCATCACATGGAAATTCCATCAATGTTTGGCATATCATCAGATAATTTACATCTCAACGACTTGGGCCCCACTACCATTATCTCAGTCTTATCTGAGTTTAGCAAAAGAAAGTTATGATTCATCCATTTCTTTATGTCTTTAAGACAAGCTTCCATTTTTGACAGCTGGACAACTTCCTCAGGTTTGACTGATAGATACAACTGTGTTGTTAGCATAGCAGTGGAAGTTAATGCCATGCTTGCGAATTTTAACTGAAAGATATAACGTTAACTAGACTATTTAGTTTCCGCTGATGGCCAGATGACAAACAAAGCCAGCTAGGTAACAAACCCACCTAGCTCTCTGAAGTTAGCTCTATGAAGAAAATATTTAGGATATAAAAACGAATTAGGGAACTAACATTAGCAACAGAAAAGTATGAGAATTGAAGAACTTGGTTAGTAAAATGCGCATGTGACTACATCTGGCATTCAACTGTTTTTAGTCGCGGTTCTCACTGCAACAAAGGCTGCAGCCTAGTGCTACGCATTTTGCTGCTATCAATTGACGGAAAACGCTAGATATGAAATATAAAATACATAGATTATGTAGCATGATATAAAATAATTATCTGGGATATAAATTAGCAAGCTAGCAAGTCTAACAGCAAGTAAAAAAAGGGCTAATATTTGACAATATTTCCTGTTATCCTAGCTACCTGCATCACTATCCAAAAACCAATAACAAATTTCAATTAAAAATAATTTCAGTAACTATACACACAACCAAAATAAGTTGTAGAATCTTTGTGAGACGGGTGCGTGGGAGTTGGACCCAAAATGCACGACTCAGAAACAATGGCTAGATAAAGTCCCATCAGGGCTTTATTCGGGACGAATCCCAGGAGCATCGTCAAAACAAGCAATGTCCATACACGTAGATCCAGCCAAACAAACACAAAACAAAAAGCACGGTGCCGAGGGAAGAGGCAAACTTGTAGTCGGTAGGCGTGCAGGAAGGTCCGGTAGCAGGAGAGCTGTCAGCGGGGCAGAAGTACAGGCGGACGGCAGGCAGGGTCGTAGTCGAGGGCGATGCGGAAGTCGAAACCATGAAACAATCAGCGAGGCAAAGGTACAAAAATGGTAGGCGAAGACGTGGTCAAAAAACAAACGATGGTCAACGAAACAGAAATAAATAAATCATGGTCGGTAAAACAGGCTTGGATCTTAACGTGAATCAATCAGTGATAATGCTCAAGAGTTGCGTAGTAAACTAGAGGCAGACAATTTTGCAGTGAACAGTAGCGCGACTGGGATATAAATGCAGGTGTAGACAATTAGTTAGAGCGTAGCAAGGAAATGGAAAACAGGTGCGATGGATGACAAGTTTAACAAGGTAATTAGTAATCGTTAGTAATAAACCTATCCTGCCCTAGCATTAGTAAATTAGTAAATGACATGCACGAGAAACGTAGGTTCACGAAGGTAACATGAACACATGATTAGTATTGTTAGTTTCTACCCAATCCTGATCTAGCGTTAGTAGTTTTAGTAAATAGACAAATGGAAACAATTAGGGAGTGAATGACAGAAAGAGAGAGAGAGAAAAGGCGGAATGCAAGGTTTGCGGAAAGACATGTAAAAGTGTATGTTTAAACAGTAACCAGTCTACGAAACAATAAACATAAATCAAAACATAACACAAAACGAAACTAAGACGATAACCATTCAACATAACAAGGTAATATAATCGTAACAAAACATAACTAGACATGACGAGAAAATAAATCGTAACAAGAAATAAACTAAACATGACGAACCTAGATTTAACATAATACATGATAAGACAATACAAGACTAAGACAAAATAAATAAACATAAAACATGGCGAGACAGACCTGAAACGTGACACTTTGAGGAGCCCTGTCTGCTTGTGGCCCTTGGAATCGTCCCCACTGCCCCCATAATGAGTAAACATTTCTTATACATGGCATGTGATACAGTACTATTGGTTGTATTGTGAAGCCATTCACAGTACATTTGACATGCTTTGATTTATAGTAATTCACATTAATGTTGAGAGTTTGAGTAAAAAGTGGATTTTACAGTACACTACAGTTTGGTGTTTTACAGCAATTACAGTGTTTTTGTGTTGTTTTGTATTGTACAAATTTACACTGGATATGTACACAAATTTACTGGCAACCAGTGTACTTTAACTGAACTATATAATACAGAGGCTGTATGATCCTGCCACAGTCATGACATAACCCATCAATACTAGCCACAACAGCATATCGCAGCTCATGACAACAGTAATTCATGCAGAAAATGTTTGCAACATTCCCATAAAAATGATGACTGAATGTAAATTTCAAAGCAGATTTCAAAATAACTGCTACACAATGATGGCAGCATGCATTATGCCAGTGTAATTGCTATCTCAAGCTGCAAAATGTTGTCTTGACTGGCGATGACAGGTGCTGTGCCACCTTATGACAGGGTAATGTTGCCTCTATAACAAAGTGTTACTAGAGTTTCTAAATCACTGTCGCTGTCATGACTTAAGATACCGACAATAGAAACATGTGCAGACATGATACTGTCAAAAGAGAATTTTTTTTTCCTTGACTGACCTAACTCACAATTACATGCATTTGTGATTACTACATGATTCTGCCACCACACTGGCAAGTTAGTTTGATTTTTTATTTATCTGCATTAACTGAAGCTACAGACATTAACAGCTTTTAAACAACAATATATTCAGGAAGCTTTGAGGAACAATTGGAGTTTCAAAACAGTAGGAAATATTTGTGTTTATACGTAATCGAAGATAGATGTAATTCTGCCTTTCAACATGTGCTTATCTTGGGTGCTGTCTGTTTTCATTTTTAGAACTGTGTTGAACAAAGATATGGTAGGTTTACTAGAATAGGTGCAAATATTTTAACAGCTGACAGAGCACATGGGACAATTATGCAACTTCTCAGGAAAAGGTTGGTCGGGCAGATTCTGACAAGCATAAGCCTCAGATCAATTTACATTGCTGTCATACTGGGAAATTATTCAAGTGTGAATTGACCTGGTAAATGTTCAAACTAGGTGGGACAAAAACATGCATCAATAATAATTCTTACATGAACAGAAACAAAGAGTAGTCATGTAAAAATGTTGCACATAGTACTACCCAGTATGGATTTGTGTGCACATTTGTTGTATGTCAGGTATCAGCTATATTTCTTTAACATTTAAGTCTGTGGAAGGGATATTTAACCCTTGTGTTGTCTTAAGGGTCAAAAATGTTTACGTTTTTTTCAACTAAAAATTTGATGACAAAGTTTGTGACAGGTTGTTTCTTCAGATAAAATAGATTTGGGGTTTAAAATTCAATTAAGCTGCTTTATTGTAGGGGTTTAGTGAAGGCGGGTCATTTTTGTAGGGCGGCATTAATGGTGCAGTGGGTAGCACTGCCGCCTCACAGCAAGGCGGTCCTGGGTTTGAATCCGGGGCCTCTCTATGTGGAGGCCATGGGATCATTGTTGGTGCCAGACAGGCTGGTTTGAGTTTTTCTCTAATCTTTTGGGATTTTCATGCACAACGATCTATGGAGTTTACTCAGAATGGTGCAAAAGGCAAAAAAACATCCAGTGAGTGGACATTCTGCGGCGCCATAAATGCCTTTTTGATTAGAGAGATCAACAGAGAATGGCCAGACTGGTTCAACTGGCCGACAGAATAGCTACGGTAACTAGTAATACCAGTTAATCATCACTTCAATGCCACAGCATATTTGAGTATTGTTGCCAGTGGTGTACTGGCAATCGGACATACCAGGACAAATCTCCCCCCACACACCCTTCATGGCCACAATATACCCATCTTCTAATGGCTACTTCCAGCATGATAATGCACCATGTCACAAAGCAAAAGTCATCTCAAACTGGATCATGAACATGACAATATGTTCAGTGTTCGTCAGTGGCCTTCCCAGTCACTGGATCTAAATCTAATAGAACACCTTTGGGATGTGGTAGAACAGGAGATTCACAACATGAATGTGCAGCTGACAAATCGGCAGAAATTGCATGATGCATGGAACAGAATCTCAAAGGAATGCTTTCAACATCTTGTGGAATCCATGCCATGAAGAATTGAATAAATTAGCCGTTTCAAGAGCAAATGGAGGCCCTACCCAGTATTGGTATAGTATTCCTAATAAAGTGCTCAGTGACTGTATATTAATCATATTTCATCTTCACATATCTCCTCCTTTAAGACTTACAATAAATCTTGATAATAAACTTTCATACACATTTTTCTTTTTTTTAAGCTTAGGCTTCATACTTTTCAAGTGAATCAAGATTTTTGTATAATAATAATAATAATAATAATGTGTTTTCATGTACTAAGTGATGAACTTTTGAGACAGTGCCAGGACAGGTCACAAAAACTGTGTGGGAAAAGTAACTCGTGCCTCCAGGTGAAATTTCATGGAACAGGTTTGTTTCTGTGTTCTTCAGCCAAATAGTTGTGATGTTGTGAAATGTTGTGGAAAGAAGAATCATGCATAGCTTAAATAAATGCCAAATGTAAGATTTGAATAAATGTGAAATAAAAGGTAATGTAATGTTACTATACACTGCATTAATCTAGGCTGTGTACAACCAAAACTAAGGAGGCATCCATAAATTGTGTGCTGTTTCTGTGACTAAATGTAATTTCTTTGTTCTATATTAATTCATGCAGTATATGGGCTGTGCCTATTGACCAGGGAAAAACAGTTCTGCATCCATTTAATAATGCTTTATGTCAATGTATTACCCTACATGTAAACTATAAGTTAAAGCTTTATAGTTAATTTTGTTAGTGAATACAGTTATACAAAAACAAAGCTTAAAGGTTTGTTTGTTTTTTTGTTTTGTTTTTTCCACAAAAGTAAAAACAGCAGCCCTAGGAGGGAAAAAACATTCCTGTCAACTGTGATCAATGGATTTTGATGCCAGTTTGAATTAATGATACTCAATACATTATGCGCCTTGATAAGAGCAAGCCATGCCAGCCCGGATCAGCTACAGCATCCCTTTTTTTTTTTTCTCCCAATTTGGTGGCCAATTGTATCCCGTCTAATTCAATTGGAGCTAGTATTGGATGCACCGCCCACACCCCGTCCCTTGGCGGCCTTACGAGAGCGACACGCCTTCTTCAAGCCGTCTCGCCACATGCTGGTAACCGTGATTCCAAGGCGCCCGAGGTGCTTTTTGTGCGGCAATCTACTAACCCTGCCAGGTCCCTCCCCCTGGAGCAGCGAGCCAGTTATGCTGCTCCACGTGAGCCGGTCAAGCTTGGCTTTTTGGCAGACCGAGAATCGACCCCGGTCCCCAGTGTGCAACTGCAGCGAACATCGTGGAATTTCTGTAAGAAAGACAATGCTGTGAAGAAGTACAGACCCCTTCCTAATTTCCAATATTACTGCATATGTGTCACATTAAATTGTTTCAGATGATCTTTCTACAAAATGAATTATTATTAAATAATAATCTAAAAAATGTTTTGAGTACATTTTGTCTAAAGAGCTGAAACTAGTCATTGTGACAAACTAATATGCAATTATAGAGGAAATCAGGAAGGGGGTTAAATACTTTTTTCATAGCACTTGTTGGTAGAATTGTAAGGCAGGTTATGTACAAGGTTACATAAGGTAAACCACAATTATTTTGTCTTTCTTGAACCTCTGAGTGATTTGTTAACACCACATCATTTCCACACATTAGACGGCACTAGAAGCTGTCATTTCAGATTCATTGCATGTATGTATGAAACACAGGCACAACCTCCTATTATTAAGACAGATATCATAAGTGCAGATCTGCATTGCCAGCTCATGGAATAAATGTATGCATACATAGAAATGTGTGTTGCAATCAGTGTAGCAAACTATTATAGTACAATGAAGCATTGGAGGGTGTGTTTCCTTTATTAAATTACAGCAGACATCCTGTGTGTAGCCTACTGCAGTCATCTTGCTGCTTAGTTTGAGTTTTACATTGAACTTGCCCCACAGGTTTTGTTGGCACGCAATATTTTAACAAGCAATCTAGGCGGATACGAAGTTGAAATCTGGATCTTGTTTTTAATGTTAGTCATCTTGTTCTGAGTCTGGATAGCTATCACACAGTTGTCAATTTGCATATATCCTTATATTTTAGTTACTGGAAAGGTGCTTGGTAACGTGCACAACACATAGTCATATGTCGCATTAGGAAATATTACATGTCCATTCCGATTATTGTGATTATTCAGAGAACTTTAAATTTTAGATGCTATTTATACAGCTGAGTATTTTACCAAATCAATTCAGGTTAAGCAACAAATGTACAATGGCAGTGCTTGACCTAGGAATCAAACCTTGGAGTCGCAAGCCCATGTCCCTAACTATTATACGACAACATTACAATACACTATTTCGTTTATATAGGTGATATTCTGCAGGTAATAGTCTGATAATGTAAAGACAGGCAAGGGCACACACACACAAGGCAACATCCTAGTATACAATACCTGAATTGTTAGTATCAATATCTGTAGGATATTTTATACGATACTGATATTTAAAAATTACAGAGATGCCCACTAGTGCGTAGGTAGTTATAAAGCGTCATCACTGTTATCGACGAGGACTTTGCTGTCCTCATAAATAGCAGTGCCTTTGTAAAAGAGGATCTGAAGAACTCCCAGTACTCTCGCTTTCGTGAATGCATACAGAAATAGTGCTTATAGGCTCAGCCAGTCATCGCAACTATTTACGCCCACATATTAGCCGCCGGCAATCTCGGTAATCTCAAAGTAAAAGGAGCTAAAGGAAAAGAAGAGAAGGAGAAGAAGAAGAAAGAGGTTTTCAAATATTCACAAAAATTCACAAATCTACAAAATTCATTCTATCGCCGATATGAAGTATCAAATAAATGTCTGAGGAAACTTCTGCTTTCATCAGAAAAATATAAGTGGATTAAGAGTCAACTTTCTTTTATCCGTCCGTGTGTTTACCGGGTAAGTGACCTCCGCGGAGGAAAATCTTTCCTTTGGCATTTAGCCTATTAACAGCCTGTATTAAGGACAGAAAGCGTGATTCATTTTCCTTCTGTATTGCGATGCGATCTATGATTATTGTCTACAAAATATTTAATAATAGTGTAGAGTTGCTAGGCTAATCTTATATCAGATAGATACGGGATGAAATTGCTTTATGCAATTCGTGAAGGAATCATATTCATGACACCGTAAAGCAAGGATTCTTACTGTAGGCTACTTACAGGAACATGCTACTAATAAAGAGAAATAAGCGCATTCATTTTGCCAATAGAGGTTGCAATTTCTAGGGTTGTATTGCAAAAACGAACCAATACTAACCGTTGCGCATTTGTCGCGACGGTATCAGTGAGAAAAAAACGAAGCGTAACCCTAGGTTCTTGAAAGCGGCAAAGTTGTTTGGAAGTTTACAAACTATGGAACGACTATGGAAATATCGAATGATCATTATGTGACCAAGTCATTGTGACCAGTATTACAGTGTAGCCTATAAAGTAAACTTGGAAGCAGCCTGTGCGTCACGGACATACTGGATGTCTGATCTTGCATTCTACTGATATAATAATAGCGAATAGGCTATATACTGTACAGTGTAAAAAAAAAAAAAATCCTTCCAATAAGAACCATGTGATAGTCGAGTTGAAGGGTTCTTTGTTCAATAGTAAGTTCCTGCACTACCGGAGGCTGCAGTTTCTGGACCGCATTTCTAGGACCCTAATTGAACCTGGCGAATTTGTCTTAGTTAACGACTTATAGTTTTAAAGGTTTATTCCACCCAAATATTACTTTCTGTCCAAGTTCTTATAGTTGTAGAGGTTTATTCCACCCAAATATTGCATTTGTCCACGTACCATACTACTTTCTGTCTTGCAATTCAGCTTGGTTGCTAAGAGTTGCATGTTGGGTCTTTTGTGTAATTATCAACAATAACACGCAACAATACATGCAACAGATTCAACAAGGCCAATACAAAGACAATACAACATCCCCTTTGCCCATCAGCTCAACACGGAGGTTCCAACTTTGGTGGAATAGGTGAAAAGGCTAATAAACTATATGTATTGTTCAAATATATGGGACTACTATATACTTTTATTTCAATACATTTCCTCTCATGTTTCAATAATCTCATTTATTCTGAAAACTGTAGGTGTCAAAAATACTGGCACCCCAAACAATTATTGTAAATAAAATCAAACAAAGTGAAAATGCTGAGCATACTAAAACCAAGGGTCTGGAGTTTGCCAGAGATCATTGTAATTATGACAGGAAGAGAGTGCTGTGGTCAGAGGAGAACACAATTGAATGTTTTGGCCATATACATCATCGACATGGTGTTGTTTGGTGGCAATAGAGGAATACAAACAAGGAGGACACCTACTGTCAAATATGGAGGTGGTTCATTGATGTTTTGGATATATTTATCTTGCAGAGGTCCAGTGGCACTATTTAAGATTAATGTCATAATGAATTATGAATTCAACACCAAAAACTTTTGGCTGACAATCTGGTTGTCTCTGCAAGGAAGCTGAGACTTGGTCAAAGGTAGATTTTCCTGCTGGACAATGACTCTGAGCATACATCAAAATCCACTTTGTTAAGTGAAAACAACATCCACGTTTTGCAATGACCATCTCAGCCAGACTTAAATCCCATCAAGAACCTGCAGTCTGACCTGAAAAGGGGGGTCCATATGTGCAAACCAAATGATATCAACGATTCTGTTGTGCATGGAGGAATGGTAAAAATCCCTCAAAATGAGTTCTCTTTCACACATTATAGGAAAAGACCCATGGCTGTCATTTTTTCCAGTGGTGCACAAAGTATTAAACCAAGGGTTAAAAGGGCCCCAATGCGCTTCAAGTCAGTTACCTAAACTAGAAATATAAACAGCCAGAACAATACAGTAATAAGGACTTCTTACCCGGACAACTTCATGGGGAATAGCCCAAAATAAAGAAAGCTGGAGAAAGGGATACTCAGAGCAAAATGCTATGTAATGAAGCGGGAGAGACTTACGTCTTCTTTCGAGTGAAGAGTGCAAAAAAGTTTTGTGATTGTGATTGTGATTGTGGTGTAATTTTGTGGTTATCATATAGTTTGTCTGAACCAGGGAATATTGCTATTAAGTAATCATACCGTGTGGTGTTTTTATCCTAT
Source organism: Conger conger (assembly GCF_963514075.1). Classification (NCBI taxonomy): domain Eukaryota; kingdom Metazoa; phylum Chordata; class Actinopteri; order Anguilliformes; family Congridae; genus Conger; species Conger conger. The sequence goes on from NC_083762.1 coordinate 30,079,808, forward strand.
TCAGTGTCTAACTGTCCTCAGAGTGTGCTGGCTTTCATTGTTACTCAGCACTTAATTGATCAATAAAAGCAGTTCATTACAGTTAGCTCACATCACCTTGTTTTTTGGGTCTGAATTAGTTGCTTATTTTAAGGTGAAAACAAAAACCAGCATGCACCTCTTTAGGACCAGGGTTGCTGGCCCCCGGCCCGAGAGGAATACAGTGAAAATAAAACTTTAGGGTTTGTGTTTTATTCTTTACATGGTTTACATGCATGTCATGTCTTCAGTTAGAGAAGCTCTATTTATTTACTGACTTGAAGAAGGCTATGGAGAATTACAGAGATCTCAATCCTTTGTATTTCTTGAGTGACTTTGAGTTAATACTCAATAGAGACCTCAAAATGACTTCAGTTTACACTCACTGAGCACTTTATTATGTATTTATTAAACGTATTTCTTTACTTATTGGTCTACTGCTGCTATAGCCTATCCACTTAGAGTTGTGTGTTCAGAGATGCTCTTCTGCATACCACTGTTGTAATGACCTCTCATTAACAAGGCGTTTTTGCCTGCAGAACTGCACCTCAGCAGTTTCTGAGACTCAAACCACCCTGTCTGGCACCAACAAACATTCCATGGTCAAAGTCACTTAGATTACATTTCTTCCCCATTCTGATATTTGGTCTGTCCCGCCTGGACTATTGCAATACTCTGCTGGCTGGCCTTCCAGCATCTGCCATTAGACCCCTACAACTGATCCAGAATGCTGCAGCCCGTCTGGTATTCAATGTTCCCAGACATTCACATGTCACCCCCCTGCTCAGCAACCTCCACTGGCTGCCTGTTATGGCTCGCATCAAATTTAAAACTTTTGTGCTCATGTACCAGGCAGTTAAGGGATCAGCCCCTGTATATATTCAATCACTTATCAAGACCTATACACCAACAAGACCCCTTCGTTCTGCCACTTCGTGCCGTCTGGCGCCTCCCCCTCGCCATACCTGCACTTCTCGCTCACGACTGCTGTCTGTCCTGGCCCCACGGTGGTGGAATGACCTCCCGGTGGATGTCAGAACGGCAGAGTCTCTGACCTCTTTCAAGCGCAGACTGAAGACTCATCTGTTCAGGCTACACCCTCCCTAACCCACCACCATGATTAGCCTTATATATGCCATAGACTGTAATGGCACTTATATAGTTGTATAGATATTGTTGTTTTTTGTATTTTTTAATTATTGTTTTTTATTATTTTTATTTTTTAGCTATTGTATTGTTGTACTCAGGGTATTCTAGCTGCCAACTGTGATAGGCTAGTTTGGAAGTTGATGTATTCTTCAAGGTTTCCGATTATATCTGTATGGTTACACTAGGACTCGGAACTGTACTGTCCTCTCAGGTCCTCTTTGCACTTGTACTTGTGTTTGATCTGCACTTTGTTGTACGTCGCTCTGGATAAGAGCGTCTGCTAAATGCCATGTAATGTAATGTAATGTAATGGTCTGAACAACAGCTGAACCTCTTGAGCACGTCTGCATGCTTTTATGCATTTAGTTGCTGCCACATGATTGGCTGATTAAATATTTGCATTAACAATCTGGTGTGCAGGTCTACCTAATTGAGTGTATATGCATCAAGTCAGGTGTTGAATTTGTTGATATTTGAAATTTAAACCCTCGCCATTTTTGATGCATCATTTTGTGCATCATTTTGTGCCCATGGAGGGGTATAGTTCAGCCTTGTTTGTGTACCTTGTTCAGCCTTCATTAATTGCACAGAAATGTCATGCAAATATGCACATGGGCAGTCTTATCAAAAACGCTCTTTTCAGTCTTCAGTGATTCAGTGAGACCAGTTTTGCAGCAGCATTTGTAAAATAATTATTGTGAGATGAAAGGTGGAAGTGAATGTATCCCAAAAGTTTGTATGTTGATAAATGCAAAATGACATGATGCCTTCCCAAGAGGAAAGAACCATTCTATAATTGTAATTTTTATATGATTCCTTATGAGCTGAATAAATGCTTGCTGATAGGTTGGCCCTACTTACATGCATGAACAGACAATTGCAGACTTCACTGACATCAAATTGAGCCGCAGTCTCTTTGCTTCAAGCTACTCATTTGATTTTGAAAACTCTGTTATTTTTACTTGTCTGATATGCATTGTGAAATGCAACTGATGATCTGCCAAGTTCTCTGACTAAAATATTTGCACACATTTTTGATAAGGCTGTCACCATGCAAAGACAGTCCTAATTATAAGATGTAGCTGACCCATCTACTGTATCTGCTCAGATGTGAAATGGCAAATCAGTCTGACTTTCATCCCCACCACTCCACCACTGCCCATGTCTGCAAGCTTTTTTTGCATTTAGTTGCTGCCACATGATTGGCTGATTCAATATTTGCATTAACAAGCTGGTGTACAGGTATACCTAATAAAGTGCTCACTGAGTGTATTATACAGTATATATAATCGAAAAATCTACTGCTCTCATACATACGTTTCACCACATGCAGTACCATGTAATTCCAATGGAGGGAAGAAGGGTGAAACAGATTAGATGCCATGCATTTTGAAATGGTTTTTATTCTTAATTATACAGGTCCTGGAGCATCTGTTAAGATAGATGTCGCCATGAACACCCCCCTCCCTATGAGCTTACAAGATTTCCATTTTGATTTAAAAATTGAACTTTTGAATGGAATTCCTTTATGAGTATCAACTTATATAAGTACACATATCATATAATGAAAAATTATGTGTATAGAGTTTAAAGCATTTTTAATTATTAAAAGAATGGTTTAAGCAGGTGGTTTTCATGTTGTGGCTGATTGGTGTATGTGCCACAGAGTGAGAAGTGAAACATGGAATGTGTGAGCAAACTGAAACATGCCGTACATGCAAGGAGGCCGAAGAATATTTCTGAGCTAGAGGTGTTCTGCCATGACAATTGGGAAAAATTCCAAAAGCATGAATGTACAGACTGGCTGGCTACAGGAAGCATTTACAAGCTGTTACAATTGCCCAAGGAGGAGTTACAAAGTGCTAACTGACAGGGTTCACAAACTTTTGCACAGAGCCTTTTTCCTCTTTTTATTATTTTGAAACTGTACATTTTTTTAAATAAAAATTTACCATGCTTTAATATTTGAAGAAAGGGGCTTTTTGACCAAGGGTGCCCACATTTTTTCACACTACTGCAGATGTAAAGTAAGCATTAATGGAGGCGGTCTTCAAAAAAACCTCACCAAAAATAAAAAAATAAATAAAACAATACTTTTTAGTGTCTTACATATAGTGAGTAGAGTATCGTATTACTTCCTCTTTTAAAATCCACTGAACATAATTTTGTTTGTCTTTCTTTATGTGCATGGCTTGGTTTGCATTTTCATTTCATGAATGCATGTAAACTTACACTATAATAGTTTTCCTTTTGAATAATGAATTAGACTACAGTCTAATCAATCATCCTTGTTTCATACCCAGTCTGTCAATCGCTGGGACATTTTCATCAGATTAATGGTACATATTTTTGGGTGAAATGATGACAACAAATATTTCTCTTTTTTTCCACAGATATACATGAGTGAAAATGTTGTACTGCATCATTTTCTTTTCTTCATTCGTTGTTGCTACTGGGACTCAGAACATCCAACCCCTCCAGTCATCAACAGAGGGATCTTGTGACAGATTTTGTACTTGCAAAGAAAAAGACAATGTTTTGATTGTGAACTGCGAGGAAAGAAATATTACCAAAATAACACAAATACAGTTGCCTTTAGCCTTACCTTTCCATCTTAATCTGTATAAAAATGATTTAGTAGAGTTGAAGGCAGAAGAGCTGGATGGTTTCAGGAATGCCATCTCACTTAATCTGGGATCTAACAGTATACAGCAGATAGAACCTGGAGTTTTCAGTGCACTTAGCTCTCTTAAGAGGCTCCATATTAACAGCAATTTTTTAGTGACCTTAAAAGAGGACACTTTTCAAGGCTTGCTGAACCTGGAGTACCTGCAGGCAGACACAAACTTCATCCACACAATTGAATCCGGGGCATTCAGCAAACTAGTGCATCTCAAAGTGTTAATACTGAATGACAACGCCATTGAATTCCTTCCCACTAACATTTTCCGGTTTGTGCCTCTGACCCACTTGGATTTGCGTGGAAATCAGTTGCAGTCACTGCCTTACATGGGCTTTCTGGAGCACCTTGGACGAATCATGACGTTTTTGCTGGAGGACAATAACTGGGTGTGCGATTGCGAAATATTACCTCTGAAAATATGGATGGAGAACATGAGTGGACAGACTTCTATAAGTGAGGTTATTTGTAGCAGTCCCCCCCACCTCCAAGACAGTCTCCTAAGCAAAGTGAAGCAGGAAGTGCTTTGCCCCTCTTACTCTGAGGCAGATTTAGTGGGGCCCTCCAAGTTACTGCTAAAAGCTACATCTTCTAATGCTGAACAGGTTCCAAAAGGAATGGATGCCAAAGATGATGCAAAGATCCCAGCTCCAGACCATAAGCCAGGGGTTGCCTTCTGCAGTGACCAGTGCTCCTGTCATATTCATCCAACTGCAGGTTTTATAATACACTGTCAGGACAGAGGGATTAGAAGAATCTCAGATATTGGATTGCTCCAGCAAAGCCCAACAAAGCTTGTACTGACAGGAAACATGGTTCAAAGACTGTTTCAATTTGATTTTGTTGCTTTTGAAGGTTTGGAATTGCTGAATTTGGCAAACAACCAAATTGATTCCATTGATGATAATACTTTCCTTACATTAGGCCAGTTAAAAAAGCTTTATCTGAATGGCAATAGATTGGAAATGATTTCCCCGGGAATGTTTATTGGACTCCACAGTCTTGAGTATCTGTATTTGGAATATAATGTCATCAAAAATATTCTTTCCTGGACATTTAACACCATGCCAAATCTCAAGCTTCTGTATTTAAATAACAATCTTCTTCAAACTCTACCATCACATGTATTTCACAATGTCCCACTGGCCAGGTTGAATCTGAGGAAGAATTTATTCATGCACCTACCTGTGAGCAGTGTTCTGGACCAGCTGCTTTCTCTGGAGCAGATTTATTTGGAAGACAATCCTTGGGACTGCAGTTGTGATTTGGTGGCTCTTAAACAGTGGGTAGGGAAACTCGGGGAAGATATCGTTGTGGGTAGGGTTTTATGTCAGACCCCCAGTGAAATTGCCAATGTGGAACTTAGAACTTTGAGACTTGATGTAATGTGCTCTGGCTTAATGTTGCATTCCCTCCCAACAAAAGAGGGAGTTGAAGGTACACCAGCCACAGTAACCACTGAGAGAAGTACAAAGGGCTTCTTCCAATTCTTCAATGCCGTCCCTCTTTCAGTACTGATCGTTAGCCTACTGATCATTTTCTTTGTCATCATTTTCTGCGCTGCGGGAGCAGCTGTCTTCATTCTGCACCGCCGGCAGAGGTCAAGCAAAAAACAGGCCAATGATCAGCCAAGGGAGAACAGCCCCTTCCACGTGCAGTACAGCGTGCAGACCATGCATCACACGGCTCAGAGGCCCAGAGCTTACTCGTATAGTGAACCTGCACAGAGTACGGTGATGCAGGTGTGCAGGAGTCCCACCTACTGCGCTCGTAAGAAAGTGCACGAACTGGACGAGCTGGACGAGCTGAGCCTCGATGAAATGAAGCATGTGTGCCGTAGCCTCCTGGAGCCGACAAATGACTTGCCCCCTGCTGGGCCCAATTTTAAACTCAGGGCCATCACAGACTGCCCATCAGACTTGGTCAGTCTTGGGGACACGGGTTCCCTATATCAAAACATCCTTAAACGGGAAAGGGACCTGCAGCAACTAGGCATCACAGACTATCTCCGAGAAAACATTGCCCAGCTTCAGCCCCCTGCTGAGATCCAGGGTCAGGGAAGATTAATGGAGGCAATTATGTATGCCCGATCACGGAAGGTTCTGGTTGAACACTCTAAAAATGAGTATTTTGAACTCAAAGCCAAATTACGCGCAGAGCCAGACTACCTGGAGGTAATAGAGAATCAGACTTCAGTAACCTAACAAAAAGCACATTTTATGGGTTTGCACTCAAACACTCAAAGTGCCTTTGTAATTTGCAGATATTATATATATATATATATATATATATATATATATATATATATATATATATATATATGTATACACAGTGAGCACTTTATTAGTTATGAATTAGACTTATTTTTTAGACTTATTGGTCTTCTGCTGCTGTACCCTATCCACTTAAGAGGTTTGACGTCTTGTGTTCAGAAATGCTCTTCTGCACACCACTGTTGCAAAGTGTGGTTATTTGTATTACTGTCACCTTCCTGTCAGCTTTGTCTGACCCTTCTCCTCTGACCTCTCTCATTAACAAGGCATTTTAGACCACAGAACTGCTGCTCAGTGGCAGTTTTTCGCTTTCCCTACCATCTCTGTAAGCTCTAGAGACTGTTGTGCGTGACAATCACAGAAAGTCAGCAGTTTCAGTAATACTCAAACCACCTCATCCAACAATCATGATCTCAGTCACTTTAATCACATTTCTTCCCTGATGTGTGGTGTTATAAGCTGGTGTACAATTGTAAATAATATAGTGGTCACAGAGTATAGAGTCACCTTGATGACCATTTCGCCAACAAATGTGTTCCATACTGCATCAGCATAATTTACAGCTGAATCTAGTCCCACCCCCAATTCCCATAGAGATCCATTCAAATGCAAAAAGCAAAAAAATCTTGTTGTACGACAACCTGAAAATAAGATATCAATGATTATGTTGATGGGTCAGGAAGTCATGGCATGCACAGGATTTGCAACTAAGTACAAAACATGACTCTGTTAACATCTAAAAAGTGCTGTAATAACAACAGAGAAAATAAGATATTAAATCAGAAAAAGCAGAAAAAGACAAGATGACCACATATATACTTGATAATTATTTGAAGTCTCTAAAATACTTTTTTATTTTAAATTACTGCATGCAATTTTGTTGTAGCCATAGTATAAGATATATAAACCACTTCATATCTCCGCATATACAAGAATGTTTGACACTTCAGGGTTGTTAACAATCACCATTGTGACACTTATGTCATATGTTCTTGTATATGTGTGTGTGTTTGTGCATATTTAGTTTGTGTATTATTTTTTTCACACAAACCTGGAGTCCATAAAGAATTCTGATACACTCATCTACACTTCTGATGATAACTGAAGATATACATATGGCAAAGCTAAATATTTAGCTGTTTGTAAATAAATACAATTAAACAACTGAGAAATATTGAATTGTTTAGGTCTGGCTTTTATTTTGGCAATAAACAGCATAGGTGCTGTGTAATGTGGACAATGAAAAGGACAGAATAAAGCATACTATATGGCATAAAATTACATGAAACTTTGTTTCATTGGTTTCAAAATGTCAGGTCTGAGAATATTTATTCATCCAAAAAATAGTGAAATTTGGTTACATTTTGCTTTGAAATGTTAGTCATTCATGTATTTATAAGAAAAGCGCTTTCTTCAATCTACATTTTCCAATGTTTATGCACAAGAGTACTGAAATGGTACTTGACAAGCAAAACACTACTCTTGTTTTACAAACAAATATAATCACACGTAGATATGGATGTGAATATTGTAATATTGTTTGAAATACAAATAATATATGGTCACTATAGCTTTATTTTATATGCTGATGTATATTGACTATTATGCAGAGATGTGTACATAATTTATATTTGTATATATCTGTGCCTTTAATGTTATTTTTTTATGCAAAACAATTTAAAAAATTTAATTAATTATAAATGGTTTTAGATACAGTTCTCCATGCTAAATCCTTTTAGGACAGTTTCATATTGGTAACAAGAAATTGTATGTTATTACTAATATGCAGTTCAATGTTGAGAACTGTTCATAAATATAATGGGAAATTATATTTTTGCCAAACTGAAATGGCAAATGATACGTTATGATGTCCTGGTTATATATTGGGTTGCTGCTGGTTATTTACATGTATACTTCTGTACCATTTATTTTGTGCTTTATTTAATAGTACATTAAAGGACATTTTGCCCATGCTAATATAATTTGCATTGTCATTTGTCCATTGTATTATGAAAGCAATGATTAACAGTGCCTCTGTTAGATAATGTCCGAACCACACTTGCATTCAAAACACGAAAATTACCAGTCTCATCTTTTCACCGTTCTGACCAATATACATAAAAAATCTTTTGGTAAGGCAAACACGCTATTCAAATGAATCCTATTCAAATGAATTTCATAAAAATCAGTTTGGTAGTTTTTATTAAAAAGATTAGTGAAAATGTTTGCTCTCTAAACACTTATGTTTTACAGCGTTTCAGTTTCTCACCCACTTAGAACATCCTATTTTTAGATGGACTGGTGATTTTTCCAAAAAAGTGGGTTTTCATGTGCTACAGTTGTTCTTTAAATTGATATTTTCGGAAACAAGGTGCCATTGAAAATTAACAGTAAAAAGTTAGCTTGTCTGTTAGCTAGTGACTCTGTAGTCTAAGACATGATGCAACTGCAAGCCATGCATCACACGGAACATACAATTATACATTGCCTGAGCCATATGGAGGCAAAATGGCAGAACGATACATTAGTGTGATGTCACAACAGCAAACAACGGCTCTGCTGCCTACTGACATTAAGGAATAGGCAGTGTTTTCATGTTATTTAACCAAGGTACAAACACGTAAAGTCAATTTTTGTATATAAAAATCATTTGTGAAAACTGAACATACGATGTGGTCTAGCTAGCTAATGTAATGTTAGCTGTCAGCACTCCCCTAAGGGAAGCTGTTGCAAATGAGAGACTACAAACCAGGCAAGCTATGGCTCAGCCTGCTAACAGAGTGAATAGGTGTTCGGACCAACATTGGTCCAATTCACATCAAACTGTTTTAGTGTCTGGGATAGTCAATAATAACCATAATCATAAACCACATTCCAAATATGCCATTTGGAAACGGTTGGGGCGGCACGGATGGTGCAGTGGGTAGCACTGCCGCCTCACAGCAAGGAGGTCCTGGGTTCGAATCCCCGTTGGCCGGGGCCTCTCTGTGTGGAGTTTGCATGTTCTCCCCGTGTCTGCGTGGGTTTCCTCCGGGTACTCCGGTTTCCTCCCACAGTCCAAAGACATGCAGGTCAGGCTGATTGGAGAGTCTAAATTGCCCATAGGTATGAGTGTGTGAGTGAATGGTGTGTGTGCCCTGTGAATGACTAGCGACCTGTCCAGGGTGTATTCCTGCCTTTCGCCCAATGTATGCTGGGATAGGCTCCAGCCCCCCTGCGACCCTGTTCAGGATAAGCGGGTTAAGATAATGGATGGATGGATGGATGGAAACGGTTGGTTGAATGAATTCACCCATGCATATTTACATAGGCTACTGAAATAATTGTAGCTGCCGTGCTTATTAACAGTCATGCAGGGTTTATGTACAAACAAATACAGTCCCCTCCAAAAGTATTGGAACAGCAAGGCCAATTTTTTTGTTCTTCAATACACTGAATACATGTAGGGTTGAGATAAGATGAGACAAGAGTTCAGAATTTCTGCTTTTATTTCCTGGCCAGCTATCAGGGTAAATAAACAAAAGCATGTAAGACATTATATAAGACAGTATACAATACATATCTTGTATGGATGGCATTAATGCATTGGTAAAGCTCAGCTTTCAGTTATTTAGCTATAGTCACCTACCTAGCTACATAGAGAACAAAAAAAGCACAGAATTAAAAATTTAACGACAACCATGCAACCCCTACCACTCGTCCTTTTCTCATCATAACAAATAAGATAATTATTTAAACACACAATTTAAACCTGCTCTTAACAGTATGAAATGGCAATGGCATTTATGTTTTCACCAATCATATGACTGCAATGCTGTCACAATATGGCTTTAAGTTCATGTATTGATTTTAGCCATTTTATTTCAACCAAAAGGACCAAGAAATGGTATTTAAATGTTGAAATAACATTAAACCATTACTTTTCACTGTGTAAATGCTGGAGAGCAAGCAACTCCCCTGATATTCACAAAGTGTCCAGTTTATGTAAACTGAAATGTAATTCTGGTTCAGAATAAAATAATAAATACAGGTGCCTTTCAGACATGATTAGACAGAAACCTTGTTTTCATAACAAAATGTCAACCCCACCAGATGGTGACTGTCTTTCACTTTTAACAACCTATAAACAGAGCCATGTCACTTATCTTTCCATGGTTCTTCTAATATGAAACACATGTACTTACTGTTCATGCAGATGGCACAATACATTTTCTGTGTAATGGGATGATATGCAGATAATTACATCGAATTTTCTCTAGTGTAGCATACATTTTTTAAATGTATTCATTTTCATGTATATGGACAGTATTTTGTTTTATGTTTTTAATGGTTTGTACCAAATATAATGTTTCAGAGAGTATATGAACATACCCAGGCACCAAGTCAATCATGTACAAAGGGTTACAAATCATGATTTACAACTACCATTCTATATCCTGACAGTGACCAGCACCTGTCAATTTAAAAATGGGAGACACATGTATACCAAAAAGTATAATAATATATGCTTACATACTCATTGTCAGGTATTTTGTTTCCTCAACCTGAAGAGATGGCACTGATATCACAATTATAATACAAATCGTGCATACATGGTTAAGAGGCTCAGTTGTTTTTCAGACCAAACATCAGAATGGGGAATAAATGTGATATAAGTGACTTTGACCCTGGAATGATTCTTGGTGCCAGACCTGGTGGTATGAGTATCTCAGCCACTGATTTTCTATGATTTTCATGCAACAGCCTCTTGAGTTTACAGAGAATGGTGCAGAAAAACATCCAGTGAGCAGCAGTTCTGTGAGTGAAAATGCCTTGTTAATGAGAGAGATCAGAGGACTGGTTCAAGCTGACATCATTTGACTTTTGGAGGGGTCTGTATGAACATTCAAGTAGTAAAAAAGTTTGATGGAGGATTGATCAGCATGTCTGGATTCTGCTGGGCCAGGTTTGTGACTGTCTGGGACAGAGAGCAAGTTAGGTCTGTTTCATGGATAACGATGAGTTAACTTAGCTAGCTAGTTAACACAAGCATGGGCCGGTTTCCAGTTTCAGTGTATACGTTGGTTTGAAAGCTTTTTGGAATAAAACCAGGTTCAATGTTTGCAAAAAAAAAATTCTTGCCAAAGAATTGCTCGCTAATGTTAGATGCTTTTAGAGCTAGTTTGACCTAGCTAGATAATGTTAGTTAACTTTGGCTACATTAAGATGCGATTGTATTCATCCTCAAAGTCTTATCCATAAGACACTTTTCCAAGTTTGTCTCCAGCTTGGGGAATGGAATTAAAATAAGTCATCCCTCCTTCAGACATTCAGGATAACATTTCTGTTCCACAAAACACATTTAACCACCTTGTCACATCTGTGCCCTTTTTGCCATCTGTGTTTCTCTGTTCTCTGTTTTATATCTAAGTTTCCAGCATTTTTGCCTTTTCTCTCTCTGTGTGCTTTCTGTAGTCTATCTGTCTTCCCATTTATCCCATCCCATACATTAGTCTCACCTGTTCTCTACTTATTGTCTCTGCCTCCAACTCTTTATATGTATTTCCTTCCTGTCATTCTGTCATGTCTTTCACTTGTTTCCCGTTGTCTGTTTATCAGTGTTCTATTTAAACCTGTCCTTTTCAGTTTTCTGTTGCTAGTTTGTCTTTTTACAGTTTCTGAGTCTGCCCTTGATATTCCATTCCCTGTGCCTTTGCCCTTGTGATTTTCTGTCTGGGCTTTGGATTTTCTCTGGGTTTTGGATTGCGTTGTTGTACCTTCCCTTGCTTGGACTTCCCTCTGGTTTTTGAACTGCCTGTCTTTGTTTTTTTGTTTTATGATTTGCATGCCGTGTATATACCTGTCTGCCTGGATTTCAACCATTGCCTGTTATTTTATTCTGTTTTTTGGCCCCTTTCTAATTTCCTCTTTTATTGCATACAATTCACAATTAATTGTTAATGATCTTTAGACAACGGGACAAACCTGAGTAAATACAAAACAGAAAGCAAAAGTAATTCAATTGAATTACTGGTTTCACCAGCTTTAGCAGCAATAACTATAATCAAACCACTTTCTATAATTTGATATCAGTCTTTCACATTGCTATGGAGGAATGTTAACCCACTCTTCTGCTTTATTAAAGACAAATTGCTTTTCAGGTTCTGCCACAGCATCTCTATTCAAGTCAAGTACACTTCGATTTCCCTTTCTCTGTTCTTTTGCCATGAGCTGTATAGGCAATCTTTTTTCCTAGCTGCAGCATTGTGTTGTGAATTGTAGTTCATATAAAGTAAGATTTCCCAATCAGCAATGAGCTTGTCAGTCAAGTCAGTCAATGTTTTGTTGATGTGTGCAGATCCTCACACTAAAGAAAATGGTCCATTTACAGGTAGATTTCTTTTTTTCTCTCAGGGCAAGATGCCCCCGGACCCCCCTACAACCATCTGGGCTCAGTCCCTAATGGTTACATATGCCCCTGCTCAATAGGTCATAATCTCCTCATCTCCTGATAGCTACTTCCAACAGAATAATGTGCCATGACACAAAACGCACGTCATCTCAAGCTGGTTCCATGAACATGACAATGAGTCCAGTATACTCCAGTACCTTTGGGATGTGATGAAACATGAGATTCATGGCATGAATGTGAATAATAATTATATATACAGTTCTGTGCAAAAGTTTTAGGCAGGTGTGAAAAAATTCTGTAAAATAAGAATGCTTCCAAAAATAGAAATGCTAATAGTTTATTTTGATCAATTAACAAAATGCATGAACAGAAGACATGAATGAACAGAAGAAAAATCTTAATCAAATCAATATTTGGTGTGACCACCCTTTGCCTTTAAAACAGCATCAATTCTTCTAGGTATACTTGCAATCAGGAACTCAGCAGGTAGGTTGTTCAAAACATATTGGAAAACTAGCCACACTTCTGTGGATTTAAGCAGCCTCAAATGCTTCTGTCTCTTTATGTAATCCCAGACAGACTTGATGATGTTGAGATCAGGGCTCTGTGGGGGATATACCATCACTTCCAGGACTCCTTGTTCTTCTTTACACTGAAGATAGTTCTTAATGACATTGGCTGTATGTTTGAGGTTGTTGTACAGCTGCAGAATACATTTGGGGCCAATCAGATGCCTCCCTGATGGTATTGCATGATGAGTATCTGCCTGTACTTCTCAGCATTGAGGAGACCATTAATTCTGATCAAATCCCCAACTCCATTTGCAGAAATGCAGCCCCAAACTTGCAAGGAACCTCCACCATGCTTCACTGTTGCCTGCAGACACTCATTCTTGTACTTCTCTCCAGCCCTTCGGCGAACAAACTGCTTTCTGCTACAGCCAAATATTTCACATTTTGACTAATCAGTCCAGAGAACCTACTGCCATTTTTCTGCACCCCAGTTCCTGTGTTTTTGTGCAAAGTCACTTGGCCTTGTTTCCACGTCGGAGGTATGGCTTTTTGGCTGCAATTCTTCCATGAAGACCACTTCTGACCAGACTTCTCCACACAGTAGATGGGTGTACCTGGGTCCCACTGGTTTCTGCCAATTCTGAGCTGATGGCACTGTTGGACATCTTCCGAATGTGAGCATGATGTGTCTTTCATCTGCTGCGCTAAGTTTCCTTGGCCGACCACTGCATCTACGGTCCTCAATGTTGCCTGTTCTTTGTGCTTCTTCAACAGAGATTGGACAGCACACCTGGAAACCTTGCTGACGCAGTATAACTACTTTGTGTCTTTTGTTCAGTCTTGCCATGGTGTATGACTGCTGACATTAAACTGTCTTCAGCAACCTTACCTTGGAAGCAGAGTTTGGCTGTTCCTCACCCAGTTTTAACCCTCCTACACAACAGTTAATGATTGTGTTTCAATCAGTTGATGTTGTGACGACCATGCCTGGTCTTCCTCAGCTGAGGTTGTAGCTGTCATCCAGCAGGTGACAGTGCTGCGTGCTATCCCTCCCTTCCCCTGTAATGGTCTAATCGTTGATTAGATGATTAGTTGATGAGTCACCAATTTTCCTGGGTGTTTGCACCTGAGAGAACCCTGATAAATGGCTTCACCCAGATGCTCAAGAGAGTGATTTCTCACTCCGTGCTGAGCCTTTGACAGTGGTTGTTGGTTGTTGGTTGTTGGTTGTTGGAGGACTTCGTCTTCTTTTTGTTATTTTGGATTTCCACATTCCACTTGCACTCACACTCAAACACCCCTAAACTGATTCACTCTGACACGCATTCAGACAGAAACACATTATTGCCAAATAAAACTCTTAAAATATATTTTCACACGCCTGACTATATGCCTACAAAATCCCTGACTTTGTGCAAGTGTACCTAGAAGAATTGATGCTGGTTTGAAGGCAAAGGGTGGTCACACCAAATATTGATTTGATTTAGATTCTTCTTCTGTTCACTCACTTTGTATTTTGTTAATTGATAAAAATAAACTATTAACATTTCTCTTTTTGAAAGCATTCATACTTTACAGCATTTTTTCACACCTGCCTAAAACTTTTGCACAGTACTGTATATATGTATATACAGTGGTGTGAGAAAGTGTTTGCCCCCTTCCTGATTTCTTATTTTTTCGCATGTTTGTCACACTTAAATGTTTCAGATCATCAAACAAATTTAAATATTAGTCAAAGACAACACAAGTAAACACAAAATGCAGTTTTTAAATGAAGGTTTTTATTATTAAGGGAGAAAAAAAATCCAAACCTACATGGCCCTGTGTGAAAAAGTGATTGCCCCCTAAACCTAATAACTGGTTGGGCCACCCTTAGCAGCAACAACTGCAATCAAGCGTTTGCGATAACTTGCAATGAGTCTCTTACAGCGCTGTGGAGGAATTTTTGCAGAATTGTTGTAATTCAGCCGCATTGGAGGGTTTTCGAGCATGAACCGCCTTTTTAAGGTCATGCCACGGCATCTCAAAAGGATTCAGGTCAGGAGTTTGACTAGGCCACTCCAAAGTCTTCATTTTGTTTTTCTTCAGCCATTCAGAGGTGGACTTGCTGGTGTGTTTTGGATCATTGTCCTGCTGCAGAACCCAAGTTCATTTCAGCCTGAGATCACGAACAGATGGCCGGACATTCTCCTTCAGGATTTTTTGGTAGACAGCAGAATTCATGGTTCCATTTATCACAGCAAGTCTTCCAGGTCCTGAAGCAGCAAAACAGCCCCAGACCATCACACTACCACCACCATATTTTACTGTTGGTATGATGTTCTTTTTCTGAAATGCGGTGTTACTTTTACGCCAGATGTAATGGGACACACACCTTCCAAAAAATTCAACTTTTGTCTCGTCAGACCACAGAGTATTTTCCCAAAAGTCTTGGGGAACATCAAGATGAGCCTTAATGTTCTTTTTGCTCAGCAGTGGTTTTCGTCTTGGAACTCTGCCATGCAGGCCATTTTTGCCCAGTCTCTTTCTTATGGTGGAGTCATGAACACTGACCTTAACTGAGGCAAGTGAGGCCTGCAGTTCTTTGGATGTTGTTGTGGGGTCTTTTGTGACCTCTTGGATGAGTCGTCGCTGCGCTCTTGGGGTAATTTTGGTCGGCCGTCCACTCCTGGGAAGGTTCACCACTGTTCCATGTTTTCGCCATTTGTGGATAATGGCTCTCACTGTGGTTCGCTGGAGTCCCAAAGCTTTAGAAATGGCTTTATAACCTTTTCCAGACTGATCGATCTCAATTACTTTCTTTCTAATCTGTTCCTGAATTTCTTTAGATCTCGGCATGATGTCTAGCTTTTGAGGATCATTTGGTCTACTTCACTTTGTCAGGCAGGTCCTATTTAAGTGATTTCTTGATTGAGAACAGGTGTGGCAGTAATCAGGCCTGGGTGTGGCTAGAGAAATTGAACTCAGGTTTGATAAACCACAGTTATGTTATGTTTTAACAGGGGGTGCAATCACTTTTTCACACAGGGCCATGTAGGTTTAGATTTTATTTCTCCCTTAATAATAAAAACCTTTATTTAAAAACTGCATTTTGTGTTTACTTGTGTTGTCTTTGACTAATATTTAAATTTGTTTGTTGATCTGAAACATTCAAGTGTGACAAACATGCAAAACAATAAGAAATCAGGAAGGGGGCAAACACTTTTTCACACCATTGTATTATATATATATATATATATATATATATATATATATATATATATATATATATATATATATATATATATTATTATTATAATTTTTTTAAATTCACATAGGCCAACCCCTATGACAGCCTCAAATAACCCAGACTCAACAAGACCCTTCAGAGATTCATGAGCAGGTAATGTGCCTGTAGTACTGGGCCACTTTGCTGAAATCAGATGCTACCCCATAAACAAATCAGAGTGGGCCATAGTTCCCAGAGTTTAAAAACAATAGGATTTAAGTTTAGAGACTCGGTCAATAGTCTCTCATTTGCATACACAGAACAGCTGCCTTCATATTATTATTGGCACACTTAATAAAAATTGAGAAAAAGGCTGAAAAGGTCATAAACAACGTGGATAATGATCTATATTTTATGTTCAAACATGCGGCAAAACAATATTCTTTTATTTCAATACATTTACTGTCAGCTTTCAATTTATTTCATTTCGGAATCTCGTTCTTTCTGAAAACCACAGGTGCCAAAATTATTGACACCCCTAACAATTATTGTAAATAAAATCAAACAAAGTGAAATAGGACATACAATTTTACTTTAATTTAGTTACTCTAACTAAAGCAACTATATTGTGTCATTCCATCACCAAATAACCAATTTGCCTTTCATTTCAACACACAATCTTTTCACGGGAAGAGTGGGAAGAATAGATTTGCATCACAAACAAAACAGGGCTGTAAATGAACACCTCCAACTATGAAGTATGAAGGCGGCTGCTTCTTGTTTAACTGTGAAATAATCCCAATTTTTTTTTAAAGTCTTATTCTTTTAAAATATTTTTCAGCTGTAGGGTGATGACTTATAATGATCACAAGTGTCCAGTTCATGGTGATCTGCGCACCCATGGGCATGTGCATAACCTGAGAAAATGCATATTGTCCAGTGTGCATGAATAAATGACATCCAAATATGTGCACAACATAGCATAGTTTGCAAAAGATGGATAGAGAAACACTATTTTGCATAGGCATTCTTGTCCCTCTTAGGAATTAGAGTTGCCCTCATGTGTAAGGCCCACAAAGTGAGCCAGCGCTGAGGTCTTTTCTAGGGAACTTACCTTGAACTTAGTGTAAGCATCAGCTTGCATAACTGCTTGAGTCCCGTAAGTGGAAAGTGGGGACATAAACACGGGCCTCTAGAAGAAAACCATGAGTACACAGTTTAATTTTCTGACAGAAAAATATAAACCCAGTCATGAATTGGGCCAGCCACCTGTGTTATAGGACAGGGAGTGGTAAAACAACTAAGAGGCCATCTGACCACAGTCTATTTTATCATATAAATGTATTTATTTTATGCTATAAATGTTTTTTAAGTCTATTAAGTGGTATGCAGGATTCAAAGTACACACTATTGCTCACCAATATAAATGTAGGTTTTAGAAATTAAAATAATATTTCCATGAAAGTGCGGCTCTGAAGATCTGCACATTGCTAGAAGTTATTTGGATTGAGTTCAGTCCATGCTGCAAGCCCTATACCTCATGTATTGTGAATGATACTCCAAATCGACTTGGCACCATCAGTTATCATTATGGATTACTATATGAAATGAGTAATTGCACTGACCCATGTAAAAAGGCTACCAGCATGACAACAGTGAAAGAACACAAGGAAATAACAGGATATGACAAAAGTGGTACACTTTTACAGTTCTTGCATAATTCCCTGGACATGCAATGAATTTAGGCTTTGCATCAAGTATCAGTGCCAAATAAAGAACGATGCCCACAGCTGAATTAAACCTGGCAATTTTATATTGCTGAAAACCCTTCAAAGGCCACAGCCATTTTCTTTATCCAGTTGATCTATCCAAGAGGAAAAAATAACTTTTTTAATGCTTTCGGTTGAGATTGATCTTGAAGGTTTTATTTATTTTTATTTTATTATTTTTTTAAACATGAGGCTTACAAATGTATATTTTATCTTGACACAAAACATTTCTCTAAGAATTATGAGCTTAATATTTGTTTATAGCAAGATGACAAAAGATAAAAATAATTTTTATCAAGAAGTCATAGTGTTTTTTTATTATTATTATTTAAAGGTAGCATTAATTAAAGGGAAGGAAAATCACGTACAATTTTTCATGCTGACTGAAGACATTTTACAAGAAAGACATATTATTGGTGACAATGACCCTATTTCATCTCAAGAAGATAAAAAAAATCTATATATATCTGTACTGTATGTTGTGGAAGACAGATAGAGCTACAGTATATGTTTATACATCATATTGAATGATCATAAACATAAATGAACATGTCTGAATAGACACATATTGTAAACGCACTTGGGATGGTAAAGCAATTAGATTTTGTACATTAATACACAGTAGTAATGGAATTATATTCAATGGGTAACATAATTTAGTTTCTGATATTATGAAGAGAATAACAATTCCCATAATACATGTATGAGCAAGCTATAGAAACATAGCATTGGGCCTCATTCACGGAACATAACCCAGAAAATTTGATTGTTAACTGTTCCACAAAACATGACATTTTATTCTCATTTGGTAATATAAAGGTTGCTGTGGTCAGGTGAGACCAAATTAAACATTTTGGTCAGATACAGCATTTTCATATTTGGCTTTGAAACAGAGATGCATAAAAGGAGATGCACATCATATCCACAGTGAAATTTGAGTTTATAGAGTATTTTTCACGTTGGCACTTTTTAGTTTCAATGGTAATATTGTTTCTTTTTCATTAAATATTTTTTGTGTATTTATATAGCCTTATTGGTTTTCTGCTGCAGTAGTCTACCCACTTAGAAGCTTTATGCATTGTGTATTCAGAGCTCTTCTTGCGTTACTGTCACCTTCCTGTAAGCTTCAACCTGTCTGGTCCTACTCCTCTGATCTCTCTCATTAACAGTGTGTTTCATGCCTGCAGAACAGCAGTACACTGGATGTTTTTTAGTTTTTCGCACAATTCTCTGCAAACTCTAGAGACTGTTGTGTGTCAGCAGTTTCTGAGATAGTCAAACCACCACTGTCAAAGTCACTTAAATAATTTTTTCCCCATTCTGACATTTGGACAACAGCTGAACCTCGTCTGCATGCTTTTACATTGCTGCTACATGATTGGCTGATTAAATATTTGGATTAGCAAGTTGGTGTACAGGGGCGGCACGGATGGTGCAGTGGGTAGCACTGCCGCCTCACAGCATGGAGGTCCTGAGTTCGAATCCCTGTCGACCGGGGCCTCTCTGTGCGTAGTTTGCATGTTCTCCCCGTGTTTGCGTGGGTTTCCCCCGGGTATTCCGGTTTCCTCCCACAGTCCAAAGACATGCAGGTTAGGCTAATTGGAGAGTCTGAATTGCCCATAGGTGTGAGTGAATGGTGTATGTGCCCTGTGATGGACTGGCGACCTGTCCAGGGTGTATTCCTGCCTTTCGCCAGGTACAGGTCTACCTAATAAATTGCTCACTGAGAGTATGTATCCATACATTTTTCCATCAAACCCCCCCATCCCATCCTTTCTGTGGTCTGCCTTCATATGTACTTACATAATAGAGTGAACACATTTATGTAACCTCAACACAAAATTAAGCGTCTGAAGTATGCAAAAAAAAACATTGAGAAGCCTGAAGGCTTTTTGAACAATGTGCTTTGGACTGACAAAACCAAAATGTAACTTTTGGGCCACCACTAAATAAGATATGTTTGGAGAAAAAAAGCCTTTGTAGAGAAGAACACCTTGCCAGCTGTGAAGCATGGAGGTGGATCCATTATGCTTTGGGGTTGTGTGGCAGCTGGAGGCACAGGAAATATAGTTTTTTTGAGTTTATTGAGAATTTTGGAGGATGTGCCATAGAGGATTCTATTGCAATAATCAATGCGGGATGTGATGAAAGCATGGATCAGGGCTTCAGCAGCAGAGAAGGAGAGGAATGGGCGGAGGCGGGCAATGTTTTTGAGGTGAAAAAAAGCAGTTTTTGCTGTGTGATTTACATCAGGGTGGAATGAGTGGCAGGGGAGATGGTTTTGGTGGAGATCTACAGCTGGCATAGCAGTAGCAGTGGAAACGGAGGTGGTGACATGGATGATATCACCAAGGGGGAGCATGGAGAGTATGAAGAGGAGAGGACCAAGCACTGAACCTTGGGCGACACCTTGGGAGAGGGCAACAGTGGCAGAATTGCAGGCTGATGAATTGTTGTCTGTCCGAGAGGTAGGATTTAAGCCAGGAGAGGGCAGTGCCAGTGATGCTGAGGGAAGTTTCCAGACGGGAGAGAAGAATGGCATGGTTGATGGTGTCGAAAGATGCACTGAGGTCAAGGAGGATAAGAATGTTGAGTCTGAGGAGAGAAGGAGGTCATTGGTCAGCTGTTTCGGTGCTGTGTTGTGTACGGAATCCAGGTTGGAATGGTTCATTGCAGGTGAGGTGGAGTTTGAGTTGAGTGGTGATAACACATTCCAGTATTTTTGACAGAAAGGGGAGGTTGGAGATGGGTCTGAAATGATTGGGTATGTCTGGGTTGAGTCCACATTTTTTCAGGATAGGAGTAATGGCAGCAAGCTTGAGTGAGTGAGGGACATGGCCAGTACTAAAAGAGTAATTTATAGTTTTGGTGATAAGTGGACAAATAATGGGGAGACAGGCCTTGACAAAGCTGGAGGGGATGGGGTCCAGAGAGCAGGTGGCAGTTTTCATTCCCTGGATAAGCTTAGGGAGGTCCATTGGGGAGTGACAAGGAGGGGGGAGGGCCAGGCTATTGTAAATATTGTACATTTTTATTTGGACAAAAAAGAAAGTTGCATTTATTAACTGTGAAGGCTTGGGAGATGTTGTCAATTGGTTTCAGGAGTTTGTTTATTGTGGAGAGTTTTGGCAGTACTGAAGCCAGATTTAATGAGTTGAGAGTAGTAGGTGGTGCAGGCAATACTGAGAGCATTTTTATATTGCTAAAAGTGATCTTTCTAGGCATGGATGTGTACAGGTTTGTTTTCTTGCTGAGTCTTTCAAGTCTTTCAACCTTCCAATTTTTCTCCCTAATGATGTCCTCTGTTGGCAGTGTATTTCGGGACATTATGTTGCTGCATGATGAAGTTCATGTGTAGATAAAAATACCAGGAAATAAAAGCTGAAATTTGTATCTGTCATCTTTTGACCTCCTTTTGACCTGTTCCAATACTTTTAGAGGGGACTGTAAATGTTAAGTATAATAAAGGAAATAATGGCCTGCCCTTGCTTGATTCAATTATTAAAGCAAATCATTCATTTTGCGCAATAAAAACAAATATATTTATAGAAATTAGAATGATGTTTTAAGAGAATGTATTGTGAATTATGTATTAATTTGCAATATGCATTAGCTTGTACAACTCTATCCAGAGCAAAGTGACCAAATTAATTGAAGTTTTATTCAAGTCTGCAAATCAAGCATTAGCCAGTTGTACTTGTAATTATTCAGTAGGAATACAGAAATGCTAAACAAGAGATGACATTAAAAAGACATTAGGCTATGTCAAGGATTCATTGCTGTACATTTTTTTAAGCAAGAACCTGTTGTAATTATGGGAGTGGCTACTGAGAAAAAGAACAGACAAACCATGATAGGCAGTAGTGATGCAGGTCAGGGTTTTTTAAATAGCCTCATCTGTCCGACCCATTATCATGTGTATAAAACAATTATCTGAACCCGGTCTGCACACATAAAAACAAATATTACAGTCTGTATTACAAAGTTGTCATTGCAAGGCAACTTTACAATTGCATTTAGATGAACATAAGATCCTTGCTTTACTAATCTTCATTTACCTCATTTTCACCAGCCTACATCATTATGCACATTTCAATTTATTGAATGTTCACTATTACCACATTTTTGAAGGGATGCTATAAAAACAGCCAGTCCACTACTTCCTATTACAGTATCAGAAGCAACATACATACCGAGAGCACACCCTATTTATTTAGAACTATTCATTTAGAACAAATTAACGCAGGACATGCTGAGTTAGGTGTCGGATTCCTATTAATCATTAGCAGGAGACGCATCAAATCGAGGGAGTGTAAAACTGCAAATAAATACCTTTCCAGGCAAAAAATGTGTCATCGCTGGTCTCGTGCTGTGGTGGCGCATGGCTAAATCATCTGACTTTGATGCAGTTGCACACAGAGGACCAGGATCCTATCAAAGTTTGGCCGGCACATAAGGGAGCGGCATTATTGTCTCGCTGCTCCGAAAGTGGGGGAGGGGTCTGTAGGAACGCTGCATACAATGGCCCTGATCACCTCAGAGTCACGGTCGCAGGGGATTTGAGATGATGTGGCTTGTAGAAGGCTCCCTAGATCTCCTCGGCCGCTGGGGGACAGGGTCTTCAGCTAACATGGAAAATTGGAATAGAATTGGCTACCAAATGGGAGAAAATAAACAAAATAAAAAGTGTCATCACACTTTTTGCTGTGTACTAGTTTACGCCTTGGCTGCACTATGGAGGAAAACTATGGTGGAAATTATGGAGAAAATGAACAATCCCCCAAAAAAACAAATCTACGCACACAGAATTTAAGGAGCCGGGGCTAGGTTTGGTTCCGTTTAAACGCATTCCCTTCCCTTGCTGTCTTCCCTGGAGGGAGGTATTTCCTGACTAAATTTGTGACGTGCAACAGGCAATTAATAGGTGCTCTGCAAGGGAGGATAGATGATGAACAAACCAAAACAAAAGTAAACTGCCCTTGTAACCTACATAGGAAGTAACCTTGGCTCTGTGTGAGGAATTTGCAAGTGCAAGTATTTTATTTTTCTGTCTGATGACTTTGGAATGTTCATGAATAATTCATAGCAATCACCCTAGCTTATTCTTTGTGATAATAAAAACACACCAGTCAGTCTTATAAAATACTGGTATGGATGTCTTAAACCTCACTCAAAAACACAAACAAAAAAAAACAAACAAACAACGAAGACTAAAGTACCTGACAAAGTAAAATTGAAATTTAAGTAAAACTTAATCCCCCCTCCCATTCCCATTCCCATTCCCATTCCTCAACATGTGCTCACAAATTATTGTATTATATTAAATATTGCCTCTTCCAGCACACTCCATGCAGGGAGCATTATTGGATTACAATTCTTGCTGCAAAGCTCCCCTTTTATAATTTGGAATCGAAGCCCACTTGGCATGGCCTCCATATTTCATCCTGGCATTTTGAAGCAAAGGAAGTGACCATCTGGAGTAAAACATGCAGTTTGGGATTGAACCCAGCCTGTGTGTGCAGCCTGAAACCCATATACCTTGCGTGCTACTTGAGCCTTTCGGTGCAATATTGTAGCCTTTGAGGAGAGATCCAGGCTTTGGTTGCATCAGACAGGGTTTTGACTGTACATACTCACTTGCACATACTCACACACACAAACACAAAATGTGTTTGACCCTTTGTTGCACTTCTTAAAAATGTAAATATGTTCATGGTTGAGTTCCCCTTACTGATGTGATGCCTCATAGAACATACTTATTGAAAACAAGTTTTCATCTGGTTTCAATTTGACACAGTGATCTCTATTGGCAATTGTCCAATAAACATTTCGCCCCAAAGTTAGTGTACGTGACCTGGTTCTTGGATTTCAGTGTGATGCATAAAATTTATGGGGAAAAAAGTGTGAGGTCTTTTGTTTACAACATACATACCAGTGTTCCAGTTTATCCACATTACACAATGCTGAGCTCGTACAGTAAGACACAAAGCATAAACATGTTGTTAAGAAAAGATTGCACCAATGAGTCCGTGCAAGTGCACTCTCTTTTTTCTTCATTAATTTTGGAAAGCACACTGAACATTATGTCCTTAACTTTCAATATCATGTTGTGTCAGCACGAATTCAACAATATATGACACAATGAACATGCCTTCTAGTACAATAGGAAAATAATAACATTGATTCCAGTTCCAAAGTAAATGGTTCCAAAGTATGGTGAACATAGCAGAGGCTAGAAGATTATAGAATTTGTATTTTCTGATTTGTTTGCAACCACAAATGCAGCAGCAAATACAATTTTTGAGGCATGGAGCAGTTGCATAGTACTGAAACTCCTCTGCTTAGTGACTAATGACTTACTTACAGTCCCCTTCAAATGTAAGAAAGGCCAATTCCTTTTTTTTTGCAATAAACTGCATACATTTGGGGTTGAGATAAAAAGATGAACACAAAGATGAAAGTAAATAACACTTAATATTGCAATAAGTGCATCAAGCATGTGACACTTTGACATCAGCAATACTTTTGGAGGGGACTGTATGCTATTGTTATTTCTATTTTAGTGCTACTTGATTTGAGTGCTGTATTTGATACAATTGACCGTTCCATTTTATAGGATAGGCTCAAACACTGGGTTGGTATCTGATTCTCCTCCTACCTATTAAATAGCAGTTATTCTGTTTCTGTTGGTAACTGTATATCCTCCTCAGCTGTCTTTGAGTGTAATATTGTCAACTTTGAAGAGAAATCCAGGCTTCCACCATGCACACAATCTGAAGGTGTGCGCATAACTTTTATCCGAGCACAACTACTGCTTTTGCTGACGTTTCTCTCTTTTTGCTCGCAAAACCTTTTTTTTCCCTTTTTGGTACACATAGGTACTTGACCCCTCATTTTGCTGACATCAAGAACTGGATAGCCCTTAATTTCTTCCAGATAAGACACACATTTCGGTTTTTGGTTTCAGGAACCTCACTAACAATATCTGCAAGTATATTGGTCGACTGTCTACTCAGATAAATTCCTCCTCTAAAATTCTTGGGTGTCACTATTGATCCACAAGTTTGATCTCCAATATTGTGAAATCCTGCTTCTTCCATAAAAAAATTTTTTTTTTAAGAAACATCACCAAAATCTAATCTGTTCTCTCAGAGAAAGCCACAGAATAAATGATTTCTATTTTTATACTTTCACGTCTCGATTATTTCAATTCATTATTTACTTGCCTTAGTGTCTTTGCATTCTCAAACCCATCACAAGTCTCATATTACCCCAGTATTACAGTGGTGCGCAACATTTTACAATTAATACCTAAAAGCACAGAGCAAACATGACCTCTAAATGGTACAGAGTTAAACATGAAACATTTCTTTAAAAAAAAATTTTTAAAACACTATTAAGGGCGATTTTTCTAGCATCCACGCTCTGGAACAACCTCTCAAAAACTGTTATTATTTCAAGTTTCTCTATTCAATTCTATAGGGATACTTTATTTGAACAGTCACTTTTAATGTTTCTTCATGCTCTATGTAATTTGTATTGGAGCAAGAACCAAAACAAGTTCATATTGGACTGCTGTTAAGCAAAATATGTCAGGGATCATTCTATCAATTGACTAAGTCCATGTTTACTCTGTACCCCTCAGGCAAAATTTTAGTCTCAAGATCTCTGTGATATAAACAGACAGAAAAAATAAGCTCTTATTCACAGATCCAGATCATCATAATATTCTCTTCTGACCATATGCTTTCATCATTGGATTCCACCCAGCATACTCTATAATTAGACAATTACAATAGGCTCAAGCATGGTCAAACATTGGTCATGACCATTTTTTAAAACAGAATAGCGACCAGCTGGTGACTCAGCCTCTTATCCAGTGTTTATACAGAACAGGATGATGTATAGGCTCAGGTGCATCACTGTTTGAAAACCCTGGTGAAGCGTCCTGAATGTTATCATTACTCACTACAGTCATACAGAACTTGCAAAATCTCAGCTTCTTGGTGCCTGCAGGTCTTTATTCAGGCTATGCACAATTGTGTTTCAGGGAGGCTTTTGAAATGGAATGTTAATGTACTTTTAACCAGGTGTGGTTCAGGTAAGCAAAGATGTGGAGACGTGATACTTTGGTAAATGAAATGGACTCTTTAAAGTTCCAATTCTACTGACGTAACCTTGTAAATGTTTGTCGTGTGCATGAAGTTAATACCACATATAGCTTCAGTGGATTAGATCTTAAGTGAAGACAAACGAACAGTTTATACGTTCTATGAACTACAAGATTGTACAATGCCTGTAGAGGGACAAGCATAATTTTGACATTATTAAGAATATTTTCCACAGAAAAAAATCCATGCCTGATGTAATGAGTAATGATAGCTGATGTATACTGCAGAAAACAAAATCTTGGCACATCAGCCATGTCTTCACCCCAATTAATTTTACATATGTCCAATTTGATGATACCTAACCCATTGGCCAAATGACCAAACCCATTTTAAACCCATTCCTGAAATGGAATGCCATAAAGTGCTTATCACTGTGATCAGAGTACATTTGTAAAGAAAGCAGTTCCACGTGACCTACTCCGACATTGCCACACTTTTGAAAACATTTGCAATATGAAACATTATGAATGAAGAAATGGATGAAAAGATGATGATGCTCCGTATCTTACTTTGTTTCATGGACCATAACATCCCTAACTCTAGAACAAGATGAACAAAGATTAGGCCACACAAAAGAAAAAAAAAAGATTAACGTTAGGCAGACACATATTCATCCAAGCTGAACACACACACACACTACTTTCTGCAGGAACTATGTGTACTGGTCAATCTTCAGTAGGAATACCTCTACCACCTAGCTACAGCAATTATATTGAAAGTATAGATTATACAGACATTCTTTTTTTTCCATTCTAAACATTTCTGTGCTTTACTTTAAAGAAAAAAGCAACTGCAATTAATGCCCACTAACAGATCTGCTAATGCTTTCAGGCTGTCACCGCAGCAGACAATGTGTAAAAATGATCAAAGCAAGAAGTGACTGTGTCTCAAGTTGCAAAAAAAGAGATTAAAGGGAGACACTGTTTGGTTACCATTAGTCAAAAATGGTAATAGATAGGCCCACATTTCCACTCAGATCCCTGTGAGAATAGGATCTAAATCAAATACTCAAAATATTCCAAATATTTCACAGTCACTGCTGTGAGACATGGCATTATCATATGACATTTGGAAAAAATGCACATTGAATGCCTCTAAAATGACTCATACATAGCATGGATAGTATTTCCATACTGTGCTATTATTGAGGTGTAGCCACGACGCAGAAAGCCAATCCAAGTAGCCTTAGTGACATTCATAAACATAGTGATGATTGAGATAATGAGATGTTGTTCACAGTCTGAAGCTCAATATTACAAGAACAGCAGAACTCATTGCTCATCTTAGAGAAGAACATAGACAGACGCTAAAGACTACTATCTGGACTGGTTAGACTGGAAGTGAGTATGTATGCATGCATGTTTTACACAAACATATTCACACTACTATTAGTGACAACTATTACAGATAAAAAGCACTTTTGATGTAGAATACAGTTTGCAAACAGTTACATCCTAATTTCACTGATAAAGGTCACTTGCCTGAATCTTTAACCTCTTTTTAACAAAAGGAAAAGAACGTTAAGAAGAAAGTGCAGATACTAATAATAATCATAATAAACTTTATTTATAAAGCACTTTTCATGCAATGGAAGCAGCCCAGAGTGCTTTGACAATAAGAAAAATAAAAGATAATCAAAAATGCAGGACACAGTAGACAGATTACAGAGCACACATAATAAAATAAATGATAAACAGTAACATAATACAAATAAAAATGGTTAGAACAAAAAATTACTAATTACAGTTAAAAGCCAGGTTAAAAAGTTATGTTTTCAAAGGGTCCACTGAGGCCACATCTCTGCAGGTACTATATTTGACAAATGTGATTTAAAAACAACTGAATGGTAGTTCTTCAATATCATGTCTACAAATCTCATAAAGCTACCAAAAGTATCACTGGATATTCAGTAACAACAGGTAAAAACAAATAATCTAAATAATAAAAAAAGAATTAATTCATGAATCCATAACCTACTGACAGACCTGTCTAGAGGTGAATAAAACCACCTGCAGGCCCATTCAAAGCAAGGTGCACAACAAAGCCCTGCCAGATAGACCTACATACAAGGTACTGGTGAAGGCATTTAATTAGAATATATACACTCAGTTAGCAATTTATTAGGTAAACCTGTACAACAGCTTGTTCATGCAAATATGTAATCAGCCAAATATGTGGCAGCCACTAAATGCTGTTGTTCAGACCAAATGTCAGAATGGGGAAGAAATGTGATCTAAGTTACTTTGACTGTGGAATGAATGTTGGTGCCAGACAGGGTGGTTTGAGTATCTCAGAAACCGCTGATCCCCTGGGATTTTCACACACAACAGAGTTTGCAGAGAATGGTTCAAAAAACTAAAAACATCTAGTGAGCAAGCAGTTTTGCAAATTTAAGATCTACTATTAAAGATCAATGGCACAATGAATTCAACAGCGTACCAGCTGAGACTTTGTCATAGGTAGATTTTCCAGCAGGACAATGACTCCAAACATACATCAAAATCCACACAAAAATGGTAAAAAATAATAACCATGTTATGCAATGGCCATCTCAGTCTCCAGACATCCAGGTAAAATATATTCTCTAACCTAATCACAAATTATAAGAAAATACTTATGGCTGTCAGCTTTGCCAGGGGTGTTTGCACAAAGTATTAAATCAGAGGTGCCAATAATTGTGGAACTTTTTGGGGGGGAACATTTTCTTTGTAAGACTTTGTTTGATTGCATTGAATCATTACATTAATAAAGCACACTGCTTTACACATGTTTTGCAGTTTAACAAGCTCTCACTGCTAGGGCTCATCAACAACTAGTGTGACACATTAGCATCAATCTGTGACTTCATAAAAATATCCTTTCACCACCAAAATTCTATTCAGTCAAAGCAACAAGATAAAGCCAACAATCACCTGAATGTATGTCAATCCAGCAGTGACAAATGCTGCTCATTGAATAACAAAACAAAAAAGAGGCATTCTTGTGGAATTATACCACATCATTCAACGATCAATAACTGTGACTAAATATGGACTAAATACACAATTTATTATCATAACAGGGGTTAGCTGTTAATACTGCAAATGCAGTCTGCACTTTTACTTGGAGATTTAAGGAGATTTAAGGAGTTTGCTGCAATCATCTTCCAGTTTGCAAAGATGAGATCACCAGGTTAGAACACTGGAGGGGAATGATACTATTTCTGGAAGTAATGACAATTTGCAGTGTGGAATGACCATTAAGACTGTAAGAGGAGGAGGTGAGCCCAGGTCAAGCAAATTAAACGATGACAATGCATTGTGAATGTGTTCATTTTTCAACGGCCACTTTCAAACATACTCTTTGTGGTATTGCCCATGCATACCTTTGCATATCCAAGAACATATTGCACAATGCCTGCCCAAAATCAACATTGAAAAAATATGTAATAACTTATGTACATGCAATTATGTGTGGGAATTACCTCACAGAGGATAATAAAAGACTTGCACTTTGATTTTCACAGAAACCTGGCTGAAATGCAACATCGCCAATGCTGCTATTGAACTAGCGGACCACTTGCTATATTGTGCCACCCATTACGTTCTATTAGTAGGGAAGACAACTGAAAAATGTACAGCACCGTGCAGAAGTCTTAGGCACCCTAGACTTTATCATATATATTTGTTTATTTTTCTGTGTGCGTTAGCATAAAATAACACATTTGAGATTTCCAAATATTTATTTTCCAAAAGATGTAATTTTACAGAGACATTTTTGTATTTATTTATTTTTTAAGTAAAATATTATTGTAAGCAATTGACAACTTTTTACATAAAAACTTGATCAAGGCTGTCTAAGATCAGAAGCAAGGTCTGTAGAAGAACTGTGGCAAGTTCTCCAACATGCTTGGAACAACCTCCCTGCTGCTCGTCTTATATAACTGCAGGACAGCGTTGGCTGTCCTGGGAAGTGATGCAGTTTTATCGCCGAAGGGTGGTCACTAAAAATATTGATTTGGTTCAGTTTTTAACCATTCTGCCAAATTACTCAAATGTAATGTAAAATGTATAGTACGTTTATTTAGGACCTTTCATTGAATTATTTTTGAAAGAATCGTATCTATACAGAATGTTATACAGGTACTTTTGCACAGTACTGTATATCCGGAAATCAATATGAATATTTTGATTACAATATCAGTTAAGCCTTAAATGAACATGTTGTGGACAATACTTATGCTTATGTGGATTGTTTATGTGATAAAATGACTGTTTTTGAGGCACTCATTCTACCAGTATTCCATCAATGATAAATGCTGGACACCAGCGGCACTGAAAACTAGGCAGATTTCACAGAACATTCCATTGTTTACATTTATGTTTGATAACAGTGACATAACTATAGCTTTTTTATGTGCTCATATATGACAGTTGGTGTCAGAATTCTGAAAGATTGCCAGGTCAATATTTTCACCAAAGTCCAAAGTCTCTGGTCACTTCTGAATAGTTTAAATAGATTTTGATAATAGACATGTCAGACTCCAATCATGTTAACACTTTTAAGTGTGTGCCAAAAGTTTAGGTGGCAAATAACCATGTTGTATCCTTCTGATGTAATTTACATAGCAAAGGAACTCTCAGCTCACACGGACTCACCAACAGCGGCCAAGAGAAATTAATGATTAATGATCTATAACTTTTTAAGATTTAAGTCAATCTTATGGCGGGACTTTTGCCATTCATGGACAGTGCGACAGAGATTTTTGGTGCCGCTGACTGTAATCGAATGCTTTCATTTATATCGTTTGAAAAGGCTCAGAACACACTAGCACTTAGTTCTAGTTCTCGGTGTGATTCCAGTAAATTTTACTTACTCGGCATATGAAGTTTAACATTTTTTTTTCATTATGATTGAAGCTGTTTAAAATGTTTCAAAAAATCTATTTGCATGTTGTGTCGATTTGCTGTATACATTTAAGGAAATCTTTGAAGTGAGCACATTGTCAACCCTCAGTAAGACTTCAGGGGAGTCACACCACCAAATATGGTATCTGCAGGTAGCTCAAAAACTGTGCCTGCATTGTGTATTTAAGTATTTGTTTATTTTTAAATTAAAAAAAATTCTTCCTTCTTCTTGGTAGTGGCAGTTATGAATTAGTATGACTGGAAATGGCCTGGAAACCAAATCCATTACTGCAGAGAAGATCAAAAGTTGTAAAAATGTATGAGTAATGCTTATAATGCACACCACCGAAGAGCAGGTATATTGCTGCTAATGGACTGAACAAACAAAAAGGAACTGACAAAGGAAGTCTCAATGCCAAGAGGCTAGCAGATTTGGTCCCTTGGGAGATAATGTGACAGGGCAGGTTCATTTCCTTAACCTGTAAGTCATGCGACTGTACAGTTAGCACATGGAACGCAGCCTAATGTGAAGTTAAAAAAGGGTTTGTGCAGGGTTTACACACCTCCCTATTGAAATATTACTTGTCCTTATTTATTGAATTTGTGGTTGGGTAGTTTTCACCAGTTGCACTTTAAATGCACCATTTGCCGCATGTCTGTAGATGCGGTCCTGTATCCTAGTGTTTCCTGCCTTCGTTTTTGTGTTTCTTGTCCTTGTTTGTCTTCTGTAGTCTTTCTGTCACCTGCACTTGCACCTGTTCATCATCTCAGTTAATTTGTCAGTATATTTAAACCAGCCTAGTTTCCCTGTTCCATCCATCCATTATCTGAACCCGCTTATCCTGAACAGGGTCGCAGGGGGGCTGGAGCCTATCCCAGCATACATTGGGCGAAAGGCAGGAATACACCCTGGACAGGTCGCCAGTCCATCGCAGGGCACACACACCATTCACTCACACACTCATACCTACGGGCAATTAGACTCTCCAATCAGCCTAATCTGCATGTCTTTGGACTGTGGGAGGAAACCGGAGTACCCGGAGGAAACCCACGCAGAGACGGGGAGAACATGCAAACTCCGCACAGAGAGGCCCCGGCCGACGGGGATTCGAACCCAGGACCTCCTTGCTGTGAGGCGGCAGTGCTACCCACTGCGCCATCCATGCCGCCCTAGTTTCCCTGTTTCCTTGCCAAATTGTTATGTGTCTCGACCATACTCTCCAGTGTTTTTATGCCTGCCTTTTGTTTCTGACTGCCTGTTACCGGACTTTGCTCACCCCTTTGGATTTCGATTATTGGATTGTGCCTGCTTGGACTGCTTTCCCCATGTTTGGGATTTTTCCTCGACTTCGAACTTGATCACCATTATTGTTCCAGTTTTCCATTATTTGAACACTGCCTGTTTGTTCTATGCACTATCTAATAAAGACATCTGCTTTGCTGAATCTTGGCTTGCGATTGGTCTGACAATCTGGCCAGTTACGTCTCCTGCCTCCGCTGTGTTTCTTGCCCGTTGGCCCCTGTACTGAGGAGGCACCCACCGACCTGGCCACCCCTGTACCATGACCTCCACCAGCTCTGTCCTGCCTCACCGCTCTTACGACTGTCCCATTTACCTGCTTCCAGGAACAACGCCCCCCAGCGGCCGACTCAACTCTCTGTCTGCACCTGAAACGATAGCCATGGAGAATTACATCAGTGAGTCTCTGGCCTCCGGGCTCACTTGCCCCTCGTCTTCACTTGCCGGAGCGGGATTCTTCTTCGTGGAGAAGAAGGACGAGTCTCTTTGACCCTGTATTGATTACCGAGGACTGAACAACATTACGGTCAAGAACCGCTACCCCATGTGTATTAAAAATACTAGTTTCATACCCGGGCAAAAAAATTCTGTAATACAGAAATAATACCATAGTTCTTTGCTCCCGGATTTGGGGAACGCCTGTACTTGGCACCTGCATTAATGTTACTGGTCAGATAACCTTGTATGTGAGCTCAACGTGTTCCGGAGAGCCTATACAAAATGTAGGTTGTAGCATTCCTATGTACCTTTGTAGAAGTATGCATCCGTGAAACTGACAACAAACATTCTGTCAGTGTCTCTCTGAGCACATTTTTAGAATGAGAAACTATTATGCCCTTGGTTCACTCGACCCTTGCCGTGAAAAGGACACTGACATTACCTTATTTCTGGATTTCCAAAATGCTGAGAAGGCGAGGTTTCCCCACACTTGTTTTTCCACCCACATGTTACAAAATAAGGGACTGTTGTCACTGAAGCAATGGTATCTTGAAATAGGCTATAGAGATAGAACCATGAGCTTTACTGCTTTCAAACGGTATATCCTCTTACCATAGTGATTGAAAATTGCCACGTGAAAAAATAAATAAATGCAAAAAAGCCCACAGCAGCCCAGACTTAAGGGCTTAAATGAAGGCCTGTATTTTGTATATATTTTTGCTTCCATATAAATAAATAATTAAATAAATAAATACACGCAAGCACACACGCACACAGCTTGATATGTGGGCAACTTGCTCCACCTTGTGTTTTAAAATAGTTAAAACACTCATAGTAATCTTGCAATCATTGCAACCAAATATTTAATCATAAAATGAGTAAAATAATATATTAATAAATTCATTTTGTAAATGTAATTTGTTTGCTAATATACTTACACACTTCTAATTAATGCAAATAAACAGACTGGATACAGGCCTGACAATCAACTCTAAAAGCATTTGTATTTAGCTGCTGTTAAATTGATTAGTGATTAAATTAGCTGATCCATTTTGGTGCCATATTCCATAATACATAAATCACAATTTAAAATATATCAGATAGAATATATGAATGCATGAGAGTATCATAATGTGAAAACATTTATGCCTAGAACAGATGCTAAGTAAAATAAGTGCTAAATGTGAAACTACAACCTCTACTGGTAAATGGTGATTACTACACATCACTGACAAAGGGCTAAAGATAACTAATTATTGACTCAATCCAGTACATATACACCAACCTTGGAATATGTATGCTTACATCACCCCATCTAGTAGATAAACATTTCACCTTGGAACATACAGTGCAGTATATGTACCCAGCTCCAACATATATGTGTCTCTTTCCCCACACATAAACAAGCATTATTCTGGGCACAGTATGGAACAGCAGATTCTTTCCACTGAGAAGTGGTCAGTCCCAGATATCGTGAGCTCTTTGTCCATTGTAGCGCCACCTGGCACCCAGTGCTTCTTTCTTCTATAATTTGGGTGCTGTGGAGTTGTTGTTTTTAGGGTTCTGAATTATGGAGGGTTAGGACTGCCAATATTAAATAAATAAATAGCCCAATAAATAATGAATTAAAATTACAATTCATTTAAACCATAACTTCATCATCATTTAATCTGCAATTAATAAAAACAACATTAATGAATTGTATTAATTGCCCCGATCTTGTTTGCACTGTGAAATAATTAAATTTGTCCGCATCACTCATGAAACCTAGTGGGTGGGCCTAACCTTGTGATTGCTTGATCAATATGTCGATTGCTTTTGCTCTTTTGCCTACAGCCTTTGGAAAAATGTGCTTTGGACTGCCAAACCACAATTTAACTTTTTGACCACCACCAAAGAAGGTATGTTTGGAGAAAAAAAGGTGAAGCCTTTGTAGAGAAGAACACCTTGCCAGCTGTGAAGCATGGAGGTGGATTCATTACACTTTGGGGTTCTGTGGCAGCAGGGGGCACAGGAAATATTGTGCGAGTGGTAAGAAGAATGGATTCAACCAAATATATTAAACACCTTTAATCCTGAAAAAAAGTGTTTGCACTTCCCCCTGCCTGTCACCCTCCCCTACCTCTCTGCCCCAAACTCCGACAAGATCATAGAAAGTAAGTTCAGTAATTGCAATAACACCATCTTGTATACTAATATATACATTGAAGTCTGTTGATTGAAGTTGTCCAATACCCAACCCCCATCAACAAGTCAAACACATTCCATAATTTCAAAGGCTATTTATTATTCAAAAGCAGGCTGGCTCCTTATTTATAAGCAAATTGAATAATAATAAAATATTCTGAGAATGAATTTAGATGCTCAGCGATATAAAATGGGGTCATGTCACTGAAAATGCCCTCTATTGTGGTGTCAATGGTGTTTCCTCTGTCTTCCTCAGAAATATTCACTCAGACGAGAGATTCCTTGGAACTCCTCCATAGGAACTCCTCTATTTAGTCAAAGGCGTCACAAAAGACATTTTTTGTCGTAAAAAGGCATAAAATCTCAAGAACTGGTTTTACCGATATGCAACAGACTCACAGTACAGAGGAATGTTATTATCTATGCTTTGTATAAGTATGAATATTGTTATATTGTTATATTTTTATGTATGTTAGGCAATGTCTTAATCTAGGTGGTATAGATTCCTTAATCACTTGCACAGTGGTTATACCATCCTTCTACAACACCATTGTCCAATTACCAATTTATTTTACCTGAGTTTTATGCGCTGAAAATAAGTTAAAAGTAAATAAATAAATCAAAGGGTCTTTCACATTTTTTTATAACATGCTTTCAGAGTGGCTGATGAACTTGCATATAACATAAATATGAAAGGGAATGAAGAACATGCTGTCAGTAATTTGAGAGTACAGATAACGTAGGAAGCTGATCGAAGGTGGGTGAATACAAGGTAAAAACATTTTTTTTTAAATGGAGTGGAGCTTTACTGCAGTGGTTAGGCTGCTGTGGCCCACGGCATGAAATTGACCAGTTGCTTATGTTCTGTCATCTTTATGAATGGACAGAAAAACCCACTACATCCTTTCCTGTTTCATGGATGAATACCAAATGTTATGAATGCAGAGTGATCATGTTCCTAACTGAAATATGACTAAGTGTTAACATGTGGTAACGGGAACACACCATGTACCCAATTTTCATCTTCTGCTGTGATTTAGACATTGACTCATGAATGTTGCTGATAAAAATGTTTCTTGTTTCACTGCCTAGCTGCAGTGCTGTTTCACGATTGCCATTTCTGTTGGACTGGCAAATCAAATGTGCGGTTCTAAAGGATGCCAGTGCTCTAAAAGTACTTGGGATCCAGTTCACGTTTAAAGAACACAACATAGTCCTGTAAGGCTGCCAGACAGCTCATGAATGCTATCAAGTCATCTGAAAAAAACAAAATTAAGAGAGCAAGAAAGAAAATACCAGGCTTTGGGACAGTTAACCCAGTTCCTGAGTTAAAAATAATGTTCCTCGTACATAAATATTTCCTAATTGCACAAAATCATGATTTGGAAGAAAATCTGTTTGACAGAGATTTTAAATGGTAAATGGTAAATGGCAGGCATTTATATAGCGCCTTTATCCAAAGCGCTGTACAATTGATGCTTCTCGATTCACCCATTCATACACACACTCACACACCGACGGCGATTGGCTGCCATGCAAGGCCCCGACCAGCTCGTCAGGAGCATTTGGGGGTTAGGTGTCTTGCTCAGGGACACTTCGACACAGCCCGGGCGGGGGATCAAACCGGCAGCCCTCCGACTGCCAGACGACTGCTCTTACTGCCTGAGCCATGTCAAAATAGTGCAATTTCCCCAAAATAATACCATACTTTCTCTGTTCTTACTCATAAGCACAGAACACATCTTGGGTATATGCATACATATTTATTTTGAACTGGATTGAATTCAAATATGCCGTACATGTAAAGAAAAACAGAGAAAAGTTGATGCTCATTAATCCACAATGGACAAATGAGTTGGCGTTTATTTTACCGAGTCGTTTCAATGTGGTTCCACTTTGTTTAATTTGCCAAACGTTTCTCTGTTTTTTGCAAGCCATAACTGCTAGCTTCTAGAAGCAACGTCAGTGCAGAGCTCGCGAGATACAGTCAGACGTTGGACTAACTGACTGTATGCTTGTCGCGCTACTTGATAATTGGGCATCTCATAGTGAACACATACATTAAAAAAAATATTTTAAAAAGCCAAATAAAATTCAGGGAATTAATTGGGGGGGCACTTAAAATTGTTTGAAGGGCCAGAAGTGCCCAGCGGGCCGCCTGTTGAATATCAGTGCTTTACATGTACGGCATGATTGAGATCTCTCCACAGACTTTCAATAATATTCCAGAACCTTCATTTGTCTTTCCTGGAGGTACTTCATGGTTGATTTTGAGGTATGCTTTGGATCATTGTCTTGCTGTAATACCCAACATCTCTTCAACTTCCATGTCTGGACTGACCTTTGAACTTTAGCATCTAGAATTTATTAATATTTGGTATACTCACACAATATTTCCTGTGCCCCCAGCTGCCACACAACCACAAAAGCATTATGGATCCACCTCCATGCTTCAGAGTTGGTAAGGTGCTCTTCTTGACAACAGCTTTTTTTCACCAAGCATACCTTACTTCTGTTTGTAAGGTTGCTAATATCAGGTGCCACTACGCCACTACGAAACAAAGCAAGGTAGCTTTCACAGCCTCCTGGCAGCATAGCCAGAAAAGAGAAGATCGCTGCCTTGACATGATGCTACGAGAGTACCACGATGGATGGACAGCTCGTAAAGCAATGCACATTGGCGATGCTCGAGGAGCTATCAACCGATAATACGGATACTGCTCAACTTTCAGTATTTGTGCGATACTTTGATGGATCTTCAATGAGGACTTGCTATGCCTTTTGCCACTAAATGCACACGCTACAGGTGAGGCCATTTTTGATGCTGTGAATTGTTTTTTTTTTGAGAAACATTCTTATGATAAAATAAACTGCATAAAATAAACACAGATGGAGGACAGTCAATGGTGGGGAAAGAAAGGAGATTCACGTCTCGTCTCACAGCAGAGCATCCTACTGGCATCCTACTGTATTCATCAAACTGTTCTGTGTGCAAAGCTGTCCTGCAAGATGAAAGAAACTATGGACATGGTGGTTCAAATTGTGACCGATTTTTTGCCCTATGAAACGAGATAACAGATTTTTTGTCAAACCAAAAGTCTGCATAAGCACAGGAGTTTTGTTGCTTTATGCGAAATTCAAAAGTCATGGCCCACATCGCATTTCTGTGTGACATTACTGGCCACCTAAACAAACTAAATTTGAAAGTGCAGGGACGTGATGAAAGTGTTGGCGATCTGTTCGAAAAGCTAACAGCGTTTTGTAAAACCCTGGACTCTCAAAGGGCGAATGCTACATTTTCCCACGTTCCACACTGTCAGCGATGCTGTGATAGAGACGGGATTTTGTACAATGGAAACGGTGCTCACTGGCCTCTTTGAGAATTTCAGGAGGAGATTTTAAACATTCGAAATTCCAAGTGATGTGCTTTTATTTGTGCGGGACACTTTCGCTGTCACGGTCAGCGGTGAACGCTCGGCGGAGGCAAAGATCGTGATGCCCGGTATTGATGAGGTGTCGTTCCAACTTAGATTATCCAGTTACAAACTGACAAACTCCTCAAAGCTAAGTTCCACGAAGAAACCGTTGAAACATTTTGGACACAGTCTGTACAACAGTACCCACATTGCAAAAGGCTTGCCACTTATATTTTGACAATGTTTGGATCTACCTATTTCTGTGAGTATGGTTTTTCCACGATGAGTCTCATCAAGTGTCAGAGGCGTCAGATGAGCATCTGAACCAGTGCATTCCTCTGTCCTCTCACAAGCCTGACTTCAGCAGCAACTTGACCATGGAGAGACGCGGTCAGTTCTCTCACTAAGGAGACCCATTGCTGCGTTCATCTTTTGGGGTTTGAGATTTGATGTGGTAACCTGAAATATGTCCATTTACATGTATATATTGGGTATCAATTGAATAATAATAGATAAATAGTTATGTGACTGCCTTATTTTTGTAAGAAACAATGCATGTTCATGTAATGTTAGTATTTTATAATGACATTCATTACATTTGGCAAACTGAATGCACAATTTGTTGTAATATGTGCGCTTCTATTGGCCACAGGCTGTCAATGACGGTAGGCAGGCACCAGTTAACATGGCAATGTCTAACAATGCATTTTTCACATGGCTTTAGCAAATAAAGACATTTTAAACACATGTATTAGTTCATTATTTTACTTGAAAGCTAAGTAGGCCTATGAGTCTTAACTAATCACATAATTGTAATGATTTTACAGTATAACAGTAATAAACTAGAGACTTTGCTTTGTCCACCGGTCCCTGACAGACCGACAGTTCGGGCCCTTGGGCCCGAAAGGTTGAGTATCAGTGATGTAAAGAATGCATGTAATTCCAAAATAGAGAATTGACTCTTAGCTTTCTACAGGAAGCATTGACAATTCTAAAAGATTTAGCTAGAGAGACAGAGGAATGGAAAGATGATAAGAGGGCATGGAAGGAAGCCATATCACTGGGGAGACAGGACCTTTTCCATTTTCTCTCCGCCGCCCGCAGTTCGGTTCGGACCGCTCGTAGAGCATCAGAAAGCCAAGGACTGGGGGGGGAGGCCCGAGCTAGTTTGGTGGTGAGGGGACACAGAGAGTCAAAGGAAGATGAGAGGGAGGACATGAGAGTTGTAGCCGCATCATCGGGAGACAGTCGAGAGAAAGACTCCGCAGATGGTAGGGAGGAGAGGATTGTAGATGAGAGGGTGGAGGAAGACAGGTGGCGTAGGTTCCGTCGACAGGTGACAGTGGATGGTGGGAGAGATGGATGGGTGTTAGAGGAGAGTGGAAGAGAGAAAGAGATGAAGGAGTGGTCAGATATATGGAGTGGTGTTACAGAGAGGTTGGTTGTTGTGCAGCTCCTTGTGAAGATGAGGTCAAGAAGGTTGCCTGCTTTGTGGGTGGGAGGGGAAAGAGTGAGGGTAAGGTCAAAAGAAGAGAGGAGGGAGAGAAAGGTAGACTGGGTGGACTCTGAGTTGAGGTTGAAATCACCCAGGAGGATCAGGGGGGTGTCATTGACAGGTGAGGAGCTGAGGAGGATGTCCATCTCATCCAAAAAGTTTCCCAGAGGACCCGGGGGGCGATAAACAACAATAACAAACAGTTTGCACGGCAGAGTAACAGAAACCGCATGAAATTCAAAAGAGGAGAAGGAGAGGGATGAGGAGAAGACACTAGATCTCCATGAGGATGAGATTAGGAGACCTGTGCCACCTCCTCTGCCAGAGGATCTGGGTGTGTGGGAAAAAGAGAAGGCAGAGGAAAGGGCAGCCGGGGTGGCCGTGTTCTCTGGTGAGAGCCACGTTTCAGTTAAAGCAAGAAAGTCAAGGTTGAGGTGGGAGGCATAGGCAGATATGAAGTCTGCTTTCTGGACGGCGGACTGGCAGTTCCAGAGGCCACCAGCCACACAGAGATCAATACCAGGGGATCTGGGAGGAAAGATGAGGTTAGAGATATTCTGCCCATGTTGGCGAGAGGCGAACCTCCTACCTGACTGGGACCTGGGGAGAGGAGAGAGGACAGGGATGGGAAGGAAACACATGGAGGGAACTAGGGAGGACAAGAGGAATACTACACAGTGGAATGAGGGCAGGCAGCAAAAACAAAATCAATCATCAGGCTCTTGGACAGCCTCGATGGACACCCGTAGATAGACACCCTCGGCTTTGTACACCTGCGACTTCGTACGCCGAGGCAAGTAGCCGAGGCTGCCGCACACCTGCCACACAACTGCTTAAATAACACTGACGCTGAATACAGAAAATGCAACCAACCCACTGCAGAACAATAATGCACACTGAAGTGAGTTCAGGTGTGCCAGTACTAATAGCCTGAGCAGGGTGCAAAGTATTGGCTCCTCCTACAACAAAAGCTGTGGCCTGCCAGCCAGTAAAACAATAGCCTAACTTAATAGCCTAGCTTACCTGAGAGAAACAAACACCTAACCCAGTTTCACTGAATCTAAATAAACACCACTTGTAATAGCTAACAAACAAACAAGTACACAACAGAACACTATAATGACAACTAAACTGAATTTAGAATCAGCAAGCAAACAAATAATACTTAACTAATCCAGGAGAAAATGCAACCAACCCACTGCAGAACAATAATGCACACATCTGCTGTAAAATAAGAATGCTTTCAAAAATAGAAATATTAATAGTTTATTTTGATCAATTAACAAAATGCATGAACAGAAGAAGTGAATGAACAGAAGAAAAATTGAAATTAAATCAATATTTGGTGTAACCATCCCTTGCATTAAAAACAGCATCAATTCTTCTCGGTATACTTGCACACAGTTTTTAAAGGAACTCGGCAGGTAGGTTGTTCCAAACATCTTGGAGAACTAGCCATTAGATATGAATTGTAAAATGGCACCTCTATACCAGCAAACTTTTTGGAAGGGTGGCATGAAGACAGTACTTACTGAGCACAATAAACAAAACCAAGCATTTTGAGTTTGCCAAACCTCATTGGAATTATTACTGGAAGAGTGCCAGATGAGACCAAAATTGAATGTTTTGGCCAATTAAAACCATCAACATGTTTGGCAGCAAAATGGAATGCATACAAGGAGAAGAACCTCATACCTACTGTCAAATATTGCAGTGGGTCATAGATGTTTCGGAGATGTTTTCTTGCCAGTGGTCCCAGGGCACCATTTTACCTCAATGGCAGGGCATCTTGGCAGAAAACTCTAAGCATACATCAAAATCCACACAGAAATGGTTAAATAAAACAACAACCATGTTCTGCAATGGTCACCTCACTCTCAGGATTTAAATCCCATGAAAAACATGCGGTCAGAACTGAGGAAGGGGGTATGCCAATGATTCTGAAAAGTTATTCAAGGAGGAATGGTCACAAATCCCTGTGTGTTCTCAAACCATATCACAAATTATAGGAAAAGACTTGTGGCTGCTATCTTTGCCAGGGATGTTTGAACAAAGTATTAAACCAGGGGTGCCTATAATTGTGGAACCTATTTTTGGGGTTTGCATTTTTTGTGTACCATTCTCTGTAGACCATAGAGACTCTACTGTGTGAATATCCCAGGACCACAGCTGTTTCTGAGATACTGGAACCACCACGTCTGGCACCAAGAACAACAGTCAAAGTTTCTTATATAAGACACATTGCCCCTCTGTCTGCTGTATACAGTCCCCTCCAAAAGTATTGGAACATCAAGGTCAATTCCTTTGTTTTTGCTATACACTAAAGACAATTGAGTTTGAGATTGGTATTGTTATCTAGATTTGTTTACATATGCTTTCAAAAATAGAAATATTAATAGTTTATTTTGATCAATTAACAAAATGCATGAACAGAAGAAGTGAATGAACAGAAGAAAAATTGAAATTAAATCAATATTTGGTGTAACCATCCCTTGCATTAAAAACAGCATCAATTCTTCTCGGTATACTTGCACACAGTTTTTAAAGGAACTCGGCAGGTAGGTTGTTCCAAACATCTTGGAGAACTAGCCACAGTTCTTCTGTGGACTTAGGCAGCCAAATGCTTCTGTCTCTTTATGTAATCCCAGACATGATGTTGAGATCAGGGCTCTGTGGGGGCCATACCATCACTTCCAGGACTCCTTGTTCTTCTTTACGCTGAAGATAGGTCTATTAGTCGCTTGGCCTTGTTTCCTTGTATGGCTTTTGGCCGCAATTCTTCTATGAAGACCACTTCTGACCAGACTTCTCCGCACAGTAGATGGGTGTACCTGGGTCCCACTGGTTTCGACCAACTGATGGCACTGTTAGACATCTTCCAATTGCAAAGGGAAGTAAGCATGATGTGTCTTTCATCTGTTGCACTAAGTTTCCTTGGCCAACCACTACATCTATGGTCCTCAACATTGCCCATTTCTTTGTGCTTCTTCAACAGAGCTTGGACAGCACATCTGGAAACCCCTGTCTGCCTTGAAATTTCTGCCTGGGAGAGACCTTGCTGATGCAGTATAACTACCTTGTGTCTTGTTGCTGTGCTCAGTCTTGCCATGGTGTATGACTTCTGACATTAAACTGTCTTCAGCAACCTCACCTTGGAAGCAGAGTTTGGCTGTTCCTCACCCAGTTTTTAGCAGCTTTTTCTGTTTCAGTTAATGATTGTGTTTCAAGCTACATATTAAATTGATGACCTGACTATATGCCTACAAAATCCCTGACTGTATACAAGTGTACCTAGAAGAATTGATGCTGGTTTGAAGGCAAAGGTTGGTCACACCAAATATTGATTTGATTCAGATTGTTCTTCTGTTCACTCAAATTCTTACTTTACAGCATTTTTTTCACACCTGCCTAAAATGTTTGCACAGTACTATAGAATGTATCACATTTTGTATCAGACCACCCAATTTTAGTATTGGGACATGTGACTGACAGGTGTGTCTTGTTGCCCAGATGTGTTCTGTGAGATTGATTGGTTAAACATTAAATAGTTCTGAATGTTTACTCAGTTTTAGCCTTAGTGTGTGGTGTGTGTGTTCCTTAAGTGGGACATCATCTGTGATCTTTTTCTTTTTTCTATTTTGAAAGAGCTGTGAAGAAAAACCCCAAAAAAATAAGTCAGTGACATCACAAACAATTTCCACAGGGCAGGGGTGAAGGTATCTCAATTAACTGTTTGAAGATGACTTAGAGAGCAGCAATATAGAAGCTATACCACAAGATGCAAGAAATTCATCAGTAATAAGAATCAGAAGGCGAGATTACAAACAAGAACTGAAAGAGGCTGAAGTAAAAGCCTGGAAAAGCATCTCGAAACAAGAATGCAACAGTTTGGTGATATCAATGGGCTGAGGGCTTAATACAGCTATTGCAGGAAAGGGATATTCTACCAAATATTAAGTGTTATTTACTTGCATTTACTTAAATACTCTCTGTTCCAATACTTTTGCTTACCTTTGCTCTGATACCAAAGGTACTTTGTTCCAACATACGATGCAGTTTGTAAGTATTCGGACAGTGACACATTTTTGTTGTTTTCGATCAATACACCAACAAACAAACAGCTGAAATAAATCATTATGTGGTTAAAGTGATGATTTTCAGCTTTAAGGATTTTTAGATCCTATATGGATTTTTGGATTCTTGTAAT
The DNA here is from genome assembly GCF_963514075.1 of Conger conger. NCBI lineage: Eukaryota > Metazoa > Chordata > Actinopteri > Anguilliformes > Congridae > Conger > Conger conger. The sequence goes on from NC_083762.1 coordinate 30,123,908, forward strand.
CATTGTAAATCCCTTCCTATCATCGAAAAAGGCTCACTGACATGTTGACTCACCCTCTGCCTGAGTCAAATTTTGGTCCCCTAAAATTTGGGGAAGTACGTAAAAAGAATACAATTCCTACACATTGATGTATTGATGTAAAAACCCTCAAATTAAAGGTAAAAGTCTGCACTTTTACCACACAGTAATTGTTTTATATCAACTGTCTGCTTGAGTACAGAGTCAAAACAACTGTCTAAATACTTATGACCTACACTGTATCTGGCAACTCATACAGTATATTACATATTTTGTGTGTTTACAAGCCCAGTGGGTATTGAGAAATATAAATGTTTGCTATCAATTATATTAATTGTATTATTATTTTAAGAGAAAATAAGTGACATTTGTTTCAAACATGTTGAAATATATACATATATGCATCAATAACAAAGCCAAAATACATTTGATGGCTAATGGCCGCCATTTGGCATTTATCAGACAATTGTCAAGTTGCTTGGTTAAGGAGTCCTTTTACAGTAAAACATCTTCTTAGATCCATGTGATCTATATTAAAGTGATTCAAACTGGTTTACAAAATGTGTTCAGAATTTTACCGTATACATGTCAAGATAAAATTGACTGATATTAATTTCCATTAAAATATATTTACTGATAATGGAAAATCTGTCTTTTATACATTTTAACTTGATGTAAGTCAGATATTAAGTCATGATAAATCAGTTGCATAACATGTAGTTTAAGGGAGAACCTCAAGGTGGCACTGTTGAATCAAATGAACAACAACAGCACTTGAAACATGATACCCCATGTTAATTATTGGAAGCATTATCATCATTATTTTGTCTTGTTTGTTTCTATTTTCAATCTTTTCATAAAATGGGCCAATGTTACATTAATTCTGGGTAGATTAAATGAGAGGAGGAAACTTCAAAGAGAATGGGAGGCAAACATGGAACCATCAAAATTCCACACTTACAGGTGATAAAAGAAAGTTGACAGAGATATAAAATATGTAAATCAATACATATTTTTCCTGCAATGAATCCTGGCCACAATAAAACTGGTATTGTTCTGTTGCCTGGCCTCTTTTAAATAGGGGGTGAAAATAAATTACTGACACGTGATTCCTGTGATAAAATTTTACAGACATGGGGATATACCAGGAAGGAAGAATAACATTTTATTCATCAATCATTCAATTACAAACATTGGAAACCATTCCATTAATATGAATAATTATTCATGATTAGTCTGCAATGTTGTATAACTAAAATAAAAGTGAATCTTTATAAGCTACAATAAATCAATACAGTTTAGAGTATAGCTATTGTGTGCAGCACACTACACTCTCAGCAGAAATAGGTAAGAAATAGGTAAGACACATGCCTAAAAAGGTATGCTTGATGCTGGGACTGTACCCTATTGTTACACAAAATTGCACCAATATCCAGCAATATGTAATTAGTTTGTTTCTTTGCTTGGAAAATGTCATCATTTGTATCCAAAGAGAAAATTACTGTATTTACAGGGTACATTTGGGAAATTTGATCCTTGAAGAACAAAAATATACCTCCACTTTCACTTTATTTCCGAGGGTGAAGCATACTGTGTGATTAATAAACATAATTAATACAGAATCAATAAAAAAACAACTATAATCATATAAATCAATAATATTTGTGTTTACATGCACAGCTTCTGCCTTTGCAGAGGGAATAATCAATGATTGCTTTATTAGGTAGGCCTGTACACATGCTCCTTAATGCAAATCAGCCAATTGTGTCAGCAACATGCAGACATGGTCAAGAAGTTGTCGTTCGGGCCAAACATCAGAATGTGGAAAAAATGTTGTGACTGGCTGTGGAATGAGTGTTGGTGCCAGACGGGGTGGTTTCAGTATCTCTGAAATAGCAGATTTTCTGGGATTTTCATGGACAACAATCTCTTGGGTTTACAGACAATGTTGCAAAAAAAAACAAAATAAATAAATAAATCCAGCAGCAGTTCTGTGGGTGAAAACATCTTTTTAATCTTCGTAGAGAGATCCAAGCGATGTACAGTTGATTAGACTAAGCAGGAGACAATCCTCCCCTGGAGCAATGCAGGTTTAAGGGCCTTGTTCAAGGGCCCAACAGCTGTGCGGATCTTACTGTGGCTACACCAGGGATTGAACCACTGTTGCGGGTCCCAATCATGTACCTTAACCACTATGCTACAGGCCGCCCTATGGTATAGAAGCGCATCTCTGAACACACAACATGTGAAACCTTGATATGGATAGGCTACAGCAGCAGAAGACCCAATAAATAAAAAAAGAAAATACAGAATATACAGTGGGGTGCAAAAACATCTGGGCACCCCTGAGTTAAACATGAGACTGTTCTGCAAGTTTTAAAGCAAGATTCCTTTTTATTATCATTTTTTACTGTTTATAAATTTATTTTTTAAATAATAATAATAAAGACCTACATGGCAGAGTTGCCAGAAAGAATGACCTCAACACAATATTAAGCATCTGAAGTATGCAAAAGAAAACATTGAGAAGCCTGGAGCCTTTTGCAACAATGTGCTTTGACTGACAAAACCAAAATTGAACTTTTTGGCTATCACCAAAGAAGGCATGTTTGGAGAACATAGGGTGAATCCTTTGCAGAGAAACATACCTTGCCAACTGTTAAGCATGGAGTTGGATCCATTATGCCTTGGGGTTGTGGGCAGCTGAGGGCACATTAAATATTTTATGAGTGGAAGGAAGTTGACATTGAAGTTGAAGAGTGTTTGGGCATTCCAGCAAGACAATGATCCAAAGCATGCCCTGAAATCCACCATGAAGTACCTCCGGAAAAGACTGATGATGGTTTTGGAATAGCTACCCCAGATTTAATATTATTGAAAATCTGTGGACGGATCTCAAACATGGCATACATGCAAGGAGGCCAAAGAATATTTCTGAGCTATTGGTGTTCTGCCAGGAACAATGGGGAAAAATTTCATAAGTGAGAGTTGAAAGACTCTTAGCTGGTTACAGGGAGCGTTTCATTGGCATCGCAGTCTTGGAAGATCATTGACTTGGTTTTGTTCAGGCTGATGGTCAGACTGAAGTTCTGGCATGCTTGGGTAAACCGGTCCATGAGGGTTTGCTGGTGCTCCTGGGAGTGTGCTGCCACTGCTGCATCATCAGCGAACAGCATGTCCAGAATGATGAGTGGTCTGACCTTTGATTTAGCTTTTAATCGAGTGAGGTTGAATAGTTTACCGTCTGTCTTTATGTGCAGGTAGGCTCCCTCAGTTGATACTCAGAAAGCTTGCCGTAGGAGGAGGGAAAAGAATATCCCAAACGGTGGGTGCCAACACCCATCAAACTGGACGGTGCCATGCATGGCGGTATGGAAGGACTGGAGGATGCGGAGGAGTTTTGGGGGTAGCCTATCCTTTCAACCATCTGGATGAGACCACCCCTGCTCATGTAACAGGTGAGAAATAGAGTCCGAGGTGGGATTTGAACCCCGGCCTCTCACTTGTCCAAATATTTGTTGAACGAACGCGTTACCAGTCAGCTAAAGACGAACTCGCCTCTAGCCAAGGGCAACAACGTTCTTTTGAATTTGAGGGTTACGTCATCGGGGAGTGTTGTCGCGATAACCTGCTACCAACCTTCGCTTTCACTGCACTTCACCATGCTTACTAGCGAACTAGCTGAGCTAACCATGCTACATTCACAAGGTCGAAAGCTTTTGTAAGGTCAATGAAGGTCATATAGAGCAGCTGTCTGAGGGAGAAGGTCATCTTCCTGCCTGTGACTCTGGGTAAAGCTTCTCTGCCAGGACATGGTATCTATTCAGTGCCTGTGAGTTTACCTGTGATGCTGAGTAGAGATGCTGCAGTAGTTGTGACAGTCGCTCCTGTCTGCATTGTACAGAGTGACAATATTATCATCTCTCATGTCCTTGGAACAGCACCTTCCCTCCAGCACAGGCAGAGGAGCTTGTGGAGTATGTGAACAATAGCAGACTTCCCACACTTTAGGACTTATGATCCCATCGCTGCCTGGTGCTTTTCCCAGGTTAGCCTGTTGATGGCTTTACTTAGCTCCTCAGTTGTTGGTTCTATGTCAAGCTCTTCCATTACAGGTTGACAGTCTACATGGCTGAGTGCTAGGTCAGGATCTTCACTGGCATAGAGCTCAGAGTAGTGTTCTACCCAGCAGTCTAGTTGTTTGGAGCGGTCAGCAATGGTTTCTCCAGAGGCTGATTTCAGCAGAGCAAGTCCAAGTGCCTTTTTGATGCCATCATACAAGCCTTTGATGTTGCCTGTGTCAGCAGCTGATTGGATGTTGCTGGGCAGAGCAAGATTGGGGTAAATGGGAGAAGGATTCCTCTAGGGCACAGAGGAAGGCTGCAGCCTTGGTTGGATAAGCTGCTTTACTGCTGTCAATGTGAGGGGCTCCTGTTGGTTTGGCTCTTGATTTTTCTGTCAGGGCTTTCCCTGACAGAAAAAGGTTTAGTCTTTTTCCCTAGCCTGATGAGTGGAGTCAGGTTTCCTGAAGGGTTGTGATGTCAATTTGTCGCTTCTGGAGTTTGTTGTTTATGACTGCAGTCTTGCAGACATTAGTTCTTTCTTGTAGGTTGTCTGTTAGTCTGGGTGGTCCAGAATCCCAGACGGAATGTTTGAGTCTTTAATGTCTTTGTTTCGTTTATTGCACAAATGTGTAGCGCACTTGTTAGGATAAATCCCTAAGCCCCCATGCACCCAATGAAGCAGACTTGGGACAACACCTAATTGGCTGGAGGCTGCACAGCTTGAGACGGTCGGTAGGTAGGAGGGTTGATTGCGTGCATTAGACAGTTATCACATTGCACCAGTCATATTGATAAGTAAATTAGAACTTAACAAATTTTCCCATACTCTCACATGCTGAATTCACTGTGATTATTTGAACCATAGCCATATGTGGGAAGTTTCCTAGACAGACGAGACAGAGAGATAAAAAGTACAGTTACATAACCAGGAAAACTAATAAAAATACATTTGAATTAGAAGGTTATTATTAATGATGGTTTGTTTTCAGCAGGAGTCGACTAATAGAAATGACACATAATAATAAACACATAATTTGTCCTATCTCATTGCTTGACCATGCTTGGTGTGAACGTGTCAAGTTCATGAAAAAAAAAAATACTTGCCGAGATTTCAAAGCTGTATTCTTGAAATGTAGCTTTGAAATGGGAATATGTTCTTCTGGGAAGGCTATTACATCAAGACTGAACACTTGATTGCAATCAAAAATTCAGATTGGCTCAAAGATCTAGTTCACAAAACTTATTTTTGAGTTGGAAAACCTGAGTTTCTCTGACATCAGGGAATGTTTGGACAAATTAGCTGCTCATTGTTGTAAATCTGTGCAGCATGTATCCTGTGCCAGTACACAGCATTCATTAACTATTGACAACAGAGGAGTAATTCACAGTTTTATGGCACAGTGTACCAAGACTGATACAATCCAGTGATGGATTTTCCTTGAAGGACAAATAAAATATGTAAAACATAATTGTTGATTTGTACGAGACAATTATGTTGTCAGTTGTATTGATCAGTCCTTTCATTTTGATTTTATGCAAAATGGTGGTCTGTGGCGCATACTTTTGTCAAAGCTGTCTATCTGAAGGACTTTCTTCACTATTTATTACAAGCTTGTTTAAATTGCATGTAATTTGGGATTATCAACTATAACCATATATCTTTTTCCAGTGGAATATTTGCATTTTCATATGCATGTAATTACTGACTGCAGCTCAAAGCTATTTTCCCCCGCTGGCCATGTGATGAATACAAACTGGTGACTATAGCAATAATGACATAATATACACAGATCTATTTCAGATATATTGCACACAGTCTTCACAGAATAAAGTTAAGAAGACCTTCCAAATGGCAATGCATAATCATAAAATCCAAATATATTGCCCAGACATTGTTAAACCCTCACTCACGCATTCTTCACATTTTAGCATTATATTGTCATAAAGCTCATTTTGAAATGGCAATATACTGTATGTGCAGAACAATGTAAACTATATTTTTATGAACAGAAATAATGAATTCCACAGTCCTGTAATTAAGAATGTTTAATGCAACATGGCTCAGGCAGTAACAGCAGTCGTCTGGCAGTCGGAGGGTTACCGGTTTGATCCCCCGCCCGGGCTGTGTCGAAGTATCCCTGAGCAAGACACCTAACCCCCAAATGCTCCTGACGAGCTGGTCGGCGCCTTGCATGGCAGCCAATCGCCGTTGGTGTGTGAGTGTGTGTATGAATGGGTGAATGAGAAGCATCAATTGTACAGCGCTTTGGATAAAGGCGCTATATAAATGCCAACCATTTACCATTTACCATTTAATGTAAAGTTGAGAGAATACGACTACCAATCCATCTACCACTAGGCATAATTTGCAAACCGCTTTTGGTCAAAATGCAGTGCACCAAATATTTGGTCCCAGTCTTACCACAGAAAACCACATGTTATATCTGTCAAGATGGGACACTCCTGCACACTTAGAACAGATATGTGCATGTCATAGACACACAGAATAAAATATATTTCATTTATTTACAAAGCATTATTTGGTCTTGTGGGCTAAAAGTAGCAGCTGGAGCATATAATATGGTTGGTAAGTGTGAGCAACTCTGAATCACTTTAGAGCAGTCATTACTTTTTGATTCTTTCACCTCCTCCCAAAACTATGTGAGACAACTTTAATCTGAACTAACCTGAATTGACACCGGATGTCTAGAAACTAAAGTCTAGTGCTACACACTTCCTGGCCAGTCACATACTTTTCTAAACACCCTTATCCTAATAATGAACCATAGCTTCTCCACAAGGTCATGATGGGTTGGTTTCATGTTGAGCACATACAGCCATGCCTCAGCAAATCCCTGTGCTGCATACCCAAATGAGTGCCCCGTCACTCTCACAGTCACACTCCAAAACTCCCAACTCTATGCCCAATTACTGCCCAATTAATTGTGGCAATGGAAAAGGCCACCTTTCACACAAGCCTAACCTCTCGAAAAGGATCCTTGAAATATTTTGAGTGTTTCAACCGGTCAGAAGCATTTCATCCATTTCATCCTTTTAGACATTTCTAGCATGCTCCATTAAATGCAGTGAGACAGATATATGTTTTATGTTGCACTATTTATTTATATAAATCCAGTTTAATAAAGAAACTGAATGGGCTAGATGAGTTTGCATCGAGGGGACCCGATCGTCACAAAGTAATTTGTAATTAGATGCATGGTCAACAGTCACACATCTCCAGTCTGGCATTTTCTGCAGGAACGTGATCACTGAGGGAAGACATCTCTTGAGTCAAGGGTACAGCACTGACTGCCTGGAAGGCAGCAAAAACAGTTATTTGTCTCGCTCTCTCTCCACTCATAGTTGAAATATTAATGCATACTCCAACAATTAACATGCTCTGCACATGCTCCAGCCCTCAGGGTTTTTTATTTTATTTTAAAGGGTAACACACAGTAGGCTGTCAAGTGCTGTTTTTGGCAAACTGCCACCAGCTATGAATTAAAAAGCTGAGTCTTGTGGACAAGCTTAAGCACAATGTGAACACCTATGACAGCCATTTCACATCAGCCTGACACCTTTGACCATGCTGACCCTTTTGTGTCTCAGACCGTGTAGGCTTGATGCAAAGGCATGCTTGCTGTCTCAGGTTGGTGTGCACCTGTATTTCCAATGACCTGAGAAAACTTGGAAGAAATAGTATAATATGTAATAGCAATTTCAATATTAATTTTTTTTCCGCAGTGTCTAAATATAGTTGTACAATTTAGTACATTTTGTTCCAACAGTAATGCCAGCCCCATTCATTTATTATAAACATATCACAATAAATGTCACTTTGACTTTGAACATTTTAGAGCACATTCATCAAACTGCGACAGTTCTACTTTCACCAAGTAAAACTGGGATGGAATTAAATAGCCACTGTTCTTCAGGGAATACTCCATAATAATCAGGGTTAACATTAGCAACACAGAAGTGTATTTGAGGTCTCATTTTCCTTAGCATACTTCCTGTCATCCATCTGTTATGAGTCATCAGACACTTCACTTTCATGCCTCAGACTTTCCTCTGTTTTTTTTTGCCTTTTTATTATATGTGGACTATTAATTATACACATTTCAACTATAGAATAAATTGGCAGTGACTTAATGTATGATACAGTGTATCTGAAATCAGAACAATTGTTCTATACTCGATGTACTATTTTACACACATATTTGAGTTGCATGTTAGTCTCTGTGTGCATTGCATCATTCAGCAGTGATTCAACAATTGCTGGAAAGTCTTTGTTAGCATGAGCAAGGATTGTTTTTTTTGTTATGTCTTTTTGGTTGAAACCTTACAAGGACACAAAATAATGTCCTTCCTGGGTAACTGGTTTTCTGTTATTAATAATAATAATAATTTTAAAATGACATTATGCAAGATATGATGTCCATAATTAGCGGGCTAGCGTTCCTAAACTAGCGTAGTTTCTACCAACCAAATAACAGACAGCAATCAAATCAATCATTTATAGACCAACCAACCAGCGGGGTGCTAATCAGAGTATCTCACAGCGGTTGTCAAGTGGGCACCTTCCTTCACTGGTGTCTTGTTGAGTTAGGCTCTAGGCATGTGATTGCCTTTGGAGTCTATTATTGGAGTTTGTTGACAGAAAATTCTCACCATAATGATGAAAAACTCCCAAACACCTGTCTAACTGATCAGAAACACTCTGCAGGAAGCAGGCATGGATGTGGCAGTGACTACTCTCTATGGAAAACTTCAGAAACACATATACAGAAGCTACACTGCAAGATGCAAACAACTAGTTAGCAGCAAGAACAGGATGGTATTGCAGACAGATGAGACCAAGACTGACTTCAGAGTGATGGCAACAGCAAAGTGTGGAGGCAAAGAGGAACTGCCCAAGAAAGAAAGCACTCCCCTCTTCAGTGAAACATGGTGGGGGGACTGTCACTGGAACTGGCTTGTTTGGGTTCATTGATGATGGCACTGCTGCTGGCAGCAGCAGATTGAATTACGAAGTATACAGAAATATCGTCTCTGCTCAGATCCAAGCAAATGCATCAAAACTGATTGGATGACACTACACATCCAATGTATAAATAAACACTCACTCATCCAGCATTTGAAGTCCTTGAGGCAGTTGAAAAGTCTTGTTAAAGAACCCTTGTTGTTTGGATTCATGGGTAAATAAAGCAATGTATCATCAAAGTAACAGTGAAATGTTGTGATGCTGAATGGCAGACCCTAGAGAAAGCATATCAAAGGCAAAAAGAGCAGGGGCTAAAACAGATCCCTGGGGGACCCCACAGGAAATAGGAGTGAGGACGAGGAAGTGCCCAGTTCTGTTTATGAAATAAAACTAAAAACAATTGAGGGCTGTGCCCTGAATGCCCACCAGATGCTAGAGAAGGTTCATCAAGATGATATAGTCAACCGTGTTAAAAGTGGCTCTAAGATCTAACAGGGTCAAACAGACACAGTCCACAGAGTCAACAGCAAACAATATATCATCAGTCAGTCAAAGCTGATTCTGGGCTGTGGAGTGCTCTAAAGCCTCAATGAGTGAGTGTTTGTTTAAAAAAGACTTGAGTTTGGAGAGGACAGATTTCTCAAGGATTTTAGCCTTTTGGAGAAGGGCCGGAACTTCTTGAAAGCTGAGGGATAAGGGCTGGCCTTTTTAAGGAAGGGCTAGACAACTGAATTCTTGAAACTGCGTGGGACAACACCTGACGCTAAACTATTTATTATAGACATAATACAGGGACCAATTACTATCTCAAATGCCACTTTGAGAAGGTGAGAGAGGATGATGTCCAGAGAGCAGGTTTTAGTTGCACAACTATCTCCCCTCAAGGCAGAGAGAAACTGTGTGAAAACAGCATAGGAGACAAATTGAGATCAAGAGATGCAGGTGAGACGAGAGATCCGATATCATAAATCTTGCAGATACAATACTGCAGGAAATTTTCACAGATGACTGAAGAAACAGGACTAAGATAAACAGTAGGATTAAGAGGAGAGTTTACAGAACTGAAAAGGACTTTGGGTCAATGGTGATTGTTAGAAATAATCTCGGCAAAGTACTGTAGCCAATTTTACAGATTCCATATAATTCAACATGCAGCTTCTCAGGAATTAAAAGTACATTTAGAGCATGTCCTTTTTCCACTTTCTATCAGATTTTCTGCGCTCCTGCTTGAAACTTGGTTTAGCTAAGGCTGGGCTTTGGAGTTTGACCACCTCATATTATTACTTTCCACTTTGCCCCCCCAGAGAGCAATTTCCACCTTTTTCGTTCTAGTCCTATGAATGTGTCAATATCTCAAAAAAGATTTACTTCATACACATGGTTGACAGCTTCAATTATAGAAGATGCTCGTACCATTCAGAAATTTGAGAGAGAACACATTTATGTCAGAGCATGTACATATACATATAGTGTACACAAAAGATACTAAAATAGAAAAGAATTACAAAACACCTTGTGTTTTTATAGTTTAGCACTGAGTATCTCAATTTCTAAGTCAAGGACCAATCCAGAACTACTTTATATTTGTGCAGAAATTTGTGTGTCAACTCGAGTTTTCCCAAAACTGCACCCAGATGTCCTCAAGTGTCCCCACATCTCTCCAGATAGAAAAAGGTTACCATATATTTTCATCCTGGCAAAGATGACAGCCAGGGTCTATTCCTATAATATGTGATAAGGTTAAAGGGGATTTCTGCCCATTCCTCCTGAACTTTTCAGAATCATTGATATACCCCCCTCTTCAGTTCTGACCACAAGGTGACCATTGCAGAATATGGTTGTTGTTTTACTTAACAATCACTGTGGGCTTTAATGCATGCTTGGAGTCTGTATGATGTAGCTTCCTTGCAGAGATAACCATATTTTCTGCCAAGACTTCCTGGTACTTAATTGTGCCATTGAGCTAAAATGGTGACCCTGGACCACTGGCAGCAAAACATCTCCAAAAAATCAATGCCTGCCATATTTGACAGTAGTTATGAGGTGATTCTGCTTGTATGCATTCAGCACTCTTCCAGTAACAATTTCAATGGTGTTTGGTAAACTCAAGATGCTTGGTTTTGTTTATTGTGCTCAGTAAGTGTTGTCTTTGTGCCACCCTTCCAAAGAATATGCCAGCGTGGTGGCATTGCATTTTTTAAAATGTATTTTCACTTTGTTTGAGTTTATTTACAATAATTGTAAGACCAACAATTTTGGCACCTGTGATCTTCATAAAAAAATATTACTAAATAAGAAACATCAAAAAATTGGAGTAAATATATCGAAATAAAAGGATACAGTACTGTTTCCAACATGCTTGAACATAAAATATAGATCACTATCCATGTTATATGCAGCCTTTGTTCTCCATTTTTATTAAGGGCGCCAATAATTCTGGAGCCCACTATATGTAAGCATCAGAGAAGGCTTTGACAGTGGAGGGGTTAACAACATAAGAGTAGCAGCCAAAGTTGTGATGACTGGGAGTAGTACAGGGCAGAGTGACATTGAATACAACAAGCCGGTGATCTGACAGGCAAACACCACAGATTTCCACAGGGACAGGGAAGCCAAGAGATAAAACCAGATCCAGCATGTGACAGTGCTGGTGCATAACACCACTCACTGACTGAACCAAGAACATTCATTCATTCATTCATTCATTATCCTAACCCGCTTATCCTGAACAGGGTCGCAGGGGGGCTGGAGCCTATCCCAGCATACATTAGGCGAAAGGCAGGAATACACCCTGGACAGGTCGCCAGTCCATCGCAGGGCACACACACCATTCACTCACACACTCATTCCTACGGGCAATTTACACTCTCCAATCAGCTTAACCTGCATGTCTTTGGACTGTGGGAGGAAACCGGAGTACCCGGAGGAAACCCACGCAGACACGGGGAGAACATGCAAACTCCGCACAGAGAGGCCCCGGCCAACCCAGGACCTCCTTGCTGTGAGGCGGCAGTGCTACCCACTGCACCATCCGTGCCGCCTGGAACCAAGAACAATGCAAAGGAAAAGCAAGTCAACTTAAAAGATATGATAAACTTAAACTTATGCTCCGGTTAAAAATATTTTGTTTTTAACACAAACAACAGACAATGTTACTTCTCAACATTCATTCAACAGTGTGTTTCGGGAATCATGCCAAAGTATTGAGGTACTCAGGGGGATGCCTATTGCTGAACATACAGTACTGTGCAGAAGTCTTAGGCACCCTAGAGATTTCCAAATATTCATTTTCCAAAAGATTTAATTCTTCTTGTATGTAATTTGAAAAAGTAACATATTACTGTAAGCAAGTGACTACTTTTTACATAAAAACTTGATCAAGGATGTCTGAGATCAGAAGCAAGGAGCCAACCAAAGTCTGCAGAAGAACTGTGGCAAGTTCTCCAATATGCTTGAAACAACCTCCCTGCTGATTGTCTTATGGAACTGCAGGACAGCGTTGGCTATCTCAGAGAAGTGATGCAGTTTTAACGCCGAGGGTGGTCACAAAAAATATTGATTTGATTCAGTATTTAACTATTCTGCCAAATTACTAAAATGTAATGAAAAATGTATAGTACGTTTATTTAGGACCTTTCATTGAATTATTTTTGAAAGAATCTTATCTGTACAGAATGTTATGTTGAATGTTAAGGTGCCTAAGACTTTTGCACCGTACTGTATAGCTGCGCCATACCCACTGCACCTCCGCTAATTCCACTTCTGATATAGGCTACTATGGTGGTAAATCAATGGCAAACATCACGAGAGAAAACCAATTATACACTCATAGAATTTTAGGAACCGTGTGTGCAACCCAAAACTGCGCATGAAAATTATTTTTCTGTGTACTTTTATATAGCTTGCACGGATGGAAAGCTCATCTTTGAGCGCAATATTGCAGCCTTTGAGGAGAAATCCAGGCTTTGAGCATACACACAATCTGAAGGTGTGTGTAAAACTATTATGCGACCACAACTACTGCTATCACTCACATTTCTCTTTTTTGCTTGCAAAACCTTTTCGACAGTGGTGGGGTGGGGCCAACATACAGGTACTTGACCCCTTATGGCATGGGTAAGATGTCTATTCTATTGCATTTAAGACCAGAATACAAATATGTCTCAAATCTCCTTGATATGTCCTCTGTTCATTCATCCCCTTCAGTCCTGCTAGCAAAAGCTGGTGCAGGCAGCATCTGACCGGACCTTAAATGTTGCATTACTTTGTTGAATACATGTATATGATCTGAGGACATTGCAAATCCACCTCGGGTTTTATGTCAAATCTTGTTTGCTATCTTTCATCAAAAAGGCATCTGTTCTTTTTCAAAATAGACGAAAAAAAGAACAAAACAGAAAACATGCCAGACCAGCTCAATTTCCCCTGCTTTCTTGTGTTACTAAATTTAGAATGAGCCTTTGAGCTCATGTCTTGCAACATTTCATATGGCAGCCCGTATCCTTATTAATAGGACAAATGTGGAAGCAATTACTGAAGGGCTGACAATGGCAGTTGACTTTATTGGATTAAACTGGTATAGGAGATACAGTGATACTACTTTGTAAATATCATAGCTTGCCATTACACATAAGTAGCAAATCCAAATCAATCAACTGTCACTGGCAAGATTAATGTAATAGATAATGTAATAGATAATGTTATTATGATGGTACTTATATTTATGGAAGGTAGGCAGTATATAGAAGCTTGTTTTTTTTCCAATTTTAATGAAGTCATATGAATGAATGAACAATGTTGTTAAGATGCTAAAGACATTATGTCAAGTTGCCATGGCAATGTTTTCATATAGTGGCAATGCTGGTCAGATGTGCATTCTCTACTTTTTGTTTTTGATAGATTGTTCAATAGTGTTTCCCACCACATATGGACATGATGAGGACCGCACAAAGAGTTAATGACAGTTATTAATGAACAGGCTTGGTTTGTGTGTGTACAGTAAAGCACAATGGGCTCCAGAAGTATTGGCACCCCTTGGTAAAAATGAAGAAAAAAGACTAAACAACACAGATAATAATTTATATGTTATGTTCAAACATATAGGAAAATGATACACTTTTATCTCAATACATTTATTCTCATGCTCATGTTCTCATCATGTTTTTTTTTTTTAATTAAAGGTCCCATATTGAGGAAGATTTACTTTGCTACATGGATTATAAAGGAGTTTAAGGTGTTATAAAAACACTGTGAAAGTATTGTACAGTACCAAATGCATAATAATTCTGGAAACTGAGAGAAACGTTAATAGAATTTCTCTGGAGGAATTATCATTGTTGTCCATTTTGTTGCTGCATACTTCTACAAAAGCACTTGTACATAGAAATGCTATTATCTATGTTTTCTTTCGGCACTGTGGAACACCAGGAGCTTATGCATCAGCTTCTCTGACCAGTAACTGTAATACAGTTGCTAAGTATAGGTGTTCTTCCCAACTGTGCACAATCAACTACAGTGTAATTTCTGTCCTGCAAAGAACTGACTACAAGCATGTTATTGAAGCAACAACTGAAAAGCATGTTAGCCAATGACATTACATAGTTTGTTAGGCTTGCATAAAATAACACAGCATTTTTTTGCCTGCATAACATAGAAAAGGTTGACGTTTCAAGTATTTTGCGATGCCTACATCTAAATAGAGGAGTTCCTTTGGAGGATTTCCAAGAAGGCTCTCGTCTGACTGAATATTTCTCTGGAAGACCGTGAAAACGGTCTTCAACAATACAGGGAATTTTCAGGGACGTAACCCTTTTGAGCATCTAAATACATTCTCAGAATATTTTATTATTACTCAGTAAGCTTATAAGCAAGGAGCCTGCATCATAGTCTTTGCAGGATATGGTTGTTGTTTTAACTTAAAGGTGCAATGGGTAATTTCACAATCCTAAAGGTCAAGAGAGGAGTTGCAGGAATACTCCCGGAACAGAGGGAGGAACGGAAAATAATACGGATGATAACTCCAATCAACTCAGAAAATAAAGCCCAATACGGCTATGAGAAAATAAAACAACCCTTAAAAGACTACACAACCAAAGTAAGTGCTTAAGCTGAGCACTGAAAACCCCGGACCGGGGATAAAATAAAAGAACAACCGAGAAAAAGACTAGGCACGAAAATAAAACCTTGAGTCGCAGCTCAGGAGAAAACCACAAACCAAAATACATTTACCAGGGACACCGTCCCTCTACCACAGGCTCACACGAGCACGAAAAATAAAAGAAAATGAAAACAAAGAACCTATAGGAAGGAGTCAGCAGTGAACACACACTAACAAACTGAACACCTTCCTTACCTTTTCCTTTTAAGATTGTCAGAAACACTAATCAGCACATTACCTGACTCAACCAGCTCTGAGTCTACCTTGTGCATACCAGCTTTGTGCCAGAGCGAACAGTGGACACCAAAGCGTTGATCGATTGTCAGCACTGCCCTTAAATACTCTCAGGGGGAACGCTCCCCTGGCACTAATGAAGGCCGGGTGAAAGCAATGAGCCCCCTGCCTCCTGGTGGCCCCAATCGGTCACTACCTCCCACCATGACACAATGAGCTTGAATTATTGCATAGCTGTACAATGTTTTAGTGTTGGTATGTCAACTGTGTATTTCGAAAATTGAATTATACTATAAACTATAAACTATAGTTTATATAGTTTATATAAACACAGGCAGAGGGTGCGTCAACATGTCAGAGGACCTTTTTCAATGATAGGAATGGATTTACAATGGTCTTGTAACAATGTTTTAACACCAAAATCTTACCTATAATAAAAAAGATAAACATACATACACACATAAAATTGTAATAACAATTATGTAGCAAGAAGGAATGTATCAAGATAAATAAAAATAATTATGAAAAAGCATGTAATGTATTTCATTACATGACATAATAAAAGCATGGATAATACATGTCCTTTCATGGGAGTCACAATTAATGCATGCTTTAGTAAATCAGTTCATTTATTTGCCTAATTTAAATAATGTACACTTTGTTTCAGTGCCTTTGTCCAGGTATACTTATGCATGAACATATTTTCCTATGCATCAACAGGAAAGTTGCATAGTGACCAAATCCCTGCAAATGACATCCTAATAGTGACTTTGACCTATTGCAGCCATTTATTAGTAAAGTCCTTTAGTAAATCTGGCCCTTAGTATATCGTGTTCTGGGCAGTGGGACCGCACTCCAATAAAGATATGGCACAGGAAAAGGATCAAATATGGGCAACCAGATGGATTCCATGTAGAAAAGATAAAACTTATGAGGAAAGACTTGAGATGCGTAATCTCCTTTAGCCTAGTAAAAGTAGACTTAGGGGTGATTTGATTGAGGCTTTTAAATTAATTAAAGGGAGTAACAAAGTGAACTACAGGCGATTCTTTAGGGTGAGCTCGGTTGGCAGAATGAGGGGGCATAAATGGAAATTGGCAAAGGATAAATTACTCACAGACATTAGGAAGTATTTTTTCACACAGAGAGTGATCACTGTGTGGAATAGCTTGCCAGGATAAGCAAAGTGGAGTAGTGGAGGCAGAACCACTGGGGCTTTTCAAGACCAGGCTTGATACAGTACTAGATTTATTTATCTTTTAACAAACTAAGCAGTGGGTACACTTCACTGGTAGGAAAATGCAAGCATTGCTAGGCTGAGTGGCCTGTTCTGGTCACTATGTTATGTTATCTTATATCAAATATTTGTGTTCTTTTTAGTTTCGGTGGCATCCAAAAAAATGAGATAAATTCAACAAAAAGTCCATTAGTACCTGTCAAGGTATTATTTTTCATTGAGTGAAAAGCTGTAGAAATCATACTTTTTACAAGACCTTCCTCATATAATTATTTAAATTAGTCTGATATAGTAGGAGCTACAGATTTTACATTTATAGAAACACAGTGACAATAGAATGAATACATATGTTGGATTTGTGACAACCATATTTTTTATCTGATTAAGTTTTTCCAAGATCTCCAAATCTACCATCAAGTGACATTTCCTTAACAGAGTTATTTCTTTTAACACTTCTTTTCACTTAAAGGGTACCTGTATCAAATGAGTACATGTCTAGCTCTGTTCAATATATCATAAAAATGACTTTTTCCATTCTCATAAGCTAAATAAGTCACGCATAACGACATATTTCTTTTATCGCACTACATCGATCCGGTAACACTTCAGTGAGCAGACATATTGCCAAATATTGCCGGGACATTTGAGCGCAAATTTGTGGAGTGCAAGGCGTATGGTTGTCGTAATAATAAGCAGAATAACAAGGGGAAAAAAGTACTTTTGCGTGCCAAAGCCAGTGACAGCGGAAAAGGCATTACTTTCCAAAAAGTGGTTAGATAACATCGGAACAGGTCGCACTGTAAAAACGTTACAATTCGGCAGGAACTGTTTGCGTGGATCATTTCAAGCCTACATGCTTTGAAGGAAACCTAAAAGCAGAATTTACAGGATGTCCTGAGAGAACAAAACTCAAGTCTCACGCCGTGCCAACGATATTTGTACACAAAAAGGAGAAGACAGTTGATACAAGCCGTGGTGAACGTTCCAGTCGGGACAAGAAAAAGGTAACGATCATATGTTTATTTAAACCACGATTAGATCTTGCGGTTGTGCTGGAGGTCCCATAATGTCGTCATCTGAATCGCCGGTTTCTCCACCTGAGCATACTAAATGGGGATAATCCCTCTTCAATGGTTCATACAAATAACCAGTTGAATCTCCGCATGATTTTGCTTCTATACTCCATTATGTTTAAACACAAATTCATTATTTGGGCTTAATAGCTACACTAGATCCTCAAATGTAATTGATTTATTAAATATGTCAATAAAGGTAAGCTATATCGTGAGTATGTGATGTTTGTAGACTAAAGTTCAAACATTATGTCAGTTGATTTTGGCAACAGTGACCCTCGAATCGTGGGCTAACGTTTTATTAAACCTGTAGATAAAAGTTTGTTGTGAGGACTCAAAGCTTATCAAGCAGTCACAATTCTAATAATGCCATAATTGTAGACACATTTTAAACATTAGGCAGTTGATTTTGGCAACACAGAATGAACTAGAGGAGACACCAAACTTTTTTTGTTTATTTTTTACTGCAGGCTTAAACAAGTTGCCTAAACAACCGGAAAGAATAGACATAACAAAATGCAAGAAAGAAACATCTGGAACTAAAAACGATTAGTTAACTTCCACCCTCCACTGGGCACCATGCAACCGGTAAGTGTAGACATTAGAAAGTGCAAACCAAAAAACATGCATTATGTGCTGGTGGTTCCCAAACCTCTCCTGGGGCCCTCTAGCTGTTCCATGTATTTGTCCAATTCCACCACCATTCTTTGATTTATTAGGTGTCCTGACTGCTCTTCATTCTTTTCATCAATCTAGAAAGCGTCACATGGCATAAGCCATGCTCATCAGCACTGGTGTGCACAGATAGCTTTCCCACTAGGACATCCTGTGCTGCCTGTTTACATGTCTCTGTTAAAAAGAGACCTCGCTGTGTCTTCTTAATTCTAATTCTCAGCATTTTCTGTATATCTAACAAAAGAAAATGCATTATAAGTCATTGCAAAATGTCGTAGGACGAAAGTAATAATGTTTTATATAATGAATTACAGATAATCCAGAGATAGAATTGTCCAACTTCTTCTAAAATAAAATAAAAATATATAATATATCACTTGCACTTACACTTGTTAAAAAAATTGTTTACAAAGGTTTACAAACTGTGACTATAAAATACAAATTCTAAATACATAGCCTGCCATAATATTTTGATTATAGTTTGCATTGAAGCCAGGCCATGAATCCCCATGATCATGTTATCCGAATTCATGCCATCGCTGGGAGCTTATCTCGGGGTTCCACTGTTCTCAAAAGAACATTTCCCAGCGGTATATAGAGCTCTAGTGGAATCTGAATATTTTGTTGCAGAGCATAGAGTGCTCTTGAAATACCTTTGAATCCATTAAATTCATCTCTAATTTGTAATACATTTTTACACAACTGAGCAGAAGATATCTGCAGTGCAGCTGGGAGGCTGGCCACAACTGTACCCCAGCACAGACATTCACTAAATGGAATGCAACAGTGCACAGGCAATTATTAATTACAAACATTCCCTATTAACGTGATATGCAGCTCTTTGTGGTTTTGGATCAGTGCTGGGGAAAATAACTCTATGGCACTAAATCAGGCATAGAGATGTCAAAGGCTGAGTAAAAGTGTTTTAATTTAATGATGTCTTTGGCCACATACTCAGTTTTTGAGGGACAGGCCATACCTGCCTCATTTTATAGAATGCAGAACCATTCTGTACCTGAAGGGCTAGGCTGTGCTATCAGGTTTTACTTGTTCCAGCTTTTTCCATTATTTTTTATTTTATTTAGCCAGAATATGTCGCCTGTTTGAACTTTTGATTTGACAGTTCTTTGGCTTTCCGCAAGATGATGACTACTCCATGGATGAATGGCGCCGTGTTGGCATGCCGTCTTCTACCTGTGCTGCTATCGTTAGCTCTGTTTATGTACCTGTTCTTCTTAAATGTCTCGTCTCTCCTGGTGTACGACAGCCAGGCCCTCCTCAATATTTTCGTACTGCTGTCGAAGTTATGTGTAATCGGAATATGGGAGAAAGAGTTCTTTAACTCTCCTTTACTCCTGCTGGCATCTGCTGCTTGCCCTGCACTCTCCACTGAAAGACGTGTTACAGAAGACGACGTCTTGGTGAGGATCAGGGTGCATCTGGCCTCTCTCCATCCACTCCACACCACACCGTGGCTCGTCGCTGACGAACTTGGCCGCCGTTCGATGGAGCTGAAACATGCCTGTTGTCCTTGGACGGTCACTCCTTGGCCCACGCTGGAACCTGCTTCGCCGCTGATCTGTGAATCTGCCTCGGTTAGGATGGCTCTCGTTAACGCACGATCGCTAACCAACAAAACATTTGTATTGAACAATTTTTTCACATCCTGTAGATTGGATTTCCTCTTTCTGACTGAGACCTGGCTTATCTTCTTGTGGACCCTGTTGCTCCATGCAAGTATAGCACAGCTAGCAATCTGAACTGGTGGTATTTCACAAAGCAGGAATCCTGCGCTGAATAAACCCATAACGCCCCAAACATGCCAATGAATACATTTTTTCTAAAATGGTGAAGTAGGTGAATTGAAATAAGCCTGTGTCTTGCAACCTTAGTGGTTGGAAACCTAGCTGGCTACTTTAGACTGATTGTACTGTAGTGTGGGTGATGGATAGACAGGATAGTCACTTGATACGTATGGGGCAGTTTTGTTCCAATGTAACATATTTTGAAATGTACCGGTCACACAAATATTTGTGATTTATGGTATGTTATTTGAGTGAATTTTATCTGCATTATTTTATGTATGTAACAAACTATGATGGATGTGTTGCTTAAGAGTATAGTACTTTAGGAAAATGTGGGTGTGTGTTTAAACAGGCGAGTGTGACGGCAACACAGATAGTGGTTCTGATACGAACGGGTAGGCAGCTCAGCTCGTACACACATCGTTTTATATAGATTGCTTCAGTTTTTTATTAATGTTAAAATTAACCAGATAAAGATTTAATAGAGATTAGCCTGCGTAACAGTGCAAAACTGTAAAATCTTCACCAAGGTGAAAGTCTTGGCTTCAATGTAGTACGGGGGATTGTTTAAACCAGGGCTGCCCAATCCAGTTCCTGGAGATCTACCATCCTCCATGTTTTCACTTCAACCCTAATGTGACATACCTGATTCTACTAATTCGGAGCTCAACAAGCTGGTGAATATGATGTGCTTTATTAGGGTTGGAATAAAAACCTACAGGACAGTAGATCTCCAGAAATGGGGTTGGGCAGCCCTGGTATAAATTATATCTGATTGACTGTCAAAATAAGTAAGATTACGATTACTGATTCATATTTATATTTTAGCAGGGACTGTGATTGGACATTTTAATCCTAATGTTTGGACAATTAAAAGGATAATTATAACAATGAGGATTAGGATTATGTCAACAACAATAATAAATAATAATAATAATAATAATAATAATAATATAATTTTATACTGCTGAATATTTACTGGGTAAGGAAATTCCCGTAGAAGGTTGGACAGCGGGCCTTATTGTTTACAGCAGGGCTGCCCAACCCCATTTCTGGAGATCTACCGTCCTGTAGGTTTTCATTCCAACCCTAATGAAGCACATCATATTCACCAGCTTGTTGAGCTCCTAATTAGTAGAATCAGGTGTGTCACATTAGGGTTGAAGTGAAAACATAGAGGATGCTAGATCTCCAGGAACTGGTTTAAACGGTACCACTTGTTTATCTATGCACATTCCTGATAGGGAGATATTCCAGAGAGGGAGAGAAACTAAAGTGTATGACGTTATTTGGCGGTTATGGACAAGGAGTGGAGTCATCAGAGACCATTACTGTTGTTGGGAAGGCCACCCAAGATTTGGTTCTAATGTTCCGTACATTTGCACTCATGGCACTAGATCAGCAGAGCAGCAACAGTTTGTCCAGTGACTGAACAAATCCAGATTGTTTTTAAGTCCCAAGTCAAGTGATTTCCACATCAGACAGGCTCATGATTTATACGCCAAAGAGCCCCATAGAGAGGCAGTAGGAGGTAAGCATCAAACCTGCATCTATTTGAGACGCAGACAGATGCTATGAGTCTAAATAAACAGGTACAGACTGTGACAGTGGCACACAGCGGTTATTCATAACAGGAGCTTCTTGTTCTGGATCCACACTACTGTGAACATAAGCAGCAAATTAAAATGCATCATTCATATTTTCATAATACATTGTGCTCCAGTTCAAATGCATTGCAAAAAACAAACAAACAAATAAAAAACAAACAAGCAAAAAAGCCTTTTTATTAAGGTCCTTATTTGAGCACAGTTCATGCATGTATAACATATTGTGTTCTTTCAGCATTGTTATTGGTTGATGTTCCAACTTGAACTACTTCTTGTATTTTTCTCTGATAATTATTGAAAAAATAAATAAATCAGTCCTTGCCAGAAGACTTCACATTCCTAAATTACAGGTCAGCTTCAACTTCTTTTTTCTACTTGCTGTATAATCGTCTCTAATTAATATCAGTATGTTTGCATGTTTTAATGTTCAATGTGCACTGTATTAGATTTGCAGAGACCCTCATTAACACTACTGCTGAAAAGATTGTAAACACTATTTAGTCATAAAATACAAAAGCAACCAATGCAAAATGTGCCCTGTTGTTATTGGATGTACATTTTGTTGCTCAAATCTAAAGCAGACTTACTTTATTATGTAATAGTTATGCTCCAGTGTGGCTTAAGTGGTCATTCTTAATGGCAGCATATGCAGACACACAACACTACATGCACACACACACACACACACACACACAAATCTCAAATTGTAATTCCACAGAGGGACTTTATTTGAGAGAGTGCTAGGGGGTTGGGCTCAGTTGCTTGGACAAGCTGCCAAAGTGATTAATTAACAAACTAAGGCTGCTGCCATTTTGACTGGTTGCCTGGGAAACTTTTGAAAAATGAGGAAGGCTGCTGTATTGCTTACAAAGCATGGATGAGAGACACACTTGGTGCATCTGCATCTCAATCATTGCATTTGTACAATTGTGTAATATTTTAAATGCAATTTGGACGATGTATTATTATGATTATTATTATTATCTATGTATATTTTTATATTCTTATTATTATCGTTGTTGTTGTTACTGATGTTATTATTACCTGTTAAATTGTCCTGAGATCAACTTAACCTTAATCTTAACCATTTTTACAGCACATAATAATGGCATGATAATGACAAAAAGGGCAGTGGGTGGTGGTGGGGGAAAGAGCCACACTGGTGATGCAGAGCCAATTTCCCAAGGCAACAAAATGGCCAAAAGAGAAATATCCCACTCCAGGACTCCCCCTCATGTGGAACTTCAGTATTGTTGGACCCAGTCTACACAATCTTACTGGATTCCTAGAACACAAGGACCTTTGCCTGAATTATCCACTCATTCATGTCCTTCCAACCTGGTCTCTCAATCCATTTGTACAGTATCTATTCAACAAATGTCCAGCACCACTCAATTCATAGTTATGAAGGACACCTCACAACACATAAATGAGTTTCTCCCAAACAATATGAACCAGAAGCCAAATCTGCCATTTTTTTTCATGAGTGAATCAATAAAGGTAGGTGAACGTTGACATTGAATTTCAAACGTATACTTATAGAAAACCTTTCTTATTTTGTGTTGATCTTGTGTATCTTGTATTTATTTGCTTTACTCCACAATTTGAGATTTGTGGTTAAAGTGCAGATTGTCAGATTTTAATAAAGGGAATTTTTATACATTTTGGTTTCACCATGTATAAATTACAGCACTGTTTATATGTTTGGGACACAGCAATGTGGGGTACTCCGGTTTCCTCCCACAGTCCAAAGAATTGCAGGTTAGGTTAATTGGTGAGCCTAAATTGAAATATTTCATATTTCATTGCCTTAGAAGGCAATGACAATAAAGTTGAATCTCATCTCATCTAATTTAATCTAATGTTATGTAAATGAAAGTAGTCATGTTTATTATTTTGTTGCATATCATTTCCATGCCATGACTTCCTGATGTCTGTGACCAAACAACATCATCAGAGTCTGGTTGTCTCATTTTCAGGTTGTACTACAAGTGTTACTAAAACTCTTTGCATTTGAATGGATCTCTTTGAGAATTAGGGAGGTGGGATTAGATTCAAATGTAAATTACACTGCTACAGTATGGAACACATTTGTTGGCTAAATGGCTTTCATCAAGGGTCCAAGGTATCAAATGAGCCTCAAATGACCATGCTGTTGCCAGATATGCAGTAGATACCGAAACAATTATTTATCCTGAATATCTTTTCCATTGAGTTCAACTTGTAATTTTGTCTGGAGAAATTATACAGCAAGAGTCTCAGTCTTGTGGCTGGGGTCAAGGCTGTACTATAAGGCATTACAAGATTAAAAGGAAAGCTGCATTTCCGTGACTTATGCAGAAACTGATTACTCAGATGACTGACCAGCCTGAGCACCTCTGTTTGTCTCGTAATTCATTCCTTGTGCCCATAAAAACATAAAAACATCTGCAGTAGCATTTGAGGATGCCATCTAAATGCCCTCTTTCGTGTTCTTTTACTTTTTTTTTGGGGGGGGGGGGGGGGGGGCGGTTGCTTGGGAAATTTTGTTGAAATGCTTTGATCATCTATTTACCCTTGACTATGGACGGTTGTATAAATACAGAAAAAAGATCATTGGATAAATGCCCAGAAATCACTTAACTAATGAGAACACACATTTGGGGGATGCTGTCAATTATGCTCTATCTGTTATACTGATATTGCATAGGATTATGAGTAGTACATTTAACATACTTAAAAAAAATTTGTATCGTGGTAAGCAAATTTCTGGCCCACTCTCCTTGAATTCCGTATGCATGATCACTTATTACAGTATTACATTTGTGATTGCATACAATTTTTTATATTGTTTTTAAAAGTTTAAAACTAAATATGCCTGAAAATTGTCGGAAAGGTACGTAACATATTATATGTTTTATTACATTGAGAAATGTAATACAAGTGAAAGGCACACAGCCACACACACCATGTATAATGCAGGTAGGCCTACATTACCCACTATCTGAGAGCAACCAAATCTGCCTTCATTCACCTCATAGCAG
Organism: Conger conger; assembly: GCF_963514075.1. NCBI lineage: Eukaryota > Metazoa > Chordata > Actinopteri > Anguilliformes > Congridae > Conger > Conger conger. The sequence continues at coordinate 30,148,785 of NC_083762.1, forward strand.
TGTTGTAGTTCTCGAGTCCTGATTTTTGGACTTATGACTCGACTTGGACTTGAGTACTGATGACTTGTACTTGGACTCGAGCATTGACTGGAGATGAGGACATGGAAATGTTAATTGATAAACAATTGTTTTTGTTATTTTTTTGTAATAGGCCCTAATAATTTGGAATAAGATATTGATAGCTATATTAATACCGTAACATTATTAAATTCCATGCAAGGGCAGGCATGGGTGTTCCACCTACATGCGGTTTCACGTGCATACCCTCATGTTCAGTAATAATTAGTGCTAAGATGAGAGAGATGCCCTGAATCATGTGCTTTGATTACACATTTTTGTTTAACATAGACCATTTTTATTTGCATGTCAGCTCTGACTCTGAGAGTGGAGCAATGGAGCAATCTTGGAACTCAAGTCTGGACTCAACCTTGATGACTTGGACTAGGGTAATGTGGACTTGACTCAAACTCTTCTTTGGTGACTCGGACTTGGACTCAGACTCGAACACTGGGGACTCGAGACTCGACTCGGACTTGAGATTTAGTGACTCGAATACAACACTGCCTCACAGTTGTCTTTTATTTCTAAAACAAAAATCCTTGTGGTTGAGTTCACTTGAATGAATAATGATTAGTGTATCCATTGTAAATCTACTCAATAGCAATCACTGTGTCTCAGTTCCTGTGGGTAGATACATGAGATGCTTCGACTTTGACAAATAGTGCCTCAGTTTTACCAGACTTGAATAAAAATGATCAGTCAAGTGTTCCGAGATTTGACATCATGTAGCGATGGTTTTAAGTGCAAAAACTAAGCCATACAATAAAAGTGCAGACCCAAGAAACAAACAACATAGAATTTGGTGTGTGAGTGTGTGTAAATACAGTATCATTCCTGTGACATGCTGTGAACAACATGGCTACATTCTACAGGAGCCATTTGGAATTCTACAAGAGGCCTGTTTGAAGAGGCAGCACATCTTTCACCAAACAATTTATAATCTGAAGACGCCTGATTGTAATGATAAATTTGCTACTGGTGAGTGACAAAGGAGCCCTTATGCAGTGGCAACTGCAGGAACCCTAGCCAACTCATGCCCCGCCATACCTTGGCACAATGAAATCAATTGTCTTGTACCACTATGGACTCGGTCATTGGCATTACATTTTCGTTATTTTACAAAATTGACATCTACAAATGTAAAATAACTAATAGACTATCAATAGTGCTTTATTTATAATTTTGTTAAGTTGGATAATTATGTAAAACTCATGTAACTCATTGTAGTTCTGAGCACAAATATGCAACCATGGTTTTTGGGGACGAATACACTGTATAATTTATGAATGGAATAAAGGCTCTAGGCTATTCCTCGTCTGACCAGTCTGGAATATTATGTGAGCATTGTGAGATAGAGAAATTGTGAAGTTTTGGGAGTATCAATTTTGACAGGAAGAGCATGTTTTAAATTAGATCTAATTTGCCTACAATCAAGTTTTTACTCAGAGATGATTTGAAATATTTGGTGATGAGGCCTACTGATAGAGATGTATAATGATTATATTTGGGATGTGCTGGTGCATAATACATTAAAATGTATAATGTATTAAAATCTTTTGTGGAATTCAATCTAATAAGCATGTATGATTTTTGTGATCACAGTTCATTTGTGAAGCTCTGGCTGCTTTAGGGAAATGAGCTCGACTGAGAGAGCTAATGATAATGGACCCAAATACAGAGCTATTGTCTTTAAGTATGACACATTTTCAGATGTGCAATCTCTTTATTGGAGCTTTCCCAGAAATCATTACTGTTGGTTGGTGAGGGAAACACAATTAAAGTGGATCTACTTATTTGTGAGCTAGATTGCAATTTTCAAAAGTCTAGGGTTGTCACTATTCAATATAAATAGATTTGAAAGTCTGGATGTATTCCTGAGGATATGGCATGCTTTTCATGCAACAGATTGTCGTTTTCTTCAAGGAGTAAATCTGCTGCAAATACAGTATATGCTTCATTCTGATGTCAACATGTCTGAGCCATTTGAATACCACTGCTTTGTATGATATGATCACTTTACTCATATATTTAATATGTATTCAATCATAAATAATTGACTTCTTGGGATGGAGGAGGCGTATACCCACCAACCCAGTTTTCTCCCACTGATTCTTTTGCGTCTTTTTCCCCTGCTGCTTAGACCACCAGAAACATATATCCATAATAAAAAATTACAAGACACACAGGTTAAGCAATTATTTTTGACATACGTATGCATACAGTACTGTGCAAGTCTTATCTATCATTGTATATTCTTTGCATTGCTCTTCCCTGACTCTCTTTTCTGCCCCCTTTCCTAAATTGTCCACAGGCCTGCCACCCCACCCACAGAGTCACGGACCATCTTCAAATGCGTCGTACAACCTGTCCACAACTGACTATGTATTTGTGAACCCAGAGGAGGAATCAGGTTCCTTACATGGTTTCTGACTACATTGAGTTTTCCATGCCACTTTTGCATCTGGCTTGCTCTGTAGGCATTTAGGGTAAAGTGTATTAATTCCTTTGTAAAATTCACAATATCATTTTTTTATTTGAGGTATCGTGTCCACGCATGTCTTAAGGTTAGACAGATTTACCATCTTTACTGTATTGTGTACATAAAGGGAAAATGACATAACTTGCATATGGGAACCCCATGTGGGAATGCTGGATGATGGTTGTTGGACGGATTTGATTGGCCAAGCCAGTTCACCATTACATCAATGGCAGAAAATCCAGAAGATTCTCTAACACTGATGGTAGTAAATATCAAGCCAGTGTCTACCATAGCTCTCAAATTCAATGATTTGGTCTGAGTCACATTTTGTTAAATTGTACCTTAATAAAATGTGGCCTTATGTGACCAAAGTATGCAATATATATTCACTTGTGTCAGCAGGAGGCATCTGTGAATGCTTGTAAAGCATCCAATGAAATGCTTGTAAAGTAAAGAATGTTTGCCCCCTTCCTGATTTACTCTATTAGTTTGTATTTTTCACACAGAATAGTTTCAGATCCCTAGACAAGTAATATTACAAAAAGGAACCTGAGTAAACACAAAACAATTTTTCAATTACTATTCAATTTATTTCAAGTTATCAAACTCGTTATCAAAATCACCCCTGTATTATAAATATTTTGCGGAGCAGGGAAGAGAGAGAGAGCTAGAGTGACAGCTAAACTAACGGTTTCCGGGCTAAAATAATAAACAAAAATAACAAAGGCAAAGGTAGCTTTTCAGATCTTTTGTCCCCGGCACCACAAACACAGCTCTCAAGTGGCGGTTCCCTGGTCTCGTCTGCAGTGGAAAGAAGCACACTTTTAATATCCTAGACTGATTCGTACAGCAGTCCAGGTGTGTGCCTACCCTTTCGCATGTACCATCACAAATATGTGATCAATTCAGAACTGGCTCAAACACGTACGATCACAAATATGTGATTAGAATGCGTCGTTAGGACACTCACGTCATAATGGGTATCTGCCGTCTAACACAGCTTCTGAACAACATCACAGAGGTGTGCACTAATCCATGTCAGCATATTCATTATGGCAGAAAAAAACGATATCAACTTGTAATTTCCGAAGTTGAAATGGCTGATAAATGACAATTGTTTTAAATGTCACAGACAGCAACACTAGCTAAGTAATTTAGTGGTTCTTGACCTTTAAAACACTGTAAAAGTGCAAGCATGATTCCAGTACGATGCCTACGAGTCGCCTGTTGTACCGAAATGGATATTTTGTTAGCTACACCACAGTAACTTTGTCATCTATTTTCATTTGCACTATATGCATCACTAGGTTACACAGTTGTATAAACACTACTGATGAGCTCACTTACATACATTCACAAATGTGGGTAGGCATTTGTACTTTTACCCAGCACCATCAAGAGTCCAAGTAGCATACATATTTGCAAAATTAGTGCTTGATACTTTCCAAAAAACATTGCACCAAATGAACTGTTTTACGACGCTGGTCTTTGTCATCGATGTAAGCATTTATTTATTTTGTTTATGTGGCTGTTCACACTTGCTCAACATGAAAAAATATACTAACTAGTTAATTAACTTTAGGCTGCTGGCTGTCAAAGTGACAGAAAGCAGAATGTAAACTACATAATTGTGATTAAAAGTTGCAATGTGTCGCATTACGGTAAACCCACCAGTGATCTAAATAATTCACTCAAGACTCTATAAACGCTGAAAATATTCCGCTTTGCGGCACTTTACAGTTCATTGGGGGCTGCCATCTTGTTTTTTGGCATTCAACCAAAGATAATTTGTCATAGAGATTCTTCATTTGCTCCCAGAACAATCCCACTCAATTCCAGATCACAATCCGGAAAGTCATCTTAGTAACATTATTATCTTTGTTTGGACCAAATGCTGTGGTTGCATCCATGTTTTAGCCAGTCTATGGTTGTAGCACATGGTATCAGTAATTTACAGCCTTAAAAAAGTAATTTACAAACATTGTGGCATCGTGGGTGTCCATTACAATGTCTGCTAGAATCTGAATACATCATTTATGTGTTTGAAAACATGCTAATAATATCGCAAATAAAGATGTTTTCTTCACACAAACTGCATTAGCTGACATTGATTGACAGTGCAGGTAGCTAGCTAGCTAGGCATGCAGGTGATCCCCTGATGTGGGGCAGTTTGGCAGTTTCTCCTCTAATGGGTAAGTAGGTTACAATTGTTATTATTCGGGCAACTGTGTGGACATTCCCTCAAGCTGAGCCCAGCTGCCACAACCAAGCATTACCTGCATATTTGATGTTAGTATTTCACATAGCAGTAGACGTATTTTAGCCCACTATTCTTTGCAGAACAACTTTAATTCCATCGGAATAGTGGCAAATTTTCCCTGGAGGGCCTGGCCTGCCTAATTTCATCTGAGGGAACAGCAACAACTAATCCTGGAAGTCACACATGATCCCAGTAGAACATCCAAAGACCTGCAGGCCTCTCTAGCCTCAGTGATATCAGTGTACACCTGTAGTGCTACTCAAACCCAGCTCTAGACCCTGTAGTGCTACTCAAACCCAGGACTGTACATGCTTTGCTGCCTCAGGACCTGGACAACTTGTTGAAGGATCCATGAATTCTGCTCTGTACCAGAATTAATAAGGAGAATCTGTCCATGAGCAGAAGCAGAAGAATAATTGCGTTATGTAAGAAGACAATAATACAAAATACAAAAGCCAACATCTAATTCACTGAAATGAATCAAAATGAGAATTTTGGGGTGGTCTATTCGACCAAATTGAGATGCTGTAGGAGAACCTGAAAAGAAAAGTTCATGCTCAAAAACCTACCGATTTGTCTTTAGACTGGGTTAAAATTCCTCCACAGCAACATAAAAGTCTGATATTAATTATAGGAAGTGTTTGTTCACAATTATTGCTGCAAAAGGTGGTGAAACCAGTTATTAAATTTAAGGGGGCAATTACTTTTTCACAGGGGTGACATGGAGTTTTTTTTAAATCAATCAAACAAGAATGTTTTTTTTTTCTGTTTACTCTGGTTCCCTTTTGTCTAATTTGTCTGACAACATTCAATGTGAAAAATATGCAATAATAGATGAAGAGGAATAATCATGGCACTGTATGTTTGCAACATGCCAAATACATGTTAGGGGACGGATTTGTATTATCCTACATGGAGTCTGTTGTGTTAAACTGAGCTAACCAAACATTTAAAGATGCCAATTGGCCTGTGATGCCAAGATAAACAAATACATTGCTTCCATTGCTGTGTAGGCCAATGCATTGGCCTACACAGCAAACTTGGCTTTTTATGCTGAACACTTTAAGGTATTATATACTGTACAATGTATATTGTGTTTTTGTGGTCCATTTTAATTAAGATGGAATTTTACTCATAAGTGTGAAATGTTTGACTCATCTCAATCACTGAAATGTATGCCACCCACCTAGGTGATGCAGTTGCCATTTTGCATCTGAATGCTGCTCACATATCAGCTGAAGTGGAGTAGGAGGGATTTATTTCACCAGGATAGACTGAGGGATGGTTAGATGGCTAGATTGGAGATCCTGTAGTTTGAGGTTTGAGATTCAAAGAGTGTTAAAATGATAATTGAATATCACACTATTAACATAATTATATAAAATGAAGGCTAAAACAGCATGTGGTTGGATAAAACCGAATATGTACTGTATGTTCTCGGCTATTTTGGCCCACAAAATTATAAAGTCAGTAACATTCGGGTGAAATGTAAAATCTAGATTAATCTATTTAAATATATGTATAGTTAACACTTGATAAAAATGTTTTTTTTATTTTTTTATTTTTTTTTATTTTGTGTTAAAAAATCAGTCATTGCGGTTACTGGTTGTATGTTTAATTTTGGCGTATATTTTACCGTTTTAAGTTATCTTTTAGATATGGGTAGCCCATGTGTATGTCTCCAGTAGCCCCGTATTTCATTGAAAATATTAACTTATGCCATATCCAAATTACTCATTCTCCTCTTAAAGACATTTTTGAGTACCCAATTGGCATGTATACCGCATGGAGTGCTTTTTGAATCATGCATTAGAAAATTGGATTCAAACGACAGAAAGCCACCTCTAATTATATCCCCCACAATACATTTATTTTTAAATAGGACACACACACACACACACACAAACACTACATAGCATTGAATGTTTCAGGTGCATGGACTTTAGTATAGGACATTAATAGCATTTTTTAAATTTGTATTCTTTTTATTCCTCCTAGGTCTCACTTTATACAGTTTGTAGCCTTTAGTAAATACACAGGTAAACGGGCGAAGGCAATATTTACTTTGGTAAGAGTACGAAGGATCGGATTGTTTATTTTCATAAAGCTACATTCATGCAGGTACTGTACTGTGAAGATGGAATAGGGATACCTGTAGGCTATTTGTATAACAACAGCACGAATAAAATGAGTGCAGCAGTAGTCTAGTCTCTATGCAGTCTTTAAAGCAGGCTTTACCTGACATCCACGACTATTTATTCAATAGATAGCCTATATGTTCTGTAAACGCTGGGAGGGTAATTAATATGCAAGTAATGTCATTCGTAGAATGATATCTGCATAACCTAGATACAACAACTGCTAATGGATACCTGGATTAAATATCGTTCGATTTGGGGGTTTTCCCCCACTGCATTAGCCCAGTTAGCAACAAAGCCCTTTATAAATAAAAGGGATAACGAATGACAAATCACGTAGTCTGTTATTGAAAGAATGCAACAGATGTAGCAGCATAGCCTAATTAAATTAAGTTGTTATGCCTTTCCTTTTCTGAGTGACTTACGCATTCAATACGCAGCCAGACGCCACGATGGTGATACAGTAGGTTATCAGAGCTGTGGCGTGCTGCCTGAATGTCTTTTATTAAGTCACAACAAATATAATGAACCATCTGCACAGAACGTCTATGAGGCTAAATGGGTCTGGCAACGTGTAAACAATTAAGATTATACAGTGGGTTTGACAACATCACATTTTAGGTATATTTAGGTAACGCACCATTTTAAGAATGCGTGCTATTCGTATTCTGAAATCATACATGCATGCACAGTTCATGCAGACAGTAGATTTGTCATCATAACCAAGTCCGATTTTGACTTAGGTTCGACTGTTGGGTGCATAGTGTAGTTACTTATCTAACCACCATTGAACTGCAGTTCGCTGCTTCGAAAAGTATCGGCTACACTAAAAAAGCACGCTTCCAATCTGTAATCAGAACTGTTTCTAATAATAATAATAATAATAATAATAATAATAATAATAATAATAATAATAATAATAATAATAACGATAAATGTATATAGCCACGAAAAAGGATCACAAAATGCATTTGCGACGTCTTGTTAGGTAGCCTATGAATTGGGCCTATTGCAACTGCTTACAGAAAAAAAACGCAAATATTTACATAGCCTACACAAAGAAAACGCAAAGATCTTGAAGTCGAATAGAGAGGGACTCGAAAACAAAAACCATTCCGTGCAAAGAAGTCCATTCAGACAAAGTATCTGAATAGATCAACGTCTTTTAATGCGAACGGATGTTTTAACGCTTTCCCTGTGTGTGGATTGATATTTCATGCTCCAGCATTGCCTCAGCAGATGGATTTTAGCCATTGCAGCTCAGCAGAGGGTGTCCGATCTTTCAGTAAGCATAACGCTGGAACTAGCAGAGCCTTTTGGTAACCCTCTTTACTATTCAAAAACACAAGACGCGAACTGGGGAACAAGGGAAGAAACTGAAAGATGCAAGGATTGCGGATTTTTTTTCCAAGGCATCGTGAACTAGAGCAAATCTTCGGATTGGGGCGTGATTTCAGCACCGGGGGATAGAGAACAGCACCCATTGAAAATACCGCACTGCAAGAAAATCACGGATTTGTAAAATATGCAAGGTCAGTTATCATCACACTGAAACAAAATGCGCCCGGTAATGTTGCGTCTTGTCTCTTTTTATTCTCATCTAAGGCGTAATGATATTACTTTCAAAAGGAATCGATCGGCGAGACGTCTTTTGTGATCATTGTAAACTAACAGTAGGCTACATGTCTGTATGTGGCTAGATTATTAAGCATGGATGCAGTCACTGACGCTCCCGTTGTTTTTTTGACGTGGAGATGTATTCCGTTTTAAAAAATCCCTGACAAATTCCTGCATTCCGTAGCCTAATTGCATTCATGTCTTGATATCGGGGATGAATTGTTCGTATTAAAAATGCTGTTTTGGATTTTGATGCTGAAGGCAGCTCTTTGTGTTGCTATTGGAAATGTTACAAGGGACATCTGTAAAGAGCAGATCTGTTCCTGCAATGAAATAGAAGGCGATTTGCACGTTGACTGCGAAAAAAGGAGCTTTTCTAATCTGCACCATTTGACTGGCCCGAGTTCTCAATTTTATCACCTACTACTGCACGGAAATTCTTTGTCCAGACTGTTCCCCAATGAGTTTGCAAACTTTTACAATGCTGTTAGTTTACATTTGGAAAACAACGGTTTGCATGACATCGTTCCAGGAGCTTTTCTGGGATTGCAGCTTGTTAAACGATTGCATATAAATAACAACAAGCTCCGGTCTTTCAAGAAGAGTACATTTATTGGATTGGACGACCTGGAATATCTACAGGCCGATTTTAATCTACTGAGAGATATTGACCCAGCTGTGTTCAGAGATTTAAATAAACTTGAAGTTTTAATTTTAAATGATAATCTCATCAGCGCACTTCCGAATAATGTGTTTCAACATGTTCCAATAACCCACCTCGACCTCCGTGGGAACAGAATTAAAACGTTGCCGTATGAAGGAATTCTGGAACAAATACCAGGGATTGCTGAGGTTTTACTGGAAGATAACCCCTGGGACTGCAACTGCGATCTCGTTTCCCTAAAGGAATGGCTTGAGAATATCCCGCATAATGCTTTGATCGGGAGGGTCATTTGCGAGGCCCCGACGCGACTGCAGGGGAACGATTTGAACGAGACAACAGAAATCGACCTGTGTCCTTCTGAGAACGGGATGGATTCCAGTTTGGTTGCGCCACCCACCAGGGACCAGACCCCCGGAACGTTCCCAACGTCTTCTAAAAGAAATGGTGAAAAAGAATCTCCAACTCCTGGATCTGGACACAAAGGACGCTCAAAATCACGGGAAAACTGGCAGCTGAAAACCAAACCGACGGCTACAGCATCTGTAAACGAGAAGAGCGAAAAGCTGTACAACGCCTCTTGTCCACGCTCATGCAGCTGCAAACTACTTGAGCCTAGGCAATGGTTGAGGATTAATTGCGATAGCAAAAAAATTGAGACCCTGGCTGATCTGAAACCTAAACCCCTTAATGTGCACGAGCTAAATCTAAGAGACAACAGCATTACGGCTGTCGGAAAGAACCAGTTATATGGGCTTCAAAAACTTAATCTTCTTGACTTGGGGGCGAACAATATAAAATTGGTTGAAAATAACACTTTTCAAAATCTCACCGAATTGAGATGGCTATATATGGATAAGAACTACCTGGATACTCTTTATATGGAAATGTTTGTTGGATTGCAAACCTTGGAATATCTCAGTTTGGAATATAATGACATACATCTTATAGTGGCTGGCACATTCAACCCAATGCCCAATCTAAGGGTTCTGTTCCTCAACAACAATTTGCTGAAATCTCTGCCTATGAATGTTTTCCTTGGAGTTTCCATGTCACAAATTAGCCTGCATAACAACTATTTCACATTCCTCCCTGTGGCCAATATATTAGATCAGCTTGTGTCCATTATAAAAATTGATTTGCATGGTAATCCATGGGATTGCTCATGCAACATTGTACCCTTAAAACAATGGGCAGAGAAGCTAGGATCAGAGGTTATCGTAAGTGATCTACAATGTGAATCTCCAGAGGAATTCTGGAAAAGAGATTTCCGATCAATTGGAAATGATGTTCTTTGTCCTCTACTCTATGGAAAAATTGTACCCACATCTTTATCTAAAAACACCTCTGCAGATGCAGGGACACATTCCAACTCATATCTAGAGCCGAGCAGAGTATCCATCTCTGTTTTGGTCCCTGGGCTGCTGTTGGTTTTTGTAACATCTGCATTCACAGTTGTTGGAATGCTTGTCTTTATTCTGCGTAACCGTAAGAGATCTAAGCGAAGAGATGGTAACTCTTCAGCATCTGAAATAAATTCTTTACAGACAGTTTGCGACTCAACATACTGGCACAGTGGGCCTTACCACGCAGATGGATCCCACAGGGGTTATGATTGTGGCACCCACTCACTCTCCGACCAGTAGTACAGAGAACTGTAATGAAAGGAACCACGAATACAAACAGAAAATAATAAATAAACAGCTTTGTGTACTGCTCCAGTGAGCACTGAAGACAAGATACAAATGACAAAAGCTCTGTATTTGTTGTCTCGGATATTGCCCACTTTGTCTCTGTTGACTGCTAGTGAGTCATCGTTGCAGAACCAACTGTAATATATGTATAGATATCATATTCGGGTACTTGCTACAATCACACTGAACTTTGGTGAATAAGGATTAGGTCAAAAACTCTGCACGAGGGCATGAATGTAATGTACATATATTATACCTGCATGATCCGCATGGTCTCAACAAACTGATGAGACCCATATCATTTTTACCAAGAGTCATAATCAACTTATATTTCATGTTATAAATATATACAATTCTATATGAATATATTAAAAGTGCGATTTCTCTATTTTTTGTGAACATGCAGTAAAAAATTTTGTATTTGTTGTTTCAGACTGCTACAAAATAGAAGCTGGAAAAAAGACAAAAAATACAGAAAGGGACATGTATATGCATGTATTTGTTTATAAGTTGATTGTTAATGGGTATCAGGATTATTTATATTTCATACAGATGGCAGATCTGCTGAGACATCTGAATGTAAAATGTGTTATCCTTATAATGTGCCAATTGTAAACATTCAGAGATTCAGAAGCAGATAGGCATGACCAATTAATGTCACTCTTGTGCTTACGCTGCAACAGTAATGCTGTAACATGGTTTGTGTTATTGTGTTAATATGCTTATTTGAGAAAGATAGGAACATATGAGGGTTTTATAATGGCTTATTTTTTCAAATTAAAATGTTTTAAATGAAAGCTGTTTCAGTATGTACATAGACAGTTTGATCAGAGTTCAGATGGGCCACAATGCATTTTTTAATGGCACTGCTCCACAAAAGCATTAATTCTAATAATTGTGGAGTATTGAAAAAAGGTATTTATTACATTAAAATAAAGACAAAGACAAGGAATAATGCGATCTGCAAATCCATTCAGTTACATGGAACATTCTTGGGAACTAAAAGTAATGCAATTCAGCTTTATATGACTTTTTATGTCCTATATCCATAATGGGAAAACTGAAACATATTATTAATGCAAGCTTTTGTATGTCCAATCTTCACAATAAAGACTGGGAATCTCAGTTTTGATGAGAAGCATGCTGTACATTGATCTACATTCTAATAGAATTGCATACTTAAAATCAAGAATAAAACATCCATTTACTTGCAAATTGAATTTTAATCTGTTTTTATCCAAAAATCAACAAATTCATGTTAAAATGTTGATGGGCTTGCCAATGCTTGTCATCATTAGGCTGTGTACGGTTAATTTTAAAATAACTGTATACAGCAGCCAATGTGCTGAATAAATGTATAATTACATTATTATCCACACCTCTAAATCTATTATTGCGGTGGGGTTTACATTTGAATTTTCATTTAATAAAGGACAAAAATCATATAATAATATAGACCGTTCACACTTTCGCATCCCCAAATGCACCTGTCTGCTTTGTTATACTTAAAGTAGGAGGATATTTATGTGTAGAATTTGTAGACAAGACAGACCCAAGACATAAATTAACCATAACTGCAAACAGAAAGGTTATTTAAAAGTTACTTCTGACAGAAGCTTTTATTTTTGAGTATTTTCACTGAGTTCACTCAGAAATAGAAAGAAAAATGTCACACATCACAAAAGGATGATTCTTTGAAATATGGTCTTCATTTGTGGAATCAGTTGTGGAATCATTAAAAAATAATATCATACCATTTGTTAGATTTTTCCAAAGCAAGTAGTTTTAGTTTAACAACTCACCAGCCGTCCTTTTCAGGGAAGGGATGTTTTTCTCCAGTGAGACATGAACATAATTTACTTGAGATTTATTTGTAAGGTTGTAAGGTCAATTTGGATTGCTAGTGTTGCAGGCCTGACAGATTGAATGCCAAGCTTTATTGCAGCAAAAAATTCCTCTGTTGAGCAAATGTGATATGTCCATGTCTGACGTTTCACAGTAGACTCACCTGTCTAAATTCACAAAAGGCATTAAGCAAGCAAGAATACATTATGTATTCATGCAATTACTTTGTGTAAACCATTGAACATCTGCAGTGATGAAAAAACATTGGAAATTTGCTTTAAAATGTGCATACTTTAAATACTATTAAATTGCATTGCTGTCAGATTCTTGCCCCTAAAATGGTAAAAACAATGTTACAAGTTGGAGGACATTGATTGTACTGTTCATATAACACACCGGAACTTAATTACCTTGATGGACAAATTTGAATGCTTCTTTTCAATTTGCTACATTAAACTGCAGCTTTATTTATCACTGAGACAGGACACTACTGCTTATGATGATTGACTAACCATGTGCTTTCACTGATATAAGGTTCAAGAAACTCCATAGGTTTTTGATTACTTGGACAATGATTCAACATTTAAATCACTGGATAGTTTTGTGCTTTGTTTTAGACAGGCATTGAGTATCTGAACCATTGAGCCCCGAGAACCTTTAAACATGAACAATGTTAATTTTGCATTACCTTTGGAATATGTTTTAATTGGGTACTTATGCTGTGTGAGGACTATTATGTGAATTACGCTTATTATGCGGCGTTTTCAATTTACAATGAAATGTGTGATTACCTGCCAGTAATATGCATGGACAATTGAGGATTCAAATTCAAAACATACTCCTTAAATCAATTTTGACACAGTTGGCTTACCTATATTAACCTATGAGTCACCTGTTGAAAAACAATCTATATTTAAAGTGACCTTTTGTAATATACATATATATAAATATATAAATAGTAACATTGCATATTGATGTTTTTTGTGTTCGGTACAGGACATACAAATTCATGAGACTGTTTTGATTCAACACTTAAATGAGATAATAAGTACAGCCTGTAGAATACAGAGATTATTATATTTGATGACAGACTAGTTGAAAAAGATTACATATTCATATTTACCCTTAATTCTGTATAATACATTTAAATCAGTTAACCAGAAACGTGGACAATATGCTTTGCAATAAGATGAAATGAAGAAGAAATTATGACCGCATCATACTATAGCACATTCATTTGGATGCATTTAATGAACAAATAATGGAAACGCCTGTAAAAATGTTAGGCACAGTATATGCAAGGGACAGCAGGTACTATGTGCAAAGCAACGGCTATCCTGCAGGTGTGGCTCATTCATGAATTACCACCCAAAAAAATTATAAAATATAAATACAGCAATGCAGGACAGTCCTGGTTGCCAATAATTATGGCTAACAAGGCTGCAAAAGCAGAGCTCAGCGACTTTGAAAGTGGGGTGATTATTGGGTTATGTTTGGCAGTAGCTTTAGCGACCAAGACAGCTCAATTTGCTAATGTCTGATTAGTAACAGTGTCTAAGGGGATGTCAGTGTAGAACTTGGAGTAAAAGGCATCATCAGCAAAGGGCAACAGTGGGCGTAATCAAATACATCAGGATCATGATGTCTGTGCAAGAATTTGATGTGGAATGCAAAAGAGGCAAGCAACCACAGCTCAGTTGATGGAGATGCAGAAGAAGATTACTGAATAACCAGGGAAAGCATTGAAACCCCCGCCAATTATTTATGGTTTGAGCTAAATACACCTGGGTCAAAACAGGCCATTACACAATAGTCCATTTTGTGCAAGTTTCAATTTTAATCTTTTTTTTTATACATAGTTATTTTTTCGAAGCCTGTCCATTTAGGTCATGTCAGAGCAAGGCATCTATATCGAAAGGCAAGTACAGGCCCTGAATCCATTTGACAGATGGTGAATCAGACTGGAACAAACAAGGCAATTATTGGATAGAGAGTTTTTTTGGTCAGATGGTGGATGGACAAAGTAGTCCCATAACGCTGTTGTACCTTGTGGTTTGCATATTCCTGGCACATGTAATTAGATCAGTTTTGCTGTCCTGATGGATTAATATAATTACAGGCACAAACCAGTATTTATAGTATTTACTTATGTTGTTCATGATAAAATGCATTGAATCTTCTGAAGTCTTCTTTGACAGAATGCTGATTTTTTTTTGTTTATTGGCATTGATACATTCTGGCCTTTTTATCTAAAATATTAATAGGGAAACAGGTGGACATCTTCTACATTTTCAGAAAATGCCAAAATCATTAAGACATGTTGGTCACAGGAGATTAACTATACTAAAATATAGACTCAGTGAATTAGGTATTTTTGTATTTTAGGTACTTTATTAGGTATTTCTTAGACTTATCTTTTAGACTTATTGGTCTTCTGTTGCTGTAGCCTATCCACTTAAGAGGTTTGTTGCATTGTGTGTTCAGATGTGTGGTTATTATAACCACATATTACAACAGTGGTATGCAGAAGAGAATCTCTAAATACCTGAACATCTGTCACCTTCCTGTCAGCTTTGACCAGTCTGGCCATTCTCCACTGACATCCCTCATTAACAAGGCGTTTCCGTCTACCACTCACTGGATGTTTTTTGTTTATTGCACCATTCAGAGTAAACTCCAGAGACTGTTGTGCATGAAGATCCCAGGAGAACAGCTAGCTACAGAAATACTCAAAGCAGCCCGTCTGGCACCAACAATCATGCCGCAGTCTAAATCACTGAGATCACATTTTCCCCCATTCGGATGGTTAACTGAAGCTCTTGACCCGATCTAATGAATAAGTAGGTGTACAGGTGTTCCTAATAAAGTGTTCAGAGTGTATACTAATATACTAATTTATAGTATGCATAATAGGCCTCAAGCCAATGTAAGAACACACTTAAAACACATTGCAAAAGTAATGCAAAGTTGACCTCTCACAGTTAAAAAAATTCTCAGGGCTCAATGGTCGAGATATTTAGCGTCCGTCTAAAACAAATGGGGAATGGTTAAAAAGATGATTAATTACGATCTTTTTCTTGTACTATATAGCTATGAATGTGTTTTTAATAAAGACTTTATGTGCAGTCTGTACAGTCTACAGTATAGCTGCCGTCAGCGTTGTCGACTAACTATTGAGAGCAATCTTGTGTTTTTATTATTGAATTTATCTTTTTGTTGCTGTTCTTATTACTTTATTTATTATTGTTTTACCATTTTACCTTATTTCGTTTTCATTGATCGCCTTGGCTTTACAATACAAACATTTAATCCAAAATGGTGGACAGATTATGAGTTTAGTCCTACTGCTAACAAGCTAGTGGGGGGTGATTCACCTGCATGGAGCCCAGTCTTTGGGCCTGTGCCAGTAAGTTTCGCTCTCTGATCCCTGCCTGTGAGGCCCGCCAAGGTAGCCTCTGCTGGTCATCTCCACCTAAGACAAGGGATTGCTGAGCTTGAAGGCAGAATCTCCACTATCCATCAAATAAAAGAGTACAAGCAACTCCATTTCCTTCTGTTAATAATGGCACCTCGAGCGTCTGAGACTGACATGACCTTCACATGCCATGGCACAAGTTCTGGCTGTGCCCAGGAGGATTGTTGGCTGAGGCTGGGAGCAAAACCCAAGACCACTGCCTGCTCAACACCATCTGTGCAAGGTAAAAAGCAACAAAGGTCCTTTCCCTGTGCCCTCACACTGGAGCATCAGCGGGTTTAAAAATGCTTCCAGCTTCTGGATGGACTGGGGAACCCTTCATCTCCTGTCCTGGCTCTCCTGCTGGCACCTAAGGTTAATGCCCAGCCTCTGAAGATTCCTTGCCATTTCCCATCTCATCCTCCTGTCAGGCTGGTGTCAAGTGGAACCGCTACCCTCCCCCTTCTGCCAGATTCCCCGACAACACTGATTACTGGCGACTGAATTATTAGATACGTGAGACTAAAAAGGGCCCTTTCTTTTTGCTTCCCTGGGGCCAGAGTACAAGTCATTGCGATTAAAATTCCAGACTTAATAAAATCCCATCCAGTTTTAGCCGACTAATGAGCTTTAAAACCTGGCTCTTGTCTTCCTGTGATGCCCAAAGCATGAGCTTCATTGATAGTTTTTATCTTTTTTGGGACCAGGGTCATCTTTTTGGTACTGATAGTCTCCACCCCAATATGGTCGGTACACTAATTTAGTTTATGGCATGCATCCTTCAAAGCTCGTATCCAATAGTAAACAAATATTGCCTTTGGCACACAATCGTGCTTAACGGTCCATCACATTTTGACGTCCCCTGGGTCCTAGATTTTATCCATCCATTGATATAGGTACTGGGTGGGGTCTGTCCAGTAACACTGCCATAAACAAAATATCCATTTTAGTTTTGCCACGTAGCTTCCATGGCTTCTTTCACTCCAGATAAAACCAGTGCTAGATAAAGTAATCCACTTCCAACCCCGACTGTGAAGAAATGTTCACACATTTCCACGGCCACAACTTCAAAGATCCGCCCTCCCGCTGCCAATCTGAATAATTTAATCAAGATTCCTTGCTGTCAGTCTGCGGAGCATTTCTTTCTTTTTTAAACAGAGACCTGGCTCAGACCTGGGGAAAGCTCTCCTTTTGTTGAGATTGTCCACCGAATTATAGAATTTTATATTCCCCTAGATGTACAGGCCATTGGTGGTTTTCAGAAACTGCCTTAGCTTTGAAGTTCTTATGTGCGCAATCATCGGTAATACCCTGTCTGTCTCATTGTTATTTATCACCCCCATAAACTCAAAAACAGAGCTCTCTGATTTCCTTATATGCCATATATTTTACATGCCATTTTTAGAATTGACTATTATGGTTGGTGATTTTAATATTCACATAGATCAGGACCGCAGGGTATATGGGTTCAGTCAGTTGTCAATTAAGGCCACAAGGCATGTGGATTATTTCGCCAATCATTGATTTACATGAACCACTGGTGCTGAGAACACCCCAAAAACCAGGAGAATCTGCAGCCCTCCAGCGACATAGATGAGCTGGCAAATTTACCCACTTCTGACAGCCTCCTTTTTCTTACATTTAATTTGTTCCTTTATTTACTATTACACTATACGATTACATTATATACCAGTAACCAACAATTTAGCACTCTAAGGTTACAGGAAACCTACGTTAGCACATAACCATATTAACTGGTTATTTTTGTTGAAGTAATGTTGTAACAGTCTTGAGAATA
Organism: Conger conger; assembly: GCF_963514075.1. Lineage (NCBI taxonomy): Eukaryota > Metazoa > Chordata > Actinopteri > Anguilliformes > Congridae > Conger > Conger conger. The sequence continues at coordinate 30,166,791 of NC_083762.1, forward strand.
AAGGAACTTTACACGAATGTTAGCTACAGTCCCCTCCAAAAGTATTGGAACAGGTCAATTCTTTTGTTTTTGATCAACACTGAAGACAATAGTTTGTAGTCAAAAGATGTACATAACATGACAAATTTCAGCTTTTATTTCCTGGCATTTTTATTTAGATTTGTTAAACAACTTAGAACATATCACCATTTGGATCAGACCACCCAATATTTGGTAAGCAAAAGGTGAACGGGCATTCTTTATCCTTGTACCCACCTGGTTGAACAACCTCCCAGAAACTACTAGATCTGTGGATTCTGTTTTGCATTTTAAAAAGCTTCAGAAACTCACCTATTTAAATTAGCTCTCTCATAATTACTGTTTTTATATTTAAAAAATATGTCCAGCAGTCAGTAATTTAATTTATGTCCACGTTTCTGGTTAACTGACATATTAATTTATTTTATATATATATATATATAAATGTGACTGTAAAGGGGCTGTAAATAGTTTAAATAACCATAGATTAACACAGGGCTGCAACCTCTACACATTCACCAATATCTATTCAATGAAATGTCAATAGCACACATTTCAAGTCAGACATAAACAGATAAGGTTGGTAGAGAGATTAAGAGCTGGAAAAACAAATGCAAACTCCACACAGAAATGTCCCGGCCAGGATTCAAACCCACAATATTTTTGTCATGAGGCAGCAGTGTTGCAACACTGTGGCGCCACATAGTTCTAGCTCATGAAACTATGATTCTCATGAAACTATGGGAGGATATCAGCAATGAGACTAAAACATTTATTGGCCATTAGGTCCGGTCCTTCTTGATGTCATAAATGATCTGGACCCAACAGCTCATAGTCATAATAAAAATAATAATAATAATAATAATAATAATAATAATAATAATAATAATAATAAATTGGACTCCACCCATGTAATTCCTACATAGAGACAACTGTTTAGACTGTTATGAGTTGATATTACAGTTTCTACCACTGCTGATGCTTAATGCATACCATAATGACACTATACAATGTAGTTTTAAACCAGTCACTGCTTTACCTTTACAGTCACTTTAAGAATGCACTCACATACTCAGATGTACTTGAATGTCACTGTTTCTGCAGTCCCGTTGTGTATAATGTGTTAAGGGGAGATGTCTTGGTGCCCTACATCATTTCAGTTGTCTCCACTTCTCTTGTAGGGAGATCTTTTTGACTGCTTTCCAGAAAGGACTGGCATCAACTATTCCTGTCTCTCATAGCTATGTGTGTCTCATGGAAAAAACATTCACATATTATCCTTTTGAATAAGACAGTATCTGAATTGTGAGGGGATGGATTATGGGTAAAGCTGACGATACCCGGTGAGAATATTTGTGTTTTCTGGAATGACAAAGACAAGACAGCCTTGAGTCAGCTGTCAGTGTTTTGTAGAGGATACAGAGTACAATGTCGCAGTGACTCTCGTTTATGTTGTGATTAATTTCTTGCTGACAGTATGGGATGAGTGCGGACTACAGAACATACTAGGCGGTCATGCAATATTCTTTAAACTGATTTGTTCTTCTATATATAGAATATATTGGTTGGTGTTATGTATTCCATTATGCCTATGCATGCTTGGCCTCATGGTGTGTAAGACCTCTGTTGCTATGCTGTCCGTGTGCTTGGTGCGGGCTAACCTGCTGAGCTGTTCCTGCGGCTCAATTTATGTGCTCAATGCTCAGCCACAGCAACACAACATTGGGAAGCTGACGATCGACTCACACCTGGCCCTCAGCCAGCTCAATCCTTCATCACAGTGATTTCCCAGAGGAAAATTCTCTCTTGCATGTGCAAGGACTCACCGGCTCATATGAGATTAATATGTATGTGTATTGAAAAAGCTCAGAACAACCTTCAGGAAAGGTAAGCAAGCATCCCTCACCAGGGTTAAACAGATCGCCAAATACCGATACCATAACATGTTTTAACATTGGCTACTCCCGTCTGTTTTTTCGCTATTCTCTAATATTCCAACATCCAAGACCCCCTACCCCACCCTCTATTGAAGATGCATGCGGTTATTCTTCCTTTCCCCCATCCTTCCTTCATTTCCATTGCTCTTTGCTAGCAGACCAATTAAAACACAAGTACCCATAAATCCGCATGCATGTTTATCCACCATGGAACTGCATTTGATCAGTGTTAAGTGCACTCAGTCATCACTTTCTACAGACATTTAGGCATACGTTGCATGGAGGTCTTGATATGCAAAGCATCAGATGACAAATATCAAAGCAGGACAAGTTGGTTTGCACAATGGTTTTGCACAATGTAATGTACCGTAACCTTTGTCAATAGCTCTCCCTGTGCAGATAAGCCAAAGAGGTTAAATAAATAAATATGTTCAATTGTAAAACCCCTTCTTTTATGGTACATGCCAAGATGACTAGTTTGAGCAGTGCAAGGCACAACTGTATGGTTAGTGAAGCATCCCATAGCATTGGACCCTCCTTCTAATCACGTCACTGCCTAGAGATCTGGACATGGCTTATAGCATGTCATTTTGCTCTGTTTGCTATTTGCTAACTAAATATTCACAATCAACTGAGATACTGTATTTGCACAATAATAATAATACAAATAATAATAATAATCAGTTCAGGAATCATGGGCTAAAATGTAAATGGCTGCATTACAGCACTGACAGGTATCAATATAGATTAGATAAGTAGTGGTGGAACCCAAGTGCAATATACTCCCATATACTCCCTATACTCCAGCCTTCAAAGTTTATTCCAGAAATTCATAATGAACTTGCCAGATTTCTTTTTAAACATAATCCACAAACTATGCCATCTTACACCGTCTGTTTCAACATAACTCGGCAAAGCAAAAGAAGTACACTTCAAGAAAGAAAAAAAGGTGGGCATGTGCTTACTGCCTCCAGCTCTGAGGCACATGACTGTCTGAGAATATGACAAAGACCACAGAACTGTATAAAGACGGAGTGTGTTAATCTAGTGTAGTGGCAGCTGTCTCTAAACATGACAGATATCTAAATATCTGATAACATTAAATGTAGCACAGCTAATGGATCAATTTTTTACATTTAGACTGTTAGCTGCTGTTCCCTGACACCACCTAGCCCAGAGGCTGGAAATAGGTAATGCAGAGATATGTGTAAGGTAAACATACATTTATTTGCGATTGCCTAAAAACTGCCAATAATAAAATATATTATTCTAAAGTACCCCCTCTGATCCCTGAAACATGGTGGAGGCAGTGTGATGGATTGGGCATGTATGACTGCCACTGGAACTGGTTCCTTTATTGATGATGTAACTGCTGACGGCAGCAGCAGGGTGAATTCTGAAGTGTACAGAACAATCCTTTCTGCTCAGATCCAACCAAATGCTTCAAATTAATTAAACAACACTTCACCTTGCAGCAGGACAATGAGCCCAAACATACTGCTTTCAGGGCCAAAAAGTGACATGTTTTTCACTGGGCAAGTGAATCACCCATTCTGAATACAACAATATGTTTTCACTTGCTGAACACAACCCTGGCAGCACAGCTACATAGGGCCGATGTGGCGCCCCATCTGTGAGGTAGTCGTGATGTAGCGTGGATGTAGTTTTCCCATTACTAAGATGTAGTGGCAACGTCGCTTACCGCAGAATCAGATTTGTCAATCAAAATATTTCTGATTGAGAACAAAGAAATAAATATTGCAAATACATTTATTAATTTCTAAATTGGAACAAAGGGAAAATATTGATATAATATTGAATAAATATTTTTTTCTATGCCTGTTCAAATTGTTACTTTGGTTTGATACCTTTGGCATGAATCTTATACTAAGAATGTTGCTTTTCTCAGTGTACTGTCTGGGAAGACTGAAGGCAAAACTCTCCAGAAACTAAAAAAGAACTGAAGATGGCTTAAGTACTGGCCTGGAACAGCATCGCCAGAGAAGATCCCATTGTCTGGTGATGTCTATGCGTCGCAGACCACAGGCAATCACCTAATGCAAATCCATCATACTAAATATGATGGCTTTATTTCAGATTATGTCAATTTGTCCAATTACTTTTACTCTGCTAAAATGAGGGAATATGTACTTTATAAAAACGGCTGCGGATCACCTAATGTGGATGTAAATACCTTCCAATTTAAGCTGACACATCTTTTTTAACTTCACATTCAGTGTTTTATTACAAATCCAATGTACTGGAGTAATGTACTGGAGCCAAAACAGCAAAAAATTGTGCCACTGTCACAATACTTTTGCATTTATGGTGGTTTGAGTATCTCAGAAACTGCTGATCTCCTGGGATTTTCACACACAAAAGTGTCTAGGGCTTGCAGAGAATGGTGCGAAAAACTAAAAACATCCAGTGAGCATCAGTTCTGCAGACAAAAACTTATTGTTAATGAGAGAGGTCAGAGGAAGGGCCAGACTGGCCGATGCTGACAGGAAGGTGACAGTAACACAAATAACTATGCATTGCAACAGTGGTATGCAGAAGAGTATCTCTGAACACTCAGTTCTAGAATGCATTTACAGGCTAAACTATGAAACTATGAAACATATTCATACATTTGCATGTATGAATATGCAAAAACATTTGCAAGAATTTTTTTTTAAAACAATTCCGTTGATCAAATAGGCCCTAGTCCTTATCTTTGTTGTACAGGTAGCAGTTGAAATTGTACTTCTCTCTAGGGTCTTTCAACGCACTTATCCCTGGTTATGGGTATGCACTTTGCACTTTGTTGTACGTCGCTCTAGATAAGAGCGTCAAATGCTATCAATGTAATGTAATGAATGGCGTGCTCTCCTACCAAGCACTGTATCTAGTATTTTGTCAGTTTCATTTCAGCAAAAAAAGTGGACAAAATTATCTGAATGGCTGCTTTTTGGAACCCTTGGTTTAAGGTGAAGTGACCAGTAATGGAGTCATATGGAGCACAGAGGACTTTTATTATGAAGCACACATGCAGCTATAACCATTTCTAAGGTGACAAACCATAGTGAGAGCCATTATCTCCAAATGGAGGATACTTGGAATCTTGTGGTGAATCTTTACAGGAGCGGCTAGCCTGCCAAAATGTCTCCACTTATGTAGCGAAAACTCATCCAGGAAGCCAACTACAAAATGAGCTGGTCACTGGTAAACCAGGTCTGAAGGTGACTATATCTACATGGTTTATTTCTCAAAATTATGAGTAAAAGTTATCTCAGTGGAGCCCAAAGACATCACAAAAACATTCTGCACAAGTCAAAGCTAAAATAGAAAAATGTCCATTATTCTGACCAGTAAGAGGCAGTAAAATACCAGATCGACTGATAAAACACAATTGCAGGTAGCTGTACCTCCACTGCAGCAGCTTGCAGCCGCTCAGCAGATTCAAGCTGTCTTCAGAGTTTCCCGTCCAGTTAACCTCTTTCCATTACATACAGAGTCTGGACATTAAGGAGAATGAGACAGCCTCAATGAAAGCTCTTGCTGAACAACTGTGATACTGTTACTATTTTTTTTACAGACTAAACAAGTTTATCAAATAGAGAACTCTTCCTGCAACAACTCATTGTTTTCACAAGACCTGTCCCTATCAGACAATCTCAAGCATAGGCCTGGATATCATATGGTTTAGTTGGGCCGCATTATGTGAAAAAAAAAGTAACTTCCTAAAAAATATGTTCACTCCAAAGTGACAGTTCAGTTATATCATCCTACATTACAGAATAGGTTTTATGGAGTAACCACATTATACAGCCATGTACCTGGTGGAAATATGCTCAAAGATGACACTGTGACCAATTAATCAAGCAAGAATTGACAACATTAATACATTATAAAATAAACATAAATGAACATTATTCTTAACTATATTATAAAAACAAAAAGAAACGGGTATTTATAAATATAAATTAATATGATAAATACTAATTATTATTTTTTGCCAAAAACTTAATGATTACAAACCAATAAAGGAGGTGAAAAACTGCCTTCAGAATTGGGCATGGCATTGCCTCCAAAACATTGGTTATGTCATATTGTTATGCCTGTTTATTTATTTTTGGTAATCGTATAACATTCACCACTGGGTGGCAGTGTGGAGGGATGAGGTAGGTGGATGGTAAAGGAGCATGGGGTTTGGGTATAGGGTATAGGTGTATAGGTGTATGGGTGACAGAGAGTTTTCCTCTCATGGTTTCTACCACACGCACGTACCCCCTCACTCAAACGGGCAAGCAAGGACGCACACAAGCGCTCAACAAAGGACGCCAAGCCATCATCACCACACTTCTTTTTCTTTTTTCTTTTGTTTGGTACTTTATATTTTCAATTAAGTTTGCAGTTATTACATACTTGTATTAAATGTATTAAATCACCAATGTGTGAATACTGCCTGGTCATTCAGTTTATTTATGCGTGTTAAATCAAGGACTTTTCCCGTACCGAACAGAGTGGATAGATATCCGCTATGAAGGTAAATTGTAAAAACTACATTAGAGGCACCGTGTCTCAAGACTGTCAGCACTGCCAGAGTTGTCAGTACAGTCAGGCCTGCAAGCTGGACCTTAAAGCAATGGTTAAAACATGTGCAAGAAGATGCAGCTGCTATGGACAAGTACAAAGAAGGAAGGACAGGATAACAGGATGTGGGAACTGTCTGATTTCATGAGATTTTTTTTTTTTACCTTGATTGTATTGCTTTGCAGCTCATTTGTGTAGACTAATATCCAGATATAAACACGCTTTCTTCAATGAAGGCCAAAAGTGACTGAATGAGTGAATTTATACTATAGACTTTTTCCTTCATTGTTACAGCATATGAAGTGCAATCACTGTTGGGTCTGAAAAGACAAGGCAAGTATACAGCTGCTTAATTGTGCCTTGCATGCGGGCCCAGAGAAACTGCAGCAGGGCAGTGGTGCTGGCTACAACAAGATAGGAGAAACACAGGAAAGGTAAGCAACCAGGTTCTCTTGATCATCACTTTACTCAAGATGTTGGTGTATGTTTTATTGCCTTCTGGTAGAGATTGAAAGACAAGAGTCTGGGATTCTAAGCACTGTGACTAACTTCAATGGCTCGAGTCCCCAGCACTTTCTTGCAACCGCTTATGTGATTCACTGATTAAGCCCCCAGGCCTCATCCTATTTATTGACTAATTTATTTATTTGTAAGGGACCATGTTCAATATTAAACATAAATGTTGTTAATGTGATGTATTGCACCAGATTTAGCCTCAGCTAATTTCCATCTGCAGTCCCTTGGCAGGTTACAGTTAATACATATATAAGTCGCACAATCTACAATAACAATAACAATACAAATATACAGCATGTCATGATAAAAATAGGCAATAGACATTGGGGGATATAAAAGTGTAGAAGGGCATACATGCATATAAGTGTTATAGTGCATTAATATTATGCATTAGCTATACAATCAAATGCAATCCAGATATTTAATGATTACATATTTGTTTAGCCTTAAGCCATGTTTTTAGCTGTGAAGCTGCTCAAGGAACAGTCACTTGTAATATCTGTCGGATGTGTCCAATTGCTAATAGCCTTAAAAGAGAAGGCAGACTGACCAAATGTTGTGAGTCGCATGGGTATTGTGCAATCTCCTCTAGAGGAAATCCTTGTGGATCTGGTTGTGCAGTCTTTGTGTGATAAATAAATTCAGACAGAGTTGGGGGGGGGGATTAGACCATGTATAATCTTGTACACAAGACACGCATCTGAATAAAGTCTAAAACTCTCAAAGCTTAATAAATTATACTTATATGTTACAGTGATGGTATGGGTGGGCTTTTTATCCAGAAACTTTAGACTGTGTTTATGCAGGGATTGCAGTGGCTTGATAGAAGGTTTTCCAGTTTAGTGTTCCAGGCGATGCTGTTCCAGGCCAGTACTTAAGCCGGTAGTTGTACAGTATGACATGTACGCATATAGATTTTTGCAGCATCAGCAGACAGTCTCGTATAAGCCTGAAGTTCGACAAGTTTTATTTGATTGTGTTTACCATTTTCTTGATGTGTTGATTAAAAGTAAGGTTAGAATACAGGATAATTCCAAATTATTTGGATTGGGTGACTATGTTGATTTTTTCCCCCTGAATGAAAATGTCAGCACAAACTGGGTGTCTTTGAGTTATAGCAAAAAACATACCAACAGTTTTGCAGACATGTAGGCTAAGACATGAATGACAAAGCCACTGTGATGCCTGTGCCTGTTGTTAATTTAGAGGCAGCTTACTCTGCCGTTTTGGCCTGTACATACACAACGGTGTCATTCATTTGAACATTTACCCCATGACTCCACTGGGGAAGGTCATTTATATAGAGGCTAAATAAAAAGGGGCCCAGAACTGATCCTTGTGGCACTGCCATTACACATTTGCTAGATGATCAAAGCATTAATATGATAATAAAACATTCCTGTAAAAAATAATTAATAATTTTCACACACGGTTTCCTATTCGATAAATATGAGATCATCCATTTCAGTGCACCAGGGGAAACATTTTACTTTGACATCTTAGAAATTAACACATTATCAAACGCTTTACATAAATCTAAAAACACAGCTCCTACCACCCCATTTTTATGAAGCTTAGATTTAATTTGCTCTAGGAGGTAGCAGCTTGCCTTTCAGTGTAATGATTAGCTCTAAAGCCAAACTGCATATGGTTTAAAGGAAAATTAAGATGTGATGTCGTTGCTCAACAACAATTCTTTCAGCCACCTTGGAAAGGATGCTGATGAGTCTGTAGTCACTAACTTTAAGGCAATTTCCAGATTTAAAAATAGGAGTAACAATTTATGTTTACATATGTGTATTGTATGTATGTATTATTAAGAGTTAAGCTGTCTCTGTATTTTTTCCACAAATGTTGTGAGATCAAGTGTATCTTTGGCTTTAGAGTCCCTCAAATGTCAGAATTCTTTCAAATGTCCCTCAGTAATTGGAGCCAAATGAAACATTTAGCAAAACTTTGTCATCGTTTGGGTGATATTCAGGTCTCTTGTTGTAAAATGTCTGCCCAATTATTTTACCGATTCGAAAAATTAATTGTTAAAGATGGTGGGAGGAAGTAGCTATCCACAACTAGTTTTCCTTGTACCCTAAGATGCAAATCCCTGTAGATTATGTACATCCTTTGCAAATAAGGTGATTTTATTTAGAGACAATGGGTCTCATTCATGAAACGTGAGCTGAACGAATTTGTGTGTAAAATGCGAGTAGAGGGAAATTTACGGGTTTTTGGCATTCATCAATATTTTAGTAGCTCCGATCTTTTCGTAGGTACTAACAAAATCTACACCTGCTGCTGACCACGCGTAGTGCTTGTGTAAATTCAAGAATGCACATAAATAATGCTTGTCACTATTGGAAATTTACGTTTTTATTCATATTGCGCTCTGTTATGTAAACAATACGCAGATGCCTTTGATATGAACATGACAATTAAAAATATAATACATTTAGTTAAATTAGTTGGCAATTAGCAGGTTTAAGATCCAGATTAGGTTCATGATTGTGAATTATCTATGAAAATCAACTCAATAGATTACACATTCTTTGTGATGCATTTGCTTACATAAACCGGAAAAACTTTCATTCCGTTAATGTGCAACTGATCTGTGAGGCACACGCTGCTACTCAGGCCGTTGTGGAGCGCACAAACGGGGTCTTGAAGGCAAGATGGATCTGTCTGGACAATAAAGGTGGTACCCTTCTTTATGCACCCGTGAAGGTGTGCAAAATAATATTAGCCTGCTGTGTCCTGCACAATGTGGCCATTAAACAGGGCATTCCCCTACCTGAAGTCCCCAATGCAGAGGAACGACTGCCTCCGGAACCAGCTCTTGGGCCTCGAAATGCGGCTGCTATAGACACGCCAGCGACTTGTAGAGCAATTTCAAGGTAAGTGTTGCTAAGACTGAATAAGCTGTGCACATTTTAGGCCGACAAGCTTTGCAAAAAGTTAGTTTCATTTGTATTTTGTTTTATATTTATATACAACATCCTGTTTCAGTAGGCTACCTCAGTTCATTTTCAGGTCATGCTCTTTAAAATGTATACAAATAGGCTATATTTAATTATCAGAGTAAAAGAGAGTAGCTTGATTATCTTGTAGTAAGTGTTTTCCCAGGATAAACACAGACATCACACAATACTGACAACATAACACTTTATTGTTGAGGACGCAAAAGTGCCTTGCAGATTTCCTTCAAGCTGGTGTTAATTTCTTGGAGGGACGTGTTGATTTGGTTGACTGCTGTAAGTAGACTTTCTTGATTCCTCAGGACCTCATCCGTAAGGACAGCCGGATCACCTCTTCGGCCTCGGTACCTGGGTGCAGCAGGAGCAGCAGCGGCGGCAGCAGGTGGTGGAGCCACATCATGGGAGGAGCACTCGCCAGCTAGAAATATGACACAACGTTTGTTTTTTTTCGTTTTATGTGTGGCTCTTTTTTCATTTGAAAGAAACATTAAATAAATCTTATTTGAAAAATCTTTAATTTACGTTGGCTGCAGACTGACTTATTTTTACATTACATTACGTTACATTACGTGGCATTTAGCAGACGCTCTTATCCAGAGCGACGTACAACAAAGTGCAAATCAAACACAAGAACACGTGCAAAAGTGGACCTGAGAGGACAGTACAGTTCCGAGTCCTAGTGTAAACATACAGAAATTCAGAACCCTTGAAGAGTTGTTTGGAGCTGTATAGTATAAAACAGAGCTTTAGGCTATTAAGATTCAAATAATTTGAAGACAATGCATACAAAACTGCAGTGGGCTATACGCTATCCGTATCCTTTCTTGAAATGAATGTTAAATAGCTCTACATTCCGACACTGATATCCATTACGCACCATATCGCACAATATAACATTACTGGTTTCCCATTTCCACTTCAATCCGAAGAGAAACCCCCACAAATGTTCTGTTTGTTTGGTGGGACTGTACGACCTAGGTTAAACTACACTAACCACTAAGCTATCAGTGATGGTATTCAGAATGTATTATGATACAACAATTATCACCTTACCATCTGGGTTTGATGTTGTCTCCAGTGGAGGCATGTCGGTGTCTCTGTCAGGTATAATTCCTAACAGAGAGGTCTCCCCAATGCCAGCGATGCGCTCGTCAGCAGGTGATATTTGTGCCTGTGAGCCTCCTCCTCCTGTGGCTGATGCATGTTTTTTTTTGTGCTCTTATGCGTTTCTTTGCCTTCAGTTTCATGTCAAACCATTTACGTTTAACCTCGGATATGGTTCTATTGTCTACAGAGGCAACATTAACAGCATCTGTCACCTCCTTCCAGGCCTTCGCTTTGCCTGTCCCTGTCACAACACCACTACTGATAGAAGAAAATAAAAAAAATTTTACTCAATAAAATATATATTTCACCCAAGATTATTTCGGAATTCTTTTTTTTTTTTTTTTTTTTTTTTTTTTGTTTCTTTCTCTCTCTTTCCTTGTTTGCGCCATGATGACTGACAGGTCGACTGGATGCGTCTACACCTCCTTATATGGCAATCATTGTCTATTCATGGGCGGGGATTTATGCTAATTGCTGATTACCGGGAGCGCGCTTTCACTTTACGATGGATTGGCATTCATGATCATACACATGTGTTTACGATCAGATCTGGGTTTCCCGCGGCGTTCATGAATCCGGAGTAGGTTTTTAGTAGCGTGGACGTTTATGTGGAAATCTGCACATAGACTTACTAACGTTTCATGAATGAGACCCAATGTCTCCAATGTTCCCATGCCTCTAATTGTTGAACAATCCCTTTTTACACAAGGAACTCAGTGAGCTAATACTGTGAATGTAAGACATGAAATAGAACAAGGCCATCTGTTTTAATGGGAGCAGCATCAGAGACCTGTTATCAATAACAGAGCATGTTCGATGGCGATGGAGTCCCTGTTGGCTCTGTGTTAAGTCTTCATCCCTCAGACTAGTATTCATCATTTCGAAGGGACAGGCTCGTATTTATGGCTCCCCAGAGCTTGTTGTCATTTATGGAATTCTTGGAGTTGGGTCTCCCTGACTTCACAAGCCACTGCGGTTGTTTGGCTCCTATTGTTACTGATAGAGGCCTCCATGAGATTCAGTGTGAGTAATGCAGCATTTCTGGAGACTGCCAGACTCCCTGCACCTTTAATTATATTTTTTCCCTTCTATGCTGGATATCGTTCTATATTGTAAAGAGAAAAGGAGACAATGGAAAGCAATCCTGGCTTGGGACATCTGCAGTATATTTGAAGATTGCAGCTCAGCTGTTTGGAGTACAGCTGTGAATTCTGCATGAATAATTTTACATTGTGTCTTTTTAGGATATACTTTTTAGAATATGCACTTGGTAAAACATACTTGGGACACATGAGACTGAAAATAAGCTTTTATCCACTGTGACGTTTTAAATTAATAGTAGAGTACCTAGTATTAGAGCCTTGTGTCAACAAAACCACACAAGCACATTGTAAGTGGTTGAACTGCAATATGGTTTTATGACTCAGGCATTGTGTGTCTGTTTTTATATGCCTCCAACATCTGCTGCGGAGGTAGAGTGTGATTGTTTCTTTCCCCAGTCATCATTGTACAAAATACATATTTTATCAAAAAGTCATTGAATTCAAGGTAACTGTGAGCAGTGATTGTTGACAAGATAACAGCTAAACCTGGGGCCTGTATCCGAAAGCAGGATTACTGAGTAAAACCCTGAACAGCTCTTTTTACTTCAGCTGATGCTGCAGCTCTGGAAGGGTTTTGGTTAAGTCTGTGCAGTTATAATATCCAGCTAACTCAGTAATCCTGCTTTGTGATACATGCCGCTGTTCCAGCATATAATTTTGTTGCAGCCTAAAAAAATGGAAAATGTCAGCCCTGGGGAAAACAGGGATTAGGGTGAAAGTGACAGCAGTATCCTTTTTTGTTTTTATTGTTTGTTGTATTTTTAATGCCCCGTAAGTGTATTACTCAGTTTGTAGTCCATGGTGGGGCTTTATGCAAGAATAAAAATGTCAGATTAGTTTAGTAACTGCTTGCCCACCCAGATAAGCTGGTTAAGAAAACGGGCCTGACCATTCATTCCCTAGCATCCACTGACCATCTGCACAAATATAGGGATGCGCTCAACTCTGCCTGCATTTCCAACATAATAAATGCAGGTAGAAACAACCCTAAAACCTTCTTTGGCACCATCAATAAGCCCATAACCACCTGATCCTTGAGTTTTTTCGAGACAAAATAAACAACATATATCAACACATTTCTCCACCACCAGCTCATCTACTACTCCCATTGAATCACATACTAATCCTGATGTCACCCTCATAAGCTTCACAGTCAGTGACCCTGGCTACATCACTGAAATCCTCTGTAAATCCAGTTCCTCCACCTGTCTGCTCGACCCTGCCCCTACCTCTCTACTCAAAGCATGCCTTCACAGTCTCTCTGTCCCCAAATCTCATTTTATTAACAAGTCATTCACATCTGGCCTCATCCCGTTACACTTTAAATCTGCTACAGTCACTCATATACTAAATAAACCTGGTCTAGATCCCACCTCACTTAACAGTTACAGAACCATCTCCAACCTCCCATACATTGCCAAAATCCTAGAGAAAGCAATTCCATCTCAATTACAGGGCCATATGTCCACCAATAAGCTTTTTGATCCTTTCCAATCTGGTTTCCGTCCACTACACTGCACAGAGACGGCAGTTTAAAAAAAACTCCAACTCTCGGCGGACACTGGCTCTTTTAACATCCTCCTCCTCCTTGACCTCAGTGCCGCTTTTGATGCCATCAGTCACAGCGTACTTATCTCCCGTCTACGCTCCATCATTGGTCTCACTGATACTGCTGGATTGGCACGGCCCGTGCTCCACAAGATGTATTTATTCATTTATTCATTTAAATCTGACTCCTCTTGACTTAATGTCTCTTTCTATTATTATATTATCTTTCTCTATCAGTGATAATAAGGATAATAAAGTGCTTCTTATATTCCTGTGTGTGCCGTCCAGAACTACTCTTGCGTGTGGGCTCCGCAGGAGAGGATTCATAGCTACACTCACCAAGCACTTTATTACGTATTTATTAGAGTTCTACTGCGGTAGCTTATCCACTTAGAGTTATGATATGTTCAGAGATGCTCTTCTGCATACCACTATTGTAATGTGTGGTTACTTGTTTTACTGTCGCCTTCCTGTCAGCATTGACCAGTCCAGCCATTCCCCTCTGATGTCTCTCATTAACAAGGCGTTTCTGTCTGCAGAACTTCTGCTCACTGGTTTTTGTTTTTGCACCATTCTTTGCAAACTCTAGGAGACTAGGTGTGTGGAAATCCCAGGAGATCAGCAGTTTCTGAGATACTCAAACCACCCTGTCTGCCACCAACAATCATTCCATGGTCAAAGTCACTTAGATCACATTTCTTCTTGATGGTTGATGTGAAAATTAACTGAAGCTCCTAACCCGTATCTACATAGATAGATGGAAACCTTTATTGCAGGGAAGTCCCACTGAGACCAAGGTCTCATTACAATAAAACATTTACAGTGTGTTTTATAAAAACAAAATTTACAGTTTGGATCCTAAGAATTCACCACGCAAAATTTATCACAAAAGGCTTTTAGTATCATATCCATCACTAATTTCTTGAAGGACTCGACCAACATCATTGTATGCATTGCACTGCTGCCACACAATTGGCTGATTTGATTATTACACCTACTTGCAATTAAGTAAAAATGTTCCTCATAAAATGCTTGGTGAGTGTAATTGCGAAAGAGGATCACATGGGCAGACCTACCACCAAATGCATAAAAGCCGAAGAATCAGCTGATCAAGGCGCTCTGCCAAGATATGGCACCGCTATGATTCTTTTGTTTCTGCGTGACAAGCGTATGTAGTATAATATTTTTTCAACTCCCATGTGAGAGTTCAGCCCTTTTATGTGTAGGTGGTAGGGCAGTTTGTTTTTCATTTGTTTTTTGATGAATCACATTTTTATTTAGGTTGGCGTAGAGTAGGGAAGTTACCCCCGGAAGACTCGCGTCATCCGTTTTGCTGGAACTGTGAGTGAGGTGAGGGATAGAATTCTGGGACTCAAGAGCCGGTGTACCTTCGCTGTTTTTTGGGGTTTTTTTTGGCTGCTCCTAACATCCTGACACATAGGCTTATGTTGTACTGTTCTGCCTGTTGTCTTGTTCATTGGTGTAATAAGATATATATATACTTTTTTTGGACATAGATATTGACTCCTTCGTCAGCACATAGTGATGTGTTATTGGCCAGTGTTATCCCCGGTTACTATAACGCAGGTAGATTGTTTTTGGTCGTAACAGTGCTACTGTTACAGCCTAACTGCTCTTCTCAGTGAAAGACATGCATCCCTCTGACAGAGAACTCCCTCCCAGGGAGACTCTACAGCCAATTACCTGCCACCCTGCAGGGCCGCTGGCAAGAGCTAGCACTGGCATGGTCCAAATTCAATAACCGCCTGTGGAGTCCATTCTCACACTATAACTGTCCTTTAACATAATTAGCCTGTTTTTTATTACTCTTGTTTCGATATTAACCTTGTTCTGTTACTTTTGTGCCAATATTAACCTTATTCTGCTAGGGTGGTGGTATAAGCTCAGGGTATTGTATTGTAATCTTGAGCGAGGTACTAAAATGGAATTGCTTTAGTAAAATACCCAAATGTAAATTAATTATATGTTTAAAATATAATAATAATAAAAATAACAATTATTTTTATTACTAGGGGTCCAAGCAGCACAG
Source organism: Conger conger (assembly GCF_963514075.1). Taxonomy (NCBI): domain Eukaryota; kingdom Metazoa; phylum Chordata; class Actinopteri; order Anguilliformes; family Congridae; genus Conger; species Conger conger. The sequence continues at coordinate 30,182,614 of NC_083762.1, forward strand.
CTGCTGGAACCCTATTGTTTTTGTTCTGTATATTTTTATTTGTTTGTATTATAATTCTTCCCAAAAAGGAATGGGCAAGAAAAAGTGCAGGTACAGCTATGAAACTTGGGAGGTCTGTTCCTACGCCCCCCCATTACTCAGCTTATTACAATTGCACACAGGGGCCAGATGGTGGCGCTGGAACACATCAGTTTATGCTCCAGAACCGTGTGGTCTTGAATCAAAATTATTATAGTCATACCGAACAAACTTATGACAAACACATATTCCCGATTAGATGTGTGCTTGCCAAATTCTTCCGGCAGTCTGCATTTTTTGTTAAACCTACTTTTGAAAACTGGTCTGGGATTTTTTTGGCACATCTTTTGCGCTACAAAGAAACTGGGGAGTCTGAAGTTCAATAATATGACAAAACATTTTTTCAAAACAATATGGCTGGCAGGCATCAATATTTTTTGTGGGCTTGGCCAATTTTACTAAAACAGCTATAACTCATGAATGCTGTGTCGGATACAATATCTCAGAAACTGCTGATCTCCCGGGATTTTCATGCACACTAGTCTCTAGAGTTAGCAAAGAATGGTGCAAAAAAACTTTTAAAAATCCAGTCAGCAGCAGTTCTGCAGACAGATTCTAGGCCAGCCCTGCAGGGCTTGCAAAAAAACTGTATGAGATAAATAGAAGTACCAAGCGAATTAAATAACAGATTAATAAAATATCACAGAAGATTCAAATAAGGCACAATAATGCTTTCCTGTTATTCAGAGAGCATTAGTCTAACAGAAAATGTTATGTCTCAATATAAGAGATTCCATGTTTTAAAATGAGTTTCTGAGTGTGGTCATTAAAGATCCCATGGTACTTATCACAAAACAGGTGGTTCCCCAGCGTCCTGGCCAAGTTTCCAATCTGGCTGTCTAAATTTGGCCATGTAATCATCCTGCGAGCTTAATTAGCTGAATAAATCCTTTTCTCCCCACCTCAGGTGATGGGTGTTCTAATGCAAAATTTCTGTCCAACATCACCCAGGTGGATGCCCCAGATTGGTGGTGGTTGCACTGGATCACCTTCTTTTAATTAAAAGGGCCATGGACACATGTAGCTCACTGGATGCAATGAGATTGTTGGCTCAGATCATCCTCCATTTTATCCTGAATGGATGCAGTGTGCGGCTGTGGTGTAGACAGTTTCATACAAAATGTAGACATGGAACATTGGAGTTGGCACAACTTGAGAAAAAATTCAGCTTCTGATTAGAATAAACTCTGTGCTTGGAGTTGAATACACTCAGAAGTCATTCAGAACAATTTTTTATATTTTTGATCCAAATACAATGTAGTCTACTGGATTGTGAGCTTGATAGAGTCCCTCACTTTGGTCCGTAGAGCTCATCGCCCTCCTCCCTTGTCTTTTTTTGTACCATTAGTGTCACAGAGAACACAATGTTTCTAAAACTTCCCATGACCTAAAAAAGAAAGATCATCTCTGCTGGTTTTCTCAGGTCACAAGCAAATTGTAAAACTATCAGGTGTCAGGACCGAAGAACCAATCACAACCAGGAAGTAAGCAGAATAGATGTATTTATTGATCCGCACAGCCGTTGGGCTCTTGAGCACGGCCCTTAACCCTGCATTGCTCCAGGGGAGGATTGTCTCCTGCTTAGTCTAATCAACTGTACATCGCTCTGGATAAGAGCGTCTGCCAAATGCCATTAATGTAATGTAATGAAATAAAACTTGTGGTAGCGGTGACAGGCAAAAGTCCAATCAAAGTTTGTTAACAGGTAACAGAAGGTTAATCCAAAGAACGCTAGAACTGCTGGAAAGACTGGTCAATCTGGCAATGAACTAAAGCGATTGAACAGAAATGACAAACGTGTGAGTGAATAGGTAACGTGACACAAGTGAACTGAATGAAAGAATGGATGAGAACTACAAAACGGGACATGAGGCACGAAAGACAACACAGAAAAACAGAAAACACTAGGTAGAGAAATGCAGAATGCAGCAAATATATTTTCCTAGTCTGCACCTATTTATAATGTAGTTTACACACTGCCTTATTGGTAAATGGTAAATGGCAGGCATTTATATAGCGCCTTTATCCAAAGCGGTGTACAATTGATGCTTCTCCATTCACCCATTCATACACACACTCACACACCGACGGTGATTGGCTGCCATGCAAGGCCCCGACCAGCTCGTCAGGAGCATTTGGGGGTTAGGTGTCTTGCTCAGGGACACCTCGACACAGCCCGGGCAGGGGATCGAACCGGCAACCCTCCGACTGCCAGACGACTGCTCTTACTGCCTGAGCCATGTCGATATTGCAAACCTGTAATATTATCACAGTTCTTTGGAGGCATTTATGTCAAAATTATGTCAAGTTTTTTTATTTTTTTTATCTCACCCTTTATTTTAAATGTCCAATTTGCAAAATATGAAGAAGTGTGCTCATATACACACATATACGCTTGTCTTCACACCATAGCCAGAAGACGCACACATGCAGAGAGGGGGTGGATGAGACCCAATCATATACGTGCACCGAAAGCAAGCCATGGGCACCCAGAGGGCAATGAGCACTGCTATCGCCACCCACAAAATCATACCCATGTCTTTCTTGAGTGACGCCACATCAATTTTGTACCACCACTGTGTAGCTGCCAGCTATAGTCGACAATTTACAGTCAAATTTGGTCAAAGCCCAAGGTGCTCATTCAGTATGTATTTAGGGAGGGGCCTGGAACAAAACAGGGTGCAGCTTTCTTTCCTACACTGGGTGGGAGGGTCTCATATGGTCTCATTTTCCTACCAAAGTTTGGTTGCCTAATGAACTTACACATAGTGTACAACTTTGAGCCTCCCACGACTGTGCCTCCCACTGCTGTGTCCCTGAATCTATGGCAACCCAAAGTGGATTCAGGTTTACCAACATCAAGAAACTGATTGGTGGAAATGTTCTGAGTGGGATGAAAGGCTCCAACACTATGAAGTAGCTGGTACTATAGCCAGAGCCTGTTAAGCAGCATTGGTCTGCTGCTTTCATACATACAGAGATAATATACAGCATCCTTTCATGATGACTCCAGATCAGGGGTGTCAAACTCCAGTCCCAGAGGGCCGCAGTGACTGCTAGTATTTGTGGTTTCCTTTCAATTGGCAGTCAATTAAGGCCTTAAGAACAAGGTGTGTGGACTCCTTAGCCAATAAAAGACTTAGAAATGTATCTCTTTTGCTGAAACACACCAAAAATCAGCAGACACTGTGGCCCTCCAAGACAGGAGTTTGACACCCCTGCTCTAGATGTTTGGTATTTGACTGGAAAACTACTAACCCATCATTATTCATTGTTCATCGATAGCAAACTTACCTAAAAAATTTTATCACTGCATGAGCACTGTAATCTCACTTATGGGCAATATCACAGTATTTAAAATAACGGACTGAACATATGCAAACAACTTCCTCCACAGCATGACCAGTCTCTGGAGCTGCCATTAGGTGTTCTTTCATTGTTTGTTTCACATTGTTGACCTCCCTGTATACATTTTTTTATTTATTTCACGTATTATTATATTTCTTGTGCGCAATATTGTGTATCTTAACTGCTTTAAAACAATGGTTCGCAAACTTTTACACACAGTAGATAAACAGTAGACATATCTGTAACTTTAACTGTAGCCTATGCTGTAGCTTATATTGTTTTTGTGTTGGTGCATTTTGCTTGCTGGTGCGCTTTTATTGAAAACGTGAGCCAATCAGAGAAAATAGTGAATTATATCAGTAATGTGATGGTGCTTCTGGCAAATCAACCCAATTGCAAAGTCATTTAAGGCACCCTGACAAAGATATTCAAATAAATGTTACTAAAACATGACATGTTAAAGCAGGTGTATTGCCAGGTGGCATGGCAGTACGAGGTGTAATACCACAATATGAGGTGCCGTGTTCTTGCGCCCATTTGCCAAAAATTATATATACGGTTGGATAATTCAGTTTGTAATTTTTTTATTTTATTAATACGTTCTCACCAGTCATGATAAATGCAATATTTTTCAGTAATCTTGCAATGTTTTATTTATAAAAGGCACTACTTTCTCTCATAACGCAGTCAAGCAGTCACTGCATGGAGTGAATAATCAATCCTGGAATAGTAAATGGACCTAGCAACCACGCACGTAGAAGCAACCTCCTAAGGGATAGGTCGGGAAACATGCCTCGAAAAGTAAACACCTTTAGTAAGGTATACCTCTTGAGTCTTTGTAAAATTCTAAGAGACACCGTTATTGGGAAACGCAGCCCTGTTCAATATACCCATTCTCGTCAGCTAAATAAGTCATGCATAGCAACATATTTCATTTCTTTTACCACACTACATCAGCCCAATAACACTTCAGGGAGACATTGCAGACATATTACCGAATACTTGACGAAGGTGTGACATCAATTTGTATGCGATCCTTGCGAGCTAGCGATAGTGCTGGAGGTCCCATAATGTCATCATCTGAATCGTCGCTCTCTCCACCTGAGCATGCTAAATGGGGATAATCCCTTTTCAGTGGTTCATACAAATAACCAGTTGAAGTTTCTGAATAATTTTTGCCACTCTAATGATGCAGAATGCTCATTTTTGGTGATGATATCCTTAAAATTGAAAGGCGATTTATTCACTGTTGAGACTTGGCTTCTAAGCGCACCAGCCACAGCTACAATAATCTGTATCCAGTCAAAAACAGAATTTCTTTTCAGTGAGGAAAAAAAGCTTTGACTTTCACAGTGTTCTTCTTTCACAGTGAGCTTCTATAACTTTTTTTAGGAATATATAGAGGGTTACCTTTCAGAAGAGACTATGATTATGCCTGTAGTCAACAGGGTTCAAGAATATCAACCATTTTATGTTGGGTATGTTATTTTAAAGAAAAGGGGTGATACCTAAGGGGTTAATGTAATTTTGATTTTGTATAGTAAACACACCAGTTAACTGAAATTAATGCCATCTTCAAGTAACTCATTAGAGGTACTCTTGAAAAATTATCCTGTTTAAGTGAGGCGCACATGAGATTTTCAAGAGCTGCCTTGAAATTGTGTGCATTTTCAAGACATGCCTCTATCGGGAAACTTGCCCCAGTTTGCTTAACTGAGGCTTTCATAAACACGGTTCTACTGTAATTACTTACCTTTCATTTCAGACGGGGGCTTATACATGCTTTGTGGTTGTGTAAAACAAAAAAATAATAAAAAAAATTGCATGATCAGATTTCATACACTTTGTTAAATCATTTTGTGTTTCATATTCTTGGTGGGAATATTGCTTTCTGTACTATAAACATGGATATGTAAACTATTTTACTTTCAAGAGGCACAGTTTTCATGGGTAAGCTTGCTTTTCCTTTGTTATGTCTTTTGTCTGATCATAATCGTTGTGCTTTGCATACTCGCTGAGGAAGCATTATCCGATAATGTGTGTAAGGTGACTGCTATGTAATGCCTTTATATGTTCAAGCCATTAAATGACATATGATTGATCTGAATGTGGTTGACCTGCAGTACTCCTTGTAATATGCAGTCAATTATCAACAAAAATTCTGGTTTTAAATATTAGTAGATTGTTTTGGAGGAAAAATATTCCTTTAAGGTTTTCCTTTTACAGCTGTATGCACTGTAAATTGTGGGTAGGGGTGACATTTAGGCTTTCTATTAAAGTAAATGTGAGGCAGCAGGTTGAAACGTTTCTAGTCCAGGCCAGGAGTGTGTATGTATAGCCTCAGTGCACCAGAACGCCTCAGTGATTCTCGCACACACCAACATGCCTGCTGCCATCACCCCCATTGCTCCTGTATCCCCCCGTTCTTACTGAGTGCATGTGACAGCTGCCTCATGATGGATGTCTCGCAGGTAGGCCCGTGCCTCCCTTTCTCTCTAACATTCGCAGCAGCAATCACACCACAAAGCTGTGATGGATTACACTATGCCTCTCTACCTTTTCATTAATTCCAGTGCTGTCTACTCTTCCCTCTTTGCCAATACTCACCTCTGAAAATGAAACATTTATTTCTGTGATGAGAATAGTCTAACCAGTTTTTGTGTTTATGTAAATGACGTAGATAGCTTATTTTCTTGGTTTAAAAAAAAGAGCCTTTCCGATATGATATTGAGACTCAAAATGGACAGGTCCAATTATCTTTTAAATAAACATTTAAAAGATGCGGCTTTAAGTGTTGCTGTGCACTGCACTTCACCTTGTACCAAAACCAGATAAATGATCAGGCTGCAGCTTTGGAGAAAATGTAATTCAGTATGGTGCAGGCAATCAAAGTAACGGAAATGTGCTGATATAGGACAAGCCAGAGCATTTCAATCAAATAATGCATTAAACATGGTCCTGAGTTTACTTAGAGAGTCTCATCTACAGTCACAAAAGAGACCTCTTTCAGTTGGAAGTACAGAGAAAGTGAAGAACTGGTCATCACTGAAAAGCATTGTTGTATTCAAAAACAAACCGGTCTCCATCCTACCTTCACCTGATCTATAGAATGTGGACTGGATAGGGATGTCAGAAATCTCTCTAGTAAATGTGTAGTCACTTCAGATCAGGATGGATGAAAGAAAAAAGACAAATGGATGCTATTTCAAAGTGCTCTACTGAACCACTCTGCAAAGGCACTCATGCTGTCAGAAATATAGATTTTTCAGTAAATATCAATATTGATATGAATAAATATCAATATTGAATTTTACCATACCCGTATAACAGTACCATACCCGCATAACAATACCCAACACCAGCTGCAGCATTTTCCCATGAGAAAACAGGACTATTATCTTCTTGAAAAGGCAAGATAACAGCCTACATTTAGTTCAGTTTGACAGCGACACACAGACATGGAAACACGCACACAGCTGCCCACATGGAGCCCCGCCTTGCCCAGCTCTGCTTCTCAGTCATTGTGAATTCCTCATGTATTTATAAGGTTTTTACAAAAGCAAGTGGAAAAACTGTATAGAAAAAACATCTGAGCATTTGCAGAAAAATGTTTTCCACGTACAATAGGCTACGACTGATGAAGTTTGCTTGTTTTTTCCTCAAGAGAAATGAGAGAACATTTTTGCAAAGAAGTAATAGAAATCAGATTTAAAGTCTAAGTCTAAACCACATGGTGACACAGACTTATTTTTTGTTTTTGCAATGCAAAACTTAGATTGGATCGGTCTCCATCATTTTCTGTCCTTGGCAGACGTGTCTCTGTGTGCTCTCTATTTATTATTTTATGTTTCTCGATTTTATTAATATTTTTTATATTGAATATTTTTATTCCCTTTTTACGGTCTGCCAAATTTTCGGTTTGTCACACTTGTAGAACACTTCAGTGGATTTTTTATCAGAACAAGATGCCCCCCCCCACACACCTTCTACAGGCTACACTGACTGTGTTTTGTTTATAAATATGGCATGATAAATGTGTATCATTTTGTAAAAGCAACAGCTGTGTATTACATTTAAGTATGTGTCGTTGTAGCAATTGGATTGAATCAATTCAATTCAGAAATGAAACATCAGACATTACATCTGTGGATTTTGTTATGCATTCCACAATCTGCCTGGGCGTGTTGGACTTCACCAGCACATTACCAACACATGTACGCTCACCTATGTCCGAGCTGACTTTTTGGAGCTAGGACACATTTCCCGGAAAATACCAGCATTGCCACTCCTGGATCTAATCCCAGAGCGTCTGTCAAGGAAACACATTTGAAGGAAAAGGGGATCAACAGGAGGAATTAGAAACAAGTTGCAGAGAGGAGGAAGTACTACCAGTACCACTACCAGTTTTCACTCTGTCAAATGTGCGCTCACTACAAAATAAAATGGATGAACTCTCTGCGCTGATCAAATTTGACTCTGACTACTGGAACACAAGCTTGTTTTGTTTCACTGAAACGTGGTTGTCTGGGGACATTACAGTGAGTTTAGAAGGATTTACATTCATACATTTTGACAGCGACACTAGGAAAACAGGAAAATCAATTGGGGACGAGCTTTTCATGGCCAAATGGGCAACCACATTTACAGTTTGTGAGACGCTTTATGAAATTATGACTGTGATGTTCCTTCCTCACTATCTACCTTGCAAGTTCACACAACTGACTGTGATTCTTGCCTTTGTCCCTGGCCCTGACAATGTGCTCACAGCTGAACGCATTGCAGACAGCTACAACAACGCTGTCTCCAGAGCAGCTGATCGGTCTGTCTTTCTGCTTGGGGATCTCAATTGTTATGATGTCACCACGTTACTCCCACAGCTGGAGCAGTTTGTCCAAGTTTTTGTGCAGGGGTGCCAATAATTCTGGAGCACACTCTGTATCATGCAGAGTATAGGGAAATGCATTGTACAGCCAGAAGGAAAATGCTATTCTGACAAGGACCAATGAAGGAAAGTATGAAAGTATGGTATGAAAGGTATGAAATGTAAGTGGTTACCGCATAGAGGGCTAAAATTACTCACACTTGCTAACTGAAAATACAAGGTTCAGAAAGAAATGTGCCTTTGGAAGCAACCACGTTGTTTTTTCATCAGCCGCTTAGGCATTGTTCACTTGTTATGCAATGATTATTCTAACAAATATCTGCAACCTGGCAACAGGATCCCAAAGGGGCCTTCAGTGTACTGAATCCACACATTGGCCTGCGGATTTTCCCTGAAAATGTACTACCTATCCAGTTCTTCTGTGCACCCCTGCAGAGTCTATTTATAGACTAAACATATTGATCAGCTACAGCAGCACATTTTTAACACCTCACCAAGCCATGTATCTTAGGTGTAATGGTTTATTGCTGCACAGAGAACAGAAATGATTGCCTTCTCATTTCTTTCCAGGCTGAGTTCAACACTTATCAAATATTTTGGACTAACAATGAAAGCCAAACACACATGGGAGAAAGCAATAAGCCCGTACTGCTTGCTTGGGATTGTTTGAATATAATAAGGCCATTAAACTTAATGTAGGTGCAGAACCTTCTATTTGTTTCAGTTTTTTCCCTCTTGCAAGCAAGGCTCTGTAAGAATTGGTTGGAAAATGATACTGTGATGGTTCAAAACCAATGGAGGACAATTTGTCTATCCCCCATTTTGTCTCCAAAGGTTATATAAAATGCTTCAGCAAAACTGGGGTGTTTAAAAAATATTCATATCTACTTTTTCATTCCCGGTTTCGGCACGCTGTAACTAAGAAATTATAACAAGATTTGTTTTGTTTTTTATCCTCACTAAACTCTAGAAGTAATAGCAAATATCCAAACCCATGAATACATAACCTCTATTTTAAAAGAGTATTTTTTTTGTGTTCTGGAGTTAAAATAATACTATTAGGATAATAATTATTAGTATTATTATCATTCTTGTTGCTATTGCTGTTCTTTCTTGCACTGTGGCCTTTAAGTTTCAGTTAATGAGCTTCATCACTCCAATAGCTGTACAGTCTCATAACTAATGCTGAAACAAGAACTAACAACAAATTTTAAATTGTAAATGTGACATGATACCAACTGTTCATCCTGCAATGACTGTGTGGATGTTGGCACTCAGGCCCATATAACAAGGACAATTAGCACCCAACCTATGAAGATGAAGAGGAGGACTTTCACAGCCCTCACATATTCAAATCAAAATCTGATATCATCATACTGACTCTTACATATTACAGGCACAACAGCAAAATACCTCATCAGATAAGCTCATTGTATTTAATTATATGTTGTCATAAGAGCTCATCATTTTCAGAGTTTATTTTTTATTTAAAAATCCGGTTTAAATCCGATTGAAAATGTGACATGTAAAAAAACATGGGTGGAAATCAGGTTATAATAATGCATATTTACAGAATCTTTTACTTTTATTTTAAACATTGCCCTTTCTTTTAACATAGGCTTTGTGAATGGAACAATGCACATTCCAGGACATTGGATACGTTGCGCCTGCTATTTCATCTGCACATTGAATGATGTTTGCACAGTAACATATATGAGAAATAGGCCTAAAATTTCCATTACGATGATGAAGTCATTCTAATACAAAATACTAAAGAATCCTGTTTAATCATTTAACCACATGGCCTGAACGTATATATTTCCATTCAATTAATTGACATTGAAAGTCATAAAACTAACGGTTCTATTTGTATAAATTTATTATTTTCACATACCACTGTTTTAGCAACAATGGTTCCTTATTTTATGTGCAGTGACAAAACAAGGATGCAGGGACCTGAACCTTATTTTCACAATGGTACTTTTACCTGCTTCTGTCTCCGAAACATAGTTGGGAGGCAGAGGGGAACCAAACCACTCTTCCTTTTCGATTCCAGGGCCGAAGCTGGTAATTATAGGCAGGTAGCTGTAGCTGCACCTTTCACTCGTCAGCAACCTCAAAGCCCAACTTAAAGACGGTTTCTGCTGCAAAAACACAGAGTCCTTAGGCTTTCGCTTCCTTTATTGCACAGAACTCTCTTATACTACCGTCTTTTCTCAGCAATTATGCTCTTTCAAAACACGCACACACAACAGGTGCAAAACCCCAATCACTCTCTCACCATTCCCAGCAGCCTCACATACACACATGGACCAATCACCAGATTCTCACTCTTAAACTTGCATTCTAGGGGTGAACCGAGTACTCGTTTTAGATGAGGACCCATAACGATTATTGTGTTACATTATCAAGTGTTGTACGAGTAATTGGATCATTATCCGTGATCGGAGAATTGGCCTACTTTATTTATGTATTTTTAACATTGGCTGCAGAAGCGGTACATCAGTGACGAATACATGACATGAAGTTAACACTGTTCCGTGATAGGCCAGTTCCTCCCTGGTTCCTCGCCGGCTACTTTAGGCTGACTGTACTGTAGTGTGGGCGATTGACATCACCCGATAGCAAGCTATTGCACAGTTTTGTTCCGACCTTACTTATTTTGAAACGTACCGATAATCCTTGCAAGCCCAGTGTATTTAATGAGGCGTATTGCTTCTGTCATAGATTGCCGTGAGAGTTAACGGTCCGGAGATCTGGACGGGAGTGTGGTCGCTGGTCACACAAGTGTTTGTGATTTACGGTACATTTATTTGATTTTTATCTGTATTCTATTATTTATTTAACAAACTGTGACAGATGTGTTGCTTAAGAGTATAGTGTTTTGAGACAACATGGGCGTGTGTTTAAAGGGTGAGTGTGATGGCAATGCAGATACGAACGGGCAGGCAGCTCAGCCACAGAACTTCAGAAGAGCTTGTCCAGACAGGCGAGGTCAATATTTTTTTGTAGATATATTTTTTACAATTACATTGCCATTGTACATATTTCATTTTCATTTGAATTTTGGCCACGATATGCTTCCATCGACCTTCAACCAGGTCTCTTTAATGCCAACTGTGATTGTGAGGTTAAGGGGGAGATCAGTCTTGCTGTTTGCAAATTGGCAGAAATGTAAACCCAAATGTTCTCATAGCTTAAATGGTGTCAGCAACAGTGCCCACCATGAAGCATAAATCTGGCTGCTCATCATCTGGTGTGTCCATCTGTCAGGTTTTGGTGCTCAGCAGGGATGGTGTCATACACTGTGACAGTTTGACGCTGCAAAGGCTGCATGCTGCCAATCCGATCTATGATCTGCCTTATTTAGATTATATAATTTATTTACCCTGGAATTCCACATATCTACCGTATAATGTATTCCCCTTACAAATTAATATCTCTATGTGTTACCTATGCGTTATATGAATGTAGAGCTGAAGAATAGGTCACAGTTGTGTATTTGCTGGTCTTGTAATGTATGCTCCTCGTTAGATGATTTGGAAATTAATAGTGATTAATTAATTAAATAACTGAACTTTATGGTGGTGTAGGTTCAAAGAAAGCAAGACATTTGTCTGAGCCTTCAAATCACAACAGTAAATTTGCATAACTGACTGCTCATGAACTTTGGCACAGTAATCTGCTCCACAAGTGGGCCTTATCAACAAAAAAAGATGTTGATGCCTGTTTCAGTTCAGAGGGGATTCACCACTGAACCGTTGTGCCAACTGAGCACATTCAACTGTGCTAATCATTTCAAATTTATCTACTTCCAAAACAATGGGTATTCATAGATTTTTAGTCACTAGTTAACTGATGGTTTAGTTTTGTCCCAATTGCCTTGTGGGTGGTAAAACAATTTGGCACTTATGGGGTAATCCACAATACGATAAAAACCTTTTGCAAATGTTTATCCTCACAGCATGTACTAATTTATGTTTCTTCTGTCTTACATCGTTATAAAACAGCTGTATTAATTGAAACTTGTTTTGTGATGCATTGCTAAATGGGGCACAGTATGTCTTAATTTCCAATAGCTTGTTTTAGAAAGCTCTCCGTGCCATTAGAGCAGATGCTCCGTACAACAATTACATGCCTCAGAGAGCTGAAGAGGAGTATCTGTATGGTGCATGAAATGTCTCATAATAAATAGAGTCAGTGTCAAATGTATTTATTTATTTATTTATTTTTACCTATTTTGTGCTGAGAATAGTAAAAACAATATCAATTGCAACACCAGCTGGTAGTGAATAAATAGTGAATGTATACACATGAGCAACATGCTTTTTTTTCTTGTTCCTTTTTTAATTGAGTGAATCTTTCAAGTATTTAAACCTTAGGCGCATACAGGGCCCAATTTCATATTCATCGCTTGAACAATCTAGGATAATTTGATGCATCAAGTGTCAAATTATCTGATTAATTAATTCAGCCTTACTCCATTTCATAACCGTGAACTACGATTGGATTAGTGAATCTAGCATTGGATCATCTCAGATAACTGTCCATACCCACTCTGAATCGCATGCCATGCGTGCATGCATAATTCTTATATAGACAAAGGGAGACGGGGCTCTGCCAACTTGAAAATTTACAAGAGTAGGCAAAGACAGATGAAAAATAATATTATTTATTTAAACTTTGGGGGCTCAAACAAAGTAATACATTCTGTACTCTTGTAATGTAACCATATGTTGTATTTTGCTTGCAAATCAAACACAGCCCGAGTGGCCAAAATGAGAGAGGAACTGGCAGGTAATTGAAGATTACATTCGTAATAAGACCTTGCCAGTGCAATGACACATTAAATTATATAATTTTTCATGACTTCCCCATTGGGATGATTATAAATAACATAATTCAACATTTCAGTGAAGTGGAATTATTATTATCAAGCAAGCAAGTAAATTAAAGTCTTCTTATGATTTAAATCATAAACTTGTTACCATGACTCGTACAGTGTAATGGACAAGAGGTTAACCTCACAGGACATTTGGGAAAGCTATGGAAATATGGATTTGTTAGTGATAATGTGAAATCTGCACTGTACGTTGCATTTATGTATGAAATGAGTGGACAAATAAAGTTTATTATCATATTTTCACCTTCGCCAAGTGCATGTAAATGTGCTTGTCCAATACAGTATCTGCAGGGTTTGCTTCACTTTGCAATGTGCACTTCTATTAATTGCTGGAGGTAAAAGATTCCCTCATGACTAAATTGTAGACTTGGATAAAGAGTCTGTCTCTGTATCCGTTCGACCAACTAAATTATCCGTATCTGTACTCGTACTCGGACACAGAAGGCCTGACATAACCTGGACGTGACGTAACCTGGAAGTGGTGTCATTTAAACAGTCCCTAGTACTACATCATGATTTGCAGTAAAGTAAACAGTTTTGCAGACACTAAAATGTGTGCCCTGCCAGGTTTCTAGCAACAGCTAGAAATATACAAAATACGTCACCCAAAAGATAAAACAGGCCCTTCCAATTGAACACCTGTGTTAACTTTACAGGTTTGTGCTTAAGACACTGTTGTCCCAATAACAAGTCTGTCTAAATTGTGAAATCCCTTCATGAAACCTAATGTCCTAAAACATCAACAATTTCATTGAGCTAATATGAAATAGGGCCATAATCAGGGAGAGTGGTAATCACGTATGAACACATTCGTGCTGACAACTTAAAAATACATGCTGTGGAGTAGGCAGGTTTTCATTTCAACCAATGAAGACACCAGCTGATTATACTAATTAGCTCTCTGCTCTCTGGTTGAAGGTGTGTTATTTAGTGAAATCAGCTGGTGTAGTGATTAAAATGAAAACCTACATACTCTCCATGGCACATGATTGGGCACCCCTGATCTAGATCATGGGTGAATGTCAAACGTAGTAAAAAAAAAAGTGATAATAAAAAACAGGTGTAAAATACACACACAGAAACAATGAGCAGTAAAAGTGAAATTATATGAAATAACCTCAGACAGTGAACTATCCCTTTACACTGCCAAGGCGGTCACTTTTGGAATTAAGTTGTCTTTGTGCGTATTTCAAGTCTGTATATCCCTTAAGTGATGGTGAGATAGCAAGAGATGTCATTACGTTTTGATCTCAACCTTCAACTGAGAGGAAAATAATGTACTTACTAAATAAATTTAATTTCCCACTCCTTCAGTTTGTCGGGAAGTCAAACAGAGGAGGCGATTTAAATGAACAATGCAAGCTGTCTTGTTTTAATAAAAATTCTATTAGAAAATCAACTCAAGTTAATCAGTTGCCAAAAATGAATGTGAGAAGTCAAATGCTTTTTTTTTTTTTACTTTCCCTTCTTTAGCAACCACTGTTGGCCCTTCATTTTCATCTTTTCTGTTTTGTAAGAGTTAAATTAATTTCAAGACGATGAATTCACTAAAATGCACAGGAATTCATGAAATTCATTGAAAAAAAAATCTTTGTCACTGATTATATTTTAGAAAGAGGTGTTTCAGTGGCACTACAAAGGAAACGGAAATGGTTTCTGCTGAATGGCAGTACTAGAACAGTGACACTGACCCTGACAGTTTTACCGTGTGTGTAGGTTTTTCTGCATTCCTTTCAGTCAGCAGCCACCTTAGAAAACAAGGAATGCAATGTACTATATGCAGACTATTTAGCCAATCGTACAGTACTTATCAAATCCAAGCCACAGCCTAGTCAATTATTTCTATTCACTTGATTTCCTCTATAATTGCCCCCATACATTCAATCAATAGTTTCACCACCTTTAGCACCAATACTTGCTACCAAACAGTTCCTATCCGTTTTGTTACTCAGTTTTCCGTTTTTGATTATTACATTTTGTCTAAAGATCTGAAACCTTTCTTTGCAAAACATACAATAATAGAGGGAACTAGGAAGGTGACAAATGCTTTTTCACAGCACTGTACCTGAGAGATAGATTTGGTGTATACAGTGGGTTCAAGAATTATTGTCACTCTTGGAAAAAAATGAAGAAGAAAAGCTGCATATATTAAGCAAAAATGTTTTGCTCCTTTTTATTAAGTAATAAGCGCAAAGCGGTGCGTCCATATGCGGCACAGGCGACAGGCGATGCTGTGGGGGTCCCCATATCATGGATAGATCGGATTGGTTAAGGGGGTGTCATTGGTTAAGAAAGTGGAGCATGTGATAAAGGTAAGCAATAAATATAGCATGAAATGTTATACTTGATGTATTTAGCTAGCTATAACAGTGCTTAATTGGTGATTATTTAGTGAAAACACTTTTCAGTTTTTGGAGTTACCGGCGGTTACTGGTCTCCCCGGGCAAATTTTTTTTGTCTAGCCTATAACGTGGAACTCATAACATTAGAACCATCCATCTGTCCATCATCTTAACCCGCTTATCCTGAACAGGGTCGCAGGGAGGCTGGAGCCTATCCCAGCATACATTGGGCGAAAGGCAGGAAAACACATTGGACACGTCGCCAGTCCATCGCAGGGCACACACACCATTCACTCACACACTCATACCCACGAGCAATTTAGACTCTCCAATCAGCCTAACCTGCATGTCTTCGAACTGTGGGAGGAAACCAGAGTACCCGAAGGAAACCGACACAAACACGGGGAGAACATGCAAACTCCACACACAGAGGCCCCGGCTGACCGAAGGAGAACCACACGCCTTCTTCAAACCATCTCGTCTCATTCTCGTGACCATGATTCCGAGGCACCCGGGGTGCTGTTGTGCACGGCTATCAGGCAAACCCAGCCAAGTCCCTCCCTCTGGAGCAGTGAGCCAATTATGCCACTCCACGAGAGCAGGACAAACTTGACTTTTTGGCAGGACCTGGAATCGAACCCCGGTCCTCGGTGTGCAACTGTAATGAACTGCAACTGCAAGTCCACTGCATCTCAGCCTGTCACGCCATCACAACTCTGAAACTGCATTTTTAATGTCACCCCACAAGTTTTCAATGGGGTTGCGGTCGGGGGATTGAGCTGGCAACTCCATTACCTCAATCCTTTTTGTCTGTAACCAAGATGTTGCTCGCTTACTAGTTTGTTTGGGGTCGTTGTCTTATAGAAACACCCATTTCAGGGGCATTTCCTCTTCAGCATACGGCAACATAATCTCTTCAAGTATTTTGATGTATTCAAACTGATCCATGATCCCTGGTATATAGAAGATTAAAGACAGACCAGACTGAATCGCTGTTATTCACTGCTTTATTTCAAATCCACGGGCTGGAGTACAAAGCATGGAAGTGGCCGCTTCTGGAAGTCTTTTTTTAGTTATTCGTCATGAAATTTACACTATGGGAACATGGTGAGCTAAATTAGTGGTCGGAACACAGTGAGTTTGTTAACTCTATTTATATGTATGCATGTATAGATAGATGGGTAGATCGAAAAACAGATGTGTAGATTTCTGATTGCTTGATTGCCGTTTAGCAAAAAAATATCTCTTTTTGGTGGCAACATGACAGTCTTGAGAATAAAGTAAACTTATCAGCTAACTTAGCTAGACAAGATGGACAAATAACGGTAAGAACAGCTCATCTCTACATTACCAGATAACATTAGAGACACAAACATGCACACGTGCACCTCCACCCATAATCAAAATATAGGCACAGAGACACACACACACACACACACACACACATAAGCTGAAAAGGAAATAGAATATGAAGCCAAATGGGGGAAAAGCTAAGATTTAATCGTCAAATATATGTCACTCACCTGGACAACACTCCTCTGAAACACATCAGGTTCCAAAATGACCATCTCCAGGGCACCTCTATGGAGCCAGGCATGGGAAGGAATGACAAGACAGCAGAGGGAGTCAGTCATCTCCAGTGCCTCTGATAAAAATGACCTCCATCTTGCCTTCATCATGCCAAATGCTCATTCAATAATTGAATGTGCCCTTGAGTGATGCTGATTTAAGTGGTCTGTTCTCCACCAGCAGGAATAAATTGTTGAGAGTGGAAGATTCACTGTTTCCCATTTCAAAGTGTCCTGAGCAAGTACAGTGCCCTCCAAAATCATTGGCACCACTGATAATAGGGGGGCAAAAAAAGCAAAGGTAATGTGCAGGTAGGTGCTCAAAAAATGGGAAAATAGTATTTCACATTCACATAAACTTTAAAAAAAGGCTTTTTTTTTGGTTCATTATATAGCGTGGTAAATTGATACTAGCCCCTGGAAAAATGCTATGTTTGTCACTGGCTGGTGAATGTGCAAACCTATTGGCAACTATGGCCGGCAAATTCTCCCATTTAAGCTCTCATAAAAAAATTGTAAATGCCATCCCGATCCCAACAAATAGAGCCTGGCAGGTGGGAAATTGACCCCCACCAAATGCGGGTGATTTTGTTATTGCTTTGGCAGGCAAATTTAACAAGCATTTAAGAGGGTAACTAACGTAACTAAAATATCCATCGTGCTAACAATATGTTCAGTTACATACCATGAGTTCAACTGTGATTACATGGGATTGAACAGTGAGAGTTGGCAAGAATGGTGATGCCTAGTTGTCTTAGACGAACATACCAAAATTCTGAGGTAAATTAGTCCTAGTGTACCCTGTTGTGTTGGTATTAAAAGGGCCATTCTGGGGTGCCAATGCAGTTGTACACTGAGGACCAGGGTTCGCGCCCTTGTGTCGCCAGGTATGGCAGGCACACACAATTGGCCCGCCACTCCGAGGGCAGGGGGAGGGAATTGGTAGAGGAATCGCCACATTCGAAAGCGCCCTGGATTGCCCCGGAATCATAATCTATAATTGACAACCAAATTTGGAGACAATGGGGAAAAATCTGAAACAAAATAATAATAAATAAATAATTAAAAAAGGGCCATTCCGGAGAAACAAAGCTAGAAGTAGAGGAAGCAAAAAAGAAGAAGATTGTGACAAATAGTTGTGGGAATAGTAATACTGTTTTGGAGTCAAATAATACCTCTGCTCATTGTGCTGTCTGCTGGTTACACAACAGTGAAAAATAAAATGCAACTACTTTATAAAGGAATCATTAACATGAAGCTGGAAGCCATGAAACACCACAAAACCTCTAAATGCCATCTCAAAAGTGTAGGGACTACAACTTCCACATTCCCACAGGAAAATTCTGCGACGTCCACCACAAATGACGTCTAACTTGGTTCAGCCAATCCCGTAATGGCGGGAGCAATAAACGGTCCCGTATAAGAGCAAGACACCTTCTTGGGATCTCTCTTCTGTCTCTTCTGCTTCTTCTCTTCGACGCACCCTTTTTGGCCATTGGCTTCAGCTCATCTGCTCCGAGACTCGGACAGAGGCTGAATGCTGCACAGCGCACTACCAGGCCTACGGACACACCCAGTTACCTCGCGGTAACTTCGTGGCCTATAGCGAGTGGAAACTGGTGTACGCGGAACGCTACATCAGTTTACCCCTGCAAAGCTCACCAAAGAACAACAGCAACAAACTTTCCACCCAGAAAAGAGACCAACGAACATCCTTCCAGCAACCGAGCGGACCAGACGACAACGCACGGCTAAGACGCCCCAGCCTGCGCATCTCTCCAGGACACACATTCACAGCACCATCGCGGCTCCTACAAGGACAGCACGTCTTTTGGATCCAATGCGTATGGACTCAGTAAGAGAACAAACATTCAGGCATAGCCAGTGTTTAGTTTAGTCTTAACTGTTTTTGTGAATCTGTGTTTCCATATTTGCCGTCTTATCATTGGAATGTATTTTGTTAGCTATATATGTACGCGAATTGATTGGCCGTCTTTTGCGCGTATATAGAGTAAACTACGCAAGTAGTCTTCTCACAGCTAACAATAACTAACACACCGAGAACACTCTAGCTTACCCAAGCTAGCTACTCCCACTTTTACCTTTCCTTTGTTCAAGCGACACGCACGCCACACACACATACCCAACTAAATTTCATTACTAACTTCCCGTTAGTTTATCTGTTCTGTGTTTTACGTTTGTTTAATAAATATATTTTATTAAACCCCGGTGTCCGTTTTGGAATCACATAGACATGAGAGCCGAGTTAAAGCAGTCTTTCGAAGAACTTCCAACCTTCAGGTTATCGGTATGTTTAATCATTAATATTGGTTATTTTAATTATTAATTAAAATACTAAATTTGTGGTTAGATATTTCTGATAATAGTAATTTTATGAGACTGATTACTTTTTGCAGTTATACTGCTACACAACGTTTAACTGGCGCCCCGGTTTCGTAGAGAGTAAAATCCCTGCGTTATTTGGCGGCCCGTGCGAGGACCCTACATAATTTGGAGTCCCGTGCGAGTACCCCTACAAAAGTATAGGCTATTAGGTTGGTTTTTTTGCATTCATTACTTTTTTCACAGTTCAATTTTGAATCACTATGGTAGCAGGCTATATGGAACTCATGGTTCCATCTGTGCAACCTATTTTAAGACGCCACTGCTTTAGCGACAACAGTATCTTATTTAATAGCATGTGGGTGGGAAAACAAGTGCAGGGGGAAATCGCTTTCTCTGCACTTACGAAATCCACATACAACAAGAAATGGATGTATATGGTAATGTCAGTGTCAGGGTCCAGCAAATCAAATGCATTACAGTTTTAAATTAAAAAAATGTACTAACTAATCAGGTGAGGATCTAAATACCTTCTCAAAAGATTTAATTATTATTCAGTAAGCACAGAAATAAGGAGCCAGCCTGCTTTTGAAAAATAAATAGCATGATACATTTTGGAGTGTGTTTGACTTGTTGATGGGGGTTGGGAATTTGACAACTTCTCAATGAACATATTAGTATATGGTTATTTTCATTATTGTACTTTTTATGATCTTTTTGACCTTTTTCTGTCTGAGGAGAGTGCAAGGAGAAACAGTGATGTAGGGGGAGGGTAACAGGCGAGGGTAAGTGCAAATCCTTTTTTCATATAGTAAACAAAATGCAGTATTTCACACCTCATCACATGGAAACATTTAGTTTCCATGTGTCCTTTTGGAATCTCCAAATTTTTGGGAAAACATTTTGGACAATTCTGGTGATATTGGAATCAGACTTGAAAGAGGATTTGTCCAGTGTTGTGGCTATGGCTCCATTGTGTTTCTAACCACATCAGCCATGGCCACAATAATCTATATCCATTCAAATACAGAAAATCTTTTCAGTGAGAATAAAAGTTACCTCTTTCACTGTGTTTGGGCTTCTGTAACTTTGCTTTGGTAATATTTACAGTAATTCTGACTCTACGGAAAACAAACCCCAGCGGTTACCTTTCAGAAGAGACCAGGGTTATACCTGGTTCAAGAATAGCAAGTCTTTGTGCCACCATTCCAAATAATTTGTTGGTATGGTGGTGCCATTTTATGGCTCTTTTTGAAACTTGGTAACCCCAAGACACAACCAATTTCTGCAATTCTTAAACTTGGGTTACTTATGGCCTCCCTCGCCATCTTCCTTACTGACTGGTGAAAACATATACTTGCATCTTTTCCTGGGTTTCCATCTGTTATACACCAGTGCTAAGTAGTATGCTTAACTGTTTATGTATTTCTTGTACCCATTACCAGATCATTGTGATGGTAAATTACCATTTGTGACTCCTGAATTGACAGTTCTTTGGCTTTTCCCATGCTGATGGTTGACAAAGGGATTTTGCATGCTTGTTACCTCATTTTTATACTCTAGTGAAACAGGAAGTGATGGAATGACACAATATTCCTTTAGACTGAGATGAACTAAATTAAGTAAAGTCATATTGCCAATTTCACTTTGTTTGATTTTATTTGCAATAATTGTTATGGGTGACAATAATTTTGGCAACTGTGGTTTTCTGAAAAAATTCTATTACTAAATAAACATGAGAGTATTGAACTGAAATGTAAATGTATTGAAATAAAAGTATATCATTTTTGCATACATTTAAACATAAAACATAGATAATTACCCATGTTCATTAAATGCAGCTTTTTTCATCCATTTTTATTAAGGGCGCCAACAATTCTGGAGCCCGCTGTATATAGAGGTATGCTCTATAATCTATGCTGTCTATCTACCACTGTGGCACCCCACCCTCTCATTAACAAGCCGTTTTCACCGACAAAACCTCCATCACTAGATGTTTTTTGTTTTTCACACTATTCTCTGAAAGCTCTCGAGTAGTCGTGCCCAATCATGTGCCATACAGGGCCGAGAGTATGCAGGTTTTAATTCCAACCAATCACTACACCTGCTGATTTCACTAACACACCTTAAACCAGTGAGGGGGAGTAATTATTGAACTTGGAATGTGGTTGGAATGAAACCCTGTATACTCTTGACCGTCAATGGCACATGATTTGGCACCACAGCTCTAGAGACTGTCATGTATGAAAATTCCAGATCAGCAGTTTTTGAGATGGCCCCTCCAATCATTCCACAGCCTACATCACTTAGAACACATTTCTTACCCATTCTGAGGTTTGGTCTGAACAACAACTGAACCTCTTCACCAATCTGTGTGTTTTTGTGCATTAAGTTGCTGCTACAGACTGATGTACACTTACAAGCACAGTATTTTGCTGTATGTCACTAATGTAAGCATTCCCAACCTGGAATGAATCGGTGTGTCACCTCATTGATTATGTATTATGAATATGCATGTAACAGTCTAAGATATGATCATCAAATCTTTTTTAAGGTGAGGTGAATTTGATATTAAATAAAACGATTAAGCCAAGAAATGAAGGACTTTGCAGGTTCTTTCATTTTAATTTATGACTGGCTTACTGTAGTCTCTCAAGGTTATGCTTCCATAGGCTATGTACCCCCCACCCCCCCACCCAGCTACTGGAAGATAGGCTTGCCGTTGCTTGGCAACTGCAGCAGTTTCTGTCAGACAACAAGAGAATAAAAGACTGTAGAGCGATAGCTTATAAATTCTTTTTAAAAAGTAACTGCAATTGACATACACTCAGTGAGCACTTTATTAGGTATTCATTAGACATCTTTTTTTAGACTTCTGCTGCTGTAACCCATCAACTCCAGAGGTTTGACACGTTGTCTGCTCAGATATGCTCTTCTGCATACCACTGTTGCAATGTGTGGTTATTTGCGTTACTGTCACCTTACCGTCTGCTGGCCATTCTCCTCTGACCTCTTTCATTAACAAGGCGTTTCTGTCTGCAGACCTGCTGCTCACTGGATTTTGTTTTGTTTTTTGAACCAATCTTTGCAAACTGTCGAGACTAGGGTGCATTGATAATCCCAGGAGATCAGCAGTTTCTGAGATACTCAAACCACCCTGTCTGCCACCAACAATCATTCCATGGTCAAAGTCACTTAGATCACATTTCTCCATTCTGATGGTTGATGTGAACATAAACTATAATGTATTCTAAATTTAAATGTACTGGAACAGCAAGGTCAATTCCTTAGTTTTTGCTACACACTGAAGACAATTGAGTTTGTACATGAGATGACAGATCCGAATTTCAGTTTTTATTTCTTGGTATTTTAATCTAGATTTGCTAAACAATTTAGAACATACCACCCATTATCAGACCACTCAATTTTTAGGTGAGCAAACGTAATGGGACATGTGACTGACAGGTGTTTCTTGTTGCCCAGATGTTTCTTGTTAGATTAATTGGTTAAACAATACATAGTTCTGAATCTCTATTCTTGGTTTTAGCCTTGGGTTTTGCCAGTGAAGACTGCGTTTGTGTTCAAAAAATAAACCAACATGAAGACCAGAGAGCTGGCTTTGGGACAAAAGCAAGCCATTTTGAAGCTTAGAAAAGAGGGGAAATCGATTAGAGCCATTGCACAAGCATTGGGGATAGCTTGTACAACTTGAAAAAGAAAGAAACCCTGCCGTACTGAGCAGCAGACATCGAATAGGTCGACCAAGGAAAACAACAGCAGTTGAAGACTGAAACATTGTGAGAGCTGTGGAGAAAACCCCCAAAACATCAGTCAGTGACAACACAAACAATATCCACAGGGCAGGGATGAAGGCATTTCAATGAACTGTTCAAAGAACATTTAGAGAGCACAAATATACCACAAGATGCAAATCACTCCTCAGTAGTAAGAATTGGAAGGCGAGAGGCTCGCATGGCTGCTTCTGGAGTGGGCTCACTAATCTTTGTTGACGATCTAACTCATGATGGTAGCAGATAGAATGTTTGCGTAGACTTCTGAATTCTGTCTGCGAACTTATGGAGAAATGTGTCCAAACTACTTGGGAGGAACTTCATCATGCAGCAAGACAATGCCCAAAACTCACTGCCAACACAACAAAGGACTTCATTAGGGAGAAAAAGTGGAAGGTTTTAGGCTGGCCAAGTCATTCACCAGACCTTAACACAATTGAGCATGCATTTCACCTCCTGAAGAGGGGATTGAAGGGGTGAAAAAACCAAAACAACTGAAAGAGGCTGCAGTAAAAGCATCAAAAAAAGAAGAATGCAACAGTTTGGTGATGTCAATGGCTCGCAGGCTTGATGCAGTTATTGCAAGCAAGGGATATACTACCAAATATTGGGTTATTTACTCTCATTTACTTCAATACTCTGTGTTCCAAAAATGTGGTGGTCTGATTCCGAAACTGCCAATTTCTAAGTAGTTTAGCTGTAAGTACCAGGAAAGAAAAGATGAAATTCTGAACTCTTGTTTCATGTTCATCTTTTTATCTCAGCCCCAGAGGTATTCAGTATATTGGCCTCACTGTTCCAAAACTTTTGGAGGGGACTGCATATATGCCAGAAGGCTTTGCAAAGGTTTTAAAAAATGTTGCCACCTCATTGGCTGATCATGTTAGCCAGTGCTGCAGTAGTACACAATGCATTTAACAACAAAGGCTTGGAAAGCGGTTTCAAATGCATTTAGTTCAAAGGCAGATATAAGAATGCCTGGGCAAAGACCTTGTGGTGAGAAATGCTTGATCCAGAAACGAGTAAGTTATTTATCAACAATCGGAAAGACATGAGGCTCAGAACACAGCAGATGCATCCCTCTGCCTGCCTGCTTCACCATAATAAATAACGTTTAGAGCTGCCAAACAGCCAGCCAGCTGCAATCAGTCTCCCAATTCATCAGGACTGGATGACCTAAATATGTGGGAAAGATTTGTTTTGTCGTCAGGGAATACTTCCCACAGAGGATTGAGATTTCTGGAAATGGACAGATTACATTGCATCAATATCCCACCTGCAATGAGATGATAATATTTGAAGAATGTCAAAGGGACAAAAAATATGTTAAGAGATCATCATCCCCCTAAATAAATAACTAATAAAGGTCATCTTATTTTATCTATATCCTGGGAGTGCTTTCCGAGAAACGCTGCTGTTCAAAACATTTCTTGTTTTGCCACTTGCCACTTTAAACCAACAAAAAAGGAACCAAACTGTAGCACTTCTCTGAATTGCAGGATATGTTAGAACAATCATACATTGGATAGTGTTTATCATCTCATACGTACGTATATCCAACCTGGTCTCACAACCCATTTGTCCTTATGCCACTAAATTGCATGCACTGAAAAATCATAACATCACTACGAATAACAGGCGCACACATTAGATTAACCTGACTGGATGAGATTCCTAAAGACGAGACTGAAAGCGAGATAAAACGAGAACACGAACCATTTTTCTATCACCAGTGAATCGATACAGGTAAGCCAACGTTGATACTGAATTTAATTTATAGAAAGCTTTCTTATTTAGGAATTCCCAACTTATTCATTGCATTAATTATGACAGATATCCCAAATGTTTTGTATTAGCTACTTACCAGCTGTTTAAGACAGCTACATATGTAGCATTCGATATTACGCCGGATCCGTTTATTCCGTTAAATACAAATATAAATTTTGTCTCGATCGCAAAATTTAGTTGATGTTATTTCTTTTCTCTTAATGTTACATGTTACTAGCGTATATAGGTATATAGTTTGTTTAGGTAACATTAGTTAGCCAGTTACAGTTTATAATTTAGCTTGCTAGTATCGTTATCATAGTCAGCTACGCACAGACAGGTCTGCATTCGTGTGTGATCAATATCGCTCTTCTGATTGGTTATTGCATGCAGTCGGTTGCATGAAAGTTGAACTGCTCCCAACTTGTTGCAACCAAGTTGCACAGAAATGGCAGGGAATGTTACATGAAGCAATCTATGACCTACTCAGCTGCAACTTTGTTGCAAGCAATAAAAATTGCTTTGTGAGACAACGCCTTAACTGGCCTGTCACGAAACAGTGTTAACATTAGGTTACGCATTCTTCACTGATGTACAGCTACTGCAAAAAAATTTAAAGTAAAGCTGGCAATTCTCAGATTATGGATAATGAATCCCAGTTACTCATACAACATTTGTTTTCTAAAAAAAGTCAATAGGACATTAATATAGCGAGTCAACGACTGGAGTCAAAGACTCGGACTCGAGTCGCACTCGAGTCACACATACACAGACTCCAGACTCGACTCAGACTCGTCCAAAAATGACTTGAGACTCAACTCGGATTCTTAATAAGGACTTGTGAACAATAAAAGTCTGCCAAAATAGCATCGTGAAAATGACGAAGTTATTATTATTATTACAATTATTATTATTTAATTATTTATATGAAAGATATTCATTAGTTAAAACACACCTAACTATGGACCTTTTAGTTGCAACCATAGCAACACCCTACGCTGAATTTCCTGTAGCATAGGTCGCTAAGATTACAGTTCCGCATGTTGTGGCCTTTGAGTTTTAATAATTCAGGTTTTTCGAGCCAAACAAAATGATTGCAAATAGCAAAATGTGCAGAATTAAAATAAAAGGTGCAGGAGCAACCACGTCAAATTTCAACAGACATTTGAAAACTCATACGGAAAGGTCAGTTTACCACCACCAAAGCTCATCCCACCACTGTTCACTGTTGTGTTAACGTGACTTGGCTAAACTGTTGTGTTGGCCAAATTACATGTTTGAGACTCAGTATAATGTTTGTATGACCATTTAATCAACTAAAGTGCATATTTTCTTATTTTGTCGACAGGTTGCAGCGATGTTGTCATGATCATCCCCATAACAGATGTTGGCTTGCATTTCACATGGTTGATCTTGAAAAGCTATTCAAGCTGGAGAACCATGAGTGTAAGGTACAGTAACGTTAAAACAAACTTCTTCAGATTGGCTTGTAAAGCCCTGTACATTTTCATTGTCAACGTAGTTCACACAAGCAGCTGTGTTCTCAGTAAAACGGCCATGTAATGGGATTTTGATCTGGAGCCTGATCAAGGGTTGCACTATTTTAAAAACCTTTCAGTATGGTCTTTAAGATCAATATGCAAGCAGGACAGTGAGTTATTTTTAATGTCTTGTTAGGTGACGTTATGTACTATTTGTGTGGACATTGTTTGGGATTCCAGTACAAATATTGTATTTTCAAGAAAGCTTGTTTGGAATTGACGTTAGCATTAAAAGCTACCAGAACCAGAGTTTGGCATGTACTGTAGTTGCATGCGGTTTTGAAATGATTTATAATTTTACTATGCAATAGTGCAATGGCATTCCTTAGGATTACATAGCTCCCGATTTCTTACATAAACAATATCTAGCTTCATTAGATTTTCTTGAATGATTAAAGGTGCAATAGGTAATTTCGGACTCCTAACTGTCAAGAGAGGAATTGCAACAACAGACAACCTCAAACCACAACACTCTTTATGCTTCCCACTGTCAATGAATATACCGCATAATATAAATTATTATTATACAGTTCAGTGCTATCGTGCACTGTTTTGGAAGGCTGACAGTGACAAACGCAACAGAGGCTTGCTGTCTTTTCGTAGTGCTCTAGTAAGAAAATGTTCACTGAACGGGTGACTTGATGAGATCTTGACTTTGGTGTGCTATGGTAAATGAATGCTTATAGTTCCTTTGTGGCTAGGTTTAATTGTTAAACACCAATATAAAATAAGTGTATGTTCGGAGTGTAAAACAATATTCACTCATTGAGCAGTTTATTAGGTGTTTTGGACTTTTTTTTTTTGATCTATTAAGTCTTCTGTTGCTGTCAGATTACTTTTGTAATCCCTAATCCCCAATGTCCCTGTTAATACATGTTGCTCTCTTCCCTAACAGCTGTCTCGATTTTTCCCTTGTCACTGTTGCCATATCCTTTCCTATGTGGGAGATTAGGCCAGGGTTTCTCTGAAGTATGTTGTGACAATTGTTTGAGAGGTGTGCTATACAAATACATTTTTATTTGATTATTTATTGGAACACTATAATCCAATATGTTCACATGACTCTTGTCTTGATTTATACACTTGATGGGCTGTCTCTTGAGTGGATAAGATAAATATCCAGCTAATAAAAGCTTACAGAGAAAGCACTATCCTAGATATACACTCACCTCGCACTTTGTTAGGAACATTTTTACTTTATTACACCTACTTATTCATGCAATTATCTAATCAGCCAATTGTGTGACAGCAGTGCAATTAATACAATCATGTAGATACGGGTCAGGAGCTTCAGTTAATATTCACATTAACCATCGGAATGGGGAAAAAATTTGATCTCAGTGACTGTGGAATGATTGTTGGTGGCAGGCAGGGTTGTTTGAGTATCTCAGAAACTCTCCTGGGATTTTCACACTAGTCTCTAGAGTTTGCAAAATGACCAGCATTCTAGTGACCAGCAGTTCTGCAGAAGCACCTTGTTAATGAGAGACGTCAGAGGAGAATGGCCAGACTGCTCAAAGCAGACAATAAGGTGACAGTAATGCAAGTAACCATACATTGCAACAGTGGTATGCAGAAGAGCATTTCTGAACACACAACGCATCAAAACTCTAAGTGTATAGGCTACAGCAGTTGAAGTCTAAAAATTAAGTCTAATAAATACCGAATAAAGTGCTCTGTGAGTATATATAGAATTGCAATATATAGTCTATCCACTTAGAGGTTTGATGCGTTGTGTGTTCAGAGATGCTCATCTGCATACCACTGTTGTAATCAGTCCAACAATCAGTCATTCCATGGTCAAAGTCACTTACATCACATTTTTCCTCCATTCTGGTGGTCTGATGTGAACATTAACTGAAGCTCCTGACCCATATCACCAAGATTGTATGCATGGCACTGCTGCCACAAAATTAGCTGATTAGATAATTGCATGAATAAGAAGTAGGTATACAGGTGTTCCTAATAAAGTGCTAAGTGAGTGTATAATATCATTATTTCAATGAGAACATTTATGTTTTATCCACAAACCAGATACCTAATTATCCTTTCCTTCTGTGCATGAGCGACTAGGTTGCTTATAATATGTGGCTACATTTAGCACAAATCCTGCAAAAAAACACAAATTGAAGGCTGTACTCTTAACATTGCTACCTCTGATGATGCAAAAATTAAACCTAAAATCTCCAGTAAATGCTTTTAAAGTTTACAGTATTGCTAAATTCTGGACAGAGTCAAGTCTGGTGTGTTCATTTTTACTCATGCCGCAAGCGCACCATCTGTTGTCTCATTTAAAGATGCATCGCCCTCACTGCTGTCTTTCTTACAAACCTAATTAAAGATTTACTTTACATGCTTCTCCACAATTCCCTGCCTTATATTATAGCATGATCACACGCCCAGGTATTCATCTGGTCGCCTTGAAGCAATGAAATAAAATGTGTTTTATGTAGAAGACTAAAACCACGTTACACCAGATCACTGCACACAAGATAATCTCCATTTGTTTTGGCTTTTGCCTGCTCTGTTACTTTCTTTACCTCCTAACGTTCCACAGGTGAAACATGCATTGTCCTAACAGTTTGTTATATATGCATTTCCAGAGGCTCTCCAGGCAGCCAAGTGCATCTCAAACTCCCAACTCTATTATGGAGATTTCCAAATCCATCTGGAGAGTGTTGACTGGTGCAAACAGGTCCCAAATGGAAGTGTGGTAGGCTCTGAAGGACAGAAAATTTGTGATTATTCATTGTCAGGCACAGCAGTGATTAATGATCCAAGATACACAGTGTTCTGGGATAGCTTCAGGATAATTAGAGATTTAAAAGGGGTTAATGTTAAGTAAAATGGGATGGAATAAAAACTTTTTAACATGAGGGCCTTGGAATGTCTTTGAATGTCTTGGAATGGAGTGCCTTGGAATGTGTTTTTAGACATTGTCAATCAGTTGTAATTATATACACTGTAATCTCAAAAATTAATTTAAAGTGACTGTAAAGGTAGTTCAACTACATTGATTGGCATTATTATAGTATGTAACAAGCATCAGCAAAATTTGAGAAATCAAATATATCAACTTATATCAGTGTAAACATTTCCATCTATTCCTATGTGGCGATTGACTCTGAGCTATTGGGTCAGGTATCTTGTTGAAATCAAGAATGAATGGCCAATAAATGTTTTAGTCTCACTGTACATCTCCTCCCATAGTTTAGATTTGTATTTAGTGTATTTTTATAGAGAGATTTGAGAGATTTGTGGCATGAGTTATATGAGATAATTGTATCTGTATGGTCTCGCTAGGACTCGGAACTGTACTGTCCTCTAGGATCCTCTTTACACTTGTTCCTGTGTTTGAACTGCACTTTGTGCTACGTTGCTCTGGATAAGAGTGCCTGCAAAATGCTTTGTAATGCAATGTAATGTATGCGGTGGCATGGTGGTGTAGTGGATCACAGCGTCACCTCGCAACAACAATGCCAAGGCTTTGAATCCCGACAGGGGTCTTTCTGTGTGCAGTTTGCATCTTATAATTGCATAATTGGCATTTGGCAGACGCTCTTATCCAGAGCGACGTACAGTTGATTAGATTAAGCAGGAGACAATCCTCCCCTGGAGCAATGCAGTGTTAAGGGCCTTGCTCAAGGGCCCAACAGCTGTGCGGATCTTATTGTGGCTACACCGGGATTAGAACCACCGACCTTCCGTGTCCCAGTCATTTACCTTAACCACTACGCTGCATGCCACCCCTGGTTACCAAAGCGATTCAGAGCCAAGCCCAGTTCACACACAGAACGCTGGTTAACAAAGCGATTCAGAGCTGGGAGGATGCACCCATTACTGCCGCATCTTGCTTTCAGCTCTTAATCCCTCTGTCGACTTTATCCCTCTCCCAGTCTCCCTCCTTCGCCAATACAATTTCCTTGTAGGTGGTACATTTTGGGAGGAGTTGAGGAGGGAGGTGGGGTGGTGAGGCAGTCCAGACCATACCAAACCCATACAATCCTGACATACATAATTTATGTCTGACTTGAAATGAGTGTTATTATAGTTATTGATATTACTTTAAATAGATATTTGGTGGATTTGTATGGTTATTTCACATTTTTACAGCGACTTCACATTCACTTTAATATATGCACAGGCCTCATAGTACTCAGTTCATTGCAACAAACTTATTATTATTATGGGTGAGCGAGTACTGCATTATCTGTATCTTTATCCGTTCAACCAACTATTGAACTATCTGTATCCGTGCTCATAAGTGGGGGTGACTTAATCCGGAAGTGGGCAGGGTTTCATCAGTCCCAACGCTTTGTATGGTTACTTCTGACTTTCTCCTTTACAAAGTGTTGCTTGCGTTAATTGACAAATTATATTCCAAATCAGATTATTCTAGTCTACCGCACCTTGTATGCTGAAATGAGTTGAAGGGACACACTGGGTAACTAATTAAGTTTTTCTCAACACATTTTCAAAACACTCAGGACTTTTCGGTTTTGTAGATTTCTCTGATCATCGCGGCAAATGATTCAATTGCTCTTACTGTACTCGTGTTTGGAAACATTGAATTAATCGTAATAAGTACTTGTCTTGTACGAGTATTCGGACCACCCCTAGTTGTTATTCTTTGTATTCCATTAAACATTTCTAGTGACACTACCCAAGACAGGGAAGATGCATATTATATAACTTATTAATATTTCACAAGACATGTAGGTTAGCTGGATTGGTGCTTAATTGGCTGTGCGTGTGTGTACATATTAACCCTGTGATGGAACGGTCATATCCAGGGGTTGTTCCTGCCTTGCGCTAGGATTGGCTCCAGCCCCCTACAACCCTGAATTTTAGATATAGATAACAGAGTTATGGGATATTACATTTACAGCAAAGTAAGTAATGAAACTTTCAAGGACAAATTTTGCATGATTTAATAAAAATATATTGATTTAAAACATACTTATATTGTCTTCAACCCCTGTGTGTACCACAGCCATTTTATTAAACATAGTGCTCACCAACAGTATTATTTTGGTTCACAGTAGATTGTTCATTTTGTTTGGGGATGCAGGAGCATACAGATAGTGGCAGGTCCTTCCTGCACATTGTTTTTTTTGAGGACACAACTGCATATCGTGTAGTCAGGCCATCTAACCTCCTACTCCATGACAGCTTGGCAGACGTGACGTCTAGGTATGAAAGTTGAAGTGCCTGTAGCCTCTGGGTAAGCTGCTGGTTGTCTGTGGCATCAATAACTCTGTCAGTCTTAATAGAACTCACAACTCCTGAATGATGAACTGTCAGTGGCATCCTAATTAATCAGACACCACCTTTGTGCTTCAACAGTCTTTTACTGGGGCTGTCAGAGTCTTCATGAACAAGTCATTTTATGTTTTATGTTTCATGACCTCATGGGTAGTACCTGTTAAGCTTATTTCCTAGATCAGGAGCATAATGCAAACATAAACGTAGGGGAATTGTATTTATTGTTTTAGGCCAGGATTTTCTCTCAATTTAAGAGTTTGACTCAAAGATTTGGGGGGACAGATTGCGCTAAATCTGTTTTGTCACAAAATAATTTCCCACCTTTTATTAGGGTAAGTCTTGTATTTAGTTTCATATTTTGATTTGTGCTGTTGTCATTGTGATTTTATCCTTTAATGAACACAATATTACAGACCTCTAACAAGTATTACAGATCATCCATCCATCCATCCATTATCTTAACCTGCTTTTCCTGAACAGGGTCGCAGGGGGGCCGGAGCCTATCCCAGCATACATTGGGCGAAAGGCAGGAATACAGGTCGCCAGTCCATCACAGGGCACACACACCATTCACTCACACACTCATACCTATGGGCAATTTAGACTCTCCAGTCAGCCTAACCTGTATGTCTTTGGACTGTGGGAGGAAACCGGACTACTCGGAGGAAACCCACACAGACACGGTGAGAACATGCAAAAAACGCACAGAGAGGCCCCGGCCGACGGGAATTCGAACCCAGGACCTCCTTGCTGTGAGGCGGCAGTGCTACCCACTGCACCATCCGTGCCGCCTATTACAGATCAATATTACAATATTACAGGTCAAACCTCAATTTAAACTCACTTAGCAATGTATTGGGAACACTGTACTCATACTGGGTAGGGCCTCCCTGTGCTCTCAAAACAACCTCAATTCTTCATTGCATGGATTCCACAATATGTTGAAAACATTCCTTTGAGATTCTGTTCCATATTGACATAATTTCTGCAGATTTGTCAGTTGCACATTCATGTTGTGAATCTCCTGTTCTACCACATCCCAAAGCTGTTCTATTGGATATCAGATCTGGTGGCTGGAAAGGCCACTGAAGAACATTGAACTCATTGTCATGTGCATGAAGCCAGTTTGAGACCAGTTTTGCTTTGTGACATGGAGCATTATCATGCTGGAAGTAGCCATTCGGAGATGGGTATATTGTGGCCATGAAGGGATGCACATGGTCAGCAACAATATTCAAATAGGCTGTGGCTTTCAGGCGATGATTGGTATTAACGTGCCCAAAGTGTGCCAAGAAAATATTCTCCATACCACCACCACCAGCCTGGACTGTTGACACAAAGCAGGTTGGATTCGCAGATTCATGCTGTTGGCACCAAAGTCTGACCCTACCATCTGTATCCCTTAGCATAAATCCAGATTCATCACACCAGGATACATTTTTCCGGTCTTCAACTGTGCCGGTTTTGGTGAGCCTGTGCCCATTGCAGCCTCAGCTTTCTGTTCTTGTTTATTTGTTTATTTAAAGGATCCCCATTAGCTCATGCCGTAGCAATTC
Source organism: Conger conger (assembly GCF_963514075.1). Lineage (NCBI taxonomy): Eukaryota > Metazoa > Chordata > Actinopteri > Anguilliformes > Congridae > Conger > Conger conger. The sequence continues at coordinate 30,215,998 of NC_083762.1, forward strand.
ACTAGTCTTCCTGGGGTCCACACACAACAAACATCCCAAGAAACCTTACAACAAAAAACACATTAATACAGTGACATTAATAAAATGGAAACAAAATCTAGCAAAAAAACAAATGTACATCTTTGTTTAAGAGCATTCATTATTAATACAGTGACAATATAATATTCTTGGCTGAAAGAAGTGGAACCCATGGTCTTCTGCAGTTGTAGGAGATAACCACAATTGTACAGAGTGGTTATCTGAGTTACCATAGCCTTTCTGTCAGCTCAAACCAGTCTGGCCATTCTCCAACTGCCACTCACTGGATGTTTTTTGTTTTTCACACAATTCTGAGTAAACTTTAGAGACTGTTGTGCGTGAAAATCCCAGGAGATCAGCAGTTACAGATGTAGAACCCGCACAGCTAGACCAATGAGGGAATAGCTGGAGGTGAAGGGACGACGAGTTTTTCCCTGGCTGTTGTGAAGTGAATAAGAGATTGTAATTATCATCCTATATATAAATATCATGTCCAAGGACAGAGCACAATTATGTTTAAGAATATACTGGGTCCGTTGCCACGGGTCGGATATGGATTGACCTGCCCCATATCCCGCTTACAGCTGGCCAGAAACGGATCAGTACGATTCTTAATATTCTCCGTTCTCAAACGGGGCCATATTGTAAGCTTAGTGGTTACTATAGTTTTACTTGTTTATCTGACTCCATTTAAAATATAATTTAGAAATTTGGGTTTGTAACTTACGCAGACCTCGGGAGTGATTACACTCGACTCGTACCTGCGCCACCATTACTCAATATATGCTCCCGGGATTAGCATTACTGCTGAAATCTCAGTTCGGTGGAGAACTCAGAGGCTGAGGGTCAACACAATACATGCAAACCTGCCATGATAGTTGCGAGCCCAGGTCGGCGTAGCATTTTCTGGGCTCCTTAGAGCTAATTTGGCAGGAACCAACGCCGTAACGCCCATGGGTTCCCTTCGCACCAGATTACTAGAGCCGTGCATCACCCGACCCTTTAAGGGACAGAAATTGCTGGCCTCACAACTTAGAACTATCACAGGTGTCGGTCTTTGGCCACCATTTCCCCCTGAGTATTCAGTTGTAATTTAGGCTGAAAAGGTACAAGATGAATTAGAGTCATGGAGATCACGCAAGTTACAAACAAAATAGTTTATTTGCAGACAGGTAGGCAGTTAGCGTAGAATATCATAGTCAATTACAATTAGACAAATTGAAAAAAAAAAGTGTAGAGTAAATAATCTTACCCAGCCTGCTTTCGCTACACACATATACAGAATATGCACAGTGTGGGAAGTCGAGTGCGATCTTCCCTGATAGGCTTGTCTCCCTGGCTTTTATGCCAAATCATGTGTTTGATCCAGGCGGCAGTGCCATCAATTAGCCTGGTGGGGTTGTCAAATCTAAAATTTAGGCCCCCTCCTTCGGGTTTGTCAGGCAAGGGTAAATAGAGAATTAGATGATTTACCCAAGAGGACATTTCACTGTTTCCAGTTTTATCCTGAGTTCCTGAAACTATGGTTTATTAAATTCTAGTTGGTATGGAATGTATCTCATCTGATTCCTTGATTTTACTGGATCACATCCATACCAAACAGATTATCCTAATGTTTTGTTATGGTGCAGTTATCATGAAACCTCCCTCCTGTGTATCCATTTTACATGCAATTCATGTTGTGGCACCCCTGCTCCTGAATGTTGTGCCACGTGGGTGGAGAACCCTGGAGGGGCCCGTGCAGGTCAACCGCGCAGACGTCACGCATTGGGAGAGGTGTGCGAAGGGGTATATCTGCCTAGAGAGGTGATGGGGAGATCAGCACCTTGGAGAGAGATCCCTCTACCTGCGGTCCAGGACCCCGGCCAGCGCACGTGAGTGAGCAGAGTGGAAAATCACTGACTCAGCTGCAGCCTCTTTTCCTAATGAGCAGGGAATGGGATTTAAGGCGCGGTTGAGGCTGCAGCCAGGCTCAGTTGGTGCCATTCCTGAGCGTGTGAGAGTGTGGAAGGCAGGGAGAGGAAGGACCTGCAACGCCCAGCCATACTGAACCTGAGGAAGACCCCACCTTCACGGACGGCAACACCGAAGACCTGGAAACGGACGCCGGTCACGTGAGCCAGATAAATTCCCTTCCTATTCACCCCCTGTCTTTGTGTTTCCCGCCAGCCCTGACGCGGCCGAAGAGGGGAGGAGGGAGGAAGCCCTGGAAAATACCCCGGTCTGGGAAGAATCTTCGTTAATTTTTTGCCTAAACGGCCCCTTTGATTTCTCCAGTTTTCCCCTACCCTTGCCCTGAGGGGGGGGCGCTATCACCGATACCCCAAAAAAAAAAAACACAGAAAAAATAAAAAGAAGTATTTTTTCTGACATCTGCTATCTCCTGTGTTGGTTCCTAGCTGTGCCCACTCTCTGCACCTCAGGATTCACCCCGAGGCACCACAATGTTATTACTACAATGGACATAATGCAATACAACAAGGATCATATGGGCAATGTTTACAATATTTTACTGAGTCTATTGACCATTTCAACAACAGTTGTGAAGTTTTCATCCAGGAGAGTAGTCACTGGGGTAATGACAGCAGTGCCCAAAGGAGGGCACTGTGGTACTGCCCGGAGTCTTTCCCCCTGGAAGTGACCAGGTATGGGGTCATGAGATAGGCCACAAATGTTTTAGGCACATTCTTTTCCCATGAGCCCTCATGGCCTAATTGACCTGGAACCACTCATCCACCCATCATATATCCATTCCTTATCTTCTTGGCGCCAATCGTCTGAAACTCCCCAAAAGGTAATACAAACAGCATTGTCCTTTGTCCCTTTTGACACATACCAGAACCCCCAGCTCACAGGCTCCTCTCAAATGGCAGCCTTTCTTGAGTCACACTTCGCCTCCCTTCTACACAGAAACACTCAAACCAGCCTGTCTGGCACCAACAATCATGCCACGGTCAAGATTATGGGAGAGCTCCTTTTAGATGAGTACCCATAACGATTATTGACTTTTTTCAGAGCACGAATGTTGTACGAGTAATTGAATCATTATCCGTGATCGGAGAATTGGCCTGCTCTATTTATTTATTCATTTATTTATTTATTACATTGGCTGTAGTAGCTGTAGTAGCTGTACATCAGTGATGAATGCGTGTCATATAGTTAACACTGGTTTGTGATAGACCAGTTCCTCCCTGTTTCCAGTGAATAATTATACTACCAATAGAAAAATTGTTACCTGAAAACTGATTAATCAAGTCCATTGTTCCTACAGTTGCCTTTTTGTTCAATAGGTTAATGCTTAGTATTTTCTCCTTAAAATTAATCTGGAAATTTACATTTCACAACCGTTCTTTTAAAAACAATCTTTTCAATTTTTTCAGTGCCTCCCTGCAAAAAGTAGTTTCGCCTTCTGTAATGAGGAGAGACATTCCTTGAGATTTCCACACTAAAACTTTTTGCAGTATTTACATTTAACGAGTTAGTCCCAACACAAAGGCACATTTATTTAATTGTACTCTGATTCCATGCCATTTTTAAATGTTCCTGGCATAGTAACCTCTTCCAAGCGCTCCTTCAGATATCTGGAACAAAAGGATGCACAGACAGTTTTCAAATTGAACATCTGTGCCCTCCTAAATGCTTCACTGCTCACCTTTATTGACAAATAAAAACCAAGCACCTCTTTAGTGGCAGGTAAGTGATTGCCTCATCCAGGCTCCGTTAGTAGAGTCACTCAGCTGTCTAGTAAGCAAGAGGATTCAGACGTCCAGCAACAGGAAGCATTAGGAACAGAAGACAACCTCCTGTACAATTTTGTATGGTCCTGTTATGTAATTTTTCATGTTTCTGAAGGCTATATAATACATGTTTGTTTTGGCCATTGGCTGCAGTTGCCAAAATTAATAAAGGGAGATACAGAAAACTGGGTTTAAATGAGACCTCAATGGAATGCAAGTGATCTCAGTATTTTAGCATAATTTGCCTTTTTTCATTTAGAATAGATTTTAAAACATCTATAAATTTAGAAGAACCAAATGTAAATTCTGGTACATGCTTGTGGATATGTTTCAAATTGTATTACCAATTACAGTAATGGTCAAGAATTTGGGCACCCCTGGTCAAAAAGCCTTTTACAATTACATTTATGACATATTTATGACATATTTATGATACTTTGTCTAAACTCTAAACACAGCAATACACCTACAACACACTCCATTCTTCGATATTGCAGCACAAGGGTCGACTTTGACCCTTTTGCCAATTATGTTTCACCTGCCTCTGCGCCTTTTCTCTACGTTGAAGCCGGCCTAATCAACATAGATCATGAAATGTGGAGGAGTCCGACTAGCCTTCAACTCCAACTGGAAAAAATAAAACAGAGTACATGTAAATGCTTTACTGTATACATACTGCATGTCCGACCTTACCCAAAGTTTATGAGTTTACTGTAAAACTCATTATATTACAGAAGTAGCTGTATTGGATAGACATCTTACCTGGACATATATGTGCTAGGTTACGAGTCCCTTGACGCATACCTTTCAAAAGCTACTGTTTTTTTCAGGTCTTTTGTAGTAATGTGTGGGTACTTCTCAGCATTTCTCACCAGGTCTTGGGCCATTATATCTGAAATCTTTATTGGTCTTCCAGACCTTGCCTTGACTTCAACGTCTCTCATTTTTTAATAATGTTTCTGACAGTGGAAATAGGTAGTTTGAAACATTGAGAGAGTTTTTGTAGCATTCTTCTTGGTGGAAATGAACCATCTTCATTCTGAAATCCTTGGACAACTGTTTAGAGGAACCCATGGCGGTTATCTACACTGAGAATAAGAACCACAGAAAATATCTATTGAATTGACCCATACAAACACTGCATCTCTGCAAGGGGTGCTGAAACAATGCAGGAATTATGATGTTTGTATTCAGGCATCATTCAATACACTGGGATTATCAGTAGGCTTCATAATAATAAGTTCGGAAAAAAATATGGACCATACCTTGCTATCAGGAGATGTCTATCCGTCACCCACACTAGAGTACATTCAGCCTAAAGTAGTCAGCTAGGCTACAAACCACCACCTAAGGTTACAATAGACAGGCATAATTCAATTCAGCTACTTCAACATTTTAGGAGCTAAAAATGTCTTCATTGGCAATGTAATTAAAACACTTACTTACAATTATGATTAATTTCTAACCCCAACCGGAAAATGCGTCCGAATGCAAAGTAAGCCTGAGCCAGGTAGAAAGCTCACTCCATAAAAAGTGCCGCCATTCATGCTTTGAAATGTTTGGGGTGTGGCTATGTAATGTATGTATTGTAAGACTAATCATCTGAACGTGAATTGAGCAGTTGATGGAGGTGAGACAGAGCAGAACTATTGTTCAGTCCCATAAAAATTCTGGGACACAAAATTATAAATACTAGATTTTCTTACTCCGGTAAAATAAACTGAGATTCCCAAGGGAAAAGGAGTAACAAGTTTTTGCAGGAACATACTAATTATTGTGTGATGTGACCCTAGTGAGGCAAGAAACACCAACAGTATTGTTTTAGTGTTGAAGATATTCCATTTCCCTCTGTCCAGCAATTACTATGAGAGTCCTGTCTGTTTGAGTACCAGCCATCTCAAGAAGATACTGTAGTTAGTTTTTACTTATTTCAAGACAAACGATCACATGCTCATCATTCTCAGGACAAATGGTGAAGATTCAATGTGAGTGCGCATTTGTTTGTGACCGGTAGAATATTTTTGCATGATTAAATGTAATATTAATTTCTTATAGTTATTAAGAGTCAAAGAAAATACACTATCATATTAAGCCTATTTTATTCAGTTGAGATGTTCAGTCATTTCTTTTTATCCTTAAAGCATGAACATATTGGTCACTACAGGAAAATGTGGTTGTCGGCACTTCTGCTTTGGTAATTAACAGAGTGATTTACATCTTAACCTTGAAGTGTCCTTTCAGTGCTAAAATGTACACATCATCTTAACCAATCAACAATGCATTCATTCCATGGGCTGCCAATCAGAAATGACCTTGAAGTGCCAGAAGGGACATGCCATCCTAACCGATCAGCAATGCATTCATTTAGTGGGCTGCCAATCATAAGTGACCTTGCAGTGACAGAAAGGACATCCCATGTCAGACCACAATCTATCCTGTTTATGAATACGATATAGTTGATAAGTACATTTTATTATTCGTTTTTAATTTCCTAATTAGGGAAAGTAAATGTACATCTTTGCCTTGTTGCTTAACCCCTTTGCATAGACTCTCAAGCCTTTCCCTTGTTTGCAGTGTTCTACTTTGAGGCTTTATAACTACAGAGGTGAGCATCACAGAGACATGGCTTAAGAATTAACTGGCTTAAATGAAGGAAGATATTTGTACCATTTACAATACATACTTGAGTGAATTTTCATAGTTTGGGTATTGATCGAGTGCTACAATACATTACATTACATTACAAGGCATTTAGCAGACCCTCTTATCCAGAGTGACGTACAAGTGCAGATCAAACACAAGTACAAGTGCGAAGAGGACCTGAGAGGACAGTACAGTTCCGAGTCCTAGTGTGACCATACAGATACACAATACATACCAAAGTCGGCAGAAATTAAGTTCTCCTTTATTTTGCAATGACATACTGAGAATCAAAATGTAAAACAGGTAAACCTCAACATTATCTGAATCATAAACGTTTTGACCATTAGTATGCAAAATCTGAGGGTGATGAGCAGAACTAAAGATATATGAAGCAAAATGTCCCTTAGGGTCTCCAAATCCTATCCAGATAACTAGATTATGCATTGCTGTAAATCATAAAATACACATTTGACTACAAATCAACTGCTTTGACTAATGAAACTCACTTTTGCATAAGTGGGAATTGCTATCCCTTCAGCAGGACAGGGTCTTAAAGGAGCATTATAATGCTTTTTTCAGTTGACCTCATTTCAGTTGGGCTTAAGTTATGTGTAGGCATTTTAAATATCACCGTCAGTGTAGCTGTTTCCTAAATATGGGTAAACGTCTCAAAACAAACTGGACGTGTTTTGCTTGAATCTCCAGCCCATGTTACCCAGAAGGTAATGGGCTCAAACTCCACCCTTGAACGCAGAGACTGGTTTATGGGTGGCCACCCATCCGGGCAATCACATGACACTCCAACAAAAATACGTCAGTGTTTGCATACAGATATCATGAAACCTTGGCTAGCCTGAGTGATATGAGGACAGCCCTGACTTCGCTGAGTTACGTCCACTGCAGTCATGAACGTCATCAGCCATCATTTTGACCTTTGGCAGCAATCACCATCAACAATAAATCTGACAGCCTACTGTTGTGTTTTGCTAGCTCACTTCACATTGGATGTTGACAGCTATGATGTTTTCACTCATTAGATTAAGCAACGATGCTCTGGCTCAGTTGTAACCAGCTAATTTAGCTAGCAAGCTAGCCCCAGTCTCTCATAATTCTTATGAGAGACTGGGGACAGCTAGCTAGCTAAATTACACACTGTGATGACATTGCCGCGTGAATATCCACCCTCTTTATAATTTGTATGGACTTAAATAAGAAAAAACAAGTAGAACAATTACATTTCTCATTGAAATCAATTCACTATCAATTGTACTTCCCTCTAGGGTCTTTCAGCGAACTTATCCCTGGTTATGGGTATGCACTTTGTTGTACGTCGCTCTGGATAAGAGGGTCTGCCAAATGCCAATAATGTAATAATGTAACTATATGGGAATGAACGTGTGCGTCAACCATGGAGAAATGAACCTCTGGGATTCTCTAACTTTGACGCTGCCATTGAATGTGACATGATGGCTACAGTGAAGCTGCTGTCATTAATTACAATGGATTTGTTCCCTCAGCATCCAATACAGTTTTGAACCTGAATTTACAGAGGAAGAATTGCATGTGTGAGAGAGACAAGGGGTCCAGGAGGGCAATGAGCAAGTAAATATCTAGCTAACAAGCTGTATCAAAATCTGTGCTGTGGATACTTCTTCCAATTAATCCTTCTTTTGCTGCAGAAGAAGTTGGTAAGTACTGTAGGATGTAGCAAGGGTTCGATTGAAGTTATTATTGGCTGATAAAAGTGATGCGAACAAAGTGTTTGGTTGTCCGTGTTCCTCCACTGTCTCTCACTCACGCAATTCTTCCTCTGTAAATCCCGGTTCAAAATGGAAAGGTTGTATTTCTTTGTCAAAATCAAAAAGCTTGTCCTCTAACTTGGTGAAGTCAGAGCTGTCCGTCATATCGCTCAGGCATTATTTTTTCCTTATTTTGTAACATGTGGGTGGTAAAATAAGTGTAGGGGCACCTCACTTTCTCTGCATTTTGGAAATCCACATAGTACAAAAAATAAGGTAGCGTCAGTGTCCTTCTCACGTGTCCGTTTAGCTGACCAAATGCATAATAGTTTCTCATTCTAAAAATGTGATAACTTGGAGAAACATTGAAACAATGTCCATTATTTACTTAGAATTTCTTAGAATCCATTGTTGTCCATTTTGCCATTGTATACCTTGACAAAAGTACTTGTATAATGTTATTATCTGCATTTTGTATAGGCTCTCTCAAACATGATGAGCCCAAGTGCAACCGTTTCTGAGCAGTGTTTGTAATGTAGTTACAGAGAAAATGTGTTACCCCCATCCGTGTGTAAGAAAATTCAGTATAAGTTCAGCTCATCAAAGAACCAACTAAGGGCATGTTATTGATGACTAAAAAGCATTTTAGCTAATGACATTACGTTTCCAACAGTGTATTATTTGTTAGGCATATGTCACGTTTCAGGTCTGTCTCGCCATGTTTTATGTTTATTCATGTTGTCTTAGTCACGTAGTGTCTTATCATGTATTATGTTAGTCTAGGTTCGTCATGTTGTTTAGTTATGTTTCGTTATGATTTATTTTCTTGTCATGTCTAGTTATGTTTCGTACGATTATATTACCTTGTTATGTTGAGTGGTTATCGTCTTAGTTTCACTTTGTGTTGTTTTGATTTATGTTTATTGTTACGTTAACTGGTCGTTGTTTATGCATACACTTTTACATGTCTTTCCGCAAACCTTGCGTTCCGCCTTTTCTCTCTCTCTTTCTGTCATTCACTCCCTAATTGTTTCCATTTGTCTATTTACTAAAACTACTAACGCTAGATCAGGATTGGGTAGAAACTAACAAACTAATCATGTGTTCATGTTACCTTACGTTTCTTGTGCATGTCATTTACTAATTTACTAATGCTAGGGCAGGATAGGTTTATTACTAACGATTACTAATCACCTTGTTAAACTTGTCATCCATCGCACCTGTTTTCCATTTCCTTACTACGCTCTAACTAATTGTCTACACCTGTCTACACCCGCATTTATAGCCCAGTCGCGCTACTGTTCACTGCGAAATTGTCTGCCTCTGTTTATCACGCAACTCTTGAGCATTATTTAATGTTTGATTACACGTTACGATCCAAGCCTGTTACCGACCATTGTTTATTGATTTCTGTTTTGTTGACCACTGTTTGTTTTTGACCACGTCCTCGCCTACCGTTTTGTACTTTTGCTTCGCTGATTGTTTCATGGTTTCGAGTCCCGCTTCGCCCACGACTACGCCTCTGCCTGCCGTCCGCCTGTTCATCTGCCCCGCTGACAGCTCTCCTGCTACCGGACCTCCCTGCACGTCTACCGACTACGAGTTTGCCTCTTCCCTCGGCACCGTGCTTTTTGTTTGTTTACTATTTGTTTGGCTGGATCTACGTGTATGGACTTTGCTTGTTTTGACTACGCTCCTGGGATTCGTCCCGAATAAAGCCCTGAGGGGTCTTTATATTACTATTGTTTCTGAGTCGTGCATTTTGGGTCCAACCCCCACGCACCCGTCTCAGCATACCTAAAACAATGCAGCATTATTTTGCCTGCTTAATGAAATATAGCATTTTTAATATGCACAGAGTCTGTTGCACTTCGGCAAAAACAGTTCTTGAGAATTTATGCCAAAAATGGTTGATGTTCTATTTCTTTATTAGCTTCACTTTAAGCTCTATGGGAATTGGATTTTATCCAATCTCGAGACTGAAAACGATCTACGCAACGCCATCTTGATGGCCAATCAGGGCAAAGATGCGCTTTAGCGACCGAATTTGCATACGGTGGCTATATAAGCGACATCGCAGGCCGTCATTCTTTCTTCTCAAATTTTCAGCGCAAGGTTAGCAACCTAGCTGGAGACTTACGTTTCTACCACGCCGAAGTTCTTCGTCTGCGAGCAGAAACGCGCCGCTGTGAGGAAGGAGCTTTTTTTCCCGACTCAAAGGCCCTCGCTAGACGACGTCGAGCTCGAAGATTCGCCATGAAGCGGTGCCAAGGGTGCGACGCAGCCGTGGAGGGTACGGACCCTCACACTGCTTGCGTTATGTGTCTCGGCGAGACCCACGCTCTCGCGGCCTTAACTAAGGTGACCTGCACCGCCTGCGCTGCACTCGGGGCGCAGGAGCTACTGCGCCGGGCAAGCATGCACCGCGAAGACGCCAGTTGGGCTGACTTCCCGGAGCCTTTTGCCATGCACTCTCAGGAGGACAGACCGAACCTGCGCGATGGCAGGGTTCCGTCTGACACGGCCCATCTGGAAGAGGCGCTCCTAACCCTCGCTAACAGCTCTGGGGACGAGGACGACGACCTCCTTCTCCACTCTAGTGACCAGGAGATGCTTCCAGACGACAGTTTGGAGCCTTCCGGCTCTGTCGCTATCCCAACGGCGACGGGTGAGTTGGAGCACCACCCCTCCCTGTTGAAAGACTTTCCGGTCGTGATGAAAGCGGCGGCGACCAGAGCGGAGCTCCCCTGGCCCCCTCCTCCTGCAGCGCCTGTAAACCAGCTGGTGGCTCCAGTGTACAGGCGCGACACACCGAGGCACGGTGTGCAACCGACCCCCGTCTGCCCGTCTGTGCAGCACTACGTGCAGCTAACCTGGGATAAGCCTTTCTCTACGAAAGCCCCGGTAGTGTCTTTTTCGCCTTTCACGGTGGTGTCAGGCCGACAAAAGCTTCAGACGGAGGGGGTTCCGCGACTCGAAGATTCCTTGGCTACTCATCTCCTCGCCCCCACAGCAAGGTGGAGCGCAAGGAAGCCTAACCTTCCCACTCGGTCTGGGCAGATATCAGCTGCCTTGTCTGAACGTTCGTTTATCTGCGGTTCCCAAGGCGCCGATGCAACGAACAATCTTGCTATCCTAGCGATAGCACAGACGAACTTGATCGAGTCCCTTACTTCCTCCCTCGCAGATGATGTTTCTGCCGAGCTGAGGAAGAACGCGGGCGCAATCCTGCACCTCACCCAGGGGTTGGCACAGGATTTTGGACGGATTATGGGCTGGAGTGTAGCCTCTCTCCGGCACTTATGGCTAGCGAACTCGGCACTCCCTGAAGCGGACAAGGTCCCCCTCCTCGATGCCCCAGTCTCTCTCGACGGTCTCTTCGGTCCAGCGGTGACCGAAGCGATAGCGAGGTTTAAGCGACTGGATGAGGAGAGACTCACTCTGCAGAAGCACCTGCCTCTTGCTTCAGATGCAAGACGCCAGGATCGCCGTTCGTGGTCTAAGACTCGCCGCACTCCTGTGTCGTCAGCCCGGCGCTCAATTGAGGAGCAGCCCGGTGGCCGCAGAGACGCTACCACTATTGCTAGCGGCAAGGCTTGGACGAAGCCGTTCAACCCTGCTGCACCCAGGGCTCACCCGCCTCAATCGAAAGCCCAGAAGCGTTCCTGAATCTCCGCGGGAGAGTGTCATAGAGGCGATCCGGTCGAGTGGACCGGACACCCCTCCTGTATCACTGACTTTACTAGCGCCTACTCGGGAGCGAGTTTCGCCCTTACAGTCACGAAGCACACTCCCCCTATTGTTACACAAACATTTCCCTTGCCCTCTGCCTCAAAGCTGGCATCAGCGCTTGGTGATTTCTCAGTCAAAAGGGGCCTTTTTCCCCGACATTCAGGCAGTATTGGAGTCCTCGCCGGCTCAGAATCGAAGCCGGCCAGGACTCTACGTCGGCCTATCACAGATAAGCACCAGGTCGCTGGCTCGAATTCGACCCCGCCCCCACTTAAGAGCCGGGCTTCTGCAGATTCAGAAGCCCGTGGTACAGTCTGCACTGCTTTCAACCAGGTCCGCGTTCAACCTTTGTGCTTGGACTCGGAAGTGCAAGCTGACGCCATGGCTCAGTACTGTAATCAGAGCGGGCTACGCGTTACAGTTCGCTGTCCCCCCTCCTCCTTTTGTAGGAGTAAGGGAAACGAATATGCCCATGCATCTAAACAGCGCACTTTCCCAAGAGATAGAGACTCTCTTGGCAAAAAGCGCGATCCGCCTAGTCCCCAAACACGACGAAATGCGAGGGTTTTATTCCCTTTATTTCCTCGTTCCAAAGAAAGACGGCGGTGTGAGACCAATACTGGACCTGCGAGCTCTGAACCGTCATTTGGTGAAACGACGTTTTCAGATGCTAACGCACAAGCGCGTAATGAGCTCAATCAGCCAAGGGGACTGGTTCACGCTCGTAGATTTAAAAGACGCTTACTTCCATGTGAACATTGTGCAGCGCCATTGGCAGTACCTTCGTTTCGCTTTTCTGGGAAGAGCGTACGAATTTACCAAACTCCCATTCGGTCTGTCCCTGGCACCCCGCACCTTCGAAATGGTGGCGCGGGCTGCTATCGCCCCGTTGCGACAACAGGGCATACGTGTTTTAACGTATCTGGACGACTGGCTTGTGTTAGCCCCTTCCAGGGAGTTGGCTGCGAAACACACAGAGATGCTGATAACCCACATCGAAGGATTGGGTTTCACCATCAACCGCGACAAGAGTGTTTTCACCCCGAGCCAGTGTGTTCAGTACCTAGGGCTCCGGCTGAACTCATTGTCAATGACGGCGCGTCTCTCTCAGGAGAGAATTGCTTCCCTGAGAGGCCACGCTTGCCGATTTCTCCCAGGTCGCTGCATCAGTGGAATCACGATTATGCGCCTGTTGGGTTTAATGGCGGCAGCAATCGCCGTGGTTCCGTTGGGATTGCTACGCATGAGACCGGTGCAACTCTGGCTCAAGCGAATGCATTTCGATCCAATGAGAGACCGCGCAAAGCTGTTTCGCATTCCGCAGTCGGTTGTGAGAGCACTCTCGCACTGGCGAGATGGGCGAATGCTGAGTGTCGGTGTGCCAATGGGCGCTATCTCCACTCATGTCCCTGTATACACAGACGCCTCCACCAAGGGGTGGGGGGCGGTCTGCAATGGAATGATGGCGAGCGGGTTGTGGAACCCTCCTCTGCCTCATATCAATGTGCTGGAGATCACAGCAGTATGGCTTGCATTACAACGTTTCGAACCCCTTCTTCGGGGCAGACACGTTCTAATCAGAAGCGACAACAAAGCGACAGTCGCTTACGTAAACCGACAGGGCGGCACCAAATGTCCACATCTACACCGGCTGGCGGTGAGGATCTGGACTTGGGCATACCCGCGAGTTCGCTCCTTACGGGCGCTCTACGTCCCGGGGCAGCTGAACTGCGGCGCAGACCTCTTGTCTCGGGGCGGTCCCTCCCCCCTAGAGTGGTGTCTTCACCCACTCGTGGTAGCGGAGGTGTGGTCACGCTTTGGGAAAGCGAGAGTGGATTTATTCGCCTCCCGACAGAATGCGCATTGCCCATTATGGTTTGCGATGACAGCAACCGGCTCGCCCCCACTGGGAGTGGACGCGCTAGCCCATTGCTGGCCCAAGGGCCTCCTTTATGCCTTCCCTCCCTTTGGTCTGGTACCGCAGGTACTAGCCAAAGCGAGAGAGGAGAGGAAACCCCTGATTTTGATCGCGCCAGATTGGCCGCACAAACAGTGGATGGCCGATGTAGCCCTGCTGCTGACCGACGTCCCGTGGCGACTTCCCCAGCGCCGGGACCTCCTGTCTCAGGGGGCGGGGACCATTTTTCATCCCCACCCAAGCAGGCTGCGCCTCACGGCTTGGCCCCTGTTAGGAGCAGGCTCGTGAACATGGGATTGAGCGAGGCAGCTGTAAATACTATACAGCATGCTCGCGCTATCTCAACTACAATGGCTTATAAAGGCAGATGGGAGGCCTTCGAGACTTGGTGTCTCGAACGCTCTCAGGACCCCCTGGTGTGCCCTGTATCCGTAGTGCTCAACTTTGTGCAGAGCCTACTTGATAAGGGGTTATCTTTGTCCACGTTAAGGGGGTATGTCTTCGCAATTTCTGCGTGCCATACTGGCTATAGTGGCTCTACGGTGGCTGCCCACCCCCTGGTAAAGCGTTTTATCCAGGGCGTCCGGCGTCTGAAACCCGTGGCCCCACCCCGTGTTCCGCAGTGGGACTTAACGGTGGTACTAAAAGCCTTGTGCAGCCCTCCTTTCGAACCGCTGGAGAGCGTTGAGTGGAGAGCTTTGTCCCTTAAGGTAGCGCTGCTTACTGCGCTAGTTTCTGCTAAGCGAGTAAGCGATTTATGCGCCTTGTCTGTGCACCCGGACTGTCTCTCCTTTTCAGGATCTGACAGAGTCGTGCTGAGACCGAACCCTGCGTTTACCCCGAAGGTAATCACCACGTCCTTCCGCTCACGGGTATTGGACCTGGTGGCTTTCAAGCCCCCTCCTCATGACGATGAGGAGGATGCTATGCTGCATAAACTTTGCCCAGTGCGTGCTCTGTCGATATACGTACGACGTTCGCAGCCTATTCGACAAGCAGATCAGCTGTTTGTCTGTTATGGTGCTGCTGCTAAGGGAAAACCTGTTACGGCACAGAGATTTTCCCATTGGCTTACTGACGCAATCAACTGGGCGTATGAGTGTATGGGCTTGCCCCCTCTGTCGGAGGTTCGCGCCCACTCTACTCGAAGCATGGCAGCTTCTCGGGCACTTTTTAAAGGGGTCAGTGTGCAGGACATTTGTACAGCGGCGTCATGGAGTTCGCCATGCGCCTTTGTGCGTTTCTATCTGCTGGATGCATCGACACCGTCGGTGGCGCATGCAGTCCTGAGCTCAGCGTCCAATCGGACGTAGCTGCTGCTCAAACACATTATGTGCAACGCCTCTACGCGGTGGCTAGAGGCGTGCATGTTTATATTGGCCATCTCCCGGCTTGGGTATTCGGTAGCTGGTTTACATGAACCGAGCGCTGGGGATGGTTGTGGCTCCTCGGTTTATACAGTCCCCCTTTTTTTCATGCATAAAAAAGGGCTGGCTATTGAGGGGAGCCCCTCTTGATTGGCTATCACTGCCATCGCCTGTTGTTCTGCATCAGGGGGCTGATGTTGACGACAGGGCGTGGGCTATAGGGTTCCCATAGAGCTTAAAGTGAAGCTAATAAAGAAATAGAACTTCCGGGTACAGTGGTACCCATTGTTCTATGAGTTATTAGCGAGCTTTAAGCTTCACAGGCCCTGTCTCTTTACTTCGCTGAAAATTTGTCTCGAAGAAAGAATGACGGCCTGCGATGTCGCTTATATAGCCACCGTATGCAAATTCGGTCGCTAAAGCGCATCTTTGCCCTGATTGGCCATCAAGATGGCGTTGCGTAGATCGTTTTCAGTCTCGAGATTGGATAAAATCCAATTCCCATAGAGCTTAAAGCTCGCTAATAACTCATAGAACAATGGGTACCACTGTACCCGGAAGTTTTACATCGTAAAATTGTACGATGCCTAAATCCAAATAGAGGACTTCCTTTGGAGGTTTTCCAATGAATCACTTTTCTGAGTGAATATTTCTGAGGAAGACAGTGAAAACACCGTTGACTAGGGATGTGTATCGTTAGGATTTTATTGATACCGATACCAATACCGATACTCCTTATCGGTGCCGGTATTTATCGATACTCTTATCAATACCACGGCGTGTAATTTAGTGTATAAAATAAAGACGTTACAAGATGGTAAAAGATTCAATCGTTTTTTATTACCACAAGGGGGGTAACACCAGCAACATCATTAAACAACTTACAGCACCTGCCTTTTAAGCCCATAGCAAGTCAACATGTGCAGTGCGAGGTATGTCAAAAAAATGAGCAGGCAGCTCCATACAGCCTTAAAGGTAACTGTCAATGTGATAATGCTTCAACAGAACAGAAGCTTAACTTAAAATTTACAAATGCTTCTTAGAATAGATTAAATAAAATAAAAAACTAGGGAGATGACCAAAGATCGCTCTGGACAGAGTGACGTCACGCTATACACTCGGATAAAATGGCGCTGCGCATGTTTTAAAAAAGGGTAATTTAATTACTTATTATTTTTAATCCAGCTTTACTGGCAGTCTTAAACCTTTAAGGATGTATATATTTGGAATCAATCTTGTAAATTATGCCAACTTAATCGAGTATTTCACTTCCCCTTTAATGATTCATACACTCACTGTGACTTGATGAAGAAGCACTGTTGGAGTCTGCCTGCACGGAGGAGGGCACGGTGTTGTTAGCGTCTGCCAGGTTGCTAACTTTAGATGTGTTGTTTAGGCAGTCAAACACGCCGCACTCCTTCAGCTTTATGCTATGGGTAGACTGCAAGTGTTTCATGATGTTGCTGGTGTTACCCCCCTTTGACGCAACTACTTTCTTGCATATATTGCATTGAGCCGAGGATTCATTGAGTTTGATGAAGTGAGCCCATACCTTGGAGCGCTAAGCTCTTACGGCCAACATATTGACTACTAGAGAAAACAACGGGGCGCTGCGTCATAAGCTGTCGACGGCGGCAGTGTCATAATTACGCGACGGTTAGGTAGACTCTTAAAAAACACCAAAAACAGTATCGTTTGTCCAGAATCTTTAGCGGTACTCTGGTACTGACCAATTAGGAACCGGTACCAAAAAATACCGGCTCTCGGTACACATCCCTACCATTGACAGCACAATAGAGGGCATTTTCAGTGATGCGACCACATTTTATATTGGTGAGCATCTAAATACATATTTTATTATAACTCAGTATATAAATAAGGAGCCAGCCTGCTTTTGAATAATAAATAGCATTTGGAATTATGGAATATGTATGACTTATTGATGGGGGTTGGGTATTTGACAAAAACTTCAATCAATAAACCTCAATAAATATATTAGTATGCCAGGTGGTATTATTGTGATTATTGTACTTATTTTTTATGATCTTCTCAACCTGTTGCTGGCTGAGGATAGCTGCAAGGAGAGGGGATTTGGGACAGAGAGGTATGGGAGGGTGACAGGCTGGGGGGAAGTGCTAACAGGATAAAATGTTTTGTATAGTTTAGTCAGCAAAATGCAGCATTTTACACTTCCATGTGTCCTTTAGGAGTCTCAGAATGCTAATTCTTGGCAATATTGCCTTCAGATTTGAAAGGGGATATGTACAATGTTGTGACTTGGCTTCATTATGTTTCTAAGTGCACCAGCCACAGCTACAATAATCTATATCCAGTCAAAGACTAAAAACTTTGTTTTAGTAATATTTAGAGTTATTCTGACGCTTGGAAAACAAACCCCAAATGGTTATAATCTTCAAGCTTGTGTCAAGAAAAGGGGTCATACTTAAAGGGTTAAGACGCTAACTGCAGGGCATCTCACCCTCATTGTAGCAATGTAGCATCACAAATGTCTTTAATTTATTTATTGAAATATCTACTTGATTTAGGAAAATGTTGCCACGCCCTGCTGGCAAGATTTAAATAAAGCGGCTCAACACATTCATAACAGCTTTTATGAAGACAGACTCACCTATCCAAATTATGTTTTCTTCAAAACAGGAATCACAGATTTCCTATCAAATACAGTAAAAGTTCATTAATAAATAATAAATGATGGCAGTCTTTGGTGGAAAATAAACTCACCTGATGCATACACATGCATCATTGGGTCTTGTTAGGACCAAACTATGTGTCCACTGTGTTCTTGTGATGAATAATGATTGACTGGCTCAGCCAGGTTTGCGTCAGTAGGAGCAGCAGCTTCTGAACTCTGCCGCAGGCAATTACTTTATTTTCTTAGTAGAAAAAAAAAAGAAACAAAGCACAGACTGCAAGTTCATATTGCCCTCTAGTGGCAGGCAGCGGTTCCACCATCTGAAATGCACAATTTAGAGTCTCAGAATGCCTGTGGTAAGAAAAAAAAAAAAGATTCAAGATTCAATTTCCTTTTCTGCCTTATTGCCTGCCATCTGATGGAGCATCTGATAAGGAAACCCTCTTCAAGGAGATAGCGAACATTTTTCTCAAGTTTTATCAATATAAAACGAGCAATGAGCAATATGTGTGTGACACTGACACAAGTCATATATCTGCCTATCCAAGGGGTAATAACAATATTCTGTGTGTATTTACCTCAGTGGCCAACATTTTGGCTCACCAGCCACTGTGGCTAGTGGTTTTCCAAAGTCACGAGCTCAGAGCTCTTACGCTATTATCCAAAGTGACTTACAGTTCATTAGACTAAGCAAGGGACAAACCCCCCTGGACCGATGTGGGTTTAATGTGGTCTTGATCGAGGGCCCAGCAACTGTGCAGATCTTATCATGGCTACACTGGGGTTTAAACCATGAACCTTGTGAGTCCCAGTCATGTACCTTAACCACTACATTGCCCATGTATCCACTATTTAAAATACTGTTGATAAAACATGGACAATTTTTCAATGCAAAAATTATTTCATTTCTCACCTACATATCTGATCCTATTTTTGAGCATAATTGAGCATAATTGAGCATTATGTGAATATAATGTGCTTATATTAATTTAACAATGTTAACTTTGAGCCTCTGCTGATGCATTTTTATTCAAGATTTTGAGTCCATAAATGGATTCAGACTACATTATATGAGGTTATTATGGTATGTATTAAGCATCATCAAAAAATTGACTAAACAGCATAAAAATATCAAGTTGTATCTTGACTAAACATTTCCATCTATTCCTATGAGGGGATTAAATGGGGATTAAATTTATCACCAGACTCTATTGGTCCAGATCATTTATGACATGAAGAAGGACCTAACCTAATGGTGAATAAATGTTGTAGTCCCATTGCATATCTCCTCCCATACTTTCATTATATTTGTATATAGAGTCGTTTAAGAGAGATTGTAGCACTGTGTACGCTGCAGCAAAGGTTCCGGGAATAGCATATCTAGGGCCCTGGGGCAGAAAAGACATTGGGTTTCTGGCAGCAGCCAATCAGCATGGTACAAATACCTCACCTGAAAGAGTAAACTCCTACACTCACAAAATGATTAATCAAATTCCTCTTGACTTAACCCTTTTTTACTTCGCCCCAATTACTGCACACACATGGTTGAAGGCTTAAATTAAAGAAGGGGCTTGTACCATTTGCTAATTTGCAAATTAACAAATTCATGTCAGAGCATGTACATACAGTGTAAACAAAAGATACACAAAAAAACAAAGTAATTACAAAACGTGTTATGTCTTTATAGTTTAGCACTGAATATCTCAATTTCAAAGTCAAGGTCCAACTCAGAACTACTTTATATGTGTGCACAAACTTGATGTCAACTTAAATGTGGTAAAGATATCGACAGGCATTCAAATTCCACATGAGTTTTCCCAAAACTGCTCCCAGACAAACTGTCCCCAAATCTCTCCAAATACAAAACTTCTGCATATCTTTTTGTGCAGACACATAAGTGATCAGAAAAATTTACCTTCACATTTTTTCATTTTATTCACATGCTTTTATAGAGCTCAAAAAGCTCTCCAAAAAGGATTACTTGCTTTCTAACCAACCTGCATCACATTTATAATGGAACTTTTTTTCAAAATGAGGTTAACCATTAGCCCCATTAGAAAGGGTAGCAAACCCCGTACAAGAAGCTTACCATGTTTTACATTAGTTTGGTACCGAAATGACCTAGCAATGCATTTATGCAACAATAAGAAGTAGTTGAAGACAAAATTCTTTTAGGTATAGACCCAGGTAAAATATACTTATTTTGAAAATGGCTGAACACACGAAAAAATAAACTTCAACATTAGTCAGAAAACAGTCATAGCTTCATTGCCAGGTTGGATATTTCAAGAGTTCAAGTGCAAAAGCCGCTAAAAGCAACTTAAATGAAAAATGAGATAACAATATCAGGTGAAAGCTCTCAGTTCCTAGTATATGATGATCAAATACTTGTTTTTCAAAAACTGCTAAATCCCACACTTAAGCTATTCCAAAATACGGTTTGTTGGCAAAAATCTCTAAACACTAGTTGCATTCTTTGCTGGAGTTTTATTGCCCTGCTTTGCAAAAAAAGAGGCTGATAATCTAAACTGTACTCACTAGGGGAGAGTCTTTTTAACAATCTGGCATTGTCATTTTACAGTTTTATTACGCAACAATAATTTCAGAGTTCGAAGACTCAACTACAAGGGGACAAAGTGGATAAGGTTAAAAATACACTTGACCTGATTTTTAAGGGAGATCCAGAGGTCTTTCACAGTAGTAGGCCTAGGAGCAGGGTCTCAATGCTTGCTGTTGGAGAGGCAATATAAGTCTTATAAAGTATAACTGATGTTCATCAGCAATATTTCAATATGAATCAAATGTGTCTTATGAATAAATAATGTGGGATACAAACCAGTACCAGAAAGTGTGAGCTGCTTGATAAGTATGCTTTACCAGTTACAGCACACTAATATACATTTCTGAAAACATTTGAGGCAAGAAATAAGCAATGCAGTTACTGAATCTTCATTGATATTTGAAGATTCTGCTACACCTAGTTTAAAACTTTGATCCAAGTTTTGTGAGCCTCCCATAGAAGGTCATTTAAAATAAGCAAAAATTAGCGAATGCACCACATCACTTCTTGGGCAGTTCCTTCCTACACTCTTGGTCTATCTTGGTCTCAATCTTGGTCTCATCTGCCCACAAGATCTTTTCCCAGAACTCCTTTAGATACTTCCTAACAAACTTTGACCTGACCATCCTGTTCTTTCTGCTAACTAGTGGTTTGCATCTTGTCGTTGCATCTCTGTAAATCTATTTGTGCAGGAGAGGAGAATAGTCACTGGCACATCCACGCCTGCCTCATGAACAGTGTTTCTGATCTGTCTGGGGTTTTCTTCATTATGAGAATTCCTCGGTCATCAACTGTTGGGATCTGAAAATGTAAGTATGCAGAGGACATGGTACTTGTTGGTCTTTTTCACAGAGGGTGAAGCATGATCAGGTAACCTCCCTGGAAAAAAAACAAAGAGCTGTTGTGAACTGTTCTCACCCTTCTCTTTGTAAAAAAACCTTTAGAGGTTGTGGACTATTTTAAGTATTTAGGGCCATCATTTACAAGAAACATTGAATTCTGTCCATGCATTTTTTTCTTTTGTTAGAAAATAGATTTATTTTCTGTTCTAATTTCACCATTTTATCATAATTGCTCTCATATTCTGTACAGCTGTACTAACTCATGATTATCACATATGAAATTACATTGATTGCAGCACATCTGTTGGGTTCAGAAAGTTCATTTTGTGACCCTCCTAAAATATCCTTTGATAAGTTCATAAGCAAAATTACAATTGCAATTTGAAGTGCATTGTTGTTCACACACACACACACACACACACACACACACACACACACATGCATACACATTACATGTTCCAAATATGTTTTTAAAGAATGATTTTACATCAGTATATTAGGATTAAGTACTATTTTATTTCAGTTGTACTGAGAGCATGCAATGCAATTATTCTCAAAGTGTTTATTTAAAATGCATCTGTATATTATTTCAAAAAATCTATAAATAAGTAAACATAAATGGCCAGCTCTATCACTGTGGGAATTTCACTCCCATATTTATCGGCTGCTTCTACGTTCCGCTCGGGGATCAGGGGAGAATCAGAGAATGTGAAAAGATCATTTCAAAAGCAATTTCCTATGATGCCATTATTTTCTCAAAGAATGAGACCACTACAGACATGGTGCAGCAGATTACGCATGTATAAAATATGCTGACCACAAAGGCCCCATAAAAACGGCTACATTTCCAAACAATTAGAGGCTATCTTTGGTTTAATAAATTATATCATAATAGCTGCATTTGCATACTTTGGTAAGTATAATCATTTTGACCACACTAATTATCACTGTGGATACATGTGTAACTTGCCAACATTGGCCATTAAACATGAGCAGCCTGAACAGCCAAAATATGAATAATGGGTTAAGCTGCACAATACTGCACAATACTGTACTACTCACCCAGCAGCTGCTAACAAATTTCTACTGACAAATAGGGTAATCTGCAACCATATCTGTCTCGTTCAATACAACATCACCATTCTGACTTGTCATTGGTTGCCACCATCAGGCTCTTCATGAATCATTTTAATGTTGTCCCGATATTATAAATCTGATGTCCTCCAGCAGTGTGCAATCTTAGTGTGCGCACTATGCGACACATTTTATGTGCCCTGTTTTACTGTAAAATAGTATCAAAAAACCATGTTTGTTATTTCAATGTTCGTGTCACCAGCTTGCCATAGAGATCCCTTTACAGTCTTGAATAGGGTAAATATTACAAACAAGATATGCAGGAAAATAAATGTGAATGTGAATTAAGATTCGGTGTTAACCAGGGTTTGTGAATGGACATACTGTACTTTTATTTCATTCTGAAAGCCTGTCTCTGTGTTGTAGTCTTGATTCAGTGTTTAACTGCCACTACTGATCCTCTGTAGTGCCATACAATGCTGTGACAAGGGTTCTACTGCACCCAGAGTTTAAGACCCAAGACCTCAGCTAGAGACATTCAGACAGCTCACATGTCTGTGCCTCCAGCAGGGGCCTCATAAATTTTGAAATCCATTAGCTAGAGTGGGCCTTGAGTGATAATTTCAATGAGGCAGTATGGTAATGCACCTTCACCATTGATGACTTTAGACTATAGATTTAGACTGGATTCAATGGAAGTGTAATTATTTATTAAGGCATTGTCTTGCAGTCATTTTATAAACAGTTTAAAAGTTGATGCACTTCTGGCAAATATTACTTGGGTTATTGTGTTGTTTGAATACAACAGTATTCAATCAATAAATTATAGCTTAATCCCTTAAGTAGCGCCCATTTTCTTGATACAAGCTTGACAATGACATACCCAAAACAACTAGATTTGCTTTCAAATTTGATGACAATATCACCAAAAATGCATTCTGCATAGATTCTTTTCTAAGCTATGTCTAGGCAGTTTTCCAAAAATGTTATTTGGAGACTCCAAAAGGACACATGGAAACTAAATTATATTATGTGTCTTATGTGGTGCATTTTGCTTACTAAACTGTACAAGTGTTTGCACTTCCTCCTACCTCTCAGTCTCAAACTCCCTACTTGTGTTCTCTTAAGACAGCAACAGGTTGAGAGGATCATAAAAAAGTACAATAATCACAATAACAGCATCTTGATTCAAGTTTTTGTCAAATGCACAGCCCCTATCAATAAGTCAAACACATTCCACAATTTCACATGCTATGTATTATTCAAAAGCAGGCTGGCTCCTTATTTATAAGCTTGCTGAATAATAATACAATATTTTAAGAATGTATTTAGATCACCCTATGTTTTCAGTCGTCACTTCAGTAAAATTCATGTCATTGGTTCTTTGCTGCATATAAGTCATACTGTAGTTCATTCATCATGGATGGGGAGAATACATATACTTAGCAACTGCATTGCTGTAACTGGTCAAAGAAGCTGGAACGTGAGCTCACGGTGTTCCAGAGCAAAGGACTTTTGTAGAAGTATGCAACAGCAAAACAGACAACAATGATAATTCCTTTAGAGAAATTCTAAGTAAACAATAGACATTCCAACAATGTTTCTCCGAGTTTTTAGAATTAGAAATTATTATCGTTGTCGCATCGGGTTCATTGGAATCTTGCCGTGAAAAGGCATGTGGATTTCCAAAGTGCAGAGGTGAGGTTCCCGCACACGTTTTGCCACCTTCATGTTACAAAATAAGGTACTGTTGTCGCTAAAGCAATGGCATCTTACAATAGGTTACACAGATGGAACCATGAGTTTTAACCATAGTGATAGAAAATTGCACTGTGAAAAAAGGAATTAATGCAAAAAAAACCCATACTGTGATACATAAGGGGTTAAAGAACTGACAACTGGAAATACTAGCAACGTTCTCACAGATGACAGAACGATCAGCAGATTAAAATCGTTTGAACCTCCCTGCACAAGAGGGTTATGAAATGCAGGATCAGAGTTTTGACTCAAATCAATATTTCACCATGATCAAATCAATCCATCATGATGTTTTTTTTTCCCCGAGTAGCTCCATCCCAGTGATCTATTGATTTGCTGTATGATTAAAATGTACTGCATATAAATCCCTACACTGCCTTGAATTGCATCTTTGGCAGAATTGAATTAGCTATTTTACACCAAAGCAGTGCCAACTTGAACCAGTCTGGCCATTCTCCTCAGACCTCTGTCACAGAAGTGCTGCTCACTGGATGTTTTTCAATTTTTTTGCACCATTCTCTGTAAACTCTAGAGACTGTTGTGCAAAATCCCAGGAGACCAGCAGTTTCTGAGATACTCAAACAGCCCCGACTGGCACCAGTAATGGTACCACAGTCAAAGTCACTCATTTCTGTACAGTATGCCGTAGCGTTACAGAGAAAAGCAAGTGAACAACCCACCAAAATATCAACTATACATAAATACTAGGATATTTAAGGCATCAAAATTAAATAGAGAGGTAAATAATCAGTGAAAATCATATTAGGCGCTTTAACAAATATAAATGATCCAAAATCATTTTCCCCATAGAACTAGCTAATTATCAAGTTAGATAGAGTGTAGCGATGCACTTTAGTGTCAGACTCCAGTGCTGTGATCTGCTCCACAATTGGTTATGAGCTACTCTTCCCCTGATTGACAGTGGAAAACTTCATACTGGTCTATACAATTGTGATTTTTTTTTTTACTGTCCTACCCAGAAAACTAATAGTAACTGTGAAACTGGATCTGTAGTTTTGCATAAAAAATGCTTCTTGTTTTGATTTGCATACTTGTGATTTGCAAAACGCATGGTAATTGGGGTTTGCTGGTCACAAAATAATAATAATAATAATAATAATAATAATAATAATAATAATAATGATAATAATTATTATTATTATTATTACAATATTTGTATTTATTTTTTTAAGCTTAAATTACTTACAGTTCAACTAGCTCTCATCATGTGAAGGGCGACTGGAAACAGCTCCATTCTCCACGCAATGGCTACATCAAGATTTGTTCCGTATTAGAGAAATGATTTACTTGTTTGTGTGTCCAAGCATACGTTGGTACCACAGCAACCAATGTAGATATGCCAAGGAATTAATATAGTGCCTGAACACACAAATCCAATCTGATCGCTTGCAAATAACAGTGCGGACAGTCAGTTGTCGGATTTGAAAAACAAATTGGATTTGCCTGCAGTGCGAACATAGCCTTCTTAGGCCTATGTTGGATGATCAAGTCAGAGAAATCATGGTTCTAGATGCAAGAGGAATGGATTATATGATGTATTCCCGACTCTACAATGACAACCCGACATCACTTGAAAGAAGGTTTCTACAAATGTTCTCCACACCCCCCTTGTCTTATGGGTCTCTCTTTGTGCATGATTGGTACAATGAGCACCATTTGAATTGTTTACAGAAAGAAAAGAAAATACTGTTTTATATGCATATTCATATACAGTATGATATGCTTATTTACCTTCAAACTTCAGAAGGATTGTGGCCCTACTGGTCCTATGCGTCCCATGATGCATGGTATAGACGATTTGATCGTAAACAAAA
Source organism: Conger conger (assembly GCF_963514075.1). Classification (NCBI taxonomy): domain Eukaryota; kingdom Metazoa; phylum Chordata; class Actinopteri; order Anguilliformes; family Congridae; genus Conger; species Conger conger. The sequence goes on from NC_083762.1 coordinate 30,241,874, forward strand.
AGTAAATGCTAATAAAATACTGAACCTATTCAAACATGTCTCAGAACTGTAGTAGGGTCAAATGAGTGTAGAAAGTCCAGCTCATCTAGAAATAGCCCTGGATGGGAGAGAACTAACATTAACAGGTTTGTGGGTTTAGTAACAGTCACAGCACAGTCAAATAAAGTGATGGTCCGGTCAGAAAGTAAGAGAAATGTCCAGAATGAGGGAACAAGGAGACCAATTCCGCATCTTCTTCCAGACAGTTGTGGGAGGAAGAGGCTGAGTAACGGGCTGCTGAGGTTGTAGTGCTGTCTGGAGTGATTCCTGTTTCTATGAGGCCAATAAACTGGAGGGAGAGCAGGGAGGAGTAGGCTGAGATAAATTTGACAGCAGTCTACCAGTTCCATATAACTGCACAACCTTACGACCATAAAACTGCTACAGCAGGGGGACAGCAGAGGGTGGAGGAGGTTGGAAAGGGTTCTGCGCTGTATAGTGTAGTAGTGGCGGATGCATATAAATACTGTAAATACTCTGACAAAAGCAGAGATACTGCTAATCAGTGTATCTCTGGGGAAAGCAATTAGCTACACAATGTATGAAGTTGCATATGTAGCCTACACATTGTAACTAATGAAACATATGCTGCTGGACCCTTACTATCAGGTTTGACAAAAAAACACATCCTCTTCTCACTAGCAACGCAAAATATAAATGTAAACGAGATCAGAGAGACAGCGGGTGCAGTTTTGTTATCAGTATAACTAGGTTACTGTTGGCTTTATGGAAAAATGCCATTGATCCCAATCCATACTACTCTGTCTAACCCAGATTTAGTGCTCTGTTGCCCCCTGGAGGTCAACCCTGATATGTTGGTGGCATATCTCTCTAATACAATCCCTGGTGGAATCCAGCATGGACACTTGCAAACCATGGCTTTATAAAACAAGCGTAGTCCTAGGAGAGAAACACATTCATGACTGAAGTCTGCAGTCTTCCCGAGATAACGAAACTTGCAACGCAAGCATATTTTAAAGCTAAACAACGCAAGCTTTTTTTTGCCAGCTTGCTTAGCATACCATTAATCTGACAGAATGATTTTATTCTGTCTTCTCGCATCCTTTTTCGTTATTTTCTGGTCTCTTATTTTTTTAGGTGTGTGATATTTTGATGCACTTGTATTGATGATATCAAATTACATTTATAATGCTGTTTACAGCTGGCATAATACAATTCTGAAAAGGGGATGCCATTTTAATGGAATAATGTATGCCATTATTTTAATGGTAGTGGATGGCAGGGCATATTGTCACACTTTTCACTCTTTCTTACATTTCTTGGGTGCAAATACATGATGGAATACATGACAAATTAAAGAAGGAAGTGTCAGGCACATATTTTGTATTCATTATGCATATCCTATTTCTGTACAGGTGGTGTAGAAAGTTAATGAGAGGGTGTGGACTTGTGACAACTTGCCCCATCAGTAACTTGTCACACTGGATTTCTTTGACAAATAACAGAACCAAGTCTTATTTTATTTTTTTATTTTTTTTAAACCATTTACAATTTCATCAAAGGACCAGCTGGGCCGGATCTGGGAGGGATGGGGCTGCATTGCCTCCAAATATTTGCTTTGCCCCACAAATGTAATTGCTGGTATACCTGTTAATGTCAGTGGCACCTCTGCAACCATCAATAATCTCTGTGACAACTGCAGAACTCAAACTATATGCACACATTTTCTGATTTGAAATTTTAATTTGTAATCAAAAGCGGCCTGTAGTGTAGTGGTTAAGGTACATGACTGGGGAACGCAAGGTCGGTGGTTCTAATCCTGGTGTAGCCACAATAAGATCCACACAGCCATTGGGCCCTTGAGCAAGGCTCTTAACCCTGCATTGCTCCAGAGGAGGATTGTCTCCTGCTTAGTCTAATCAACTGTATGTCGCTCTGGATAAGAGCATCTGCCAAATGCCAATAATGTAATGTAATAAAGCGCAAATCAAACGCTTTTATTAAAGGGTATTTTTATACATTTTGGTTTCACCATGTAGTAATTACAGCACTTGTTATATGTAGTCCCTCATTCCAATGTTCCATCCATCCATTCATTATCTTAACCTGCTTATCCTGAACAGGGTCGCATGGGGGCTGGAGCCTATCCCAGCATACATTGGGCGAGAGGCAGGAATACACCCTGGACAGGTCGCCAGTCCATCGCAGGGCACACACACCATTCACTCACACACTCATACCCACAGGCAATTTAGACTCTCCTATCAGCTTAACCTGCATGTCTTTGGACTGTGGGAGGAAACCGGAGTACCCGGAGGAAACCCACACAACACGGGGAGAACATGCAAACTCCACACAGAGAGGCCCCGGCCGACGGGGATTCGAACCCAGGACATCCTTGCTGTGAGGTGGCAGTGCAAAATTAACATAATGGAAAATAACCATTTAGCCAACAAATGAGTTCCATATTGTATCAGCAGAATTTACGGCTGAATCTAGTCCCAGCCCCAATTTCCATTCAGATCCATTCAAATGCAAAGAGTTGTAGTTTCGCATGTAGGACAACCTGGAAATAAGATATCCAGCCTCTGATGATGTTCATGGGACATCAAAAAGTCATGGCATGCAAAGGATTTGTAACCAAATACAAAACATGATTATGTTAATTTGTCTCAAACATTGAAAAAGGGGACTACATATAAGCTGAAGGTGAAAAATAAGAAAACTGTCCTTCGCTCACATTAGTGTGACCACATGTAAACAGAAAGTTGACCTCAGAACATGAAGTCACACAAGATGGCAATTCAATGTTTGAGGTAGTGGAAAAGTTTAAATTTTTTAGGTATTTTGGAGACAACTTACCTCACTCTCCCTATAATGTAACATTAGTTAGGGAACTAGGTTGTCAGTTGATGCAAAGTAAAGGCAGGAGAATCATAGCAACAGACCACACCTATTTAAAGCGGGAGTTAACCAAATAAATTTGCCAGTGCTTTTCTGTGGGTACCAGTGGCATCATAATGCGTCATACCCCGATACTGGTACCCCGATTTGGAGGCTTCACGGATCACCGCTGTGAAGGTACAGAAAAACATGATTCATGTTCAGGATGTTTCTTGACATTAAATCAGGTATATAGTTCAGCATAGATTTATGTGGGTATATACAGCATGTATATTACTATGGATTTACACCAATCAGCATTAAACCATTTACTTAAACCTGTTTTTTGATGATTAAAAATGCTTTAAACTATATAAAGTTAATATTTCATTATATAATATGTGTACTTATATAAGCAGATAATCATAAATGAATTGCATTTGAAAATGGACCTTATTGTAAGCTCATTGGGAGGGGGGTGCATTGTTTTTTTTTTTAAATATCTGGGTACGTACTATTGTTCATGATGGTGTCTCTCTTAACAGATGCTCCAGGACCTGTAGAATTTATTTATTTTATTTATAAAAAAAAGGCCACCACAAAATGCATGGGATCTATTCCTACATAAGTTTTTTACCACGTTTAAGCAGGTGGTTTTAATGTTGTGGCTGATTGGTGTGTATATATACATACAGCTGAAATGCATTTTCAAAGTCCATCATATAAATCACTACACAGGAACTGCATCTCTTGAGAGAAAAGAAAGGTATTTATTCCCTTAAGATGAGATGATAAGTTGATGAGCTAAGTTCTGTATTTGTAGAACTCTTCATCTTCCTTGGAGATGATTTAATACAGAGTACTAAAACACCATTGATAGGTCCCTTGGTCTCCCACCTTTTTTTTAGAAACCAATATTACAAGCATTGATATGATTTGTGTGGGACTTGTTTCAGAAGTAATTCTTATAGAAAATGTTCCTCCCCTGAGCAAGAAACAACAGGTTACTAACTATGTCATGGACAAATCTATGCAGATGACAACCCTTCATGGAAAGTTAACCTTAACTGTCCTTTCCATAGACTCTCTACCCTCACATTTTAAAAGAGCATTACTTTTTAATCCTGGTAGATACAAAGGTCGCCTTTGTTGTTTTCTCTCTCTCCTTTTATCTATACACAAATACACATAGGCATTAGGCAGAGAACATGCTACATTTAAAATGTATATACTATTAAAATATGTTATATACAGCTAAAATGTATTATTTGTTTTCCAAGAGTTAGAATTACTCTAAACATTACTCCACTTTTAAATTTGATGACAATATCACCAAAAATGAGCATTCTGCATTGTTTTATCTAATGTATGTGTAGGCAGTTTTCTAAAAAGAACATTTGGAGACTCCAGGACATATGGAAAGTACATGATATTAAGGGTCTTATGAGTGATATTGATATTATCACTGATATTACGTTATTTCTTGTAGCATGTGGATTTCCAAAATGCAGGGAAGGTGAGGTCCACTCTTGTTTTGCCACCCACATGTTACAAAATAAGGAACTGTTGTCGCATCTTAAAATAGGTTATACAGATAGAACCGTGAGTTTGAACTCTTTCAACCGGTATATCCTGTTACCATAGTGATTGAAAATTTCACAGTGAAAAAAAGGAATGAATGCAAAAAAAACCCCAGCCCTAGGACGCTGAGACTTAAGGGGTTAATTCCATTGAATCATTAATAAAGCACATTACCTTACACATGTTGGAAAATAAAGCCTTAGGCCAATGTCAGACTTGAGGGGTTAAAGAGGAGAATGTCGATAATGAGCATATCCTCTGGATTACACATTGATCCTGACGCAAGCAAATACGATACAAAAACAATAACTTGCTTTTTGAGACACTTTGTTACTAGGTGTCAATTGCTCCTCATGTTTGCAGTATTTTCTATGAGCATTAATCAGGGAGAATTAGTCATCAACATATATTTTATTTTCTGATGTATAAATAAAATAAATCACAAGAATGAGCATTGACAAATGTATTTTTTAGAACTGAATTGCCTTCCTTTGGAAAATATAAATTATTTGATGCTACTAGATAATAGAAGATATCCATCCATCCATCCATTATCTGAACCCGCTTATCCTGATCAGGGTCGCAGGGGGGCTGGAGCCTATCCCAGCATACATTGGGCGAAAGGCAGGAATACACCCTGGACAGGTCGCCAGTCCATCGCAGGGCACACACACCATTCACTCACACACTCATACCTACGGGCAATTTAGACTCTCGAATCAGCCTAACCTGAATGTCTTTGGACTGTGGGAGGAAACCCACGCAGACACGGGGAGAACATGCAAACTCACAGAGAGGCCCCGGCCGACGGGGATTCGAACCCAGGACCTCCTTGCTGTGAGGCGGCAGTGCTACCCACTGCACCATCCGTGCCGCCATAATAGAAGATATGTTTTATGAAATTAATTTGGAATTAAAATTTGGGAATGGATTTCATTTCATGAGCACTCACACATAAGCAGCAATACAGATACGAACAGAATCAAATGGTGGAGTTCTTGGTATTTTAGTGTGGACACTGAGAGGGTTTTTGTGGATTTTAAAGAATTTTATTTTCATTACATTTTATCTGCCTGAACAGATAATACATATAATATATTACAGAATAATTGAGTCTGTAGTTTATTTTCACATGCAGCCATTTTAACCCTTTAAGCGTACCATCACAAATATGTGTAAACTCCAGAACTGGCCCGAACGCGTACTATCACAAATATGTGATTAGAACGCGCCATTACAACGTTCACTTGATAATGTTTCACAATGGTGTCTGCCATCTTGGTCAGGCCAAAGTGGTAACCTCCATTGATCTTCGACCCCCTGCATGTGTGAGATAAAAGGAGCCATGAATTGGACGGTTTTCTCATTTAATATTTTTTTTTCTCTGTTTGTAATCAAAAGTGCAAAAGTCAGAGCGTGTATTAAAGGATATTTTTTGCCAATTACTTCTGTTTCTTTCCCTTAATATCTCTCATTGCAATTATGTTTAAAAGTGCTTGATCAAGAACACCTATTTTTATGGAATTGTTTGAAATGTAGCACATTGAGCACACCATGGACAACCAAACTGTTATCCTTCATGGAGTGCTTAGCTATTTATGACATAATGTGGCTTAAGAGGGTAAATAATAATCTCTACCCTTTATTGAGACAGAGTTAAAAAATAAACATTTAACAAAGGGAAACATCTTGTTAAAATTCTGCGATTGTAATCATTCCATGGTCAAAGTCACTTTTTTTCCCAATTATGCATGATTGCACTCCTGCCACACAATTGGCTGATTAGATAATCGCATGAATAAGTACGTGTACAGGTATTTCTAATAAAGTGCTCAGTGAGTGTATATTACATGTTAGCTGTGTAAGTCACTCTGAATAAGAACATCTGCTAAATGCTGAAATGTAATGAATGTAATATAAGGTGGGACACATTAATGGGTAATGTGCTGAAGGTTGTCTTCCTGACTGAAAGCCTCCATCCCAGGGTAATGCTGTAGCTATGCAGGACATATGTGTCCACACAATTGCATTCAGTTTCACCCTTCTGCAAGATTGCAATTGCAATCTCAAGCAATAAAACCCACATCCATCACTGTGACCTGCAATCAGTTCATGTTCATAAACTGTTCACCTATAACACTGATTAATGATTAATCTATTACTCACCTAAAATACATTATTTTATACAAAACCTTGTGAATTATGAATCATTTCTGTGTGTCCTTGGAAATAGTTTTTCACTTTTACAATGAGACAGCTATCCCTAACAGCATAGACATCAATGAATGACTGGCATGCTAATTTTGTACTTTTCCTGGTTGCTTGGAAAAGAGGGCTATATTTTGAGCCTGTTGTATCTTTTTTTCAATAAGTGTTTCCGCTAAAAAAAGTGAGGCCTGGATCTTGCTGAATTACGTTGTGAATTTGCAAGCATTCCTGAGCATTCTGCAGTCTCTAGCAATCAATCGACTCTTTATGCCTCTCAGTAGAAGCCGGATGTTTGCAGTGGCCTGCAGCTGTTGTTTAGGGCCTACCAAGCAGTGAACAGACTGGCAGCACATTGAGGGAGATATGCTTGGAGCCTGGGAAAGGTCTTGTCTCTGAATGCTCCCAGTGCTGTTTGGTAATTAGCTTACAATGTACGAGATTAGCAAGCTAGTATCACTAGAAACCCAGCCAAGGAGCTTTCCCGCTACTTAAGGATATTGTCAATGGGAAATACAAAATCAGATGGGAGGAAAATATAAAAGGTCCTCTGGTCTTTGTTTTGCTAACTTTACATGTTGATATCAGGTTTAACAGTTACATTTTGGCAGGATGAAATGAACTGTAATTTAACAGTTTTTAGTCTTTTGCTGCTTTTCCTGGGCGATGATTTGGATTATTATTATTATTATTATTATTATTATTATTATTATTATTATTATTATTATTTCCCCAATCATTTACATTGAGACTAATTACAACAAATGAAGCATAATGATATACAAACAATACTTGCATATTAAATTCAGTCCAATTATTTAGGACAGTGGCATGTGGCGCAATTTTAAAAGGTTTGAAGCAGGGAGAAATACATTTAAAATGATAGCTTACAGCAGAGGTATATTTAAAATAATTATAAACTAAAGTGTTGAATATAGTTTACACAGTTCAAATCGAAATTTAAAGTCATAAACTATGATTAAATTGATCATGGTCAGTTCTGTCACTGCTTGACAAAGCTTGGTGAAAACATGTCCACACATCAGATGCATCTTTCAGAATTGATAGAGTTGTTCAGGTATCATTACAAATATTTGTTCAACTGTATCTCATTTATTACACAAATAATAATTGGAAATAAAAGGGCTAATATTTGGTGTTGCTCAGAGAAGATGATAACCATAGTGACAATACCATTAACCAATGAACAAAAGTTAAATTGCGTTATGGGATGGCGACAGCGAACACTAGACTATGTTTAAAAAGGGTACACATGGTCAGTGTTGCTGACCGACCTGCACACATAATATTGCAGTGCTAGCAGTGCAGGTCCTGTTCTGGTCCTGCACTGCTAGGTCATAACTGAGGTCCAGTCAGGGTGACTTTGATGTGCACAGATCCTGGAGTATGCTTCATGGAACATATGGACAAGGACAGTTATCTTCCTCAAAATCAAAATCAAAATCAAAATCAAAATCACAAAATCACAAATCACAATTTTCCCATATAAATCAATATTTCCACATGTGAACAGAATAGGTCACATGAAGTCCTGTGAATTACTTGTGAAAATCACAATTTCACAAATGAATTAAATATGTGCTTGGCTATTTTCACATCTGATTAGCTTTCTTCCACATAAGAATTACAATTTCCAATGAGATCAAGTATAACAAAAATCTAATATAAACTTTTGCACAAAGTTTAGTTCCTCTCAAAAAGATTTGGCAACAAGCAGATGACAACACTTTTGATACACAAATTTACCACATAAGTCAGTGAGAATTACAGCCATGAGACTGCCTTCATGAACACAATCGTAACGGTCTTCAGTCCTCCTGTTTTTATTGTCCTTAGCAGGTATCATCTGCTCTTCTCCATCCAAAGTGTGGAAAGTTCTGGCATGCTCATATACATGCAACTCTGGCATGCTCACACACCCACTGACACCCTACCAACCACAAGTATCACCCTAGCAAACTAAAATACTGCAATTCTGGCTACACTTTGACTGCTGCTACTACTATTTTTATTAACACTGCGACTAGAATCACAACTACACTTGTGCTATCATTATTACTGCCAATCCTAGCTTTCAGCTACCCCACACAGTTTCTTCAGGAACTGTACTTTTCTATTTCTTTACTCTATATTCATACATACATTAAAGGCTTTATATTCTACCATGAAACCAACTGCCTTGCATTATGCAGTATTATGACACTGATTGGCTGGAAATACCTCACAACCACCTAGCAACTGATTAGTAATACCCCAGCAACATATATAGACTCTTATAGACATATATAGGCTACATAGATTTTCATTAAACATATTAAACAAATTGCCTTGCATTATGCAATAACACCTCATCACTGTGATTGGCTGTTATGAATACCTAGTAACCACCTAGCAACTGACTGGTAATAGCCTTATATATATATATAACTTATATGGACTTATATAGGCTTAATAGACTTTCATTAAACATTCATATTTATATGCATTATGCAATAACAACGCATGACTGGCTGTGGTGTAGCCATTATAAGATCCGCACAGCCGTTGGGCCCTTGAGCAAGGCCCTTAACCCTGCATTGCTCCAGGGGAGGACTGTCTCCTGCTTAGTCTAATCAACTGTACGTTGCTCTGGATAAAAGCGTCTGCCAAATGCCATTAATGTAATGTCATTTAATATCTAGCAACCACATAGCACCCTACCAATGACCTTGCAGCACCGTAGTAACCACCAAGCAAAACCCTAGCAACCACCATCTTTGTTAAATTATCTTGCTTTGTAATTATCTCTTTGTCATGATCATTTCTCAATCATTATACTATACCTATTGGTCTTCATTATTCAGCAAGTTAGCCAAATTGTTTGATTGTTACAAAATGTAAGTAGCAGAGGCCTACTGCTTGGTTTTAAGGTAATGCTTTCACCCCTCTTCCATCTCATCGGCCTCCACTACATAAAGCCTAATAACCCTTTCAGTTCCAAGCCCAATATGAAGTGGCTCCACCCAAATCCGAAGGTGTTCTGGTTGAGAAAATTGAAAAAGTTGGGTTTAGTAGGGCTCAAAACAATGCTGTAGCATTTTGATTGGTTGAAAAGATATATGGTTGAGAGTGCCATGTGGGGGTGGGTGGCGTAAAACTTCATCTTAAACCTGAGCAGCAGTCTACCCTACTTAACCCATTTCATTTATTTTGCTGGATTAACAATCAAAAAATGATTTTGCTCAATAATGAATACCAATAGGTATAGTATAATGATTGAGAAATGATCATGACAAAGAGATAACTACAATGTAAGATTATTTAACAAAGATGGCAATAATCAGAATAATTCATAAGCCAATCCAAAGCTTGTTTCCTTCTCATCAGTTGCAGAATGTAGGCACTTGATTTAAGTAATAGGTATTTTATCCATCACTTCTGGGGGCATCACAAAGCAGGAGCAGTCTATTGAGTTTAGGTGGATAATCTGCACTACGTAAATATATATATATATATATTTTTTTTTTTTTGTATGTTTTAAAAATTATTATTATTATTATTTATTCTTTTTTTTTTACTTCAGTCCGTGTTCCAGTTTTATTCAAACCTCTGGTTTTACTTAGTGCACTTATCCAGCAAAGTCCACAATTGTGCTGTATGGGAAAAAAAGGCCTGGCTTTGAATCACTTTGTGGACTAATTTATTCAGTTGCTCTGGATGCCCCCAGTCCATTGGATTCCGATTTCTGTTATCCAGACTCCAGTCATTCGTGTTTATTGAATATAAAGCCTGTGGTAGAATAAGGGCACAATTCAATAAACATCTGAAATAAGCCAATGGGAAAGTATATGAGTTTACATGACTCTCCATTTCCATTATTTTCAACCTAAGCAAACATTTCAGTTTCTGCCTGACAAACACTTGTCAGCATTTTTGGCCATCTTTAGCGTTTCAACTTAATGTGTCAGGTAGATGCATCTATAGAGGGAAAATAATTATTAGCACCCTAGATAAAAATGAAGAAAAAAGCGGTAAATATATGTGGTAAATAATATGTGGTAAATAATACAGATAATAATATATATGTTATGTTCAAACATATATGAAAACTATATACTTCTATTCAAATACATTTATCCTCATCATTCAATGTTTTTTTATTACATAAAGTATTCAGACCTCTTCACCTTTTGCACACTTTATTGTGTTGTAGATATTATTTTAAATGCATAAAATTGCCTTTTTTGTCTATCCATCTATGCTCAATAACCCATAAAGACAAGTGAAAACATGTTTTATACATTTTTGCAAGTTTATTCAAAATCAAAACTGAAATCTGTCATTTATATAAATATTCAGTTGGATTAATCGTCAAACAGGGTTTACAAATGCAGTCTCTGTAACGCAATCTCTGTAATTTGGGTTTGTCTCTGTAATTAGTTCCAGTAAACGATATGATTTAACAGTCACATAATTAAAATTAAAATATTGTTCAGGTTGCATTATGCCATTCTTTTCATTACAGACAGGTGTAAGAAACAGAACATAGGCTACCCGAGCAATCACAGTCTACAATCAGAATAGGCACAAACAAATAAAAACAGAAATAAATACAGAAATTTAAATTATAAAGAATAAAAAAACAGTGAACAATAAATACAATGTAACCGATGCATTTTCCTGCTTGTGGGATTGAGCAATAGCAAAGACAAACTGAACTGCATACTATCATTGAAAACTCTTAATAACTGAAACTTGTGCCTTAGACCTTTAGCAGGTGGTTGGCAAAAGGGTCAAATGTGGATCTGTCTGACTGAAAAATTGCAGTGAGCTTCACCAAAGCTGCTCACTCTTCACTGACACACCTGGAGCAGTGGCTCTCCTCCCACTCCGGCGTGCCACGAGTCCCAAAATGACCAGAGGCATCTGGATCATCCACAAAATTCGAAATCAACAGCAAGCAAGGTTGCAACTCGGCAGACGCCAGCCAAAAAATATGGCCCAAAACCTGCAGCACCAACCACACAAACAACAACCAGCATGCTAACTTCTTTATGTTTATCTTATTCTGTCCATCACCCTTATTGTTCTCCCCTGACCCCCATGCTTTGGCAAGGCCAGTTGCAACTAACACTGTTATCAATCAATAAATGACTTACAGCGCTTGCTGCTGCTAGCGTTAGAATCGCAGTCGAACACCCTCTGTAAACCAATGACAGGAAGTCTCCGGGCTTCTGGGAATAGCATATCGATGGCCCAGGGGCACAAGAATTTGTGCCCTGCCGGGTTTCTGGTAACAGCCAATCAATGTGGCAAAAATGCGTCACCTGAAAGAGAAAACAAACCCCTCCAATTAAATCCCTATGTGGGTGCAGTCCAACTGTGCCCCACAGCCAGAAGCAAGAGACATGCCCAGCCAAGACTGACAGAAATTAGAGAAAAAAGGAAGAAAACTTTAAAGGTGCAATAGGTAAGATTTGTGTTAAAACATTGTGACAAGACTATTGTAAATTCCTTCCTATCAATGAAAAAGGCTCATTGACATGTTGACTCACTCTGCCTTGAATTCATAGTCCTTAAATTTGGGGTTTCAATTCCTCTCAAAAGCTCAAAATCAGTCAGCTTTTCCTCTCACAATTCCATTCTTGAGCCTAGCTTTATCTTCAATCTCCCCCAGCATTGGATATCTGACTGTGTCATTCTGTTCAATATAGCTAAACATACAGTCCCCTCCAAAAGTATTGCAACAGCAAGGCCAATTCCTTTGTTTTTGCAATACACTGCTTTCACTGCAGCCTCTTTCAGTTGTTGTTTGTTTCAGGGGGGTTTACCTTCAATGTCCTCTTCAGGAGGTGAAATGCATGCTCAATTGGGTTAAGGTCTGGTGATTGACTTGGCCAGTTTAAAACCTTCCATTTTTTCTCCCTAAAGTAGTCCTTTGTTGTGTTACCAGTGTGTTTTGGGTCATTGTCTTGCTGCATGATGAAGTTCCTCCCAATTATTTTGGATGCATTTCTCTGTAAGTTGGCAGACAGAATATTGTTTTGACTACTGATTTCATCTTGCTTTGATCATCATGAGTTACATCATCAATAAAGATGATTGAGCCCACTCCAGAAGCAGCCAAGCAAGCCCAAGCCATGACACTTCCTCCACATATGAGCTTGTATGTTTTGGATCATGAGCAGATCCCTTCTTTGGTCTCATCAGTCCAGAATGTTTGTGGCTCATCTTTGTACCTCTTTGCAAATTGTAATCTTGCCTTCCGATTCTTACTACTGATGAGTGATTTGCATCTTGTGGTATAGCCTCTATATTGCTGCTCTATAAGTCTTCTTCGAATAGTTGATTGAGATACCTTCACCCCTACCCTGTGGAGATTGTTTGTGATGTCACTGACGTCACAATGTTTTGTGGTTTTTCTTCACAACTCTCACAATGTTTCAGTCATCAACTGCCATTGTTTTCCTTGCTGTTCGATGTCTGTTGCTCAGTATGCCAGCATTTTTTTCTTTTTCAGGACAATGCAAGTTGTTGTACAAGATATCCTCAATGCTAATTCAAAATGGCTTGCTTTTCTCCCAAAGACAGCTCTCTGGTCTTCATGTTGGTTTATCTTTTATGACACAAATTAAGTCTTCACAGGCAAAACCAAAGCAAAAACCAAGAGAAGACATTCAGAACTATTTATTGTTTAACGAATCAATCTAACAGGACACATCTTGTAACGGTCAAGAAATGTGGTATGTCTCTTTAAGAGTTGATGTTTCGGTTGCATGGGTGCGTAAGCAACGTCACTGCTCCGCGCTTGGCGCGAAAGTCAGAGAGTTAAGAGTTTGCCTACTGACAAAGAGGACAGCTATTACACATTCTATATTTCTCTTTTATTGTTATGATTTCTAACGGTGATGTTTTGACGTGTGGACATTTTACATTTACATTTTAGTCATTTGGCAGACGCTCTTAATCCAAAGCGACTTACAAGCGATTTCCTTGTGGTATATATAACAATATTTGATAACCTGCATCTGCCCCCTACACAGTATGGCAACTCATCCTGATATACAAACTGAGACTGACCTCGACGTTGATGTTGACTTTTCATCTCTCCCTATGTCGGGAGCAAGGAGACGCACAACCGTAGACCTTAATCTAAAAGTGCAGAACCTAGAAGCTGAAGTCGAGATACTACAGAACTGTCTGCTCGAGTCCCTTAGCCTACAAAAAACTATTCTGAATCGCTGGGGCCAAGCCAATAGGGTAGAACATGCCACTCCAGCTGCCCAGCCTGCAGGCCCAGTCCCAGTGGCTACATCAACCCCATGGTCTCCTACTATCTCCAGCCAAAGACCAATATCCTCTGAGGTAGCAGCTTCTGGTAGCAGTCATGCTCTAAACGCAGCCTCTCTCTTTCAGTCCAACTCACTTGAACTGAACAATACATCTCGCGTCCTGGCAGCAGCCCTGCACCAAGCAAAACAGGAGCCACCAGTGTTCGCTAATGATGGGACAGTAAAACCAGACGAATGGCTGCAATCTGTCAATACTTACAGAACCTCCTTAGGCCTGACGGAGGTCCAGATCCTCAGTGAGCTGCCGCGCTTTCTAGCTAAGGAGCCAAGGAAGTGGTTCAGAGTGCTCAGCACACATGTCGTCACTTGGACAGAATTCTGTGAGTTTTTCGAAGTGGTATTCCAACCTTCAGACAACCAGGAACGTGTCATGAGAGGCATCCTGGATTGCTATCAGGCCTCCGAGGAGCCCCTCCCTACATTTGTTGCTCACATGTTAAGTGAGTTCAAAAAACTGAAAAGCCCACCTCCAGGGCAAGAGCAGATTGAGCTCATATGTAAGCATGCTCTGGAAAAATATAGAGTTGCACTTTATGGATACTCCTCTCCCTTCAGTCATGACTCTGCTACTACGCGCTCACAAACTTCATTCTGTTCTTGGCCCAAGCAGCCCACTACAGCCTCCTGTGCGGGCCAGAAATAGGCCTACTGGCGGGCCCTACTGCTTCAAATGCTCCCTGCCTGGTTTCACATCTCGCACCTGCCCTAACTGCACGTCAGTCCCCCAGTCATTCCCACATCCTCACAGGGCTACTGATGAGTCAACTCAACCCCCTCCTGCCGTTCAGAGTTCCGGCCAGGATGAGGCAAGAGCTGGGGATGGGAACGAAATGGAAGGGGTCAGACCTTTCAATAGGCAACAGGGAAACGCCAGGGGAGGGAGGATGTTCCGCAGAGGCAATCCTTCCTCCAGGTCATAACTACGCCTCTCTCACGTGAGCTCGAGGTTGGTCATGTGGAAGACAAGACTTCACAGTCATCATGGAGCACCCCTTTTAAAGTCAAAGTGAACCTCAACGCTGTAGCATTAGATGCAAAACTTGACACTGGTGCCTCCCTTTCAGCTGTGCGGGCCGAGCTTGTTCACAAAAACACCCTAAAAAGTCAACCTAAAACCCACACCTGGTCAGACCGACCCATTCAACTGGCGAATTGGGCAGCCTCAGTATCCATCCATGTACCCTCC
Organism: Conger conger; assembly: GCF_963514075.1. Classification (NCBI taxonomy): domain Eukaryota; kingdom Metazoa; phylum Chordata; class Actinopteri; order Anguilliformes; family Congridae; genus Conger; species Conger conger. Next base: position 30,257,081 of record NC_083762.1, read on the forward strand.
AGGACTGTGATCATAGATGATAGGCCGCCATGCCCCGATGTGTGGGAGGATGACAGCCTGTCTGTGGCTGACCTGGAAGGTGACACTATGATGGGCCTGGAAGTCCCACTATATGCTATTCGTAGCAAAGTTGATGAAGCCAGTTTAGAGAGGGTACAAAAGACAGAGCTGTTGAAGCTGCTAGAAAGCTTCGGTGGCTTGTTTGATGGTCACCTTGGCCAAACCTCTCTGGCTGAACATGCTATTGACACTGGTGATGCGAGGCCCGTGAATCTCCCACCTTACCGCACCTCTCCTGCTAAGAAACAGATAATTGAGGACCAGGTGCAAAAGATGCTGCACGAAGGCATAATTGAACCAGCATCAGGACCATGGGCCGCTCCAGTGGTCATCGTGAACAGGCCTTCCAGTGAGCCAAGGTTCTGCGTGGACTACAGAGGACTCAATCAGCTCACAACAAAAGATTTGTATCCTCTGCCACGTATTGATGAGTCTCTCGACTTCCTATCCAGAGGGAAGTTCATCACCACCATAGACCTAGCTCGGGGTTATTGGCAGGTGGCCGTTGCAGAGGAGTCCAGACCAAAAACAGCCTTCATATCACACTGTGGCTTGTTTCAGTTCAAGGTTCTCCCTTTTGGACTCAGCAACGCACCAGCGACCTTTCAAAGGCTTATGAACACTGTCCTCTCTGGCCTCATCTACAAGACCTGTGCAGTCTACCTTGACGACATAGTTGTTGTCTCACCGACCTTTGAACAGCATCTGACTGAACTTCAGGAAGTTCTCTCCAGGATTGAGTCTGCTGGTCTCTCTCTGAAACTGAGCAAATGTCAGTTCTGTCTCAGCGAACTCACCTTCCTCGGCTACCGTGTCACCCCGTCAGGCATACATCCTGACCCCAATAAACTGAAGGCTGTGACAGAGTTCAAGGTGCCATCCACAGTAAAACAAGTCCGACAGTTCCTTGGATTGACCGGCTACTATCGCCGCTTCGTTCAGGATTTTGCCCGTCATGCTGAGCCACTCTTCATTCTCACAAGGAAAGATGCGCCATTCAGCTGGGATGACAACTGCCAAGCTGCCATGGATTTCTTGAAGAGGCGGATAACATCAGCACCTGTCCTGAGATTCCATCCATCTTACCTCATACTCGCCCTTTCTTCATTCATGCTGACTCATGCGACGCAGGCCTAGGAGCAGCGTTAATGCAGAGAGACGACGAAAGTCGAGATGTTGCAGTCGCATATGCCAGTCGTGCCATACACAAATCTGAGAAGCCATACTCAACACCTGAGAAGGAGTGCTTAGCGGTCATTTGGGCCTTGGAGTACTTCAGACCGTACGTTGAGGGCCTTCATGTGACTGTCTTCACAGACCACAGCAGCCTCAAGTGGTTGATGTCCCATCCTAACCCATCCGGCAGGCTTGCCCGTGGTCTCTTCCGGGGGGGGGTTAGACAAGGATAGGGATATCAGAAAGGAAGGGCAGGGGAAATCAGCAGGGAGGACTAAGGTAGAGTTTGAAAAGGTGGGTTTTGAGTCTGCGTCGAAATAGGGGGATGGATTCTGCTCTTCTGACAGTGGTAGGCAAGTCATTCCACCACTGAGGAACCAGAACGGAAAACAGGCGTGAACGTGCAGCTCGACCGCCAGGTGCACGTAGAGAGGGAGTGGTGTCAGCCCTTGGGTCTGAGCACAGGCTCACTACAGCATATCACCCTCAGACAAATGCAACAGAACGAGTAAATCGCACGCTGAAGGCTGCCATCCGTGCCTATGTGGGAGACAAGCACACATCATGGGACAAATATATCCCCCAAATCTGCTTTGCACTGCGAACAGCATCTCATGAGAGCAAAGGCCTCAGTCCCGCCATGATTGTATGGTTGTATGGACGCGAGTTGGAGACTCCACTCGACCTAGTCACCCAGCCCAACTATGATGGTGTGGAGGACCCGTGAGTCCCCTACCCTGAGAACCTGAGAGCCTCCCTCCAGGAAGCACATGATCATGCCCGAGCAGCGCTGGGGGCGAGTCATGATTGTCAGAAGCACTACTATGACTTGAGACGTCGGGAAGTCACCTACCGGATTGGAGACCTTGTCAGAGTGAAGTCCCACCCCAGGTCAGATGCGCTAGCAAACTTCACAGCCAAGCTGGCCCCACTGTATACTGGCCCATATCGCATTTCCCAGAAAATGTCGGTTGTGAACTACCGGCTCACGAAAATGGATACTGGAGTTTTTCATGTGGTCAATCTGCAGCCATTCCATACGTGGGCCACAGCTTCATCGAGCAGGCACACCAAGCATGTGACTACTGAGAGAGAGAACTCTGAGTTATTGGAAGGGAGCTGGTTTGCTGACTTGGGGAGCCAGGAGCCCAGTGTTTCTAGTGCAGGGGACGTAAATGCACCTATTGATGACAATAACAGTCACAATGATCCTGACCTCACAGACCCTGCTCCTGAAACAGGCGGGGTGAGTGATGACTTGAGACAGGACATTGATAACTACAACTCTCCCCTAATGGACTCTGATTGTGACCTTAACAGCCGCTATAGTTTGAGGCCAAGACAAGTTCCCAGAATTACCTCTGAATGGTCAAACACTAGCTGGACCAACCCTTATCGTACTGAAAAGCTAGATCTGAAGTAAGAAGTTGAGAATACTTACGGATCTGAAGGTACAGTTGCCTTGTCTAATTTCCCTTAGGCTAGTTCTGTTCTTTATGAAGCCTACCAGAGAGGATGTATTTGGAGTTAAGTAGTGTATTCTTTTCACTTTGTTTTGGGTATTTCTTTTGCAATTTTCATGCAGCTAAGTTTGTTATGTTCTTTAAAAAAATGTTTTGATATTGTGTTTGTTTTATTAACCCACATAAAAGGAGTTTTGTTTTTTCTGTGCATCACCCACTGAGGATGTCCACGATGAATAGTAGCCTACTGACATGTATGCCAGTTACTGTGAATGTTGACTGTATATGACCCTTTTCTGTTTTCAACACCTTCATTTCTACTCCATGTATGGGAGTATTTTTAAGTATAGACTGGTTCTCAGTAGTATACGGCTGAGGTCAGCCTTTGTCTTTTCAGGGGGGAATATGTAACGGTCAAGAAATGTGGTATGTCTCTTTAAGAGTTGATGTTTGAGTTGCGTGGGTGCGTAAGCAACATCACTACCCCGCGCTTGGCACGAAAGAGTTGAGAGTTTGCCTACCGACAAAGAGGACAGCTATTACACATTCTATATTTCTCTTTTATTGTTATGATTTCTAACGGTGATGTTTTGACGTGTGGACACTATTCATATATGTAAATGTAGAATAGAAGCCGTGAGACCTGGCTTGTATGGTCGATGTGGGGATATAGTAAATAAATGCATTGTGAATACCCAGTATTTGCTCCCCCACTCTGCTTGAGCTCCGCCTTTACGGTACCAGACAGAAGAAGCATTACAATCTGGACAACAGGGAACACCTGTCAGTCACATTTAACAATACTTTTGCTCAACTAAGAATTGGGCAGTCTGATACAAACGGTGATATGTTTTGTTATATGAAGTTGTTTAACAAATCTAGATTTAAAAAAATACCAGGAAATAAAAGCAGAAAATCGGATCTGTAATCTCATGTACATCTTTTGACCTCAAACACAATTGCCTTCAGTATAGCAAAAACAAAGGAATTGACCTTGCTGTTCCAATACATTTTGAGGGGACTATATACACTCCCTTAATTAGGAACACCTGTACACCTACTTATTTATGTGATTATCTAAACCAATTGTGTTGCAGCAGTGCAATGCATACAGTCATGCAGATATGGGTTAGGAGCTTCAGTTAATGTTCACATCAACCATCAAAATAGGGAAAAAATTTAATCTAAGTGACTTTGACCGTAGAATTATTGTTGCAGCCAGACAGTGTGGTTTGGGTGTCTCAGAAACTGCTGATCTCCTGGGACACAACAGTCTCTAGAGTTTGCAGAGAATGGAGCAGCAGTTCTGCTTGACCATCTCAGTGGCACTCCATCAATCAAGCCTTTATGCTAGAGTGGCATATTGCACATGACAGCCTGCTAGTGTAGGGGAAAATTCACAGAACGGGGCAGAGCAAGACATGACTGTACAGCTGATTTCTCCGGGACTCTCAATGTTTCATGCCAGGAGTGTATCTATTTGACCTAGAACATTAATTATAGCTGAGCTTATGAAAACGCAAGAAACCACAGTGAAAACTGTTGAAATGAGAGCAAAGAATAATTAATCAAATGTTTAGTATGTCTGTATATTAGAAAAGTATATTAGAAGTGAATATTAAGGAAATGTTTAGTTTGTCTGTATATTTTCAATGATTTCTGCTGCTTAGTTTGTCTTATAAAAAGCGAAAGATACAGAGTGACGTGTATGGATGACGTGTTAGAGGGAGGGCATCCAGAACTTTATGAGGTCTGGTAGTTTGCCAAGAGCAGGTGCGGGGTGAAGTGAGGACACGTAGTTGGCAGAATGCCCTGAACTTTGTACAGAGTTGGCAGAGCATAAGGACCGTTGGCAATTTGCCACAATGACGTTGTGGGAGGAGCGTTGGGAGGAGTTACGATAAGAAAAGTGTGGGTGATTTGCCAGAATGAGGTTTGAGGAGGAGTTGTAGGTGGAGTAACTGTGTATAAAATGGGTGTACAAATGCCAGTCGGGGTTCAGTTCTGGAGAGCTGATCCGGCTTTATGCACGTGTGCTAATAAAGTCTGATTTTCCTGAAGATCTTGCTGCCTGGTGTCGTCTTTTCCCTCGCGAAGATGTTTTTCGACAAATTGAAGATTTGGACTCTGTCGTTTCCTAGACACGACATTTGGGGGCTCGTCCGGGATACGAAAGAGAAAGAGCTCCCAGCGACTGGAGACCAGGGCGGAGAGTACTTTTTGATAGGCTGCAGCTGCAGCTTATCAGGGAATGAAAGTATTCAAGGACTCTGATCTCCTCTCCCAGATGCCGGAGGCAACATTCTCTCGTATAACTAACCCGGCAACTAAATTAAGGGGAAAAACGTAGCAAACTTTTCAAGAAACGTGCGCGTGGCGAACTGTGAGTAAACGGTGTGGGAATTTATTCATTGTGTTGGAAAATGTTTTTTTAGCAGAACTTGTATTAAGTCTAAAAAGTATATCGATACTGCGGACTGAAGTTATATTGTTGCTGCTAACAGTTTTAATTTGTTATGTGATAAGAGGTGCCAGAGACTTGGAAGGAAAGAAACCCAAGAAGGGGATCCTGCAAGATATATCTAGGTAGTTACCTCAAGGTGTGATGTAAGAGAAAAATTGCTGTAATGTAAGAGAAAATACTGTTACACTGTGCTGATGCTTCGAAGGCTTGTGCGAATATAATGTTGTATTGAGGCAACAAAGGTAAAAATAACGCTGTGCTGAGGCTTAGAATGCTTGTGCGTGTGCGGATATAACGTTGTATTGAGACAACGGAGGTAAAAATTGTTATTTATGTATGTGTAAGATAAGAAATGCAAAGGGTGAATAAAAGTATTAATGGGAGAAAATACAGGCTCTGGCGGAAAAATAAAGATAAAATATATAATAATATAGATAATAATAGGGAAAATAAAGGTTAAAGACATAATAATATAGATAATAATAGGCAGAAAAAAATATAAATAAATAGATAATAATATAAAGTATTATGGGCAGTATATGAAAATGAAAAAGGGAAAGAAAACGGCGATTGAGATGATAGCGGGGGTGTATCTTAAATGTATACAGGAGATAGAACTATCGCCGATAAGTGGAAACAAAAAAAGAACTAAGAAAATGATGGCAAAATGGCCGTTTGATAAGAAAAATATGCGGAGGAGAAGGAGAGCGTAATGGCGGCGGGTAGAAACTGAAGCGAAGAGGCGACTCCGCCTCCGTATGACGTGTGGCCTTGGGAAGGAGGAGTGTGGAGAAGGGGGGTCAAAACAGGTGCAGAGGGACTTAGCTGGGTGATACAGAACTATAATTTTTTAAAAATAAAACAAGAACAACACAGAAACCCATACGGTTTCGCGATAAGGAGGAGCTCCCCAAAATAGTAGGGCCATTATTAATTAGGGTTGCTGTACCTCGATACATTCCCTGGTCCACTCAGGGCATGCAACATGTAATAACAAATCTCCCTGAGTTACAGAATGGAGTGAGCCACTGGTTCAGGGTGCTGGAGAAGGAGATGAGCGGCCGAATCTTGGCTGTCGGGGGCCTGAAGGCTCTCCTGGGGAAGGTTGTGGGGATGGAAACAATGCTGGACATATTCGAGCAGGCTGGCGTTGTCAGAGCCCAGATGCAAACCTACAGCAGTGGACAGTGGGCCATTTGACAATGTACGTGCTGCGCAGGTGGAGGCTGATAACCGAAAGGGACGCACAAACAGATCCTATAATGCCGTAAAGCCATACGGGAGGGGATGTCACCAGGAGTGGGGTGCCGCCTCGATGAGGTGGTGGGACTGAACACCGTGACACACAGGGAGTTTGTGGATCATGTGGCGCATGCTGAAGAGAGACAGCGAAAAGATGGAAAAAAGCTGGAAGATCAAGCAAAAGACATTCAAAGAAAACTACTGTGCAGCTGAAGGAGCTGGAAGCCAAAGAACAAAAGCACCCCCCACACCCGAACCATGGAGCAGCCCGATGGCGCCCCGCCAGCGGTGGTCTACAACTTCTCCGGCATCCCTCACCCAGTGGCCATGCAAGGTAATATACAAGGGGGGGAACTACAAATGGGTGGGAACCAAATGAAGGGAGGGCCAGGGAATGGTGGGCAAACCAATCAGTGGAAAGGGCAGCAGAGTCAGCACAATTTTAATGATGCTGGTAGGGGTAGTATTTATGATAGCTGGTATTTATCTGATTCTAATTGGAGTAGATAATCAAAGTAAAAATAAAAGTAAACTTGGTGAACTTAGACAGAGTAGTAACACATAGAGCCAGACGCCTTCCTAAAGGTTCTTTGTCTCTTTTTATTTTCTTGCTCGTGTGAGCTTGTGGGTGAGGGACGTTGTCCCCGGTATTTCTATTTTGGTTTGTGTTTTTTCCTGAGCTGCGTCTCATGGTTCTTTATTTCCATGCCTAGTGTTTTTTCTGGGTTGTATGTTGTTATTTTGGTTTTGGTTTTTTAGGGTCACTTTATTCCAGCTTACAGCTGGGAGTGCCAGAAGCACCAACAGTGCCCCAGCGGACCCAGTACGAGAATTGCAAGCCGGCTCACCAGTGGAGGGACGTGCAGACCACATCCACTGGTTGGAAGATCAAGCCAGCTCACCAGTGGAGGGACGTGCAGACCACATCCACTGGTTGGATCCAGGAGCCCACCTGTTACATGGACTATGGCAATTCCTCGTGCTACGAATCAACATGTTAACAAAATTAAAAGAAGTGTGTGATCATTTTAATAGTTGAGTCACTTAGGATAATACATACAGCTGTGATACGGCTATGGCCAGTCAAATTACGCGGGATGCACTTGTGCAGAGAGTGTTGGAGGAACCATGGAAACGCCGTTATATTGAGGAGTCTGAGGCAATTGGATGCTGCTATAGCAGCAGGGGATGTGCAGGAACCCAACTTAGTATGGTGCATTGGCCAAGGGAGATATTCGGGGCCATAGGTTTTGACCCCGAAAGGGGGGAATGTAAAATTCACAGAACGAAAGATCTCCCTCCTAAAAGCATGATAGCCAATCACAAGTCAAAATCAGACTCCACCTTAGTGAGCAGGCTGGTTCCTCCAAAACTCGACGATGTGTGCTAAAAGTTTATCAATATATCTGTATTAAAGTATGATATGTACCCTGTATAGTTCCAAACTGATTCACTGCTAAATTGTGCTAGGATTACACAGTGAGCCCAGCCAGCTGGCAGGGGGGGGGGCCGTCTTGAACTGTGTAGACCAAACTGTCAAGGACACGGGCAGAGCAAGATATGACTGTACAGCTGATTTCTCCGGGACTCTCAATGTTTCATGCCAGGAGTGTATCTATTTGACCTAGAACATTAATTATAGCTGAACTTAAGAAAACGCAAGAAACCACAGTGAAAACTGTTGAAATGAGAGCAAAGAATAATTAATCAAATGTTTAGTATGTCTGTATATTAGAAAAGTATATTAGAAGTGAATATTAAGGAAATGTTTAGTTTGTCTGTATATTTTCAATGATTTCTGCTGCTTAGTTTGTCTTATAAAAAGCGAAAGATACAGAGTGACGTGTATGGATGACGTGTTAGAGGGAGGGCATCCAGAACTTTATGAGGTCTGGTAGTTTGCCAAGAGCAGGTGCGGGGTGAAGTGAGGACACGTAGTTGGCAGAATGCCCTGAACTTTGTACAGAGTTGGCAGAGCATAAGGACCGTTGGCAATTTGCCACAATGACGTTGTGGGAGGAGCGTTGGGAGGAGTTACGATAAGAAAAGTGTGGGTGATTTGCCAGAATGAGTTTGAGGAGGAGTTGTAGGTGGAGTAACTGTGTATAAAATGGGTGTACAAATGCCAGTCGGGGTTCAGTTCTGGAGACCTGATCCGGCTTTATGCACGTGTGCTAATAAAGTCTGATTTTCCTGAAGATCTTGCTGCCTGGTGTCGTCTTTTCCCTCGCGAAGATGTTTTTCGACAAATTGAAGATTTGGACTCTGTCGTTTCCTAGACACGACACTAGGAGTTTGCCAAACGGTATTTAAAGGACTCTGAGAGCATGAAGAAAAATAATCTCTGGTCTAATGAGACAAAAATGGGCAGATCTGGCTAATACCATCCCTATGGTGAAGCTTGGTGGTGGTAGCATCATGCTATGAGGGAGAAGCAGGGACAGGGACACTGCTCAGAATTGAGGGAAGGATGAATGCAGCTCAAAGAAAACCTGCTCCAGAGGGCACGTGACCTCAGGCTGGGATGGTCCTTCACCTATCAGCACAACAATAAACTGAAGCGTACAGCAAAGAGAATGCTGGAGTGGCTTGAGGACAAGTCTCTGATTGTGCTTGATTAAACTCCATAGAACATCTGTGGAGGGACCTGAAGATGGCAATTCACAGACATTTCCCATCCAATCTCATGGAGCTTGAGAGGATCTGCCAGGAAGAATGGGATGAACTACCCAAATCCAGGTGAAAAAGAATTCAAAATCCCCTTGTCATCAATCCGCACTGAAAAAAACAAATAACTAATTTCGCCTTTTTTATCCTCGTGGCTTTCCGTAGTTCTGTTTCCTGGTTATTCATTTAATCTGTTTATTGTTATTAAATAAGCATTTAATAACAACAAACAAGAATGGTAGCCTGAACTCCGGTAAATACAAAACTGAAGACGGCATACATAATAAGAGGATAATGACAATTTTGAAGGCACATTCGACAAGGATACATTTCCACAAACAGAACTACTCACTGGGTATTACACCAAGAGTACAGTGCTCAATATATTTCTGTGATTTATGACATTCTTGAATGATGCATTTTGCTGCACAAATTAAGAATTTTTGGGGAATTTAACGTATTGTGAAGTATATGAGTTTGTGTCATTTATTCTCCAGGTATATTTTTCATTTCCACATTTTTGAATAAACCTATTTGCATGTGTTATTATTAGCATGACCTCAATATCTGGCCTGATCCACCTCCATGAAACACGCTGCAGTGTGCAGTGATAAAATGATTGTTTCTTGATAATATATTTAAGAGCTTTTTAACAACTTCTTTATGAGTGTTTGTCATTTTAAGTGTCCTGGCCAAAAATTTCATCTAGATATGCAGATATGTAATAATTTTATTATTACACTTAATTGCTTCAAATTTACCAATCCCTTTCAATAATATGGACCGATTGGCACCATCTTGTGGTATGAAGTACAAATGTTTCATAATTTATTCCAAAAGAAAAGTATAACTACAAGGTACCATAGATGGGATGAGATACAGACTAAAGATTAAAAGATATTAAAAAGGCTCTCTCATTTCTTGAATTTATTATTTGAAAAATAAAATTCATGGAATCATTTCAAAAATTTGTCTTTTGTCTGGTGTCTTAGAAAGTTACCAGTCAGCTCTGTTTCAGAATGGTTGCACACAACTGAAATATTCTTTGTTCAAATAAACTGGAATGAGAAAAGCATGGCAGTCTTATCTCTTTAGTTGTCCTCTCTCACCAAATCATTCACTTTTATCTTCTTCCCACTGTTGCCTCAGTTTAGATGCCACTTCCCCCTCTCCAGAATTCATGACCAGTCTGGTACCTGCCCTTCCCCCATTATACATCCCCAATAAGAAGTTCTGCTGTTCTTTATAAATAATGCAGGTTTCCACAGTGTGGAAGTGACTGCTGAACAAAGACCCTGTATGATGGACAGATCATTCAAGCAAAAGCATACAGGAAGTCTTACCCCAAAGTAACAATGTAGGCCACTTAGTGTGTAACAATGTAGGCTGTATTCTGTTTATTTTTCTTTTTAAAGCAAACTGCATTTCACAAGGGCAAAATAACTATTTTAATTCCATTATAGAAGATCAAAAATATCTGTGCACCTATGGAAATTAAATTAGAAGTGGAGGACAGAATTTACCATGAGACTATTTCTATAGTGTTGAATCCTGCTTGGCGTAGCCAGGGTTTCCGACCCAAGACACTACGACCCCCAGCTGAGAGGCCCCATTGTCCTGGGCCCCCTTTTCATGGCACAGGCGAAAAGGTAACTGACAGCACAATTGTTTGGCAGGGACTCCCACTGCTTTAAACGCTTGGATGCCCCGGTCACACGTTGTCAATAAAAGCTGTGAGAGGTAATGACTGAAGAAGGGACTTTCAGGAAACTCTCGTCTTAAACCTTTCAAAAAATGGAAAGGCCCCACTGACTTTTCCAGTGTTTCCCCACTCCACCACAGGGCACCACCAGCCTGAAATAACCCCTGAGCCATATTTCAAATCCTGTTCCTGAACCAACCAATGGAACAACAAAGTTTTTATTCAACCATCACATTTGTGAAGAATACAAGGGAAACACAGGGAAGAGCTCATGGAGAGCATTTTTTTAAATTTTGTCTGTGCAATGTCCAGAATTTAGTTTGTTTCACTGAAAGACAAATGCCCCTATTTCATTGGGTTTACTGTCAATAGAACCCTTTGATGAAGCAAAAAAAAAAAAAATCTACATCAAGACAAAATATTTTGTTGGCTGGGGAGTACATCCAATTTATCTACTCCATCCTTCCTGGTATCTTCTCCACTGTGAAAAGGTATAGAGATTTTTCTCTCATTGTGTACTTTTGGGTAAATTGTAAGATCATCTTATGTTCATATTTACTTGAAGCCTACTTCATAGCTTTTATGTGCTCATATACACTCATTTACACTTTATTAGGAACACTATTCTAATACTGGGTAGAGCCTCCTCTGAAAACTGCGTCAATTCTTTGTGGCATGGATTCCATAAGATATTGAAACATTCCTTTGAGATTCTGTTCCATGTTGACATGATCACATCATGCGATTTCTGCAGATTTGTTAGCTGCACTTTCATGCTGTGAATGAATCCCTGTGGAAACGCCTTGTTAATGAGAGCGGTCAGAAGAGAAGGGCCAGACTGGTCAAAGCTGACTGGAAGGTGACAGTAACATGCAAATAACCACACATTACAACAGTGGTATGCAGAAGAGCATCTCTGAACACACAATGTGTCAAACCTCTCAGAGGATAGGCTATAGCAGCAGAAGACCAATACATTTAAAGTTAAAACAAATCTAGTGAATACTTAATGAAGTTATTGATGATATAACTCATGATGTTAGCAGCAGGATAAATTCAGAAGTCTACAAAAACATTCTGTCTGGCAAACTTACTGAGAAATGCGTCCAAACTAATTGGGAGGAACTTCATCATGCAGCAAGACAATGACCCAAAACACACTGTCACAAGAAAGGACTTCATTAGGGAGAAAAGATGGAAGCTTTTAGTCAGATAAAATCAGTCACCAAACCTTAACCCAATTGAGCATGCATTTCACCTCTTGAAGGGGAAAACCCCACAAAACAAACAACAACTGAAAGAGGCTGCAGTAAAAGCCTGGAAAAGCATCACAAAAGAAGAATGCAACAGTTTGGTGATGTCAGTGGGTCGCAGGCTTGATGCAGTTATTGCAAGCAAGGGATATGCTACCAAATCTTAAGTGTTATTTATTTTAATTTACTTAAATACTCTCATTTGCAATACATTTCCTCACCTAAAGATTGGTTGGTCTGATTCCAAAGATGCTATGTTCTGGTTAGTTTAACACATCTAGTTGTAAATACCAGGAAATAAAAGCTGCAGTTTTGAACTCTTGTCTCATGTTCATCTTTTTATTTAATCTCCAAATGTATTCAGTGTATTGCAAAAACAAAGGTATTGGCCTTGCAGTTAACAATATGTTTGGAGGGGACAGTAACTGTGAATGGTTTTGTGAAGTACAGTAACGTTACATTGAAGTTTAGCTCTCTAATGCTTTGCTAGATTGCTAAGGTTACTAGCTAAATTAGCTATTATGTCACGTCCTGAAATTGTTGTGCGTAAACTGACAACTCTCAATTACCTATAATCTTTTCCTTTCTGCCTTTCCTTTTCAGCACAAAATAGAAAAGTTGGCAATGTTGGCTAAATTGTGTGATGTTTGTGTAATGTGTGGGCCAAGTGTGAAACAGGCAGCTCCGACAGTAAAAATGTACAGTGGACCGGGTATTACAAATAAGCAGTTGCAAATAAGAAACCAATTCAAGCCGCGTTTAAAACCTTGAAGTTAACCAAGACAAAAAATAATCAAAACCTAAATCAAAAAACTAGCCGAAAAACTGGCAGTTGGCTTCTGTCTTCTTGTAGGTATATTAATAAGCTGTGTAATATAAAGTAAATGTACAATAGGTAAGATTTTTGTAAATACCTTCCTATGATTGAAAAAGGCTCACTGACATGTTGACTCACTCACTGCCTGTGTTCATAGTCCTTAAATTTGGGTTTCAAAAGATGCAGTTGATGGACTGAGACTCTGTACCAAAGCATTATATAGCTGTACAATAATTCAAGCTCATTGGTTTTGCACAAACTTGACATCAACTTGTGTACAAAATTTGGTACAGATAACAACAAGCATTCCCGAAACTGCACTCAGATGTCCTGAAGTGTCCCCAAATCGCGGGAAAGGAAATCCAATTCCATTTACTCTGAAATTAATAGAGATAGAGATCCCATATTTTATGAAACACAACTTGCATACATCCTTCACTATTATCAACTGTAATTTTCATTCTAGGATATATGAGTTTAACATAACTAGGCCGGGCCGGGTGCAATGTTACTTTTGTCCCTGCCGAGTAGGACAAAAGTAATAGTAAACTAAACTAGCGGTTCGCAATGCGTGTTATATCTCAGTTTTTTTGGGTTTGTAATTCTCTTCACTTTCAACACATGTTCGATAAGACATAATTTCATGTCTGTATCTATTCAATAAATGCTATAGGTTCGAAATCCATGAAAATGAACCGCGCGTAAACATTGCAAACAATAAAATGTTTTGCAATAAAAGATTAATCGGAATGAAAATCATTACTTGGGCTTAATAGCTACACTAGATCCTTGAATATAGTTCATTTATTAAACCTGTCAATAAAAGTAGGCTATATTGTGAATTTGTGACGTTTGTAGACTAATTTTCAAACATAATGGCAATTGATTTTGGCAACTATGACCCTCAAATTGTAGCCTAACGTATTATTAAATGTGTAGATAAATGTACGTTGTGAGCACTCAAAGCTTATCAAGCAGTCACAATTCTAATGATGCCATATTTGTAGACTCATTTTCAAACATTAGGTAGTTGATTTTTGCAAAATAGAATCAACTAGAGGAGACAACAAACTTTTTTGTTTATTTTTTACAGCAGACTTAAACAAGTAGACCGAACAAGGGGTAAGAGCAGACATAAGAATGTGCAAGAAAGAACCATCTAGAACTAAAAACTTCCACTCTGCACTGGGCACCATACAACAGGTAAGAGTAGACATTAGAAAGTGCAAATCAAAAACCGAACATGCATTATGTGGTGGTGGTTTCCAACCCTCTCCTGGGGCCCTCAAGCTGTTCCATGTATTTGTTCAATTCCACCACCATTCTTTGATTAACTAGGTGTCCTGACTGCTCTTCATCCTTTTTATCAATCTAGAAAGCGTCACATGGCATAAGCCATGCTTATCTGCACTGGTGTGCACAGATAGCTTTCCCACCAGGACATCCTGTGCTGCCTGTTTACATGTCTCTGTTAAGAAGAGACCTTGCCGTGTCTTCCTAATTCTAATTATCTGCATATTCTGTAAATGTAACAAAAGAAAATGCATTATAAGTCATTGTAAAATATTGCAGGATGAAAGTAATGATGTTACTTTTGTCCCTCCATGGGACGTTCCTTCTGTCCTTCCCCTCTGTCCAGTCACTTCTCCCTGGCTAGCATCTAAGACTTGCTAGCATGAAACTTGATACGCTATGCGTATAATTGATATGCTATCAATTATTCACTAGATGTGATAAGAAAAGTACATATATTTGCAAACATAAACAAGTAAACACAGTTCTACAATCGAAAAAGACTTAGGGTCCGTTTTTACTTAGCTCATGCAAAAAGGTTTTCAGAAGGTAGCTCCAACAAACATGCTCTGATGGTGCCTGATGGTGTTTGAAGCTCATGCATTGGTATATGCACATGCACAAGTAACCACATAATTGCAGCTCTCATCGTTTTCGAGAAGATGTGCATGTTACTTTGGCCCTCTGTTACTTTTGACCCAGCTCTTCCCTATCCAACTGTCAAACTTGAGTTCATGACGTTCAGAAGCGTCCTTAGGCAAAGCATGCAATGCGCAGTTCACGCTATTTTTTTTTCACAGCATTTGCTTTACATTTTTCACTAGTCCTGTCGATTGTTCACTAGTCCTGTCACAAACCTCATTTTTTCTCCAGATAGATAACTTCATAGCTGAAAAACTGATAGCACTCCTGTATTAACCTGAACACTATTGGCACAGTTGGAAATCGCTTTTTATAAATGATCCATCCGACTTTTACTATTTGGCTACATTTTTTCTGCTGGTCCGTTTTTTCCAGAGATCCACTTTGGTGTTTTAAAACATTTAAATTTGCTTTGCCATAGTTCACTCGTCTTTGCTATTTTCCTAACTACTAGGTGTTGCTGACATTCAAACTTCACCACCATAACAGTTAGCTTCATCATTCTGCATCATCAGAAAAAAATAGACTGTTGACAACAACTGCATGCTTCACAGCAATCTTTGCATATTGTCAGAAAAGAACAGTACACATATTTAACATGTTTGGATATTGGAGACTCTTGTATTTTTTTGATGGTAATAGCCTTAGCCTGCACTTTCCAATAATGGCTTGGCTACTGAATTCTTAGTTTTCTTGCACCCTGTTCCCTTCTTTTTTCTGCAAGTCAGGAAGTAAGTGACACCTTTAGTTATTATGTATTATCCCTGTTGGCTGACGTGCCAATAGAAAAACAAATCCTGCACATTTGCTTGCAGTGCTATCGCTTACATAATTATCAGAGAATGTACTGGTAGGCCTGTGTCTAAATAACTTAAATTACAAATCGGCTGGAGTGTCATTTTGTATGAGGTGTAAACATTGTAACATGTAAGATCTTTTTTATGGAATGTATGGCTCTAGGTGGCAGGAAATAAATGTGTTTTAAAAAGAAAAAAGAAAACTCTAAGGTGGAGAGGGACACACCTCCACCCAGGCAGTTTTTCTTAAATGTATTTTTATCAAATCTATCTGTTGCTGGATTTACAAGATTACAGAGCAAGCTAGTTTGCTAATCTGCCACTGTTAGTTATCTAGTTCTAAAAGCCACTGCCTTCCAGGCATCACAGATATTGAGCTATTCTGTAGTTCAGCACTCATTTTAAATGACTTCAATTGTACATTTTAATTTTGACATTTTAAATGCAACCAATTGCCAAAATGTGCTACTCGTCAACTACATCTGCAGTTTGTATTTGTGAAACCAAGGCAGGAGGGATTGCCACAACCGTCTGTTATTATCCCACCTGCCTGATCTTAATCAAAATTAATCATAATAATTACACACAAAAAAAAAAGACATACATATTTGAAGTCCATAATTTGCCTTTTTGATGACCTTGGTTGCAATGTACAAAATGTTGATTCACACAACCTACCAGGCATGCTCAGGCCAAGAAATTAATTTGTTACCATAACTTCCATACACCACCAGATGTCCATGTGGATCTGAAGGTTCAAACAGCTTATAACACAAAATTAGTTGGTTCAGATAATCAAATATTTCAAACTGGTTACATTTCTATTAGTTATGGGCAGCACAATATTGGCTCCTAGTTCAAAACTCTAAGTTCTACACTGCTTGATCTAAATGTAGACCTGATTTGTAGATCAAGTGTTTATTGATGCCTGAAGCAAACAATGCCAAAACATTACATTTTATTTGTGTCATTGTCTCACTGTTTTGCATACTAGTGCTATCTCTAGTGCTATTCCTAGCACACTTTAATAACATTAGGATTGCAATTGCGGCAAATGCTAGATACTGAATGTTAATTAAACTCATTATTTAAACTGTCTGGTGAGCTAGCTGCAGTATTTTCAAGCGATGTTTTCACTAAACCTTCCATTTTTATTAGTGGATAAGAGGGAATGGGTAATACTGATTGCATAACAAAAGCCAATAGTCACACAAATTGGTCAGACCTTATCAGTGCTCAAACCTGATTACCTAATATTAACATAACTAACTAAATAGATTGCATTCCTAACTAAACCTGGAGCCTGCTACTTCCAGCCAAACTGCCAGTAGCATACATATTTTCACACAACATTCCCTTACCGTAAAGATACTGTGGTGTGCAAAAATGTGGACACCCCTGGTCAAAAAGCCTTTTACAATAAATATGTAAGTGAACTGAACCGAACCTGACCTCTAAGTGGTAACATTAAACGTGACACATTTCTTCACATTTTAATACAAGATTACTTTTATTGACATTTTTTAGAGTTTCAGAATATAAAAAAATGAAAAAGGACCTGTACAAAAGTTTGGGAACCCTGTCAGTTAGTCCTTTGTAACAGCTTGTAAACGCTTCCTTCAGAGTTTCTTAGACCTCACTTTTGGAATTTTTCCCCATTCTTTCTGGCGGCCACCTTGCATGTATCAGATCTCTCCACAGAATTTCAATAATATTCGAGTCTGGGGACTGTGGTGGCCATTCCATAACCTTCATCCATCTTTCCTGGAGGTACTTCATGGTTGATTTCTTGTCTTGCTGGAATATCCAACCTCTCTTCAACTTCAGTGTCTGGACTGACTTTTGAAAATTAGCCTCAAAAATGTCTTGATATTTGGTGGAATCCATTCTTCCTTCCACTAGCAAAATATTTCCGGTGCCCCCAGCTGCCACACAACCCCAAAGCATAATGGATCCACCGCCATGCTTAACAGTTGGCAAGGTGTTCTTCTCGACAAGGGTTTCACCCTTTTTTCTCCAAACAAATCTTTTTTGGTGGTGGCCAAAAACTTACATTTTGGTTTTGTCCAAAGCACATTCTCCCAAAAGGCTTCAGGCTTCTCTGTGTTTTCTTTTGTATACTTCAGACACTTCATTTTGTGTTGAGTTTGTTCATTCTGGATACTCTGCCATGTAGGTTTTTGTTGTTTAAAGTATGTTGTATTGATGTCCTTTAAACAGCTAGACCTGTGTCTGCTACTCTTTTTTAAACCACTTTTTTTCTTCTGAGCATTTCTCACCAGGTCTTGAGCCATTCTATCTGAAATCTTTCTTGGTCTTCCAGACCTTTCCTTGACTTCAACTGTTCCATTTATCTTCCATTGTGTACTAATGTTTCTGACAGTGGAAATAGGTAGTTTGAAACATTGACTGAGTTTTTTGTAGCCATTTCCTTCTTGGTGGATCTTTTGAAATCCTTGAACAACTGTTTAGAGCAGGCGTGCACAACTCCGGTCCTGGAGGGCTGGTCTGCAAGCTGGTTTTTTTTTCCAACCAGTTACCTTAATTTATTTTTCTGATAGCTCTAGAAATTATGGTGGTTCATTCCTGTACTAGAGCAGATTAAAATCTTTAGGATACACTTGCAGTCTGCACCTGACTCATTGAAGCCCTAACAAGTAAAACACCTAGGTCTGTTACATAGCATAATTCAAAAGGGTTCCCAAACCTTTGCACATGGCCCTTTTTCGTTTTTATTATTTATAATTTATAAACAGTAAAAAATTGAAATAAAAAGCAATCTTGCTTTAGGATTAGCAGAAAGGTCTCATGTTTAACTGCCATTTAGAGTTCAGGTTTGCTTTCGATCATGTACAGACTCATTGTAACAGACATTTAAACCAGGGGTGCCCACATTTTTGCACCCCACTGGAACTATCCAGCTGCACATAACATGGTAGGGAAAAAATCCTGACTGTGACTATTGAGTGCATACTACTGAATTATAAACTGCTCAGTAATATGATATCTTCATGTGTTATGTTTGGGAAGTTTATGTCAAGAGTTTTTTGTAGAAATGTGTCCCATTTCATTTAGGGTACTACTTTCAAAACATATTTCAACTGCTAGATAAATCATTAATTCCCTATAAATGTATTTGTATTTAGAAATGGATTGCACTCTTGTTTCCATCATGTGGGGTAACAACATTTTGGAGAGATCCGTACACACATTTTCTTTTTCTTTTTTTTGTTCTGATGGCAGTCTAAGATTTAGGGATACCCAATTCTACAGCATCATACCCAACTCAACAGCATCACAGGTGTAGCAAATTAGACAGCAAGGACCAATCATGTTAGCTAGTCTATTAATTAGTTCTTAATTCATGGCAGTAAATACAAAAGGTAATGTACATATAAAATATAAATAGATTGTGCTCCTATTTCAGCCATTGGGGTTAAAACAGAAGGACAAGGATCTCAGTAACTGATGAACATGTCCCATTTTTGTGAAAAGGGATATTGAAATCATTTGTTTCTGACAGGCTCAGTTTTTTACAGACTTTATTTATTAATGTATTTATTTTTGTATTAGATGTAACCGTATATTTGACCTGCAGAACAAGAACGTTTCGCTATTAAGCTTTTAAAGCTGAAGGAGATAGATGTCCCAGATGGTGCAGTATAATTTAGTCTCAGAGTTGGCAGCAAAGCATGGTTTCGGTCACACTGTTACGTCTCCTCAAATCATATATGAACCATCCAAATATAAATATGGTTAAATTATGATCCAGTATTATTTCACCAGTCGGCATATGCAAGTTTGCTTCCTAATGCTCAGTTTATGAAGGCCACACTCACATTTTATTCTTAAAAAATATAAATCCAAAGAGTAAAAAAATGTGTCATCCTTCTGCCATCATAACCTATCGGTTTTGTTTTCAAATGTGCTGAACTGCGAAGCAAAATCGCATATGCAACCTAATCATTCATCATAAACCAAATTCGGCTGCAGTACATGAAAAAAATGTTTCGACGTTGTGCTGAGAACTCATAATGAAGCGAATGCCGATCATATTATTATGTATTTGTATCATTCTTGTATTCTTCAAGGATTCATTATTCTCGTGTGATAACGGGAAAAGCAAGTGTACGCTTAACCTTTTGGCCAACTATTTGTCAAATCTTTGCAGAAATTTAGAATGACCCCCGCAGTTCAGAGCAGTTTCTGGCACAGAACAGTGTGAATGCAAAGTCCTGTGGAGCCAATGAGCTGGGACCGGATACGATATATCCTCTGGGACAACAACTTCTCTGTTCCCCCTCACTTCCACATGACGCCATTTACTGCATAAACCCGACCTCCTCCGGAAAGAAGAAAAAAAGAAGACTAGAAAAAACTTGAAAGCACCTCAGTGTGCAAAGCAGCCAAACATGCAATAACCACAACGTCGATTTTTGAGAACAATCCATCACGCATGCCACCGTGCGTGTTTCAATATCGATGAGCGATTTTGTAGCTAGATGTAGCTACATTTCACATCGAGTTTGCTAACGTGTCGCTTGCGGAATATATTTGGCTAACATTAGCTAGGTACTGTTCTTGCAGAAAGTAGATAAC
The DNA here is from genome assembly GCF_963514075.1 of Conger conger. Taxonomy (NCBI): domain Eukaryota; kingdom Metazoa; phylum Chordata; class Actinopteri; order Anguilliformes; family Congridae; genus Conger; species Conger conger. The sequence goes on from NC_083762.1 coordinate 30,277,256, forward strand.
AAGTTGGCTAAGTTATTCGCTAATGGCTTTATTCTCTGCTGTTGTGTACGTCCACGTGTTCAGTTCAAAGGAATATATTTGAAAATATTTTTTTCATGCAAAAGTGGATCTGGCACTAATTATTGGAAGAAAATTATTCAGCTGCATTTTGCGGAGGAGTTGCCAGTTGTTTGCTTAAGTTGTTTTTAAGGAGTAAAAGAGAGATCCCCAGTTTTGGAGTTACCTTGTTGGCTACTTTTACTCAACAAAAAGGAGGGTGGTAGCTAGCAGTGTGAGCACGGTAAGTGTTTTTACTAAACTGTAAAACTATGTAACTACAGTAAAACATCAACCTTCTGCAGGATGATTTTGGGAAGCCTTCGGAGCTAGTAGCCAACCAAACTAGCTAGCATGCATTCGTGCTTGCCCGCTAGCTTTGTGCATTCTACCCGTGTGTTCGAATAGTTCGGGTTTCGGCATCAGTGACTATGCTATGTCTGTAATACGGGCTCACTGCGCGCCATTTGAGCTATTCTGTAATGTTTGCGTTGGTGACTTGGCTAGCTAAGCGTTACGGTGCTGTGCGTTGGTGTGTAGTTTGTTAGCTAGTTATAAAGTTAGATTATGCACGATTTGTTTTTAGCAATGCTCATCTAAATATTAATGCTAAAAGAGGTATAACCGACATTTTGGTTGGCTAGCTGCAATAACCCTTAATTTCGATAAACATTAACTAGCTAGGTAGTTGGTAAATGATGTACATTGGAACTACGTTAACTTGCCTATCTAACAAAATAATTATATTTATTGGATGTTGCTGGTTTAACTTTCTGACAAAACGTCTCGTTTATCTGGGTCTAGGGTGTAGTTAGCTAGCTAGTTATGTAACCTTAATGTTCGCTATGTACTGTAAACACGAGTGTAAATAAGGCAGTCACTATAACCGTAATTAATTCAACTGACCCAGTAACTTAACATAGTTTACACGCGCTTTTCGTGCATGGAGCAAAAGTAGCTCGTGTTAGCTGTAGAGGCATGCATTGCTTGGCTCGATAACTTTGTTAGTTGAGGTGATGATGGTACAATTTCCATTTTCCGGTTAGGTTATTTTAAGATGCAGTGCGCCTTGTTTGCGGTTTCGCTGACACAAATTGGTGTCGGAAACTTTTTGTTTTACTTCGCTACCAGCGCTAGCTATTTGTCTGTCAAAAGCCCCACCCCAATGACAATCTGAACTCAGTCATACAATCATAACGTGCGCACACGGACCCTTGCTTAGCCTATTTACATTTCATCAATAGATATAGTTTTGTTTTAGCTATCTAGTTAAATAACGCGAACAGTTTTGTCAAAGTATATCGTTAGTCTGACCGTGAATGGTCTCGCTTGCATTTTGTAGCTAAGTAAGTTGGGCTTTTCTGATGCGGTTTGCACTTCAACTTTCTCATGGTGGCCAGAGCCGACTACAACGTTTCTGTTGTCAGATAATTGTACCAACGTGAATGCATGTTGTCAGATACTTTTGTGCAACCAATTGAACAGACTCAAGCTATTTAAACCGATTTAATAACTTTGGTTCTCTCAATTTAAATGACTAACTTGACTTGTGTTGAAATTAATTTACAAAAGAATGCCACTTATTTGATCAATTGTGTTTTCACTTTCAGATTATTAAACCATATTGTACACCCCTTCCTTAACCGAGTCCCTCACTCATATCTCCTTTTAAATGCTCTAATGTAAGCCACTTATGTAAAATCTATCTTCAGCATTGTAATGCATGTTAGTGCCCCTTTAGCACTATATTATCAAGTGTGTCCATTTACAGCCAAAAACACTCCATTTGTTAAGGCCACATGTCAAAGCCACATGTCAAACCTTTTAATTAATATTCAGGGTGTCCTTTCTCCTTCTTTTATATTAGAAAAATAGAACTACAACTCATTGCGCTCTTCTTGTTTATTAAAATATGGGAGTGTTATTATGAGGCGAAAATATGAAGGCCATGGTGCTGGGCCACACACAGGAGACAAAGTACCTAAAAGTACAACACAGCCTTTTTGAAATTTAAGATCACACTGGTATAACTGCAGTTACTTAAGTTCTAATATTTGCTCCATGTTTTACTCAATAAGGGGGAGAAATACACTCACTGAGCACTTTATCTTATTAGGTATATTTATTCATGCAACTATCTAATCACCCAGTTGTGTGGCAGCAGTGCAATGCATAAATTCATGGAGATACAGGTCCAGAGCTTCAGTTAATGTTCACATCAACCATCAGAATGGGGAACATTTTTGATCCAAGTGACATTGACCATGGAATGATTGTTGGTGCCAGACAACAACAGTCTCTAGAGTTTGCAGCGAATGGTGCGAATAACAAAAACATCCAGTGAGCAGCAGTTCTGCTTGCAGAAAGCCCTGTTAATGAGAGAGGACCAAGCAGAACGGCCAGACTGGTCAAAGCTGACCAGAAGGTGACCAAATAACCACACATTACAACAGTGGTATGCAGGACAGCATCTTTGAACACAATGTGTCAATGGGCCACAGCTGCAGAAGAAAAAAATAAGTCTAGTGAATACCTAATAGTGCTCACTGAGTGTACAGTACTTTCATCTTGCTATTGATTGTAGTCTTAGTGCGGCCTTGAGCCATTCGTAATGGTAACATCCTGTTTTCTTATTTAGGAGTGTGCAGCAGAGTAGCAGACCAAAACTTTAATGATTTCTCTTGCATTCTCATATTGATGCAAATGAGCTAAGCTGGCAGTGGCATTTCCATCAATCTTAAAATGCTTTATTTTTTGCTTGAGCTTATACTTCACTCGCTGGTTTCATCTCTTACAGGACTTCAGATGTGTTCAATGCCTGCAGGAGAGATACCTCTTCAGAGTAGACATGGAGACAAGAACTCAGAATGGCAATGGGTCTCCTGGCTTGCTGCATGTTCTCCGTGACAGCGGGGGACAGAATGGGGATCTCAATCCCAGGGAGGCCTTGAGCCAGCAGGTCCAGGTGCTATCACTGGATCAGATTCGGATAATCAGGAGTGCCAATGAGTACACCGAAGGACCTATGGTGGCCCCCAGACCAGGAAGTAAACAGGTCAGCACTTTGCCAACATCCCAGCAGAAAACGGAGCCAGCTGAGGGCCTGTTGATCGAGCAGGAGCAGCAGAGGTTTGTTCAAAGAGGGTATGGTCAACATCAACACGTGCACACTTCTCCAACCGCTTTTACCAGGTCAGTGAGTACAATGAGCACGGGCTCCCGGAGTAGCACGCAGATGAGCACCAGCAGCACGTCTTCCGAGCATAGGCTTCTGGAGAGTTCCCACTCTGAGCGGATTATCAGAACGCAGCCCAAGCCCTCGGAAGTAAAGGTGGAGAAGCCGAAGCCCTCTGTGGAGGAGGAATTGGGCAAGCATGCGTACCGCTGCGAGGAGTGCGGGAAGTGCAAGTGTGAGGAGTGCACGTGCCCTCGGACCCTGCCATCCTGCTGGGTCTGTGGCCGGCGGTGCGTCTGCTCCGCACAGAACGTCCTGGACTACGGCACTTGTGTATGCTGTGTCAAGTGCCTTTTCTACCACTGCTCGAGTGATGACGAGGACATGTGCACAGACAAGCCCTGCTCTTGCAGCCAGTCCCACTGCTGTGTTCGCTGGTCTGCAATGGGTGTCTTGTCTGTCTTTTTGCCTTGCTTGCTGTGTTACCTTCCTGCAAAGGGGTGCCTCAGCCTGACCCAGTGCTGCTATGACAGGGCCAGGCGACCGGGCTGTCGGTGCAAAAACACCAACGTTGTGCACTGCAAAAATACTGAGAAGTTAACGTAAGGCAAGCACCTTAAATCAATACGGAGCGTCATCAACAGTAATTAACTTTAGTTCTGGCACTGTAGTAGATGATGGGATGGGGTACATAGCTGTTTGTTTGAGGTGGTTCACATTGTTTTTTTTGTTTTTTTTCCAGCTACAGTTTTTTAACAAGAGGTTTTCTGACAAAGGTTCAGATTGTTAATCGCACAAACTATTAATACAACTGATAAGCTACAGCTACAAACTTTCCTTCCCAACTGTTTCTGAGTAGCATTTGCAGAATATGTAAATTAGCAGACTTTTTGCCAGAGATGTTTTATTTTTGTATATATACATTACAACTGTGAAACATTGTGCCAACCCAGAGGCACGTTGATTGAAAAAGTGTGTATATATGTACACATACTAATGTTGTACATTCATTTGAATGTATATCAGTCAAGTAGACTACCTTGCATGAATCGTATCCCCTCAACTATACATGCAAATTGTACAGTGAGCCTAAAAAAAGTATATTTTCTCAATTTTCAGCATATTGTTTAGTGTAAAGAATATTTATTTGAAGTTTTATTATTTTATAAAAAAAACATATTTATTTTGAGACATCTAAAACATTGCCCTGTTTTAAAGTATACTTTTGTGGTTGCTGAAAATGAGGGTGACAAGGGTGTCAGGCCTGATGCATATGTTCACTATAAAATAGAAAATATATTAATGTTTGAAAGTAGACTACTTTGTCTCCATTATTTTGTGCTACATCTTAAATGTTCTTTTGGGTATGCTTAGGTGCTTGATAATGATCTGTGTGAGATGCGTTGATCTTTAATACCGAGAGATGCGTGTGAATAATTTCCCCAGGGTTGGAAGATTAGAATCAGGTAACAGAAGTACAAGTTACTTGCAAAAAAATAACCAGAAGACAGTAACACTTGTCTTTATAGGGAGATTGTGATAAATGAGACTTTGCTCACTGCCTTTCTAACTAATTTAAATTGCTGGAATCCTCATGTTGTTTCCAGGGGTGCATCTGGAAGTTATAGAGAAGCCAAATAATTTTGCAGGCATTCTTTAGACAGACTAGCTCTAGGGCAACATGCACTGTTCCAGCTTAGTTGCTCATTCTGGTTTTAGTTTCTCTACCAGATTTTCAGTGTACACAAGGCCACACAAAATACGTACTGGAACCCATGGGATGAAAAGTAATTACAAATATAGTTTGGACAACTATACAAGGTACTCTTCACAATGTTCTCTTAGATATTGTTTGTTGTGATGATTTACTAATTCCGTGAATGAATATACACTCACTGAGCACTTTATTCGGTAGACCTGCACTCCATCTTGTTCATGTAAATATTTAATCAGCCAATCATGTGGCAGCATCTAAAAGCATAAAAGCATGCAGTCATGGTCAAGAGGTTCAGCTGTTTTTCAGAACAAATGTGGGAATAAATGTGATCCAAGTGACTTTTACCATGGAATAATTGTTGGTGCCAAAATGGGTGGTTTGAATATCTCAGAAACTGCTGATCTCCTGGGATTTTCATCCACAACAGTCGCTAGAATGCAGAAAATGGTGCGAAAAACTAAAACATCCCAACGAGCAGCAGTTCAGCGGGCAAAAAAACCTTGTTAATGAGAGTTCAGTGGAGAAAGGGACAATGTAAATAACCACACAACAACAGTGGTATGCAGAAGAGCATCTGTGAACACATAATGCGTCAAACCAAAGTGGATAGGCTACAGCAGTAGAAGACCAATAAGTATAAATAAGTCTAATAAATACCTAACAAAGTGCTCACTGAGTATGTTTTCAGTGTTAAACTGTAAGTGCACATTAACTGGATAGATTGGTTACATGTTTTTCTTTGTAGTCATCATGAAAGAAAATTACGATCTATATTGTATAATCACTAAAAATATGTCGAACAGTGGAACTGGAAGCCTTTAAAAATTCATAATGGCTAAAGCGAGGATTAAGAAAATGATCTTGTGTACCTACATCATCCAATAACTTGAACTAAATTTGAGTTGGGCACATTCACAAAATAGATAGCAGAAATGCAAAAAAATTGCATACCTATGATTTTCTTTCATTTCATTCCTCCAAGGGGAACATTTGCTGTGGTTTAAGCATTGATGTGAGTGAATTGCTTGCTGTCATCAGGTGAAGCATTAATGATTGCTGTAGGCAGTAGTTTTTGTGTGGGTTCCCTCAGTTACCCATGTTGTGGAAACTTTCCATGGGAAATGTTGCTTAAAACATGCAAAGACAATTCTTCATTGGTAAAAGAAGTAAACAAGTCCTTTTTTCCATGACTTTGAACTGATAAATAGTACACAACTTACAAATTGCACACGTAGATTCTTAATAGCAGTGGTTTAAATCCGTTTTATATCTGATGCAAAGAGAGAGGGTCTACATTAAAGAAGTCTACATGAATGGTCCACATATCTACTCGGTGTGTACTGTACATACCAGTAATGGCAGAGCTTTTCTCGTGTTTGGTTGGGGGCATTTTGCCAATGTTTACCAATGGTTGCATTTAATGCAATTCAATTACACTAGGGGCCACATGAATAAGCCGTGTTCTACTTTGAATATTCAGGCCTTATTACAAACGTGTCATATGCAGTTGATACTAATACAAATGGATTACTCAATATATGCATCTTCCACTTGCCTAACTTATTTCTGAGGTTAAAAAATACTCATGTAATTTTCCTTAATATTACTTTATTCTGTAATGTTTTTAATATAAATGTAGAACAACTGACTTAATTTTATTGCAGCTCACTTCTCATAAGGTCCCTTTTTGCCTTTTTATTTGTGGAAACATGAGACTACAAATGTTAATCATTAAAGGCGTTATTTTTCCTTCAGTTTTAAAACTTCCTTTCCTTCATTGTTTTTAATGGTGAATGCTAGAAGAGGTGGGGGTTGGTGGCACATAGGCCTGTGAAGGCAAAGGGTTAAAGTCGTCACTTTAAATGACAAAAGGCTAACAGTTTACCCCATATTCAGGTCCTTACGTATTCATCCCGTTTTCTATGGACTTGGCTGTTTCGGCTTTCTAAACCCTTCAACTACCTGCCACTGCTTGGTATTATTGGAGGGGGCTTTGGGTTGGTGTGTGTTTTGTATTTGTGTGCTAATGGGGATGAGCCAGCCTTAGAATAGTACAGGAATCCTAGCTTGGAGAGAGAAGGCTTCCAGCCGTAAATGTGTTGTTAATGTGCCTCCAGCACAAAAGGAAGGCAGATTATTCAGGAAAAATGACACCCCTTTGAAAAGCTGCCATGCCAAATGCTCATGTCAGTGCAAGCAGAGTTCATCTGGAATTAGAGGGGCATAAACAACTATAAATGAACGCAATGCCGAGAAACAGAAATAGACCTGACGTGTACAAAGACGCAATATGGGAGTGAAACCAACACAAGATGGGTGCTGAAAACATGCGCTCTTACAAGTCACTGACGCAGAGGAAGTTAGGAATTTGTCAAAAAAACAGGTTGCAGTAAAAACTGAAAAAAAAAGAAGCTGAAGACACATTGCCTCTGGCAATGCGCTATGAAAAGGTTACAGGGTTTGAAAGGAGCCTACAAGACTGATGGTGGGTGTTTTGTGGGTGCGAATGCACCTCTTTTATTCTTTGTCAATCAGTTGCACAGAATGGACATGCTTTTTATGGCAGGCATACAGTGTCTATGATGGTGATTATGGGTGTGGTGATGGGAATTAAAAAAAGAATGAGCTATCCACTATCCACAATAATATGCATGATCTAAAACTCATGGTTTAAAAGGGAGTGGTTAATCTTGAACACAATACATAGTGCATGTAAGCTGTTTGTCCTCAAGGTCATCTTTCAGTTGTCAGTATCTAAGGAAATTGTTGCCTAGTTAACATTGATTACATGTTATGATCGTGTAACACATTCAAGTTTTCAGGTAAAATTAATTATAGTGTACTTTGAGTATTCTCTCACCAGTATTTTCTCACTAAAACAAGTTTTGTATTTAAGATAGCTGCACTTATTAGTGTTTCAATATCAGAGAACTTGTCTAACCCCCCGCCCCCCATTCCCAAACTCACACATCCCTGCAGATACACACACGGAACAAAAAGAATTCCTCGGTGCAATGACTTGGCGGTGGGGCAATTGGAAGTACCCTAGAATGGCTCTTTGTTGATTTTAGACTGCACTGCAGTCCAGCGTTGCTGTGAAGCAGAGAGCTATTGAATCTGTTCACTAATGCAGAACACTCGACAGGAAGGAAGGAAGGAAGAGGCCATTCTTTATGGTCCTATTGTCTGAACACTGGGCTTAAGCAATCCAACAGCTATACAGACCGGGCTGAGGTACTCTTATACCAGCCTGTTGTGGTGGGTTAAGGTCTCCAATGGGTTATAATTTGTAAATGAATCAGTAGAACAAATTATTATTATTATTTTAAAATATTGACAGTAAACTCCATTGTTTTAGTAAATACATTCATACATATTCCTTCAATAATATCTAAAATAAATTAAACTGATTTCCAATGCTTGGAAACAACTTTGTTCATAATGTTGTATTTCCTGCTTGGGAACACTGAACTGTATCCTCAAGCCAACATCTTTCAACAAACTGCTTCTTTATTTTATACATTCATTTTTAACCTAGTTTCACGGTCTACCCTAAAATATTCCTAGAGAGAACAATCCCAAATACTTTGCCTTAAAGGAGCTCTCTGTAACCGCACCTGGCTGATAGCATCTATTCATAATGAAGTCATGAATCATATTGGAAAAGGAAAATCAGTACAATTCAGTATGGTATTCATTGTGACTTAAGCAAGGTGGGTAGTTCCAACTGTTCCTATTATTTAATAGTACATTTTTATATTCTTATAGTAAATTTCTCTGAATTTTTTGTACAAAGGACTCGTACGAGTGTGTCAGGTCAATAAATGTTCCTAACCGCAGAAAACTGTCATAAACCATGTAAACATAATGAATCCCCACCTGTTCTTAAAAGAACAAATGTATGAAAAAGACTCTAAATACGAGAATAGTGAATGCACCAAGTTCTCTTACATCACCCGTACAAGCAATTTAATAAGACATTTGTTCATATGAGTGGTTCTTGCATGAGGCCCAATGATTTCACTTGCTTGTGATTTACAAGCTTTAAACAAAAAATAAAAACGGGAACCTACCAGAGTAAGTATAGTGCCTATCAAACATGACATTCAATTTGAAATTACAAAATGAAACCTTGCTAATATTCTACTTAACTATAAGCAAGCTGTGCTGTATTATACATGTTGTGAAACATGAATAATTATTTTTTTGTGGTTAGTAAGCAAGAAGCTGGTCCTGGTGCTGTGTGTAAGATAGTTAGCTTACCTTACCTGACTGTTTATCATCTTTCCTTTTATTGAATGTCTATGTTTGTGGATGGCATATTTCCAATCTAACCACTGAGCAAGAGTAGCAGTGTTAAACAGCAGGATAATTAACATAAAAAAAAAAAATCTTAATCACAAGGACATTGAAAAAAGTACTTTAAAAATGTAGTAGCCATGTGACCAGTAGTGGTCTTCATATGGAATTCTGCTAATCTATTTGGCATCTATGATATATTCTCTGGCCTTTTGGCAATGCAGACGTGCAGGGTAAAGCTCAAGGAGTTAAGGAAACCTTATGATTGTAAATCATTGATGGTTCAGATCATTTAGGCAGTATTTGTGCAGGTTGACTAATGAAAGGCCAAAGCCATTTCCATTTACCAGGAAGTGATGCACATGTAGCTAGAAAGCAATGACAGATTTAGTACAATTGTGCATTATAAAAGCAATTGCAAAATCTGTTGTCAAAATGTATAATGAATTCTTGTTGAGATGAGGTCACAAGAGTATCCTGAGTGCTGTGCCTAGATTATTTACACTGCAACATAAAACGCATTACTTCATTTTGCATTGGAGTACAGTTTTAGTAAAAACAGCCTTTGTAACCACATTTCAATTGCAAGCAAACAGGAGGTTGTATTCCTCTTTATGAAGAAAGTACATAAAGGCACACAGGATGTGGCCTCGTTACTCATCAGTGTGAAAAGTGATGCCGTGACAGCACTTCAAACTGCATTCTCTAGTCTCCTTTCATTTATCAAAAAACACAAGCAATTCAGTTCCAGTACAAAAGGCCTAGGTATATCTGGCCACAGAGATGTGGTATGATAATAAACCATGTCCTCTCTTACTTAGAACATTTCTGCCTTTTCTTTCTTTGTGTCACACTTTACTTAATACATATTATATAATTCAAAAATGATAATGTAATATTTCATTATTGCTTGAATGTACAGTATAAACTGCAAGAAATAAACAAATCTCTATCCCATAACACTAAATGTGAAGAATATTATATAGGACAAATATATAGCACATGATATATATAGCAATATATGCACTGATATTTTTTGTTTGTCAAAGTATTTTCAACAACAAATTTCTGAAACAGACATTTAATCTGCAAAGCATATGTTAAAAGCCATATATGCACTTGTGTCTTGTGTCATTGAGAAGGATGAAAAATGTGCCACCTGTAATTCCCCATGACTAGCTATTCCTGGTGCAAAACCAAATAAAAAAAACTTAACAAAATAAATTCTAGCCAGTACATACTATATACAATAGGTATCTGCCAGTGGCCATTTAATGAAGCAGGCTTTGTTGTATTAAATGAATCTTTAATACAACAATATGCAAAGGTGAATTTCAGGACAACTGAAATTAGAGAGGGGTCTTACACTTACATAACAGGCCTCACTTGTATTATATCTCAGAAACACCTCCAAATGAACAATCTGCCTGAGGGTAATGCGGTCAGAGCTATGGAAGACAGTGGCCGTGTTACGCGCCTAACTGAGTGAGAGGCCAAATACATCTAAAAGGCTTGCATCATTAACTAGACTGAGAGTGCCTAATTAATGATGGGAAGGGGAGGCATGCTCTTGAGCCAGAAATTCAGCTGATGTATGAGGACCTAATTAAAACGTACATGGATATGTCTGGGATATTAATACAAAGGGGGGGAAAGTTACTTATGCTATTACATTGGTAGATAATCAAAAACAAAATGAGTAGTAATACTCTGTTATGCCCAAGCAGGTTTGTCACATCTGACCAAGATATAAACCAAGATATTTCATGCTGAAATGCATAACATATTAACTTGAGCAGCCATTCTTTGTACTGCAGTTACATCCACTCAGATTAACACAGAATAATGAAACTAGAATACAGTCAACGAAGGAAGGTTCCCATTCAAATTTTGAGAGAACACTTTCCAATAGTTGCTTATCAGCCTAACATTTCATTCAAGATTCAAACCATAGCACAACAAATCAAAAGACACATTCACATTAAGTCTGTTTGTAATTTTTTGCAAATAGTATGATGGTAAATTCATACCACACAACTAAATAAGATGCCACGTGGGACTTTCAAAGGAGAATAGTCTCAACTAAATGATACTAGGAGAAGCAATTTATTTGTAAATAGTAAAGCAACAATGACAAATTATACAAATGGCCCCAAGGACTAGGTAGAGTTTAGCTTTCTATGATGTCATAAAAGTTTCAGAAACCTTTTTTTTTTTTTTTTTTGCTGTGGTCACTATAATAAACAGCTGTAACATGTCTCATCAACCAAGCAAAACGTATTCTGACAGTTTCCCGTGGAGAAATCCTTCTAATCCTCAAGTATGACTATTTGAAACCTTTCAGGTGAAACACACACAGGACTTTTACACTGGCCTAAGCACACCCTTGGTGTAACATCGTCCTGAAGCACACATATCGTCACCTCAGTGGAAAATAAAATATGTGGAAGTGCAATGACAATGCTACAGCCCTCTTTAGTGTAACATATTTTTGGTATAGTTTGAGATTTTGCTGTCAGATATGTGTAGACTTAAATGACATTAGGCGGGAGAATCGATTTTAAGGCCAGCAGGCATCTGCAGTCACAGGCTCAGCATGCTTAGATAAAACTGCAGCATAGCGCCAGGCTGACTCCTCACTGACACATTGTGTAATAAAAGGCTGACTGTGGCCTTTCAACCTGCTCCCAGTCACAGACAATGGCAACTGCAAAGCAAGTCTAATAACTGGATTTAACATAAATCCTCCACAGGAAGTGAACAGTTGTACTGGCAAATAATTAACCAGTGAACATTGTAAGGCGACATCAGGGCATTCAATGTGCTTTACAGCTTTGAGCAATTGTTAACCACAAAAGTGAGCTTTCAAAGCTTTTAAACAAAATCAAGAATAGTCATTTGTTGGGTTTTAATGTAGTACATACTTTTGTGCACATTTTGTCTTTTCTTTTTTCTTAATAAGAGGGATCTTTTTCAACATCATTGTAAAACTTGTTTTGTTTTCAGTTTAGCTAATTTGGTCAACACGTATTTTACTCTCATCTAAAAAGTGAAATTAGACATACCTAACCCAGTTCATGAATAGTGATCTGATAATTGTATTCAAGACTGTGTGAAAGCCTTTGCTTCATGAATGTACTACAGTGAGCTCAAGAATTATTGGCACCCTGAATAAAAATGGATAAAAAGGCTGCATATAGTAAACAACATGGATAATGATTCATGACTTTATGTTCAAACATATGGGAAAACGATATACTTTTATTTCAATATTTTTACTGTCATGTTTCAATGTTTCTTATTTAGTAATCTCTTTTTTTTTCCTGAAAACCACATTTCAGGAAAAATGATTGGCACCCCAAAGAATTACTGTACATAAAACCAAATGTGAAATCAGTCTAAAGGAATTATATTGTATCATTCCATCACTTACTGTTTCACTAGACTATAACAACGAGGTAACATCAGCTTTTAAACTCGCCAGTCAGTTCAACCATGTCAACCATCAGCATGGGAAAAGCCAAAGAACTGTCAATTCAAAAGACACATATGTTAACTGACTATCACAAAAGTCCAGTAGTACATAAGCACATAATACATAAGCGGTTAGACACAACACTTAGCACTGTAAGGGCAATAATAAAAAGCTGTAAAACATATGGAATGGTATCTGGTTTCCTTTGCTAGGAAGCTGAGTCTTGGTCAAAGGTAGATTCTCCAGCAGGACAATGACTCCAAGCATACATCAAAATCCACACAGAAATGGTGAACAACCATGTTGTGCAATGGCCAACTCAATCTCCAGACTTAAATCCCATGAAAAACCTGTGGTCTGAATTGAAGAGTGGGCCATCCCAAGGATATCAATGATTCTAAAGGTTCTGCATGGAGGAATGGTCAAAAGCCCTCCAAATATATTCTCTAACTGTGTCACAAATTATAAGACTCATGGCTTTGCCAGGGGTGTTTGCACAAAGTATTAAACCAGGGATATGTATTTTTATTGAAAAATTTGGTTGATTCCATAGAATCAACAGCACACTGCTTTACACACGTTGGAAAATAATGTGTATGTCAATAACTTATTTTTTCTGTAACAGCATTTTTTGTGAATATTTATCAAGCGTACCAAGAATTCTGGAGCCATTAAAAACCACCTGCATAAGCCAGATTAAAAATGCTTCAAACTATATAAACTTGTCTATAAACACTTAATATTTAATTATATGATATGTGTACTTATATAAGAAGATAATCATAAGTGAATTGCATTCAAAAGTTTTATTTTTAAATTAAAATGGAAATCTTGAAAGCTCATACATTTAGATATTTAAATATCTTTCATATACATACTGGTCCTGGAGCATATTTTAACAGATGCTCCAGGACCTGTAGGATTTTTCATATTTAAAAAAATAAAGACCACCCGCCATATTTAAAAATGCATGGCATCTAATCCTACATCAGTTTCACCCTTCATCTCTCCATTGGAATTATGTGGTACTGCATGTGGTGAAATGTAGGTAGGAATAGATTTTATATATTAGATTTGATTTGTTACTTCAGAATTTGCTCTAGGCAACACAGTGTTAAATATACATTTCCAAAAATTATTTTTAATTTGCCCCAAAGTGAATTGAGGCAAAATATTCAATAGTAGCACAGTACAGCTCTAAGCTCTTATTTTCTGGAGAGGATGTTGAACATTCTGAGCATAAAATACTTTGGTGGGGAAAAAATGGTCCGAAGTATTGGACTGCTGACTGCTCTAGTTACTGTACTGTTACTGTACTGGTGACGAGTTTAATATTAGATGGTCATGAGGTATGACTAAATAACTGGACAGCATGCAGCAATCTTTCTTAAGGGAAGAGGAAAGTGTTTCAGGTTTCAGCTCTTTGTGTTCCCACATCTTCCTGGAGCTTCAGAAAAAAAGATCTCTCCACCACCAAGCTGGGCCTTGTCAGAGCAACAGTATATGCCTCATATGGGAGGAAATTGATCTCTTGAGTCTGTCACACAAATATGAGGTATTTGAGAACTCCAGTATAGTGTTACAATGTGCAGGTGCTATGTCCTGACAGGCCGCTGAAGGCAACTGGGGTGAGGGAGCCTTGTTCTTGTTTGCTGCTGAAAAATTTGTCAAAGGCATGAAAGATGGCCGGCATGCTTGAAATTCCTCGGAATTCAAAATAACCACCTACAAAAAATTATTTCTGCCAAGGGTATGATCAAAGAAATTAACACAGGTGCAATATTTCAGCAAACAATGTCCTCTTTGTTAACATACTGTATGTGATGAGTATTTTGGGTATATATTTTATAGTTTATTTGTACTTGTTTGATTAAATCTCTCCAGGGCAAAGTATGCAGTATTGTTTCACAATGAACATAGCTTGATAAAATTTAAATATAATATTTGACAAAATTTTTTCACCTGAGATGTTTTATATATATTTTTTAATTGAATGCTTTGTGCTTTAATTAATTATTATTACAGCCACTCAAAATTTATCTAGATCAATTTGATTGCAATGATATTAAATATCCTACATTAACAAGCTGGTGTACAGGTCTACCTAATAAAGAGCTCATATAATTGTTTTGGTTTCACCATCACATGCCAGAGATGTTTGTGACATACTACTTGTTGTGTAAATGAAAGAAGTCATGTTTCGTACTTTTCCATGACCCACAGACATCACCAGGTGATGAGTATCTTCTCTGGTTAGGCTTGTACTGCAGCTATCTGCAGATTTCTCTGTTACTGTTACCAAATCAACTATAGGAGGATGAGCATCCCACCCTATAGCCAGGTTCCTCTCAAGATTTCTTCCCATTGGGGTGTTTTTTCCCCGCCACTGTTTCGTGGTATTTCTCCCCACTAGGGAGTTTCTTTTTACCTCTTGCTATATGGGGGCTGAGGTATTTCCCTTCTGTTACCCTGTGAAACATCTTTGTGACAGTCAACAGTCCTCCCCTGTGTAAAGTGCTATACGATTACAATTGAACTGAATTTGTAATCATTGTCTTGCTGAACAAATAAGGTGCTTCTGTACACTTAATAATTAATTCTGCTGCTGCTATCAGTTGTTACATCATCAATGAAGACAAGGGAGCCAGTACTTGTGGCATACATGCCCACACCACAATACCCCACTATGTTTCACAGATGGGGGGATAGGTGGGTGATCTTGAAAACCCCCCAGTGTTTCTGCCTCCACTACATGTCCTGCCACTAAATTGCCCTTACTGGTGAATATATGGATTTTACTGTTCCTCATAATTCAGGTAGAGGTGGCGGTTTGGCTATTATTGTTAGATCTGATGTGAACGTGAACAATGTTGGAGTTATCAATCCAGTCATTTCAATGCATTCTCTTAAAGTTGTTTACCAGCTCTGCCTTCATTCTACTGACTCTACTGACTCTAATGATATTCATCCCTGCTAAAACCTCTCCCCATCTGGATCTCTCCATTTCCCTCGGGGATACCACACTCACACCGTCACCCAGTGCAAGGAACCTCGGCGTGGTGATGGACAGCAGACTGTCCCTCTCCGAGAACATTGCGGCGGTGACCCGATCTTTCAGGTTCTTCCTATAAAACATACAGAGAATCCGCCCCTTTCTCACCCCCTACTCGACCCAGTTCCTGGTCCAAGCGATGGTTCTGTCCCGCCTGGACTACTGCAATTCCCTCTTGGCTGGCCTCCCAGCGTCCGCCATCAGACCCCTCCAACTCATCCAGAATGCAGCAGCTCGTCTGGTCTTCAACCTTCCCAAATACTCACACGTCACCCCCCTGCTTACTTCCCTCCACTGGCTGCCTGTCATGGCTCGCATCAAATTCAAAACATTGGTGCTAGCCTTCCAAGCAGTTAAAGGGTCTTCCCCAGCTTATCTACAAAAAATCATCAGACCCTACACCCTGCCAGACCTCTTCGTTCAGCCTCCACAGGCCACTTGGCACCTCCCCCTCTCCGAACCTCCACCTCACGCTCACGACTACTGTCTGTTCTGGCTCCACGGTGGTGGAACGAACTCCCCGTTGAGGTCAGAACTGTAGAATCTCTCCCCACCTTCAAGCGCAAGCTGAAGACACACCTCTTCAAGCAGCACCTCTCCCCATCCCTCCCTACCTCCCTGTGAACCTTAATTGTTGTCTCTGTGACTTGCTTTGTGTATCGGTATTTTTAGTTGGCTAGGTAAGCAGTGTTTGGATAGTTAACTTTGGTGACTTTTGCTCTGTTTGTTTGTTCTCAAAAAAAAAAAAAAAAAAAAAAAAGGCCCTCGTCCTTATTCCTTATCTTTGTTGTACAGGTAGCAGTTGAAATTGTACTTCCCTCTAGGGTCTTTCAGCGAACTTATCCCTGGTTATGGGTATGCACTTTGTTGTACGTCGCTCTGGATAAGAGCGTCTGCCAAATGCCAATAATGTAATGTAATGTAATGACTCTAATTACCTGTGCACTGAAGCCAAATACAAACTTTGTGAGTGATTTTGCTGAACTGTTAAATTCATTGTTGAACTGTTAAATCTCGCAGTTAAATCCATTCTTTTCCACAATTATGTTTCTTGGTGATTTCAACACATACAATGATTCTGTTAACGGATTCTGTAAATATGCTGCTGATATCCTGTCTTGAGTGTTTTGATATGCAACATGTTGACTTACTAATGCACAATCATAATCATATATAAGATCTAGTCTGTCCCTCTGGCAGTTCGATCAGTAATCAGGGCTCAGTCCTAGGCCCGCTTCTTTTTTCTCTTTACACTTGTTCCCTTGGCCCTGTGATCACTGCACATGGGCTATTCTACCACTGCTATGCGGACGATACCCAACTCTTCATCTCATTCCCACCATCTGATACACAGGTTTCAGCCCGTATCTCTGCTTGCCTGAGTGACATCCAGAGCTGGATGGACAACCACCATCTAAAGCTCAACCTAGGTAAGACTGAAATTATATTCATCCCTGCTAATACCTCTCCCCATCTGGATCTCTCCATTTCCCTCGGGGATATCACACTTACGCCATCACCCAGTGCATGGAACCACGGCGTGGTGATGGACAGCAGACTGTCCCTCTCCGAGAACATTGCGGCGGTGACCCGGTCATGCAGGTTCTTCCTATACAACATACGGAGAATCTGCCCCTTTCTCACCCCCTACTCGACCCAGCTCCTGGTCCAAGCGATGGTTCTGTCCTGCCTGGACTACTGCAATTCCCTCTTGGCTGGCCTCCCAGTGTCCGCCATCAGACCCCTCCAACTTATCCATCGTCTGGTCTTCAACCTTCCCAAATACTCACGTCACCCCCCTGCTTACTTCCCTCCACTGGATGCCTGTCATGGCTCGCATCAAATTCAAAACATTGGTGCTAGCCTTCCAAGGGGTCTTCCCCAGTTTACCTACAAAAAATCATCAGACCCTACACCCCTGCCAGACCTCTTCGTTCAGCCTCCACAGGCCGCTTGGCACCTCCCCCTCTCCGAACTTCCACCTCATGCTCACGACTACTGTCTGTTCTGGCTCCACGGTGGTGGAATGACTCCCTGTTGAGGTCAGAACTGTAGAATCTCTTCCCACCTTCAAGCGCAAACTAAAGATGTACCTCTTCAAGCAGCACCTCTCCCCGTCCCTCCCTACCTCCCTGTGAACCTTAATTGTTGTCTTTCTGTGATTTTTTTTTGTGTATCGGTATTTTTAGTTTGGCTAGGTAAGCAGTGTTTGGCTAGTTAAGTTTGGTCACTTTTGCTTTGTTGTTTGTTTGTTTAAAAAACAAAAAAACAAAAACAAATAGGCCCTGGTCCTCATCGTGTTGTACAGGTAGCAGTTGAAATTGTACTTCCCTCTAGGGTCTTTCAGCACACTTATCCCTGGTTATGGGTATGCACTTTGTTGTATGTCGCTCTGGATAAGAGCGTCTGCCAAATGCCATTAATGTAATGTAATCACCGACATAGAGCTGCCTGATCACATGTGTTTTACAGCCGCCATCCCTGTCCCTGCCAACAATTGCAAATGTGAATTCTCCAGAAATCTTAAAAACATAACCCCCACTATGAGCATTTCTGATATCTCCTCACTTTCACCTTACCCCCTGATATTGTCTATTAACCACTATAATGCTGCATTTTGCAGAGTGCTTGATAAACTTGCCTAGCGAAACAGAAAGTTTATCTTAAGCGCTCTGCTCCATGGTACAACCCTGCCCTGTGAGCCATGAAAGCTGCTGAAAACGGGTCTTGCTATGCATTATCAGGCTTTCTCTGATCGCCTAAAATCTAATAGAGCTGCACTTACTGAAGCAAAGAATGCACACTATGGGCGCATCATGGAGCTTTCTTCTCACCAGAAAATCAGTCACAGTAAGGACACCTACCTACCTGCTTCTTCCTCTGTTCCTTACTCCCCTCATTCACTTCCTTTATCCAACAGTTCATTCTCCAATTTGGTCACACTTTAAAAATTTCAATAAATGCAGTAGATTAAATAATAATAGAAATGCTCCCTTTCTGGAAAATATTTTTTGTCTAAAAATATGAAACCATTCAGTGTGACAAATATGCAATAATAGAGGAAATCAGGAAGGCATGACACTGTATGTTGAGGTTACAAATCACTGTATCCTGATCCCAAAGTGAAAGCTGAGATCAAGTTGCAAAAGAGCCATGCTGACATGCTTTCCACTGTGCTCTGAATGGGCTGACTGAAATGGTAAGCAGAACAATTCAGATAGTAATGATTCTCACAAAGACATGGATTGTTGCTATGCTATGGGGAAGACAAGGATTAAACTCTGCCAAGATATTTGCTTCCAAGTGCACAGTGCAGTGTTCATCCTAGGCTGGTGTTGGCAGGCACTGGGTGCAGCGGGCCTGTTACAATAGAGATTCACATCAGCTCCCAGCAAGCAGCCTTGTGCATAATAAATATGTACAAAATGCAGTGAAACGTATGCATTCCAAAGCTTGTTGTTCCGAGTCACAGTAATGTATTCCTTCCAAAATGTGTTCTGTAATCACTTTGCATATCTGTATAATAGTCTGACTTTCAAATTTAAGCTGTATAAAGTTTATTTTGGATAATTTGTTGGGAGAAGGAAACTAAGGAAATTACTATTCCACCAATTTCTCATTGAGGCCAATTCATTTAATCGATTAATTAAATTCACGTCAAAATGTCATATTCTGAACAAAAAGAGCCAAAAGTGTCTAAATTACTTGTAGTTACAATTATAATTGCAGTACCTAGTGAAAATGTCATGAATACCTTGAAATAGTGATACCCTTTTTAATTAAAATAAAAACCTACTGCTGAATTTCCGGTGTTACATTAACATACTGTAATGATTTCCTTCTGCATCTCACAATAATTATGATGCTACAGATGACAGCAATATCTCATAATGTTCAGACTGCGGTCTATGAGCTCACCTTTCACAACATTCCTCCTGTCAAATGACCCTCTTTACTGTGAATTGAAAATACATGGTTAGGATATGATTTCTAGTGTAATGTTTCCAACATGAAACCAGATGCTACTTAAGTATATTTATCAGATATGCAAATGAAGTCAGCCTTGCGCCGTGCCACAGCTTTAGGAAGTTACTTATTAGGAATCAGCACCAGCAATGCCAACCTCAGCTTTGGCTTCTTTTCCAGTTTGAATATCCAGGGCCCTGTCTCAGCCTTGTTTTCAGGGAAGTACATGCCTGGAATTTTAGCAAGCTTTAGGAGAGAGGGAAAAATGCCCACAACAGGCTTGATGTTGATCGCATTAATGCACTGGAGTGGGTTTGGAGTGCAAATGATTGAAAGTGGTTCCAGAACTCGGTTGCTGTCGACAAAGCAGGCTCTGTTCTTCCAATCTGATGGTCATTTTTTTCAGCTGGGGATGTGGTACAGGAAGAGGGAAGAGTGCCAAGCTCTGTCTAATGGTTCCTAACATGGCCTCGGCCCAGGGCTTTGGCTGGTGATGAGTGGGAAATGAAGCACAGATGGGTCAGATGGGCAGAGAGGCGGGGGATTACAGGTCAGGGCAAAGACTTGGAATAAATTAAGTTCTGCTGAGGTACAGAATGGCACTTTGTTAACATGAATAGACAGGAGCAAACAATCCCAGCTTTGTCCAGCACAGCCAGCATGCAAACTCACCTCTTTTTTAGGGAGATGAATGCTTTTGGGAACTATACACGCACAGTAAATCACAATCTGAATTTAATTTTGAGTTATTTCAAAACGTTTACTAATTAGGAATGAGGCTGTAAACATGGAGTAATGTTTACAACAAAAATGAATATTTATTTGCTTCATTTAGTAAGTAGAAAAACCTCTCATTGGAAAAGCTTTTTGAAGCTTGTTCACTCAGTGAGCACTTTATTGGGTATTTATTATACTTATTCTTGAGCCTTATTGGTCTTCTGCTGCTGTATCCTAGCCAATGTGAGGTTTAATGCATTGTGTGTTCAGAGACGCTCTTCTGCATACCACTGTTGCAGTAATGCGTGGTTATTTGCGTTACTGTCAGCTTCAACAAGTCTGGCCCTTCTCCTTTGACCTCTCTCATTAACAACACGTTTTGTCCGCAGAATTGCTGCTCACTGGAGGTTTTTTGTTTTTCGCACCATTCTCTGCAAACTCTTGGCCTTCAAACGAGGGCTTCCCATTTGCTCAGTCATTAATGTTGCTTGCAATAAATGCAGGCTGCGTCCTTTGCAGCTTTGGCTATGTCATTCCTTGGGTTCCTACTACCATTAACCAAGTTACTTCCATAGACATGTTAGAAGCCACAGACTACTACTGTAAAAGATACACCTCCCTTGCAACTGCCACAAGCTCTGCTTATAGTGTTATATGACCCAATGTGGAAATGTGAATGAAATGGATGTATGCTACTCATCTGCAGTGATTATTTTGTTCCATGTGTACAGCTTGCAAAAAAACGAACTGTTTGCCATCTGTGCCGAGCGCTTGGATTTGTTCCGGCTACAAGGGGGCCCTGCTGAACCAAATCAGCGTATCGTTGTGATGTCATAACATCATGGAACTCCTAATTAAAATTCACATTTTCTTCATTCAGATTGTGTGGATTTATTTGGGGATTGTGTGTTTCAATACTTTCACAGTGTTTTTATAGCACCTGCAATTCCTATATAATCCACATAGGAAGGGAAATGTCATTTCCCACAATATAGGACCTTTAATTAAGCCCAAAATATAGATACAGTAATAAATAAGGTAAATTTGTTAAAAAAATAAACATTCATAGTGTACTTCGTGTGGGGAGATAGCTGCCCCCATTATCAACTGGTACATTAAAAAATAATACATAAATGATTTTTTCCAATTTATTGACTTGTCCCTTTCAATAAAGCATATTATTGCTTGTGAATCACAAGTGGAAATAATTAAGTCTATTTTGTAATTACGACCTTTGTTGGAGTGATGTCAGCCTGCTTGTAGCTACAGCCCTTTTTTAGCCAGGAAATGAGACTGTCTTCATCTGAATCAAGACACAATTGTGAGTTGCTAGGTTTTAGCATTATGATACAACTGTCCTTCAAAATCAGAAAATGTGTCTTTGACCTATGAAAGAGGCCCCACCAAAACAAGTTTATACATATAGTAAACAAAAGGAAAACTATTTAATAACAGTAGATTTAATTAAAGGTACAATAGGTAAGATTTTTGTGTTAAAAGATTGTTACAAGACCATTGTAAATCCCTTCCTATTATTGAAAAAGGCTCACTGACATGTTGACTCACCTTCTGTCTGTATTTATAGTCCTTAAATTCCGGTTTCAAAGTGTACATTTGTCGGGCTGTCACTCTGTATCAAAACATTGTACAGCTGTACAACAATTTGCTACACGTTCCTTTTATCTCTTTACTTATTTTGATTGTTCGCAGGTGCACTCCAGACAAGCGATCACTGACTATTGCTTATTATCCAAGCGAAGACTATCTAGATATAAGAATATCTAGGTATAAAACAATACTAAGCAAATTGGCCATAGTTAGCTCGAAGAATTTACAAATATCCACCAGAAGCAATACGCACATAGTGGCGAGCGTTGCGAGCATAGTTGGACAAGCATTGTGCCTCAGGTTGATATTTGTTCATTCGGCAAGCTAATCAAGCTAATACTGATCAAAACAGGACATTTGGAACCTCAGTATCTCACTTGTTTCAAAACCAATCTCAATGGCATTTCGCAGGTCTACTACAATGCCAATGGGCTCGGCAACTTGTGATTTTAGTATTGATACGTTACAACATTTCTGTGCTATGGATACCCTTGGAAAATACCATAAAACACATCCTGACACACTCATTCTTTGGGAAATTGAGAAATATACATGTTTTTCCTCATTTCATGACTGTACATTTGAATAACTTTTCAGTAAACTGACACGAGAATCGGTATCACCAGCAGGCAGTAGATGACACCGGCATTAAGCTAGTACTGTCCACTTTAGACAGTCTCATGGACTGTAGCTCTAGCGCAATGTAACCGCTAACTATAATGTTACCTAGCTAACTGTTATATTGGGTGTTGTCTGGGGTGACTACGGTTATATTTTCTGCAGGACCTTCATAGCTAACTTATGTTTAGCTAGATTAGATAACTAGCTATAGCTTGATATGACCAGCACCAATGGTGAAGCTTAACATAGTCTAATAAATCTTCTATTTTATAATTAGCTTGTGTTATGCAAATTGTGTTAGCCAGGTAGCTAGCACTATGATAAATTAGTCTGTCTTGTTCGACTACTGCTCTGGACAAACTAGTATAGCTAATACCAATGTGTTTCATTTGTTTTGTAATGTACAGCGTAGCTAGCTAGTTAGACCAACAGCCATTCTACCTATATTAGCTAAGTTAGCGTGCTAGCTAAGTTAACGAAATGTATGATGCTTAACCCAGCTCTAGCGTAAGCTATACAGACTGTCAGTTTACAGGCTGACACGATGCTACCATATTCTGTACAAATTAGCTAGTAAGATGACTGGCTGGGGTGAGATATTTCTCATTAACATTACATAAGAGGCCATACAATATCGCTAGGAAAGGGAATTTAATGTGTTTCAGACAGCAGAATTCTCGTTGAAATGGAACAGAATAACGCTAACTATACTTTTAAATAATGTGTTGTTATGCATGCTAACTAGCTATAACAAAACTTTTGGGAGAACTCACTTCAAGTTTAACCAAGAAAATACAACTTTTTGCCAGTAGATGGCACCCGCGTATAAGAAATGGGGACAGTTACAGTTAAACAGCTAGTGAGTTGAATAGATAATTTAAGCCAAGCTCTCAGCGATGAGTTTTATTTTAAAAGCTTTTTTTTTTTTTCAAAGCATATTTATAATGACCTATCAAGTACTAATTGAACCTGCCAGTGTAAAAACTAAGGAAATTAATCACAAAACATTAATTTAATTTTAAATTTTTTAAAAACTGTATAAACTTGTTAAAAGTTAAATTTTTAAATGAAAATGGAAAGCTAATTGGGAGGGAGAGGGGCTGCATTGTTTTGCTATTTAAAGATCTTGGTACGTACTGGTGTTCATGATGATGTCAGATGCTCGAGGACCTGTAAAATTGTTCATATAAAAAAAGACCACCTGCCATATTTAAAAATGCATTGCATCTAATCCTACATCAGTTTCATCCATCCATCTTCCATCCATTGGAATTACATGGTACTGCATGTGGTGAAGCATATGTAGGAATAGATCCCCCCCAATGAGCTAACAAGATTCACACGTTTTTTTTGATTAAAAACAAGACATAAAAAAAAAATAATAATAATAATAATAATAATAATAATAAATACATGCATTATGTATATAATAATATAATATTTTATGAATCCACTGTCTATTTTCAGCATGCAGAATAATTTCTGGAGATGTATGATTTGAGTACAAAACATGATAGTGCAGCTCCCATTGGCATAATATAAAAATCTGAGCTGAATTCTCTTGATCAGGTCGTGTTGAGGGCAAGTTTATGAAGAAGTCTATCTTAAAAAAAAGGAAAAAAGGGTACTATTTTCCTTGGGACAGCTGAACATGCAGAATGTGTTTTTGATAGACCATAGAACTGTCCCTATCAGATGTCTTCTGTACATTTTAACAAAATATTGTGCTGGCGTTCCCATAGCAACTGCTTTGCAACAGGTGGTTTGATTTACTTCACCTAGAACCTGTTCTCAATGGCGGACTGCCAGTCTGAATGTGATATCCAATACTTATAAAGGAAACATTATAGACATGCTTGCTGCATTATATATTTATTTTTCTAAAGCAATGTTTTCACCACTATTTTAATGATTGCTTAATGTTAACTCTAGCTTTGCTTTCTAATCTGGTTTAAAACAGTCTCACAAATACTAAATATATTCACTATCATCATCAATTTTAGGCCATTCAAAAACAATACTCACAAAGCTGAGTGAGTTAACTCAACAAAACATCTTCTGTGTAACCTTATGTGCAACCACATGAGAGACAAATGTTTTCAGCAATCATGTTAATGTAACATAGCCTCATAAATATTTTACTTCAGACCAACATTTTTTTATTAGAGCCAGGCATGCTCCACTATCAAATGTTGAAGCTTTCTTGTTTGTGTTGCTCTCATCTTCACTAAATATACATTAAAATGAAGATTCAAAACATTGATGAAAAATCCTAAACAAAATCCTAAATAAAATAAAGCCTTGTTAAAGTTATGCATCCCTGTTATTTTTTTGTCACAGAAACTTAGATAAAACAGTGTTCTCCTTGTGTGCGGAACAATAAAAATAAAAAGTGTGATTGGGGTTTTAGAAGCAAGTGACAAACATGGCAACACAAATCGGCCTCATACCTCTGGACTGCACCCGACATTAGTAGAATCCCTGGAGATTTGCTGAATGTGGGAATAACACATGGTGTGTTTTTCAGGCGTCAGCACAGAGTTGCCAGAGTTCATGTTACGCTTATTAGAAGGAATCTATGAAAAATTAAGCAAAGCACAACTGCATATCATCAGAACAGATTAACCTTGTCAAATGGGGCAGGGCAGGAAGTACCAGTGTCACTGGCTACAAGAGTGGTAAACAAAATTCCTATTTGCTAAGTAAGCAAAACCTTGTTCACTTAATCATAATGGTATGGAACAACATTTCCTTCTATGCTGGCATTTCAACATATGGTATACATATACCATATATTTATGATTCATTTTGAAATTCTGAATAATGCGCATTAATTTCAGGTCAAACCACAATAAACCATGCAAATTAACACTAGTAGTTACACTGGCTTTGCAGAAGAAACCCCTGATTACGAAGTCAGCTTTCAAGTCAGCTACAAAATTCCTGGAAACAAAGAATCAAGTTACTGGAGATTATGAAATGTGCATGTGGAAAATGTACAATAAACAATCCATGTTTGAACTGCCTCGCAAATACATTGTGTTTTAATATTATGAAATGGCACAAACTACACTTGATCAAAAAGAATCCCATATTTGTAGTTATAGAATGTAAATTACAATCTAAATCTACATGACAAAATGTGCCAGCTTTATTTCAGGAACCAGGGTTGGGGTAGGAACACAATGGCATTACTTGTCTTGATAAAGGCATCTGCAGTGTGCTGTAAATCAATAAAACACACCAGACTGCTTCATTTATACATGGGAACATTGGATAGCATATGGTTAGCAGTTCCGTTTTTCAACATGTGTGAGATGGACTGCGCTGCGAACACTAAATAGAAGCCTGTGCAAAGGTCACCATTGTAGAGCTGTAGGTATCAGCTGGAAAGCCTTTATTCCATTTTGATATATGTTTGAACATACACCTTAGGTACCCAGCTGAGCTATTTATTGCACCATATAATTGATAAAAGACATTCCTCATGCTGTAAAATGACTGACATTGGAATTTTTATTCCCTCCACTTTAAGGAGCATGTTGAACTTAACATTTTCAAAATGGAACACATTTTACTTTAGTGAATCTTGTATTTAAGGCCTATTTGTACTGCTTCAGAGGAAGTATTGTGATAATGCTGAGGGCAACTCAGAACACAATTTTGCAAGATCATGTGCTTCAAGATCATGGGCCGCACTATGGTACTTATTTTTATTGTTTGCAGTAATGGGGCAACACTGGATTCTAAATCCAAAAAACCCTCCTCTATATGCAAGATCATGAACTGCAACTATATCACTTCCATTGTCCTAACATGTCTTTCAAGTTGCACTTGAGCTTTCGATATATCAGTGTATATTTTCTTTTCTCAAATCCTTCCACTCAGGTCTGCCCCTTGTGGCTCAATACAATTTAGCATGTAATGTTAATAACCATTAGTTCCTAACACATGCCAAACCACATTACCTCAGTAGCAGTTTCTCTGCAAGTGAAAATAGTGCATCCTTATTTGTTACATATGTGATTTTCTTAGCAGACTTTGATCCAGGGTAAATTTTGGTCCACTGGCTATTTTGCATCAAACATGATCCAAGCAGGCTGACAACACGACATCTTCAGGAACTTACAGTATGCAACACTTTCTATGCTTTGTATTTCCCAGCAGATGCCAGGTCCATTTCAAACAGAAACTGGATGGAAAATACCAGTACCTGGGATTTAAACCAAACGCAGTGGACTCTGAACCTCTCTCTCTACTCAACATGCATCAAGCCTGTCACAGTAACAATTGAGTCTTAAGTGCAACTTGAGTGTAAAAATAGGCGATTTTCACTCCTATACTAACGTTTAAGTATAAAACATTTCTCTTGACTTAAAAATATTCCGATATTTAAGAGAGCTCCAGGGGTCTCCAGGAAGTACCAGTGTCACTGGCTGCAAGGACTTTTACTCTGACACTCACATTTAACAATAAAAGTGATCTATCAAATGCGGGGGGCATTTATCTTCTCTGAAAAATGAATAAGCTTGAATAATTGCTATAACTTTGGCTAATGTTTGCCATGCGTGATGTGGATGTACTGTTACACACGAATGTAACAGTAGGCTACAACCAATTCTTATCCACAGTCAGCAATTTTCAAGAACAAAAAGATTTACTGAACACAACCTATATCGTTTTGGAGCATGAAAATGATCAGATGTTTTCACCTTTATTAACTGCATGAGGATTTGCTTGCTCAAATCAAAAGACAATTATTGATAGCCTAGCCACACAGCAGCAGGTAACTCATTCAAAATAATAACATATCTCAGCAGGCCCCATAAAAATACCATACAAAACCTCTTTAAAAACGCTATACTCACTCAAGTCATTTGAAGGGTGTCAGCACTAAAACAGATCCAGAAAGATAGCGGTTGAGCAGAGAATTGTGGACACATCTCTAAATTTACTGACAGCAGTACCCTGGTGTAGCTACTTAGCAAGTGGTCACACAGATGTTTTATCATGGTTGCGATTGCTTAGCTAAAAAAGAAAAAAGGCCATCCGACTTTGACAACTTGAGCTATCTCTTCTACAGGACCGTTTTCTCTAGAAATGGATTCTAAGGCATTTTTGCTTCACTGCAACTCACTCGTTGGTGCCATATATTTCCTTAACTAGCTGACGTTCAAACTTCACCTAAACTAAGTTAAGTAACAGTTATACTTCATCATTCTGAATTCATTGTTCTACTTCAACCCATAACACCCCCTCCACCATATTCCACGGATGAGGTGGTATGCTTCAGGTCATGGGAATTTCCTTTTTTAAAAGATTGCCAGCATACGTACAACCAGTTTACGCACATGCTAACTGCCCCCCACCAGGGGTAGTGAAGTACCACTCTACCAGACATGTTGCTGTGTCTTGGGCAGGATTGAAGGGGGTCCCACGGTCTGACATATGTGCAGCGGCAACCTGGACTTCGCCCTGCACCTTCTCAAGGTTCTGCAAGGTCAGCATCGCATCCCTGCATGTGCTGGGGTCTATGGTTCTGTCAGTGACGTCCTCTGCACCTTTGTAAGTTATGTCCTATTCCTCGTGACCTTATTGGTATTAGTCATCCAGTGCTTATGCACCGCCTCTGGTAGTCAGGAGGGATGAAATAGAATGCTAGTTATGGATGTAACTGTGGTTCTATGAATCCCGGATGACCACCAGAGTTCCTTGTCACTTGGAAGAAGATTCCAGAGGTAGAATATTGCATGACAGCGGCACTTGATTCAGGATGTACCACGTCATACATCATGTGATGACATTTGTTGTTATTCAAATTCTCGACCTACATGCCTTCAGTGCAGTGATATTCCAGTGCTTATGCACCACTTCTTCCAGGATAATGGTATGCCACAATGCTTGTCTCTTATTCATGGATATAATATGTGCGGTGTCTCAGACTGAGAATCCTTATTAAAAAACGTTTTCCATTTGTGATTGGAAATGGGGGTGGCATGGATGGTGCAGTGGGTAGCACTGCTGCCTCACAGCAAGGAGGTCCTAAGTTTGAATCCCCGTCGGCCGGGGCCTCTCTATGCAGAGTTTGCATGTTCTCCCCCCGTGTCTGCGTGGGTTTCCTCCGGGTACTCCGGTTTCCTCCCACAGTCCAAAAACATGCAGGTTAGGCTGATTGGAGAGTCTAAATTGCCCATAGGTATGAGTGTGTGAGTGAATGGTGTGTGTGCCCTGTGATGGACTGGCGACCTGTCCAGGGTGTATCCCTGCCTTTCGCCCAATGTATGCTGGGATAGACTCCAGCCCCCCTGCAACCCTGTTCAGGATAAGTGGGTTAAGATAATGGATGTATGGATGGATTGGAAATGGATTTTAATGAATGAATGAGCATGGTTTGGGCTTAAACCTACAGTGCAGTCTGTATGTACAGTGGGCTCGATAATTATTGGCATTCCTTTCATAAATATGCACATAAAAATGGTGTAAACTAAAAAAACGTTATTGACATAAGCTTTATTTTACACATATGTAAAGCCGTGTGCTTTATTAATGATCAAATGGAATAAACTAAAGTCTTACATTAAAAATAAAATAAAAAAGAATTCCCCCAAAACAGGTTCCACAATCATTGGCACCCCTAGTTTAATACTTTACGAAAACATCCCTGGCAAAGATAACAGCCTTTTCCTGCCAAGGTTTCTGCCAAGAATTCTTGGTACTTTGTTGAATTCATTGTGCCACTGACCTTAAATACTCCCCCTGGAACACTGGCAGCAAAACATCAATGACCCACCGTTACATTGGACAGTAAGTATGAGGTGCTTCGCCTTGTATACATTCCATTTCGCTGCCAAACATGTCGATGGTGTGTTTATGGCCAAAACGTTCAGTTATGGTCTCATCTGACCGTAGCACTCTCTTCCAGTCATAATTTCAGGTCAAGATGCTTGGTTTTGTTTATCGTGCTCAGTAAGGACTGTCTTTGCGCCACCCTTCCAAAGAGTTTGTTGGTATGGAGGTGTCATTTCATGTTTATGGTGACTGCAAGACACAACCAATCTGCAATTTTTAAACTGCGATCCTTATGGCCTCCTTCACCATCTTCCTTACCATCTGTGGGGATAATATGCACTTGCAAGTTTGCAACTAGTACATATGTTTTATGCCTTATTATTATTGCTCTTACAGTGTGAAGAGGAACCATTACCCGACTTGTAATAGTCAATTACGATCTGTGTCTTCTGAATTGAAAGTTCTTTGACAAAGGGATCTTACAAGCTTGTTACCCAATTTCACTTTGTTTGATTTTATTTCCAATAATTCTTATGGGTTCCAATACTTTTGGCACCTGTGGTTTTCAGGAAAAATGAGATTACAAAATTAAACAATAAATAAAATATGCTCGATCTTGAGCACCGGATTTGGAATCCACTGTCGTGGAACTGACAAATGTGTGTTTTATGTGTTTTGACCTGAAGCTTAAGTCTTTGTGACTTTTACATTTCAGACATTCTAATTTTCAAGAGTCTCTGCACAGAGCTGCACACTATAATATACCAGAGTATTGTTTGTGTATCATTATATGTTTATGAGGAACAACTGTGAAGAAAACAAAACATTCCAATTACTTTTCACTGATAATTATAAACACATATAACACTACCATACAGTAATAGCATTGTAATATGATCATTTCATGTTTTCATTTTAGATGGGTATTACTTTGAATTCTTGTAAACTCTTTCAATTGCATTTAAAGAACTTAGAGGGCACACTGAACCTTCACATTTTACAAGACTTTTTTTTCTTTTTTCTTTTTTCTTTTTTTACAAATTACAAGTAAGCTAATGATTGTCTCTCTCAAGTTGATAGTTCTCATAAAAACTTCATGTTTTACAAACATTTACCCAAGACAACAAAGCTAAACTCTTGATATATCACCCAGTTAATCAACCATGCACTTGTTTTGACATTTTTAATGCTAAGATCTGAGACTGCTATAGAGCACATATAGGAGGACAGTATGGGGCAGGGGACAATAAAGTAATTTAAGCATTACTGCAAATACACAAAAGACATCATACAATTTCATTGAAATAAATAAGTAAATACATAAATTACCAATGATAATTCAAGTTCCTGTTAAATATTGTAAATATAGTAGTAGAGGAATCAATATAAAATAAGCTGTTTCTTATTCAATCTCAAAATGCATCCTTGAAATGTAAATTAATAGTTCCATTACGGTTTGAACTTCAATAATCCTGGCCTACTGAAGACACAGAAACATTCATTTCAAACATGAATTTCCATTATCATGGGGCAAGTATGTAAATACCAGTTTCCCAGTTATCAAACAGCTTTGCATCATACACCCAGTGACCACTTTATTAAGTATACCTGAACACCAGCTGAATGCAAATAACAGGCAATCATGTGGCAGCAACTTCATGCATAAAAGCATACAGACATGGTCAAGAGGTTCACATCATCAGAATGTGGTCTCAGAAAATGTATCTCAGAAATTGCTGATCTCCTGGGATTTCCATGCACAGTCTCTAGAGTTTACAGAGAATGGTGTGAAAAACAAAAAACATCCAGTTCCATGGGCAAAAAAGCCCTGTTGTGAGAGAGATCAGAGGAGAATGGCCAGACTTGTTTAGGCTGAGAGGAAGGCTACAGTAACTGAAATAACCACATTACAACAGTAGTATGCAGAGAAGCATTTCTGAACACACAACACGTCAAACCTTGAAGTGAATGGGCTACACAGCAGAAGACCAATACGTCAAAAAAGAATAAATTTTATAAATACCTAATAAAATGGTCACAGAGTGTATATGCTGAATAACATATTTATTATATGCAGGAATAAGTACAGCGCCATAAGTAACTCAAGAATCATAGCAACATATAAAAATAAAGAAAACGAGAATTTTCTCTAATTTGAGCATGCACCAGCCACAACTGCATTTCCACAGCTAGGTCCAACCATGTCAAGCCAAAAGCCCCATGCCCAAAAACTCAAACTCCATTTTTGTGTCTGCCACTGGTCCTCTATCTATCAATGCTACTCTGAACACCCTTTCATGCAAAGCCTCCATTTTCTTAATATCATAATCTCATTAAAAGATGTTAATGTGTCAACTATGATACTCCCACTCTTTTACACCCTTTACTGCCACACAACCGGATAAGAAGCATTAAAATGCATGCTTGAGTGCCCAAGGCACTGCCAAAGCCTAGAAGCACAAAGGGGAAAAAGCACTGGTGTGCCTGCCCAGCATTGACACAGCTGTGGAAATATGGCCATTGCTTTGATTAAAATAGACAGCTTGCTCACATGCAAATATACTGCTGTAAGCACTTATCTTTTCTAAACAAATGTATCATTACAAGTTGCATTTACTGACCTGTTAAATATCCAGCTAGCATTACTATGTTTGTTCATTCTACAACTAGCACTGCATAACACATGGATATAGCTATGAAGATAAGTTACAGTACGATAGCCCTATGTTTTGGGACACGACTATTCTAAGCCGTTTTTTTTTTTTTTACACATTGGCTGAATGTCAAATTTCCATGTATATTTATGCTTTTGTGGATCTGTAAAGATATTTTTAAAAACATTATAAATTTTTCATTGCACAAGGCCAATAAAATGCAATAAAAAGCTTAATTCCAAAACTGACTGAAAAAGCTAGACATGGATATCCTACTTGTGCAAACCAGTCACAACTAAGAAAGAAAATAAAAACATTTTTGCAAATAGTCCACTCATTGGTTGGCATAAATTGTCGGAAGCCCGTAAGCAGCTTGCGAGTTTGGCTCAATGATCAATTAACATACATACCCACAATAAAATAAATATTTTTAAAAAAAGAACTCACAGAAGAGAATTGTTTAAAGCCAAAACTGAAAACTCAGTAGTCAATTATTGAACCATGACCAGGCAATTCTCATATGGAATAGGGAATTAAGTATGTGAAGAAAAATGTGGTATTAAACAGTACAGTTCCTGTACCTTCCATAGATTTGGTAATTCATATGAATTAAGCAGAACCAAATAGCAGAACCAAATATCAATCAAATACAGCGCAGTCCGTAAGTATTTTTGACTTCAGTACATTGGATTTGAATTGAAACAATGAATATGAGGTTAAGAGGCAGATTGTCATCATTAATTTGAGGGTATTTACATCCATATCTGGCAATCCATGAAGGGATTACATCCTGTCTTACACATAAGTGACAGTCTGCACTTTAACCACATATTAATGGTTTAATTACAAATCCAATGTGGTGGAGTACAGAGGCAAAATAACAGAAATTGTACCACTGCCCAAATACTTACAGACTGTACTTACAGACTGTAACTGCATTACATGTACTCACTCAATGAGCAAAATGTTATTGTACATGTGAATGCTTTCTGTTCCAGTGGCCTTGAGTACATTTTTGGCAGACAATGTAGATGATGAAATCACAGGGAAAGTTGATTGTTAGGAGAAATCACAGGTGCCACAGCCTTAGAGAAAAAAATTAAACCAAACAAATGTGTGAGCAAACTTGCTGGGAAACATTTAACATTTAACATTTGCTTCTTGCCCTTAAAGGGTACCTGTACCCAAAATGAGCATGCCCAGATCTGATCAATATATCATGAAAATAACTTTTCCCATTCTCGTAAGCTAAATAAGTCACGCATAACGACATATTCCATTTATTTTATCGGACTACGTCGGTCCCATAACACTTAAGTGAGCATACATATTACGAAATAATTGACGAAGGTGTGACGTCAACTTGTTGTGAGCCAGGAGCCAATGCATGTTTTATGTGATCCTTGCGAGCTAGAAATTGTGCTGGAGGTCCCATAACGTCATCATCTGAATTCGCCAACATAGCATCACTGGTTAAATTACTTTTTGTCAGAAAAAGTTATAACTTATGATGGAGATGATATTTTAAATGTCAATATATCCACTTTAAAAAATGTTTTAAAGGGACAAATTAGGAGTTAAATGTTTTAATTGACTAAATATTTCAATGAGTAACGTAGATGAGGAAACTATTTACTTACCTCTAATACAGGAAGAAGAAACGTGCTCTGTGAGATGTAGCCATACTCTCAGACATGTTGCGCACTTTCAGATAACTCACAAAACCTCTGAAGAAGAGCAGGAGACCTTCAAAAGAGACAGAGATCAGCAGAATTAGAAATTGCACTTGAATTTAATATAGGGGAAAGAGTGTCACGACAGCTATATGGCAGCGAATAACTTGGCTTCTAAATAATAATGCACTAGTCTTTATTCCCAAATTAAGCAATGCAGTTGCACCTTGATTCCCGCCAAGAAATAAACGTAAAATGCTAATTTTTGGGTCATCTTTATATGACAAATAATATTATATGATACATAAACATTATATGGTTTATTTTTTCTTAAATCATAGAAAAGGTAAACCTTACAAAACCCAAAAGCATTTTCATACACCAATTTATGACTACTTTATGGGGTTTGGCTCACTGGAGTTGGAAATGCAAAACCTCTGACAGCGAGGCAGTGACACCTGGGTGTGATATAAAGCAACTGAAGCAAGACCACCACCGTTTGAAACCAAACTTGAGCTTGTGATTTCGGTTCACTGAAAAGGTGTCAAGTATAAAAAAAATGCATTGCAGCTTAACTGGAAATGAAATGATTAAAGAGAAGCAAAACCTATAGGGTCTCCCTCATTTTCAAAACCATTTGGTTGCCTAATGTTCTGGAAATGTCAATGACAAATTGTTTTCAAAAGGGCAGTGTCATCCACAGATTGCAACAACTTTCATGTCAAATTTTTGTGGCAATTCTTTGGTGGAAGCACAAATAATATACAGTCCCCTCCAAACATATTGGAACAGCAAGGGAAATTTCTTTGTTTTTGTTATACACTGAAGAGTTTGTCCAAATTAACCACTTAAACAAAGTCATGGCTAACTACTGTGCATTCAGTCCCTCAATGATAGCGTCACCCACAAACCACTGTAAGAAAATAAATTGTATATATTACTTACAACATTCTATCTGTTGAATTGATCAAAATAATAATATGCTGCCATGTTAATTCTGTGCATATAATTAGGTATAAATTAGTCTTCTTCTGCACAAACTGAATATAAGCTACAGGGTCTGAATGTTTTATAATTTCTTAACAGAGAAATGGCGCAATGTAGCAAAACCAAAATTAGTAGTTGGCGAGTGAGCCTGTTGCAATTGTAGTAGACCAGCGAAATGGCATTGAGATTGGGGAGAAAGTGAGGTTCAAAATTAGCCATTTTGAATGGAAGTACCAACCAATGCAAACATATAATACTACAATATTTTATATGACATAATAGAACACCCATGATTCGTACTCTTAAAAGTTTCATACCCCCATTTACCAACATAATGCACCCATAGAAAAAAAAAAATACATTAAAATGTGCCAATTCTTCGATCATCATGGATATTGATCCAAGTGCTCACACAGAAAAATGTCATTAATCGTACCAGATACTCATTTAAAACGAGTACTTGGCAAACCCCTAGTAGGGCAAGTGCACGGTTTTAGACACAACCAAAATCCTCTGGGGACCCCACTCAGGAGCTGCATAAACTTTAATTTATTTGCAAAGGAATTCTAAGTTTGCTTTCATTTTCACGGTCTGAAACAAAGCCAATGAAACAGAAGTCCTTTGAAAGGACACCGCATTTTAGTGAAAGAGGCCTGAGAATTCAGAAGCTTTCATTCAAATGGATCTTTTCATAATGTGTTTACAGCTACGTTTCTTAAGCAAGGTTTGATACCAAGTAGAAGCTGTACAACACATTTGGCTTTTTGGTAAGATTATGCCCATCTCATGCAAATGTGGGTGCTACTGCAGGAAAAAGGAAGATACTCACTTATTCATACTCATTACTTTCATGTTTCTAAATTTTTACTAAAGTTGGGGAGCGGGAGAAAAAGATTCTGGCACAAAGAGAATGTCTTTTGTCCAGCAGGCTGCAGAAATGCTTAGACTCAGTCAGCAGGGAACGTTAGCATGCACCAACGGTGCCTTCTATCATTTGGGACACTGGGCTACATGAATAAATTGGATACCCATGGCCACACAGCCCACACTGAGAGGGATCACAATGAATGGACATTTCATTTAAAGCTTACTTTTCTCCGTTGCCAAACTCAAAATGCGGAAGCCAACCATCAACAGTTCAGTTGACGCGACTGTTTAATGAATCGGACACTCACAATATGCAGACACAGCGCTCACATTTTAAATCCACAATGTGAGGTTCTGTCCCCATTTTGAGGGAACTTGTTATTTTCCATCTGTTATTCTGTCTCTATCTGTTATTCTATTTTTTTTAGCATTTCATTTCTGATTAACAAAATTAAGTTAAATTGTATTTTTACTTTAGTCACATATTTTCATATTTATTTTTCAAACTATGGACCACAGCTTCTGAGAGATAAACATTACCAATAGGATTAAGATTTACACATGGGAAGTTAGTAAGGCATTCACTAAACACATCACACAGTTTCCAGACTATTTTTAGGTGTGATCTCTTGTAATACAATACTCCAACGTGTATCCTAGCTCCTTACCACGGGACACAGCACAGGAAAGATTTAACCACTAGGTGGAAGGACAGAACTAGATGTCAAGGTGACTTGCATTATAGCAATTGATTTTTAACCCTTGCGTATGGCCCCCTTTTCTTAACTCATGTCTCTTCTGAAAGGTTACCCTTGGAGGATTGTTTTCCTCCACATATATTCCTGAAACAATGTTACAGAAGCGCAAACACAGTTGAGCCTTTTTTTTTTCTTCTTTTTTTTTCACAAAAAGGTTTTCGGCATTGAGTGGATACAGATGCTTCTGACTGTACACGGGGGGCTTAGAAACACAATGGAGCCACAGCCACAATGCTGGACACGCACCCTTTCAATATCCCCAAAAATGAGCATTCTGCATTGCTTTCTAAGCTATGTCTGTGTCTAACTATTATGGGTTTGGTTCACTGGACCCTTGCCATGAAAAGAATTACGTCGTCACCCTGATTTGTGTTGCCTGTGGATTTTTGAAAATGGAAAGAAGGTGAGGTCGCCCCAGACTTGTTTTGGCACCCAACTTCACAAAAATTGCTGCAAAAGGATTGGCATCAAAAAATAGTTCATATAGAAAGAACTGTGAGTTTCATCACTGTTAAACGGTATATCCTGTGATCATGTGGATTGAAAATTTCAGTGGAAAAAAATGATAAATGCTTATGGGACTCATGAGGTTAAAGAGCGCTTAAAAATGACCAAATTTGGCAAGATAATGTTTACATAAGAAATTCCACTCTGTACTGACACAAAGCAGTGACACCACTTCTATGGTTCTTCCCAAAGAATCAAACAGTGGTGGAGTGCGACTCACTTGCCCTCACTTGCATCACTGTGTAATGATTTGTTCAACCAGTAGG
This sequence comes from Conger conger, assembly GCF_963514075.1. Lineage (NCBI taxonomy): Eukaryota > Metazoa > Chordata > Actinopteri > Anguilliformes > Congridae > Conger > Conger conger. Next base: position 30,314,423 of record NC_083762.1, read on the forward strand.
AAATTAACTTAATTTTGCACATTTGTTGTGAATTTGCAGCAGGTTATTATAGCTCATGGATTTCAATCTTTCATTATTTTCCAGAGAAGGTTTCAATATTATGTCAATAACCTAGCTAAAATGTGTTTTCGTGTAGTTCAATCACTATCCAACATTTTTATAAAGTGTTGTGTTCTATATATCTAATGTTGGCCAGAGCTAGCTTACCTACATTTTCCAGGACTGTGTAGTTTAACTATTTCTAAAATCAAGTAGAATTGTTGGCATGAAAGAACAATCCTTAGACCATCAGATATTGAAAGCCAAAATTCTCTGGACCACATTAATCCTGTCACCTGCGTCATATAAAATCAAGTGCATTGGCAAGGTTTACTCTAATATAAAAATATAAGCAAAACTGTATAAAAACCATTGGTACAAAAGTACAATCATAAGACAAAATCAAATTTTTATATTTACTCTGTTTCCGTTAGATTCCCAGCCAAAAATAGACCAGATTTATTGTGTGCCCACAACAATATCATGTTACTGTATATCACACAAACATTGGACATTAACGTGACCATGGAATTTTGAGTGCACAACCCTGTCTGTAACAAAGTTCTCAATAGCAATAGATTTGGCACATTTCATGTCAATCAAGTCTGTCAGGCAGAATCCATAGGGAAGAGGGATGAAAACACAAATAATTAATTTTTGAAAATGACACGCAATCGAACAGCATGCCTGTCAAACTTTTTTCTCCAATAAATAACATACAAACCCTAGCGGTCATATGCAGTATCAGTTACACGGTTTACCGTTTTCAAAATGGGATAGTAACGGTTTACAAAAACTGATGATTTGTCACATACCTCCTCTCAACCAAGATTTTCACCCCTCTAGATGTCTAGATTCCGGCTTTTTCTCTCACTGGGATAGTTTGTTCAATTGAGACGTGATTTCATAGCTAATGTGAAATTATTTTAATGCCATGTTGCTTTTCACAGGTTATTGAATGAAATAGCCAACAGGGTTGCCAATCTTTTGGTGTGCGACATGGGCTCTCACACAAAGATCACGTCAATTAAAAAATCCAATCAAACAAAGCCACTCCCTTATTAAACTAAGGCTGAATCCAAATGTCCACACTCCAGACTAGTGGACTTTGGTCTTGCATATTGTGACATTGACTGAAGTGCTCAGCGTCATTAAGAAGTCTGTAAGAGCACAGGTCTGCAGGGGTAAATGCAATAAAGACTACTTTTGTATATTTATTTCAGGACTGTAGACTGTTTTGCAACACAGGTCTTCAAATATTTACGCCTGGCTTGGATGTTATAGGTCTCAGTAGTAGTGTCCTCATTCCCTTCAGTTTTGTTCACAAGACTTCTGGATATCAAAAAATTGACAGTCTATGGGAGAAATGAATAGTGTTTTTACATTTGGACGTTTGTGTGTTTTTAAGGCCACGGAACACAGGATGCAGTAAATTACAGAAGCCCTGCCACCCTCGCCTCCCCCCAATCTAATTCTCATTAAAATGTTAACTCACCAAGAATGAGGAATATCCACCACAGCCAATACTGTCCGTTGAAATATCCATTGAAATAATCAGAAAACTACAAAAAAGAAAAGAAACCCACAAAGGAGTAGCAATGTTATTGACATAGACAATGGTCATATCTTACATCAGCCTGCATAGCTTGGACCATCAAATTAATGTGAATATTAACACAATGGATGCAACTGTCTAACTGTACGCATATACTTGACTTTCCATAGCTTTGCTTTTTTTAAGCATAATGCATATAACTAGTAAAACAGTAGAAGCAGGACGTTGTATATTTTGTGAAAACACATTTCTCTTGGTGATTCTGAGATTTGGATTTGGACATTCTGATAGGCGCACCCTGACGATCAGGATCCACTTGATAAGGGAGAGCCCAAACCCACAGATGGCGCCGTATCTGCCTGCGATAGTGTTGGTCAGGCAGAAAGACAGGCAGAACCCAATCCAGTTGAAAAGAAAGGCCACTGTTTACAAAAACACAGAGAAGGCCAGATGCCTGTAAGAACAGCATAACAAAAAAAACAAATACGCCAATTTCATGAAACATTTGTAAAATAGACGCCCTCAGAAGACGCCTTCTGTGCCACCATGGGCACTTTTGGCAAATATGGAAAGATGTCTTGTTTTTTGGTTGTTCAAATATGCTTCAACAGTATAGCTCCAAATTAAAAATCCAATGTCAAAGATGCAATATTTTATTATGTTGGTCTCAAGTACCATTTGTGTCATCCAATCCTACAGCTCCATTAAAAGGTATAGGCCTATAGCCGATAATATTTATTTTGGGCATCACTCACACTTTCCTGTTGGAATAAATACAAATCATCACACAGCTTATTTTATTTGTAAAGCAAAACAATGCATAAAATTGACATTTATTAACATTCTACATATACACCACCAGATGGAGCCGAAGGATTAAAAGTGTTCACATTTACAGCATTCATGTTTAAAATGGCATCAAATTCAAATAATGTAAATGCCTGTACTTGCGCTAATAGAAAATAAGCATAATTTAGTTCAGGAAAAATGCCCAACTTACTGAAGAAGGCCAACATGAATATTCCATCGTTGCCAATTCTCAACTGATCAGCATCACTAAAGTCTTCTCGAGGTGGAAAAACATCCTCCTGGACCAAAACAGAAAACGTAGTGGAGTACGCATTTTATTGTAATAATGGTTTCACTTCATTTCGGCCGATTTGATTTTCGTGCAATATTTCGCAATTTACTGTCAGACTTCATGTACTACACTAGCATTTCATATCTGTAGTCATCTATACAACAAACCAATATGAGAAAACATAATGTAGTAGTGGATACATAAAATAATCATGTTGAAAAATAAACAAATAACCACAAAATGACCCAAACCCCAGTGATACATGACCAGTTTTTGCTGAGAATTAAGTAAATGAGCAAGGTATTTACCCGCTGCACCACCCCCACTGTGGTAGTTGCCATGGCTGCAGCTTTGGCATTCTCTGCTTCATCATAGGTGGGTAAGGAGGTAGCAACACTGTATGGGGGTGGCACAGGGAACTCACACTGAAAGCCATTTTCTGTGGGAACATGATAAAGTGGAAAGTTTCGCATTAGAAATAATAAAACGGACAGAAAGAGTCTAAACACAGAACCTCACACAATACAAAATGTTCAGCATGTACACAATTACAGCTGCACAATATTTTATTCAGTGGGCATAGGCTGTTCATTGTCTGGGGTCTCTGTTAGCAGTGTACCTAAAGCAGAAAGACTGCGTGTCCCAGTCATTTACCTTAACCACTACGCAGATGTGCAATGTAATGTTTCTATGATCAGGAAAAGATGATATGGAGCACCTGGAGGTGCACTGGCTCCCAGTGCAACGCTGGCATATGGTGGAGGTGGGGCCTCGGGGTCCACTGGCACACCACGTTCTGCAAGAGTGTCCTCCTGGGTGCAGGAGGGGGTGTCAGTACTAGAGGCCCCTTCGGAGGGGTCGTCCTCATTGTGCAACTGAACACAAAAATATGGAAAAGACATTTGTCATTGGTGCATATTCATCAAGACTCAATGCCAATGACTGTGCATTGACCAGGAAGCTGGACTGTAACCTGAAGTATGCAGGTTTAGTGGGAAACTAGCATTTCCTTTGACAAACCATTTTTGAATCGCTTTTAATATTTGGTGATAGTCACCAATTCATCCTCATGATCATTGAGAAATACAACTCCTATAAATAATAATCATAATAATGGCAAGTACACGCCCAAAAACAGTTACAGAACCTCTGGTAAGTGGGCCACAAATGACATGCTTCAGTCTACTGGTGTACATAAAAATCTACATTAGGTTAACATTTATAGCCCCCCGCGATGAAAGGGACAAAGTTTTGGACGGTGGTTGGGTTCTTTCGTGGCACCACGTAACCGTGCAGTGCAGCACAGAAACCCTATTGTTCTTTGCTTCAGGTAGGCTAATCTAGCTAAATGTGTCCCATAGTAATGAGGTTTCCTGGCACTTGTTCATTGGCCTAAACCTGAGGTATCACCATTCAGTGTTTATCAATCGTGTGAGATAACATTAATGCAGCATGTGCAATCCACCATCGTTGTTTCCCACAGACATAATCATCCGGAGACTGTCAACATATGTTGCATCACGATTCTCTACGTAACATTACTTAGCTAACGTTAACTATCTAACGTCAGGGCAGTTTAGCACGTCTCCCCAGAGGAACCGCGTAAGAACAGACTGCATCGTCCTTTAGTTGTGACAACCGATAACGGTTATGTTGTCGCAAACACTGGTAAATAATTTCCACAAGCTAGTTTAATGTTTGATATTAAACTCAGCATAGCCTCGACTATCTAGCGAGCGGTGTTCTTATGTCAGACTGAAAATACCGCAAGTCACATTTTAAAGAACAACACAGTTAAGTTGGCTGGCTAGCTAGCTAGCTAGCTATCTTGTAAAAATACAAACATGAAACATCCATGTGATGCTGCAGTTATGTTAGCTACGTGACACAGCGAGCCGGCCAGACATACCAAAGCAAAGCTAGTACCACTAGCCAGCCAGGAAATACGGAAGTGAGCAACTAAGCCGCATATAACGAGCGAGTTAAAGCTGCCAACGTTAGCCAGAAAGACCGTCGTTCCATATTGCGTATTATCCACCAACGTTGTCTCGTGCATTTTAATTTCGTGAGCTCACTGAGGATTAATAAGACATTTCGTTTTTCTTACCACTTGATATCGACTCGCTGCCTGGTGATGTTCCATTTTGTCAAGTAGCCTAGCGAAATAGCTACCAAGCTAACTACCTCAACGACGTCCTCCTATCTGGTGGTCGGTTAATATTTCGTACGTAGCTCGAACTGCCAATAAAACTGGATTTCTCACAATATACTAACCGTCCGCTTTTATTTATATTCACGCATTATATAAACGCCATCGAAAACACGGACTTTTTTCCCCTCTGTGGGTGGGCTCTTAAGTCTGCAAGGATACACTGATCTGTAAACCAAGTGGATGTGATGACATTGGCGAGGTTCACCCATCCATGTCATTCCAGGTGCTTTCTGCAAATATGAGTGGATTTGGTAATAATAATAAACAGTCCTGACATGTTATTGCCTTGTATGTTGAGTGAACTTAACTTTTTATCTCTCAGATCTTCTCTATTCAGTGATGCCTAATCAATAGTCAAATGACAAGAGGCATATGGAAACATATGATATATATATATTCTCACCAGCCATGAATGACAATCCAGATGTATAAATATGGTTAGTATACACTAAAAGTGTGCATGAGCATATTAAATGAAACCAAGAGTAAACCTGAACTATGCCTCCATGATTCAAATAATTGGTTACGACAGAAATGCTGATCTAATTGAATCATCTGTGAATCACCTCAAAGTGCACCAGATCGATGCATTCAGCTGTTAAACTGTATTTTTATTTATTTTTTTAAAATAAAATGTTCACTAACCATAGTACCAGCAAAAATTTCCTCATACTTTCTCCACTGGACACAATTAATGGTGACTGAAAACAAATGAATGTCAACAAACTTTAATTACGGAAAGTGTATGCAGGTGATAGGGAAATGCTTTGAGACTATTTTGGTCCTAATTTTGGTGAGGAAAATCAAAAAGGTGCTTATCTGAATCAGTTCTGGTGTTTCAATGACTCTGCAGTGCTACATTTTTAATGTGTTAAAGGTGTGAAGAGAGTGTGACTGTGCACTGGCCAATTAAGACGCTTCCCTGTGAATAAATGGTAGTGTCAATTATCCTTATTTTCCATTGTTTTTTATGCAGTGCATACTATTTATTTTGCTGATGTAGTGCATACTCTGCTTAGCTATTCTTACATTAGACTTTCTGTTCTGTCTTCAGTTTCATACAAAATGAACATTGTTTCTGTTTCAGAACTATACAAGACAGTTCATTCATGTGTTGTTTATACAATGAATTGAATTATTAAAGTTTAATAGAACATTGACAATCTCAAATGTGCTAATAAATAATCGTACTAATAATGACAATCGTCATCATAATTAAAATAATCATTATTACTATTCTGAAAATTGCATTTTTAAAAGCCTCCATGAAAATATATGTGTAATCATGGGCATGTGCAGCTCATGTTAGGCATTTTGTTTATTAACATAACCATCACTGACAACCAAGGACCAAATGTTTCGATGCTAACTTAAAACTGAATAACCTCATCCACCAGGGTACATACACTCAACTGTTATCCATTTTACAATCCATCTCTGCATTCACCCCCTTTACTGTTTACATGAATGGGATTATTGAGCAATGCACCTTTTCTGACAGCTATGTGAAATTATAATGGGAATTTCAGAAGCTATGCATATCAGAACATGTAATTCAGGTATGGAGCTTCAAGTGGAGCTTATATGGTCTCAATTATATTGAAATGTAACAATGCATTGATCATCCATTTAAAACAAGCTGTCTATAACTTATAACTAATTTTCTGACACATATTTTGTTTATTTATGGAAACACATACAACATAGTAGTTTCCTCTCAGGTCACCATGCTGCATATACCAAAAGTTTTACAGTTTTCCTAGAACTGGGTTTACAGTGCTGACACTGCTTGTATGGGTACATTATGGGTAAGGTTGTATGTGTGAACTGCAGGCTCTTCAGCTTTTTTTAGCCATTGCGTTACATTATTTGCATTTGGCAGACGCTCTCCACAGCGACGTACAGTTGATTACACTAAGCAGGAGGCAATCCTCCCCTGGAGCAATGCAGGGGAAAGGGCCTTGCTCAACGGCTGTGCGCATCTTATTGTGGCTACATCTGGATTAGAACCCCCGACCTTGCCTGTCCCAGTCATTTACCTTAACCACTACGCTACAGGCCGCCCTACATTGCCCAGTATACCAACCATCTTAGTGATGCTCCAGAATGTCTGCCCTTGCAACATATGTATTTGCAATGGTAATGCTCTTTGCAGCTTCAGAATATAGTTGAAGAGTAAAATACAATACATTTGTGTAAGATGTTGTGTATTGATTTATTTTCTTCATAGATAGCCACAATAGGTACATACAGTGGGCTCCAGAATTATTGGCGCCCTTAATAAAAATTGAGAAAAAAGGCTGCACATCATAATCAACATGGATAATCACCTATCTCATGTTCAAAAGAAAACTGTATTATTTTATTTCAGTACATTTACACTCATGTTTCAATGTTTTATTATTTAGCTTCTTTTTTTTTTCTTCTGGTGCCCACAGGTGTCCAAATTGTTGTATATAAAATTAAACAAAGTAAAAGGAAGTTTAGCCAGGAAGAGGATGCAAGTGCTTATTATCCCCACAGATGGTAAGGAAAATGATGAAGGAGGCCAACCATTGCAGTTTAGGAATTGCAGAGATTGGTTGAAAAAAAAAAATGACACCACCTCCATACCAACAAACTCTTTGGAAGGGTGGCACTAAGACAGCCCTTACTGATCACAATACAAAAAACCATGCATCTTGATTTTTCCAAACCTCATTGAAATTATGAGAGTGCTATGGTCAGATGAGACAAAAATTGAATGTTTTGGTCATACACACGAACAATATGTTTGGCGGAAAAATGGAATGCATACAAGGAGAAACAATGAATGGAATGCATACAAGGAGATCCCTCAAAAGTCCCTCCAAATGTGTTCTCTAACCTTATGACAAATTATGGAAAAAGACTGATGGCTGCCATCTTTGCCTGAGGTGTTTGCACAAAGTATTAAACCAGGGGTGCCAATAATTTTGGAACCCATTTTTTGGGGGGGAAATATTTCTTTTAATTTGAAAAATGGAAGGCTTTGGTTTATTCCATTGAATCATGAATAAAGGGCACTACTTTACACATGTTGGAAAATAAAGCTTATGTCACTTTTTTGTGCATATTTTAATTCTGAAGCCCACTGTATATTCACATTTTAATAATAGGGGAAATATTTAAATATTCTAGCATATACATAGGGTTACATTTTGGTTTTAATATTTCTGCAGTTCCACTGTAGCTCTTTTGGGGGCAGCACTGGACAATAAAACAATTTTGTGGCATGTGTATTTAATTAAGCTTTCTCATGTAATGAGAATCCAAGATTTCATATTCATTCATTAATTTAGTCATTATCCTAACCCGCTGATCCTGAACAGGGTCGCAGGGGGGCTGGAGCCTATCCCAGCATACATTGGGCGAAAGGCAGGAATACACCCTGGACAGGTTGCCAGTCCATCTCAGGGCACACACACCATTCACTCACACCTACGGGCAATTTAGACTCTCCAATCTGCCTAACCTGCATGTCTTTGCACTGTGGGAGGAAACTGGAGTACCCGGAGGAAACCCACACAGACACAGGGAGAACATGCAAACTCCGCACAGAGAGGCCCCGGCCGACAGGGATTCAAACCGAGGAGCTCCTTGCTGTGAGGCGGCAGTGCTACCCACTGCACCATCCGTGCCGCCAAGATTTCATATGGAACAATAATTATGTACAATATTATTTGTTTCCAGAACTGAGAAATTGTATGACAATGGAATATATTTGCCATTGAATTGTAGTTCCTACTAATAATTGCCAAGATGTATGCATAACTGTACACTAGATGGTTAATCCCTTAGTTCACAATCTTCATTAACTTCATTAACACCAGTGAAAATTGACCAAGCACATTTCAGAAATAAGATAAACTAATTTTCCAATCCATTTAGTGCATCCTTAAAATGTACAGACATAGATTACTTTTGGCATAGTAAATGCTTCAAACAATTGAAAGAGATATTTCTTAAAACAGGCTAGGTTATTCCTTAAAATAAATAACTGAAAGAATTTACATACTTAGATGGATAATTCCGATAGTGTGCTTTTCCCATGTCTGCTTGGCACATATGGCCACAATGAAACATATAAATTGAGATCAATCCTATAAATAATATGAATCCCCATGTTACCTGTTCACCTGATCTGTCTCATTTATGGTATCTCTACATAACATAATTCAATGACCACATATGGCGCAGTCCATATGTATTTGGACAGTTGGTACAATTTCTGTTCTCCTGACTCTGTAGTCCAGCACACTTGATTTGAAAGGAAACAATAAATGTGAGGTTAAAATGCAGATTTTCCCCTTTCATTTGAGGGTACATACATCCATAGGCAGCGATGTGTGTAGGAATCACATCCCTTTTTAAACATAGTACCTCCCATTTGGCTTCTCAGTTGCTTTTGTGTAATCAGGCGTATTCAATCACTTCCTTAGTGCAGTTATAAGAAATCTAAACAATAGCCTTTCCAAAATGCATTGTTTGGAACATCTTTAAGAAGAATGAGAGCACTGGTGTATGGGATTATTGCCTTCCTGTGGGATCCATCCAAGACATTTGATTTAACTTGAGCAGATAAGATGCTTCTGTCGACTTCAGAATTCAGTCTGCTGCTGCTGTTAGCAGTTACATTATCAATGAAGGAAAGTGAATCAGCACCACAGGGGGTCAATTAGTTTATCCAAATTTCGGATATCGGTGGAAACAAATTTACAAATCATTGTCTTCAGTGTCTTATTGACCACTCCACCAGCCTGTTGGTTTGAGGGTGGTAGAAACTGGTTCGAATAGAACTGACGTCCAACAATTTGTATAGCTCTTTCAGTGTTCGTGACACAAAGGAATTGCCTTGATCCGTGGGAATCTCTTTCGGGATTCCCACACAGGAGAAAAATGAAACGGCACCTCCGGAATAGTCTTAGCTGATATATTGTGGAGGGGGACCACCTCCGGATATCAGGAGGCATAGTCTACTAGGACTATTTAAAGCTATATCCTTTTGTGTTCCGCTCTAATGGTCTGACGAGGTCCATGCCAATTCTTTCTATTAAGGGTAATGGAGGCAAAGGTGCTTTTGGAATGGCCGTAGGATTTACTTTTTAACACTCTGGGCACACTGTACATCACTGATGGTTGTCTTCCCGTATACCTGGCCAATAAAATTGTGTTTTATCCTGCCCCAAACGATATGCCATTGGATTGCAGTAAGCCGTCTGAAAAAAACATTTCCTGACGGCTTTTTTGCACTAAAATCTGTGTGCTGTCTTCGCCTATATGTGGGTCCTGACTTACCTTGTGTAATTTGTCTTTAATTATACAAAAATAGGGACATGACATTGCCCTCTACTGGTTGAGTAGCCTCCCATAAATCTTGATCACTTGGTCAGCGACTCGACTGCTCAAGGGTGAAGTCAGTCACTCGAGAGAGTAGAGGGCCTATAGCCTCTGCCCCCAAATCTGTGTCAAACATTTCTGTCCCACCCGTAACCAGGAAGCGTCCGCTAGACAGCCCCTCCCCTGGATCTCCGTCATCAGTGACCAACGAGCCCCCGTCTGTGGCAAAAGGACAATGAACACACCCCCCTTGTCGCCCATTCCACCAGGTTCACTCTCTCTCCGTCTCTCTAAACTCTGGCCAATCATGTTCCAAAATCACCGGAAGGGGGGTGTGGGTACTAACCTCACAATTGAAAATTCACTCTGCGCAGTCAGATAATAATGAACATCCCCATGCACACACTGGATGCCCACCTCCGTGAGTCTATCAATAGCCTCTGGTGGAACCCATTGGTCCACAATGGTAGCAACCCGAATCCAACAATACCTGGATTGTATCTCCTTTCACACTTACAGGCATGAGATATGACTCTACTGGAACGGGGGAAGGATGCGCCATGCAACCCTGCCCTGACGTCTCTGGCACATTACCTGACCCGAGACCGGGAACTAGGGACAGTTAATGGTGGGGCCAAAGGGGCGGGTGGGAAGGCAATGGCTTTTAGGGAAACGAGGGCCTGGGGACAGGGCAGGGTTAATATGAGAAACATCACATTAACAGGATTCCTCATCAGTCGAAAGTCTTTGAAAAATCGGAATTACTGCATTATTTATTATCACTAATTATTTTCACATAATGACTGCCCTGATATATTTAACCATCTCTGAGATAATGACCCTGCAAAATTGAATTGTTGGAAGAATGAAGTTCTAAAGATTATTTAAAGAACCAAGGGGTGATGGGAAAACATAATGCAAAGGGCTTTACAATGCATGCCCCAGACAGAAAGTAAATATTTTTTTGTTGGGTTTGCACTTGGAATGCATTATGTTATAGGATGAATACTTTTTTTACTGTTATGGCAATTGATAAAAAAATGTCCGTTGTCATATGATGTGATGTGCTGGCTTGTTCAGCTTCATAGATATAACAACTTACAATGGTACCATGGGAGACTGCAGCATGGCAGCCTTTACTTATTGATAAACTTGACATTCCATGTTATGCGAAATTTAAATCTTTACCTTGTCCCTGCTCAAGTTGTTTTCTCTGTGGCCTCAGTAGAGAATTAGCAACCCTTCCCACCAGCAACAGCCTTACGTATACAAACCTACTCACAACAAAACATACAAACAATATCTGAAGCTAACAGCAGAATACAGATATGAAAAATGCAAAAATAGACCTGTGAAAATAAGGTATGATATTTGATATTTCTCAATTAAAACATTGGTTAACATATTTATGCCATCTTAACACGGTTTTGAAAATGTTTTCTTATGCAAGCATTGTTTGAGATTTATACATGCAATACTATAGTGCATACTGTAAAGTACTAAATGGTGTGAGGACAATTGGTCATTGCCACTGATAACAACAATACTTGGTCGCAGTATATTTGGTATTCTATCAAACACTGTATGCATTGTTTCACTTTTCTCATACGAAAATTGTGACATAAGAAAATTGCCAAATTCTTGATGACAACACAGGCCTTCGTCAGTCAGTCACTCATTCAAATACAGAAGGGAGAAGCATTACACCAGTCTTTGAACGGATTATACAATTTATTATAAAACAGGTGTTAGGTTTTGTGTTTTTCATGTTCTGTATTATGTTGTTAGCATTTTCGTGTTTTTGTTACCTCCGTGCACACCGTAGTCTCCCTGTCACTTCATTCATTCGTTTCACCTGTTTCACTTCCTGATTGTTTCCTCACTTGATTCCCATTCCCTCTCCTTACCTGTGATTGTTATGTGTTTATTCCATTTCGTCCCCGACCATCGAGTTTAGCTTATTCCTTCTGTCTTGTTCTGAGACGTAGTTTTTCGACCTGTTTCTGCTTATCGACTTTCGTTTCTGGATTCTGTTTCTGTTTAATTAGCCCGTTTGTTTTCAACCCATTGCCTGTGACTGCGACTATTCTTTGGATTACCCTCAATACATCTGTTTGCTGGAGATCTGACCCTTTGCCTGGACTATCGCTGCCTTATCCCTGCTATAACTGTTTGCTGGTTATTGACCCTCGCTGTACCAACCTACCCTCAGAAAATAAAGAACTTTCGTTATGGTCTCGCTATTGGATCCCCTGTTCTGAGTGCCTGATAGCAGGAAGTTCAACGCAATGAATTTTTAAATAATTGCAGTTGTCCACACCTGTGTAAACAGAATACATAGCAGAATAATTGACACTCACAAACTACAATAACTAGCTACATCAATTAAATAAAACATAAACAAAAACAATAAAAAACTAAAATGATATAAGCTTAAGGCACGTTACGTACAAATTAAGGGAATGAAGATTAAAGGTACAATAGGTCATTTTGGACTCCTATCGGTCAAGAGAGGAACTGCAGCAACAAACACCCTCCAACCACAACACTATTTATCCCTCCCCCTTCTCCTTGAACGTGCTGATGTTGAAATGCCATTGGCTGTAGCAATTAGAACCAATTTTCAACAAATTAGCTTGGGTACAATAGGTAAGATTTTTGTGCTAAAACATTGTTACAAGACCATTGTAAATTCCTTCCGATCATTGAAAAAGGCTCACTGACATGTTGACTCACTCTCTGCCTGTGTTTATAGTCCTTAAATTTGGGTTTCAAAATATACAGTTGATGACCCGGACACTCTGTACCAAAACATTGCATAAGTGTACAATAATTCAAGCTCATTGGTTGAAAATTGGTTCTAATTGCCACAGCCAATTGCATTTCAACGTCAGCGCGTTTACAGAGAACGGGGAGGGATAAACAGTGTTCTGGTTTGAAGGGGTTTGTTGCTGCTATTCCTGTCTTGACCATTAGAAGTCTGAAATTACCTATTGTAGGCTACCTTTAAGGACTAGTATAAACACCTTATACTTTAGTTATAAGTTATCCTTATATCATTGTCGTTGGTGGATTTGTGCTCTGGGCCTATTGGTTGTAGGGAAAACCTTCCTACTTTGGGGTCGTCGTATAGGGGTAACTAATAGTGGGGTTTTCTGAATAAAAATATTATAAAAATAAGTCTTTGACTTATGTTAGAAGCAGAAATTATTTTCACAAACCTAAATTTTGTCTTGAGCTACCGAGTGAGTAGGCTATGCATCAAGAACGGTTGATGTTAACTGAAGTGACTGAAATACACGTCAATAACAGATGCGAATATAATTTAACCACACACAATCATACTTTCATGACCATATTATTCACCGACAATGGTAATGATGCCCACGTATTCCAAAGGTAGCTACATTATTTTTGCTTTTAAGAATGTAATGTTAGCTATCCCATAATGGTAAATGGGAGGCTGCGGTTAGTTCGTCTTGCAAAAAGAGGCCAACTATTTAACCTTAAGAGTCACTGGCCCTGAGGAGTACTGATATGTGGCTTATACAAGAGGATTCATGCGGTAGGGGAGATGTCTGGAAAGAAAGTGTTAAAAACTTGTGGGGGAATGACAGCATGGGCTCATGGAGACCCTAACAGGTGGGAGTGTGTGTTAAAGGAATAAACCTAAATTTTGGAAATATACCTATTTTCCGACTTAAATTAGACTAAATGTTCAAATTCATTTTAATTTTTGATCCGCGCACCTTCTGACACAAACGAGTAATACTAGCCATCAGCAAACCGCGTGAATGGTAACTGAAAATACAACCAGATAGCTACAGCACTGTGCGTGATGTGCGACGAGTTGTGCAACTTAGCCGTAGCAATTTGCTTTTTATATCTACACAGATGTTTGTTTTTTGGACCAAACAAATTGGACGAAAGGCCAATTTTCATATACAAACAAACGTCCACATTTTATACTTTATTTTAAAGGATTAAAAAAAAACTCCATTCATTTCTCCCATAGACCGTCGGATGTTTTTATCCAGAAGTCTACATGACAAAACATCATTTCTTTTTGCACACAGCATAATTCTCTCGGTAACACCTTGCCATATTGTAACTTGGTAATCAAGTAGAGGTTTCATTTATGGATATGATATTTCAGTAGCAATCTAGCCAACCAGCTACGATGCCAAGTAGGAGTGGGTAACTGTGAGGAGAGAGTGTTTTGATTGTTGATAATCCACTCGTTTTAGTTATGACTTTCATCCAACCAGGTAATCACCGCGCCATTTATTAGCTGATGTTGGAACTAACTAGTAGTTAACTGAGCCTCTAGTTTATACTTCACCCTTGGAGCAATTGGCCCTCTTCTCTTTAGCTCACTGGCTCCTGCCAGCTTGAATATGAGGATGATAGAACACTTTAAAAGTATCCGAAATTTATGTGTTTAAAATCAGAACAAATTGTTATATATTCAATTTCCTTCTGGTGTCATACCTTGCCTACTTGGATGTCCACTTTGCTCTTCTTTCCTCATTACCTTTGTGTCTCTTCTCCCTCATGGCTAATAATCTCTGGCAAACATAAAAATGACTTGTTTAACTCCCGATCAGCTCGAGTTTGCAAAGAATGGTGCAAATAAAATAAAATAAAAATATTAAAAAAACAGTGAGCAGCAGTTCTGCAGACAGAAATGCCTTGATAATGAAAGATGTCAGAGGAGAATGGTCAGACTGGTCAAAGCTGACAGAACAGTGACAGTACTGCAAATAACCACACATTACAACAGTGGTATGCAAAAGAGCATCTCTGAACACACAACGCATTATAACTCTAAGTGGATAGGCTACAGCAGTAGAAGTATAAAAACAAAGTCTAATAAATACCTAATAAAGTGTTCAGTGAGTGTTTTTATTCAAAAAATTTAAGACTTTGGTTGATTCCATTGAATCATTAATAAATAAATAAAATAAATAAAGCTTACGTCAATAACTGTATTCTTTTTCAGTTTACAGCACTACAGCATTTTTGTGAAGATGTATCAAGGGTACCAATAATTCTGGAGCCCACTGTATTCGTTGCTAAAAACTAGTTAACTGCATTCTCCTTCAGCCCATTTCCCCTACATAATTATATCTTGTGCTATCTAAATTGAGGCATTGTAGATACCCTTGAAAACAGATAATTCCAAAGACCTCACCCTGAAATATATTGCTAAATCAATAAGGGAAGACCAGGCCAGATAAAAAAGTTAGTCTGTTGGCATGGGTTATGGATGGAGAAATTAGGACAGAAAACCCACCCAGTAAGCATTTCATACAGCACCAGGTTTTCCCATTATCCCACTGTACCCTTTTATTCCTAACATGCCATGTTTCTGTATAGCTTGGAATGCACTCAGCAAAACTTTGAAACTGAAACATTCTTCTGCAAATTGACACTGCGGGTGTTAAATACGGAAACATTGATATTCTGAGCAAGCCTGTATTGTATTTTTATCAAACAGTGAGGCTTCAGGCAGACTGTAGAAGCATGGGACACATTGTTAAAATTATGGAAAAAGTTGTAATCCATACCCTTACCACAGCTACAGATGTAAAATGACTTATTGCTCAGAGGCATCCTAATTACAAGGTATTTAGCAGTCAGTCCCTAAAAAACACCTGCCAGAGGCAGGGATAAAAAAAGGGCTGACATGTTTTTTCCTTTCATGGGAGAACACAAGCCAGCTGGAAAGCAAGCCCAGGGAAACAGGGATGCAGATAACAACCATATGGTACCTGTGTTTCAGTGTTTCACTTACTTTCTCAGAAGAAATAAAGTAGGTGATCGTCTTTCTCAGGCAGTGCTGAATTACATAAAATTCAACAGTCATGCACGATGGGGGGGGATTCAATTCAGACTGCTGTTACAGATACACCATATACTATGCATCACAGTGAGGATATTACACAATCATAAAGGCATTATAGTATTTATTCATGTTCATTTGTTAATTATCTGTAGTGATTCTATATTTACTCAATTTATTAATATTTGTGCTACATAATTTGCCTGAGGATGCTAAGAGTCACTACCTGCTATATTTCTTCCAGTTGACATTTACAGGATGTGAATTCACTATCTGGGCTATTTTCAGCCCACAAACAGTTTCTGCATTTATATACAGTTGTGAACTGTTGAAACACCACTGTGTTTAACTCAAAGACCATGTTTCTGCATTCATACCTGTTATCAGAACTGAGCACAACAAAAGACTTTCCTCTTTAGGTATTGTAGGCTACATCTGTTCTCCCCTAAAGCGAATTGCCTTCCAGGTCAAAGCTGCAGTGTGTAGATGTCTGGGAGGAGAGAAGGACTCTACATCGTCCTGAAAATAGAACTGGCAGAATTTAAAAAGAAAATAAGTAATTAATCAAACTTTATTTACAGTATATTGCACCCTTCATACAGGGTAGAAATAAAAACATTTTTTATGCCAAACATAACAACATTTATGATAGTTTATAATAGTAATAGTATTTGAAAATAACATGTAAAATAGAGTACAATTAAATAGACATACATTACATAAACCTGTAATAAAAGGAAGTACATAAAATAAGGAGCCAGTGGAACTAATGAACTCAAATTTATTATGGATTCATTTTTAGTACATATTTATGAAATGCCCCCCCTCCCCTTTATATTTTTTTATTGTACCAAATATCGCTATGATATGAAGATAGGAAGGGAAGACTGATCAGACCAAATGTACACAAGAATAAATGCAGAGGAAATCAAGAGATACCTGCACACTTTTCAGTTTGGGTTATTTTAGGTATATAATATCTTTGGCTGTAGTTCAACAGAAGCATGGAAGGTGCTTGACAGTTAGGACTATTTTTCAGAAGCATTATATGTCTGACAGAGATGTGGGTCTAAGGAGAGTTTTGAATAGGTGTATATGCTGGATTGAAGAGCATCACAAAAGCATTCCACTGTTTATCACATGGCGGTAATGTTTGTCAATGTCCTCTTCATGTCATGTTATGAAGTAGAAACAGCATGGACATTGTATTTGGACATGAAGTATTTTTTGTTATATTTGCGTATGTCTGTTTCTTTCAGGTGTACCCTTTAAATTATGTTTATATACCTAAAATACTGTATAACCTTTCATTCATTCATTAATTCATTCTCCTAACCCGCTTATCCTGAACAGGGTCGCAGGGGGGCTGGAGCCTATCCCAGCATACATTGCCTCTAGTGGTCATATCACTAGCTAGCTAACTAGATGGGAGGAACTTTATTTTATTTATTTTACTTTTTTTTTTTCAAAATAAACACAGCTTTAATCAAATCACATGTGATGTGATGGTTTATTAGACACGGCCATTTTATAATTGGAAATGTGCCAAAGAATAGCTTCCATACATTTTCAATGTTCATCTACATTTATGCTAAGGATTGAGATAGGATGACTACTTCTATAAAAATATAAATGAATTAAAAAAAAAACACAATGCACTACAATCACCTCTACATATATAGTTTTGTGTTTCCTCTATTTTCCATATTGCATGTCATGGCTTGAAAGAGGGATATTAAAACCGGAGTTCAGATATTAAGAGCCTGCGATGGATTATCATGAGTATTTTATTCAAACGCACACCACTCTTTGAGCCTCTGTGTCTCATTAAACCTTGCTTGTTAGATAAATCAAATGGAATTGCTCTAGCAAAGATAAGCAAACTGCAGGCCTGCAGGTTTGTGATACATGGATAGGGCAGGCTAATAGGAATATATTGACAGGGAAATTGTGTGCTTATCCAGTTTCTCCTGCACATTGCAGTGAGAAATCCCAAAAGCAGAAGGGAAACACTCAAAATGGCCAGGGGTGTAGGTACTGGTCTCTTCCAGGATGAAAATTCCCCCAACCACAGGCCACAAGGGGTCACTGAATGGTTGGATGAGTATGAAAATGATGTGAATCATATTCTATGGCCTTTGCAGTCAACAGATCCCAACCCAATTGAACACCTATTACACTTCAGCTTCAGCTGATGACCAGACATTCTTCTTAATTTTCTGGAAGAGAGAATTCATGGTTCCATCAATAATGGCTTGTCCAGGTCCTGAGGCACGGAAGCATCACCACACCATCACACTACCATGTTTGACTTTTGGCAAGATGTTCTTACTGTGACATAATGCGACCTGTTTCAGACTCATCTGCCCATAGAACATTATCCCAAAAAACTTCTTCTAGGTGCTTTTTTGCAATTGTGAGATGAGCATTCATGTGGTTTCCACCTTGCTCCTCACCCATGAATCCCATCTTTGCCCACTCTCTTTCGTATTGTAGAGCCACTGACAGGCAGGTCTTTGGATGTTTTTCTGGGATCATTGTTTTTTTCTTGGATGAGTCCCTGTGCACTTGGAGGAATTGTCTCACCATTTTCTTTCCATTTTTCTCCATTTGAAGATAATGGATCTCACTGTCATTCGGTAGAGTCCCAGAGCCTTTCCAGACTGATATATTTCAAGACCAATA
The DNA here is from genome assembly GCF_963514075.1 of Conger conger. Taxonomy (NCBI): domain Eukaryota; kingdom Metazoa; phylum Chordata; class Actinopteri; order Anguilliformes; family Congridae; genus Conger; species Conger conger. Next base: position 30,333,198 of record NC_083762.1, read on the forward strand.
GGGCATCAATTCCAGGGCCTTTAATGTTGAAGCCAGGTATACGGAATATGGAAGATGGAATATCTTATCTAATATGGATATAAAAACCTTGATAGATTGAAGTCTGCACATAATGATTGTTTTATTTCAACTTTAATTTGTGATTTGTGTTGTACTGTACCATGAATGCTTGCGTTTGTGGTTTTCTCCTGAAATTATGGTTAACAATGAAGTCACCCTAGTAATATAGTTGTGAACAAAACCATGACTACAGAAGCAGAGAATATCAAGCATTTCCCAGACACCTAAAAAGACTAAATCTGTTCTACAGTGTTCTACTCCCATCTCCCAATGAGGCTGTATGGTTATGTTACCCAAGTTTTCAGTGACATTTTATTGTGGAAAAACATATTCTAACAAAGCCAGCATGTACATTTAAAACAGTGTAACTGGACCCAGTGGGAAGTTTTGTGTTTAAATAATTACCCCACTAAGCAGACCATCTGGTTTATCGTAGCTGGCAGGTGAATTACACCAGATGCTACCTGGAAGTAGATGAACAGCAGTCACAACTGCCATCTCTGTGGTTGAATACATTTCCTAGCTGTCAGTCTAAAAGTGTTTGTCTCTTTAACATAAAATTAATTAGCCACGAGTTCAAATGAATTAATTATGAAACAACTGTCCCCTCAGTTTAAAATGTTCCACTAAAACAATCATGTTACGTATTGCAGGAATCAATATTGCCATGAATAAGATATGATTTACAATTTCTAATGTAGCAATGAGATGTACTTATCTTGTGTAAATATAGCTAATGTTAGCTGGCGAGTGTAAAGTTACTTTATTCGTTATAACATTACTTCAGCAAAAAGAACCAATTAATACTGTTATGTGCTAACATAGTTTATCCTTTGACATTAACGGATAACATTATCGATAGCCAGTAATCGATTAAATTGGGGAGGCAACCAGTATATATATGATGGTATTACTATTACGTTACAGCTAACCTAATCGAATCAAGCCTACAGATCATGTTAAAATCTCCTCCCCAATTGAATTGATGACTACCTATCGATAATGCATATAATGTCATGTAAAGATTAGCTATTCTTACCAATATTTGTTAATTTACTTTGAAGACTGTCATGCTGCCGCCTAAAATATGATCTAGCTATTTGTACATACATACAAATAGAGTTAACGTAACTCACTCTGTTCCGACCACTAAGTTAGCTCACTATGTCCCGAACAGTACAGCTTTTATGACCAACATAAAAAAATCAGTTCCAGATCTTTGGTTTTTTGTGTGTGTAAAGTGTAACTCCTTCCATTTTCATGAAAAGTTTGTACGAGTCACATATGATACAGTGACATGGGAATAGTGCTCCAATGTGACATTGTGGTAGGGAAGCTGTTGCTAACGAGAGACTATGAACCGGGCAGGCTTATACAGCGGCGTTCTGACCATGGTGAGCTAAAACGATCTTCCGAACACAGATGTTAACTTCTGATGGAAACGGCCGCTTCACCATGTTCTGTTCGGAACAGATACTATATACCCTATATGATTACAGCAGAGTGTAGTCTTATATTTCACTAACGTTAGCTATCTATCTTGCCTGATCTTACTACGGTACGCAAGTTCGCTATCATGGCGGTGCTGATACTATAGCCATGGAGTGAGTGGCCCGGTCTATCAATCAAAAGTGAATGCATAAATAGTTAAGAAGCCGACAGTTAGAATGAACGGCAAAGAAAAAGAAAAAGAAGAGGAAAAGAGCAAGCAGGACAGTTGCAAGTGAAGATAGGGATGATGAACAATAAATTCAGTCCAATTAGTTAACATAGCCTACTTAACTAAACTAGCTAGCTGATTAGCTATTAGCTGGGGAGCCCAACTGGGATCAAGCATTCGACTGCAAGGTTTGTCATGCATAGCAAAAATAACTGTGGGACAATGGGCCTTATGAATAGGTAGAATCTCTGCCACACTCTCACAAAATATAATTGACAACCTTAAATACCAAATGTTTATCAAGAAGAATTTTACAAATTAGGCTACCTCTCCAAATTGAGCCATCTGGACAGGGTTCTATTGCACTATTATGAGATAAATGCTGTTCTTAAAAACTGCAGTAAAACATCTAAAGGTCCTTGCCAGTCTATTTTATTGTATCTCTAATAGTGCAGAATTATGTCTCAGTCTTTCACAAAATCTGAATTGCTATCTGTCAAAAGTGTGTGGGATTGAATCTGTATTCATCTGCTATTTGCTCCAGCAGTCCCTAAGACTAGACAAATATTTGGCCAATTTGGGAACAATAATTTGATACGCCTTGAATTGACAAGTTCCTGAGCTTACAGCATGGTAGTCTCTCCCTAAGGCATGGGAAATCATATCTCCCTGTAGGACCATTCTCCTCAGTATGCAGTTCTTATCTGTGCTATCATAGAAGGCTGATAGCACGGGTAATATCCAGTAACAGCAGCTTTCTGTGCGATCCAATACTTGGATCAATTCTGAACCCTCACAAAAAGCCATTAACCCTTAAGGGAAATATGCTCTCTACCTCTCTACAGTTGTGTTTTCTTTCTTTCTTACTTTCTAAACTAGCTACTTATTACTATTGATAATTGAATTAAATTGAATGTATATTTCTTTATTTTACCACAATTCACAGCAAGTTTTGTACTGTATCATGATAATACAAAAATTGCAATTTTACAGAGCGAAATACCAACATGGGCGTTTTACTCTTCATGGCATGTGTAGCTGTAAAAAAATATGCGCTGCTTTCCTAATGGCCATTTTGAAGGTGTGGGTGTGCTTAGTAAGTGCTCTTCCTTTACATTATCGCCAAACCACAACGTTTCTTCACACATGCGGAGTTCCTGCACTGATAAAGGCTGGCTACATTTGTGGGTGCAAAATGTGCAGTAACTAGCCACCCTTTTCCATGTGATGTTGATTTTTCAATTGTATTGGCCATGTATTTTAACTCCAGCCCTCTCAGTCAATTAAAATTAATACAAACTGTAGCATGCTCAAATATGTTGGGTGCGTTCGATTTTAGCTCTCAGAGAGTCCAGTGATCTGAATTTCCAATGAACAGTGATAATAATAAACAAACCCACCCGTTTTAAAAGACTGAGAGAGACGTAGGCTACTTGCTTCCTGAGTCTGCTTTGGGAGGCAGGTTAAACACCCCTTTCTAGTTTTGCTCTAGTAACATACCTATTTTATGTGTTAGATAATGTTGCTCATTGTTTTCTGTTAATTCGCTGTTGTCTGAGCCACAATTAGTCAAATTAAAACAACATAGTCGAAAGTCAACTTTGCGCATAAGCAACCATTCCCCGCTGTCATTTGCTCCTGTTCAATGTTTGCCTAAGCAGGATCCTCCATGATCAGAAAGTGTAGTACGGTAATTGCGTTGCACCTGTACCTTACAGGAATTTGACAGTAATTTGACTGAGTGATCTCAGATGTGGGTAAAATCCAAGATTCACCTGACAAGCAATTTAGTTGACATTACATCAATGTCACAAAAATCTAGGGAGTTATCTACTTGACGTATTATGATGGCTGTATGGACCATTTTGCATATGATGACATATAATACACAAAGAGTAGTTGCACAATTGTGCTTTATCATTTGCAATGAAATGCTTCACATTTGCAATTTGTAGAATGCAATGATAAATGGTGTTCTGCTGTGAACAAGTGATGTTATGGTGTGGAGGATTTCACATATTGTTTTGAGAACGTTAATTGTAATTCAACAATTTGGTTAAAGCAATTGAGAAAAACTGTAATTCTAGTTAATGTTGCAAGTGAGCCAAATTGATTCTTTAATGTAAGGCAAGTTCTCAACCAAGGATTTTATTTTTAATGCATATTTATGATGACCTATCAAGCATTCATTGAACCTCCCGGTTTTAAAAATGAGGAAATTAATCACAAAAGTTTGAAGTGTTTTCATTTGCTGAAAGATTCAAAAGACAGGACATTTTACAGGAATTTAAATTGATGTGTCTTTTGCGGCTTTCAGCAAATGCAAACATTTCACTTAAAATGTGATGAATCATGATATTAATTGAATTTATCAAGCTATAATATACATAGGATGTGTCAACATGCTTTTAGCAGTCTGTAATTGCGTACATACAATTTAGACAGATAATTTTGCTTTCCCCCTTTAAAAATATCTTTCGATCCACTACATAGCAGGTGTTACGCTATGCTCAATCCTTTTTCTTGGTTCAAATTTCTTGGCTGAAATAAATAGGCTCTTTGTTGATTTAAATACATTTCCATTAATCAAATTACTATTGTTGAAGCGCATAGATTAGATGTTTAATTTCCCATGTCACATTACTTAAATCTAGCTTTCAGTCTTTAAACTACAACCAATTACCATATATCATTCTAATAAACAATGTTTTAGATAACATAATGATTAATTTTATAGAATATGAAGTTTTTCATTTATCAGCTATAGTAGTACTTCAGAAGCTCCATGTAATGTACTGATCTTTTTGGACCTGCATTTTCAAAGCCAAATGTTAAAAATAGACAATAGAGAATTTGAATCTTTGAATAAAAAAATAAACTCAACAAATGAACAACCCTGCAGCAGCATGGAGGCAACAGCAATTTGTGCTTTATTGTCTTTTAAGAGATGCGATACATTGTTATACTTGAGTTATATCTGTCTTATCTCCCTTACTGATGTTTTATCATCAGAATCTGAGAAGAGGAGAAATATATAAAGCACATTTTACATTTTACAATTATTATTAGTTAAACCAATGATGTGAAAGTGGCAAGTTTCCAGGTCTTCAGGTACTACTCCACATTAAAACAAACGATCTAAGCTAAAGTAAAGCCAGACATATTTTACTTACCTCAATTGTAGCTCTTGGAGGATGTGACCCAATAACATACATGCATTAGATGGCATTTCCATCTGCTTTCACCCACAGGCTTGACAGGAAGTTGCAGGCCATTATACTTGGCCAAATTTGAGTAGAGAAGTAAAAGGTGGAAGCAACATCAAACAGGAGGAAATGGTTTGAAAGCACTAGGCTTAAAATACAAAGGAAGCCAGACAGGATGGAAAAGGAACATGGAATAAAGAGAAAAAGGTGGGTGTACCCATAGCCCTTTTCATTCCTGACTGAAAGCAATCCCTAAGACTGAATGGATAATGAGATCCTGGCTCCTGAGATTTTAGTTGTCTTAATCATGTTCATAATTAATTCAGGAACATTGATAATTTCATTACATTCCTTTTGTCTTATCAATAAATTATGTGACTTAACTTGCAGCCCTGGATATGGAGAGAGAGGGAGAGATAGAGAAAGGGGGGATGTTGTGAATGATACAGAACTAACAACAGAATAGCTAAATATGATACAGAAGGTGTAGTGGTAATTATGATCCTTGACCAGGCTGTCAGCATCACAATATAAGGTAAAATGGCCAGAAATAATCCATGAGCTCGTACGGGTATGGGAAACCAAAACCGTGTAAATCTATTGGTTCTGTAAGCACAATATATTCTCCAGCAGACCTAGTCACATCCAAAATACTCATCCAGAACACAGATTTTATTTGATATGGATGTGATCAACGGGCCATGTTTTGCATTGTGGGATAGATTTGTGTATCTACACTTTCCTGCTTCCATCCATAGTGGGCTCCAGAATTACTGGCACCCTTAATAAAAACTGAGAAAAAGACGGCAGATAATAAACCCTAACGCCCCCCAAAAAAAGAAATTGCACATACCATGACTTTTTGTTTAGAACAGCCCTTCAAGTGAATTTGACTTGTTATGGATTTGATGCTTTAACCTGTGGAAGAACCTATGCACTTGTAAATCGCTTTGGATTAAAAGGGTCTGCCAAATGACTAAAATGTAAAATGTAAATGTAAACGGGAAATACAGGAAAACTATAAACTAAATACATTTACTCTCTTACTTTTTTTAAATGTAGTAATCCATTTTTCTGAAAACCATAGGTTCCAGAATTATGACTGGAAGAGTGTGCTATGGTCAGATGAGACCAAAATTGAACATTGTGGCCATACACACCTTCAACATGTTTGGCGGCAAAATGGAAGCACCTCAAATATGGCGGTGGGTCATTGATGTTTTGCAGATGTTTTTCTGCCACTTTTTAAGCACTATTTAAGATAATTGACACAATGAATTCAACAAAGTACCAGCGAATCATGGAGGAAAATCTGGTTGCCTCTGCTAGGAAGCAGTGTCTTGGTCATCTGTTGATTGACTCCAATAATACATCAGAATCCACACAGAAATGGTTCAGTAAAAACAACAATGTTCTGCAATGGCCATCTCAGTCTCCAGACCGATATCCCAAAGATATCTATGACTCTGAAAAGTTCTGCTCGGAGAAATAGTCTGCATTAGTCTCTTAACATATCACAAATTATTGGAATTGACTCGCACAACCGGCAGCACGGATGGTGCAGTGGGTGGCACTGCCGCCTCACAGCAAGGAGGTACTGGGTTTGAATCCCAGTCGGCCGGGGCCTCTTTGTGTGGAGTTTGCATGTTCTCCCCGTGTTTGTGTGGGTTTCCTCCCACAGTCCAAAGACATGCAGGTTAGGCTGATTGGAGAGTATAAATTGCCCATGGGTATGAGTGTGTGAGTGAATGGTATGTGTGCCCTGCGATGGACTGGCGACCTGTCCAGGGTGTATTCCTGCCTTTCGCCCAATGTATGCTGGGATAGGCTCCAGCCCCCTGCAACCCTGTTCAGGATAAGCGGGTTAGGATAATGAATGAATGACTCGCACAACCACCACCAGGTGGCATATATTAACGCAATAATCTAGCGGTCTGATGTATTTGCAGGTTCCAACAGTAGGGGGGCAGCAGTGCCGTTTGGAGAAGCTTGACAGACTGAAAAGTCTGTTTCCGGAAGTATATACAGTAGGCAACCAAAACACCCGAGACAATACAGGAGCAAGACGGCAAACTAATGCTGCCTTCCATCCTACTAGGAAGTAGGTGGTGGATCAAATATGGTGGTGGATCATTGATGTCCAGGGGCTCTTGTTAAGATCAATGGCATAATGAATTCCACCAAGTACCAGGACATTTTAGCCAAAAACCTTGTTGCCTCTGCCAGGAAGCTGAGACTTGGCCATAGGTGGACCTTCCAACAAGACAATGACCCAAACATACTTCAAAATCAACACAGAAAGGGTTCCGTGAAAACAAAATCAATGTTTTGCAATGGCCATCTCAGTCTCCGGACTACTATCGAAAACATGTGGTCTGAATTGAAGAGGGCGGTCCATAAGCGCAAAGCTAAGGATATGAAGGATCTTGAAAGGTTCTGCATGGAGGAATGGTCCAAGACCCCCCAAATGTGTTCTCCAACCTTATTAAACATTATAGAAATAGGCTCAGTGTCGTTATCTTTGCCAGGGGAGGCTGCACCAAGTCCTAAAAAGAAGGTTTGGGTTTTTTTTTGGAAAGACATTTTTAATTAGAAAAATGTGCAATTTTGGTCGATTCCATTGAATCATTAATAAAGTAAAATATTTTCCACATGTTGGAAAATTACACCGAGTAATGGTATTGTTTTCTAGTCTTTTTTGCAAATTTTTATCACGGGTGCCAATAATTCTGGAACATACATACATATTGTTATTGTGATGTGTCGTCATTGTTATTGAAGATTATGATTATCGTTAGTATTAGTATTAGTAGTAACAGCAGCGGTAGCAACAGAATCTAGAAGAAAAAACTGAAGACAGCCATCCATAGAGGTAGAAAAATCCAGCTCCATGGAGACATGAAATTGCTTAATGGTGAAAATAGAGCATGGGTTAGACAATTTATACTTCATAGCATGCATTCATGTAATTTGGGACACCTTAAGTATTTTGAGTCCTTAAATAATAATTGTCATTCAGCATTTTCACCTCAAAGATCTTGCATATCAACCAAGCGATCATGATCAAATAACATTTCCAATGTGACCTCACTGAAGTGGGTGTGGTGATGGTCACCCAGGAAGTAGGCATTAGACAGGATACAATAGCATTTGGACCCGTTATTTGTTAAGACAATAAAAATGTTGTGCATGATACAGCATGTCTTATGATGTTTACACTCAGAAAAGTCTTACAGCAGATTACTTAAATGAGTGCAACAGAATTACACTCACTAATAGAGTAGATTTTAAAGCTTTGAAAACAAACTTTCAATGAGTAGATGCAAGAAATATTTTCAATTATGTCTGAATCAATGTATTTAGCACAATTACCCAATAAATTGAGTAGATGCAACAGAAATACTGAGTACAACCTATTAAAAACATGAGCAGAAATCACTGAACAAACTGAGTAGATGTAATTGAAAACTTTTGTAGGACAAAACTGAAAACTTGCCAGTTACTTATTTAAAAAAATGTGTTGCATTTACTTAATTTCTTAACTTCATTTACTACATGCTATAAGAGTATTAACATACAATCTTCAAGTAAAAGAAACTATTCATTTTAACTTCAATGTGTCAACATTAATAAATATGAAAAAGATCTCACAAATATGAAATTCGTGACAAATGCAAACTTCCCCATAGCTGGAGAATATGGAGAAAAAAAAACAACAAAAAACCCCATTTGAACTGGCAACTGGCAAAGATTTCAGAAAAGTAAAAAGGTTGGTGCTGTGACATCAACCAACCAATAACAATGACATATTGTCCTTTCTCATCATCACCAACTGCAAACATCTCACTGCACTCATCAGCACGTATGCCACAAAACATTGTGGACATGACATAAGGCAACAGATTTAAAGCCGTCAAAGGACAGGCATTTCCCCATGACCTTGAGGACACTCGAGTCCAAATTCAAAATGCAAAAAAACTAGTATTTTCTTCTTTAGAATTAGAACAAGTCAACTGCCTCTAAAATTCAAACTAAAAATGCTAAAATAAAGTATTTATATTTGCACTGTACCCTGAGTTATTAGTAAGGTTCTGGACAGATACTAATCTGGTTAGAAACTAATAACTGAAGGTACAGTGTGTTTTCACATTCCACACACACGGTTCAATTGGGCATATGATTCACAAACTCATCTGCCGGTTGCCCCCCAGCAATGACCACATTGTTCTTCAGTCTCTGCAACATTATTGAAAGGTTTCCGGGATCCACTTCCAGCAGCATCTTTTGAAATACCTCAAATGTATTTTAGAGTTTTGGGGTATTTCAGGTCAAAGGTATGCGTCAGTGCTACCAGGTAGCAGCAGGCTCTGCTGAGATCCCCCAAGATGGCGGAGTACAGTGGAACTTTCAATGATGATCCCTACATCGTTGACTAGTCCACTTTCCTTCTTCACCAGGTACACAGCCATCACCTCCGCTGCCAGCTCTTCTTCCACGTTGACAGCTGAATCACCGGCATCCTGCAGACATTAGAAAATGCAACTGGTTATAGCAGGCAGGCAGGATGGCAGGCAAGGTTATTATCGTTAACGAAATAATGAAAACTAGAAATGAAAAAACATTTTCGTTAACTGAATTAACAAGACCAGGCAAGCCTGGTTGTGGCTGATGGGCTAGGTGGTGGAGGCGGTTGGTGGTGGTGCTGGAGGAGGGGGTTGGTAGTGGTGGTGGTGATGGTGGTGGAGCGGAGGGGGGTGGTGGTGGAGGGGGTTTGTGGTGATGGTGGTGGTTGAGATGGAGGTTGGTGGTGGCAGTGGCTGGAGGAGGGGGCTGGTGGAGGTGGTGGAGGAGGGGGTTGGTGGAGGTGGAGCTGTTGCTCCAGTGAGATGGTACAGTGCTGTGTTAGTGCTGAGTGAGAGTAAACCCTTGTGTACTTCAATATGACTGTATGACTGATAAGAGCAAGTGCCTTGTAGTGGAACGTGGTAAAATGTGGAACATTGCTCAAAGGGGAAAAACCCCACAAATCTAAGTCCATTGGAAAAGCCTGCAAAAGAAGCTCACCTCAAAGTCCTTGATCAAGGCACTCGCATCTTCACCCAGGTGATCAGAGATCAGATCAGAGGATCAGAGGATGACAACTTCTCTGGTTTGTTGAATGGAAATTCCACTCTGTCAGGAGAAAGGAGAAATTGTATTTTAACAGCTGACAAGATGCACTACTCACTCTCCTTCAGTGCACATTCTGGCTGTTTTACTTTCAATATCACAATAGGTTGGACTACACTGAAGAAATTAAGAATTAAATAGTTGTGGAATATTCGGCAGAAGGGGGAAGATGAGGAACAGCAGGAAGCAAACATTTGCGATACCTGTCTGAAGCCCTGTGGCCCTGTAAGTACTAGGATTTGCTTGGATTTCTCTCTACAGGTAAGTATGACAGGCAAATATAAAGTGGGGTTGTGAGCCCAAAAGGTTTGGAAACCCCTGAGATGTACATAAAAAGCAATCACTGTTGAATGTAATCGTGGGGTGTGTATGTCTCACCTGGATGAGCATCTTCCCTAAGGAGACAAAGGGTGTGCTGAGCACTGTAAGGAAGAGGCAGCCGATGAAGTGGTCACCCTGGTCCTACTTGAAGAACTGACACATGGAAGACTACACTTCATAGTCAATACACACATCAAACACATGTGAACACACCCTCACATTAAGCACACACCCAAACCATAATCAGGCATGTGAATCGCTTCAAGTGGACAGCCCTTTTTTACTCCACCATCAGTGAGGTAGGCTACTTAACAGTCACTGTAAAAGAGCTTCAGAGTTCCTGTGCAGACGGGAGAATCTAGCAGAAGGACAACCATCTCTTCAGCTTTCCATAAATCTATGGCTAGACTGAAGCCAAAGCCCACCTGAGCGGCCAACGACAACTAGTCAGACTCGTCAGATCAGAGTGGTATATGAAACATCACATCGTCGGAGTATCGTAAGAGTCGTGACTTCAGGACCCCGGGCTCTGGACTGGATGGAGTGCGACACAGATGGTAGGCCTTCTGTCAGGTTCTCCCCATCACTGCACAGGAACACTGAAGCTATTTAAGAGTGACCATTGAGTAGCCTATACCTCACTGAGGGTAGAGCAGAACAGGGCTGTCCTAAGAGAAATTATAGAACACAATAGAAAGACACATCAGCGAAGTCTAGCCAATCAGGACAGAAAAGCAGGAAATCCTGTTTAATCAGGAAAAATCACATCCCTGACAATATTGATATTGACAAACACATGATCAGAGAAGAGAAACAACATTTTAATTCAAACTAGTACATGAAATGACATATAATGTAATATATTTTGGCGGTGCTTCGACCAATTTGGTTTTAGCCAACTAACATTAGCTAGCTCGCTGCACTGAGTGAGCCCCAGATCAAGCTCTAGGTAGCTAACGTTAGACTCACAAATTGTTTTATAACGCCGTGCACAAGAGTGCATTACGTTACACTGGAAGTCGAGTCATTTCAAATGGAAGGTTGCGAGACGCTGCATCATTGCATTGCAGAACCAGTGCATTGCCTTTCGTGTTCTGCATGGGTTCGATTTTTCCAACGTTTGCAGTAAAAATGTATGTGTCCATTGAACCGGAACCGAAGACGACAAATACTTTGGTAGCTTTCAGACATGCCTTGGAGTAGACTAGGCGACTTCAAGCATACTCCACCAGCCTAACGTTACACATAACCATATCCCCTGGTCATTATGGACATACACACAGAGATAGAGACAGCTAGCTACATATTCTATTAATGTATTGTGAAACATGTAATTTATATTAGGTAGAACTGTAAGCTGGCTACTAGCTAGATATGACGAAGGGCTGACGACAACAGACACATACCTCTTCCCGCCAACACAACACGAGGTAAGTAGAGCTAAAAGTTTTATGGGCAACTGACAGGAAATGGGGTCACAAACAGGGAGGGGCTACATATATACTGATGAGTATATAAAATAAAAATTAGACGATTTTGTGTAATTATATCCCTTGTGGCAAACATCATTTTAAACAATGCTACATATGTTCAACTATAGATTTATTAAAAGTTACTTACTTAGAGTTTGTTGTCGAATCACACGTCTTCTCCGGAAGAATCATGGAAATGACGTCATCACTTACTCGTTTTTTTTTGTCAAGAATAATACGATTAAGTAGAGTTGTGTAATAATCGTAGTTCTTAAAATGAATTGCTGTACATGGTGTTTACTCAACAATTTTGCTGAAACATTGATTATTACACACATTTAAACAATGTTATTTGTCAGTCAAATCTTTTAATTCAATAAACGTACTTAATATAGGCTATGTACATTTCATAAGAAAATACTTGTTGGAGTTTAGGCCTGGTCAACTCAAATAATCACAGAAGTGGTGTTAAGTAATTTTATCAAGCCAGCATAACTTTATATTTCTGTTACAGACAGACAGACAGACAGACAGAGAGAGAGAGAGAGAGAGAGAGAGAGAGAGAGAGAGAGAGAGAGAGAGAGAGAGAGAGAGAGAGAGAGAGAGAGAGAGAGAGAGAGAGAGAGAGAGAGAGAGAGATAATATATAAAATATTCTATATGAAATGGTAAAGGAACAGTAGAAACAATATGCACATGTCTGATGCTTGAATTATGAATTATGATCTGTACATACATTCACATACATTCAACAATTTTATCACGTATATATGAATAGCTGAGAACATGAGGATGAGAAGTGTTATGGGTATCTTATTAAAACTAGTAGTGAGGGCAGGCTCAGAACCTGAATTCACCTTATGTGTAGGTATTTAAACCTATAGTAATACCATTTGCAAAAAAGTAATCCTATCCAAGATATCCTATTTAAGCATCAGTTATCTGACGGACTGGAGAAAAATGTCTCGCGAGAGAGGCAATGCTTGCTTGACGAGATCTGAGGGGCTCAGGTGTTAGCGCTCTTCTTACCCCAGCCGCAGGAAACAGCAGACAGAGAAGTGTGACTGGGAGACTGCAGGCATTGCTGTGTGATCTTGCGGCTGAGAGCAGCACGCAAACGTTCACGCGATTATATAATTACTGGACAAGCGAGGACCGATATTTTTTCCCTCTCCCGAGCACTTTATTTATTTTTGGGAAGCTCCAAATATGATGTCAATGAACAGCAAACAGCCACATTTTGGCATGCATCCGACCTTACCTGAACACAAGTACACATCTCTGCATTCCAGTTCGGAAGCAATAAGGAGAGCTTGTCTGCAAACTCCACAGGTAAATTAAGTGAACTTATCTTTGCAGTGATTTCTATCCAAGAACGTGCATGTCTGTGGGCAAAGAGAACTTCGATGCATCCTGACAATGCATGCTTAATGTTTTTTGTCTTCCACTGCAACTCCACCATATATCATTTTAAAACAGAATCAGTGGGCTATTCTTGCTTTTTTAACGGATTCTTATAACTTCACATCGAAAAATATTTGAATATGTTGTGTTCTGACATTTGTTTCTCCTTGTTGTCCTTAATTCCACTATGAATGTAGTTGCAGAGCAACATCTTCGCCAGTCTGGATGAAACTCTCCTGGCGCGCGCCGAAGCTCTGGCCGCCGTGGATATCGCTGTCTCTCAGGGCAAAACCATCACTTTCAAGCCCGACGTATCTTACCACACGCTGAACAGTGTGCCATGCTCTTCGGCCTCCACAGTCCCACTTGCCCATCACTACCACAGTCACCATCACCACCACCAGAATGTAGAACCCTCGGACCTCATGGACCATATCACCTCGCCCTCTCTGGCCCTGATGACCAGCGGACACGATGTGGCAGGAAGCGGTGGCGGAGGAGGCGCCGGAGGCTTGATCTCAACCTCTGCTCACCGTCATTCACATATGCACGGCTTGAGCCACATTTCCCATCAGGCTATGAATATAAATTCATCTCTCACCCACCATGGGCTTTTACCCGGGCATCACGGAGGTGGGCAGAGCACAATTGGACTTACTAATAACGGACTTTCCACAATTAGCGATTCAGACACGGAGCCAAGGGAGCTGGAGGCCTTTGCAGAGCGATTCAAGCAACGGAGAATTAAACTCGGAGTGACCCAAGGGGACGTCGGTTCTGCGCTTGCAAATCTAAAAATTCCGGGTGTGGGCTGTCTTAGCCAAAGTACCATTTGTCGGTTCGAATCCTTAACTCTTTCACACAATAATATGATAGCATTAAAACCTATCCTTCAAGCTTGGTTGGAAGAGGCTGAGGGGGCCCAGAGAGAGAAAATGAGCAAACCTGATATTTTGAACGGGGGTGAAAAAAAACGAAAGAGGACATCAATAGCGGCAGCAGAAAAAAGATCTTTGGAAGCTTACTTTGCTGTTCAGCCTCGACCGTCATCAGAGAAGATTGCAGCGGTAGCAGAAAAACTGGACCTAAAAAAGAACGTGGTGCGAGTGTGGTTTTGCAACCAAAGGCAAAAGCAGAAGCGGTTAAAATTTTCTGCTGCACATTAATTAACTGACTGAACATTAGATACAGTTGTCTTTCTTTAGTTTATTTCGATTGCATTCGGGACCAAGGAACATAGATATGGACATCGTAATCAGTCTTCCTGCCATTAAAGGATGTAAACGCGGCGATAATTATGAAATTACCGGATTCAGCCTAGGCTATGTGGCTTAATGTCTGGCAGTTATTAGAGAATAAAATTCGGTCTATAATTATTTCTGAAATAGATTTGAAATTCTTGTCTACGACTGATTTGGAGATTGCCTTTTGAAATCCTTAATGATAGTTGATTTTCTTATTTAGGCAATAGCCTAATTTTCCATGACAATTTTTTTGATAGCCTAATAAAATTGCCATGAATTGTTTATAGGTTTTGTCAATATTTTCTAGGTCTGTTTTGGCAGCTATTGTATTATAGTTTCCTTTAGACTCGTGTCGAATAGGCTACATTTGGCAATTGCTGTGTTTATATAATTTTAGAAACCTGTCACTGTACTGTCTGTCTGACTTGAATTTTAGGCTTCTACGCACAAACAGCTGAAACCGATGTTCTAACGGTCTGCATGATTTAAAAGAAAGAAAGACACAGGACAAATGTATCTTGCTGCTGTAAAGTTACACATAAATTTATTTTGAATTTGCACTATAATATATAGATTATGTTCATCACAAATTGAAATGTTTGTTGGCAACAAATAGCACTGGCGCAGTTCTCAGAAGGCTGATCATGCGTTTTCAAAATAATGTTACTGGCTTTGCAAAGGGTGATTTTATAACGTAGGTCTACTGGC
Organism: Conger conger; assembly: GCF_963514075.1. Lineage (NCBI taxonomy): Eukaryota > Metazoa > Chordata > Actinopteri > Anguilliformes > Congridae > Conger > Conger conger. The sequence goes on from NC_083762.1 coordinate 30,348,441, forward strand.
ATGGTTCAAATTGTCCAGATTTGGAAAAGAGGATTCTCACAAATTTTAAAATGCATATGTTTGTATACTACAGTTTGCAGTGCAAACAATCTATGCAAATTAAGTGTTTAATGCCTGCTTTCACACAGAGACAACGTTGTTTATCCTATCAACATACATTATTGATTATTTATAATTATCATGTTTACAATCGGTCATGTGTGCATCATGAAAACGTCTGTCTTACACCTGTTCATTGTATGTTATTTTTCTCTGGAATTGGAATTTTATTTTTGAAGCCCTGTAAGCCAAATCCAACATCAGGGCGATGTGTTCCCAACAATCCTGAGAATCAAATTTAAATAAAGCAATCACTGTGTAAATATAATACATCTTCAGTTTATTAGGCTTCTAGCTATTTAAAACGTCAACTTCTGCTAAATATTGATGTAACTGGACGACATATAATAGTCATTTTGAATACTACCTCAACTAATACTGCCACTAGGATTGCCACTAATAGATCATCTAATCACTGCTATCAGTGTCAATGTGTTGTATATGTTGAAGAAAATATTGAACTATTCATGTTCTGCCTGTTAAGGCGAGTGATGCCATCTTATTCATTCGAAAACGTCTGAAATAGCAACAACATAGAATCTGAGTTTTTGCTCTTTTCACTATTTTTGCTAAGGAAAAGATCATAGCCAATACATCTGAAGACTGACTATTGCATAACTTATTGCATACTTATAACTATTGCATGACTGACTATTGCATGCCTCAAAAATATTCTTATTATTATTATCATCATAATTATGGACAGACCATTATATCGTCACATTGTTTCACAGTTACAATTCATGGCAATTCCTGTCATGTATTCACAGTCCATGATGATTATTTTATCAACAATGGAATGGTTTTTGTATTTAACGCACATTCATCCACTGCGTTTAATCAAAGAATGATTAAATGATGAAAAACGTATTTATAATCCTTTTACTTAAAGCTTTAAAACACAAAATCAAAGAATTAATCGCAAGTAGCCATCCATTTCTCACATTAACTTTCGAGTACATTATTCACAAAGTAGCTGAAGAGGAGGAACAATAACATTTCTGGTTAGTGGCCTGCGTTTTGATCATTTGAGACAATAATTCCTTTTTGAGTTAGCTTTTGGCTTTTTAATCCCTTTGTATGCTACTATGCTTAAGAATAATTGTGAGAATGTGAGAATAATTGGCTATATAACGTCAATCAGCCCAATGAGTTATACAATTACTTTTCAATTCTTTGGACGTTTTGTACGGTCCTTCCAAGAAGCACAAACAAAGCATAGTTTATGGAACTGTCAGACTGCTTGGCAAATCGAATGTGAGGAACAGGAGGTATGATGAGATTGATAAAGAGACAAACATTTAATGAAATCTTCAGATCTGTTTGCCCCAAACATGGTCAGAATAATAGCAAATATTAATTTTCTCCCTTTACATAAAATATGAAAGAAAAAAAACGTTACAAAGGGACGGGCAGGTGACAACGGTGACAGCTGTAGCCTACACTGGAGAAAGGTTCCGTATTAATGCTTTTGTCTGGCATTTGCCTACGGAAGTGAACATTATTACGTGAGTAAGACGTTTTGTTTTGTAGCAGCCAGTCCATCATCCTATTATATCAGGAAAGAAGGATAATCATACTTAATGTTAGCGAATAGGTCTCTAGTAGTTATATAGTTAATATTTTGTATTAGAATTAGATAAAAGATGCGCAATAGCCTACACATGCAGGTATAGTATTAAGGACTATAAACACAGGCAGAGGGTGAGTGAACATGTCAGTGAGCCTTTTTCAATGAATTTTGTATTCACACAAAAATCTTACCTATTGTAACTTTAAAATATTGATAAAAATGACATACTAGGGTACACTATTTCGTTTTATTTCATACCAGATGATACATATATTACAGTAACTATTGAGTAACACGATAAATGATGGCTGCAGTTCTGAAGTGTTTTTGGCCACTTTTGTCTTTACTGTAAATATTATTCTTGTAGCACACTGGTAATAAATGGCAGTAAGCAGTAACACAAACGAAATAAGACTTCATTAATTTCCATATTTATAATATCTATTTTGTATTTAGGGTAAATACATGTTTTGTATTGTATTTCCACGGAGTGAAGGCTTTTCAGTGGTGTTTCTCGACACACTTGAGAAACTACATTATGGCAGTTTTTCAGCACCACGAAGAGCGCCGTTGCAAATTTGAGAGCAATGCATTATTGAAAGCCTATATCAAAGAGCTATGGAGTACTGTCTTTCTAAGCCGGGCTGAAGATGAGGTCCGACAGTCTGACTGCACAAAAGCTTCGAATATGTTAATACCCGTAGGGGATGCTTTAGGTACTATTCTCAGTCGCTTCGTGCAACATATGTCTGCCTGTTTGCCTCATAGATCTATATCAATCAAGACATATGGCAGCAACAGCACTCCACAATACACCACCCTCAAAGTTCAACCAACACTTTATTTTAACTTATTGCTGAAAATAATGTGGTTTATATGGGAGTTTTGACATAAGGATCGGGCGAAACAACATTGGGAATTACCCTCTGAATATTTTATGATCATCAGAGACAGGCGAATTTTGGGAGTTGCCAATCAAACGTTCTGGGTTGAGTTTCCCGACGACGACGTGTCTTGAAAATGCCAATTGTGTCAATTTCAAGACATCTCTTGAAAATATAACGTGCGTTTCCCAAATCATGACGTGAGGAGAGCTTTTCAAGAGTAGGTAAATAAGGAGTTAGCCTACTTGAAGATATCCTCCTCTTCAGTTAATGTTTTTTTCACGAAAGTGTTTTTTCGATTAACTGATGATGTGTGAACGCCACATACTCCAAATATACGTAATTGAAATCACTGTCTTGTGGGTCATAAGGAAGTATATGTAGGAAGCAGAAACTGAGCCATGTAGGAGTACAGAGCCGGGGCACATTGGGACGCTGTATTCCAATATGACCCCGCCTATTGTACATGCATTAGTCACAATAACCTTTAGTGTAACATTGCATATTCCATGTATAAGCTACCATGCTCTTATTCGATCCTATTTACCACTCGCTCTTATCCATTTCTTCCAAGACATTAAATACGTATGAATACTGCCATATGCGGTTAGTATTGACAAAATATTGACAATTTCTGCACGACAATTATCAGATGAAAATGTAAACGGTAAGAAATGTTGGATTCATCAACCTTTTACTTGTATTAAGTGGAGATGCTTTGTGAATAACTTTTATCTCTACCGGGATATAGTCTGACTGTTAGGGTTAGTGTTACCCATTAGGCATTCCGTTTTACACAATGTGAAACTTTTATTCAACTAGCCCAACTAACTAGTTTGCAAAAAAAACATAAAACTTGTATTGCAAGCAATTTGACAGTTCACGATGAGAATGAACAACAATCAAAGTTGCAGACTATATAAACATTTCACGTTGTGTGTTTATAAAAACGTTGTCATTTCGTATAATTTTATTATCGCATATCTAGTATCTTGATAAAGATAGACGATTTTCCATCGTCCTCTTTTCAAAGATATTTTGCTGGGTGGGGAATAGGCCTATACACAAATATGAGACAAAGTAACTCTAGAAAGAATTTTAAAAAGTTCATGATGTGGTTTAAAAGTAATAAGCAATCTAGGGTCGGGACACTCTCTTTGTTTTATTTCCCTTTCTTGTCCTGATAGCTGACAAGGGGAAAAGTGGCTTTGTTAGCTAGCGAGAGATAAGTCTAATGAACGCTCCAATTCTTTGAGTGTGAACTTGCGGCGCCTTTATCGGTTGTGTTTAACACCTTGCTTTATCCCCATTCCGTGACCACTCGGGGGTGCTGGATATAGGGTAATGATAACTAGTTTACAGATAATACCACTCCATCTGATTATGGTAGTAATGCATTGTAGTTTAGGCTACAATTGAATAATACCATAGGATACACACCAGGGGCGAGTTTCCCGATGCATGTAGTAAGAATGTCTTGAAGTATCTCTTCATTTGCTCATTTCACGAGTGTTTCCCGAAACATGTCGCTGGTAAAGTAGTACATGAAATCCTAATTTTTTCCACGACATTCTGGGACTTGTCGTGAGATTCCAAGTATTGTGTGAGGCATATCCCTTTCAGCCTTCTTACTGATAGAGTGTGTTCAATACATAGCTGAACAGTCCAACATATACTGTAGTTGCACCCTGATTGCCTCTGAATCACTCTAAAACACGATCATAGGCTGAAACGATGCGGCTTGGAGAAGGCATTGTTCTACGGATCACTAGATCTCACTGGGCCGCCGAGGGATGAGGACGTAGACGGTGTATCCTAAGTGGTTAGCATGGGTAATTGGAATAGATAGGGTACAATTGGTAAGTTTAGAAATGTGCATTAACCTGTCGCAAATTGCCGCGTCCAGGTCCACAGGCAGCAAAGCATCCCACACCATCACACTACACACTACCACCACCTTGTCCGTTGGTATGATGCTCTTATTGTGAAATTGTGTATTTGCTTTGCACAGGATATATTGGGACCCATATCATCCAAAAAGTTCCACTTTTGACGAGTCTGTCCATAGAACATTATCCCAAAAGGCTTGATTTTCTTTGGAAATGCAAGTTAACCATTGATGTTTTGCTTGGTTTGTAGTAGTTTCTGCCTTGCTACATCCCCATGAGTCAAATTTTTGCCCATTCTTTCTTATTGTGGAATGATGAACACTGACTTTAGGTGAGGCTGGAGAGGCCTCTCCATCTAACTTTTATCTTTACCAGGCAGGCCAAATTCTGGCAGGCCAGCAACTTGGGAAGATTCATCAGTGTTCCAAGTGTTCTTAATTTGGAGATAATGGTTCTCATTGTGGGTTGGCCAAGAGCCTTAGAAATGGTTTTTATCCCCTTCCAGACTGATATAGTTCAATGACTGTTTTTAACATCAATTAAACTAAGAGGGAATTTTCACTTTTTCACAGGGGCGATATGGGTGTTTGATAGCTTTTTTCATAAAATACATGCAATACGATTTAAACAATGTGTATTGTCTTTTCTCCGTTTCCCTTTGTCTGATATTATATTTTGTCCAAAGCTCTGAAACCGTTCAGTGTAACAAATATGCATGAATAGAAGAAATCAGGAAGGAGGAAAATACCTTTTCATAGCACTGTATATATGAACAGTACATGGTTATTTTCAGTTTCCAAAATATGCTTTAGAGCTATATCTTATCAAACATGGAACTTAGCACACATTTTCTGTGTGAAAAACAATATTACAGTGTTGATATTGTATATGTCTCAGTTTCAGAGCTGGAAAGATTGTCAGAATGTCACCACCACATAGCTGGAGGGCAAAAAATGCCTGCCAGTGAGAATTGGTATCAATTAGACTATATTCCCAAGCCATTGTCTGGATTTTCGTTTCACTGGAGTGAAGTATTGATTAGTCATGGTATGATGTCAGATCAGTGCAAGAGAACCAGATGATCTGAAAGACCTCAACTGGAGAAAGTCTTCCCCTATATTAAGTGTCTGTGAGTTCTGGTGAGCTGTGCTTCTTGAGTGGACTCCCAGGAGAAACTAAAAACAATCTGTTCTGATACTGTAAGTCCAGTGGACCAACTGTCAACTGACAGTCAACTGTGATAGCTGGCAACTGACAAATGCTTGTTAGAATTTTCTTGATTGTTATCTGCAATGGAATGTAGGATGAATGTAGGACAATAATGGTAATGGAGGTACGGTAATGTTCTCACTCACCATTTGATGATATATCTAGTAGCCTAATGATAATGCTTTGTGAAGGTAATCTTTCATTTTTATGTTTAATTTCGTTTTAAAGAGTCCATGATTAATGTAAACTTCAGTGACACATTCCAGTCCGTTTGAATATCCCTTGATCACAAAGAGTATTTTTTCTCACTTCCCCCCTGCCTGTCACCGGTCCCCTACCGGTAAAAAAAAGTAACAAAGAATACTCCAAAAGGGTTCCCAAACTTTTGTACAGGGCCTCTTTCTTTTTTAAAAATATTATTTATAAAAATAAAAAGCAATCTTGCTTTCTAATTTTGCTGTCCATCACATACAGATTGTAACAGACATTTAAAGCGGAGCTGCCCAAATTTTTGCACCCCACTGTATCTATCACGGATTGAATTTTCAACTGCAGGATGGGGGGAGGTCGGAGGCTATAGGCCTCCTCTAAACTCTTTAGTGACTGACCCTTGAACAGTCTCAGGATCAAATGCTAAGTCAAGTCACCAAGTGATCAAGATTGATGGGAGGGTTACTCGACTAGCAGAGGGAAGTTCATACCCCAATTTTTGTATAATTAAGGACAAATTATATAGGGTAAGTCGGAACCCACATACAGGTAAAGACAGCACATGGCTTTTAGTGTCAGAAAATGGTTGTTCAGGCGGCTCACATCAGTCCGATGATAGGTCATGTGGGGCAGGAAAAAACTCATAACCATATAATGGTCCAATTTTATTGGCCGGGTATACGGGGAGACGTCCACCAGTGGTGTACGGCACCTTTTCATCCATTATCTTTATTGGAGGTCCCCTTCAAAAGAATTGGCTTGGACCTTGTGGGAACATTAGAGTGGAGCACAAAAGGCTATCGATTTGTGTTAGTCCTAGTAGACTATGTCACCCGATATCTGGAGGGAGTCCCCCTCCGCAATAGATCTGCTAAGACTATTGCGGAGGCAATGTTTCATTTTTTCTCCTGTGTCCTGAAATCCTGTGTCCCGAATGCTGAAAGTGATTCTCAGAAATCAAGGCACCTCATTTATGTCATGCACACTGAAATAGCTAGACAAGCTGGAGGTTAATGATTCCCTCAGGACTAAATTGGAGGTGCTCATAAAGATAACATGTAAAGGTCTTGTCATTCTGAAAAAACACGTTCCAAATACTCTTCTTACAAAGATTGGTCGTTCGTCGACAAGAAGCTCGCTTACAACAGCTGAGCGAATTTATGCTGCCTGAGTGTGATTACACCAGGTGGTTTATATAGGATACGTACATGTTATCCTCCTAACTTAACCTTAAACCTAGGTTTGTGCTAATGGCACTGTTGGCCCAGCAACAAGCCCTTAAATTGTAATATCCCTTGATTAAAAAAAAGAGACAGAAATTGGGCCCCTTTCAAAGAAATTCATGTTTAAAACTTTTTATCTGAGTTGTGTATAAATAGAAAGAAAACATAACCATGATTCAATGTCAGTTTCCCTCTGGCAAGTATTTTGGTACTGTATCTAAATCCGGAAACAGACTTTCAGTTCATACTGTCAGAACCTGCAAGTATTTCAGACCGCTATGGATTACAGTGCTCATATATGCCACCTGGGGGTGGTTGTGCAAACAACAAGTAATTACTGTGGAAAAAACGAAAAATCTGCCAAAAATTGGCAGATCTTTGGAGGCCAAAGCAGCAAATGAAACACAAAACCACCACAGGACTGGAATAGAAACGCAGAGCAGAAGAGTCTGTGTAAAATGCGGTGCAGCTTTCTGTGTTGTGTCCAATGTGCTGGATACGTGCTGCAGCCGTTCCTTGGGTGGCGTAAAATGGGGGTAACGCTGTACTTTGTGCTTAGTGACCAGAGACCTCGGCATCCCCAACCACTGTCGTAACCCAGTCGCCACCCGTATCAGAGGAGGAGTGTGGCAGACAGCAATAACCCTGGGTCTTGGTGGGAAGGATCCAGGGGCCACCCAAGCTGCAGAGGAATAAAGTGTTGAGGGGTGACGGGTTCAGGACCCTGTCGGGAGTGAGGTGGCAGCACTGGGATCCACGGCCTTGAGCTCCATTCCCTCTCCTTGACTGCTGAGCCTTACATCGAGCGAAGGACTCGAGTCGAGGCTGACGGTCCCTGGACCCCAGTGTAGTGCCTTCAGAGAATCACAGGGCTGGCTAGGCCTTGCCCTCTGCACTGTTGGTGTGATGTAACTGAGATTTCACAAGCATACTGGCCCCCCCCAATACATCAATTTCCTACTCACTTTGTCGCCAATATGTTCAGTCTTGTAAGAAAGGATAGTGCCTGTATACGCCTGCCATGTCTGGATTGCCATAACTCTGCACATCCTAGTGAGTAGACTGCTTGAGCATGTGGCTTCCCCAGCCACAACTGCTTCTGCATTATCTCCTCAAAGTCTGGGAGAAGAGGGATGACCAAGGGTTTCCCGCCCCCACATCCACCTCCTCTTCCTCTACAAGGAGGAAGATGGCATGATCAGCCGTAGGGGGGTCCAGGGTGGGTTAAAACCTAATACAATTAAACCCTGCGATGATCCAGATGTAGGAGAGGGAGGCCATTTCTCAGCAAATAAATGACAATCTGGCTCCCTTGTGTGCATGGAGTAGGGTCTTGCTGGCCCTTAATGCATGGCCTTAACTCAAACATACACACATCTGTCATGCCCATCCTCAGCAGGCCTCCTGAAGAGCAGGTCACACAATTATGAGACCTGCTGCCCCCATTATAAGCAAAATAAGGTCACAGTACTGCTCCCAACTGCTCGGTGGTCGTAATGCCTGAGCGGTGGAAAGGGCTGGAGGGACCAGGCAGAGAAGCACCCAGAAGTATCGGAGTGCAAAGAGCTTTCTGGCCATGTAAAAACCCCAGCCGATCTACCATCTAAAGAAAAGCTTCTTATGTCTGTAAGAAGATAATAGAACTGTTGACCAATATCATTTCAAAGCTATAGATGGGCTGTCTAGCTGCTGTAGCTCAAGGTAAGCTGACAAGGTAAGTAATAGTTTACAGCAGTATATGTAGTTGCATAAATCATCATATAATTCATATGCTTTATAATGGACAAAAAGCATTTTATTAATTTTCAGGCTGGTAATGGAAATAAGGCAGAAGTGAGTTCTGTGAGTTAAAACAGTTGGTTTGTAGTCAAATATACACTGATGAGCCAAAACATTATGGTTAATATTGTTGGTACAATAACATTGTAACATTTAAATTATTTTTGATATTTTTTTAATTGAATTGGCCATAAAAGACTACTAATAATGCTAATTTGTATTGGGCTATGTCGCTGTTAGTAGGCTATATGGGAGCACTGTACCAGGTCAAACATAGTTTATTCTGCTGGCTTATTGTGGCATTCTGTGTTCAAATTCATGGACGTCATAGTGAAACAGAGTTTTGAAATGCCCTTGCAGCAAACGTTTACATCATTTAGACCACAGAATTTACAAGTGTGAATGATTACATGTTCAGGCATGTGTACCACAGGGCGTCACATTTCATTTAGGTATAACTAAACTAATTTATATTAGTATTGTAAATGGTATAAGTCTCTTGCTTCATTTAAGCCATTTTCATTTTCAAGTGTCGCTAACCTATGTGATGATAACCTCTGGAGTTATAAAGCCTTAAATAGAACACTGCAGAAATTGGTTTGGATTGCCAGATTAAGGGATTAAACCCTGAAAACTAGTTAAAATAAACATCATTTTATATTCCCTGCTTGATGCCTTATCACATATCAATCTTTTCAGATATCAATCAATCTTTTATTCCAATGGCCATCCAATGGCTTTTGTGTTATGCAAGTTACAGGAATTAATTGGTAATGGAAGCCATCCTGAATACATACCATAAATAAATAACATCTACCAACATTACCAATACCACTATAGTGAAGGAGAAAAGGAAAAAAATAATGAGAAGAAGAAGAACCATAGCCACCTGCTTGTCATAATCACACTGAATCATACGAACACAGTAAACATAATGTAAAACCATGTGCTCAGTTCCTATCATTGTTTACCCCTTTCTTCCTGGATTTTTTATATGTGTTTTGTGTTTGGCTTCAGCTCTAAATAAATATATTTCAGTCTACTTTCAGTTCTAGATCACAAATACATTAAATCTTCCTTCAGAAGACACCCGTATGGGAAAAAATCCATGTGATTAACAGCAGAAGTGAGATGTCATAGGGACAGTAAATTCAGTATTAAATGTATTCCAAAGCACAAATTGATTTTGCAACTCCTTTGGGTCCAGGGACAAGAAGGAAAGGAAATACGTGAAAAATAATTTCACATAAACCTGACCTTCTGAATCCCTTGCATCTCCATTTCGGCAAACTTGGGGTTGCCTTAAAGTTAAATAACGGGAATTATAAAACACCCAAGTCAACAATGATGTATTTGAGTTGTGCTGAGCATTGCACTTGAGTGATTTCATGAAAAACTAATACCCTACTCACCCTGAGATCAAATATGTTCTCTGTAATTATTAGAAAAGGCAATTCGATAGGCCTCGAAGAAGCAGCAATGAACATACATAACCATTTCTTGTTTAAATATTTTTCTCACTTGCCCTCTGAAAGGTTCAAGGGAAAGAAATATGAGTTAGAATTGTATTTGCAATTGCATAATATTGCTTCCAGGAGCTATTTATTGCACACCCTCAAACAAATCATCTCCAAATATTAGTCAAGTGTAAATGTCATTTAAAAATAATCCCAGAATGTACAGTATGTTTGGATGTACCACACTGTACATGTTCCACAGTTGAGGAGTTTCAAAATGGAGTGGAGGGTATTTTGGTAAACACCTCCAAAATTTGATCTGATGACATGAATATTAGACGAGCAGTTCCAAGATCATGTTCAATTCTGTCCACCAGAAACCCAGAAACACACAAAGATATTATATGCTAGCACATGATAACTGCCTCCTTTTTAAGTAGACTTGAGCCTCAAAGGTAATTTCTACTTCATTAGTACAGTCTCCCTACTGTTCACCAAAAGACTGAGGTTCCCACTGGAGATCTCCAGATGGACATTTGAGCTCCTATAGGGAGGCTGCACATGACACACAGAGCAGCCATGAAGTCAATAAAGGGACATCCCTTGTCTGTAGTAACACTCTGCAACCCTTACACAAGCATTGTATGTTCACTCCTTAATTAAAATAAAGGCAAGAGCAAATCTGAAATAAATAATTATGGGGTATTAAAAGGCTTTTATTAGTATTAGAATTTTTTTTTTTCATTAAGAAAATAATCATTTTGAAACCTTAGATTAGAGTTGTCTCTAAAACAGAAATGCTGCAAACTGTATTGTCACTCTCTATGGTTTGTAAAAGGGGACAGGAGGGGGGTGTCAGGGGTGAAAAGGAGTGTTGAAGGCACAGGGATAATCTGTGAATAATGTCACGGGGGCTAACTGCTGGCAGCTCATCCATTTTTCATTTGCCACTCAGACAAATGAAACATGACCCCCCTCAGAACAAGGGGACCTTCTGACACTTCAAAGGGAACGCCTATGGGTGCTTTTCCTCCCGACACCCAGCTGCATCGGCCCTGTGCTCCCCAACTGGAAGCTGCCAGGGGCTCATTAACCATGAAGGCCTGGCAATGGGCTTCCTGCCACTGTAATTACACCACTGTGTACTGTGATGCCAAAGCACTTCTATAGGCAGGGTCTCCTAATTGAAAAGCAGATTGGACCTTTTGTGTTAATTAGCTGAAGAGAACAGCCCACTTGACTGCCTCACTGTAAGAGGAATGGGAGATGACCGGAATTCACCTGGAAGGAACAGCTGATTTAATTGAAGAAACATGCAGTTAAACATAAAGTTAAATTCATATAATATGTTCTGATGTGGTTAGCCCAGTTGATGTTTTATATTTCTCAAATTAATTATGCTGATTAGCACTGTCCAGTGGAGATTGTCTTACAATTATGATTACATTAATTAAACAAACAAGAAATTATACAGAACAGAAAAAGCAATGCCGTGCAATTTTAAAAGATCAAACAATTATTTTATAAAAAAATGTTTTGGACATGTCCAAGAAAGTCTCAAATTATTGATTAGTAGGATACAACTGTATATACTATTTATTTTCATAAATGCAAGATCAAAAATGAATCTTTTAAATATGAATATACATTAATATAAATATGAAAATATAGTTGTTTGTCAAGGCTTTCACAACTCTGGTCAATGTGCATATTACAATAATTCTAATAAATCCCATACACGTTCTAACAGTATATGGAATGTAACATTGTAAAATTAGAACCCAGTGCTGAGTGCAACTGCTAGAATGTTGTCATCACACCTTTGCGGCGTCATCCATAACTTTGCATAGTAATTGTTGTTTCCCTCTGGTTTATGGAAGCTTTTACAAATTTACTCATTTGCATGGCTAAAGCAAATTCTAGATGTGGATATTAGCACTGAGAAAGAGGAAGCATGAAAAAAAGACCAATATACCAGTATACTACTAGTATACCCACTGATTCATGAGGGGAAAGGAGGAAACCTGTGTTTTCGTATTAAATTAGGGTAACATCCCGCAGTTCTCAGTTTTACAGAATACTTAAAAAACTGTGTCAGATTCGATTTTGGGCAAAAATGAGATAAGCGGAGATTTGGAATCTTCAAATACTCGTCCAGCTATAAATACAAATGCGTCACAATTAGAAAATATTTATAGGCCTATAAACTGGAGTTTTTTTTTTATGAAGTGGTGACGAAAATGACGTGTGTGTTAATTGCCCGTGCCTAAGCCCCGCCCACTTTCCTGACCATGGTCAAAACATTCGTAACGAAAAACTAATACCCGTAACGTTAACATCAGTTTAATGGTAGCTTTTTTCCCCGAGAAATGTAGCTTATGATTATGGTTGCTTAGTGACTATCCCAGACACTAAAACACTTGATTTATGCAAATTGGAGCAATATTTATGGAGAAAATGACAAATAACTGCACAACATCCCTATGTTCGGAAGACCGTGTAAGCTGACAATGGTCTGAACACCTATTCACTCGTATAAGCCGTCCCAGTTCGTAGTCTCTGGTTAGCAACAGCTTCCCCACCACAATGTCACAGTGGATCACCATTAACATCCATTTAAAACTGCCTTTAAAGCCGTCTTTTAAACGATTTAAGGCTAAATGTACTGTAAAGGAAATGGGCTGATCAGTCAGCGTTTCCCTTAGTCTACACTGTATGCTAGAATGGATCGCATATGTGACTAGTACCATGCTTTTTCGTGAATGTGAATGTGAATGTGAAACCGGAAGGAATTGGAATTTACACACACATTACACAAACCAAAGTACTAAAGGCGATGTCCTGATCGATCAGGGTTTCCGCTAGTCTACAGAGACCCATATGTTGGTAACTGCCATAAAATAAAAAAGTGGGACAATAATGGCATTTATTTACTTGCGTGTTTGGAGATGCACAGTCATTACAGCTATTACGTTGGTGTGCCAAATTTCGATCCGAAGTTCTACTCTAAATATAATGTTCCATTTAGGTGTTTTAAACAAATATAAGCGATCTTATTTGAACCTGTGTTCTTCTTTACACTCCTTTTTAAGGCTGTTAATTGCAAACACTATGAATTAAATTATAGCTTATTTACTTTTCTGATAAGTAAAGACTGCTGGGAAACGTGTATTTGGCGTCCAATGGCAAGTGTTTTTAAAAATAATATTATGCAAATATGCAGCTAACTTAGCTAGTTTTGGCGGTGAAATGTGAATATCAGCTAGTTTGGATTTCTACAGTCTATGGTTGGGATATCCTAACTAAGTCATTGACGATTTAGCATTGAGCAATAATGCTGTTCAAATGTGACAGTGTGACAGTGCTAATTTCACAAGCATTTTTTTGGAGGATCTGCCACTATGTAGCCTGTGAACAATTGTGTTTTACATGCCCTAGTAAGCCGTGACGACTGCTGTCTGTTCTGGCCCCACAGTAGTGGAATGACCTTCCTGTGGATGTCAAATCAGCAGAGTCTCTGACCACTTTCAAACGCAGACTGAAGACTCATCTCTTCAGGCTGTACTCATCTCTTCAGGCTGTACCTTTCCCTTATGGCACTTATATATAGTTATATTTAGATATTGTTATATTGTATTAGATATTGTATTGTTGTACTTGGGGTATTCTAGCTGCCAACCGTGGTATGCTAGTTTAAATTGATGTATTCTTCAAGGGTTCCAATTGTATCTGTATGGTCACGCTAGGACTTACTGTCCTCTAAGATCCTCTTCACATTCGTTCCTGTGTTCGATCTGCACTTTGTTGTATGTTGCTCTGGATAAGAGCGTCTGCTAAATGCTTTGTAATGTAATGTAATATATAAAAGATAACATAAGGTAATCCAGGTGCACTGTTTCTAAAACTTAAAGCTCTAGATAAGTTTCAAGCTCTAAACCCCATAGGCTAAGTAGGGTGGGTGAGGGTGTTTTTACTAAATATGCTAGAATCAGAAAATAACTTATTATGCATAAGAAGTTGGTTGTATGGTTATCTTGGGATTGATGAATTTTCCGTCATAACGTTTCATAGATTGGTGGATGCTTTTGTGCATTGCTCCATGGAGCTTTTGAGTGTGTTGAGTGAATTTTATTGGAAGATGTTTATTAATTTAGCTAGTTAGTAAGGTAGGGCCTATGGGTAACCTTGGTGCACTTTTTGGCTATGACTACACTTGTATCTAGCTAGCCAGCTAGTGAAGTCCTTGTCCAGTGATTGAGTTGACCCACAATGTCTGAATCCATTCACAGATTTACAGTCTACCTTTACAGTCACTATAGTTACTAGAGAGAAGTGAACAACATACAGTAGCCTGTCAAAGTTTTGTAGAGGGGTGAAAATTTTAAATACACACATTTACTTTAAATACACACAAAGCAAAGCTGTCACCTGTATCTAATTTGCCGAATTTGGTGATGGAAATGGCCCAAGCACTCAGTCGAGCACAACAGTGGGATGGCTTGAATCAGCACAAACACCAATTAAATTTTCAGCAACAGCATGTTAACCAGCCTTCTGAGCTAAGCTAGGTATGTGATGGTCACAATTAACTACATAAATTAAACTGTCACATGTCTCAGAGAATGATTTTAATGGGTGAATGATGATTGTCACATAAAATGAATTTGGAAGTTTAGTTTAGGCAGCCAGACACACCTGGTTAAAATAATCGTATCGGCTATTTCCCATTGATCAGCATGCACAATAAATGTAATTGCAGTATGAATGCAAAATGTTTGCAAAATGACTTTTTTAATGAATATTGTAGCAATGGGTCAGCAAGTCCAATACAAAACAATGTTTATATGTCATCATGTTAGGAGTTATTTATAGCACTTCTGGGAACCTATGTGCATAATTTAAAGAATATTACGAAACAAATTGATAGCGATAGCATATTTCAGACATTTCAAACATGATGGCTTATTTCAGATCAGTTAAACCAATAGGTTTAGACAGGGCTAATTGATTGTTCAATACATTGAGGTATGACAACATGCATTTCCTTTTTTAGTGTAAAAACTACCAAAGTTATGCATGAACAGCTTCAAAAATAGAGAATAAGATATACAACTGTGACTGTTAAGAAGTATGACAGTACTCCAGATTACTAGTTCATGGTACTATATGGCAATAATGCTGATATACAAGGGAAAGGAAAACAGATCAGACACAATCAATGCAATGTTCTAAATGCAATTATCTTGCAACATGAAAAGACATACAGTACTGTTTCAACAAATAGCACAACTGGAAAAGGTGGAATATCAAATAAATAGTGGTAAACCTTCTACAAGAAAAAAGAAAGTCACAATGAACATATGGCACAATTCCAGTGAAATATGAAAAACTAAAAAGTAGGTGTAGTATACTATAAATGTACAGTAGGGTGTACTATAGCACATTTAAACACACCTATTGTCATTGATGTAGAGAATAAGCATGGTAAATCATTCACTCAATGCATATTATCTCTTAGGAAGTGAAAAATACCTCATTATTTTTTGCAAAAGATAAAATATTAAATAAAAAGCCGACATAATTTAAGGTTTATGATCAAGGATAAATTTCACCAGTGGAACAGGTCTACTGACAGGCTTCTGAAATCACTGTCAATTATTGCTCTAATCTGACAGTGCCAGGCACTTCAACGTCTTTATCATATCATGGTGGTATTAAAATGCTTTGTCTGGAATTCCTCTCAAGCAACTCTAAGACAGAGAGAAGAAAGCAGTCAGGTATTTTGACCAACAGAAAAGCCATGTTGGTTCAATTGCTACCATAAAATGAAGTACTTTATAAAGGAAATATAAAGTATGCATGTGAAGATTCATGCTTTAAAATGAACTCTGGGCTTTAATTTTTAATTAGGGGCTCCTAATTACAGTCATCAGACAGTGGTTCTAAATCCATTCCACTTTGCAGAGCTCCAGACAAGCCCTCAGCCCTGTGTATTTTTCCATTCCATAAATATTTGATGAAAATGGTCTGAGCTGCATCAGCTGTGCATTGCAAGCGAGTAGGCACTATGCATGCCACTGCCTTAAAGCCATGTACATTAGTGAGATGACAGAATGCAAAGAAGTAAAAAAAAGTCACCAACCAGCTTGTCAATTGATTGTATTAGATTGTATAAGAAGAGCTGGGTGTGAGCCATAATTGAGCTGACATAAATAATGAAACCAGAGCTTGAGAGTGATTAGCAGTTTGCTGAAGATATTGATGCCTCTGATAATTTGGAGCACTTGGATGGAATAAAATCAAAGCTGTGAAAAGCACAGGAAGCTGATGAATGCATTGCACTCAAGTTTAATGAAGTTGTTTGGACAGCCAGTTCCAAATTGTGGTGAATAACATTATCTTGATAAGCTATTTAAGGGAGAAAAAAGCTTGAAAAATTGTTATGCTTCCGTATGCCTTGAATGAATGATTGAAAAAAACATTCCTGAAAACATAGGCCTGGAATTTTAAATTTACTTAGATTTCAATTTAGCTTTAAGAGTTTGGTAGTTCTCTTAGTTTTAAGACATTTTTATCTTAATAAATATCTTATCTTAATAAATAATCCTCAAACGAATATTCTAGATGCTGTTATTAGGATTTGCAGCAATATACATATTACTCGGTTGTAGATATTCCAGGTATGCATACATTTTTTTATCAATGTCTTATGGATGTAGTAACCATACAGTATGTCTTTTCACTGGTAATATTTAATTCACCCAGACAGAAATAAGTAGAGTAGAAAGCCTCCATCAGCTCCACTTCTGAATTTCCATTATTAACATGAAACTTTAATATGGCTTTCATAAATTCCACCTTCAAGTGGGCTCCTTTTACCAATCGGACTGTTCTTTTGGCATGTGCAATGAAGCTAAAACTAGTCACCTTCCCATTGAAAATCTGCCTTTTTCGATGAAAAATAATTAAAATATTGAGCTTTCTCTTAACTCCTTGTGGACAGTAAATGCCAATATCAGACTCCAAAAGCGATCAAATGCCTCGAATCAAGATGCTGAAAGCTTGCTTTCACGAAGCGACTGAATACACCTGACTAATCCGAAGAGAAGCCAACTGTCCAATTCATTTTGGTCCTCTAACATGACGGGACTATGTGGACTATGTATAAAAGTGATGTAATTCCTACACAGATCACCCAATATGGATGTAAATATCCTGAAATGAAAGGCACTTTCACCTCATATTCATTGTTTAATTTAAAATACTTATGGACCGCACTGCATATTAGATACTGTGTACATCATAGTTTTAATGGATTGGAAGGTGATTCACCCATACCTTTTCATTTAGAAATGTGATGCATATGATAATTTAGTTGTGAGCTCCAAGCACATATGATATACATGGGAACAAATATAATGCAATGTAATGTTTAAACTATAATATCAAAATAAGCAAACACAGAGCATAAAACCACATACTCAGGGTGATGGTGTCTTAATACATGACAAAAATTGGGAGTTGAGGGGGGGAAGGGAGAGGTTTCTGAATCTATTTGCATATACTGCACATTGCGACCTTAATTATTTATCAGGCAACAAAGTGAATGTGTGCATTACTGCTGGAACCTGCTTCTTGAAATGTTCACTGGAAATGTGCTTGACTTCACTAAATAATACATTGCTCAGAAAAAAGCTCACATGATTGAATATCATTTCATCTTTTTCATTTGAATTACATTTCACCAGTTATAGTTTTGTCTTTATAATCTTTAAGACATTTAATGTTCATAATATAATTTAAATACTATTTATATGTTTGTTAGATATAATAAAAACCTGTATTACTGAGAAAAGAAACATAGCGTGGCAATTTCACAAGCCGTGTGTTTATTCAAAGGGAACGTGATCCAACATCATGTTATATTATTATCAATCCACTTTAGTATAAATTTCACATTGAACACCCTCTATATTCCTCAATGTAATCTCAATGTAAACTCCTTTCTAACATTGCCAATCATATGCCACAAATTTAAAAAACACAATCACCGCAAGCAATTTGCTCCTAACCCCCTTCCCTGACTCCCTCATCGCCAGATACACCCCACCACCCCTTTGTCCTACAAACCCCCACAATGCCACCACCACATTCCTGTCTACTCCAGCTGTCCATCAATCTATGGTTCAGCTCCAGTCCTTATTTATTCAATACAAAATTATGTTTAAATGTGTAAAAACCTAACAATAAAACAGCTTCAAGCTTATCAATTCTAAAATTCCACTATGGAATACACAAGGAAACACAGGCACACACATATATGCACAAATACAATTCCATAGCCTTTTTATGGAACATTGTAGAATATATTACTGCAGTTTGAAGATTTTTCAGAGACCCTAAACTATCAAGGAAAAATGAACGGCCATCCTTAAGATTCTTCATAATATCCAAAGTTTTCTATTCTATTGTGTACTAGTTCCAGGTTTATGACATGAGACCTTAGCTGGACACAGACTGCATGTACTGCACCTCACTGGTAGGGCACAATCAACTGAATTATTATTATGTGTTTTTAATCTATTTAATTGTACATTTTATATTGAGTAGTGGGCACATAAGGAAACGTAACAATAAAGTGGAAACGTAAACAATAAATAAATGGTTTTTTTTTTAATTAACATTAAAAGCAGCCAGCAGCACTCCTTTTAAAATATTGATTTGCTGTCATATACAGTCCCTCCAAAAGTATTGGAACAGTAAGGTCAATGACTTAGTTTTTGCTCTGCACTGAAGACAATTGAATTTGTACGGTGTACATGAGATGACAGATCCAAATTTCAGCTTTTATTTCCTCTATCTAGATTTTGTGTTTCTTGTTGCCCAGTTGTGTCCTATTAGACTGATTGGTTAAACAATAAATAGTTCTGAATGTCTACTTTTGGTTTTAGCCTTGGGTTTTGCCTGTGAAGACTGCATTTGTGTTAAAAAAGATAAACTAACATGAAGACCAGAGAACTGTCTTTGGGAGAAAAGCAAGCCATTTTGAAGATTAGGAAAGAGGGGAATGCAATCAGAGCCATTGCACAAGCATTGAGAATAGCTTTTGCGACAACTTGGAACGTCTTGAAAAAGAAAGAAATGGCTGGCGTACAGGTCGACCAAGCAAAACAACAGCAGTTGATGATAGAGACTGTGAGAGCTGTGAAGAGAGCAGCAATATAGAAGCTATAGAAGATACAAACCACTCATCAGTTGCAAGAATCAGAAGGCAAGATTACAATTTGCAAAGAAGTACAGAGATGAGCCACAAAAGTTCTGGATCTGGAAGTTTTATGGATGATGAGACCAAGATTAACCTCTACCAAACTTCATCATGCAGCAAGACAATGACCCAAAACACACTACAAACACAACAAAAGACTGCATTAGGGGGAAAAGTAGAAGGTTTTAGACTGCCCAAGTAAATCGCCAGACTTTTTCATCTCAACCCCAAATTTATTCAATGTATTGCAAAAACAAAGGAATTGGCTTTGCTGTTCCAATACTTTTAGAGGGGACTGTACATACCCTGTTGCATCAAACAAAACACAAGAAAACCGCACCACATGTCTCATGCATAGTCATGGGACACAGCTGGATTTTCATGACATACAAGGATACTCACAAGTGATCACAATTCTCTCTGTAATAGAAAACCAATGATGACATGTCACTGAAATGATTTTCCCAAAAACTATATAATTCATGGCTCAGATCATAAATAATATTGGAATTCACCCTTTGTCTCTAGTGTGCTGTAGGTTCTCTTTTTGTTTTATGCTATATTCTGTACAGAGTAATTTCAGAATCCTGTCCTTATTGAATTATTCAGATCCAACTAGCACTATAGATTGCTTGAATCAATCTCAGTCAGTTGGAAAAAATGGTTTCTACCTGTGGCTGCTTTGGCCTTTGGCTGTCTGGTGCGGGACTTATTTGGGTTTCTATTTTAGATGAATAAAATCTAATTTATCTTTCACACTAATGTATTTTTCAAACCATTAATCCTTTGCAGTTGAAACTAAATGCAAATAATTATGAAATGTTAAAAAGCTTCCAATGTTAAGATATGAAAACAGTATAAATGACTACTACTACTATAATAATCATAATAATAATCATATTAATAATACGTTTCTAAAAATGTTTTATTTTGAGGAAGAACCCTGAAGTGCTGGTGCCTGTGAAGGATATAAGAGAAACATGCACTTTGCAATCTGAATGGGGGGCAAACTTGTACTGGAGAGATTGGAAAGTTGAGAAATTTGTTGATCAAGATTTTGTATTCATCCAGGTTGAGATCTCTGAGAAGCATTCAGTAAGTGTAGAGAGACCTGTGATTCTTAGGGGAAGATAGAAGGTTTGTATAAACAGGCAAGGAGAGTGTCCTGTCCTCTGTCCTGATTATTCAAGACCTCTCTGCTGCCTTTGACACTGTGGATCACTCCATCCTCCTGTCCTCGCTGTCAGCAAGGGGATCTGTGGCACAGCCCTGAACTGGATCGAGTCCTACCTCTCTGGTCGCTCCGTCCAGGTGACACCTTGGCCCCCTGCCACAGGAGTTCTCCATGGCTCAGTCCTTGGCTGGCTTCTTTTCTCCATTCACACTAGATCCCTGGGCCCTGTTATTAGTGCTCATGGTTTGTCCTACCACTGCTATGCTGACGACACCCAACTATTTTGGGTGTCATCTCCTTCTCATCATCTGATGCAGGTTTTAGCCTGCATCTCTGCTAATGGTCTCGGTGCTTGTGTGAATCATTAAGACTGAAATGATCTTCATACAGGGCGGCCTGTAGCATAGTGGTTAAAGTACATGACTGGGACCAGCAAGGTCGGTGGTTCAATCCCCAGTGTAGCCACAATAAGATCCGTACAGCCATTGGGCCCTTGAGCAAGGCCCTTAACCCTGCATTGCTCCTGCTTAGTCTAATCAACTGTAAGTCGCTTTGGATAAAAGTGTCAACCAAATGACTTTTAATGTAATGTAATGTAATCCCTTCTCTAACCTCTCCCCTCTGATTTCTCCATTTCCCTAGGGGATACCCCGGAGAAGCCATCGCCCTGTGCAAGGAACCTCAGAATGGTGATGGACAGCAGACTGTCAAATTTTGGTGGTGACCCGGTCATACTTCCTATACAACATCTGGAGAATCTGCCCCTTCCTCACCTCCTACTCAACCCAGGTCCAAGCGATGGTTTTGTCCCGCCTGGACTACTCTCTCTTGGCTGGCCTTCCAGTATCTGCCACCAGACCTTTTCAACTCATCCAGAATGCTGCAGCTCATCTGGTCTTAAACCTTCACAGACACTCCCACGTCACCCCCTTCATTACTTCCCTCCACTAGCTGCCTGTTATGGCTCGCATCAAATTGAAAACATTGGTGCTAGCTTTCCGAGCAGATAAGGGGTCAGCCCCAGCTTACCTCCGCCTCTCCACACTTCCGCCTCCCGTTCACAACTACTGTCTACTTGTTCACTAGGATGATAGTGTTAGTTACATTTGGTTAGTGTTTATTGTTTTATTGCATTGTGTTGAAATAGTTTTAGATATAATCCATTGTCAGATTTATCAAATAGGCCCTAGTCCTTATCTTTGTTGTACTTGGAACTGTACTTCCCTCTAGGGTCTTTCAGCTCACTTGCTCCTGGTGATGGGTATGCACTTTGCACTTTGTTGTCGCTCTGGATAAGAGCATCTGCCAAATGCCAATAATGGAATGTAATGTAATATGCACAAAAATGCTGTCTTGAGTCGACTAATTTCTTGGCGAGAGACCGTGCTTCATCTTTTGTGGAGTTTCATCTGATGACAGATTTATCAGGGCATTCAGTATATTTTGGAAGTTCATGTAAAGGGCTTTGGTGGCCTGTGCATGAGAGGCCCATCGTGTGTTGGGGAGTCCCTTTTATGTATCTAACGTCTGTTCCTTCCATAAGAACTTTCCATCACCAAGGTCCTAGGGGGTCCAAAAAAATATATAGCAATATATTGCATAAATCAGAAAAATTAACTTGACTTGTTGCAGCAGTCAACACTGCTCATTCTGAGAAGATTAAGCGAGTGCACAGCACAGGGGATCCAGTCAGCCAAGGGGTTTACCTGCTGGATGTGAGCCCTCAAACCCCTGTAGACACCCAACATGTTAGATGCGTTATCATAACACTGTCCCCTGCAATTCTGTATGTCTCGGTTAGTCTCTCTAAGAATCTCTGAAACTGATTCAAGAAGCAAGTTGCCCGTGTGACTAAATATAGGAAGACATTTCTTTCTCAAAGACCCTGATCTGAAACATGACAGACTACAAATGTGAGCTGGTCTATGTGTGCCAAATCAGGGGTAGAATCAATAACTATAGAAAAATATTTGGATTTCTGCACTTGAAGAATTATCTCTGCTTGTATTTGCTGTCCAATCAGTGCTTCAAACTCATCACATGTTGTACTCGAGAGATAGGAGGTTGTCCTCCTCTCCTTGTACCCATATTTCTGGCTTGACTTGTGTTCCTTCATACAGACACAGGCATGCTTCCAGTCAGAAAAACTGGAGTATGAGAAAGTTGTAGTACACTCTCCAAAAAGGCAACAAGAAAAACAAAAAAAACATTCCCTGTCGAAGGAGAATAAACTAGCCAATCTCTCAGTACACTTTTACTATTACATACGAAATGTGTGAACAATGTTTACTGAAGCATCTTTTCTTTTTTTAATACATGCGCTCAGATGCTGTAAAGGAAATGTCTTTATTCTGGCACAATAGGGATTATTTCACTCCTTTATTAACCCAGTAACTGCACAACCCCTCTGTAGTAGGATCCCAACATGCAATGTCAGTGGCTGGCAAAAGCTTTTCATTTACCACAGCCTTGGACTTGTTTCTTCCTTCTGGATGAAAAATATTTGCTCTAATATGTGTATGTTTTTATTAAGTACAAGCCTACAAGTGTTTGTTTGTTCCCCAGTCTCCCTGGTCTTAAACCATGGTATCAGTTCATGTACCTATCAATTGCATTCCACCCAGTGGCTACCCTTTGGCAGGCACAGGACTAGGAAAAACAGCATTTTGTTACTTTGCACCATGGGCATAGAACATTTAACAAAAGCTCTTTATGAATAAATTTGAAACCTTTTTCTAAATAATGCTTAAAAATGAAGAGCTTATCGGACCGGTGAAAATTCTTCGGTCATCAACTGTCGAGGTCTTCCTTGGCCTATCAGAGCCTCTGCAATTACTTAGCACACCAGTATGTACCTGCAAGTTTTTTTTCTTCATTTCTCAGCCTAATTGACTTTCAGTGGCACAACTCTGGACCCCATGTTGACACATGTCAATAAAAGGCAGAAAAGGAGTACAGGACTGTTCCTAGATACAGCAAGAGTTCCACAAGCAACCAGGTTGTTAAGACAAGTCCCTGCACTGTTGACAGATGTACTTATGAGTTGATGGGATAAAATAAAGAGAAGCCTCAACTGCAGCCTTGTATGTGCTAGGGCATAAAGAATGGCACAGAGGCTGCCAGTGAAAGGTACACAGGGGTCTACCTAGTACATGGGGTAATTCCCTCTGAGACTGATTAGCCTTGGCCTGTCACATATGGAGGAAGTCATTATGAGGGCTCAGTAGTGCTGGTATGTCCAGGCTCTGAGTTAAGAGAGTTGTGTAAGACATGGGAGTGAATTGCTGCAACCTGTCAATACCGGTTATAATGTGCTTACTCAAGGGACAGCGTTCTCTCTCTTATGTCCTCATCTGTTATGAAGACTGGTTCACTCAAGAGATCCGAGTGGATGCAATGAATCCAAGAATAAGCTGAGGGTGATGAGAATTGGACAGTGAACACTTGGCAATTAGACATTCATTCATTTTGTACAATGACCCAATGATCCAACTAACAGGTTTCCAACAGTGATAGGTGTATACATATTCAACCCAAAAGCTACTTTTGGGTTCTCTAAAGTGAGAGGTAATGTCGTAATGGTCGGCAAAAGGCGGAAAATACAGTAAATTCAACCCAAAAACTTTGTTTTAAAGAAAAGATAATGAATGGCAAAAGCCAAAAAATACAGAAAATTCACACAAACACCAGGACCATTATCTTGACCCATGCACTGACAGGGCTTCTAACACACAATGCATTAATACCTGCTATGGGTACTGTAACTATGGTGGTCTACTTAAAACAGCATGTACTACTAGGCGGTCTTCTGAGGATTCAATCAAATATTCTCTTTGAATCAACGACCAAATGGATTATTTTCAGTGGAACGCAGGACTTAAAGAGTTGATTCATTTCATTCATAAATCAATTAGGTAAGTATTTATTTGCTATATGTACTTAAAATGTACCAATTTTATGTCTTGCTACTTTCTAGTGATTCATGCTCTGTAAAAGAAACTAAAGGGTAGTCACTGCCAAATTACACAAGTACATAGTGTATATCTGAACTAATGATAGCATTAAATCAATAAGATGTTCAGACAACTACATACCAATCTTTTTTTAAAGGGCTTGCATTTATAGAAATGAATGACTGTCTCACTCACGCTACCCTCCAAATTCGGATGAAGTTACTTTCCAGTAATTAATGCTTTGAAAAAGTGGTTATTCTGTATTTATTAGACTTAGTTTTTATACTTCAACTGCTGTAGCCTATCCACTTCAGAGATGCTCTTCTGTATACCACTGTTGTAATGTGTGGTTATTTGCATTACTGTCACCTTCCTGTCAGCTTTGACCAGTCTGGCTATTCTCCTCTGACATTGCACCATTCTTTAACTCTAGAGACTAGTGTGCGTGAAAATCCCAGGAGATCAGCAGTTTCTGAGATACTCAAACCACCAACAATCATATCACAGTCAAAGTCACTTAGATTACATTTATTCCCCATTCTGATGGTTGATGTGAACATTATCTGAAGCTCCTGACCCGTATCTATATGATGGTATGCATCACACTGCTGCCACACAATTGGCTGTTTAGATACTTGCATGAATAATTCGATGTAATGAAGTAAAAACAGAATGTTTCACTTAGTCACTTAGATCATTTTTGCCGTAGTGCAATTGCTTAATTGTATCATGCAGTACACATGTATGGATTCACCTGTCTGATACAGTATACCATATAGTATATATGGTCAGCTGAAACTGAGGACCCTTCAAATAATAATGATAATAATGTATCTGTATACTGTGCAAAATGAGGTAATGTTAATTATAACATTGGAATGAATGATGCCTTTGAACCAAGGGCATATAAAAAGGTGAGGCTAAAACTACAATGTTTGTGATACATTTTATGATAATTAATAAACAGAAATTAAGATCCCCAATGCTTAGTAGGAGCAATTCTGCTCTCTAGTGGTCACATGTATTGTTGCATTTTAACATGATATTAAATAAGTTCAAGGTTCAATATGTTATGTGTTCTTGTGCATACTACTGTTGTAACACATGACTGAGTAACTCATCAACTACACTTTGAGACATTTTCGGCAAATGTGTGTATACAATCTAACCTTATTAAAATGCTTTTAGGCATTCTTGACACACACACAAACACATGCATTGCATGCATAAAAGAAGAAGCCACATTTCCTATAACAAGCTTTACATTTTGGGGAAACAGGGAGAATGTTGAAAATGCTGAGAGAATTACTGTATAATGCATTTATGTTTTTCACAACTTAGAACAAGGGAGATGTGAACCAGGACTGAATGGACTCAATTCAATAATACTATTCACCGCTGCAGGTGCACAACTGAATCAAAAGATGGCAGTCTTACACTGTACATGACCAATCCCAGAACCTTTCTCTACATTTGCAGCACACTCTGTTTCTTATCATAAAGGAGCAGAATAAAATGATACTTCTCCTGCATCTATTCTCCAATGACTTAAAAATACAGAAATAAAGGTATGAAAAGGTACCTATGCTTGGTGTGTGTGTGTGTTTGTGTATGTGTTTTTTTCCATGGGTTCAGTCAGGTAACGTATTTTGATATCCGGCCAATTCCCACCTTAATGCCTCACTAATCTTAACAATGACAGGGCTATGCCTTAAATATCCAAAAATGCATGACTTCAGCTGCCAAGTGGAATCTGATAATGGAGGACTATAGGTGAGACCTATAGATCACTATCTTTTGGGTTAAAAGTTTTTGCACACTTCACTAGTAAGCAGAGACTGTGAGCCATGCAGGAGTACAACTAGTACAGCCAGGGCACTTTGGAATGCTTTGTTTAAACTTTGTTACAACTTGCCACACGCGGTTAGTCTAGACAAAATATAAACCATTTTACAGGACAATTATCAGATGAAAAGTGTAAAATGCAAGAAATGCTGGATTTGTGTTTCAGGGCAGAAGAGTGGCCGGTATAAAACAAAGTTATTGAACATGGATAAATTAAAACCTTTCTGTGTATTGCCATTGTATAATGTATTCACTGAGGTGTTTGTTAATACAATCCATGCTCTGTAAATCTCCCCAAAAGGTTTTGCATTGTCCTCACAGTAAACCATTTCTGTAAGGATTTTTCAAGATGGGTGCAAGGCTTTTTATAAATAGAAAATTCTCAAAAGACTAAAGCGAATTACTTATGGAATTCCATGTTCTTTTCTATTATGTCTTTAGAAATCATGTACATGATGAACGTGTAGCCTTGACAAGGTCGGAGACATTTTCTATGCATGCTTTTTTACATAATAATTGCAGCTATTGTCATCCAACATCTGCCCGCTTTTGAAGCAGCTAATGTCTTCCACTCTCTGAGGAGAGAATTCAGTGACCTTGGTCAACTATATTCCAACACAGGCCTTCACAAAAGATTAGTTTGCCAAGCGTTGCTCTACATCATGGTTTGTGGACTGACATTGGACAAAACACACTATAGATTTTGTTGATAATGTATGAAATCAGAAAAAACATGCAGGACCACACTCAATCTTTACAGGAGACTTGTAAGACTATCCCCTGTGACATCCCAAATATGGGAGCACTATAGTGCCAATTATGATTCACCAAGTAGCACATAAAATGAGAGGGTTTTCATAAAACAGTGGCAGTTTTTCTGCAAAGATACTGTGTCATGCAACTGTATTCTTAGTCATTTTTAGTATTACTGTTGAGGCCACCCTTCTTTACTCTTTGCAAGGAGAGTATCACAAAATATATATTAAGCTGCAAATATGTCATTTTAAGTGGGTGGAAATCTTTAATATTATATATTATATACACTGCTATATCGTAATCGAATGGAATACTGGATATGTTAATCCTGCTGAATTAAAAATTAAACAAGTATTCATTGTTATTTAATTATTTGTAACTCTGTGTCTTTGTGACAGTTTTCAGTGAAAAATGCTATACAAATCCAATTGAATTGAATTGAATAATTATAATAGTCAACATTGTTGATGTCATGGTTTCATTTGTAATTATTAGCTATATATTTGAACAGAAATTCTCGCTTTTACATTTCAGAATCAGAATCAGAATTTGAGATCAACATTGCCTTTTCCTGGTAACACCACATTAACATGCATTTCTGTTGACTTACATTTTTCCTTTACTGAGAAAATCTTAATATTATTCCCAAATAACTTGTTTACTGACAACAGATGCAGCTTTTACCAAGCACTCTGTCACATTGTAATGGCAAGAAAGAAAATAAACAATGCAAGTTTAAAAAGGCAGCTTTTGAAATTGTCATTCCACTAAGACCATTGAACTAAATGTCCCAGTGGAAGAGGAGAAGCGAAGAGTGAGCCTACCACAAACAGATGTAAAACTAAAGAAAGTCCTTGGGAGCAATATGACAGTGTAAGAATAGAGACGAAAGCAGAATAGAGAGTTGAGAATATTAAAAAGTCATCAGAGAACAGTAATGAAGGAAGGTCACCTTGAGTTACAAAAAGGATAATGGGACCCTTCTGGCCTAATTTTAGTATAATTTATACTAAACTTTTGGGCAGAAACTAGCATTATAATAAGATAGTATGCAGTTGCCTATTCCATAGTAAAGGTCTAATTCTTTTTTTAAATTATTTGTTTCAGATTTTCCCGTTTTCTCCCAATTTAGTAGCCAATTGTACCCTATCTATTCCAATTGCCCATGTGTTAACTAAGGATACACTGCTATTTGCGTCAAAAAGCACTCCCTTTTACCCTTGTGTCGTCTTAACATTCTGTATACTCCCCTTGTCCTAAGGGTCAAAAATGACCCGCCTTCACTGAACCCCTAAAATACAGCATCTAAATTGAATTTTAAACCTTGCATGAAGAAACAACCTGTCACTCATCACAAACTTTGTCATCAAATTTCAAGTTGAAAAAATATAATTTAAGGGGTTTTCTCTGCTGTTAAACATAGTGGTGGGTCATGTTTGACCCTTGAGAAAACACAATGGTTAATCTCTTTAGAAAAACTCTTAGTTCTGAATGTAGGATCATTTTCTTTCAGTTTCTTTTCTTTTGATATGCAGGGAAGACTCTTACATGTGTTGACATGATGGGCAGGAGTTATATTTGAAAATCATACCTACATTGCAATTGAGCTGACAAACGAACTGAAAACGAAACTAACTACCTGTTTTTTTTTACTGTTTATGCAATACAATATGAACATGAATATGAACAATAATTAACTATATTCTACTACTGTATTAACTGTTGTAACTATTGGAAGATAATCATTGTTTTGGGGGCAATAAGGTACCAACATTTGTAAGCAGTTTATCGCCTACTTCATTAGCTTGTAATCATCCAGTTCATGGCAAAAAATAATTATATGAGTACATTTATAAATATCTATTTTTCTTTAAATAATATGGAGTATAATATCCAGTTATTTTTATTTTATAATGCATTATTGATGTACATAGTTATTTATAACACTGTGCTAGATTTTTTCTGTTCGCCACAAATGTTAGCTAACAATTTGAAAAGGTAGTTTGCCGCGAACAACTAGAATCATTTAACCGTGGTGTTGAACTGGGAGCTGAACACACAGCATTCCATCATCATCTTAGGGGAATGAGGATGGTCCGTCTCACCTGCACGCTCACGTTTTATTTTTTGTGCACAAATGTCAGACACATGACAGTTGGAGCCCATGTCTCTGGGGATGCCCCCAAGAAAATATTAGTGGTTAACACGTTTTGTGGGTAAGTTGGTTGCGTTTGGTCCTCCAACTCCACTCCCTCAAAGAGAATGGTCGCGGCCACAGGCAGAGGGTCGAAAACAAACAGGCAGTCGAATCAGACAAATAAACAAAATCGAAAACCAAAGGCACAAACCATTAAACCAGTCCAAAAACAGTGAATCAAATCAGAACAGAAGGGTAATCCACAGACAGAAATAAATGCTGAAGCATATGGCTAAAGCACATGACAATCAGGCAACGAGTAACAGAAACAGAGGGATTTAAATACACAGGTAACGAGAGGGACATACAATAAGGTGTGCAAAACAATCAGGTAGGGGCGGCACGGATGGTGCAGTGGGTAGCACTGCCGCCTCACGGCAAGGAGGTCCTGGGTTCGAATCCCCGTCGGCTGGGGCCTCTCTGTGTGGAGTTTGCATGTTCTCCCCGTGTTTGCGTGGGTTTCCTCTGGGTACTCCGTTTTCCTCCCACAGTGCAAAGACATGCAGGACATGCAGGATAGGCTGATTGGAGAGTCTAAATTGCCCATAGGTATGAGTGTGTGAGTGAATGGTGTGTGTGCCCTGCGATGGACTGGCGACCTGTCCAGGGTGTATTCCTGCCTTTTGCCCAATGTATGTTGGGATAGGCTCCAGCCCCCTGCGACCCTGTTCAGGATAAGCGGGTTAAGATAATGAATGAATGAATGAAAACAATCAGGCAGTGGATTCATCCAAGTCTCCTCTGTCACCACCTTTAGCAGCAATAATTACAACCACATTGTGATGTGAATTGTAGTTAATTTAAAGTAAGACTTCTCAATCAGCAATGAGCTTGTCAGTCAAGGCAGTCAATGTTTTTGTTGATGTGTATAAACCCTCACTTGTGCGGACTGGAAATGGTCAATTTTCAGGTTAATTGTTTTTTAACAATCTAGCCTCAGCCCCTAATGGTTAAAAGTCCAGCATACGCCCCTGCTTCGAAGAATCATCCACATGCATTTCAGTCCCCAAAACAAGCAGGCACTGAAGAAGGTGGGCATACAGGCCACCATAGAAGATACACAGCAACTAGTGATGTCCATGCACTTCACTTCAAGCAGTCATTGCATGAAAAAATGTAAACATCTAAACATACCTATTTTCATTTATGTAACATTAATATGTCCCAAACACTATAGTGTCCTGAAATGGGGGTTTAAGTATGTATATAAAGTGCTGTCATTTCTACACAGTGAAACCAAACTGTTTAAAAACAGATGATAGCTGTTCTTTAACCACATGTGTATGAGTACAAATCTCATTTGAGTACAGAGCCAAACCCTACTCCTGAAGTTTCATGATTGTGTCAGTATCTTCTCTAATCAGAAACCATTCACACCTGTGCTATTTTGGAGGACACCTACACCAGTGCTAACTGCGTCTCAAACTGAAGGTAGTTGCCTTGATGCCTCATTGCTTCAACAGCTGATTAGTCACTGTCCTTCAAAGCCGTTTTAGAGGTGCTTAGGCAGCACGCAAATGAGTCGCACTTTTAAGGCAGAAAGATGTTGGAGTAATTAAAAGCATTTTAGCTGCCTAGTTCATGGAGGCTTAAAAACTGAGGCTTAAAAACATTAAATACATTATTTCAGTGTCTTAAGTCATTAAAATGTAGCTTAAAAATATAACCACACCAAAATATTGAGCTCACTGTATACTTGCACTTGTGGACGAGCTCTCTTACTGTTCTGT
This sequence comes from Conger conger, assembly GCF_963514075.1. Lineage (NCBI taxonomy): Eukaryota > Metazoa > Chordata > Actinopteri > Anguilliformes > Congridae > Conger > Conger conger. The sequence continues at coordinate 30,379,684 of NC_083762.1, forward strand.
ACGAACTCAGCAGTTGTTTTCAGCCGCCATTAATTTAAGTTGGAGGTTAATCACAAAGATTTATGGGATGTCTTATCTGGGCCACCTGCCTGGTGGAGGCGAAACAAAGCTTTGAAAGTCATTGATTACCTCATTATCTGGCAGTAATACATGCAGCTACACAAGCGCTTCAGGAAATCTGCTGCACGTTCTTGATGCATGCTTCAAAGCCTCAGTGTCAAATGTCACATCACTAGTTTTAGTTGTTTTTTGCAGTTTGAGAATACTGTCATTCGGGTCCACCTTTCCATTGTGGGGAGGCCTGAACTTCCATTTTTTTGTTTTCCTTCAATTTCATTTTTGGTACGGACAAAATTTCATTATAGTACTCTTTAAATCCATCAACTTAATGTTCAGGAAATATTTGTACTTGAAGCCTGTGCATTTGAAAATAATCAACTACTATTTAAAAGTCAATAAACTGGAAAGCAAGCACTTGCATTTTTGTTGTAGACATCTCTGAAAATGATGCAATCCCAGTGTCCTCTTGCAAATCTACCCAGGGAATGCTGGGTCACTTACGGTTGGCATCAACAAGCTGTGCATTGCTCATGGGCACATCTGTGTTAAACCACAGGGAAACATAGGCTGCAGCCCAGGGCCTCCCCTGCTGAAGGGGCCTCCCCAGGATGTCTTCATTAGTTTTTTCACCAATCATAGGCTTGCTTCGTATTTGTTGAACAGTTCAACAAATACGTGTTCATGTAGTATATAAAGCATATACAACTATGTTTAATAAATTAAGAAAACTTTACACGAAATGTAGGCTTTGCGTGCCCTCCCCATTTGAGAAATGTTGTCTAACATCAGGAAAAATGATTGCAGGGCAAAAAAGAGTAAAAACTGAAAAGTCAAAAGCTGAAGAAGTACGAAACAAAAATCCAATTTTACTTTAAAGGAAAGAGTCATGCACAACTAATGGTGGCAAACCTATAATGCTAACATTACATCGGGTAACGTAGACTCACTGTGTTCCGAACACCAAGTTAGCTCACACTGTTCCAAACATTTCATGACAAATAAATAAGAAATTACTACCAGATCAGTTTTGCTTTTTGTGTGTATGTAAAGTCAAAGTTTTCATAAAAACTTCTCTAATTTGAAGTTCAGAACAAAGTTTTTTTTCTACAGTCTATGGGTGCAACCTGTTTGAATTAAGTTGCGTCCTAACTCTGAATTAATGTTCAAACTAGCTGATGTTTAAACTTACGTTATACTGGTGTACCAGGCTGCTGTGTGTTGCTCTCTTGGGGCCACACCTATGCGTCAGCCCAGGGCCTCCAAATCCCTTAATGCAGGGCATGCTCACAAGCATTCTGAAGCTACAGGACCGAGTTATCACAGTAGCTCTTATCTCTGCAGCACAGGTACCAGTTACAATGAGAGCTGCTTCTAGAGACAGAATCATTGGGAATTTATGAGAAATGTGCTGTTTACCAACCATTTCAACTGCTAAAAGGGATAGGCAATTAACTACTGAGATGGAAAAAAGCTTAGGAAATTGGAAGGGAGAAATTATTTGAATAACCCAAAGTTAAATGTTATTATATGTATGTTGCCATAATTGAAAATGCTTGGGATTCATGTTATGCTAAATTGATCTTTTCAATAAAACGTTATTTTGGTCAAATTGTCTCATATCAGTTATACTTGTGCATCTTAACATCATCTTCCCCTGTCGTCTTAGGTTTCCTTCCCTGTCTAACATTCGGTGCCTAACTGATGGAAGTTAAATAATGTACTCGGAAAGGAACTTCCTGATGCATGCCCTTCCCACCCCCCAACCCGCACAATTACTGCAGACCAGCAAATACCCCAGCTGTTAGCATCAGCTGGTCTTCTCTTGTCATATCATTAGTTTTGAAACTGAAGCCATGTCCTCTCCTCTTGAGTAGGCACATTCATATCCAGAATAAAGGTAGCACAAGACTTGTATACCAATGTTGCACCTGATAAAACCTCAGCAAAAAACACAATTTGAACGTTTAATAAAGTAAACAGCTATTTGGGTTCTAAAGGTGATAAGACACAGAAGGATGATGAACAAAATATTACCAGATTTAGTGCAAAGAGGCACAGCAGGTGGTAGTCCGCATTCCGCAGGTGGTAGTCTTATAACCCCGCCCCCCTCATTTAGCTGGGATGAACTGTGTGCCTGGTGTCAGCCTTGGACACCTCAAATTCCATGTGGTCATCAGATCCTCTCCTGTTGACATTAGCCCATCAAGTCAATTATTGACACTTCTATGTAGCTTGTAGCATACTCCTAAGTGTCAATCTTGCTTATCTTTGCACACTTTAAATTCATTCTACAGCTTGCCTGATACATTCTAAGCAATATGTTTTTTTAGGTTCAAGGCGAACCAGATCATTGAGCAAGGTTTTCCTATATGCATACATTCTTTAAACATAATAAGCCCGATGGTGATTTCTATATTTTACTGTTCATGTAGAAAATGGATAAAATCTAGGTATAGGTGGACATACCATTATTCAATCCTACAAAAAACATCCATGCAGCCACCCATTTGCATGCTCAGATCAATATAAATGTGCCATTACATTGAATTACATTACAAGATCATTTAAATCTCTTGGATTCAAAACATACAAATGTGTGTGCATTTACCATCTATTACATTTGCTATGAAGAAACACTTTACCGAGCTCACAGTAGCAACAAATTAGTATTTTCATTTTCTATGCCTTCTGAAGTGCAGATGGAATTTATTGCTGCTAGTTCACATTGATATTAAACATAACTAATGAGGTGTGATCATAGAAACAGGATTAATAATGATGGGATTAGGCTGACAAAGCACTCTTGCTGGCAGTCTGTTTAAATTGTAATGGTCAAATCCATGTTGAAAATCCATCAAAGCAAAAGTAAGGTGAATGCCTTTATTGGATTTAGACTTGGGGGGGGGGGGGGTGTATCTGATTTGGGGGTGCCTCAAACTGCAGCCTATGATTGCACATAATTTACATATGCCAGTCTACAAACATGCCTGTAAGACATCCAAGAAAACCTGAAAGTTTATAGATTTTGTGGTGCAAGAGAACTGAGTTTTTTTTAAGCAGAAAGAAAACTCTTAAAGCTTTAGAATTTTAACTAGTTTGAACCTGCTTCAGAGTTCTTTTTAAAGACATGGAACAAAATAAAATACATCTTTTTAATCTAAAAAGCATTGTAAAGTAGCATATTCTGCTGTCAATTACAAACCTGACAGCTTTTCAAGTGTACATGGCTCAAGCTTAAACAGCTCAGCTATTTGATTCATTCTTATAAGTTGGCCGTTTCCATGACCCTCCAGAATTTTCCAGAGTGAGCTGCTGCTGACATTTCTGCTAGATGCTACAGGATTGCTGCACATGCTGACGTTGTGTGAATCCTATTCTGGGAACTACTGCCCTGTCAATGAGGAGTCCAGTATACCCGCAGTGTAAATGCGCCCACCCGCAGTGTAAGTGCCCCCTACTCCTTGCAAAAAGGACTCATCCTATCCTGATCAATCAAGCCTGCTCCCATCATCTGATGAAATTTTCCCTAGCAAGCCCAGCACCTCTTCATCAGGCTTCTCTTGAATAAATGATAGCCTGATTTACTCTCTTATTGCATACAGTATTTATCACATTGTATTGTTTATACAACCCGTGTTTACACAAAACACTTTTTAAAAAAAATGATAGTCTTTCACATCACTGTCAAGGAATTTTAGCCCACTCTTCTTTGCAGAACTGCTTTTATAATGTATAGACCTTATACTTTAACCTCACAGTATGCTTATACCTAGAAAAGCATACTGTGAGGGAAAAGAAAAAAATATGCAGTGCAACCCTAGTTTGTATTACTAAAACGTTTTTAATCTGCATGTTATGCTTGGCTACTAAGTCGTGTAGTAGAATGTAAGCCCTTCCCAAACCCATGTAAAATGAGCTTTGAGGTTGTTGCCATGTTGCTAATAAGGTACATCATCCTGTCAGATTATGAGAAACAGGTGTTCCAGCAAAATAATAATGAGTGTTTGAGGTAATCCATGTCACAGTGCCACGGATATGCATTAGTATTACCTGTAGTGGTTGTGACAGAAAGCTGACAGATCTGTAATATAGTGGTGCTGGAGGTGGAGAATAGGCAGCCCTAGTTTGGAAGGACTTTTTTTCTTTTTTTTTTCTTCAAATAAAAAGTACTCAGAAAGAAGAACTATTTTGTGCTGGTTTAAGGGAAAACTGGACAGAGCTTTGATTTACTGCCATATGGTCATTAAATGGAAATTCATTCTGGTTAGTTAAACCCTTATGTTTTCACTGTTTTTCAAACCAATAGATTGACTTAAGACAGGTGAAATGAATTAATACTGTTGACTCACCATTTAAACGAGAACCTTTCTTGCTTTGCCTGCTACAAACTCTTCAATTATCTTCAATTAGTGATCTAATTTGCGACAGTTTTGAAATCTCGGCCAATCCATTCAAACAATCTTGTGACACTGTCGATCGCAGATAGTGCAAGGTTGAGAGGTGAAAAACTCCTCTCCCTGATGTCACGGTTGCTGGCACAATTAACAATAACTGATTTCTGTACAAATCCAGAACATTTTCCCGGTAGATGTACCTAAGCATGTCAATGGTTGAATCGCACACATAGCTCTTGACAGCTGTTTTTATTCCAAAACTCAGATAATTTCCTTTGCAAGATGCAGACACTTGTCATGCAGTGTGTTATCACTGATTGCATCTCCTTGGTACTGAATAGAAATCCAAACAATTCGTAAAAAATGTCCAGCTGTGAATATCTCTCGGTAAGAGTGATTAAAGCTGCATCAACCAGGGGGAGAAAAACCTTTCGCTTGTACTTCTCTTCTGGTAGTATTGATGGGCCATCATCTGAACTTTCCTGGGCAAACTTTGCCCTTTTTTTCACAAGCAAACATTTGTTAATTTGGTGCTATCTTCGGCTGCTGGCACCTCTGGCTCCAGTGATTGCGGTTGCAGATAAATACCCTCCTAGTCATCAGCCTTCGTCTTTCCATGTTCCGAAAGTAGGCTAGACACTGCTGCACTAGAACTAGCTAGACTTTTCATGTTGCAAGGTATTTACCAGTAAAATATCCAGCTGTATATAAAGATTGTGTATATAAAAATTGAATCTGTAAGTTGCTCTGGATAAGTGTACAAATGTCAAAATGAAAATATATTGTTGACAGTATACAATGAACTATGAGATTAACCAAGGGAATTGCGGAGAGGGCTGTGCACTCTTAATGTAAAGATAAAGCTTAACCGACAATTGTATTGAATATTGACATGACACTTCTCTATTAACAGCAGAAGTATCTGCACATGTGTGAATCAGGGATACTCAAATCTGATCCTTGGGGGGCAACAGTGTTGCTGTTTTTCCTCTTCTGCCCGATAGTCCAATAATGTCTGACTGATTGGCCAGAGATTATTCTCACCTAGTATGTCAGGTTTAAATCAGTTCCTGATTAGAGGGGAGGAATGAAAACCAGCAATACAAGCCCCAAAATCTGGTATAGATAGATATAGATTTTTAATAGTAAAGATGTGGACAAGCAGTCCAAAGAATTAATGCCAATGTATTTATTCCCAACTGAATCAGGGCATTTTCTCTCAATTTATTGGTGCTATGTTATGAAGACGGGTATTCCACGTATCATGCTTTGGGTGGCTGTACACAGTAAAATGTCCAATGTTAATTCAACTTGAACATTTGAGTGCAATAGGGAACATATGTTGACTTAATGCTGAACATTTTACGGTGTATAAATCTCTGCAGATAGCATTTTTAGGTTTTTGGGTAGTTTTTTTGAAGCATTTAATTAATGTTCTGAAAATGCATGTGGTATACAAGTCTGCGCTATTGGATGGCATGCTAAAGGACAACCGTTTGGTTGTGAATGCAGCCAAAAAGTGGGACGTTTCCTTGTATCGTTACCCTCTGTGCTTTCCATAGTCTGTCTGTCTCCCCATTCACTCCCATTCATTCGTTTCACCTGTTTTCACTTCCTGATTGTTTCTCCCATCTGACTGACATTCCCTCTTGTTACCTGTGTTATTTAAACCCCTTTGTTTGTTCAGTTCCCCACCTGACTGTTACAGTTGTGTTCAAGAAAATAGCAATCAGTAACCTGATGAACCACTGTTATTATTAGTAGTAGTAGTAGTAGTAGTAGTAGTAGTAGTAGTAGTAGTAGTAGTAGTAGTAGTAGTAGTAGTAGTAGTAGTAGTAGTAGTAGTAGTAGTAGTATTTCTGCATGGCAAATACTTTACTTGTAGATCTAGTAATGTAATAGAAAAACAACAGACCCAACTGTCATGACATGCACGCTGCTTGTTCTGAGTAATTGACTCATTCTTTGAAAGGGGCGTGTTTAAAATAATGCAGTGTGGAGTTTAATTAGACAATTCATTAATTCTGTAAAAAAACAGATGTCATTAATTGTCCTTTATTAAGGAAGAAGGGAAGTAAATGTTTCACACATTGTTATGAAATATATTTCCTTATGAATTGCTAAGTAAAATGGGCTGTTCCAAACATTGTTTGGAGGAAGAAAGTAATTTGATTAAAAAGTTGATTGGAGAGGGGAAAACTTATAAAGAAGTGCAACAAAGTATAGGATGCTCAGCTAAAATGATCACAAAAGCTTTAAAATGGCAACAAAAAACCTGAAACACGCAGATTTTATGAGTGGGAGATGTGAACATGACATTGGTCCTTAATGACTGAATCATGCATAATGGGTGAGACTTCAGGTCATACATATATTTTATGTGTGTAGTTTCCACACCTACAATGTATTAACATTATCATATTGTATTTTACTTACTAAATCTTCTTACTACACCTTTCCCAGTCATCATCTAAGTCACTGGAAAGCTTCTTTACACTGGAAGTGTGCATACAACTTGTAATTGCTCTCTATTTAAAAGGGTTATCACTCCTGTATTAGTTCACACGCGGCCACCCACACACATTAACAATTTCCACTATAAACCTCTAGATGGTACTGTATGGCTTAACACTAGAATCTAGCCTAGATCTCTTTCCATTAAAATAACTGCCAAAAACACATTTTGCGTCACTCCAGGACATGATTTCAAAGGTTATTGTTGTTATTATTATTATTATTATTATTATTATTATTATTATACATTTTATATCCTAGCATGGCCTACAACTATAGATTATTAGATTATCTGTCTCACAACATTTTCAGCTGTCACTAAACTTATTTGCCCAATTTGACAATGCAATTACTATTACTATTATATTTTGGGTTGAATGGGCTGTTAAGGGGTTCGGTGATGATTGTAATGTTACCTCAGTGTTGTGAGAAATTGCAGAGACAAAGGAAGTGTTCACCGTAAGGGCTAAATTTACATGCACTACACCGTTCCAGGTTTAGATAGGTCTACGTGCATCACGACTTTGCGTGCATTATTAAAATGCAGCGTGCTCGCATATTTTCAGAATGTGAAACTGAAAAGTGAAAACAAGAAACTAACTAAATCAAAGTCGTCTTTTTAACTGTATACGATAGCTCTGTAGCCAATATATAGGCCTATATATGGCCAGTTAGCCTACTTTGATTCCTGTTACTTACACTGGCTAATATTCACATTACGGAACGTAACGAAAGTCTAATTTTCAGAGCTAGAAAATGCTAAAGATCAGCTGTGGAGTCGTCAACGAAACATTATAAATATTCCTAAACTGGTAGGCCCACGTGAAAAATGCACTACAATGATTATTTATTTTTTATATATTTTTTGCATTTGCTTTTATGATCACAACGTTACAGTAGCAAACCAGTGTGTTGGTAAGCCGATTCTATCAACATTATTGGTTCTATAAACACATGCGAACTGCAGCTACCTTATTTTTTATTGTCGCATATTAGATTTACTATGAAATACATTTCTTTAAATGAGGAGAGAATGTGCTCCAATTGCTATTATAGATATTCCACCCGTAAGTCAGTTAAATCCATCTGCAATGCAACTAGGGTGGCTGCTAAGACGGGTCTCCAGAAACTTTAACATGTACTGACATGTATTTCATCCAATCATACCCATGCCCCGCCCCTCGCCTTTGATCTAAAATACAAGAGATCCAACGATTGTTGCCGGGGGCGTGTTTGATAGGATTTCCTCTCCTCCCTCGGCTCTCCTCCTCAACCTCCCCCCCGCCAGCCAGCCACCCCTTCGTTTTTCGAGAGTTGCAAGATGTTCAGTCTGAGTAGACACAGAAGGAAAATGTTGCCTTCAGTTGGACAATTGCGTTATCTGAGTAAATGTACATGTTGCATGTTACCCACTGACCAATCAATCAAATGAACTGTAGAAAACTCAACTCTTGAAACTGCTGAGTTTTTCTGAAATACATTAGCTTACAGTGAGAAGATCTGGATATGAGTGAAACCGATGATGCATCCTTTCTCCAATCGGAAAAGTAAGACTCGGACCTTAGTTGTAGTAAAACAGGTTGTATAGTAAGCAAAACACGGGATTCTTCTGCTGATGCGGTGTGACTGAATGGATTCGGCTGTCCAAAGGAACGTGTCTTGATCACCTGATTCTGTTCATGGATGAGGATCTGACAACCGCAGTAGCTACACGTAGTTAAGTAACGTTATTCATCTGAGAATTGCTACTGCCGGAGAGTTACTATGTAACGAATTGTTTATACAATCTACAATTACCACATTCGATCTCACCACGGCTGTCTTTTCGACGGAATACATTTTATTCACTCTAATGCGTTCGTGCATCTTGATATTGGAATGGTGCAACTATTTTATTTTCTAATTTTGCTTCTTTAATGAAAGGGATTTTATCAGTGATGTGGGATTGCAGTAGGCTATTCGGCAACATAAATCTTGTTCGAAACCATATCCTACGCGCTAACATCACCTTCCTTCAGAGCAAAACCGGGTAAGAAAATGTTGCATACATATGTTCAGAATATTGGAATCCTACCTTGCTGTAGCCCCTGTTAGTTTTAGATCCTTATTTGTTAAAGTATCGGTAATCATTTTCTCCCAATTAAGTAAATAACCTACTGTTAATTAATGTAATAATAATAATGAAAACGTTTCAAGACTCATCGCATACCATAGCTAATGTCTTGAAAGATGCTGCTTAGTATTTGAATGGCTCCTCCGGCTGCTGCAGGATTATTCAAGGAAAAGCTCCTGGAAGTAAAAGGAATAATTTAAATGATATGGCGATGCAAGGAATAGCCGCTGATTTAGCAAAGCTGCATGGTTTTTTACAAAACGATGTAGTAGTTAGCAACGTAGGCTACTTGCCAGAACTTACACGTTGTTATATATGTATGTATGTATGTATGTGTATGTAGGCTATGTCTTTTTTTTTATTGTATTTAATTTTTAAGAAAATAAACGAATGTTAAGTTTTCATGATTGTATTGAAATTAATATTTAAGTAGGTAAAGTAACCTATGCGTAAATAATATTGTTACCAGAATGTAACATTTTGCAATTATTGTTTATTTATAGGACTTCGTTGCCAATTACTTACCAAGATGCCATGCATTCTGCAGTCTAGCTCCAGTGCATAGGGGGAAACAATTACACGAAGTGGAAAAGGAATAAGCAGGTGTCATGAATTTTATGGATTTTTACCTGTTCGGTTCCTTGGTTGCCTTCATTTGGCTAGACCCTGCAGTAACTCAAGAGCTGACCTACTCTATTAGGGAGGAGTTGCAAGAAAACATTCTCATTGGAAACATACCAAAGGATCTGAACATTTCTCTTACAAATGCTGCAACTGGAATGAGTGCTAACCTGGTCTACAGACTGGTTTCAAAAGCTGGAGATAAACCTCTACTCCGAGTTTTAAGCAGCACTGGAGAAATCTACACAACTTCAAGTCGAATCGACAGGGAAAAACTCTGCCCTGGCCTCTCCTATGAGGAAAATGAATGTTCTTTTGAGATTGAGGTGGTCATCCTACCAAATGACAATTTTAGGCTTATTAAAATAAAAATTATTGTTAAGGACACCAATGATAATGCCCCCATGTTTCCATCACCGGTCATAAACATTTCCATCCCAGAGAACACACTAATTAATAGCCGCTTCGCCATCCCCTCGGCCACTGACCCAGACACTGGCTTTAACAGTGTGCAGCGCTACAAGCTACTGAATGGGCAAAGTGCCTTTGGCTTGGACATTGTGGAAACCCCTGATGGAGAGAAATGGCCCCAGCTGATTGTACATCAGAACTTAGATAGAGAACAGAAGGACACATATGTCATGAAGGTTAAGGTAGAAGATGGGGGCAACCCACAAAAGTCCAGCACTGCCATACTTCAGGTCACCATAACTGATGTGAATGACAATAAGCCTGTCTTTAAGGAGAGCCAGGTTGAGGTCCACATCCTGGAGAACTCTCTTGTGGGTACGTCTGTGGTACAGCTGCAAGCCACAGATGCAGACATTGGGGCCAATGCTGAAGTCAGATACTCTTTTGGTGCTCAGGTGTCCCCAGCAGCCAAACGACTCTTTGCATTGAATTCCACCTCTGGCCTGATAATGGTGCAGAGACCGTTAGACAGGGAGGAAATGGCCATCCACAAATTATCAGTGATGGCCAGTGATGGGACTTCAAGTCCAGTAAAAGCCACCGTAACTATCAATGTGACAGATGTGAATGACAATCCTCCAAACATAGACCTGAGGTACATTATTAGTCCAATTAATGGAACAGTGTTCCTGTCAGAGAAAGACCCTATCAATACCAAGATTGCCCTCATCACAGTGTCTGATAAGGACACTGATGTCAATGGGAAAGTGATTTGCTTTATTGATAGGGAGGTCCCCTTCCACCTTAAGGCAGTGTATGACAACCAGTACTTGTTGGAGACTTCCTCATTGCTTGATTATGAGGGCACCAAAGAGTACAACTTTAAAATAGTTGCTTCTGACTCCGGCAAGCCGAGCTTAAACCAGACAGCATTAGCCAGAGTAAAGCTTGAAGATGAAAATGACAACCCTCCCATTTTCAGTCAGCCTGTAATCGAGTTGGTTGTTCAGGAGAACAATAAACGGGGTTCATTTCTCACCACTATCAGTGCTACTGATGAGGATAGTAGAAAGAATGCAGAGATTGTTTATCAGCTCGGGCCCAATGCTTCCTTCTTTGACCTGGATCGTAAAACAGGGGTGTTAACAGCCTCAAGAATTTTTGACAGAGAGGAGCAGGAGAGATTTCTTTTTACTGTTACAGCGAGAGACAATGGGACACCCCCACTTCAAAGCCAGGCAGCTGTAATTGTGACTGTCCAGGATGAGAATGACAACAGCCCCAAGTTTACCCATAATCACTTTCAGTTTTTTGTGTCAGAGAACTTGCTAAAGTACAGCACGGTCGGAGTGATCACTGTCACAGATGCAGACGCTGGAGAGAACGCTGCTTTAACTCTTTCTATACCGAGTGACAATGAAAATTTCATCTTGGACCCTTATTCTGGAGTTATAACGTCAAATGTTTCCTTTGACAGAGAGCAACAACGCTCTTACACCTTTGAGGTCAAGGCTGAAGACAATGGGCGGCCACCCAGTTTTTCAGCTGCAAAGGTGACCATTAATATCATTGATGTCAATGATAACCCTCCTGTCATCATTTATCCTCCAACAAACATGTCATTCAAACTGGTTCCTCTGTCTGCTATTCCCGGATCAGTAGTTGCAGAGGTCTTTGCACTGGATGCAGACACAGGGATGAATGCTGAGCTCAAGTACACTATTGTCAATGGGAATAGCAAGGGATTGTTCAGGATTGACCCAGTGACTGGTAACATTACTCTTGAGGAGAAGCCAGCGCTTAATGACATTGGTATTCACCGCTTGGTGGTTAACATCAGTGACCTAGGTTACCCAAAGTCCTTGCACACCCTGATTACAGTTTTTCTTTATGTGAATGAGACAGTGGGAAATGTGTCCTACATCCAGGACCTCATCCGGCAAATCATGGAGACTCCTTTGGATAGAAACATTGGTGAGAGCAATAAGGCTTATCAGAGCAGGGACTATTTGACAATTATGATCGCTATTGTGGCGGGGGCCATGGTTGTGATAGTGGTCATATTTTTCACTGTCTTGGTAAGGTGTCGCCATGCATCAAAGTTTAAAGCAGCACAAAGAAAGAAACCGGGTGCAGAGTGGATGTCTCCAAACCAGGAGAGCAAACAGAACAAAAAGAAGAGAAAGAAAAGGAAGACACCAAAGAGGTCCTTGCTAAATTTTGTCACCATCGGGGAGTCTAAACCCGATGACCCTGTTCATGAACCCATGAACGGCACCATAAGCCTTCCGGCCGAGCTGGAGGAGCAGAGTATAGGACGTTTTGACTGGAGTGCCATGCCTACAACCACCTTTAAACCCAGCAGTCCTGACCTGGCTAGGCACTACAAGTCGGCCTCGCCGCAGTCTGCTTTCCACCTAAAAGCTGACATTCCAGTCTCGGTGAATAAACACCATGTCATTCAGGACCTCCCTTTGGACAACACCTTTGTTGGGGGTTGTGATACTCTATCCAAGCGGTCCTCCACAAGTTCTGACCACTTCAGTGCCTCAGAATGCAGTTCCCAAGGAGGGGTCAAGACAAGGGGTCCCATGCACAACAGACAGGTAAAGGAGCACTTTTACTGGTCTATATAAGTACTTCATATAATTATCCAGCGCACCAGTACTGAAGTGCCAGTAGATCTACGTGTCATTTTCTCTACTTTTTATGTCTACAAAAAGGACTTGCCTGGTGTTTTTCCTCATGAATAGTTGTTTTGCATGCAATCACATGCCTGTATACAAATACATTATTTGTTTTTATTTAAAAAGAAAAAATGTTTTGCTTGGTTTGGTTTGCATTTTGTCATACTGTGAAACCAGATGGTGAAATGTGCATTTTGTCACACTGAAAAGAGGCTTTCAGAATTTGTGAAAGAAATATTTTTTACTGACTAATCTCAGTTTACCACTTATTTTCTTTTAATTAGATTGGATTGGCACAAATCAATTCATTTGGAATGTGTGAGTGAAACAAATTCATTCTCATATGAGTCATAAAAACAACATTTATTATTTTAGAAATAATTATGTAGTTCTTATGTCTCTGGAATAATGTCCTGACAATATGTTAAGATTAAATATTGATGACATAATATATAATTAGGCTATTTTTAATCAACTCACTCCTTTTCACAGAGAAATGTCCACATATATAAAATCACAGCATGCTCAACCATATGAGTATACTTGGCCTAAAATTGTAGGGTGTGATGATTTTTTCAGAGGACAAGATATGCTTAGGTAATCATATGAGATAATATGAATCCTTAAAATTCCCAGGAATGCACTTCTGAATCTAAATATTTAATGAAACCTCAAACGTATCAAATCCAGACAATGTAGAGCATTTTTTAATGTGGAGGAAATAAAGGAGTTAAAGAGAATATATTCTCTTCATTTGATGTTTGAACACGCAGGAATTCTGCCTGTAGATGGCAACGTTGTTCTGCAAGGCATTGTCTGGCACCCAGCCATCATAAAGTGCAATAATCAGAGTAGGGGAAGGGGCAGGTCCATCCTTGCTTTCAATGAAACTGATGTCTAATGACAGAGTTAATGCACAGCAGAGTTATAATGGCATGATCCATTGTAAATTATAAGATATAGCCTTTTTAGCATAAGACACTGTGACTTTTATTGATGCAGGGTTAACTTAGTGCTGTCCAGACAGTGTTTAACATCTTGACCACAAAAGACTACGAGAAGTAACGACAACAATGAAGCGCATATCTCCTAACGGCCTTTTGCAGCTGAATAGAGCAGGCCACTGGAGAGGTGAACTGCTGCAGAAGACATTGTTTTCTGCCCACTAAGGGGATGAAAGGTGCAGGTGCATTTAATCATATTTCTTTGATCATTGTATAAAGGTATCTTGGTATACAGTGAGACAGTGTCTTCTAGTAGCATTTTGGATTAGAATTGTGAGCCTTTTAAGGGGGAAATGTTTGGATGATTTCTGGTTCATTAACCATAATTAGTTATTAGTCTAACTATAGAAGTTGTTTGCATGGACCATGTGAAGGGTAGTACAGAATTGGTGGTGTGCCCTTTGTTGTCACAAAAATAAACCATATTAGCTCTTGAGCTCCTGTAAAAAAAGAAGAATGGCTTCCCACTGCTATGAAGCATCAGAGGGGTTTTAGTAACAGCTGCTGTGTTGCAGCTAGAGACTTTTTGCAAGATGTTTTATTACCTCAACCAAACTCTGCTGACACTGAAACAGGAATTCATTTTTCTTGGCCATTCAGTGAACTATATTATAATGATCACAACATTAAAACTTTGACCTGGATTTATTAACAGTCACAGAGATGACACTCCTGCTGAGTGTTGCAACCCATCCTCTGTTTCCTGTATTGGAAGAGTAAAATTGTATGTTTAACAAACACTTGTTTACTGCACGTTAAGTTAATGTTTGTACTGATGAGCTAACATTAACAACATCAAGTCTCTATAACGCTAGTTCCGAATATGTTGCAGTATGAACCAGCTCCACCCTGCGCCATACGTTCACAATGTAACCTTTAGGCTACCTAAAAAAATGATAATACCATTTTAGGCAAGAGAGGGTTGGTTAACTCATAGCCAGTACTAGCTCTCTTGTAGTGGCACATAGCAAAGTTGTAAACAGAAAAACAGGGTTGTTTACTGATACAGAGCGCCTTTGTAAATGAGAAACGGCTTGGCAAGTGTATTGCTTGGCTACATCAAGATAGCAAAGTATGCCTTTGAATTATACACAAGCTTACTTGCATATTGCAATAAGTGCTGTGTAGATTTTTGTGGTAGAAAGGAATTGTGAATGAAACAACTTCAGTGCATTAATGTTAGCTAGCTCATGAAAGCATATGAAAGACATGTTTTGTTCATTTTCTTCTTTTAATGTCATCGGTGTTAGTTTGTTTAGTGCAGATGCATTTTTAAGTATTTACGGCAATAAGTAGGGGGATAACCAGCACAATATTAAAGTTTTTTCTTACATTTTAATTTACTCAATTACTCCAAATTAATGCAATCAAAAGCAGTGAAATTTAACCACAAAGAGCATACACTTGTCTGTTTTCACCACTCTGTGTTAAGTACTGCTCAGGAGACCCAAACACAGACCAGGGGACATTCAGAAATCATTGTTTATTCAGTCCAAAGTCAAAAGGCAGATAATCAGAGACAAAGCCAAAATTCGAGATGCCAAAGAATGCTAATAAAACAGTCCAGGGTCGTAAATCCAGAATATCACTCTTTAAAAATAAAGTCAAAAATCAACCAGGCAGACAAAACAGAAGGGATAAGGCAAACTTGTAATCAGGCAAAGGGTGTTTCAGGAGTCTCAAATAAACAGGCAGAAATCCGCTCTGAGTATTGATCAACATTCTGACAAAGAATACAATTGAGACCAGGGTTTAAATACACAGTGGGATGATACAAACTAGGGGGGCAAGGGAGTGAGGATGATCTAACAAATAAACATCAGGTGAGAAACATGAACGGGTAATTAATACAATGACAAGGGAGGAACGAAAACGTGGACTGGATTCACAGACATACATGTAATACAAATGGCTCTGGACTAGGGAGTAGACAATTACACAGAGTTAAGGAATGTAGTTGTAGGGGAGAGCAGGTGCGAACACTTCGCTGAATCAAGGCAAGCAATTAGAGATCGAACAGGGAGGCAGAGTTATAGAGCAGGGTCGAGGTAGATATAGAGTTAGTCTGTTAGTTTACGTGATTGAATTACCATTACCCAAAACTAGTGACTGTTAGTTAGTTAGTTAGACAGACAATTAGTGTGTTAATATAATTTAGTACTGTACAAAATCTATGTCAGTATTTATTAGATTAGAGCTTTCTACTAACATGAATGGAGAAAAAGCAAACATTGCAGCAGCACCCATAGATAGGTGATTTTGACTGTATGTGATGTTCTCTTCAAAGGAAAATCAACAGTATTAATTAATAGATTTGGGTAATTTAACCCCTCAGTGCTCTTGCAACCACACACTGAGATATGTGAACTGAAAGGAAACATCTAAGTTTTTGTTCCAAATGCATTACTAAGTGAAGCAGGGAAAGGGTTAAAAATATGGGTTTCGTAACTGCCACTGCTGTCCCCTATTTGCTGTCGAACAGCCCCCCCTAGCCCAGTCTCATATGCAACTACAGTGGCCCACATAAACTGCATGTGGAGGCATGAACACAGGGATACAAGCCAATACCTAACCAATATAAATTAATATTCCATCATTGCAACAAGATAAAGCCAAAAACCATGAATTGTTTCGAATTGCAGTGGTGAAAAACGCTGCTCACTGAATAGCAAAATACATTAGATTAATTATTGTGTAATTGTACCACATCATTCCACCAGGGGCGGCATGGATGGTGCAGTGGGTAGCACTGCCGCCTCACAGCAAGGAGGTCCTGGGTTCGTATCTCGGTCGGCCGGGGCCTCTCTGTGTGGAGTTTGCGTGGGTTTCCTCCGGGTACTCCAATTTCCTCCCACAGTCCAAAGACATGCCAGTTAGGCTGGTTGGAGAGTCTAAATCCCCCCTGCAACCGTGTTCAGGATAAGTGGGTTAAGATAATGGATGGATTGTTCTACCATCAATATCTGCAACAAAATATATATATATATATATATATATATCTTATCGTCGGCTTTACACATAAAGATGTCCTTTTTAAGATTCAATGGTCATTTATGGTCTTTTGACAATCTGATTTGGAAAAACAGACTTTCATTTGCAAAGCCTTCCATCGTTTGAACTAGCTGTGCATAAAATCACACTGCTATTTAGTTTGTTGTGGGGCATTCCAATTCATTATGATATGCGTGACTTTGCTCATCCAGTTGAGTACAGTAAGTACTTTCCATTGATATATCATGTGAGCTTCTGTACAGGTTTTAAAAAGCCGGCTTAACCATGAGTTAATTTGTGTTGTGTGTGCTTTATACATTCAAGGAAAAGAACACACTATTGTAATGGTAATTTCTCGTCTTCTGTAGCAACAAAATATAGTTTTTTGAGAACATCTCGGCTAAGGCATATCCTCGCCTAACTGTTATGAATTTGGAGAGTGGATCAGAAAAGAGAGTCGAGAAGAGAAGCGCTTCTGAGCTGGATGAGCCTGCATTTGTACATGGCGACTGTAAGTATTAACGCTATTATTTGCACAATTTGAATTATAGCTAGCTAGCTAGCTACGTTATTTTTTTCTGCTTTGCTTTTGCCACATTTTCATCAACAACCGATAGCCTTTTCTAACTAGACTGAGCATATGTAGCTACAGTACATTATTCATCTAGCTATGAAATATGGATTTTGTTCCTTGACCTGGGCTACTGTATGTTAGCTACAATGTTTATCTAGCATTTAGAGCTTCTGATTGCTGGCTTTATGTTGCTGGGAAGTCAATTTTATGAATTTGCTTATTTTGCATTACCTGGTCTGGTCTGAACTGGTGAACCAGCTAATGTCGAGCTGACAGCTGGTCTCAACTGCTCAACTAGCTACCAGCTATATACCAGATATATGATGCTAATATGACTTCTCCTTTGGACTGATTATACACTCACTTAGAACTTTATTTGGAACACTATACTAATATTGGTTAGGGCCTCCCTTTGCTCTCAAAATAGCCTCAATTCTTTGTGTCATGGATTCCACAAGATGTTGAAAACATTTCTTTGAGATTCTGTTCCATTTTGACATGATTGCATCACACAAAATCCCAGGAGATCAGCAGTTACAGAAATACCCAAGCCAACCTGTCTAGCACCAACAATCAAATGGTCAAAATCACTGAGATCACATTTTATCCTCATTCTGATGGTTGATGTGAACATTAACTGAAGCTCCTGAGCCCTACTTGCATAATTTTATGGATAAAAATAGATGGATGATTAGATAATCACATGGATAAGTAGGTTTACAGGTGTTCCTAATAAAGTGCTCAGTGACTGTATATGGCAACAATTGTGAAACGCATACAGAGGAATGTGATCCCAGGGCATGCAACAAAACATTACATTAATTCAAGTACAGAACAAAGGTGGTGTATCATTGAAGTACCGGGGTGCATGATTACATATTTTGGTGTGTGTACCAAGGTGTGTTATGCTTTGAATAATGTAATTTGTTCCTGTTCTAACATTTTGTTCATTAGCAGGAGGAATATGAGGAGGCGGCAACGGTGTCATTCTTGTGATGTCCCTCTCTGCAGTGTGGCTGACAGCATCTGCTTCTCAGAGTGGCATGACCTTCAGAGGAGACAGGCTCTGTGAAGGACTGAGCATGCAGCCCAGTGTGTTATGTAAATAGGTTTCACCATTTTAGAGTATTTTTTCACCTTTCACTGTTAATTTTGTATGCCTCCTACAGTCAAACCCCTTGTCCATGCCATAGGAGGTGGTAACAACACCTTGTGGGTTGAAATTATAGAGCCATTCTTTTTTGTTAACCTGAAATACTTATTGTGATGAGTAACAATGCTTGCTAACAGGGCTCTGGTGAACAAATGACAAAAAACATGTTTGTCTTGTTTGTGTCGGTTTTTGGACCCCTGGATGCTGTAGAAATATAATAATTCCCACTTGGAAATGATTGAAATAAAACAAAACATTGTTGTAAAATATGTTTCATTTATAATTTACTGTAATGCACAATTTATCCATTTGGATAGATTTGGAGACAGTAAGGGACACCAGGGTACACTGCTTAGATTTAGCTCAATATATCTTTAGTATTTCTGTCTATCGCCCTCAGATTTTGGACACTTGTTGTCAAAGAGTTCATGTATAGGTTTACCTCCTACCTGTTTCTCATTCTTAGTATTTCATTGCAAAATAATCTATGTCATCGGCTCTGTGGCGATACGGCTTGAAGAAGGCATGTCGTTCACTGGATCGTTTCTAGGGTACAATTGGCCAAATAGTACCAAATTGAGAGAAAAAGGGAAACATTTGAAACAAATTTAAAAGAAAAAGAACCTATGTACACTCTCAGAGCACAAGGTAATTACTTTATTACACCTACTTATTCATGCGATTATCTAATCAGACAATTGTGTGGCAGCAGTGCAATGCATACAATCATGTAGATACGGGTCAGGAGCTTCAGTTAATGTTCACATCATCCATAAGAATGGGGAAAAAAATGTGATCTAAGTGACTTTGACCATGGAATGATTGTTGCTGGCAGACAGGGTGATTTGAGTATCTCAGAAACTGCTGATTTCCTGGGATTTTCACACACACTAGTCTCTAGTGTTTGCAAAGAATGGTGCAAAATCCAGTGAGCAGCAGTTCTGCAGACAGAAAAGCCTTGTTAATGAGAGACGTCAGAGGAGAATGGCCAGACTGGTCAAAGCTGACAGGAAGGTGACAGTAACACAAATAACCACACATTTCAACAGTGGTATGCAGAAGAGCATCACTGAACACACAACACATCATAACTCTAAGTGGATAGGCTACAGCAGTAGAAGTAAATAAAATAAGTCTAATAGATACCTAATAAAGTGTTTGGTGAATGTATATATTTGTGCTGTGATAGTCAGGGATGCCAATAATTATGGAGCCCACTGTACATCTATTTACTGTAACACTATTTACAAATAGTTCAATGAAGTATGAATGTACAACATAACTTGATAGTCATGTCAACTTCAGGGCGTTGATAAGAGGTATATTTCAAATTGAGCTTCTGTATACTTCAAGGAAATACACTTCAATGAATTTATTTGTTAACATGCTTAAGCAAAAATATACATGGTTATTATGTCAATTCAGTGTGTGTAACAAGGCACTCAGGAAGGCGGACCCAAATGCAGAAACGCAAGGAGGCAGGAGGGAGTCAAAAACAAGAACCTTTTGTGAAGAAAACAAATGGCAAAAGTAAACAAGAATGGAAAGGTCAAATGCAAATAATCAAACACGGGGGGAGCCAGGAAAAAACAATGGAGAAAACTCGAGAACAAAGCACAGGGAACATGAGGAGCTGATAAAAAAAAATGAAAAATGCAAAACAAGGGGAGCGGGAAACATATACTATACACTTGGTCACACAGACAATCACCTAAATGAACTAAAGACTTGCGGACAAACAAGAACCAAAAATGTACTATTGACAAAAAGTGAGCCCTGATGAGCCATCCCACTTCACCAGATACTGCAGAGCCCTGCAGACCCAGCAGGAGCCCAGGAGCCGGTGGACTGTGTCGGCAGGCACTGTCGATGGTGCGAGGGGTGAGTGGAAGCCTTGTGTATCACATGGTCAATGGAAGCCAGGTGCCAAGGTGCTGGTGACCACTGGATCACCTGGTGAGCTCACCTGGTGCCTAGTCTGTTGACACTGCTGAACAAACCCTTGGGCTGATGGCACTCCCACCTCCACTTCTTACTCTGGGAACAGTGGCGGCACTGAAAACTGGCATTCAAACAGGGACATGCTGGTGGAAGAGCAACGCAGTGTTGTGGGTATACTCTACCTATATGAGATGGTCTCTCCAATAGGCAGGGTTGAAGGACACAAGGCACCTCAGTGTCATCTCCAGGTCCTGGTTGACCCACTCCATCTGGCCATTGGATTGAGGGTGGAATCCAGAGGACAGGTTCACAGAAGCTGGTAGAATGCCTTCCAGAACCAGAAAGTGAATGGAGGGCTGCAATCTGACATGACATCCCAGGCCTGGCTGAACACCTGGAAAACATAGGGTACCATGCGCTCAGCCTTCTCCAGAGCTTGGGCTGGGGAACAAAATGGCAGAGAACCTGTTGATAATGTCAATGATCACAGTGTGGCCCAAAGACATTGGGAGGCCAGTGATAAAATCCACTGAGAAGTGGGACTAGCAACGACTGGGGGTGGAAAGTTGATAAAACAATATCCCCATGGGATATGACCAGGGGTTCTTATTTGGGTGAAAATTGTGCAGGTGGCGATGAAGGACTGACATCTCCATTGTAGGCCACCGGAAATGTCTGCGGAGGAAACGTTTGACCTCATAGATCTAGGGATGAACAGGCGATCTGGGGGACTTTTGCTATGATCAGTGTCTCTCCTCTGGCCCTTCTAAACCTGGGTTACAATTTCCCAGTGGACTGTGAACTGTCTGGAGAGAGCATCGGGCTTGACGTTGGCCACAGAGAGGGGTAGTCACAGTGCTGAAACTGAATTTACGGAAAGTGATGGTGTAATCTGCTATGATCTGTACCCCCTGGCAGAGCCGGAGTATCTGCATTGATGCCTCCCTCCTGCTGACTGGGTGACCACACAATGCATGAAACCTATAAGTTGATAGGCTACAGCAGCAGAAGACCAATAAGTCTAAAATAAGTAATAAATACCCACTAAAGTGCTCATTGAATGTATACTGTATATACAGTATATATAAACCACTAAATCATCTATGCATACAATGAAGTCTATACAATGATAATAAATCATACTTTGTAATAATGTCATTTTAAATTGGTCATTTAAGCAAATTGTCATTAAAATCTTACATGAAAGCACAATGAAACCCACAAAAACCAAAATGTTTATGACTAATATCGTGGTATGAAGAAAATGCTTCTTGTCTGTTTTTATCTTTTTGTAAAATAAAAGAAAGTAAATTGGTTTTTACTCTAGACAAATGAACCACCCGCACCCTACTACACTACTATTAACATTTTTTAAAGGGTGAGTGTACCTATGAGTCAAAGATTGTAATCCTTTATGAGCCCACCTTTAGCGATGCAGAAACGGGTTTCATTTCGTGTCATAAACTAACTACTGCCATTCTTAATGATTCAGCACTGCTGGGAAGTGTTGTATTGCATTTTGGATTTAATTATCCTTGAAGCATTCATCTTTGGAAACCAAGTCACCTTGTCAAAAAGTACCAGATTGCATTAAAAATAAGGAATTACAAATAAGGGTGATATAATCATGGTAAGATGTGTCTTGTAGAGATTCATGAAAAATACTGTGTAAAAATTTAACATTGGCACAGTAATTGGAATTGAAATGTACAGTAATTGGAATTAACAGTCTGTAGCTGAACTCATGTAACACAATTGTATAAGAGCATTTATGTAATAAATGATGTATATAAGAAATGTTTTATATAAATTGAGCTCTTGGTAATCTTACTTAATGTGTTGTATTGTACTCTGATTATGTTTTTTATTTTATGTAATGTAATTTCCATCTGCACTTTGCATTAAATGGTAAAGCACAATAAATCTGGATATTGAAAATAAACACTTCTGCAGCATTGTTTGAACTGTGTTTATGCCTTTTTATTTACTTAATAATAAATGTTTCAAATTTGGATTATTTTATTTAGATTTTTTCCCACACTATATTCTCTATACTTTATTGCTTTATGCTTTATTTAAGGCAAGTATTGTTTTATTCACAGTAGTGATAGCCAATGGAATATGGAGTTTTTGGAATGCAGGTTATATGAAATATTGCATTTTACCCGAGTTGACTTGTGTTCTGATAAAAAAAAAAAGGCATACTATTTCTGCTATAATAACACAATAAATGTAGCTTGCCCTTGCACAGGTAGAAAATAGTCAGCAATACAATTTCATCTTTAAAAGGCCAACAATGACAAACATTAATAACCTGTTATCGTACAAGACTGCACCTGATCACATGATTATGGCAACATTGCCATAACGTGAAAAATGTAGCTCTTTAATTTTAGCTTAGCCTACCATTGACAGTTTGTTGCGGTGGAGGTAAATCAGAATGCGCTTTTTACAGAGGACAACCTTACCACGGTAATACGAGCCTTCTTTTTTTACTGCAAACAGTGACTGTCTTGATGTTTGGGAGTTTTAATTGGCCGCAATACAAAGATGACATGCACAGAAAACAATTGAAATGTATTATCTTTAAAAAAAAATACAGAGAGCTTGACATCTAGTTTTCAAATTCTCATACAAAATAGTGTTTTTTCTTTGAATCTGGCAATGCTGTCAACGGGTGTGTAAATATTATGATCTATAAATAATACAAATGTCAGATGCCGGAGATGATTGGCTTAAATGAAGAGGAGTGATTATTTCATTGTGGTTCATGTTTGGGTCATTGTCTGTTGTAATCTCTAAAAACAGGCTACAGAATATCTGCATTTATAGAATTAATTTTTTTTCTTGCATGAAAAATTGATAATTCTGCATTAATGCGACCTCTGTAGGTCTATCAAGAGCATCATTCGTATTGTTATTTCATGTTTATTCCTAATTTCATGGTAGTGTTTTTATAGATCTGTAAAATATGTTCACATACATTTGGGTTTCCTGTGTACTGGAGGTCTACTTCTATGTTACACGTCTTTCCAAATTGGAGCCTATTCGTCCTTTAATAAATGTATCTCAGCTTTTGTGAATTCATTATTTGCTCAAACAAAACGCAGATGTGGGAGCTGGAGGAAGATTGTGCACATAAAAAAAAGATAACCAGACAAACTGCAACAGCAAAGTAATCAGAACACGGTTATCTTGCTTTTTAATCTCTGAAAATGCAGTGGAATCACTGTGTGAACATTAACAATAGCTTTTCCTACATATTTCCAATGCCTACTGTTTTGAAATTCTACTACATAAAATATAGAATTTATTTAATTTGCAGGGCCTGTATTTACAGCTGGGCTACATTATATTCTGCAGTAAAAGCACCATTACAAATGCAGAAGAACCATCAGTAGGGCTAATCTCTGAACTTTAAAAGCTGATGCATTCAGCACAGATTTGTAAAATGTTTGCATACTCACTTCCAAAATCGCTCCAAGGCTGGAAGTAAATCAACATTTTATAGTGTTGATAATTAAAAAATGTATCAGAGAAAGACTGGGTGCCGTGCAGTTCATAATTTCATGGATCCCTTACAAATTCCAGTAGCAGTACTTTCAAAGCAAAACATGTTGGTTGTGGATACTTCTTCCAATTAACCCTCTCGGTTAGTTTGGCTGCCTCGTCCTCCGCTGTCTGTCTCAAATCACTGATACCAACCAATGAGGTCAAGGAGTGCTGATACCTGTCATTTAGTCCTGGGTCATGGGCCATTCCGCACTGCCTCAACTTTGTCCACTGGGGATGGATCTTTCCATTGTCCAGCTGATACCCCAGGCACTTCGTCACATGCCGCACCCATGCACACTTTGTGCTGTGCAGCCTTAGTCCAACAGTGTTAATATTGCACAGCACCCTCTGGAGGTGGTCATCCCAGGTCTTCATTATGTCCAGTGGTTTAATTCTGCCGTAGACTGGGTCCATTGGTTGGGAATAGCAGAAGAACCTTCTGACAGGGCTGGAACTCTCGCAAGCAGGCACTTCAATCATGCCAGAGCCTCTGCTTCTCTTGGGCTTTCTGCAGGTCTACCAGGGTGAGACTGTTCTCGCACCTGCAACACATAGCCCACCACTCCCTCAGCTGGTGCAGCTGAGCTTTTCCTTCCCCAGCTTGCATGCATCAGATCCAGGAGCCCTTGCACTGTTCGACCAAACAAATACCTAAATGCAAATACAAAAAGGGAAGCCATTTGTCCCAATCTTTACCGGTACAAGTGCAAGTACTAGTACAAGTGCTTGAAAAGCCAGGCCCTGAAAACAGACATTTTGAAAGCCTAGTCGAAGACCTACTTTTATCTATTAATATTGGCTATTCCCAACAGTACATTCTTAAAAAGGAAAATGTTGTCCACTTCTTGGTCTTTCAACATTAGAGATTAGGGCAAAGGTGGCCAACTGTGGTCCTGGGGGGCAGGAAAGCATACAAAATAAAGAATAGATTTTACTGCTGTAACACTGTTCTTGCATTTTGTTTAGCAATAGGCATTGTGGATTTGAAAGAATGTATATATTGGCTAATATCACAGAATAAGTTCAGGGAATCAGGGAAAAAGAAAATAAACAAGTAGTCCACTTTACTGTTTGTTGTCTCATGCCTGTTCTTCTTCCTCAGTAGTGGAATGACCTGCCTACCACTGTCAGAACAGTAGAATACCTCCCCATAATTCGATACAGACTGAAAACACACCTTTTCAGACTGTACCTGAGTCCTTAGTCCTCTCTCATTATTTACCCCTCTTGTACACCCTATATTAAAAAAATAAACACTTTAAGCGCTTACAATGGCTATTGCTTTTGGATTAGAAGCATCTGCTAAATTACTAAAATGTAATGTAAATGTCAATGATTATGCTAATTTGTCTCAAACATTGAAATGGAGGACTACGTATAAAACATGCTGTAATTACTACATGGTGAAACCAAAATGTATAAAGATACACTTTAAGAAAAGCTCTGAGTCTGTGCTTTGACCATGTGTGAATTGTTTTAAAAAGGGCATGGTGATTCCCAAAGGGCATGGTGATTCCAAACTTATGTCTGGGGTGTACATGATGGGATGTACGTGATTAACCATCCTTGCCTACTTCTGCTTCAAGCAAGGGGCCACAGCTTTGAATCATTATTTGTCCCCCATGTTTTTCTGGATGAAAACATGTCAGGTGCCTGAATGCAAAATAAGGAAGAAGGCCGTCGGGAGGATTCCAGCCTTTGTATGCCTTGCTAGCATTTTTGTAACAAAAATTGATTTCAGTAACAATTAACCTAATGTATTGTTGTTGCTCTCTGGCTATTTGTTTGTGGTGTCTCGTGGGATGCACTTGACTGTTGGCCATGTCTGCTGTAATTGAGATGATCTTGAAGTTATTTGGTTGGCATAAATTGAGTTCCGCTTTTCTGGGTTGGCATGCACCAAAGCTGATATAGTATTTTCTTCATAAAACTTCATAAATGATATGACACATTTCTACCCATACATCATCCCTCATCATTACTTTATTGTTAAGTGCACAGAAGCATGCTTACTGTAATAGCATTTTTGAATTGGCTGTTGCAGTCTTATCCTAATTTCCCTGCTTTTCTGGCTTCATATCTTAATTGTTTTATTGTGTCTTGAATACATTACACCTTGACCACACAACTTATATATTGTATATTATATATTGTATATATGTATTTTAGATATGTTTCATATATGTATATGTATATATTTATGTATATATACAGTGGGCTCCAGAATTATTGGCACCCGTTATGAAAATGAAGAAAATAGGCTTCATATAATAAATAACACAGATTACATACATGATATGTTCACGCATTTGGGGAAACTATATACTTTATTCCAATACATACATTTCTTTTCCTGAAAACTATAGGTGTCAAAATGATTGGCACACTTAACAATTATTGTATATAAAATCAAAGTGAAATTGTCAATAACATTTTACTTAATTTATTTAATCTCAGTCTAAAGGATTTTGACAAAGATTTGAGGAAATGCGTCACAGTACTAGATATTATGAGGCTAAAGACGTGTTCCATGAAAGCTTGCTCTTGGTCGAGAGATGGAAACAATGCACAATCTGTGACAGAGTGACTGAGTCTGCCCTGTATCCCCTCTCGGGGGACTTCGCTTTGAAAAAGTGGGCTCTCTGTGTGTCAGGCATTCCTGTGTGGAACCCACATTCCTTCTGCGCTTGCTTCTCCGATTCTACACAATGATGGTCCTTTAAAGAATACATCTGAAGGCATCTTCAGGCTGAGATCACAGGGCACTCTCATGAATAGGGCTAGCTCATGACCTGACACTTGAACAAGTGAGTGGTTATTCTTAAATCAGTCTTCGCCTGGTTCCCCTTGCTCTTGTTGACCATGTGCATTTGGGGGCCTTTGTCAAGTTTTAAATAACGAGGCTTTATCTCTATGTTTTGTCAAAATGATACAGTCATAGATGCAGGTGATTACAATGAAAAATAGCCTAAAGGATGTGCATGAAAAATGTATGTGCACATAATCAAAGTTGCCCTTTTGATATTACGTAAAAATGTATTTTTTCATTGTCTGTTCTTGGAAAAGTTATCGCACTAATAAAAAACAATTTGTAGCTAAAAAGTGAAAAAGAATTAACATTCAATGGAAAGTTACATTTAGATTCATTATACAAATAGAAGAGCATTGCAATTGAATTATGTAATTAGGCATGATGGAATCTCCTCAAAGCTAAAATGATCAATACACAGGCATCCCTTAAATTTTAGGGTCAGTTATTATCGATTGCAAGCAGTCCGGTCCAGTGCAGGGATGTTGTTTTTGGATAAGTTAGACAGTTGGAACTATAACCGCTGAACACACATGTATCCTCTTCCATCTTTTGCTGGTTGAGCACAGTGATCCGTGAACCTTCTGAAAGTAGTTTTAAAAGGAAGAACTCCTCCACACCTTTTTACATGAAAGTATGACCCTTGGTAGGCTATGCAGATACTGTTGCTGCTTGCAGCAAATACTGTAAACTGCCTCCCTGAGAATAAGCGTACACTTTACCATCAGTGTTGGCTTATTAGTTGTTGGCAGAGGTTAATGGTTAAAGTTTTTCTTCGATATGGAATAGAAATTGTCATGTACAGTTCCGAAGACCCAAACGCAAACCAAGGAGTATCCAAAAACGTAGTCTTTATTCAGTCCAAGTCATAACCCAAGAGATCACAAGACAGGTTTGCCAAATCGAGATCCAAAAGAAAAGTAATGAACAAAAGCAGAGATCAAAATCCAGGAAGTCAGAGAGCTGGCAAAATCTAAAACAAAAGGGCTTGGCAAAATCAAAGTCGATGAAAGCAGAAGGAAAAGTCCAAAACCAAATAAACAGATGTGCAAACAAATCAAGGGGCTAGGCAAACTCGAAAAACAGGCAGAGGATGTCGTAAGGAATCTCAAATAACTCGGCTCTGAATATTGATCAACGTTCTGACAGTGTATCTACCAGAGAGTGGGGTATAAATGCATGAAGGGAAGCGAAATACTAGGCAGGGCACCGGAGTGAGGAGGGCTAAACAATTAAACAACAGGTGAGGAACATGACGGGCAATAATACAATAATGAGTATCTGTGCTATACAACATGAATTAATGTGAAAGCAGGAAGTAAGAAAATGCGAGGCTGAGAAGGAATCGTTGAAACCTGGAAATTTCTGACCACCCAAATAGTGCGGCACGCATACAGGAGAGTGACTATGGCTCGGAAACATACAGTCACAGACATAACCCTGGATGACAAATGCAATGAACTGTAATGGATAACAATAAACCAGATATGCAATAATCATAAATAACAACAATGACAAATAAACTAACAGGCTAGAAACAGAAACATTACAGAAATGGAGGGAATAAAATGGAGTAAAAACATAATATGTTGGTATAGGATAAATAGTGAATGAATAATTTAACATTAACAATAATTTAGCAAGGGAATCTTTGTGTCTACATGGTAACCGTCACGGTTGATTGAACTGTGATGTACATTGTACCCTGGAAAATCTCAGGTTTTAATTGCACAATGCACAGCCCTAGCTATGCCCAGGGACTTAATCCAGCTTTTAGTGTCGATGTTAGATTGAGTGTCATCCTATAGTCTAAAATCTTAAAATCTAATTGCCTGTTGGACAAATCATTTATATCCCCACATAAAAAGTAGCCATTCAAGAATATCAAGATAGAAAAAACTGACAATAGGCATTGCAAGATTAATGATAATTTGCTCATTAAGGATGATAAACCCCCATCATGTCTCATTTTGCCAGTAAAAGCTCAGAAAATTATATTTAATTTTCCTAAATCCTGCAGCCTAACAAATGCCAACATCAATTTGTGCAATGGAATCTGTCCTGACCACAGTAATATCAAAAGCAAACAATCAATCCTGAGCCATCTCCCTCAGCCATAATTGACTTGGGGAGAATATTAAGCGGTCTTGCTGGCAGAAAAAACACTGCCACTGCAGCATTCCTTTGGCTAAATTAGCATTTGGGGACCTTCACAGGGAGGATGCTGTAACAGACGTTTAGTACCACTGGGCTAAGGTACAGTTGCATTGATAAGATGAATAAAAGTGTCCCATGGAGGTTATAGATAGAGGCAAAATGTTTTACTGTGGTGTGAGATACAGCATAAGACTAATATGATTGGCAACTTTGTGAGCATAACGTCTTGATGAAATTCACGATAATTGACAACAAAAACTTTAATCTTAAAGTTAACTAGGGAGTCTAGTTGGGCTGAGGGTCTTGTTCTCATCACTATTAGTTCTTACATTCTTAAAAGTTACTCAGCCTCCTCACATCCTGTGTTGAATTTAGTTTTAATGCCTCACATACAGTAGATAAAGGCATACTCCGCAGGATTTTCACCTTAAAAATATTATAAAACAAACATGCTCAGTTATTACTGTGATTGACTGGCAACCTGTGTCTGTGTTCAATTCTGCCCAATACCTTGCTTGTGTACCTGTATTTGTTGTTCTGAAAACTCTTCAATGCGTTTCTGGGGGTGGCCGTTTTTCTGTGTCTGAAAAGTATGTGTCCAATAGAAGAAGGAGGAGGAGTGTAAGAGGAGACCTCTATGGATAGTGGTTGTTAGCTGGGTTTGTGAGCCTCTTTGCAAGTGGTTGGCCAGAATTTGGTAACATTACATAGCTGCCGTTACCAGCCAACGAAATAGCTGGCTAGCCATGATAGCTGGGTCCCCATGCACAGTACTACTGCTTATTGTAATGTTCTAAGTTTGTTCTGTCTGTTTTTAGTGTTATTATTGTTCATTCTTGTTATTTATTCATCATCATGCTTATCTGGCTATTGTTCCCATTTCAGTTATTACATTCGTGATCCCCTGTTATGTCTGTGTCTGAATGTTTATGAGCCCAAGTGACTCCCCTGTCTGCGTGCCTCACTATTCGGGTGGTTCCGGTAGTTTCCGGGGTTTTCAACATTTCTTCCAGACTCGCATTCCTTACTTCGGACTTCTCTCGATATTTAAATATTGTAAAGCACTATTCTTACTAACTACTACTAATCTAGATGTTGTACTGTACTAATCTGATTAATACACTTACTGTCTGTCTAACTAACTAACTAACTAACAGTCACTTTAATTGGGTAGTTAAGATTTATCACGTAACTAACTCAGTAATGCAATCTCTTAGTTTTCCGCACTGTTCTATAACTCTGCCTTTCTATGCTGTCCCTGATTACTTGCCTAGTTTCAGCGAAGGGTTCGCACCTGTCTCTTACTATCACTACTTCTTCAATCTATGCAAATGTCTACCCCCTAATCCGGAGCCATATGTTTTACATGAGTGTTATCGTGCATCCAGTCCGTGATTTTGTCTCCCCCCTGTGATTGTATTATTACCCTATTATGTTTGCCACCTGTTGTCTATTTGTTTAGCCCACCTTTCTCCCGAGTCCCGCCTAGATTGTTACCTTCCCTCATGTATTTAAACCTGAGTTTCCGCTTTGTTCTTTGTACGCCTGTTATTGAGATTCCTTCTGATTTGTTTTCGAGTTTGCCTTGCCCTCTGGTTTTGTTTGCCCATCTGCTTTCTTGGTTTAGATTATTTGCTTTGTTTTTTCTACTTCGATTTTTGCCTTAGCCCTTTTGTACCTTCTACTTCTGATCACCTGGATTTAGACCATTCTTTTGCTTTCTGTTGTTGGCATTGTCTTTGGATGTCTTGGCTTTGAACTTGGACTATTAAACAACATTTTTGGATTATCCCTTGGTCTGCGTCTGGGTCCTCAGTGCCGTACATAGCACTAATTCATTAAAGAGACAGGAATAACAAGCACACTGATACAGTGCAAGATGGTGCAGAGGTTTAAAGTTGCCATTCTCCTTGATGCTAATCTGTCAAATAACTCACAGCTGTCAATCAAAGTGGCTCAGGAGGTCAGATCTTGCTAGTTTTTATTGTTCATCAGCCATAGCTATTTAACTTGTCATTATATGGATATGCTATTATCTCACCAAGTGTATTAAGTGAGAATTAGATATTGCCTGAATTATAATATTAAAGATGGTTCCACTAGAACTTCTGTATGGAAGTCGAACTAAAAAGGCTTATGTAGACTCACTGAGCACTTTATTAGGAACACCTGGACACATACATATTCATGTGATTATCTAATCTGACAATCATGTGGCAGCAGTGCAGTGCATAATATCATGCAGATATGCTGAGCTGACAGAAAGGCTACCGTCGTGGTGAGCAGAAAAGCATCTCAGAATGCACAACAGCTGAAGACCACGTCGGGTTCCACTTCTGTCAGCCAGAAGCTGAGACTGCAGTGGGCACAGATTTCTTCTGAGGCATACAGATGTTAGGGTCAGAATCTGGCGCCAACAACATGAATCCATGGACCCAACCTGCATTGTGTCAACAGTCCAGGCTGGTGGTGGTGGTGTAATAGTGTGGGGAATGTTTTCTTGGCACACTTAAGGCCAGTTAATACCAAACAATCATCACTTGAATACCACAGTCTATTTGACTTATTTTTTAGACTTATTAAGTCCAAAAACTTGTGTGATCAGAGATGCTCTTCTGCATACAATTGTTCTAATGGGTGTTTATTTGCATTACTGTAACTTTCCTGTTAGCTTCATATGGTCTGGCCCTTCTCCTCAGACCTGTTTCATTAACAACGCATTTCTGCCCACAGAACTGCTGCTCACTGGATGCTTTTTGTTTTTCTGCAAACCCTCGAGACTGTTGTGCATGAAAATCCTAGGAGATGAGCAGATATACTCAATCCACCCTGTCTGGCACTAACATTAATTCCACAGTCAAAGTCACTTAGATCACATTTCTTCCCCATTCTGATATTAGGCCTGAAAAACTGTTTCTTTACCACATCTGGATGGTTTTATCTATTTAGTTGCTGCCACATGATTGGCTGATGAAATATTTGCATTAACAAGCTGGTGTACAGGTCTACCTAATAAAGTGATCACAGAGTTTACATTTATCTAACTGAGTTTTTCATTTTATTAAGTTCAGGGTACATTTTAAACCACTAGACCACTTCACAGATGATGTGAGACGGGTGCGTGGGGGTTGGACCCAAAATGCACGACTCAGAAACAATAGTAAAATAAAGTCCCGTTAGGGCTTTATTCGGGACGAGTCCCAGGAGCGTAGTCAATACAAGCAAAGTCCATACACGAAGATCCAGCCAAACAAATACAAAACAAACAAAAAGCACGGTGCCGAGGGAAGAGGCAATCTCGTAGTCGGTAGGCGTGCAGGGAGGTCCGGTAGCAGGAGAGCTGTCAGCGGGGCAGATGAACAGGCGGACGGCAGGCAGAGGCGTAGTCGTGGGCGAAGCGGGAGTCGAAACCATGAAACAATCAGCGGGGCAAAAGTACAAAAACGGTAGGCGGGGACGTAGTCGAGAAACAAAACGAAGGTCACAAAACAGAAATCAATAGTCGATGGTCAGTAAACAGGCGTGGATCGTAACGTGTAATCAAACAGTAAATAATGCTCAAGAGTTGCGTGAAAAACAGAGGCAGACAATTTCGCAGTGAACAGTTGCGCGACTGGGCTATAAATGCAGGTGTAGACAGGTGTAGACAATTAGTTAGAGAGTAGCAAGGAAATGGAAAACAGGTGCGATGGATGACAAGTTTAACAAGGAGATTAGTAATCGTTAGTAATAAACCTATCCTGCCCTAGCATTAGTAAATTAGTAAATGACATGCACGAGAAACGTAAGGTAACATGAACACATGATTAGTCTTGTTAGTTTCTACCCAATCCTGATCTAGCGTTAGTAGTTTTAGTAAATAGACAAATAGAAACATTAGGGGAGTGAAGGACAGAACGAGAGAGAGAGAGAGAGAGAGAAAAGGCGGAACGCAAGGTTTGCGGAAAAACATGTAAAAGTGTATGCATAACAACGACCAGTTAACGTAACAATAAACATAAATCGAAACATAACATAAAGCGAAACTAAGACGATAATCACTCAACATAACCAGGTAATATAATCGTAACGAAACATAACTAGACATGACGAGAAAATAAATCGTAACAAGAAATAAACTAAACAACATGACGAACCTAGACTAACATAATACATGATAAGACACTACGGGACTAAGACAACATGAATAAACATAAATCAACATAAAACATGGTGAGACAGACCTGAAACGTGACATGATGCCTAGAGTGGGTAATGTTCAGGAATTCTTCCATAATTATTCAGTCTATTTTTCATGGAATCTTTTGTTTTAATATAAATTTGTATTTAGTGGCTATTATATTTAGTTCAAAAAGACATTCCAGATGAAAATGGTTATAGTTTAATGATAACACAATATATTTTCAGAACTTTTTTTTTTTTTGAGACATCTTTCAGGGTTGATTGGCTAAGAAACATGTCAATCTGCATCGATTGATCAGCTACTTATGGCTTTAGCCTGGCAAAGACGTTTGTTGTTAAACATTATGCCTTTGATAATAGTAATCCTGTATTGCTTTGGCATGACATGTTTCGTTCCATAAACAAACAAATTCTAAATTGTAAAGGCTATGCTAAACTAAATGAAAAAAAAAAAGCAACAACCTTGAAAGCATTCATAACATAAATTTGGAAAATTACTTATGTGAAATTATAGCATTAACAAGCAGTAGATTTGTTTGTTTGTTACATGAGCATTGTATTGGTCTATTCAGTGGTATATCAATAAGTGGTGTCAGAATGAAATGAATTAAAATTCATTCATCACATGCATTATTATAAAATAAATGTTTGTGTGTGTATGTGTGCACGTGTGTGTGGGTGTGTGTTTGGGTGTGTGTGTGAAGGTTGGTAAGGTGAGATATCAATTTACAGGAAATGATAAATTAATTTATCAAGGCCATTTTTTCCATCTTTATAGCACATTGTGATTTGAATGTGTAGGATGATGAAGTAAATGTAATAAGTTCATCAGGCTATTAGAAAAAAATGCTTGGCTGTAACAAAAGTACAAATAAGTCAATGATATGTTTGTACATAACGGTATTGTTGGAAATGGCTGAAAGTAAAATACAACATGGTCTGATTAATATGCAGTATGATAGAAACTCCAGCCAAACTATTGAACAATATTATTGTTTTCCTTAGGCAGGAGTCATGGCAGGGAGAATATGCTTAAACTAAAAAAAAACATTGGCATTGTTAACTGCATTCAACATTTCATTCAAATAATTATTCTTTTTTATTTTTATATTCAAACAGCAGGTATGCCTATTAAGTTGAAAATGACATTGATTGGGGTGTCTCGGTGGCGCAGCCTGCAGAGCACTGACCGCATGCTCCTTGTGAGCCGTGACGTCAACGGTTCGAATCTGACCGTCTGACAATTTGTCGCATGTCTTTCCCTCTCTCTCGCCCCCATTCTTCCTGTCTCTATATACTGCCCAATAAAGCTGAAAAAGGCCTAAAAAATATCTTAAAAAAAAAAAGAAAATGATGAGTTGATTGACTGGCATGTAACAAAATATGAAAACCAAGTCAAACAATTGATAGAGAATTAAAACAATTCTGTAAATTGATGTGTCAACAGGCCAACACCTTATGCTGTTATTATTCTCATGCACCCGGTTAAATTAAATGATTACCACAGTTAATTGGAGGATTGCTTGAAATATGAATTGAGGGAGAGGCTCCATTGACCCCTTGCTGGTGGAAGACTGTAATGCATCAGAAATGAGATAACCCCAGATCTGGCCTATGTATATGATGTTGGAATTATACAACAACTATTTGAATTATGGTACTATCTTCTATATTGTTGTGATGGAACTGTACTGGATTTTTACATGACTTTAATGAAGTCAATCAGAAAACAAACAAGGAAACCTGTTGTAAACCTGGAAAATTACTATAGCATATATCCATTATCCAGGTTCATATAGCAGGCTATAATGGGGTGGAGTTTCTGATCTGCAGTTATTTTTGGGCATTCTTAAATGTGACTGTGGATTGGTGAGTGGGTAGGTAAATATTGTACTGTTTATCATCATGCAGTGGTGGGGTATCTTGTTGCATTATATAAATGCCAACCATTAGGCATAGTGGTCTGTAGCTGGAGGTGAGTGTCGGGTCTTTGTTGTGTTTGAGCAGAACTGAAATGAGGGTGCTGTTCATGTGTGGTGGTATATTTCCTGATAATTTCATTTCATTAACCATTCTTATAAACAGGGGAAATATGATTTGTCAAAACTGTTTATAGAACTATACAGCGTAGCTATCTTAACCAGGTGATTTATTATTAGGCATGGAGCTTTCTTGAGTTCTTCTGGGGTTATGGGTTGGTCTAATGTGTTGGCCTGTTCTTTGGATAGTTTAGGAAGTTCTATGTTGTCAAGAAATTAGTGGATAATTGGGGTGTGGTGTTCATTATCAGAGTGATAGAGTTCCCTATAGACATTTTCTTTGTTTCTATTAAGCTGATTAGCTGGGAATTGTGTCATTGTGTTCAAGAATGTTCAGTCTAATTTTAGTTTGTTGCATTTCTTTCCTTTTCTTGTATGAAGAACATAAGATAATATGGCCTCTGAGAGCTGCTTTGGCTGTCTCCCAGAGTGTAGATGATGATGTTCCCGGAGAGTTGTTCAATTCAAGGAAGGATGTTCATTCTCTGGAAAGGAAGTTGTTGAAATCTTGTCTCTTGGGAGTGAGATGTTGAACCGCCACCTACTTGGAGGGGTTGGGTCTGTTTCATGTACTTGTTTGAAGCATGGTCCAAGATAATAACTGGATGGATTTCAGAGTTGTCAGAGTTGTTCAGAGTTGTCAATATGAGATATAACATAGTTACTAATGAGGAAGTAACCTATTCTGGGAGGGTGAGTAATAGGAGTATTCTTTATTTGATGTGTTCTTTGATCGCCAGCAATCGCTAAGACCTAAATCCTTTATATATTGTTTCACTGTAAGTGGTTGGCACTGTAACAGATGAGGGCAAGGTTCTGTAATTGTTTCCAGTGTTTGATTGGTCTAGATTTGGGTTGTTTTGAAGTCTCCTCCTGCTATGATTATTGAGTCAGAAAATCCAATAAGATGTGAGAATACTGTGAAAGAATTTGGGATTGCATTTATTAGTATAGCAACACTTCTTTTTTAGAGTTATAAGATGCTGAAAATATGTGGGCTATCCACTTACTTCCGAATTTTAGATGTTGTGATGTTGTGAGATGTGTTTCTTGTAGGCAGAAGCTGGGGTTCATTTGTGTAAGATGTTTAAGGACTTTGGAACGTTTTGTCGGTGAGCCAATGCCCCTAACGTTCCAACTGATAAACTTGTGAGTTGACATTATTCTTGACAGTTGACAGTAATTTTGAGGGTTACTACTGTTCACAATACGTTTTACAGTTGCACTGCAAGAGTGGCATGTGTATTCCTCTGGGATGGACCTCAAACCCCACAAACTCAGCAACAAACAGAAAGAGACCATTTGTTGGTAACTGAATTCTAGGGTTTTTGTTTGCCTCCTCCATAACGCAACTGTAGAAATACTGATCGATAAATTCCTCTAGGTGTTCCACTTTGAATGAGGTGTATATTGTCCTGTGTTGATTTGATACAAAGTCTGCTAACATGCAAAGCTAGTTCTAGATATTTAGGTTGAAGTACAGCCAAGTGTAGAGTCTTGTCTAGCAGCAGGTTGCCCCCAATCACCCCCAATCACCCCCAATCTCCTTCTCTCCCCAGATTCTCGACCTGTTGCAATCTGAAAAGAGCACAAGAGAGGAAGGGGTCAGAGTGTGACATGACATGTAAAATACTGTATTTTGTACCTTACTAAAGTATACAACACTGTTGTGTTGGCATTTCCCCCACCTAAGACCCATAAAAAATGGTTACCTTCCAGAAGACACCAGGATTATCCCTGTAGTCAAAAGTTAATAATTCATAAAACATGTGCTTCAGTGTTAACATGTGTTCTGATGAAAATGTAGTGCTGCATTCAAGGCAAACAAGTACTGTATAATTGAGCAAAAAATTATTCACGGTGCCACAAGTTTATTTATTTATTTTTTTTAAAGCCCCAGCCTATTTTACTCACCCTGAAAACATTACATACACATTACATTATAGTAATTTATTTGGCGCTTTTATTCAACGTGACTTACAGTTGATTAGACTAAGCATGGGACAATCACCCCTGGAACAATGTGGGCTTAAGGGCCCAAGAGCTGCGCAGACCTTATCGTGGCTACACCGGGGTTTGAACCACCAACCAGGTGCCAGTCAAGCTGCCCTACATAACGCTTTCATTAAAATGATTGACTTGCTTTCGATACATAGTCCTGCTTATACCATTGTTACTTTACAAAGAAATGAATAATCTTTCAAATAATCAAATTGATTTTGTTATACATATCTGTATATATCTAACTGCCACAAAAATAGTTACACTGTAACAAACAACTCAATATCCTAGCAACTACAAACACGCTTGCTTTATTCACTTCAGTTTCAACATTTTCCTTTTTTTTTTGGTAAATGGTAAAATTAATAATTACCATGAAGCTAGCCAATGCTTCAGACACCAGTTTATTTACACAAGCCAGAAATGCTGGCATTTACATTGTTTCGTATAATCCGAATCATTTGGACAGTTGACAGTTTTGTGTCCTGTTCCTGATTTTAGCTGTTTTTTGGCTGGCGAAATATAAAGAATAAAAATATATGATGTATATGGACATTCAGGCAAAAATCCAAGCAGATAAATGAATAAATACAAGTTTGAGACTAAATAATTACTAAAATAAAAATGCCTAACAGTTGGGAATGGTGGGTCATGGTACATGATATTGTATTGTGACAATGTGTGTCAAGAGCATGCACCTATACACACATGTGGCAATATCATTATTCTGGAAATGAAATGATGAGGTTATTAATTGTAGTGCAGACTAAAGTGTTTCATTTGCTGCAAGGCATATGCCACATGCCTAATGATTCACAGCTGATGCCATGTCTTGTTTAGTCACCAGGGAAACTTGAGTGATGGAAGGGGGAGAGAGTATGTATGAGGAGAGCAGAGGTGGGGTGGGGGTTGTAATTCAGAAACAAAACAAAAACAAGTCTAAGGAGGCATCCTCACATTTTGGTGGCACCCATTTATACTACTAGCTCAATGCACTTTTGAATTTGTTGTATATGCAATTTAATACAAATATCAAATGTGTTATATGACCACATAAATCAATCATGAGACCTCCATATGGTATACTCACCTATATATCCTCAAATTGCATTATGAAATAGCAATATTAGCATTATCCTAGTGCTTTAGAAGTGGACACAAGACTATTACAGGTTGTGTGTGTCTTCTGAAAAGCTAACTCATTGGACTGTTCTGGATTGTTTCTACAACATCAAAGATTAAATAACCTTTACATCTCAGTGGGAAATCTCAATTTCCAAGACAGCTTTCCATCCAATGAACACCTGCTAGCCAGCCAGTAGATGTAGATGAGGCCATAAGTCTATTCCAGACTTAATTGCTTCTGCTTAAAGCATCATTGTGTCCTGAAGAATTACTGTATCTGCCCCATCACTTCTGAACACGCCATGAGAAAAATAATATTCCATGAAAAGCATTTAATCATTGTCTAAGAAAAATCAGTGTGGAGATGTGGCCTTGGGTACTCCAGTACCCACAAGGCTTACAGTCTAAAGCTCCTGAGAGGACAGTGATACAGAGGTTGGATAATGCCCCTCACACATTTCACTGCAGTGAATTCACTGTTACAGTACAATGGGTTCTAGAGTTTCATGTGAAAAAGGGTTGATACCGTAAGACACTAGTCAGGCTCTGTAATTGAAATAATAATAGTGTAATTGTAATTTGAGCACAATGGACACTGACTGCTCAATAGGTTTTGTATAACTTAAATTACTTTATGGACCGATGTAATATGGTATGATTCGTGTGGATAGGCACACAAACCATTACTTGACATTTGCGAACAGAAACTTTAAAGTAACCCATCTGAATACTAAAGCACAAAAGGAACTCTGATGGAAGGGCTGATTACCATTCATACATTAACCTGTGCAAACCAAAGGGGCCGAGGTTCAGTCCTTAATGCAATGACGCACCGTGTGAAATATGCTACTGGGGCTGGTTTTGATTTCAGTCCAACATCACTGGCAGAATATATTTTGAGTGCAGCCTGAATGATGACTTGCTCCAAGCTATTATTGTCTCAAGGGCAGAAGAGAGCTTGCAGAATCTACAGGTGCACTGCTAATTGCATATTTTATGGTGCACGGAAAGAGGGGGAAAGTCTTCACACCATAATTTCCAGTGGGGCATAAAATCCAATTCACAATTAAGTTGGTAAGGATCCATGAGGCGTGAAAGTGAATCCTCAAGCTCTGACAGTCATTTCTCTCCCAGATCTCATTTCTCTGCAAGGTGAGGGGAAACACTGACCACATTACAAGTCTCC
Organism: Conger conger; assembly: GCF_963514075.1. Lineage (NCBI taxonomy): Eukaryota > Metazoa > Chordata > Actinopteri > Anguilliformes > Congridae > Conger > Conger conger. The sequence goes on from NC_083762.1 coordinate 30,419,201, forward strand.
ACTCATCACAGCTTTCATTCACCGGTGCTTGTTCCTTAATATTTCATCCTCCTGCTCCAGATTGGCAGAGAGAAAAGGCACAGAGTGGGGATGTAAACACCGTACTTGCCCCAGCAAAGAAATGCTCTTATCACATCTACATTCGGTGTTGCACCAATTAGTGTCACAATAAAGAATGTCGTATGTAGCCTGCATGCCCAGAGTGCCTTTGTTCTATCAATTTTTATGAATCTCATGTGAGTATATACTGTATATATTTCTGTTCCAGTGTTTCCTGGAGGGAAGTTGATAAACAATGCAAACAACAAATTAGATATGTTACAAAGAATGAGTTCTGAAAGTAATGACTAGTGCCATCAATATTTATGTGTAGCAAACATGCACCTACTGTATACTCTGTCAAAGCCTACTTCCAATGTTTGAAATAAACAAAAAATACAGAAATACCAGCATATTCTCTAGAATGTTCTTTTAGAATGGGCTACCAATGATGAATGTCACTTGTATTCAGTAATGTACATTGTATTTGGAAACATTGATGTCTAATTAATTTAACTATAAGAAAAATTAACTTTTGTAGGAACTACTTTAATGAGTGATGTCATTAGGACATACCATTGCTTTATAATCTATAAAAATATAGCCTTCATTTAAAAAACAACCCTGGTTTTAATATTAGTCAACCAAACAATTTTGAGAGACACAGGTCCCTGCAGCATAACAAAAAAGAAAAGAGAAAAGGATTCTACACTCAAAAATAATAATATTTTCAACAGTTAACCCTGTTAAGTATCACCCTTTCCTTGACACAAGCTTGAAAATGACATACCCAAAACAAAATGGTTACTATTCTTGAACCCGTTTGATCAAACCCAAACAAAGTGGAAGTGGAATATGAAAAGATTTTATGTATTTCAGTGGATACAGATTATTGTGGCGGTGCCTGGTGTACTAAGAAATACAATGGAGCCACAGCCAAAAGACTGGACAAATCCCCTTTCATCAAATTCCACAATTCCACATGCTATTTATTATTCAAAAGCAGGAAAAAAGGAAATGCCAAAAAACGGTGAGACTTGACACCAGGCCATCTGGCACTAACAATCATGCCATGGTCGAAATCACTGATCACATTTTTTCCCCATTCTGATGGTTGATGTGAACATTAACTGAAGCTCCTGACCCATATCTGCATGATTTTCTGCATTGCACTGCTGCCACACAATTGGGATTTCAGCCATTTGATTGCCTCTGAAAAGCTACAGGTGTGGGAATTATCCTGATTGATTGTAAATGACGAACAGTTCTGCACAACGAATGTGATAATAATAATAATAATAATAATAATAATAATAATAATAATAATAATAATAAAAAAGGGGCGGCACGGATGGTGCAGTGGGTAGCACTGCCGCTCACAGCAAGGAGGTCCTGGGTTCGAATCCCCGTCGGCCGGGGCCTCTTTGTGCGGAGTTTGCATGTTCTCCCCGTGTCTGCGTGGGTTTCCTCCGGGTACTCCGGTTTCCTCCCACAGTCCAAAGACATGCATGTTAGGCTGATTGGAGAGTCTAAATTGCCCATAGGTATGAGTGTATGAGTGTATGAGTGTATGAGTGTATGAGTGTGTGAGGGTGAGTGAATGGTGTGTGTGCCCTGTGATGGACTGGCGACCTGTCTAGGGTGTATTCCTGCCTTTCGCCCAATGTATGCTGGGATAGGCTCCAGCCACCTGCGACCCTGATCAGGATAAGCGGGTTCAGATAATGGATGGATGGATGGATAATAATAATAATGATAATAATACACATTATTTGTCTAGCACCATTGAAAACACAGTTACAAAATTAAGAGATAAAACGAACAAAAATCCATAACAATAAACACATTATAAATATTATAAACATTATAATATATGAATATGATAACAATATATGAAACTATGCACTCGTATCTGCCCAACTGACGCATTGTAAACGGCATCAGTGCAGCGTAATTTGTCCGACTGTTCACCATATTATTTATGAGAATACATTTAATAACATGAAGTATTGTTTAACAATTCGTCTACATATTTCAGGGATTATTTTACAACAACATCTGCGTTTATATTTATCATCCTAAATCATACTCTTCATATATGATACGTGTGAGGTAATATTTCAATTTATTTTACACAGTGGTATCTGTTGTGTATCATTTTCGACTACTCTCGTCGCCAAATGTTGTGTTGCACTTAGGAAGGGAGAGAACCCGTATAGCGAGATTCAACAATACAACACTTTAATAAGTATAACAGGGACGAAGCACGTCCTTACAGCAGCCATACCCAGCCACAACTCCCGGCAAATCTTTATACCTTTTTACATCCTGTTTTACTTCCCGTTTTCCTGGTCTACGTCATGAGCGTTTCATCCCATTGCCATCGGAGTCGCAGATTCTCATTTCTCCAGTTAATGTGCGTACACATGGGTCAGAGTTTCTGTGGAGGACCGCACATTTTCCCATCAAGGTTGTTTTTTATAAATGCCAAAGTTTGCTTAGAAAGTGGCGTACGCATTATTTTGTGCCTATGCAACGTTTATAAATGAAGGGAAAGAAGATTATCAGTGCTGCATGTAGACACAGAAAAGGCAATACTACTAAGATTACATGCCATCGTGCCATGTCACAATTTTTTCAATTTCCAAGATTTTTGAAACATTTGTCACCTCTTGTGACAATGCCTTGGAATTTCTTTGATGGGCAGTCAGTGGGGACAACTCTGCATCTATTCCTGTATGCAGCCCTTATTGACTGACTAGTCAAAAGAAGAATGCTCAGAGGGGATGAAAAAGAATAGAAAGAAACCATTGATCCAGAAAAGGCCTAGTTGCCAGCTTTCTATAACCTTGGTGTAATGTTTCCCCAGATGACTTTCACAAGCCCTCATGGCTATAGTGGCTGCAGTACTTTGCTTCCCCAATTTTCTAATTGGAAAATGAACAGGTGTTGGTCATCATCAAGGTGATCTGAGTTTATCCTCAATATTATCTGAAATGGTGAACATTGAACAGTATCCCTTGCTGGCTGTCCATACTTCTTATACTACAGTAAGCACATTCCTGTTCAGTGGAAATGCATGTCAGTGTTTACAAGGCTGAATAAGAAGTGCATAATCTTTATGTTAAGAGTTTTAAATGATTCAATTCACATTTCTGCATCACAGCTAAGAATTGTGTGTTTTACTGATATAAATGACGGCCTTTTGACAATAATAGTCACATACCCATTAATGTATGTATTGCCATTCCTGGCGCTAAAGATGCATCACCCTTCGTGTCTAAATGTAACATTACCAGATTAGAAATGCATGAACTGCAGCCCAAGGTGTCAAAAGGCCTGTTTCACTGCATTGATTCATTGTGTTGAGAGACCTTCTTCAGTTTAACAATATTATTAATAAGGAGGGTGAGATGCCGTGAGAAATGATCCTCATCATTTACAAATTTCCTGATCAGATGTAGTCTTAAGTACTTTTTCGGTCACTTGCTGCTCAGTTGAATTGATTCATATTGTGACACACCAAGATTCCACAAAACAGATGCTGCTTAATAGATTCTGTGCTGCCAGATGTGAGACGGGTGCGTGGGGGTTGGACCCAAAATGCACGACTCAGAAACAAAGGTTAGATAAAGTCCCGTCAGGGCTTTATTCGGGACGAATCCCAGGAGCGTAGTCAAAACAAGCAATGTCCATACACGTAGATCCAGCCAAACAAATAATAAACAAACAAACAGCACGGTGCCGAGGGAAGAGGCAAACTCGTAGTCGGTAAACGTGCAGGGAGGTCCGGTAGCAGGAGAGCTGTCAGCGGGGCAGATGTACAGGCGGACGGCAGGCAGAGTCGTAGTCGAGGGCGATGCGGAAGTCGAAACCATAAAGGCAAAAGTACAAAGACGGTAGGCGAGGACGTGGTCAAAAACAAACAATGGTCAACGAAACAGAAATCAATAACGATGGTCAGTAAAACAGGCTTGGATCTTAACGTGAAACAATCAGCAACTAATGCTCAAGCGTTGCGTAGTAAAACTAGAGGCAGACAATTTCGCAGTGAACAGTAGTGCGACTGGGCTAGAAATGCGGGTGTAGACAGGTGTAGACAATTAGTTAGAGCGTAGCAAGGAAATGGAAAACAGGTGCGATGGATGACAAGTTTAACAAAGAGATTAGTAATCATTAGTAATAAACCTATCCTGCCCTAGCATTAGTAAATTAGTAAATGACATGCACGAGAAACGTAAGGTAACATGAACACATGATTCGTTTGTTAGTTTCTACCCAATCCTGATCTAGCGTTAGTAGTTTTAGTAAATAGACAATAGGAAACAATTAGGGAGTGAATGACAGAAAGAGAGAGAGAGAAAAGGCGGAACGCAAGGTTTGCGGAAAGACATGTAAAAGTGTATGCATAAACAACGACCAGTTAATGTAACAATAAACATAAATCAAAACATGACACAAAACGAAACTAAGACGATAACCACTCAACATAACAAGGTAATATAATCGTACGAAACACAACTAGACATGACAAGAAAATAAATCGTAACGAAACATAACTAAACAACATGACGAACCTAGACTAACATAATACATGATAAGACACTACATGACTAAGACAACATGAATAAACATAAAACATGGCGAGACAGACCTGAAACGTGACAAGATGTGAATGGCAAGAGCTATAAGGTGCCCTTACAAGGAAAATCTGAATTCAAATCACGTGTCATCATCTCCCTTATTAAAAAGCACTGCATTTCTCTCTCACATCCAGCCCCACACATAAATACAGCACTAGTATTGGACCCAGTTACAACAGAAGATGGATGTTCCTTATTTAAAGGGCACACTGCACTGTTTATGGAAATATGACCAGGGCTTTTATTGATATCAATAACAAGTTTCATGTGTATTGTCAGAAAGATGATCATCTTTTTTTAATAATTCTGCTTTTATCGAGCTTTATTATGTGTTTATTATACTTATTTAGAATTTTTTCTGATGCTGTACACTATCCACTTAGAGGTTTTCTCGAGTTGTGTGTTCAGAGATACTCTTCTGCATACCACTGTTGTAATGCGTGGTTATTTGCGTTACTGTCACCTTCCTGTCAGCTTCGACTTCTCTCATTACCAACGCATTTTTGCCCACAGAACTGCTGCTCACTGGATGTTTTTTTGTTTTTCATACCATTCTCTGCAAACTCTAGAGACTCTTGGGCCTGAAAATCACAGGAGATCAGCAGTTTCTGAGATACTCAAACCACCCTGTCTGGCACTCATTCCACAGTCAAAGCCATGTAGATCATATTTCCTCACCATTCTGACATTTGGTCTGAACAACAGCTGAACCTCTTGACAATGTCTGGATACTTTTATGCATTTAGTTGCTGCCACATGATTGGCTGATGCAATGTTTGCATTAACAAGCTGGTGTACAGGTCTACCTAATAAATGTATCACTGTGTGTATATGGACAATTACAATGATAATTACAATGAGAACAATTACTATGAAGTTCATATTTGGATCATATTAAAGACTGATAAATATAATATTTTCTGCTTGGGATTTAGTCCGCAAATAGTAAAGTAAGAATACCAGCAACAGTGAAATTATATTAATAAACTGTCTATATTATGAATTTTTGCCTAGCTGTGGATACATGTCAGTCAAAAAAGCCGCTTTTATGTACAATTTTTTACAGTTAATACATTTAGCCGAATAGACCATGGAAACAGGTTCAGCATGGTCCTGTAAAATAAACTTAAAATGAGAAAGAAGGAAGGATTGTGATACAATTTGGCAGGAAAAGAATAAACTCTTACTTCAAAATCTTCAAAATACTCAATGAATAACCTGATAATCCATTCAAGGGAGTGCTTCAGACTGTGTGTCTGGGAGCTGTAAAACAATACAGTGATGCGTCTAGAGGGAAAGGTTTCTGTGGCTTTTATGAGCTCATTTGCACTGTCAAACCTGGGATGTAAGTCACTGGACCATGAGACGACAATGGCAGTAATGGAGTATGAATGAACTAGTATTGGCTTCTGCGGTTGCTGTATCAATGAGAAAGGAATGTTGTATCTTACTAAGGATGTAGTGTTCATTTGTATTTGTTTGCAATATTAGTATAATACAATATCAGCTTGATGGCCTCAGACAGGGAGTTTGATGGGTCATTTAGGTAAATGCTGTGGATTCCCTTTGTTATAATTTTGACATATTGCAACAGCTCGAGATTCATGAACAGGGTGGTGAGAGTGGACATCCTTGCCTGGTCCCTCTGTGCAGTATGAAATTCTGTGATGTTCGTCCATTTGAAGAAACTATGGCCATTGTGAATTATATTAATTATATTTTAATCCCGCAATTAAACATGGGACGACATTGGCTCAGGCAGTAAGAGTAGTCGTCTGGAAGTTGGAGGGTTGCCGGTTCGGTCCCTGCCCTGGGTATGTCCAAGTCCAAGACACCTAACCCCCAAATATTTATTTAAGCAGAAGTCTCCTCCATTTTTAAATTGTGAAATGAAAAATGCCTGAAAAGGTACAAATGGCTGTCACTGGGGCAGTACCGGATAGATAAAAGTCCTACCCCTAGCAAGCAATATCTAATTAATTTGTACCTTCTTTGATTGGAAAACAAACTCATTTGTACCCAAAGAGAATATTACAGTACTTACATTAGGGAAATGTGATCCTTGAAAAACAAAAATGTATCTCCACTGTCACTTTATTGTGTTCAGTTTGCTTAAAGAATCCATTGTACGTGGACAGTATTGACAATTGTACTTGACCATCACAATAACCATCTAGTAACTATACAGACAAAAATACCTGAGGTAACTGCATCCAAATGAATAATGACTGTCCTGTGTCAGAGGGCCGTCAGCTGTGGGGATCCTGAGGTGAAGTTTTCATTTCATAGCTAAACGTTATTGAAGCCAATTATTGTATACTCACGTTAGCAAATGTAAAATGGTAATCAGAGCTACTGTATCATTATTTAAAGTCCTCAAGAATGTCAGGCTCATCAAGGGATTTTATTTTTTATTTTACTCCCGTTTCATTGAAATGCATTTACAACCAATGCTTCTTGTGTTTTTTTTATTGTGTGGTTGTCCATGTGCTTCAAAATGCCCTGTATTAAAATATGACAATGTGCACTTTAGCTACATCTCAAATCTCAAATTTGTACAAAAGCAAATACAGAGGCAAATAAATAAATGGTGGGTCTTTTTCCCAGACATTATGGAGGGCACTGTAAGTGGTGATATTCCAGTACTTCCCATACCAAATTTAATAACTGTTACGGGCCTTTTTGCAAAAAATACATTGATATACGTATGCCCAGAGCTCTGTGACGCACAGCCTCATTACACACAGTGATATGGTAAATCAGTAGATAATTACAGCATACCTGAGTGCACAATGATATACTTGGTTTTGAAACCAGTGTTTAAGGTCAGGATAATAAATACATAGAAAATTGGATTTTCGTGCAAAAGCGCAGCGTTTTTTGCCGAAGCGCAACAGTCTCAGCGTGCGTATTGAAAACGCCAAGGTTTCGTTAACCAGGCAAAAAAAAAAGCTGGGTTGCTTTATGCTATGCCATTTGAAATGTAATATCAATAGCTAAAATGCTTTTTAGTCATCATTTCAATAATATGCCCATAGTTGGTTCTTTGCGGAGGAGAAGCAGAACTGCATTTTCTTACACTTAGATGGTGGTTAGGCATTTTCTGCGCTACTGATTACCGATATTGGTCAGCCAGGCTCCTACGTGCGCTCATCATGTTCCAGAGAGCCTTTACAAAACGTAGATAATAGCATTCCTATGTACAAGTACTTCTGTAGAAGTATGCAATGGCGTAATGGACAATTCCTCCAGAGATATCCTAAGTAGCACTTTTTCATCAAAGTTAGCACATTTTTAGAATTAGAAACTATTATGCATTTGGTTCACTGGACCCTTGCCATGAACAGGAGACTGACATTACCTTATTTCTTGTAGGTCCCCCCACACTTGTTTTGCAACCCACATGATACAAAATAAGGAATTATTGTCGCTAAAGACATGGCAGCTTAAAATAGGTTATACAGATAGAACTATGAGTTTTTATGCTTTCAAACGGTATATCCTGTTACCATTGTGATTGGAAATTGCACCTTGAGAAAAGGAAAAATACATACAATGACACTGGTCCTTCCACATCTTTCCATCATGGCTCACCGTTTATATTAACATGGATGCTCAACCTTGAACATCAAAAGATAAATAATAGTCTCCACATACAGAGTCAAGATGCAGAATGTACAGGTAAATACAGTATCACATAAATAATATAAATAATGTATTTACATAAACATATAATTATATAGTAACATATAACTCTTAAACAAGAACATTATTTCTGATGTTGAGCAAATATTTGTGTGTGCTTGTGTGTTAATGTTTTGTCGAATAAACATAATATTTAGTTAACATCATTTTCTTGAATTTTCCATGAAGGAAACTTTAACAAGAGCCCAAACTGAACTGAATCCTGAATATCTGGACCTTCGATCCCAAGGTGAACTGAATCCCGAATATTGGACCCCGTGCACACCCTTAGTGAGTACCAATGGTCCAGTTTCTCCAGATATCCACTTTTCAGCACCATTCCATTGAGTGAAAAGTGCATACCTCTAGTACAGTAAATACATTATTGAAATCTGTTCAATTCTGTCTCTACTGTATCTACCCTGATCATGTAACAACAACAGACTAATGTACTATTTATCTCAGTTAAAAAAATACTTCTCTCAATAATTTTTGGAGTAATAGTTTGGAGTGCTGTTTAAAAGTAGGGGAGAGTGGAGTAAGTTGCCACACTGTTCATTTCACCAAAATAAGAATAAGAATACATTTTGTGACTTGCTGATGTCCCAATGTTGATGTTGAAGTTCCTGTTTGCATGTGGTCAAAATCACACAAATCTGTGGTGAGGATATGTGAATAACTGTGCCTGAACTGAAATCCATGAATGTCTCATATGGGATACTCACTCCATTATTATTAAAACTGAGTGTACACATGTTTATAAATTATGTGAGATGCATTAATTCCTGAAGGAAGGAATCCAGGAGATTGTGGATTATGCAGTTAGGCAAGTTATCATCTAGCTATTTTTATGACTATGGTATTGTCAAAATACAGTATGTGATATTCTCTTGAGTTATATAATGCACCTAATCTAAATGCCTGATAAAATGTGATCTTGAGAGGCTTGGAAGATGTGTACCATTTTCTTCATCCCTCTGATTTAGATTTTTATTATTGATGTTGCTATCCAATTGAATTTGATTTCCCTCTTCTATTAGATGTAGTGCTGGTGACTTGAGATAACCAGTCAAGGTGTTGAAAGGTAATTCACTTTGTTTGCTGGTCTTGATGGATGATGTAAAATATTGCTTACAAAATGCCCTTCTTGCCAGGTCCTTAAGTCATAAAGCTGTCTCGGGAACATGAAAGGAGATGGCCAGATTTATGATGCAGATATGTACCATGGTAATACTTCTGATCAGGACAAGGGAACTCACCTCAATAATATTTACCACAATAATTCCCCCCTGCAAAATTGATGGAAAATTACATTGCCACACAAAATTGAATTATGAGGCACAATGAAAGCAATACTTTATGTTTTACTAAATCATGTGATTGGTATTTATGCACAAATAGCCAAAGACACAAGACAATAACTGGCCATCACATTAAATTGCCTCTGTGAAAGATTAATGTAAATTAACAAAATAATAGCAATGATCTAATATGAGGATGAGCTGCCAAAAGCGATGTTTATGTTATGTTAAGCTACATTTCTATAAGACATACTTTAAAACAATCACTGTCACCATAATCAAACCTAAAACCAGAAAATGTGTTGACATTTTTTTGGGGAGAAAAATGGTAGCACACAATTTTCTGGGGAGAAAAAAAAAGTGCAATGTTAGTTAGTTAGTTAGTCCAACTCCGATTTTATAAAATTTTATTTAAAAAGAATTTACTGATAACCTATGGCTGGTTTACATGTTTACATGCTCTGTTGTGTCATGACACATATGCGATTAAAAGCAGAACACAAGAAACAGGATTTTTTTTTTAATGATGGTTAATTTGGAAAACAACAAGAACTTGTTCATTCAGGATATTTTACTGTGAACCAGAAGACCACATTTTCATAATGAAACAAAGCTGCAGTTGCGGCTAGTTTTTTCATAAAACTTTAATTCTGCAATGAGCATGTAATATTTTGTGTTTATTTGCAATGGGTTGGAACTGGACTGAAAACCTTGAGTATACAGTACTGTGCAAAGAAAAAAAGAATTTGTACACTGTCCTGCAGTTTTATCAGAAAATCAAGCTGGTAGGTCATACCAGTTTGTTTACAGACTTTGGCTGTCTCACTTGCATCTGGCAATCCAGGGAATCCCACACAGCTTTGATCATTTTTTTCAATCTGAAAAGTTATATATATTACTTAATATTTTACTTTATTTAATGAAATGCAAACATGTCACTGTGACATTACATTATTAGGAAAATTTGTGTGATGTGTAGATAAAATGTGATAAAAATGTGTAGATTTCACCCACGGAATGTAAGAAGGAGTGAAATACCCCACTCTCTCCTAATACATACAGTAATCTGGGCAAGAATAAACAAATTATGCTGTTGAGCTTTTAATATGAACACAGTAGCCCAATGCCCTTCACTGGAAGCACTTATTTTATGACCTTCGCAAATCGTACTTCACGAGAGGTCGTCATGCCTTTCTAGGTGGGATCTGGCATCTCACCTTGTAGCCCATGACAGCACCCTCCATCAGTATAATGAGGTCTACGAGCATTTTGAAATGGAAAGTATTTTCTTGGCCAATCTTGGCACTACTTCAAAAGCCTTCAAGCGCTTGATGGCTGACAGATGCAGAGCTGTGATAGAGTGCACTTTCCTGTTTGCAATAATAGATCTTTTGGACACCATTCAGCAAGTGTGGCAATGGTGTCCACAGGAGTGCCAAATTGTGCTGGCTTTCACACAGAAATAACTATGTACTACCACATCATTTTGCTATCAAATGTCCCCAGCATGTCCATGGTAAAGAGCCACTGCTAATGTGAGTGTAATCCTCCTGTCCCACTCCCAATACAGCTATTCTCATGATTGGATTTAATGCAAACCTTCACCTTTAATTTGATTACATATCAATTACATCCATATTTGGTGATCCATATAGGAATTACTTCCCTTTTATTTATGGTCCCCCCATTTAAGTGGACCAAAAGTGATCAGGCTGTGTATTCAATCGCTTGTGATATTGAAGGTATAAGGAAGCTTTCAGTATCTAGCCTATGTTCTATGCCTTATTCTCTTGTGTTGGTTTATGTTTTCCGAGCCTCCACATATGCTCTTGTTGACTGAAGTTTTACCATCACCCAAGCTTTGGTTAGTTGTTTTGCTGAAATAACATTACCACAATATTATTAGCATATGGTACAGACAAGGGCAGAGGCAGACTTTGAAATTCTAAGCAAGTATTGGATCTGGTTGGACCCTGTTGGGAAATAGTTTCAACAGCTTTAAATATGGGATTTTAACACAACAATAGGGAGTAATTTCAGGGGAATACCTGGTTGCCCCTCGTGGATAATAATTCAATTTCTCCCACACATTTTTCATGGTATTGGTCTTTAGTTGTTATGAAGAGTTGAACATAAGGATAGTACAAGGAATGAGACATATTAAGGGTGAGAAAGAAAGATTGCTTTAAATGCATTCCTTTTTTGCAGCACATTTTTCTCTCCCAAAAGCACTGCTCTTCGGTAATGAAAATAGCTTCTTGGGGTTTATCCCCAAGGATATGCTCTGCAGTACATTTGAATGTACTAATTAGGACCATGGTCGTTAATTGGAACTTTGAAAGCCAGAGTTGTAGTTTCTGAAAGCATACTCTTGGGAAATGTTGGTTCTACTAATAGGGCTCTTCACCTCCAACCAATACTGTTTACCAAAGACCAAGGGCAAACTTTCTTGTGGCTCCTTTCATCATACATTCTTGTTAGTGAAAGTGTAGAACCTTAATTGTAAAAACACCTTGCGGCTGTATGACACATGTGGATATGCAAATCTTTATTTATTTACAGTTTTTTTCACTGAAAGTCATGCTGTACTTAAAATTATTTTGGGAAATTTAAATAAATAAGTATACCACTTAAATGTCAAATTTAAGCTTCTTTCCAATGACTTAAATGGTGAATACTGAAATATTAAAATATCAACATAAGAAGATTACTGGTCAGTAGGCAGAGAGGCTCAAGAAAACTAAAGAATATGTTTTTGACAAAGGGCATAAGGAGACCATTGTCACTTTTATTTATTTATTTAGTATCAAGCCTCCTTGCAGTACAGCTCCCATCAGGATAGCTTATTTAGCACATACTTGGATTATCATTGAATACATCCATATTTATGGCTGTTACTGCTACCTTTTGTTGACGATTTATAATATAGGAGTGCTCCAAAGCCTTGTGGATGAACTGGCTGCAAAACACACTGCACTACATTGAGATTTAGAAATTGCAAAAGAGGAGTGCTATACTGAATATGAACACCAAATATTATGTACTTATAAGCCTAGTACTGAATCATCAAGCAATACATCAAGCACTGCATCATCATAGAAAATAAATAAATAAATAAATAAATAAATAAATAAATAAATAAACAATTGGAACATACTCATGTATAAACAATCAAATTAATATTTATTTATTTATTTAATGCATTGGAAGAAATCTTTTTTAGGCCTAGAGTCTACATAAAATCATGACTAGCTAACTCACTTAACTAATCCAAGTTTAAGGGCTCTATCTTCATAGCCTTATTCTATAGTCTAAAGTGCATTATCTAACGTGTAGCACATTTTAGGGTGTGGTTAGACATACTTTTGCTAGTTCCACATATAGTTCAAGTGCAATGTAAGGCACAAAGGGCGTCATCAGAATGTCATCTTCTATTCCCTTTCATGCCAACTGCTTTATGTTGGCCTAGCTTGCATGTATTCAATTTAATTAATCACTTCTCATCAATGCTGCACCAATCAAAAAGTCTGAAATCGCTATATGTTTGCGTTGGTTGGCAATTCCTTTCAAAATACCACATTTTGAACCTCTCTCACCCGTTTCTAAACCATCTGAATGCTATTGAGCAGGTCTACTACAATGTCAACGGGCACGCCACATTGCACCATTTGGTATTGCTACATTTCTGTGTTATGGATACCCTAATAAAATTGCATAAAACATTTAGACTTCTTTTGTGCAAAAATAACTAATAACTAATCTTTTAAATCCAACAAATCCAAATCCAACTCATTCTGCGGGTAATTCAGAAATGTATGTATATATATATATATATATATATATAAATGTATATATTTTATTACATTTTAATTAGACCTCAAAAATCCAACTCAAATGACACTAATCAAAAATTATATTATTAAATTCTATTAAGAGAATCATGAGACCATTTTCTTCAGCAATGTTATCGTGAGTGTAGCTAGCTATATTGGCTAGCTATCATTAGGAAAACTAAAGGACAGGGTATTCATTTTCCTGACCTGTACTGTATGAAATGAAACAAACGATTAACAATTAAACAATTAAACTTCCTGTTTACTCTGCGAGCTAATGGCGGTTTCACGGAAGTTGCAACGCGCGAGCTGAGATCTGTGAGATGCGACAGATTTCTCCCCTACTTTTTTGAGTGTTTCACAAAGAAATCGCAATTACAAGCCTCAAACGCAGGTCGCAAGCGCGTCCATGTAGGCAATCAGTAAATCGGTTATCATCCGCCTGTTTCCTTTTCTATCAGTTTTTCATTTCTGCACAGCATTAGCTCTAATGTGTTAACCACATATGATAAATTGGTCTGTCTTGTTCGACTAGCCAAAGTACACATTGTATCAGACTCGAATGACAAAATAAAACACAAAACCCCTCTGGGACATGGTGGTTACACCAATAAATGTATGCTACATCGTATATAGCCTAATTTACAGACTGAACAAGTGTCATTGAAGAAGTCCATGCATTCTAAACAATTTGTCCTGGTTTTAGAAAAACATGCTCTGATTCATTTTGATGAGTCGAACTTCCTAACACTAATTTCTAGCTCTAGCCCAATGCATTCATTATAGTGAGCACGATTAAATCATGCATCGTTATGCATACATGCTATGAAAACAAAACCTTTGATTGAGAATATAGACTGTAGAAGACTGAGAACCAAGAACATCATCATTGAACAGCAAATTACCACTTTGAGTTCACCTTTTCCTCCATTATAATTGCATGGCACTGCATGTGGTGAAACTTATGTAGGAATACATCCCATGCATTTTGAAATATGGTGGGTCTATTTTTTTTTTATATTAAAATTTATACAGATCCTGGAGAACCTGTTAAGATATATGTGATCCTAGACATCAGTGCCAACCAAGATATTTAAATAACAAAACAATGCACTCCCCCCTCCCAATGAACTTATGAGATTTCCTTTTTCATTTAGAAATGACATTTTTGAATACCATTCACTTATGATTATCTGACCTGACCAGAACATTGCAATAAGCTACACCAAAATGATAATGAGCTGCTCACTCTTGACTGACACCCATTTAAGCGCACGGTGAGTCCTGAAATGACCAGAGACATCGGGATCATCTTGAAAATATGAATTTGGCAGCACGTCAGCTCGCAACACAGTATGCAACAGCATGATGGGCCCTATGTGTGATGTCATCATATATGTCTCCAGTTTTCCTTTTAACAATTACAATTTTCCCGAGACAGCCGCACCAAAAGAAATACGAAACTACTGTCTATAAAATTTTCAATGATGAGAACAAGCCAGTTTAACAAAAATTATACTCTTCAGTTTAAATACTCAAAATGTGCATAATGCTCCCTCTATTGTGAGCAGAATCCTTGCAGATGATTATGGAATCTCTGAGGGGCTTCACCAGAGAGTAGCAGGAGATTTTATTAATGCTTTCAAGACTTGGACTGGTATTAGTTCAGGCATTTTACTGCAACTTTGATTAGTTAAGTGTGAATACCGCAGTGCTTCCCACAAGCAGGTTGTTTATGTTTTCACGGCTGAGCTTCTTCAAGGAGCCTTTGACAATGGTGTTCCCCATATGACTCAGGATTAGCATTGTAAATTGTATATGCAAAAGTTGTTAAATGCGAAATGACATGTTGCAACCATATACACAGTTGATCAATGAGACAGGCCAATATCCATAAACAGCACTCCACAAAGGATTTTAAGGGACACTTTGTGTGCAAATATAAATCATTTAGTGAAGAAGCAATAAAATCAAGAAGTTATTTTCCCTATTATCTTGGTGGTTGAATAGGAATACTGATGCATAAACAATCATACTCCTAATGGTAAATGGTAAAGTGACAAATTCAGTAATAGCCAACTGGTTAAAGCTGAGTATAGTGGTGTTTTAAGCCATCTATTTAAGCCTTCTTAAAATTACAGCAAGTAGGGAGCATTTTATAAGCAAGTTGGAAAGTAATCCTCAGTTTGTTGCGATTATTCACAGTTTGTCTAACTGTTGGTCTTGCCATATCCAGGGGAAAATGAAACTGGGAGTGACTTTTTTGTTTTAAGCTTTTTAGCCCTTGCAGCTTTAATAGAGAGCTAACTTTTATGTCTAATTATATTCCTTGAAACATAAAAATCATAAAATGAATAGCTGTTACTCCTCCCTTGATTCTACTGCTTGAAATAGTACTTGGACTGGGGTGGCAGGTAACCCATCAGCCAAATTAGGCCAATACCTATCCAGCACTGACAGTTTCCCACAGAACTACAATTGCCACAGAGTCAGGAAACATTCATTTCTGTACCATCTTAGCATCTAAATTGTCACACTGATGTTTTCCTTGTCTTGTTAAGCCATTTCCACATGCCACCATTTAGAATGTCTCATTAATGTGCTTTTTATTTCTGAAATGTAGAAGTTTCACATGGTGATATGGGAACTTGGGAAGAGTATGGAACAAAAAAGTTAATCAGCTTTTCTGGATTTGAATTTCTGTTGAGCTTGATGAATTCTCGCTCTAACCAAACCTCAAATAAGAGATAAGACAGGAAAATTCAGTACAGCATGGTTACAGATTCTTTACTCTGCTTAGGCTATGCTCAGCTTTAATCCATTGCCAGCCACAGAATCTTTCAGGGCTTTGTTCATTCCATCAGAAACCAGTTCTGAATTTTCATTTAATAGAATGGGAGATTAGTCAAGGTACAAGGCTTAATCAATACAGAATTAATTAATACAAATTAATTAATTAATTAATATTAAAATATACACTCACTGAGTACTTTATTAGGTAGACCTGTGCACCAGCTTGTTCATGCAAATATTTCATCAGCCAATCATGTGACAACACCTAAATGCATACAAACATGCAGATATGGTCAAAAGGTGCAGCTGTTTTTCAGACCAAATGTCAGAATGGGGAAGGAATGCGATCTAAGTGACTTTGTCCGTGAAATGATTGTTGGTGTCTGACAGGGTGGTTAGAGTATCTCAGAAACTGCTGATCTCCAGGAATTTTCTCATCATTTTCAGAGACTGGATATGTTGCGTCTGCCATTTAAACTGCACATTTAATGACGTTTGCAGTGACATATAGCGACAATAAATAGGCCTAATATAAGCCCCTTTTCAGTTACATTTTGTAGCAAGTTAGTGCCTGCAGCACTATACCTTTGTAGCGATTTAAGATACCTCTGAACGGTTTTCCATTAACAGAATATGGTGGTAGCGCAAAAACTTGATGCTGATGCGCATCAATCATTACATTAATGAACAAGTAATTATGTATTGACTTATTCTTCATTTGAACTTGAATTAGAGTACTGGGGGGGGGGAAGAATGGGTACAACCATTCTTGGATACATTTCAAATTAATGAAATTAATGAAGAGAGCACAACTGTTCAGATTGGCCACTGTATTGACAGTCATCTTTCAAGAATAATCACAGGACCATGAGTGATACAGACATCCGGAGATTCACCACCCCCACCTCTGTACTATTGGGGAGAAACTACAGGGCCTCCAATTACATCCGAATTGGTACATGAAATGCCTATGTACTGTAGCAATTATATCTCAGGCGTTGTTTGGGAAAGCCACTTGTCTAAAACAAATACATTGGTTTAAAAAGTTTTGCTTCAATGTAGCTTCTACTGTGGTTTCATTTGGAGATCTGCCGTACAGTGGCAAATTTTCATATATTTTTTTGTTTTTCCAAAGTAACTGCTTGTTTGCACAACCACAATCACTTGGCAAATGCGAGCACTCTAATGCATTGCTGTCTGAAATACTTGCAATGTCTGACAGTAGGCAGCATTTTTTTGTTGGCAGATTCTGACAGTTTGCAGATAATGCAGATTACACACTACACAATGGATAGAAAGAAATTAACAATAATAGTAAAATAATCTTAGCTAGCCATTTAAATGTGCTAGCTGAGTCATTCTTTGTATGCGGTTGCTTTTTTGTCCCTCAGACAAATCATATAAAATTACCTTTAAAATGCAGATTAAAATAGCTCTCCATGGGATTATAGATTTTTAATTGCATTTTTTACATAAAACATAAATATTTATTTTAAAGGCATTTTAATCATTTTCCTAGAGGACAATCAACATACTTTCCTCATGTCCCCTCCTATGATGTGCCACCAATCGTACTGAATCTCTGTCATAAACAACATATTTTTTTCCTCAAAGTCAAATCTCTTCTTTAAAATCAAATGAATATATCATGTTCCGTCTTAAATAATTAATTTCTCACAAAATTACTACAGATGGTCTGTCCCTTTAAGAAATTAACAAAACCCACTATGACATCACTTTGGTCAACAAGGAAAAGTTGGTAAGTGTTTGCACTCCTCTTAATTTGAGGTATTTTAATGTCTGTCACTTGGATGCAGGGATGTAGATCCAGAAAGGTGGCAGAAATATCTTGATGAGGAAAGGGAAAATGGAGGAAATACAACAAATTAGGGGTAAAAAAAAGACAATAGCTCAGTGAGAGAGAGAAGCATGGACAAAAGAAAAAATGCTAAAAGGAGAGCCAAAGCAAGGGCAGCTGAATGTACAGCTTTTACCCCGCCTTCCACCTCCCCAATTACTTCAACATGCTCTAGTGCCAGGGCCCTCAAGGTTAGTGCATGTTTAGCTAGGGTCTTGTTTTATGAAAGACCAAAGCATCAAAGTACTAAATTGCCAAGATTCAGTTTGGTGCCATCCATCCATCCATTATCTTAACCCGCTTATCCTGAACAGGGTCACAGGGGGGCTGGAGCCTATCCCAGCATACATTGGGCGAAAGGCAGGAATACACCCTGGACAGGTCGCCAGTCCATCGCATTCACTCATACACTCATACCTATGGGCAAGACTCTCCAATCAGCCTAGCCAGCATCTCTTTGGACTGTGGGAGGAAACCGGAGTACCTGGAGGAAACCCACGCAGACACGGGGAGAACATGCAAACTCTGGACAGAGAGGCCCCGGCCGACGGGGATTCGAACCCAGGACATCCTGGCTGTGAGGCGGCAGTGCTACCCACTGCACCTTCCGTGCCGCCTCAGTTTGGTGCAATTTGGGTTATTAAGCAAAATTGTCAGCTCTATAAATCAACTAATTAAAAGATTGACGGGTCATTGCAAGGTGTGAATATAAATATTTGTATTTTAATAGTAGTAGTAATTTTAGTCATAATATTTTGCTAATAGTAGTAGTAAGTGGAGTGGAGGATCAGCGAAGAGTCAGAGATTCTACCAAAAACTGAAAAGATAAAAATGAAAGAAAGAAAAAAAAGAAGGTTGATGCGCACCAAGGACAAGAACAAATCCCCTCATTCAAGGGTGAACTCTATGATGAGACAGTTTCCTGTTCATCCGGCCATTAGAACGACAGAGAGAGAGAAGCAGATGATTACCTGTGTAGTGGTTGGAAAAATAGTGAAATACAGACTTCAGAACAAGCCCAGGCCACTTTAGGGTTTTCAAAGAAGAGGGCAAAGTCGAGTGGGACCATGTCTCGTACTGATGAGGAGCCGTGTCTCACAAGGAACTGCATTGAAGACTTCTAAGAGATAACGTAAGCAGAATGAAACAGGCAAAAACACAGAAAAAGATAAATTGCAGAAGAGATGCTTACAGATACAATGAACAACATACACAGAACGTTTTTTGCAGCACATCCTTAGCACATTTATTTTCCTTTTTTTTGTGACCTATGGCCATTTTGGGTTGTTCCCCCAGGAGAAGCTGATTGAGACCCTTACATGCGTTGATTTGATGGTGAGAGCTCTTTACTATAGAGGGCTTCTAGACAGCAGAAGCCTTGAGCGAATGTGCAACCCCAAGATGAAGTCATTTGCATATGGGAAGTGCAAAGAATGTCTCAGTACAACAAAAAAATCCCCTAAGACCCCTCACAAGTGCTGAAATTCCCATAGTCCAGTGGGGACAAGCCAGAGAGATGATAAAAAACAGCAGTAACAGTCAAAAAAGTCATGGATGTTTCTGAAGATGACCTGTATAGCCAGTTTTAGGAGAGGCTATTCACATTCACATGTCACATTTGTAATATAAGGTGGCAATATTCAACCTACAGGGAGCTACGAGATGGCCTAAGCCGAGTGAAGTTCTAATTCACATCGACTTTAGTGAGAACTACGTGTGCAAGTATGCAAATGAGCTGCAATCTCATGGTCCTGCGAGCCAGTACAGAACAGAAATACAATTTCTTCTTGGCCTCCACTGAACTCTTTAAAGAAGGGTTTAAAGAGTTTGTGTGGCATTTTTTTTGAAGCCAGCCATCACTGCTGAATTGCCATTTGAACATTTTAATCATTAGAAACTTTAATTACATGTAGCACAGATGAATAGACCTGGGACATTATATCGCAGGGATCATCAAATCATGGTCCTCGAGGTCCGAGGACTGCTGATTTTCCACCTTACCTCAGAGTCAGGTGTGAAGACAATCTAGCCAATCAATAGAACTAATTGTTCAGCTAATTACCTGGGAGAAAAGAAAACCAGATATTAACAGAGGCACAACGAAATGTCACAACCAGTCATGTCGTTTCTGGCACCAATATACAATATAATGTACAAATATTTTGGTAAGGCAAACATGCTATTCAAATGAATCCTGAAAATTTAGTTTTTGTAAAAACTTTTTACAGTGTTGTATTTTCTCACCCAATTATAACACCAATATATTTCCAACAGCTAGGTTACTTACCTAGCTAGCTAGTTATCTATACTTCAGGCTTAAGTTGCAATGCTGGTCTAGGATCTGATTTCCCGAAATAGCTAAGTAACATTATGTCTGACCCTGGATCAATGGGTCATGTACTTTACACCACAAATAACACCATCTCTGTTTAATCTATAGCTATTGTAGGAAAACCCCCCAAATACACCAAAACGCGGAAGTATCCAAGAGGTGAAGGAAATGCGTGTAGTCTGACCAATGCTACTGGAACAGGGTTAATTTAATTTTGTTCTCATTTATCTGACTCCAAAAGATAAATTCAACTGCTCCTCTGTTCTAACAGTTTAACAAAAGGAACTGCAGATGTTCGCCAATAGTGTGGCTCTATAAGATCGCTATCTATTTGTATAGACGCGGACGTACCTGTGGCATGTATAGCCTACAATGACACAGTATGTATCTTGTGATGGCACTGGTGTATAGGCGAGTGACTACGGGGTGCAGGTATCCTAGGTTGTCTTTGTGTGTTAGGACTCTAAACTGCTAAGTGTGCAGTGGTGTAAGTCAAGAGGATGCAGGTTCAAATTAATACAATTTATTAAACAATGTGCATTGCAGAAATAGAATGACAATGTGTTACAAGAATTACAAGTTGTAATATGAATGGCTATACGCAAACAGTGCGCAGGAGATCGTATTAGCGAGTCTCCTCGAACCATTCCACATTTCCCTCTATATACCCAGGGTTTTCAGGAAAAACAACAAATCATCAAATAAAGACGGAGGTAACAACAATGATCCTGCTGATGTCCAACAAACCTGGTTAACCTTTGTATTACAGCTGGATGCTGACTCACAGGTAACTTGCATTACTTGTGGTTAATTCCTACAAGATCTTTATTCAGCAACCAGTGTACTACACCAAACTATTTCCCACATCATTAGCTATCTAAAGACACCAAACACTGTATGTGGAAAACCCATGGTTTATACAGTGCTATTTCAACTCATCAGTTCTGGGAGCATTCCACTGAGGTGGCAGAATTGCGCAGAGGCAGCACAATGATGACGAGCACTGTCTTTTCATCAAACCTTGCTGACCCTGTGTCAACATGGTCAACACAGTCTGTTTCCTTTTGGGGGTCTGCAGAGAGGCACACTTATGTAAAATGCCCTACACTATTCTCGCCATCAAAAGTCTCTATCGGTGTGTCTTGGTGGATAATTTAGGTATCGATAGCAAGCTAGCTCCATTTGACCAAATGAAAGATAATTTTGACATACCAAACAAGGATTTAAAAAAGTTTTTACAGTTTTACAAACTGATATCCCCTGGCAGACTAAAGGGTAGGAAATATTTCAGTTTTATATCTGTCAAGGGATATATACCTCCTCTTATGACACATTGAGGGTGTCTTAATTAATGTGCATGGACAAAATGTTAAGTTTACTCGCTGAACCTATCTAACCTGTTCTGTTAGCAGAAAATATTCCCCAAAACATCTCATATGTGCTTTAAATGTAAGACCAGCTTAGGTGCCTTGATGCATCTATTTTGGAATTGTAATAGGATTTAACTCTACTGGAAGGGAGTTCACATAATTATACATAAAGATACTCACATAATTATACAAAAGATACAAAAGAATTTGACATGTCACCAAGTATTTACCTTTTGAATTTTCACACTGACATATCGATCACGTATAAATATTCTTATATACTAGACTAAAAATTGTATACTGTTATTATGGTCAAAACCAGAGACACCACCTTCCAAGATATGGCTCACACGGGTAGCTAATCTACTACACTTGGAAAATTTTTGAAGATTTCGGCACCTTTGGTGATATCTGGAGACTACCTGTGAAAAAAGCAAGAAGAAATATACTGTATATATACAGTAGTTCATCGATTTTTTTCTTTGTCTTTTAAAAAAATATTTGCTACCCAAGATGGGCCCGGACATGTCCAATTTCATGTCCATGATCTCCACTGCCAAGATAAGATTCATGCAGCTGTTCCCACATTGCTCCAGGGAGGATTGTCCTTTCCTTTGTCTAATGAACTGAGTCACTTTGGATAAAAGCATCAGGTAAATAACTGTGATGTAACATCCGTGATTCTCCTACAAGTTGGAGGAAAAAATCTCAAATGTGGCTTTTGGCATGCAGTCAATGGGTACCCAGTAAAGCAGTGGGGGTCACTAGAGAGCGATGACATGTGAACCCATCAGCCACAGTTGGTGCTGGCACGGTCTGGATTAATTCCGGGAATGTGGGGCTCATCCAATCACCATAGTGTGGCGCCTTAACCAATTGAGGTATGCAGCAATTTGCCCCTATTGAATAAAATTTTTCTTGGTTGCACTATATGCAATGTCAACCAAGCTGTCACACTTTTACATAGTCGATAAGACAATTAATTTGTCCTTTGAGAGGACTGATGTAAAGAACACTGCCACTGTTACTTACTGTAATCTAATTATAGAAAACCTTTCTGAGAACTCAATAATACAACATGATGAAGTACCTGATAAAGTGGTCACTGAGTATATACAATGGGCTCCAGAATTATTGGCACCCTTGATAAATATGCACCAAAAAATAAAATAAAATAATGCCGTTATTGAAATAAACTTTATTTTACAACACATGTAAAGCTTATTAATGATTCAATGGATTCAACCGGTCTTACATTTTTCAAATAGAAAATGTATTTCCCCAAGAAACAGGTTTCAGAATTATTGGCACCCCTGGTTTCATATGCTGTGCACCTACCCTTGACAAATCCGATAACTGAATCTTCTCTTATCATTTGTGATAAGGTTAGAGAATGCATTTAGAGGGATTTCTGACCATTCCTACATGCAGAACATTTCAAGATCTTTGATATCCTTGGGATTGCGTTTATGGACTGCTCTCTTCAGTTCAGACCTCAGGTTTTCAATTGGATTTAAGTCCGGAGGCTAAGAATGGCCATTACCGAACATGGATGTTGTTTTCATTCATTCATTCATTATCCTAACCCGCTTATCCTGAACAGGGTCACAGGGGGGCTGGAGCCTATCCCAGCATACATTGGGAAAGGCAGGAATACACCCTGGACAGGTTGCCAGTCCATTGCACACACACCATTCACTCACATACTCTATGGGCAATTTAGACTCTCCAATCAGTGTAACCTGCATGTCTTTGGACTGTGGGAGGAAACCGGAGTACCCAGAGGAAACCCACGCAAACATGGGGAGAACATGCAAACTCCACACAGAGAGGACCCGGCCAACGGGGATTCGAACCCAGGACCTCCTTGCTGTGAGGCGGCAGTGCTACCCACTGCACCATCCGTGCCGCCTGGATGTTGTTTTACTTAACAATTTTTGTGTGGATCATTGTCATTGTCTTGCTGTCCATATTTGACAGTAAGTATGATGTGCCGTGTCAATGGTGTCTGTGGCCAAAATGTACAATTTTGGTCTCATCTGACCACATCACCCGTTTCCAGTCATAATTTCAATGAGGTTTGGCAAACTCAGGTTTTCAGAAACAAAAATATTATGTAAAGTGACTGTAAAGATAAATCGGAATGGCTTCAAGTGGCATTATATGGTGTAATTATGGTATGTATTAAGTATCAGCAACTGCAGAAAAATCAATTGCACTCCATTGCTATCAGTCAAAACATTTATTTCTATCTAGGGATTAAATGGCTGGAGCCTTTTCTGTGTTGAGTTTTGTTTCTCGATAGATGTAGCCATGCTAGTCACATTGACTTGATATGAGTTACTTAGTGGTTATAGTTACAACCCTCTGTGATAATTTATGGTTATATTTTTCTGTATGTTTGAACATAACATTTTAACGGTGGATTCTGGAATCCACTGTATAAATATACAGTATAGCGTATGGCAAGTCATTATTAGGCAACTCATCAGATGGTAAAACACATCGACAACAAAAGAGAATGGGAACATTGCTCAATGAATTCAAAGCGCAGATTTACCGCTCTAAATGTCTTTGCAGAACTTCCTGAGGGCAAGCACAAATAACCCTGCCATCGACTGAGATGTCTCATGTTCAGTTTATAACTGGTACCAAGTGACATCTTCAAGATTTAAGTTTAATTACATTTCTATGTTTGGTATGTGTGAGAGAAATTAAATGCCACCATTTTCTTAGTCAGCTCCCAGACCCAGGGTAAGGTCTCTATGCCCTTTCAAATTAACAAGTGCATCCAGGCATGCACTGTGGAAACATCAAGTAATTATGTAAGCAGTGGACTGAGTCATCCACTGATATTGCCATGCTCAGTGTAGTCTGTTACCATTCTTACACACCTGTGTGTGTATATTTTGGTTATCTCACCCAGAAGATTTCACTATAGTGCCATATTGCTTACAGTGCAAAGGCACTTGTGATTCTGTGCAACATGTGCTTCTATTTTTCTCTGATGAATACTTCCTCTCTTGTTTTTGACACAAGCGTTTTCCCAATTTATCCTATTTTAGATTCCCATATGCACCTGTAGGCCTGCCCCATTACTGCAGTGTTTTCTGTCTGAGATAGAAGCACAAAAGCAAATGTTTTCCTTTTTTTGTTTTGGCTCTGGCAGTCATAGAAAAATAGTCCTGAAACAATTTAATGAGATTCAATGATGGCTTTATCTCTGATGGCTGAACAGAATTGCCCATAAAGTGCACTATTTATGAGGAAACAGTAGTGGGGTGACCAAAAACATACCAAAACATCCCATTAAAAGAAGTCTGAAGTCCGAGAATTTTATTTTTATTTTGGTTGACCAAAAGTGTTGAGGAACATATTGTAATACAGAGGTAAACACAAATGTTTTTGGCAATACATAAAGAGGTGAGACTGGAGCATGGGCTTATGCCTTCTTACCATTCTCCTCCCTCACAAGTTGGATGTTTAGAAGGCTGGCTGGAACTCATGAATTTCGGGATACTTGAACTGCTGAAATGATGCTGGAAATATGGGGTCTGTTTGTTGTGAAATGATTCCAAAATTAAAGAAATACAATTTCTGGTTCTTAGATTTGGTAATATTCAAATGTTTTTTATGCTGTGTATATTGTTTTATTCCCCCATTTGTATCATCCAAATCTTGTAACAGTTGTACATTATGTGAAAGAAATACTATGCAGTAACTGTTATGCCAATTGTTGGCCTGAATTACCTTTCTGGTGGATTTTCCCATGTACTGGGTATATAGGCTTACACAAATCCAAACACAGGGAACACAAAGAGAGGGGAAACGGAATTGCTTGGTATTATTATTTAGCCATTACTTTAATATGAATTAATTGGAAAGTTTTATTAGTCCCTTAGAGATTTTTCATACTATTTATCTTAATATTCATATTCTCCACATTGGGATTTGATGAAAACATTCAAAGACTTACTTGGCTATTAATACTTGAGATGCACAATTTAAGTTACTTCTGTTTCCTCCTACTCCCCCTCCATGAATGTTCAGACCCGTCATTTTTGTTCTATTTTGTTCCTGATGCTGGGTAAGTTAACTCTGAACATGTTACAGCAGTCTTTTCCAATAACATCAGCTTCTACAAACATTGCAAAACTACTGATCCAGCACAGCAGTGGTAACTTTAATTGTGAGTTCATTTGCATGGTGGTTTTTGTTTCACAGATGAATGCAAATTATGATGCTGGAATTAAAACATAATAAACAAGCTTGTTAATATTTTGGTTCATCCCTAATTGTCATTCAGATGAAACACTGAATTAGCGTGGGTGTGTTTTATGTTATTCTCTACAATGGATGAGTATGGAAGCTTATTGTATACTTTTTCTTTATCCAAAATATTTTATAAAAATAAAACATCTCAGGAATAGTGGTCTCTAATCCTGATCTTTAAAAGCCTCTACAGGGACCATATATTAATGCTTGTTGCTTCATCATTATGGAATTACTATGAAATTATCGGAATGGAAAATAACCAGAAATGACTGATCCTACACTTAAACTGGTCCTTAATAGCAAACCCTCACTTAACAACACATTAATTTATGGAGCACCTAGCTACAGGAAACTAACTTTGATCGTTTCTGTCATCAGCTGACTGGCCAACAGGAAAGGAGTGTGTCATGTATCTAAATTTAATAACACAAAAAATAGCATTCTAGCCTTTTTTTTTCTCCTGGAACCTACTTGTGCTACTTTGAAGTTAAAATGAAAGTTACTTGCATTACTTTGCTTGTTTCTTTGAAGTTGGCTTCAGAAGACGGCTAGACTAAGAATTTGTAGCCTACACTCAGTGATTCCTCTGTCACAAACAGTGGTATTAGGTAACCAAAGATGCTCGCTACAGTAGATCTATCTATCCAACAGGCTACACAGCACATGTACGATGCTTTCTACATAGGATGTCACACAGGAGTTAAAACAACAGATAGAGTCAGATCTTACCATTTGTAACCACAAGATGGCAAATTTGGATGCCAGCAATGAGCATTTTAGTAAAATATGTAATGGTATTCCTATAAAATAAAGTTCCTGGGATGCTTATCTAACCTGCTTCTACCTATTCCTACCTGTATTATAAGGATCTGAGGCATATGGTGTCATCCTGTGGTCAAAATATGATTCAGTAATAAGTTACATTTACAAGGTATTGATCCAAATACACATCATGATAGGTTTCAGTTCCAGTATCCCATTTTATTAATTTGATGAATAAAATTCCCCCAGCAGATCACGGGTTGTGTGTTCTGCAGATCCAGTAAGATGGCCTTCAGTTCCAGTGCATAGCTACTGACTGCTGGTTTCCTGTAGCTGGGTGCTCCATAAATGAATCCGTTGTTATGTAATCCAGTTACATTTTAACTTCAAAGTAGCACAAGTAGGTTCCAGGAGAAAAAAAAAGGCTAGAATGCTATTTTTTTGTGTTATTAAATTTAGATACATGACACACTCCTTTCCTGTTGGCCAGTCAGCTGATGACAGAAACGATCAAAGTTAGTTTCCTGTAGCTGGGTGCTCCATAAATGAATCTGTTGTTTGCTATTAAGGACCAGTTTAAGTGTAGGATCAGTCATTTTTGGTAATTTTCCATTTCGATAATTCCATTTCGAGTAATTCTATAATGATGAAGCAACAAGGATTATTATATTATTATTATTATATGATCCAGCGGCTTTTAAAGATCAGGTTTAGAGACCACTATTCCTGAGATTTTTTTTTTCTTTCTGTTGGCAGGAAAACATTTTGTAAAAAAAAAAAAAAAAGATAATAATAATTCCACCCTGTTTGGCAGCAAAATATTTTTGAAAAAAAAAAGTATATATATAGATTTTTTTATTTTCATTGGCAGCAATAAGCTTCTGTAGATGAGAAAGGGCAAATAAACACAAAAAAAATTTAAAAACGGAGTAAAACAGAGATGTTACAGCAAATGACATTGTTTAGCACTGTCAAAAACATTGAAACAAGAATCTGATTAACTGAAATCTGTATGAACATATGCTATGTATACATACACTCACTTTATTAGAAACATTTTTACAGCTAACTGTTCTCGAGGGCTCTTCTCAAAAGATTAACATGGCTAGCCACCTGAAGGTTCTTAGCCGTTTCATATGTTTATGTTATGGATTATGGACTGATCAGTTTCAGTAATCAAAGCTCTCTGGTCCATCTCTCATACCCTCCACCCTGCTCCAGTTGAACTGTGCCTACTTGGCTGTACCTTTGAATTTTCAGACTGGGATTTAACATGGTAGGGATTATTTGCGACGTGCATTGACATTTTACAGTCTCCCTGTGGCAATGTTGTTTGCATATTCTGCAACACACTTCAGTTTTGTTGTCTATTTTCAAAGGGATACATACTGTGAAAATATGAAATATTTTGTTATTCATAATAGTATGTTCTGTTGTGTGTTCTTTCATGTTTAAATTATATCCTCAAACCATGAACTGAATGGAGAAAACATCAAAGTGTCAGTGTCACTCAGCGATAAGCAGTTTACAGTGCCCTTTTAAAATAATTGCATCTTTGACTTCTTCTGACATCGTGAAAATGAGAATGGCTTGTGAGGGTGATACCTAAACTGTTTACCTGGCTTGGCAGTGCAATTGATTTTTGGATTGCTCAATGTGCAGTTTGCCTATACAAACATTTTCACAATCATAGTAGTTGAGCTAGTTTAGAGTTTCTCCTAATGCACACCTCACATGTTCCAATAGAATTTTGTGTTTGCAAAGAAAAATGGCTTCTGTTGTCACTGCCTTTGAGCTTTGGAGAGTTAGTTTAATTATACTTTGACCTCCTTGCACATCGCAGTTCCATTTAATTCTCCATTTTGGCTGGTGTAACAGCTTATGGTAGCCTTGGGTGCTTCCAAAAATAAAAATAATAAAAGACTATGGACAATAGCTATCAACGCCACAGTAGTAAAGTACAAAATACAAGCCACACAAGGCATACAAAAATCTACTGTTTTAGGACGAAACCTGTTGAATTTTTAAAATGTACATTTTTGGTGCTTTAGAAGCCACAGGCCCATATGGTCCGCTTTACCAGGGTAAACGACAGCAATTTTTTATTTTAGAAAATGCAACATATTTCAGTGAAAATATCTGGATGGGCAGATGCTACTCCAGGCAAGCGGAAACTGCTTGCCTTCACCTTCCTTTTGTTCTGATTGTTTTGTTCAGAGTGAGATATGATTCAGAACTGATAAAGATAAAGACTCAATACTGATATTTTTTAAAGGGATACGTACTGTATGACTTAGTTCTCTCTTGCAGTGGTGTAACTTCTCATTGCAATGATATGGCTGGAGTTTTACAAAGCCACACAAGTCAAATTTTCACTATACTGCAACAGCCAGTGTTGAAATGTGTAGTGAAATGGTCTCAGCCTTGAATTGGACAAGATAGTTTTATGGGCTGTCACTAACTAAGATATGTAGATTAGTAGCACTTCCCTTCAATAAAGAACATTACCTTGAGGAAACCAGTAGTAATATAAACATATTGAAATGTACTTTTTAAACATATTCAATTTGTTTTGTACAATAAATGACCTTACATTATTCCTCATGAAAAGAGGTGTGACTATGAGTCATGTAAATAAAATGAAAATAAATAAAATGTTATAATTCAGTGGCAGTTAAATTGAGTAATCACTGCATTACAGCAGTATATCTTGAGTGTCTATTAAAATCATTTTTATGAATTAATAGGTAAAGCACTTCATATTGTGAAATTGTGATAATGCTATGAGGGTGGAAATTACTTTGGAACCAATTATAATAGTCAGTCCAGCAACTCAATAATGCATTTCACTTATACTGAAGAGAGCATCTAAGTTCTTTGTTATATTTAAAATAAGACCCAATGAACATGGTTTTCATTAAAAATAGCCTGCTCCCTGTCACTCAAGTGCTTTGTCACTTCATTTTGTAATCTGCTGAGATTTATTAAAAATAAATTACTTTCACTAAATTCTGCAATGCCTAGACGTGGTAAGAATACTAAAAGGGAAAGGAAATATGTATAATTTCAGATATACAATAAAATAAATGTGTAAGTCTATACTGTTAGGCAAGGGTCAGAGCAAACGTATTTATCCACTAAGTGGGGTGTGGTCTCCCAAAGTTCACCGATCAAAAGATATGTTATATTTATTCATTAAAATTGCTACATGGTGCAGTACTGCTGAGTGTGTTGTCCGTTAAGGCAATGCTCTAAACTGTGGATTGGCCCATTGATAAGTAACACATCTGAACCATGCCAGTGCTAGCTGTCACCACAGAGCAAGTAATAACAGCCATAGCATGACCCAGGGAGGAAGTTATTTCAGATAGAACATGTGACTGGACATACACATTTTTTTTTTTTTTTAATCATTTTTAAAGTAAAGTTACAATGTTAAAGTAAAGAATCAGAGCTAAGGTACCACTTGATGAGATTGAATCTATAGTTGAGATATGACTGAATAGTGTGTTCTTGTGAAACACAGTTTTGAGAAAACCTCACTTTTAAGATTTTGTGAATAATCAAATATACTTTTAAGTATGCTAAAATATGCAAAAATGTGCATTCATTTTATTGTATTTCTTTAAATTATACTAATGCATACCTTCAAGTTGAATGACTTAAAATGCACTTTTTTAAAGTAAATATAAGTACAGTATATTTGTGGTGTATTTTTATAAAATACATTAAATTAAATATATACTGTTAGTACTCTAACTACTTAAAGTATACTTATTCACACACCTAAGTATACTTGTTTTTCCCTTGGAGAAGGCAAAAACCAAATGGAAACATTTCAGCCACTCCTGGAGAGTTATGGAAGTTTAAAATGCACTTACTACTACATTTAAATGGGGACTTTCTTCAGGGCAGTATTGCAACAGGCAAAAAAACAGTCATTCACATACCATTTACAAGAGCTCTCACAATCTGGGTCACTTACTTACTCACTATGTCGACCAATAGGGTAGCATGTATCAATTAAGCACAGTAATGTTCCATGTATGAAAGATAAAAGTTATGAGGAAAGACTCAAGATGCTTAATCTCTTCAAGTTTAGTAAAAGAAGACTTAGGGGAGATTGTATTATTAATCCCTTTAATGAATTGAAAAGCCTTAAAGTGAACTACAGGCTATTTTTCAGGGTGAGTTCGATTAGTAGAATGAGGGGGAATAAATTAAAGGATAGCAAAGGATAAATTCTGCACAGACATTAGGAAGTATTTTTTTTCGCAGAGAGTGATCACTGTGCAGAAAAGCTTGCAAGAACATGTAGTGGAGACAAAAACTGGGAAAGACCAGTCTTTATACTGTGGTAGATACAATTTTGTTTTAGCTAAGAAGGTAAGCATTGCCAGGCTGAATGGCCAGTTCATGTCATTACATTATGTTATGTTATCTACAGTATATGTACAGTGGAGTACAGAATTATTGGCATCTCTGACTGGTAATGCAAAAAAAAACCCAGGAACTATTGAGATAAACTCACAATGCCAATGTGTCACAAAATACTTTGCTTTATTAATGCTTCTATGGAACCAACAAAAATCGGTCGCTGTCGGCCGAGTCTTTCCGGTGTGTCGGAGTGTCGGCGTGTTTTGAAGGGCTCCGAAGCCGATTCAACATGTTGAATCGGCGTCGGAGCCCCCGGAGCCGTCGATGAGAGAGAGCTCTCTGATTGGCTGTCCAGCTAGCGAATCAGTGCACGAGAAGAGTAACGGAAGCGACGAAAGCAAGACATTCCGAAGTTACTATCACTACCAGACATAATTTTCGATTAGTAATACTAAATAGCGAGAGAACAAGGAAATTGCTGCAAACTGTTTGTTGTGACAATGGCTGCTTCTAGGTCCAACGCAATGCAAACGCATTCCCCGGTCTTCCGGTTTCCATTTTTTGAAAGACAAATACAGACTACCGCCACCTGCTGGTGTGGAGAGTTATTACCTCTCACGCAGGCGCAGAACGTACGTGCAACTCGGCCGTCGGCGGACCGTCGTTGCGGTGTGTTCGGCACAGCCAACATTAACGACGCGTATCGACGCAAGGCGATCTTTGTCGGCGCTCCGCAGCCGACCGTCGGTTTGGTGTGTCCGGGCCTTAAGGAACACAGTTGGATTTTGGATTTTCAACCATTCCTCTAAGCATATCCTTGCAAAATTCTTCACATTCTTGCGTCTGCGCTTATCAACTTCCCTCTTCAGTTCAGCCCACTTGGATTGTCTGGCATCTGAGATGGCCATTGCAGAACATAATATATGTTGTTGTCACTGAACCAAATAAAGAATGTTTTTAACCATTGTAACCACATGACGATGTAGCCAGCGAACAGATTACAACAGCGAACAAATTAACTCAAACACCTCAAAATGCGTCCTGGGTTTACAGAATATTGAGATTCTCAAGACTCAAGTGTTCAGAAGAGAATGCAAGCACTGTCGAAGGCTCGGTCTCATCTCCTGCACACATATAGCAATGAATGGTGCAAAGCATATAGCGTCAGGACAATTTAAACTGGCCGGCTACCACAAATAAGAAACAGCTGGGAATCCCCCTATCAATTTACTTTTGGTCCTAAAATGGAGGGACTATGTATAAAAAGGATGTAATTCCTACACAGATCACCCAATCTGGCTGTACATAAAATTAAAGGTGACAGTCTGCACTTTAACCTCATATTCAATGTTTCATTTCAAATCCACTTTGCTGGATTTGAAATGATCCAATGATCCAATATCCAATATCCCTGCAAGATTTCCTGTTATTCAGTCATGTCCAGTTCTCAATATCACAAAGCTACCAACACAGAATTTTGAGTCAGTATAACCGTGCGCTTTGTGTAAATTTTGTCTTGTGGTTTTGGTTGTGGGATAAAACAGGAACCTTTGGAAAGCATAACTCAATCGATCTTTGTCCACCTTCACTAGTGATAGATATAACTCTCACCCAGTGAGGCCCATTCAGTAGTGCTGGCTGGACTTATTTTATCAGCATAGGTGCAGGATCTGCAAACATCAGTCTGTGTCAAGGCATAGATTCAACTTGTTGATCACGAACAACCATCCTTTTAAAAGGACATTTTGGCATTTTCTTTTTTTTCTAACTTTCAATTCATCTGTCCAGTAACCCCTTGCTAGTAGTAGGATGTCAATATAGTTCTCCCCTGCCCTAGGCATTTGATGCCACTTGGATTTCCAAGAGATTTGTATGCCAACAGGGGACAACAGCATTGAGGATATTTTGCAAGATAGCAACTGAATAAGAATACACTGACTACTTTTTCCAGTCCCTGACATTTCACCCCAGGCAGCATACACTGCTAATTTCATTTGGATGATTAACCCTGGGCAGAGTATATCATGTGTGCAGCAGGTTATGTTGAGAGAAATCACACTAGTCTAAATCACACCTTAGAGAAGATGGTCATCAAATACAGTCACCTCCAAAAATATTTGAACAACAATGCTGTTTGTTTTTGCAATACACTGAATACATTTGGGGTTGAGATAAAAAGATGAACACAAGACAAGAGTTTCAGCTTTTATTTCCTCGTATTTACATCTAGATGTGTTAAACTACTTAGAACATATCACCTTTGGTATCAAACCACCCAATGTTTAGGGGTGCAAAACTATTGGAACAGAGAGTATTTAAGTAAATGAAAGTAAATAACACATTCATATTTGGTAGCATATCCCTTGCTTGCAATAACTGCATCAAGCCTGTGACCCATTGACCCATTGCAACCAAATTGTTGCATTCTTCTTTTGTGATGCTTTTCCAGGCTTTTACTGCAGCCTCTTTCGGTTGTTGTTTGTTTCGGGGGATTTTACCCTTCAAACTCCTCTTCAGGAGGTGAAATGCATTCTCAATTGGGTTAAGGTCTGGTGATTAACTTGGCCAGTCTAAAACCTTCCACTTTTTCTCCCTAATGAAGTCTTTTGTTGTGTTGGCAGTGTGTTTTGGGTCATTGCTGCATGGTGTATATCCTCCCAATTCATTTGGATGCATTTTTCCGTAAACTGGCAGACAGAATGTTTTTGTAGACTTCTCAATTCATCCTGCCGCTACCATCATGAGTGACATCATTAATAAAGATAAGTGAGCCCACTCCAGAAGCAGCCATGCAAGCCCAAGCCATGACACTTCCTCCACGGTGCCTCACAGATGAGCTTGTATGTTTTGGATCATCAGCAGATCCCTTCTTTCTCCACACTTTGGCCTTTCCATCAGTTTGGTAGAGGATAAACTTGGTCTGATCTTCCAAAAAACTTTGTTACAATTTTTGTGGCTCATCTCTGTACTTCTTTGCAAATTGTAATCTCGCCTAAGTCTTCCTAAGTCTTTAAACGGTTCACTGAGATACCACCACCCCTGTCATGTCACTGAGTTTTTCTTCACAATTCTCACAATGTTTCTGTCATCAACTGCTGTTGTTTTCCTTGGTCGACCTGTATGCCAGCAGTTTCTTTCTTTTTCAGGACATTCCAAGTTGTTGTACACGCTCTCCCTAATGCTTGTGCAATGCTCTTGATCATGGCTTCCTTTCCTCTCAAAGACAGTTATCCGTTATTCATGTTGGTTTATCTTTTCTAACAAAAATGCAGTCTTCACAGGCAAAATCCAAGGCTAAAACCAAGAGCAGACATTCAGAATGAGTTTCACTTTCATGTTTCCAGACACCATAATCATTACAATATAAGAAGTCCCAGAAGATAAAGCCACATTTCAAAAGCTTCAAAAACAGATAGGTGACAGTGAGATTGAGGAGAGGTTCAGAACAAAACAACACAGAAGGCACCTCAAAATGTATACCATTTTTGCAACTGGAGTGGCACATCTTGTCCACCAATATGATGGTTATATTTTACGAGAATGCAGTGGTGTTCCATGATTCCTCTGCTAAAAAAAGAATTAAATCATGAGTCTCCCCACTCCTGTCTTGACTGCAATGTCCTTTAGACTGAGCATAAGGGGACATCTGTAGTATTCTCTGCGCTGCCTCCAGAACAGCAGTGACATTCAGCTCTCGTTGATTTGTCAAAGATTCCTGCCAAATCATTATGGAAGTGCACAACGGATGCAGCTGTAGTATGAGTGCATTAGTTGTGGAAGTAGCAGTGGTTGTACTAGAACAAGTGGTTTGGTTTATGGTGGTGGTATCTGAACTCAGTGGTACATAAATAAACTCACAAACTACACACACACAAAAGATCACCATAGCAACTGCAACATGAAAAGTGAGACTACAGATTGTAATATACTATGTGTGGACTAAACAGTGGACTAACAGTGAATGCATGCTGATGTCTGGTCTGACCATTCATATTGAAGCATAAGAAGAATGGGAAGTGGTGAGGAATGTGTAGATGGGTGTTGATGCAGGCTTGGAAGTAATACTGCAATGGGGAAATATTACTGCACAACTCATGGTCCTTTTTCTAGTTTTCCTTTCTGTGGGGAAGGGTCAATCATTACTCTTCTTAGACTACTGTGTGATCCATTAGCTTCGTAATGCTGTTTGAATATAATTATGTTAGTGCATCCTAATGAGCTGTTAGCTTTGTACCTCAGAATATAGATGCACAGTTGCCACTATAAAGTTAGTTCTCCACTTGTTATTTTGCAGAGAGAAAAAAATGTTGGCAGTTCCCCAGCTGAAATACATACTCATTGCTGCCTTCTTTTTTGCAAACTTATCCATCAACACTATCCTCAGACATAACATACATCTTCAGATGTTCTGGGAGCTCCTTATTTAGCTAATCCATTGTGTTCTGTCAGGGATTTGCAATATTTCATTAGACTTTTGATTGATGGCTCTGGACCTGAGGCAGAACAGTCTGGGGGAGAGGATGGAAGTGGGTGTACTGGAACAATGGGTTGGTGTGATTGAGATAAATTGCATTGGATATATGTATATTGTGATGTCCACAAAGTCTGATTTGAAAAAAGAAATCCATGGGTGAATAAATGCATGAAGACTGAAATACACGAGACAAGCTGAATTTATAGCTTGTGCGAGGGTAACGGCACACAAGAATATCGCTCCTATTTCTCCGGAGTGCTTTCCCAGTATCTATGTATTGGTCTGGCTTTGTATATTTTAGTGTTCATATCGTAATTATATTTCATAATACTGCAATAGAACATAGTGGTTCTGCTATTGAACATATCCTTCTACAGTAGTTTCCCATTTGACACCCAACCCAAGTTGTTAGACCATAATGAATTTCAAATGAATGTTAGACCATAATGGAATTCATTCATGAAAAAATACAATGTTTAAAAAAAAAAAACCCTGTTACCTTTCTTGATTGAAAAGCATGAAAGTAATTAATCATAAGTCATGCATGGCACTAAGATCAAGGAGCACTGTGGTTTATATGATCAAAGGAGATGATGTAATTGTTAAATGACACGTTTATATTTGTGCCCTGTCTTCCTTTGAGTGTGACTTTCCATTCTCCAGAAATAGACTTCTTTCTTTTTTAGGTGACATTGGCAGCAACAGACATTATGTGAGATTTCTCTCTCTATTTCATATGACAAGTATTATGACAAAATATGATAGTTGACAATTCCCATCACGCACAAACACATACACACACACACACACACACAAACACACAGATGCACATGTCGTAAAAGCAGTGGGAAATTTGTGCTTTGTATATTAGCTCCATAATAAAGTGAGTTAAGCTTCAAATAAACCCTTTGTGCAAGTTCACAAGTGGCCATGGCCCTGGCGCGATGAAAATGCTCATCGCTTGGTTCCAGGAGCACTGCAAACAAATTATTTCTGAGTTGAGCAGTCTCATGGGAGTGGGTGAAAATAACAGCAGGGAGTACAGTATAAAGTCTAGTGAAGAAACATATGAACATGGCAAAGATGTACATATTACTGCTTACAACTTTTAAATGTATTACATTGTGTCAGCCCTGTTTCTATACTGAAACCAATGAATGTGAGGTCACAGTGCATACTCCGTATTGGGTGATGCAAGGAATTCCAGCTTTCATTTTAGGGTAAAGTAAAATAAATGTATGTTAGCGATAGGGATGTGTACCGAGAGCCGGTATTTTTTGGTACCAGTTCCTAATTGGTCGGTACCAGAGTACCGCTAAATATTCTGGACAAACGATACTGTTTTCGGTATTTTTTAAGAGTCTACCTAACCGTCGCGTAATTATGACACTGCCGCCGTCGACAAGTTATGAGGTAGCGCCCCGTTGTTTTCTCTAGTAGTCAATATGTCGGCCGTAAGAGCTAAGCGCTCCAAGGTATGGGCTCCCTTCATCAAACTCAATGAATCCTCGGCTCAATGCAATATATGTAAGAAAGTAGTTGCGTCAAAGGGGGGTAACACCAGCAACATCATGAAACACTTGCAGTCTACCCATAGCATAAAGCTGAAGGAGTGCGGCGTGTTTGACTGCCTAACCAACGCATCTAAAGTTAGCAACCCGGCAGACACTAACAACACCGTGCCCTCCTCCGTGCAGGCAGACTCTGACAGTGCTTCTTCATCAAGTCACGGTGAGCATATGAATCTTTAAAGGGGAAGTGAAATACTAGATTAAATTGACATAATTTACAAGATTGATTCCCAATATATACATCCTTAAAGGTTTAAGACTGCCAGTAAAGCTGGATTAAAAATAATAAGTAATTAAATTACCCTTTTTTAAAACATGCGCAGCGCCATTTTATCCGAGTGTATAGCGTGACGTCACTCTGTCCAGAGCGATCTCGGCTGCTGCCAGAGAAAGTAAATATGTTGCTTTTCCTTAACAAAAACTGTTAGGGCT
The DNA here is from genome assembly GCF_963514075.1 of Conger conger. Lineage (NCBI taxonomy): Eukaryota > Metazoa > Chordata > Actinopteri > Anguilliformes > Congridae > Conger > Conger conger. Next base: position 30,456,945 of record NC_083762.1, read on the forward strand.
AAATGCGTCAGGAGAAGCGCATGTAAACACTGTTCTGTTTACATGTATGTGTCTGTTGGGTTGAACATGTAGGCAAGGGCTTTGGTCATCTCCCTAGGTTTTTTTTTTTTATTTCATCTATTCTGAGAAGCATTTGTAATTTTAAGTTAAGCTTCTGTTCTGTTGAAGCATTATCACATTGACAGTTACCTTTAAGGCTGTATGGAGCTGCCTGCTCATTTTTTTGACATACCTTGCATTGCTCATGTTGACTTGCTAAGGGCTTAAAAGGCAGTTGTTTAATGATGTTGCTGGTGTTACCCCCCTTGTGGTAATAAAAAACGATTGAATCTTTGACCAAAAAGTCTTTATTTTATACACTAAATTACACGCCGTGGTATCGATAAGAGTATTGATAAATACCGGCACCGATAAGGAGTATCGGTATTGGTATCAATAAAATCCTAACGATACACATCCCTAGTCAGCGATTGTTGTAGAATAACGTTAGCGAAGTCACCATGCAAGTTTATGCAGGGCAATGGGTTTTGTTGTGATTGGTGATTTTTTAGAGGTAAACAAGGCAATAACTTAATCTTCGGTAAAAGCTATTTATTAGGTTTATACAATGCATTTAACTTAACATTACAGATTTCCTGACATGACCACTGGGCTAAGAGTTCACTAGTCAGCTAGCTAGGTAGCAAGTAATCTATTGCCAAACCTGCAAGTTTAACCATAGACTACTGGCTAGCTATAAATCATGTTCCAATAAAATTCACCTGTGACTGCCTTGATATTCTCGGTCCTCAAATACTACAGCTCAAACCCTACAGGGTACCCACGGACAATCTCACACAATTTACCAAGTAAATCTACCAAGACACAAACTTTGCAAAAAACATATAATCCCCAAGATTGCTAGCTAGAATGAGGGGATCATTGCCTTCTTGCGGTGAGGTGGCAGTGCTACCCACTGCACCATCTGTGCCGCCTCGTCGCAAATCACTTTTGTGAAATGAGCACCAGTTTCACTTCTGTTCTAGGGGTGATCCGAGTATCTGTTTCAGACGAGTACTCGTAACAATTATTGACTTATTTCCCAATACAAATGTTGTAGGAGTAATTGGCTTCAATTATCCGTGATCTGAGAACTGGCCTGCTTTATTATTTTTATTTTTTGTTATTTTGGTGATTCTTGTTATTTAGTTATTCACTTTTAAACGTGTTTACTAGCCAGCTATTTAGATACCTGGATTGTGCTGTCACACTTGTGGGTGAATGCCATCGGCTTTATTTGTTTGTTGAAGTTGTTCACAGCGATGTTGCGGTGAATTTTTTAGATTGCTGTAATGTTAATGTAGCTGGCTAGCTAGTGAGCTTGTAATGTCCGACCGTAACATTAAACGCTTGGTGGAACCTGTTGGCTTACTGCTGTTGTTGCTACATGCATGTGCAACCTTTTAACTACAGTATCTTCTGTAGCTAGCTAGCTAGCAATCTGAACTGGTAGTACTTGACAAAGCAGGATTACTGCGCTGAATAAACCCATAATGCCCCAAACATGTCAAAGCATGAATGGTGGTACCGTGTTTGGAGTGAGCTTTCTACCTGGGTCAGACTTACTGTATTCTCCGGTGGGGGCTGTTAAAGAAATCAATCTTACTTAAGTACAGTGCTTTAATCATCATACATTTTTAGCTCTTAGAATGGTGAAGTAGGTGAAATAAGCCAGTTTATTGTAACATTAACCTTAGGTTGTGGCTGGTAGCCTAGCCGGCTACGTTTCGACATTATTTATTTTGAAACGTACCGATAATCCATGCCAGCCTAGTGTATTGCCTCTTGTGACAGATTGCCCTGAGAGTTAACGTTAGCAGTCTGAGGATCTGGACGGGAGTGTGGTCGCTGGTCACACAAGTGTTTGTGATTAATGGAATGTTATTTGAGTGATTTTTATCTGCATTATTTCATTCATGTAACAAACTGTGACGGATGTGTTGCTTAAGAGTATAGTGCTTTAAGTCCTAAAGCACTATACTCTTAAGCAACACATCCGTCACAGTTCGTAAAGTTTCGGACAACGTGGGTGTGTTTAAAGGGTGTGGCGGCAACGCGGCCTATTCTGTTCACTTGTATTCATTGTAAAAGGTTTTTTGACCAGGGGTGGCCAGATTAGTATAGTAAGCTGCCGTCCACAGGGGGGAGCACTGGCCCTAACAACAGGTATAGCTGTAATTTATTGTGATCACAGTAGCTGTGCCCAATTTCCTAATTATTGGGCCATATAATAGGCTTGCTTCACAGGCCTAGAGATAGAGACAGGTTGGCACGGGATCACTGATACATGATGAAGGTAGTTTTATGTAGTGATTTCACTCCTTCCTTAGCCTCAGCAGCTTTTGGGTTGCCAGATTGGCCTTTTCTTGTTTAATTGTGTTTCAGTTTGATGTTTCTATTTTAATAAATGGCTGCAAGCCTTTTCTTTGAATTGTGCTGATCTGTTCATCATGTGAGCAGTGGCAATCCCCAGCCCTGCATCACAGTATGCAATTGCAAAATTGCCTTTATGTATAAATCTCAAGGTTAGAGACAGTGTACACAGTCATGCACATTACAATCAAGAATTCCCCTTTATTTTATCAACAAATGTGACATATTAATTAAGAATACATTAAAAAGGCTTTGATATTTGGCTGAACTACTTTCCTCATTATTTATGAAAAGCCAATTACAACATTACTGTACATTTGCTGTTGATGTTCTTTGTGTAGAGTTAGCAGTAATTCTTTTTTTATATATACCAAAAGCATATATATGCCCTCCCGCACAGGCTTCACAGTAAAATGTGAAAGGCTCAGCTTGACATTCAGCTGATGGCTGTTTGGCGGACAGTGCCAAAATGCAGAACAGCTTGGCATCTGCTAATTAGCTTGTAGGAGAAAATGGCAGTTGATTTAGATGGCGGCATATGAAAAAAGTACACCTGTCCAATTCACTGTGACAGACATTTGCCTGGCCTGTGAGGAACCAGTTAATGTTATCTAGGACTGAACCAATTATAGTCTGATATAGTAAAAAGCAGGGGGGGCTTTTTTCTGTGCTTGGATATATAAAAAGGGAAAGGGGGGGAAGTGAAGATGAGGAATTTGTTGGGGCAAATGTCCTCTGTGATAGTACAGCGAGAGGTCGACACGACTCTTTACTCCATGTGGAATTCAGTACTTTTTTGGGATCCAGACATTTTCAGAAAACGCTGCAGTGAAAAAATAATGGGGGACCATCGTGTTTCAGCAGACAGCAGAGTAGAATTATCATGAATAATTAAATGGCAGGGGCAGCTTCCTGGTTCCTTTGATTACCTAGAAAGCCTTAGGAAGAAACACAAAATAAAAGATAATAAATTAACTACAAAATAGCCCATTCAGTGTAAGTACTGCTTTGCTTCACTGAAACATTGATTCAGCATTGTGCTTTTGGTTTATTTGTATGCATCCATGTGTATCATCCAATTATGCCGTATTTTGTCATGAAAAATGTTGCCTCGTATCTCAAAATCCAATATGTTATTTTCAGTACACATTGATGGGTTTCTTTTCATTGTAATTTGTGTGAATGCATTTAATGTTATTGCCATGCCCAGGATCATAACATCTTTGATAAAACACCTTTGGGGGAATGATCCACTCTGTAGCATGTATTCTCTTCTGATGAGACCAAGTGGTCTAGTGGTATTTGCTTTGCAATCAGTGTTCTGTGGAGAGAAAAACTGGGGGAATTGTTTTATCCTCAATTATTCTGCAAGGGAAGCTGTTATAGTGCTGGGATTCCCATTCTGCAGATATACATAAACCTCTGTACAATTGCATTATCATTTAATGCCATCTGTGATTTCCCACAAGCAAGTTATGTTCCAGTCTACATGGTAAATCAATTTGCATCACATGCTAATGATCCAAGCCATCTATATTTACAGGCTGGTTAAAAAATAGCAAAGCATGAGACAATTGTTTCAGTGGAAACAACCCCAATTACTAATTAATTAATTAATACCTATGGACTTCATATTGCAGCCTTTTTTAGGTATTTAGTAAACTGTAACAAGCATCCTATTTTTTGTGGTTTGCATCTTTCCGTGTAGCCTCTGTAGTTCTGTTTGTGAAGTCTTCTGCAGAGAATAGTCACTGATACATCCACAACTGCCTCGTGAAGAGTGTTTTTGATTTGTTAGACGGGTGTTTGGGGGTTGTTTTTCATTATGACAATAATTATTTTATCATAAGCTGGAGAGATCCTTGGCCTAGCAGTCCCTTTGCGATTACTGAGCGCACCAGTGTTTTCTTTTGAATGATGTTCAGTGTCCAAACAGTCTATTTATAAGTTAGTAAGCCTATTGTTTGGCCTATGGTCAGTGGCACCTGCAGCCATACACCAGTATGGACTGTGCATCACGCCTAAAAAGTTGGAAAATATTTTTTCGAACCTGTTCCCATCTTATCAATAAAACTATAAATCTGTTTTTCTAAGAAAGTAGCTTATGATTGGCTTATTTTTTGCATTGGACTGAAAAATGTGGCGAAATACACAGTGGTTGGTCAGAGAGCAAGCCAAGCAACAGAAGGTTAACTAAGAAAGAGTCAAGACTGTTTGAAATTAGGAGGAATCAATGTGGAAAAACAAATCATTAGCAAACACCAACACAACAAGTTAGACATACAGGGGGCTCCAGTATTATTGGCATGTTATTTTATGTTCAAACGTATGGGAAAACGATATACTTTTATTTAAATTTGTTTCAATGTCCATTATTTAGCAATCTGATTTTTTCAAAATGATTGGTACCCCTAATAATTATTGTAAATAAAATCAAACAAAGTTAAAATGGCAATAACATTTTACGTTAATTTAGTTTATCTCAGGATCACAACTTTATTTTAAGAATGTGAATTGTCAGAATAATAGTAGAGGGAATGATTTCAGCTTTTATTTCTTTCATTACATTCCCAGTGGGCCAGATGTCACATACACTTTGTTAGTATTTGCAATTAACCATTTCCTCATGGTTTAGTTGATAGGGATTATTCATATACTGTACCGGATTCTATACCATAAGGGTTTTGGTACACTGGTAAGATAACTTTGAAGAAATGATTGAATCAATTACATCAGGGTACTGTTGGTGCCGAAACCCCCTCACGCCCACCCCCAAGTTCCACATATGCTTCTACTTCAATGTTCAATTCTTCTTAAATTCTGAATATATGATTGCATTCATCAGGAATTCATGGATATTTAGAATTTATAGGCACACTGTATGCAAATGTTACAACACTACACATTATTCTACTTAATCTACATGTATAATTTACCCACCATTTTTTTAGCACAGAAAAGAGAACAAGCCCTTAAGCATAAAAAGGTATGGAAAAAACCTTTATCAGTATATTCACTCATCAATATCACTCAACGGGCCTTTCACATTGGATGAAAACAGAACCATATATCTTACTTTATCTAAAGGCAGAGGTGGGTAGGATAGCCACTCAAATGTGAAGATGAAATTTCCCTACCCTTGGGAGCAGCTGTAAGCAACCCCTGTGCCAAGGAACATATTACCTGGATAACCTAAGCTTTTCATAAGCAGAAAAAGGACTCCCTATGCAATGCTATCCCCTATAGTTTTATTACAGCAAACTGGAAATTTCGGTTTTCTTTAAAGGGTTATGCATGAATCATGCATTGGGACGTAGCATTTACAGCTAATTGCACATGTGACCAAATCGTAATAAGTTGATGCCAATATGAAGCAGATTTATAATATTTATATTTTTGACCATTCCTCCATGCAGAACTTTTCAGAATCATTGATATCCTTGGGATACCCCCCTCTTCAATTCAGACCTCAGGTTTTTCATGGGATTTAAGTCTGGAGACTGAGATGGAGAAGATGGTTGTTGTTTTTACATAACCATTTCTGTGTGAATGTATGCTTGGAGTCTACCTATGACCAACCAGATTTTCTGCCAAGATTTCCAAGTATTTGCCCTTGGACAACTGGCAGCAAAACATCTCTGAAACATCAATGGCCATATTTGACTGTTGCTATGAGGTCCTTCTCCTTGTATTCCATTTTGCTGCCAAACATGTTGATGGTGTGTATAGCTAAAATTTTCAGTTTTGGTCTCATCTGACCATAGCACTCTCTTCCAGTCATAATTCCAATGAGCTTTGGCAAACTCAAGATGCTTGGTTTTGTTCATTGTGCTCTGTAAGGGCTGTCTTTGTGCCACCCTTGAAGAGTTTGCTGGTATTGTGCCATGTTATGTTTTTTATTCGAGTGACCCACAGACACAAACAATCTCTGCAATTCTTAAACTGCAATCCTTGGGTTATTTATGGCCTCCCTCACCATCTTACTTACCATCAATGGGGTTAATATGTATTCAAACTGGCAAGTTTGCAACCATTCCATATGTTTTATGCCTTTTTATTATTGCCCTTGCAGTGCAAAGTGGTATGTTGAACTGTTTATGTATTGTTTGTACCCATTACCCAACCTGTGATGATCAATTACCATATGTGTCTTCTGAATGGCTTTTCCTGATGGTTGACAAAGGGATTTTGCTTGCTTGTAACCTAATTCTTTATACTCTAGTTAAACAGAAGGTGATGAAATGACACAATGAAGTTCATTTAGACTGATATGAACAAAATGAAAGTAAAATTGTATTGCCAATTTCACTTTATTTCAGAAAAAATGACAAAATAAAAATAATTTAAATGTATTGAAATGAAAGTATATGCACTCATTGATCACTGTATAAGGTAGAGCAGCTTGTTAATGCAAATATTTATTCAGCCAATCATCTGGCAGCAACTAAATGCATAAAAGAATGCAGATGTGGACATGAGGTTCAGCTGTTTTTCAGACCAAATGTCAGAATGCAGAAGAAATGTGAACTAAGTAACTTTGACCATGGAATGATTGCAGGTACCAGACAGGCTGGTTTGAGTATCTCAGAAACTGCTGATCTCCTGGGATTTTCACAAAACAGTCTCTATAATTTGCATAGAATGGTGCCAAAAACAAAAAAAACATCCAGTGATGTTCTGCGGGCAGAAATGTGTTGTTAATGAGAGAGTCCAGATGAGAAGGGCTAGACTGGTCTAAGCTGACAGGAAGGTGACAATAACACAAATAACCAGGCATTACAACAGTGGTATGCAGTAGAGCATAGCTGAAAGCACAACACGTCAAACCTCTAAGTGGATAGGCTGCAGCTGCAGAATATTCAATATGTTGAAAATTAGTCTAATAAATACCTAATAACTAAGTGCTCACTGAGTGTAATTTTCCCCTATGTTTGAGCATAAAATATAGATCATTACCCATGTTGTTTACTATATGTGACAGTCAGATACATGTTTCAAAATGAGACTTTTTCAGTTTATACTATATATAGCTTAAAGTACAGAATGAGACGTAAATAAACACTTGGTGAGACTGAGCTAATATTCTGAGGATTTGAATGTTGCTTTTTTGAAAAACACAGTTTTGATAAAATTAATTAAATTGCTGTGATTTAGCCTTTTCTCGTGCACCCACAAACCAGGAACTGTTGTATGAAATTGTTATATGTTCTTAGCCCAGTGATTGCTATGCATTTTAATTGGTTTGATTATGATAGTGTTTTAACCCATAATTTCATGAAATAATTCATATTTCAGGTTAAACTTCTAGTTCAGCTTAAACCCTGAACCATTTTCATTCTTCCACTTCCCTCATTATTTTGTCATGACCATTATCATCTACCTTCAAAACAGTGACAAATGCTCTCCCTATTGAGATATAACAATAATACTTCAGAGTGCCCACAATGTTTCATAGCCCTCATCAACAGGTAATGACTTCCTGCCAGGTAGTTATCCCACAATACCTTGCATATGAATGCTTGGTGATTATTTTGTTTCCAACCAAACTCCCCTCCCTCTATCTGCCATGGAATTACAGCAGTAAAATCATTGAAGTTGGTAATTGAATAGGGCAAACTATTGAATACTGAGTTGAGTATAAATTGAGGGATATAAAACAGAATCTATTCAGGTTGTATTTAAGAGGTTGATTAGGTAGCTACTGGTCATCATAGAAATCAAACAATGTTTTTTTAAGAAACCCAGGCTGGCAATGACAAACATGAGCTGCCTGGCTGTTCTGGTTTCAGCGTTAAGACACCTCTGACAAACACTGATTCGACACACTGGCGTTGGTCTGGATTAACGGCATAATGATGGCAAGAACAATGTCCTCTTTTGTCCTCTGAATTTTTTTTTAAATGCAATAGATTGCCACTCTGACCTAGAGCACGGGACCATCAGGAACCTACAGAATTGTTGTGGTCGTGGGACAAATTTTATGTGATGCAGGTGGGAGCGGGAAGTCAGACTTACATTTTCGGGATAATGAATGGCATTTAAAGGAGTAACATGGTGGTTCAATGTGACTCTTGCCAGTTGTCTTTAGGCACAATAAAATGTGTACAATGTCTTTATTATTCAATCATTGAAATGTTTTTTTTTTTTTTCTAAGCCTAAATTTCCCACTTTAAAAGTTCATTCAAACTGTCTGGGCATGGTAATGAGAACTGTGATTGACAGACCGTGCCACGACTTTCCACATATTGTTGTTTATTACCATTGACCTGGTACTCACCGATGTTTCAATAACGACGAGAATTTATTACGGCGTAACATTCACTATCACAAACCCTTCAGAAAGAAGTAACCAGTACGCAGTGTTATAAAGAAGTAAGAGAATGTTTAATAATTACAAAGCTAAATAGAGTCCTATACTAATAATGTCCTTCGATAATTAAAAGTTCGTGATGCGGAAGTCACACCATCTAAGTTGTTCTACAACGTGAACAGTTGTGAAACTTCTCCAAAGTTCGGTATCTTAAAGTCACAGACTTTGGTAGCGGAGGTCAAAGCGGCGTAGCTTCCAGCTGCATGTGAATTGATGTAGTCTCGCTCTTGACAGCGTGCAGCTCCTATATACAGTAAATCCTCAAATTGTGTCTGGGATTCTATTTGAAGCCGGGCCTCGGATAATGGCTGGGGGCGTGGCCGATTCGGACAAATAAAGGCTGGCCCCCAAATACAAGCCGGGGTAATATTGCCTACCAGTAGGGCTATCTGTCCATGAGCACTAGAAGACATTGTTTCGATTTAACTCAATGAAATAAAAGAGCTCTTCTTAATATTTTATATTGTTGGTTGGTTTAATACTGTTGCCAATGAAAAGTCGTTGTCCTACACCATGGGTCTCCAACACGTTGCTCTCAAGCTACCAGTCGCTTGCCGCCCCCTTCTAAGTAGCTTGCCAAAGGCTGAAGCAGTATACATTTAAACACAATTGTTGCCGCCAGGCATTCCAGCCTACGAATTTAATAAAAAGTTAATCAGGCAAAATTAAAAATTTACTTAATTTAGGCTACTTGGCTACGCAATAAGGTTTCCATGTATTTACAGCACAGCGCACGTTCAATGAATGAATGAAAGCAGCTGCTTTGGCTCCCTCCTAGCCGGTCTCCCAGCATGTGCCATCAAACCCCTCCAGCTGGTCCAGAATGCTGCAGCCCGCCTGATCACCAGTCAGCCCAGGTCGGCTCATGTCACCCCGCTTCTCATTGGCCTCCACTGGCTTCCTATTGCCGCACGCATCCGTTTCAAGGCCCTAGTGTTAGCGTTTCAGGCTGCTAAGGGGACTGCCCCACCTTACATATAATCCCTGATCACTCCCTACTCCCCAACTAGACCACTCCGGTCTGCCAGCTCTGGTCGCCTTATGGTTCCCTCTCTACGTGCACCTGGCGGTCGAGCTGCACGTTCACGCCTGTTTTCCGTTCTGGTTCCTCGGTGGTGGAATGACTTGCCTACCACTGTCAGAACAGCAGAATCCCTCCCCCTATTTCGACGCAGACTCAAAACCCACCTTTTCAAACTCTACCTTAGTCCTCCCTTCTGATTTCCCCTGCCCCTCCTTTCTGATATCCCTATCCTTGTCTAACCCCCCCCCCCCAAAAAAAAAAAAAAAAAAAAAAAAAGGGCACTTATGATGACAACTATGTTTAGAACAGCATTTCATGTGTATTTTCCTAGTTTCTGGATGTGATGCTTTGACTTATGGTAGAACCTATGCACTTGTAAATCGCTTTGGATTAAAAGCGTCTGCCAAATGACTAAAATGTAAATGTAAATGCAATAAACAGACGGGTGGAAATCCCAACACTCTTTCAACTACATAAAACTTAACAGTGAACCATCAAATACCCCCCAGATTTCAGTGCCCATCAGTCCCAACATTTAGCAATAGAATCAAACAGTCCAAAAGCAAATTAAATCCCAAACCAAAGCCAAAATCTTTTGATAGCCTACCGGTATGCTGCTCCAAACGAATCGCATGTCTCACAATAAAACGCACTTTAGGAAAAAAAAGATCCTTAACTTGCTGTTATCTAAGCTAATTTGTTATTGTTCATGAAGGCGTGTCTGGCAAGTTGTTATTTTATGGATTCTGGACTTGCATGTGATTTATTGTGTTTGAGAATATTTGCAATAAACTAAGTCTGTGAAGACTGACACTATGACTTACCAAGCGTTTTTTCCCGATTAGCCTACACTAATTGATTTCTGAACGGTTACAGGAAGTGTTGAACAGTGTTGGCCCACTTTAAGTGTAGCCTTTTACTTTATTTCTAAGAATAAAATTCTACAACAGAAGCCTAATATGAAATAAAGGCCTGCCTTGAATACAAGCCTGCCCCAAATAATGGCCTGTGCTTTGTGCAGCCTAAGTAAATAAAAGACCCCGGACACAATTTGAGGATTTACGGTAGTTGCATTCTTCTTGGCATGTGTTGCTCCGCGACGACTGCCGGCATTCTTAGCAACGGCTGCATCTGGTCCAGTCTCCAACGTGACAAGATGCTGCATCCTCTTCGCCCAAGTGTGTTTCTCAGCAACGGAATGTATGCTCCACTCCAGCTGTAGAGGGAAACACAAAAACACAGCAGTACCCAGCCCAAAACAGCCAAAAAGCAACAGCATTATACATCCCAAAACACTGGGACGTAACAACCATAGCTACCTCCATGATATGCGCTCATCTTGGGAGACTCAGGATTTTTTTCTAGCTAGCCAAATTTAAATAAAAGCACAACTATAACGTCTTTATGAAAGTGAACTAGCTCGCTAACATTATTGATAACGTCACCTTATGAAAGCAAACTACATAGCTAGCTAATGTCAGCTTGCTAGCTAAATTAATATAACCAGATAGTCTAATAGTCTGATTTAAGGGAACCTAACATTAGTCAAATATTTGCATTGTCTTGCCTGTATGCCAGCAGCACACTATGGGTCACAAGTTATAGGGCAGGGATAAGGGAAGTGGTTATCCTTGTGTGATGCACTACGAAGAGAATATTCTCAAATGGTTGAAAATGATGAATTTCAAACTTCTCCAAAACTAAAGAACAGACATATTTAATACTTTTATCGTATTTCTTCAATGCCCTCTTATGCAAATTGCATATGAAAACCGAGAAAGTGTGACCAACCACCATGTTACTCCTTTAATATATTACCAAAAAACTGTTTCAAGTAGTATGCCTATGCATTGCTTAATATGTGAATACTTATTTTGTAAATTACATTTATGTAGTTACTGTAACCTTTGGTCTGGGACCTCTTTAGCATCTTCATATCTTTATCTGGACTTTTTCTGTTAGTTGTGGGACAGATATCAATTTCTTGGCCCCATCAATTTATTGGCCTCATGAAGTGTATTCTGTGTCTTCCAAAGTTGCAAGTGGAAGTTACGTAATAGCAACATGGCTGCCATTTGAATATTGTCAGTTTGTGGGACAGAAGAGCCAAACACAGACTCAGGGATGATGTGAAGAAGGCAAGCTTTATTAACAGAGGGTAGATCCAAGACGTAATGCAGAAACAGGCAATGGTTGTAATCCAGGCAGACAGGTACATGAAGGCTAAACATCCATCGGAATAACAGTCCAAAAACCAGGTAGACAGTCCAAACAAGCAAAAGTACAAATGCGAGATCCAAAAACACAGGGAGACCAAAGCAAGCAAAGATCAAAACCAGAAAATCCTGAAAAACAATATACAGAAAACCAGAAGGGAAACCGTGTTGGAAAATACAGGCTAGAATCAGGATATGGAACAGATAACAGGCAAGACAAACTAGCAACGAGAACAGTAAAGCACAGGCTTAAATACACTTGCAAATGAATTAATGATAAACAGGTGAGAGATATGACAAAATGACAGGAAGGAAATACATATAAGGAGAGGGAGGCGGAGACCCTAAATAGAGAACAGGTGACACAAATGATGAACAGATAACAGAACTACAGAAAGCAAAGTGGGATAGAAAAGACAAAATGCAGGGGACAAAATACAGATAGAAACTTGGAGAGAAGCACAGACACACAGACAGAAGGGAAAAAACAACGGGTAAAGGGCACGCACGTGACAAATATGGTCAGTTGGTGTTGTTGTTTCCAGGTACTGATGGTTCTTGATTCCAAATTCAGTTCAAAATTAGAGGGAATGTAAGCATTCTGAGTTTGGTAATGAATTCAGTACTGAAGAAGGCATTTTATGTGTGTTCTGTAGAAATTTACTTCATGATTTTATTTTTTTTGTGAGTGATAGATTTTTGTTATTTATTTTGGTAGATTCCATGATATGTGTAGTTAAATTACTGTACCTTCCAGTACAATAAGAGTCACTAAGAGAAATAAGACTCTAAGAAACAAAGAAGACTCCTTGAAAAGTTCCATATACCCTGAAAACTGGATCAGAATCAATTGCTCCAGCTTCATAAAAACTCAAACAAATAAATTCCACTTATCTTCTTTTTTAAGTGTATAATCATGCCCTCCATGTGTGTTTGTGGCAATGTGGTCCTGGTTTCATATTGATTTTAACACTGTATCCTTTATAAGATTGATGTGTGATGTGTTTGACAATTTAATAGAAAAAAGAAGGTCAATAAATTGTTTAGGTGTGAGGAAACCTATATGTCATTGTCATTCCAGACAGAACCATACTGATCGTGTGCCTTTGTATCCTTAATGGCTTTTCTTCATGAAAGCACAGTTTTTCTATAAATTGTTAAACGTACCACTGCAGGGAATGGATAGGGAGGTCCACATCACCAGGATGAAAGACAAAACAACCAACACATGACATCAACATCTCAAGAGGTACAGAGAAAGCCAGTGCTCCCGGGTGTTTGAATCATATTGCTGACAAAAGGTCACTAGAAAAGCCAGCTTTCTGCCTTTGTTTTCTATTCATATTCATCCATTCATTATTAAGAAGGTTACTGTAACAACGACCAACACTGAAACATCTTGTTTAGTTCCTATATTTTAGGAAAAGAAAACATTATTAAAATTTAAATTTACCTATTTATTCTGCATGCACTCATTATGATACATTTATACAGTAACTATCTCAGAATGATATTTAATCTAACATAATGGCATTTGTTATTGTTATTGATGTTCAGTATTAAAGGTACAATCGGTGAGATCTTTATGTTATGTAAAACATTAGACCGTTGTAAATCCCTTCCTATGGCTCAGTGACATGTTGCCTCACTCGCCAGTGTTTATAGTCCTTAAATTCGGGTTTCAAAATATGCTGTTGATGGGCCGGCAATCTGTACCAAAAAATCTGTATAGCTGTAAGTAATTCAAGTTAATTGGTTGAAAATTGCCACAGCCAATGGCATTTCAATGTCAGCATGTTCACAGAGAAGGGGTGGGATAAGCAGTGTTGTGGTTTGAGCGTGTTTGTTCCTGCAATTCCTCTCTTGACCGGTAGAAGTCTGAAATGACCTATTGTACCTTTAAGTAATTAAGCAATTCTTGGGGTCTGAATTTATGTCTGATTGGATATCTGAATTTATTATAGTTATTATAATTGTTTTATTGTTTTTTTGTTTTACAATTGTTTATAACCTTTTTCAGCAAACAGTCTTGAACTGTTTTTTCTCATGAAAAGCTTGCAGTTTATTTATGCAGCTGAAATAATATGTGTTTTATGTAAGCTAATTTTGATTGCAAAAATGCTGCTCGGTCCTCACTGTAATACCATACTCCTGTTGTATGCTGGGCATACTGTGGTTGCTTGAGTATGGACAGGAACATTGACTATACGATATGAGAACTGTGTAGCTCTCCTACGAACAAGTACTTTTGTGCAGTAGGAACGACAAGAATTAATATTCCCCAGAAAAATTGTAGGTAAACAAGGGATGTTTCAACTAGTTAGTCAACCTGCACCTTCAAGAAACATGTATAGCAGCATACAGCATTCCACATGATTTAAAGGGTACTTGTACCCCAAATGAGCATATGCCTAGATCTGATCAATATATCATCAAAATAAATTTTCCCGTTCTCATAAGCTAAATTAATCATGTATAACAACATATTTCATTCATTTTAGTGGACTGTAACACTTCAGTGAGCAGACTTGAATACTTGAGAAAGGTCTGACATCAAATCATTGCGAGCCAGGAGTCAATGCATGTTTTATGTGATCCTTGCGAGCTAGCAATTGTGCTGGAGGTCCCATAATGTCATCACCTGAATCGTCACTTTCTCCACCTGAGCATATTTAATGGGGATAATCCCTCTTCAGTGGTTCATAGAAATAACCAGTTGAAGTTTCTGAATAATTTTCGCCACTCTTAATGATGCCTAGATTGAAAAAAACTGCTAATTCTCTGCATGATGTTGTGTATATACTCCACTGTGTTTACATTGGACTTAGCTGTTACTGGTTTGAGCTGTCATCGAATTGATCTCACATCTTCGTTGAGTTTTCGGCAATATGTCCTCTGACTGAAGTGTTATGGGACCGATGTAGTCCGATAAAATAAATGAAATATGTTGCTATACATGTTATGCGGAATTTATTTAGCTTACAAGAATGGAAAATTTTATTTTTATTATATACTGAACAAATCTAGGCGTATGCATGTCTTGGGTACAGGTACCCTTTTAACAGAGCAGGTGACTTCAGTCATGTGGACGATGCAAGTTTGCTAAAATAATTTACAAACGGTTTTGCCTGGGTTTCGAAGCCAATAATCAATGCTAGTTACCCAGCATTATATTACAATTATAGAACTATAGAACAATTATAGAACAAAAGAACTAAAAGCATTCAGTGTTAAAGATATGCAATAATAGAGGCAATCAGGAAGGGGGAAAATACTTTTTCACAGCACTGTATGCATTCTTGTGAAAAAGAAACTCATTCAGACGTCTCATTCAGACAGCCTTGCCAGCTAGCTGGAGTCAATTAATCAGTGCAGCATGGTCTCCCTATCATGACTGAAACTGACCTTGAGACTCATGATGGATGGCATAGGGGAAAGAGCAAACGGTAGTTTGTGATGAACAAAAATAGTAAAAAATCGACTTCAGTAAAAGATACTAAATTATGATGTATGGGCACTCTTCAAAAGTCCAGCAAGCCTGTTGCATCTTATCATTTTACCTTTTATTTTCTGTCTTTAAGACAGGACTTGGTAAATGTTTGTCCTGTCTGAGATCATACCTACATGATGAACAGGTTTTCTGGGGGATGGGAAGATTATCAGTATATGGCCCTGTGGTGACTTGGGGACAAATATAAATTCCAGGGAGCTACAGTACCACTGTATTGCCAATCACTAGGGTTGTATTGGACCATTACTGTGCCAAAAGTGAGCTGTTTGGCTATTACCTCTAACATTCTAACACTTTTCTCACATAATCATGATAAGTCTTGAGATACCTAAATTATATTTGTATGTATTATTTTATTATATTATTTTATATTTTGCTAAATTTAACTTAGCAGATGGCATAATTTGGAAGGGGAACATGTTTCCAAAAGAAAACAGGAAATTATATTTGAAGCTCATAGTTCATAATATTTACAATTAAGTGTTTGAGAATGCGTTCCTATTTTTAGCACTTATTATTTATACATCACAAATTCAATATTTTTAGACAATCAATCACAAATGTTCCATGCTTCGAAATTTATGATTTTACAAAAGCCAGCCACCAGCCTGCCTGCAAGTACAGTTAACCCACTAAAACGACATTAGCTCAGGCTGTAAGAGCAGTCGTCTGGCAGTCGGAGGGTTGCCGGTTTGATCCCCCGCCCAGGCTGTGTCAAAGTGTCCCTGAGCAAGACACCTAACCCCCGAATGCTCCTGAAGAGCTGGTCAGTGCCTAGCATGGCAGCCAATCGCCGTTGGTGTGTGAGTGTGTGTATGAATGGGTGAATGAGAAGCATCAATTGTACAGCGCTTTGGATAAAGGCGCTATATAAATTCCAACCATTTACCATTTAAAACGATATATGAAAGCTTTCCATCATGACTGCCAATCATGACATTACCCATGACATCTTCCTATTTATGATAATAAGTCTAGTTGTTGTGCCACAAAGAAGTGGGTGATTAGGTAATGGATCTCCACAATCGGGCCAATACATTCACCTTCGTTATCTGACTCCATTTTAAGATAGAATATGCAGTGTGGGAAGTCGAATGCGATCTTCCCCGATTCGTTTGTCTCCCTCTCTTTTATCCCGAATCACACGTTTGAACCAGGCGGCAGTGCCATAAATTAACCTGGAGGGGTGATCAAATCTGGAATTTAGACCCCCACCTTTGGGGGTTGTTAGAAGAGAAAAAAATGATGCTTACCAGAGAGGACAGGTAGGTTTTCCCTTGAGTTACTGAAACTATGGTTTATTAAACTCCATTTGGCATGAAATGTATCTCATCCGATTCCTTGATTTTACTGGATCACATCCATACCAAACATTATCCTTATGTCTTATTATGTTGTAATTGTCACGAAAAGTCCATCATTAACCCAGGAGAGTAGTGAAGAGTGTAATGACAGAAGTATCCAAATGGGGGCACTGTGGGAGTGCCCTGAGTCTTGGGGGCTAACGATGTATGCTCCAGGGGAGGAAAATCAGCAACCTGACCAGCGCATGACACCACATGGTAATTATTTCCGGCTTACAGGTTTTTCTCCCTTAAGGAAGTTGTTCACCTCATATGCTGTTGGGGGCTTAGGGCTGTATGTTTATATGTTTAATTATCTTCTGTGTGTAAGTGTCTTTGTGACAGTCTTCAGTGAAAAGTGCAGTACAAAAATAAATGGAATTGAAATGTATATACTTTGTATTAACTGAAGTAAGCAACTACGTTTTGATGAACGTTTGGCACGGTGACAGTAATCCAAACAGCAAATTTTGTAGTGTTGTATTATACAGCCGTATACAACCACTTCTGCGGGTCATAGAGCTCTTTATATGTCTCCAACATGATAATCAGCTTTTCCTCATTCATTTTTCAACAGGACAATACGAGGGTCTGTGCTTCCTGCACCTTTCACTGTACTGGGAGGAGAATTGGAAAAACAGATTGAAGGGAAATTTGCATTTTTGTTTGTTTGCACAACCAGCACCAGGTGGCAAATGTGAGCACTCTAATTCATAGCGGTCTGAAAGACTTGCAGCTTCTGACAGTAGGGGGTGGCAGTGCCATTTTTCATCATGTGGAGCTTGCATTATCATGAAATGTTAAATACTCGCCATACTTGGGAATTTGATTTGTGTAGTCTGCGGATTTCGAAAATACAGAGAAGGTGTGGTCCCCCCACGCTTGTTTTGCATAAAAATCCCATTAGATGACCGTTTTACTGAAAATGCAGCTGCTTGTGTGAACTACATTGACGATGAAAATGTACAGGGCTTTTCAAGACAACCTGAAGAAGTTTGTTTTAACATTACTGTACCTTAAGCTAGTGGTTCTCTAGCTTGCATAGCTTTTTAAGATCAACCATTTGAAATGAAATCCAACATCGCTACAACTTGGCAGTCAACAAAATAATAAAATGTGCAATTCCGTGATGCTGATTAAACTGTGACAGTAACATTATACTGAGTCTGAAACACGTAATTTGGCCAACACAACAGTTTAGCCAAGTTAAGTTAACTAGATAACAGTCAACAGCGGTGGGATCAGGTCCGGTGTTGGTAAACTGACTTACGTTTCCGTGTGAGTTTTCAAATGTCGGGGCATCTTTTATTTTAATACTGCACATTTTGCAATTTGCAATGATTTTCTTTGGCTCCATGAGCCTGAATTATTTAAAATCCACAACATACAGAACTTTAATCTTAGCGAGCTATGCTGTAAGAAATAGTGTAGGGTGCTGCTATAGTTGCAACTGAGAGGCGCACGGTGTGGTGCATGAAACAACGTTGGGTGTGTTTTAACTAAGGAATATTTTTCATATAAATAACTGAAAAATAATCATTGGTTGTGACATTGTTCACTTCGTAATTTTCACAATGGCATTTGGTAGACTCTTATTGTTCACGAGTCACTGACTCGAGTGGCATGAATTCTAAGAAAATGCTTTGGGAAGCACTTGCATTTGCTGGATAATACACAGATATATGTATTAAAAAGTGTCCTTTCAGGGTTGAACTATTTGTTTACATACCAGACTACGTGTAGCAGAAAGATGTGTAACACCCAAAGAAGTGTTGTGTTGCAAGCAATAGTAATACAATTCAAGGACAGTCTTCCAAATAAACAGAGCTGTCAGACTCTTTTACACGACAGGAAAGTGAAATGTTTAGATAATTAGCTCACACCATATCATCAAGTTGTTCACCCTTGAATGACGAGTGAAGACTGAAATGTAGATCCTTAAAAAATACGGGAGCTATCCATTGCCAAAAATGCAAAAAACATGTAAGAGTATAAGCACGCACATGTTGAAGTTGTACTTGCTTCAAATAGGGTGTAAAAAATGTTTAGTGCCTCCTCCCGGAGCACTGACCATTAATTTCCCAAGAGCAAAATGGTGCTCTTTGTATATGCCCTGCCAACCTTTCCATTTCATTTGTCCTCCAGATGGGTTCAGGTCATCAAGCTTAGTGCCCACATGTCATTCATTTATTATCTTCTACTGAGTCATAAAAGCTTTTATGTTTGAATTGGCAAAACAGATAGAGTTTAAGTGCTGAGAGTTTTTATACTGTTTCTTTTTTTAATGCATGTGTATTCCCAGGAACAAACTCAGTAACCCCAAGACATCAGATGGCCACAGCAGGTCCAATTAGTGACAATTTATTTACCAGTGTACACACGGAGAGCTTCTCAAGGGCAGTTGAAGAGAACTCTAAAGAAACTTCATGACACATCCGTCTTTATTGACAATTAGAATGTACCCACCAATTACTACCCTCCGTGCTGGTAAGCACCCATCTCTAGGTATAAATTCCTGCTGATTACTCCCAGGGTGCTGAGCCCATCCCTCTCCCTGCCCAGGCACCAGTGACTTCACGCCCAAGATCTTGATGTCCCAGCACATACTGTACATTTCATTACTGATTATAAGGGAAAAAGAGAGGAAAGAGATACTGACCTCATTGACCAGTGATTGTAGATTTAGTAAAAGCGACAGAAAAGGGCCTGAAACCTCTGACCCGATGGATAGAGATTCAGGTCAAGGAGTGAGCATATATTTGTCCATGTTTTACCATGTGGCATCCCTATCCAGCCTATTCCCAAGGGCCTGGAATACTACTGACTGCTGCTTTTCCATACAAACCCCCCTGGCCTATACTGGTAGGCTGCAATCCTCTCATAGTGACAGTGTGAGTCCCAATACGCCACATAAGTTCCAATTGGACAGCTCTGTTGAAGAAAACATTTTCTCAAAGAAACATCCATGAAATAACATGAAAAGTATAGGAGATCGCATATGTTAGTTTTAACGAATCAACTTTGTTTGATGTGGTCCAAAAATACTTTTCTCAGCATCAAATGTTATTTGCAATTTGGGAATGTTTTCCCACATGCATAAATGTACCGTTGTCAATCTCAGCCACATGAAAACTTTTATTTGGCTTTTATCACCTGTGGGAAAGGAGGGTTGGCTTTGATGTAACTGCGCTTACCTTGTTGCATGATTAGGCATGGTGGCTCAGTGGGTAGCACTGTTGCCTCACAACAAGAAGGTCCTGGATTCGAGCCCCTCCCGTGACTTTCTGTGTGGAGTTTGCATGTTCTTCCCGTGTCTGCGTGGCTTTCCTCCTACAGTCCAAAGACATGCAGGTTAGGGACAACAGATGAAAATGAGCTCATTAGCCAACTCTGGCACATTTACAGATGTGGAAACTGAAAATTTTGATTCATGTGCACTGTCCCTGATAAATAAAAAAATAAAATAAAGGCATGTGACCAGACATTGCTTTTTTACTCTGTTGAGTAAAAAAAAAAAATCTTCCTGGTTCTGATGTCTTCATTGGTTTCTATGGGTGTTTACCCTACCCTGAAGCAACACATCTTGCAATGAAATCGCATAACAGCAATTGATTAATTGTTATCAACAATAAGTGTTCCCAACAAACCTAATATTGATAATGTTGGTATGTTTGTTAAAAGCGTTTTACTTGTCTTTTTTTTTTTTTTACTTTTGTGCTACTTGTGCTTTTGTGAACCATCCATTTAAATTACAGCACCCAGTAGACTACTTCTTAATACCCAGTCACATATTTCTGCCTCCTCCAGCCTTTGTTCGAAATTCAGAACTGAAGTTGTAAGCGGGCTTGTGTTCTTAAGAGCTTAATTACACCAACACTGCTTACAATGCAAGAACATGAAATCCGGTAATTTGAGACGCACTTGTACTCTAACATCATGACTCTTCTGACCTTAATAAGACATGCATCTGACTAGCAGCAGCGACTGAAATCTGAAGTGACAGTTAGCTAGCTAGCTAACTATATCGGAGGAAAACCTATTTAGAGTAGAAACACATCTAGAGTCCCAAAATTACCAGAGGCATCTGGATCGTTTGCAACAGAGTAGACACCGACCGGAAAATATGGCCCTGTGTCTCAGCTATCTTTCCTGGATTTCCCTCCCTACCCCGAAAGCAACCCTGGAAAGTTACTTGCATATGAGCTTCACTAGAAAGCTCCTATCTCCCTGATATATCACACTCTCCTTCCATCTTTTGATGACCAGGCTATAAAGAAATCTAGTACAGCCTTCGAACAGGAATGTGTTCCTGAGCTCAAAGAGGATTGGTGGGATGAGGCAACTTACAGAATATATACAACATCTTGCACACATCTGAGTCTCTTTGAAAGTTTTTGAAAGTTATCTCTCTAAGTCCTAATTGTCTGTGACATATCCAGGTTTGAGAACAAATATGATAGGTGTCATAACTCGCCCTGTGATCTTACCCACAAAAACTAAATCTTACTGTTGTGGAAATCCCCAGCCCTTCCTTCTATTTCTCTATGGCTCCAAGATCTACTTTACTTCTTAAAACTTGAGGCGCAGTCTGCAGGTTTTTCAAAAAGTGGCAACCATTCATCACCTTTTTAGATCGCCTAAATACACTCCCCCTCGATGAATGAATCTTTCTTTGCTGCCCTTATTTTACTATCTATAGATAGTTATATGTTTATATGTGTCAGCAATTTTGCATGGTCAGTTTTTGCTTATTTATTTCTGGTTTCTCTTTTTAGTGCCTGTATATCACTCTCATGTCTGAATGAAAGTAAGGTTTAGCCCCAATTGTATTCTGAGGCAACAGTTGGTGTTGGGTGGAAACATAACCCCTAAGGCCTTATTATATCTGTTGCCTCCCAATTATTCCAGGGAATTGTCTCTTTAGCAAGACCTTGTCTTAGAGAGGTTTACTCACCAGGATTAATAAATAAATCAATAAAACTGTATGGCTTAGGAAGCATGGTAGCCCAGCTTACTGGTGAAATACTTCTTCTAATTGTGCTTTGATATTTACACCTATCAGCAAAATTGATTAAACTCAATGTGCACATCAAGCACAATTATGAATGTATGAAGTAAGCAAATGCTTAAGAAATAAAATTTGTCCTTCTTTATTCTTGTTTGTATCCTTCATCCCGGTGAATCCCACTGAAATGGAAATGAAAATCGATTTTGAAAGCATAAACAGTCATGCGGCATAAAATACAATACATCACAGTACAAACCAACAACCATAAAACAGAAAGTGGCCATTATTTTACTGGTCACCAGAACCTTACCTGTAAGAACAGTGGCATGCAGTGCAGTCCAAGTATTTGGACAGTGGTACAATTTCTGTTCTTTTGGCTTTGTGCTCCAAACAATGAAAATTAGGTTAAGATGCTGTCATTTGCATACTTACTTCCATATCGGGTGATCAGTGTAGGTGAACTTGTATCAGAGTCAGAGTAATGGCAAGAGCAAAGTCTGGAAGCTGTACATAGTTATGTGTTGCTTGTTTAATTGTTTACAATATCATCAAAACAAGAAAACTATTTCAGTTCTGCATATTTCTGCCAGGTAATCTGCTGATATTTCTATATCATGATGCAATAGCATGTCCTAATGACATTACTGTATGTTGCGGTTACTCTATACAACCTATTCTCCTATTCTTGTCATGTAGGATGATGTCTATATCTGAAGTGGCACTTTTGATTTTGAAGATACTCAAGTGAACATATTTTTTAGTATGTCATTTTCTTTTCTTTTTTCATATAATGGCCACCAACTAAACCATATCATATCCAGACCTTTGCTTGAAATGTTCTGATCGGGACAGGTCTTGTGAAAAAATTAGGGATTGCATGAAGACATATCAATTAGATAAACATTTTTAATCTACAAGAAACTGAGAATAGTGGAAAAAATCTATTCACCCATGGTCTCAAAGGGTTAAAACTGGGCTTTGGCTGAACTATTCCTGAATACTGATCTTCTTTTTAAGCCATTCCGTTGTAGTTGTTTGCCATGTGCTTTGGGATTTTTTGGAAACAGTGTGTCTTCAAGTATTTGCCTGTATTTGACTCCATCCACCTTTCCCTTGCCCTTCCTAACCCTGAAAAGCAACAGCGTGGCATGATGCTCCCACCACTATGCTTGATAGCATCAATTATGTTTCCTGGGTGATGGGCTGTGTTTGGATTGTACAGTTATATAGCTTATAGTCAGCCTGAAGAGCTCAATTTCTGTCTCATCAGACCACAATATCTTCTTCCAGAAAGCCTTGGGGTCTGTCATATGGCAAATTAAAGACATGACTTAATGTTTGCCTTTCTTCTTCCCTCTAACCACTGTCCCTAGACTAGAGTTTCTCCAATTTAAGCGCAATTCAATGAGCTGCAGTGCTGTAGCTGGTCTCTGAGTAACTGAGAACAAAAGTTTTCATCTGCACTAACCATTCTCAGATAAGATTTGGGGCTCTTGGAGTGAATTAAGGATTACTTAAAATGATTAAGGTACCACAATGTGTTTATTTCTCAACAAGTGGCTTCAGAAAATCCTGTGATTTCCTCTTGTTATTGTACAGAACTGTAGAATTGTATGTTTAAAAAACATGAAAATGCCAGGCCCTTGTGATGGGGCATTTGAAACAGAGAGAAACATGACTAATTACTGATTACTAGAAAATATTATTATTTAGTATTTTTTTACAATATAAAAATAAATAAATTGCCCATGAAACATGAATATCTTATTCCATCCCTGAGAAAAAATGAGGTCAAAATAGATAATGTATCCTTTCTGATGGCAGCAACACTGAACTCACTGAATAGATTCTTGCAACATTAACAGTCTCTGGTGAATGCATACAAATGACCAAACATTAATGTTCTTGGGCATCACAGCATGTTGTTTGATTTTCTTTGAGACTATTCTTAAGGGGAGCTGAAACCCCTTGGCAGGAGTGGCGCTGTGCAATATTAAAACACGCTCTGTTTTACTTGATCGCTGCAGCAGATAATGTGATATGCATAATGTATGACTGTAATTCCTCACACCTTATAATGACATCAACCCTTTTCAATTTATTAGGTCCAGCAACACTGTTAAACCCCTGAATACTTCTCCTCAGACAAATAAGTTGCATCCTTAGAAAGGGTAATACATTGAGGCTTTTTATCATACTAAAGTTCAGCTAAAAAACAGTGTTTGGTTTTGGTTTAGGTGTGAACTCTGCAGCTGAAACTGTAAGAAATAGACCACGGTTGTTCACTAGATTTTATGGTTTACTTTCTAGTGCCCTCAAAATGTGAGTAAAATTTGATTTTTGATCTAGAACAAGATGGCTGACGGCCAATCTAGTTTACTTGTTTGTGAAAAGTGAGCCATTTTGGACACAGCCAAAGTGTCTCTGTGACTGCCATAATGGCACCCTTTTTTATTTCAAAAAATGTACTGGCCTTCAAAATGTATAGCTGCAGTGTATGCATTTAGGTATCACTTGGCCAATATATGTAAGTACCCCAAAATTGGTCATAAGGCACTGTTCTAGTGTATGGATGAGCCCCACAGGCTATGTATTAAATCTGGACTAGTCCCAATACTGACTGTGGCTGGCAGCCCTGCAAGGCATTAAAACTAAAATTCTCCCATATATGGGGTTCTGGAGCTGTTTTTACAATTCTTATTCTTAAGCTATAAAAAACCAAGTGTACATGACATTGAAGAAAGCCACATTGTATTTACAAACTTGCTCTTATCCCATGATTTTATGTTCTCCCTGCATGTACAGTATGTTTTATGTTCTCCCTGCAGAGTGCAAATGGTGGTAGGTAGGTTTCTATGTGCATTGTAGTTGATTACAAGCTGATGTAAGTCTAGAGGGAGCAAAATAGTCTTTCTGTTTTCTCCAATGCTTCTCCCCTGGCATTCAGGCTGTGATTAGAAACTTACACAAGCCTCCTGCCAACCAAACACTGGGAAAGGGTCTAATTCCTATTTTCCAGATGATTAGCTCATACATAAATAATTGTTACACTACTACCCATGAAATGAATTATGGAGCCTGAAATGAATAGCGTTTTTACAACCATTATTTCCTTAAATATCATGCACTTCCCATTATACAATAATTGAAACCAAGTATAAACCATTAGCAATACATCTACCATTTTATTGAACTATGAAATGCAACTTGAGAATTATCATATTGTAACCATGAAATGTGTACTGTAACTGTGCAGCGAGTCGCATCATATTGACTGCTGGCAAATGCATTTTAGTGTATAATATTATCCAGTTATGCTTCAAGTGTTAAGGGCTACTGTGCTTTTCCTTTTCAGTACTGAGAAAGCTATAGAAGCATTTTACATAACATCTAAGATTTATTTATTTATTCTGTGTACACTTCTGATTCTGATTAGCACAAATAGTTGGCATTTATATACCGCCTTCATCCAAAGCACTGTACAACTGATGCTTCTCATTCTCCCAATAATACACACACTCACACACCAACGGCGACTGGCTGCCATGGAATGCTGTGAGAAAATGTCTTGTAAAAAATACAGTAAAACAGCTGTACCTATAAGGACATACAATGATATTTAAAAGTGTAAAAAGCTGTGCTCAGCTGAAATCTTGGAAGACAGACTGTAGTACTGTCCTTGGTCTTCTCTGTACAGGTCCATCCACTCTGGGATTACATCTCCAAAACCATGCTATTTTCTTCATAGCTCTTGAAGTCGGTACCAGACCTGATACCTCTGTTTTCTTTCCCTGCCTCCCATAGCATTCAAAAATGACAAAATAATTATTCTTATGAAAGGAAAATGGAATAATACATTATTATGAAATATGAAATTAAGATTCTTGCATGGTACTACCATCCAAGGGGATCTCTGGAGAAGGACAAGGGGTTTGGACCATGGTGCCTGAAGAGAAAAGAAAGTAAAACAAATCAATAAAATTTAAATATAGACATCCACTGTCTGATTGCATCTCTGTTGCACAAAATACACATCTACTCACTTGGGTGCTTTGAAACCACCTGGGAGTAGAATGACAGGAGAGGATGTTGATTGAATTTCTCTCTTTAAAAAAAGGTGCATGACACATTCTCACACAGACTGAAGTTGTGCCTGGCAAGAAAATATACATTTCAGAGGTATTCATAAACCAATCTCAATAATTAATAATAGGGGTGCCGGAATTATTTCTGAAGTACAGGGGCCAAATACTGTATACCCTCAACGAATGTCTGGTTATTAGCCAACTTAAATGGGCTGCAAAGCAATAAAATATGGCGAATTATAAATTGTAGCACTGTCCTCCTGCCTTGCTGCTTGTCTATACTAGTAGCCTGTTTCGTTCACCTGTTTTCGGTAGCCGACTGTAGCCTTCTGACAATCCCGACAGTTTAGACACGTGGAGCTTCGAAGGTAGGTGAGAGCCTAGCCTTGATTAGTTTCTGAAAATGATCTCTCCGCCTAAGCCACAGTTGCAGGAATTGTTAAAATGAGCTTAACTTCTGTGGCAATATCAGTAAAACTGTATGGCGCTCAGATACTTTCTCTTCATTTTAGGCCTAGCTAGTTAGGAAAAGAAAGTAACAGCATTTGCTTCTTTATTTTTTGGAACGTGATACCCACCCATTCACATTGGTTAGTCCAAGACGAGTAGGTTCTCTTGGGTTTAATCTAGCTGTGATTAGTAATGTAACATGACAGACAAGTAGGGGTTATCTGCAGCCTTGGAGCCGCAGCAAGAGGACCAACCACCTGAGAGTACCAATGTTCCTCGATGAAGCACTACCACAATTTTGTCATGCCAATAAAGCTACTTGAATTTCATTTAACCCTTGTGTAGTCTTAACATTCTGTATATTCCCCTTGTCCTAACGGTCAAAAATATTCGTTCATAGTATTACGTGGCTTGCTAGAACAGCTGTACATTGAACCATTTATCGAAAAGTCAAAAGATTACTTTATTTGCTTGGATTCTGTATTTCTGGCTCACTGTCACTCTCCGCAGTATAACTTGCACAGAATCATGACAGATAATCACCGGCAGTGTAATCAACATTCATTCCCGCATCTATTTCAGCCTCATGACTAGATAGCAAGGCCGGCCGGATCTCGGCTGATTCTGGCCCAATGTCAGCTCTGTTACCTCTATTTACTAACGCTAGCATCGCTAACTCTTTGTTTGCGGTCAGTTTTCACTTCATCATTGTAAATCTTGGTATGATGCTATACAAGTTTATATGACTGGGTTGTTGCTAACTAACGAATATACTATATACGGTAGCTACCATAAGTCAGTACAGTAGCCTAGTGACAGCAACTTTAATAACTTCATAAAATACAGATCTTGTGTGTACAACTTATTGGAACTTAGGGGTCTACGTACGTTTCTTCTTTCTTTTGATGAATCAGGATTTTGTGAAATAACGAGTATACACTTATCAAGCACTTTATTAGGAACACCTGTACACCTACTTATTCATGTGATTATCTTATCAGCAATCATGTGGCAGCAGTGCAATAAATAAAATCTGGCAGATACGGGACAGGAGCTTCAGTCAATATTCACATCAACCATCAGAATGGTTTCAACCGTGGCATCATTGTAAGTGCCAGTGTTCAAGTGTTTCTGTAACTGCTGATTTCTGCGATTTTCACGCACAATAGTCTCTAGCGGTTACTCAGAATGGTGCGAAACACAAACAACATCCATTGAGTGGCAGATCTGCAGACGGAAATGCCTTGTTGATAAGAGAGGTCAATGGAGCATGGCCAGACTGTTGCAAGCTTACAGAAAAACTACAGTAACTCCAATAACCTCCCTGTACAATTGAAAAAGCATCTCAGAATGCAGAAGACGTTGAACCTTGAAGCGGATGGGCTACAACAGCAGAAGACCACTTCAGGTTCCACTTCTGTCAGCCAAGAACAGAAAGCTGAGGCTGCAGTGGGCACAGGCTCACCAAAACTGGACAGTTGAAGACTGGAAAAATCTAGCCTGATCTGATGAATCTCGATTTCTACTGAGGCATACAGATGGGTCAGAATTTGGTGCCAAGAGCATGAATCCATGGACCCAACCTGCCTTGTGTCAACAGTCCAGGCTGGTGGTGGTGGTATAATGGTGTGCGGAATGTTTTCTTGGCACACTTGGCCTGTTAATACCAATCAATCATCGTTTGAATGCCACAGCCTATTTGACTATGCCTTCATGGTACCCATCTTTGAATGGCTACTTCCAGCATGATAGTGCACCTTGTCACAAAGCAAAAGTCACCTGAAACTGTTTTCATGAACATGACAATGAGTTCAATGTTCTTCAGTAGCCTTCCCAGTCACTGGATCTGAATCCAGTAGAACACCTTTGGGATGTGGTAGCTGGAATGTGCAGCTGACAGATTTGCAGAAATTGCATAATGCAATTATATCAACATGGAACAGAATCTCAAAGGAATCTTTGAGGCTGTTTTGAGAGCAAAAGGAGGCCCTACCGAGCATGAGTATAGTGTTCCTAATAAAGTGCTCAGTGAGTGTATGTAGTGTGGAGTACAGGCATCACATTCTTAAAACTAGATTCCTAATGGTTGCGTATTGTATTCTGGGTTTTTTGTTGTAGTCGCAGCGGCACGTGACCTTTCACCTGCCAGATGGCTCCCAGGAAAGCTGCAGTGACAGTGGGCTGGGGGACCATGAGCCTTCCTGCCCCAGAGTTCCTCTCTCACACCCTCTCTCCCTGGTGCAGCAACAGGATGAATTCTGCACGCAAGCCACCACTGACATGAGAACCGAAGCTGACGGAAACTCAGACCCCAACTCCGGTAACTTCCTTTTCCCCCTGCCATCCATCCATACTAATCACAGGTCCTATCACAAAAGATCTCATGATACTCTTGCCTTACTGCCTGAAACAGCACTTACAAAGGCCATGCCAAAGAGTTGCCAGTGAGGGTTTTATATGCTTTTCTTTGCAGAACTGTAATGTAGTTAACATGTTGTCTTTCACTATTCTGCTACTTCCTTGTGTCTCACAGTTTATGTTTAAACCTTGTGTAGTCTTAACATTCTGTATACTCCCCCTGTCCTAAGGGTAAAAAATGACTTTACTACTAAACCCCTAAAGTAAAGCAGCTTCATTGAATTTTAAACCCCAAATATATTTTGCATGAAGAAACAACCTGTCACTCATCACAAACTTTTAAAGTAAAAAGAGACTATTGTCATCTGTAGTTTGTAGGATCAGGTCGTGCCTGCTTGGGCATGGGTACTGTGAAAATTGCCATAAATAGGTACAAAATCTGTTACATAATTAATCTGGATGGTGCGCCTGCTCAAAGTGTATAAATATATGTGCCTAGAAGTGTGCACATACAGCAGTTAGTAGTCTGCAGTTAGTAGCTCAATCCCCTAACATGGCACCTTCTGAGTTGTGATCCCATCTTGATCTGCTTCTCTTTCTGTCTTCTCTCTGTCTGAATAAAGCAAAAGGAGGGTGACCTGTCCACTTTCCTTAAAAATTAAATAACATTATATGATCATACGGAAGCTGCATGGCCTTTTTGCTGAATGGCTGTCATATCAACACCCAATACATTGGTTTTCCCTCTCCAGAAGCATTTCACATGGTCTCTGAAGCTTAGAGCTTCATTCAGTAGTATACATGGTTTTGTTGATTCCACAATTATTCTTCAATTTAACTACATTGACAATAATATTAATACACATATTGTATGATGTTAAATATTCTTCATATTAGCTAAGTTGAAGCAGCAGCAGTGCACAAACATTTTGTGCAATTTAGCTGCTCTGTTGTGCACAATCTATACACAAAGTAAATATACACTGTCATGTGCCATGCAGTATCATGCAGCTTTCTGTCAAAGTGCCATGCAGTGTCATTTTTCTACCACAAAGAAATGTGAGTACCCCAGATCAGGAATAATCACATTTGATCTTGAGTATGTTCATTGGGCACTTTCTGCAAAGTGTTTGTGTATGTGTGCTCAAATGTAATTTCATCTTAATTTATGCAGCCCTTGGTACTGGCCTCATGTGTGAACTATGCAATTATCATCTAAAAGCTTACAGTGGGCTCCAGAAATATTTATGATGAGCACACAAATACTGTAAACTAACAAATAATAGTTATTTAAGTAGTGTACTTTATTAATGATTCAAAGAAATTAACAATTTTTCAAAGGAAAATAAAATCCCAAAAAGTTTTGCCACCCCTAGTTCATTACTTTCTGCAAATACCCATGGCAACTGAGATGACTATTGCAGAATATGGATGTTGTTTTCACTTAACCATTTCTGTGTGGAATTTGATGTATGTTTGGAGTCATTGTCCTGCTCCACATTTATGACTAAGTCTCCGAGATCCAGATTTCATGCCAAAATATCCTGGTACTTTCTTGAAATTATTGTACCATTGATCTTAAATAGTTCCCCTGGACAGTTTTACTGGCGGAAAAACATCTCCAAAACATCAATGACCCACCACCATATTTGACAATAGGCATGAGGTGCTAGTCATTCTTATTTTACTGCCAAACATGTCGATGGTGTATGTGGCAAAAATCTTCAATTAATGGTAGTAGCACTTTCTTCCTGTCATAATTCCAAATTACAGATGCTTGTTTGTTTGTTGTGCTCAGCAAGCGCCATCTTCGTGCCACCCTTCCAAAGAGTTTTGAGAGTTGATGACCCCAAGGTGCAACCAATTTCTGCAATTCTTAAACTGTGATCCTTGGGTTCTTTATAGCTGCCTTCCTCACTGTCCTTGGGGACAAAGTGCACTTGCATCCTCTTCCTGGCAAGTTTGCAACCATTCCATACGTTTTTAGATTTTAAAAATTATTTCCCTGACAGTGCTAAGTGGTATGTTTAACGATGTCTAGTGAAACAGGAAGTGATGGAATGACACAAATGACTTCCTTTAGACTTAAGTAGATAGTAGATTAAGTAAAATTGTATTGCCAAGAAATAATAAAGATAAAAAAACATTGGAAAATGAAAGTAAATGTATTGAAATAAAAGTAAATAGTTGTCCTCTATGTTTGAACACAACATATATATTATTATTTGTGTTATTTATTATGCAGCCTTTTTTCTTCATTTCTACCAAGGGTGCCAATAATTCCGGAGCTCACTGTACATGGAAGTTTGCCAGCATCTAATATTATTTTCACATATTGACAAACACTTGGCTTTCATGCAGCAGTAAGTCTGGGTTGAACATACCTAGCACCTTGTACAACTGACGACAGCGACTTTATTAGTGTGGAAAATGCATTACATTCAGGATATTCAGTAATAGTGGATAATCTAGCTGTGAGTGTGTTGTAAAGAATTGCTAGAGCATTAACAATGCTCTTAATGATGACCCCAGACACACCGTGTTTTAAATCCCAACTGGGATGCAGTATGCACAAACAACCAGTGGCAACAGAATAACAACTTCTCTGTGCTGTCTCACATGAAGAGCAATCACAATGACTATGCTGCCACTGAAAGGACAGATACAACTATTGCTTTTGTAGAATGCACAATCTGAAGACTTAATTTAAGCCAGGTTTTTCTTAAATGTGACAAAGACGTTTTGTTTTTTTTCCTCATTAACAAGTGCATTTCTAGATTTTGTTTTTGGCAACATTTTATTTTGTATTAATTTTGAGAGAAATTTAAGGACAACTTTATTCATTGCAAGCATAGCTAGTTAGAGCTAGTCATTCCTATATTTTGATTGCGCAAATTGAAATGTTGAATGCCTGGGCAAGCGCTAAAAGGAGAGCCTGAAATGATGTTGCATCTACCTTGGTACCAAATGCTTATCCATCTTTATCTTAAATGTTTCCATGGCAATAGGCGCGGAAGCTGTGCTGTTAGTGGTTTCCATTGCTTAAATAGGAGTGTCAATGTGACCAACTGCTTAACTTTCAGAATCGCCTGACTTACATTTGCATTTCATTAAGATCATTTGCACTTCACAAAATGATAATGCAATGTAAAAATAGCACATGCTTCTTTGTGGTATGCAGCCAGCAGGATGTTACTGCTATTTCCTATATCAATATGACAATGTATATTTTTGGTGCAGATAGATGAAATGCAGTGCATAGGTCATACAAAAGTGAAAATAGTCTTTATATTCTGACTTCACAATATATAAGATATACTTTAAGTATATTGTTCTAATTAACTATTCTAATGAACCAACCTAAGATGCAAATGTGATTAATTGGTTGAATATACTTTATTGTGCCATGAAGAACAAAGCAACAATGAGTTGCTGAAATAATAATTCAGACTACCCAGGTGTGCAACACAGTGATGACTCCATCAGCTGAATTCCCGGATTGGTTTTAAAATGAGTTACATGGTTGCGAGGGTTTATGATAAACATTACTAGCTAACAGTTCTCACACTAGGATGTATTTCCTTCCTCTAATCTTTATTCTTCCCTACTCTACTGAAATAATGCCTCTTTAACCTCCTCCCATCCATCTACACCCTCCTCAGGTATAGTTTCCTTCTGTTTATTTCTAAGTCCTATTTTCTCCTCCTTAAACACATGAACTGATGCATTTATTTCCCAAAAATGTATCACAAATATTGTATACCTCCCTTTGCAAGGAGACTACTTCTTATGTACACTTCTGTACTAGAGTTGTCTTCTGTAGTGTTCATGAGATTGGTAATCGTTTTAGTGTGATTTTTGACCATGTTTTTACCCATTTTCAGGTATGCTTGGGTTCATTTCCATGCTTGAACTATCTTAAATCAGTCTTTGATATTGAGCAAAAGATCATGCTACTCTTCTATTGTGGCATTCTCACAAGCATTTTCGACGATGGCATCATGGCGTGGTATGGAAAACTCATTGTCCTGAGCTCATATTAAAAATATCAACCATCTTTTAAAAACTATATAAAGAAATAATTGGGATATTACTCCCCATTTCAGTACATCACATTTTTGAACAAAATCTGATCAGACAAGCACTAAAAGTTTGTGCAGACCAAATGAATGTGCTCTATTCATAATTTCAATTCATGAAGACATTATAAATTCCCCAGGTGCATTCATTCCCATGCCAATCAAACCAAATAACTGACTAGGGAACTGTGACATCAAACCAACTGGGGTAGTTTGACATTTCTAACTACAGTGTAAACTATGATAGTGGTGACTGCATTATGATTTACCATTCACTGCTGTTTGTTGTGTTGTATATTGTGTTGGCCTGTAGCCTAGGCTATTTGCTGTTATTGTTAACAGCTGCTTTCTATGTATGTCCAAAGCAAATTTCCCTGTGGGGACAATCTTCTTTTACTCATGTACCTTAACCACTAGGATTTTCTATATTTTTGTGATATTCTTTTACTGGGCTATTCTTGTCCTTGTTAATCACAAAGCTTTATGAGTGCTGCTAGTTAAATTGTCATCATGGTAACCCTACGCATGTGCATGCATGAATGTTGTGCATATGTTCACGAAGGATATACCCAGAGTGACCATGTTTGTATATGAAACAAAAAAATGGTCGTATGCAAGACACGTATGAAGATCTCCGATGGAGGATGCATTTCATTAAACTTCATGAGACATCTCCTGTAAAATCAAGTGAGGTTAGCATTTATATTTCCCAGACTGATTTGACTGAGCTAGCTAACGCTATCAAGCAGTTGCCGCAGAAGCTGAACAAACGACTGCAAACTACAGTAGCTATCTAAATAGTAAGTAGCTGTCTAACCAATGTCATTCTTAAATAAATTGTCTTTCTACTTAAGCACTACAAAAAATTTAAAGAGTATGAATAAGTCATATTAGCTAACATGAGCAGTGAGTTATGAATTGGTTTAGTTGAGTTAAAATTTCTAATAAAAAACAATCTAATAAAAATTTGTGTCCATGGCCAAACAGCAAAATTCGGCTCAATAAATGTTTGGTAAAAAACAAACAAAAACTTTAGACTTATTTGCTATAGCTAGTGTTCAAAATAATTTCAGGGTACTACCCTAGGTCTACCATTATAAAGCTAACATTGACTGCAGCAGAAGGCATTTGTACAGGTTGTGAAAGCAACTGCCCTATTGACTACTTGCAAGGAATGACAAATAATACATTTCAATTAACTGATGATTTTAATGTTGATAAATTAATACATTTTGCTAGTGTACTTGATTTAAAGCCCATTATCTTCTATTCAATGATTATTCAACTCTTCACCCTTAACACATTAAAATCTAATAATTACATTTCAGAAAGCATGTAAATGAATAAAAAAAAAAGACTTGAGACTTCACTTTGACTTGCCCTGTAGGATGTTAGGAACCCCTCCCAGGCCAGGATTCAAAATCAAGCTGTATGGGTACTGAGTTGACAGTAATTACCCCTGGGCCACAGGGTGACACCAATGATTTAACTAACTTGAGTCCCAGGGATGAGATGGAGACTAAGTCTCCCTCTGGTGGCTTACAGAGGGGAGGTTGCTGGAACCTCACATGAGGCTTGACTTGGTCTTGCTCAAAATGACTTCGGTACAACTCTGTGGGGTCAGAACGTCAAAATGAATTTATGAATGACAGGTTTTCGGCTAAATTGCTGTTATTATTGTGGGGCATATTAACCTGTGTGGCAAAGGACGCAGCACAGCATGATAAGTGAACCCGATTGGGCAAGTACAACATCAATCAACTGGCCCAAACTCAGCTTGTATTGGCCCCGAGCCAGTGGACAATAAAGACACTCCTTATTGTCGAGGCAATTTAACTATTTTTTAAAAAACTGGTAATACAGTACAACCCCATTATTACGCGATAAGTGGCGTCCAAAAAATTAAATTGCATAAAATAATATTTTTTCAGTCTTCCGGTTACTGTGTGAAAATGTTTGCTCTTCTCCTGCTTTATGAAGCTTAAATAAAATGAGTCACACATAGGCAATTTGAGATAAATGTTCTTTTTTTTAAGAACAAATTAATTAAGATTTGCCATAGCAAAGTTAATATTAATTAAACCCACACTTTCTTCATGTTTTCCTTATTTGATTTGAATATTGTACTTTTCAGTTGTTAGTTATACTGATTAATTGCAGTATATACATATTTATTTCTTAATGCTATTGTTCAGGTTAATAAAAATGATAATAATAATAATCAACCAATTGAGCTGAAGGGCTTGAGAAAAGCTCAAAACACCAGGGAGTGCTGACATTCATGCCAAAACTTGTCTTTGAAATCAAACATGTTGTTTAATCTTAGTATTAGGTCAATGCTACCAGAATGCCTCTAAAACATACGAATGAATGTCTTGGCAATTTTGACAGCCATGAAGCCGATGGGCATGTAGGACTGACAAGTTATTTGTGCTGTGTGATTGGATCTAATCACAGTGTTTAGATAGAAAGCATTTTGCCATGTTAAGCCTCATCTCACCCCATCAACTGCAATGTCACTTCTTGTTGATGTCGAAGGCATTGCAATTTATGTACACTGTTTGCTTACCAATGGACTCTTAATGCCATGTACAAGATAGGGCTGGTGCGAAATTGCAAAATAATTATCTAAAAGCTTTTATTTCCAAGTTATCCCTGTAAATGCCATTCTTCTCATTTCCATCTAGATGAGGTGATTATTTACTGATTACTGATTACTGATCCATCTGTTCATGGAGCAGTATATTGGTGTTCATAAACTTGTAACTGCCCTCCAATATATTGTCTCAAGATCATATCTTTTTCTGATCTGTACATTGAGCTCCATAATATTTGGGACAAAAACATTTTTTCTGCATTTGGCTACGTTCTCCAAGACCCTTGAATTTCATTATCGTTTATACATATATATCAATCCACTCCTTAAAACTGTTTCAGGTGTTTATAACACAATAACACACTTTTTGATTCTTTGGAAATCATGTTCATTCTGAAACATTAAATTAAATCAATCTCATCGGCAGCACCAACCAGAAGCCCAGCAGCAAGGAATTGGATGCTAAACTGCAGTTTTTGTATTACTGTACTCATCTTTTCATTTCCTTTATATTTATTCAATACGAGTAGAGTGGGTGATTGCAATAGTCATAAAAAACACAAGTACAAAAGTACAAACACTGTTAGCAAACAAATACAAGTAAGACCATTCATCACACAATGAGGGGCCTTCCAGCAAGGACATTTGGTTGGAAGTCATCCCATAGTAGGCATGGAAATTAGAATGAGATTTCACCAGCTCACTCCCACACTGACCTAGGAATACTGCACAGCAAAGGAGACCTCCTTCGAGACTTGTTGTCAAGCCAGTCATTTCCCCCTGCACAAAGGCAAGGCATTTAAATGCCAAGTGGGATTTAGTGGCAGGCAGTGATCCAAATATTTCACTTTATCACACTGTGTCGCAGAATATTTAGGATCCCTATATTTGTGTTTTGTTTTTGCATATTTTTTATTGAGACTTTTTATATCAGGGAATTTGCTTTATTTTTTCTATTTTTGTACCATTTGTCATCAAAGCAGCTGATGGCTTGGCCTATTTCATCTGCTGAGAGGGTATTTTTTATATAACTGTTCCTTCAATGAATTACGTTGTCTGTTTTCTATTTTTGTTCTCATGTCATTTCAGTGTTGAAAAAGACATGCAAAAATGCAGTTTTATTTCATTGTAGTCAGACA
The DNA here is from genome assembly GCF_963514075.1 of Conger conger. Lineage (NCBI taxonomy): Eukaryota > Metazoa > Chordata > Actinopteri > Anguilliformes > Congridae > Conger > Conger conger. Next base: position 30,493,536 of record NC_083762.1, read on the forward strand.
TTTGAATTGGACTTTGATTAACGCATCAAATGCACAAGATTTAATATACGTAATATTAAACAGAACGAAACACAACAATAAATAAAGTGGACCTTTTTGCTGTCCCAAAGAGGTACAGTTTATTTACGACTGTTTAGTTCTCATAAATTGAAGCATGTTTCTTGAATAAAAGGACAAAATACAGTACTCTCCATCATTTTTGGGAGACAATTTTTTTTCTTGATCTGGTTCTGGACTCAATCAATTATCAATTACAGCACTTTTTATGCATAGCAGTTTCATGTTTTTGTAAAGTGACATTTAACCTACCATCCAGGGTAAATAATACAAAGGCAGATGTTTTTTACAGCCACGCAGAGCAGCGTGCATTCAGTTGTTTTTTTTTACCCCAGACTACAGGGATAACTATTGGGGCTTGGCTACCGGATATGGATTAGGCTATGATGTACTTGGCTTAGCCGTTTTGATTTATTTGTTTGTTTGTTTATTTATTTATTCAGTCATTCATTCCAAATTCGGATGTCAGTGGACAGGACTATGGCCATTTAAATGTATTTCCAGGACGGGTGCCCTGCGATGAAGTTACGATTGGCTTTCCAGTTTCACAACAAACAGTTGTTCCACAAAATGTGGAAAGGTTTGGCAGACCTTTCTGAAATATCCCGCCAGATGCTGCAACTTGAAGGCCAGAAAAGATACTGTGAGCATCTTATATTATGAGCACATCATAGAGTGAACTAATGGCGAGAGGAGTTTAAAACTGGTTGAAACCTTAATTTCTGCCTACATTTTCATTCCATCTTTTCTATGCCTAGAATGAAACTTATATTGATATTTCGTAGTGTGTGTAGGTCATGTAGATAGAAACTCTGTGGAATTTTCCCACTCCATCTAATGAAAAGGATTAATCAAATGCTATGAATTTTTATTTGGCTTAATCATGCTGAATCCAGGCAGAAATAGCATAGGTTGTCTGTGATTAAAGGGAAGCTAAATTCATTGGATCTTACAGAGGGGACGCTGTGCCACATTATAAATAGGACTCCATTTAGTCCAATTTTCCCTGTAATGTGAAAGTAATAGAAATCATCTAAACCTTGTTAGGAGAAAAATGAAGCCATTTTTCATGGTGAAAATACAGCGGCTTCAGAAAGTATTCAGACCCCTTCACTTTTTGCTTGATTTGCCTCAGTTTTAGAAATGTAATCAAACAATCCAGATGGGGTTAACGTTTTTATGTGTATTAAAGGTAAATTTTGATACATTTTGGTTTGCAAAACCGAGTGTAGGGATTAGGCTACAACCGAGAGTAGGTTACGATAAAAAAAAAAAAAAAAACCTCCCTGTGCAGTGTTTGGCCAATTGCACTACGATTCTGAAGCCTATGTAATAGGGGTGAACTGAGTACTCATTTTAGATGAGGACCTGTAACGATTATTTACTTTTTTGTGTTGTACAAGTAATCATTATCATGTACCGGATCATTAACCGGATCTGAGAACTGGCCTGCTTTATTTATTTATTTTTTACATTGGCTGCAGTGGTGGTACATCTGTGACGAATGGTAACATTGTAACTGGGTGGATTTGTAAATGTTAACCAGCGATGCTGTTCAGTTCAGTTATTTTAAGTTTTTAAAATGCATCGTGATGTGTGTCACATTATTTCTGTAGCTAGATGGCAAGCTAGCCAGGCAGTTATTTATTGTTCTTCTTAGCCTGCAGGCAACTGCATGTTGATACAAACTTGCAAAAACGATAGGACAGTCTTGGTCTTTTACCAAAGATTAAATTATAAGCAGGGGTCGCTAATATTTTTGGCCAATTCGCCCTCAAAATAAAAATCTTTTTTTTTGCTGGTGCTTAAAGTCATTAAGGTGGCTACTGTATCAGCATGTTGCTATGGTTGCCTATGTTGGTATGTTGGTTATGTTCTGCTCAAAGTAGAGAAGCTAGCCAGATGGCTAAGTCCGGTTTTGGGTATATTGTATCTTGGTTAAATTAAAGGTTTTAAATTAGGTGTTTTTTTATTTGCAATTCCTTATACGTAATTCTCTTTTACACCAGTGTTGTAACTGCCGATTCGCAGTTTCAGAAAAGTTTTTAAATGTTGAAATCGTCTTGGACCACACATTACACAAATGTCACACAATTTAGCCAACAAAGCCAGTTTCTCTATTTTGTGCTGGTGATATATGGAAACATCATAGCTAATTGAGAGTTGTTCATTTACAAACAACAATTTCAGGACGTCACATAACATTTGCAACTTGCAACACATTAAGAGAGCTGGCTAATATCTTGATGTAACCTTAATGTACTTCACAAAACCAGTCACAGTTATATCAGATGCCAGTTGACAATTTTTAAATGCAAATAGCGTTATTTACCCAGACCATGATGTAATGTAACAGTGAACTTTGTTTTGTTGTCTAATAAGTAATATATTAGATCTGTTGGCCAGAGTAAATGGCAGGTAAATGGCCAGCAGCTGCCACTGATCGTTAGTCTACCTCAGCTTGAGCCTTGCATGCAGTCACACAAACACACACGTATGCACACACAGTACAGCTCCCTCATTTATGTTCATTGAAAAAAAAAAATCCCTTGTGGGCTATTTTTCGTTCCAAGCCTGAAATGTGAAATTCGATGGCAATGCGGTTAGTGGGGTTGATATGAACGGGCAGGCTCATACAGCACAGTGTTCCTTGTAAAATTGTTCATGCACGTACATGCATCGTTTTATATAGATGGATTCCGTTTTTAATGAATGTTAAGTTTAAGCAGATAAAGATTTAATAGAGTATTACCTGCATAACTGTTCTTTAAAAGGGCATTATAGCTGACCTATGCTATTGTTGTAACACTGACCATATTGGGGGGTACACCGGAGTGCTGCTTTCAGAGTAACCTAGTTATTTTAGCTAATATTCATATTTGTAATCCTAATTGTAAATGTATTCCTGTGTGCCATAAATAACTTTCTAGCTAGTCTGCATATAACTTGTCCATAACATACAAAAATAAAGCTAACAAAAGTTCAATTTGTTCTCTGCTGTAAAATCCAGCAGGGATTACAAACTTTTGGGAAAGATGGTGCTATCTATTTAAAATGTACTAGTTGCCAGAATAAGTGAATAGCACCCAGCTCCTAAACAGCACGGAAATAATGAAAACAGACAAGGCAATAACAGCTTTATTTAGATTTTCACTGAAAGTTGTCCCAAGCTGCAATTAATATTGGGCAGCTATCATTGCCCCCACTGACCTGGCTTTGTGAACACCGCTTCTTGAACACAAGCAAAAGCAACTGAACTAATTAGCTAGACACATTTCACTGTAGGCTACATATAGCTATCAGACTATTTCAGCTGTACAGATGTTTATCTGATGTTTATTTACTAAGTGCAACGTAAATGTGATTTGTTAGATAGTTACGTCAGAGGTTGGAGGTAACAGGTCAAATGACACTACAAAGTGCATCTCAGTGATTAACAAAGTCTTCCAAACTACCGTGCTTTCGTGCCCCAAGTGCGGACTCAAAAGCACACAGCTATGGAGACAGATACGGATAAGGCCGTACTTGTTCATCCCTACTATTTAATCAGTTTGGTGACCCTAGTTATAGGCATCCACATGGTTTGTTTTGTTTATTTGTTAAGTGGCAGATGTGCATCCAATGACAAGGTGGCAGTGTTTATGTGAAAAAGAAAACAAAAGTGTTCCAGTGTGGCTTCAGCTGTGTAGCTATGGGTCGCTTGCTGTAGTAACATGTGCATTTATGTATAGCAATAATCAGTCAGTTATCTCTTAGTGGCTTGTCACGTAAACTCAGTGAGCCTCATTTATCAATATTTTAGAAAATCCATGTGAAAATGTACGTGTGATCGGAAACAAACAAAATATTGCGCCAAATTCATGAAAGAGGAGTAGGCACAGCTTTTTTTTCGTATCCACGTGTGTATGTTGATAAATACCAATTCATCGTCAACAAAAAGCGTGTGCACAAAATATAAAATTAGCATAAATTGACGCCCCTAAAATACCTTATAAGGACCACAGAATTCATTTCAAAGGCAATTAGGCTACATGTTCAATAAAGTGCAGCATGCATCCATCATAATGTACAAATGTATTCTTTGCATGAAAACACTCCCATTAATGTGCTATTCTAGTAACATTATTATCCAACTATAACTGTAGAATTATTAGTGTACACATTGCTTAACAGATTGAGACGAACATTAGCAACAGCTGATTTCAGAGGCTTGAGTCGGAACAGTGGTGGCCATTAGCGGAGTGAGCTGACAACATCGATAAGGTATAGCTAAGAGTGGTCCACACCAACCTTACAAAAGTACTACTTGCAGAAGGTATACTTAGCTAAACTTAGGAAACACCCTGAAACCTTAAGGTACAGCTTAAGGTATAACTTATGAACGAAATAGTGTTAGGAAGGCTTCGAGAAACGCAGCCATGGTAGTTTGATCCTACCCACCACAGAACTAACTTGTGTCCTATATGAAATATAATACAATCCACAATTCTTGACAGAGATTGTGTTTTTCTTCAGTTCATTATGTCTCTGTATGTTGTTACAATTAGCGAGCAAACCGTCATCAAGCTGACAGGCTAACGTTATGTTAGCTTTACCCAGCATTGACAGATTGATGCTATTTTCAATATGAGTTTCCAAATCGTCCTCATTTTCTCCAACAAATGTTTCAAATCTGTAATGCCTTGCAATGTTTAGACCAAAAAGCAAACATGGGAAGCTGAAAAGCGAATTACTAGCTAAGTTCCCTGTTAGCTAGCCAGTCCTTTCGTTCAAAACTTAGGTTGTTTGTCCTGTTGTCTAAGCTGCACATCATTTGGTCCCCAATCTCTTTTTTTCGTGTTTTTCCTCCACAGACATCTTATAAAACAGACAATTAGTGAAGTATACATATTTCTGCCCCCCGTATATAGTCCACCTTGTTCATATTTCTGCCCCCATTTCCTTAATTTGCCACTAACAGTTACTCACACACCTTCAATGGATAACAAAATGAGGGGGCGTGCCTCACATAGACCTTCAGACCTATAGTCTATACTTGTATATGTTTTACTGTAACAGGCTGAATAAATTTAAGAAAAACTAGCTAAAATACAGTTTAATTGTCATACCTTATGTTTTTCTTATGACCATTAGATGGTGCTGTTGTTCTTGGTTTCACCATAATTCAAACTAAACTGCTTCAATTCATTTATTGACATAACAATGGAATAACAAAACAAAGGAGACCTACCCATGGGTAACTTTTAAAAAAGATAGGGTGGGCTTAGCTCCATTAGCCCATTTATACCAGCCGCCACTGGTCCTGGCAAAAATATAGTTTTCTTGAAAATGGCTGAACGGATTAAGAAAAACTTCAACATTAGTCGTAGCTTCATAACCAGGTAGGATACTTGGTTCCATAAATATGTATCGAATAAAACAAACATACACTCACCGACTGCATCTGTAGGAGGGTTAATTTCCTTTGCCAAATTTGGACCTACATTAAGAAAATAATCACTAAGCCCATTAATAATTTCCTCTATATTTTCAATATCACCAGGGAAGATACCCAGCATCTGGTGATGTCTATGGATGGATATGGCTTTGTATAAAAATGTCATGGTGAGGTAATATCTATGGTGTCCACCAGAGGGCTGGTGCTCATTGGCTTCACCTGGCTGTCATTATTGGCAGAGGATTTTTCCCCCTCCGAAAGAGTATTTAAGGCCAGTGCCGGCAGTCTACCAATGCTTTTGTGTTCACTGTGCGCTCTGACACAAAGCCGGTAAATGCACTTGGTAGACTCTGTGAGACTTAAGGTACTGTGCTGGTGTGTGTTTCACGGTTAAGAAACTAAAAGATTAAAAGGTAAGGAAGGCGTTCAGCTGTGTTGTGTTCGCTGGCGCCTTCCTCTAAGGTTTTGGTTTTCTTTTTGACTCGTGTGAGTCGGAGGTTGGGGGACGTTGTCCCCTGGTATGTATTTTTGGTTTGCGTTTTGGTCCCGAGCTGCGTCTCGAGGTTTTTATTTTCGTGCCTAGCCTTTTTCCCCGGCTAGGTTGTATTTTATTTTGTTCCACAGTCATTGGAAGCACCTAAGCCAGTGGTGCGGTTCGCCCTGTTTTTTTAAGGGTTGATTTGTTTTCTTATAGCCGTTTTTTGGGGCTTTTCTCTTTTCCTTATTTGGTTCAGTTCTGTGTTTATATCCCATTCCCGCTGTTCCCTGGGATCTAGTGACGACCCCGTTCGCGTGTTCGTTTTAGAGGGTTTTCCTTGGTCGCATCTGGCTCTCCGCCCAGCCTCACCCTTACAAAAAAGGTTAAAAAACCCTCAAATTAAAGCTGAAAGTATGTACTTTAACCACTTAGTGACTGCTTTATTTCAGCTGTTTGTTTGCTGCAGAGCACAGAGTACAGAGTAAACACTTCATAAGGTAGACCTCTACTCCAGCTTGTTAATGCAAGTACTTAAACAGCCAATAATGTGGTAGCAACTAAATGCATAAAAGCATGCAGACGTGATCTAGAGGTTCAGCTTTTTTCAGACCAAATGTCAGAATGGGGAAGGAATGTGATCAAAGTGACTTTGACCGTGGAATGTTGGTGCCAGACAGGGTGGTTTGAGTATTTCAGAAATGTATAATCTACTGGGATTTTCACACACAAGAGTCTCTAGAATTTGGTGCAAAAAAAATAATCATAGCAAAGATGGTGCAAATCTTTTTTACATTTTTATCCACAAATCTGCGCTGGTGATATAATAATGTCAATATGCTGCCTTGTCTTATTGTAAATTTGTTCATTGAAAATAGCATTCATAATCTGTACAGCAATGCACTGAATGTGACATTCAAGTTTTTATTAAACTACACTGGACATCTGGTGAGCCTGAAATCCAAACATATGTATACACTCTACAAAACAGTGTCAACCATAACACTTGTAACTTTAGAAAGTTACAAATAATCAAAATAATGCAGTTGGTGATATAAATGGTTTTGGAATCTGACACATAATTAGGCTATGTGAGTTTTAAATATATATAATTAGAGCAAGTTTCCACTGAGATACCAAGCCTGTCTCTAAGAACTAAACATAAGCTTTACTGTTGTACTGACCCATAAGGCACACCTAGGGAAAGCTTAGAATTTACTAATGAATGTGTTGTATCCAATTTTAATTGTTATGCATGAAAAACAAGATTACAAATTTAAATAAGCTTCTTAAATTAGCAGCCGCCTCCTTTTTACTCTGTTGCATCTAATGTGGTAGCATCACCTCTGTGCACATCACATAAAATCATTTTATTTTTTTATGGAAATTAAAAAACAGTTGTTTTTTTTGTTCATTTTGTATACATTTTCACAGGCTGCCACAGCCCCACTGATTGTATCAACATGGGCAAACCATGATTATATTCATATATCTGCAGGTTGGCTTTGTCCTCTATGTGTCCTGATGTGTTATCTGTGGCTGGTTAAAGCAGTTTCTGGATGCCAAGAAAACTGTACAAAGAGGCTCAGAGGTGGCAAAAGTACACTTGAGGCGTTTTAATTATGTAAAAGTTGGTCTTAAAAGATACAGCAGTGCTTAGGAGGATGGCTAAGGAGTGACTGTGATTTTGTGAGGTAGAGGGCTGTCACACAAAGTGGTGCACAGGAAATAAGCTTTTTGCCAAAGGACTCATTTGAGTTTAATTTATCAATCAACAAAGATTTTCACAGCGCACCCTGAAAGCAAACATTTACCAAACAGAATACAAGAACCCGACTGCAATATGAATGAAAAATGCATCCATTGACATGTAAAAAGTTCAAATGACAATAAAGCTGTTCTCTTTGCACATCTTTTAATTCCTGATACCATTATTTTATATCAGCTAGCATGTAAGCAATAATGTTAATGTACATGGAAATCAGTTTATAGTATGCAAACACATTGTGAAAGCATTTTTTTGAAAGTGAAAAACATTAGGAAAGGTATAAAAATTGCAGGGGGAAGTAATACATTACTTTGATAATTGCAGCACCTCAGTGTTTTAAGAAAATTCAGTATTCAGGATTTTCAATGCCTGTGTAAAGGAGAAAAGGTGATCCAAAATCATTCAGTGTGCTTTGAGCAGATAATCAATTTCTAATATATCTATTGAGCATCCATAGACAGTTTACTTAGTTAAAATAGTTTCAGGGGAAACATTTTAGGCACCTACAATATTAGATTTTCAATGGGCGGTTGTCGTTTGGAGCATCTGGCATTTGCCATTGTTTTATGCCCACTAGCCAAAATAAACTAGCTGCAAAATCTCACTGTGTGCCAATACCTCACACATTCAATCCTGGGAAAAGCAGCACAATCAATTACTTGTGAAACTCTTGGGGGGAGACATCTCCAAACGAGCCCCAGCCCAATACAGCAAATGGTTCAGAAGACTGCAAATCACGTAACTGGGAAACCAATGTCTCAGTTCTTATACAACATCAACTGCCACTGAGTTTAGCTTGCAGGTTTAAGGTAGCATAACACTGGCAGGAGAGATTGCTCCTGAGTGTCGTCTGTCTGACAATGTTTTAAGCTTGTTTTCGTCTTCCCCGAAAAGTGACATGCTGCATTCATAAAGTCTTCAATATCAATTTGTTATGGAATATTGCCTTACACTATCTACAGAGTAATCACATTGCACACTTTGCATTCCATGTGGACAATAGTTACTAGGCAAAGATAATTGTTAATTAAAACTAGTAAATATATGATTCTCAGTACAATAGAGTGACTGTATAGATGGTACCTGAGATGCCTCATCTTGTAACAATAGCATCACAGAAGCAATAATGGACCAGTGTCTCATCCTCTAAGGCACCTTAATGTAAATATACCTTATTAACTGTCAAAAAGAAAACTACACCATGTGCCTGTGGAATCCACTCTAATGTGTCTGTGTTCCTACCCCAGGCTGTGAAATTAAATCTCCCTGTCTTCTCTTACGAACAGCTCTTTCAAAGATAATTGTCTCTGTAGTGTTTCTGTGGAACAATACCTCCAACAAGTGTTTGGAAGAATGACACTTCCAGAACTGTATTGTATAATAGGTCAAGGTGGTAGGATAGTTTTATTTTTTCTGAATTGTTGGACTACAGTGTAATGAGAAAACAAAGCATACCAGTCATGGAATAAATGGTGTTTCTTGTAATAAAAAAAAAACAAACAAGCAAAGCATCAGTCAGAAAACTAAGACTAACGCTATGTCCAGACTTGCGATTTTTGTACACATTACTCAAATGCATTCTGTGGTTTTTCGAAACCTAGAATGCGGTCCTTACAGCACATTTCCTTGACACCATATTTGATCGTTGGAATTTCATGGTAATCAACAATGCTTAAGCCATTATGGACTAAGGTGACCTACAGAAAATATAGAAAGGCCTAGGAATCACAATGAATTCAATGGTCATGTGAATTGAAAAAATATATAATCAAATACAACGCTGGCGTCACATCCGTCTGTTAAGGGAGATGTAACATGCAGGTCACATTCCGTCTGTTAAGGGAGAACGCACATGTTAAATAAAAAAACAAAAACAAAGTGGATCGATTTGTTGCTTGCCTTGTTTGCGACGTGTCTTCCAAGTTTAACTGCGATCAGTAGCCATAATATAAAGATGAAATATGACCATTATAGTAAAATAAATACAAATGTGATGGATCTATTCTTCATCATTCATTTATGGAGAATGATTCTATCAGTGGTGGCTGGTCAATAGGGGGTGCGTAGGGCGCTGCCCCACCCTCGACCTGTCAGTGCAGAAAAAAAGTATAATTATAATTATTTCTTTTTTTTTCATAAAAATATTTACATCTAACATTGGCTTTTCTGTCTGCTAAATCACTGAATTACTGGTGGTGTCATTCAAACAGTCCCTGGTACTACATTGTGATTTGCAGTACATTGAAACCAAGACTTTCACCTGAAGCAGAACTACTACTAGTTTTGCGTAAATCTCTATCTGGTTAATCTTAACATAAGTCTTTATTCGTGTCATAGTTGGCGTTCTCGTTGGTAATTTCCTTAAGTTATTTGAAAATTTGCTTTCAATTTCTATGCTGGCTGACGGTCACATGAGCTAAACTGGGAACCCTTCTCACGGAACAGCATGCTGTGACGGATATGTGCCGTGCTGCAAGCTTTTTGGCTAGCAAAATAATTGTTTCAGTTGGAAAGTAGCACCAGAATTCAGTGGACCCAGTGCCGCTAAAGTTTCCTCACTAATGGGTAAGGTTATTGTTATTATTATTGATATTGTTATTATTATAGTAGTAGTATAGCTATAATAGTATTATTAGGCTGTTATCATTACAATAATTATCAGGACTCAGAACCGTGTAAAGGCAAGTGTGATGAAATGAATGGTGCTGCTGACAAATGATAACTGTCAGAAACTGATAAACAATGCACAAAATAAAATAATGTATTATTTGTGGTTATATCTGTCAGGGTTGGGGAGGAGTACCGGCTGTGACCACCAGGGGGGTGCTTGATTACCTTCACCTGGTAGTCATTAGTATCAGCCAGGTACCTACCTCTTGAGAGTATTTATGCTCTCGTTCCCCTTCAGTCGTTGCTTCGGTGTACACTTACGCTCTGTCACCCAAGCTGGTATACGCACACGGTAGACTCTGGTATTCGAGTCAGGTATTGTGCTGGGTTTTGGTTCTTGCTATTCGCAAAAAAGAGCATTATTAATTTATGTAAGGAAGGGGTTCTGTTCGCTGGCAGTGTGCCTTATTTGAACACCTTCCTAGGGTTTGAGTTTCTTGGTTTTCTTTTATTTTTCGGCTCGTGTGAGTCTGTGGGTACGGGACGGTGTCCCGGGTATGTACTTTTGTTTCTAAGTTTTTCCGGAGCTGCGACTCCTGGTCTTTTATTTTCTGTGCCTAGTATTTTACACTAGGTTGTACGTTTATTTTGGGTTTCCCCCCCCGTTTCGGGGGTTGAGTGCGCACGTCTATGCACTCTGTTTTTCGTTATTTCTTCGCCCTGGTTTTAATGGGTAGCTTTAATTTTTGAGCCGTTATTTGGGGCTCTTATTTGTACGGAGCTGTCTCCGTTTGTACCCCGGTCTCTGCTATTTCCCGGGGCCTGGGTGGCGGACGCTTTTGGTGTGTTCGCTCATTTAGGATCACCCTTAGTCGCGCTTGGCTCTCCGCACCTCCCCCTTACAATATCCTTAATCTACAATCGGAACAAGTTCACACAACAGTCTCTTGACATGCACAAGAGAAGAGTGAGGAAAATGGCAGCCAGGCAGTGTCATGTGGGAGGTAATACCCGTTGTTACCAGCAGAGGGCCGAGGATCATTGTTTGCACCTGTTCCTCATTGGCGTTAGGGGAATTACCTCCCGGGAGCATATTTAAGCCCAGTACTGACAATCCTTCAGTGCTTGTGTGTCAACTGTTCGCTCTTGCGCCAAGCCGGTAAGCACAAGGTAGACTCTGTCAGTCTTTTGGAGTCAGGTACTGTGCTGGTGGTTGCAAACAAAAAAGCTTAAAAGGTAAGGAAGGCGTTCCGCTGGTATTGTGTTCGCTGGCGCCTTCCTCAAAGGTTTTGGTTTTGGTTTTTCTTTCTTTGGACTCGTGTGAGTCAGTGGTTGGGGGACGTTGTCCCCTGGTATGTATTTTGGTTTGAGTTTTCTTCCCGAGCTGCGCCTCGGGTTTTATTTTCTCGTGCCTAGCTTTTTTTACGCTAGGTTGTATTTTCTTTTCGGCGGTCCCGGTCTGCTACCGTCAGTGCTGTGTGTAAAGCACATATTTGGTTTTGAGTTTCGCCCTGTTTTGGAGGGTTGTTTTATTTTCCCAGCCGTTTTTGGCTTAATTTCTGTTATCATTCTAATTCGCCTTCGGGTTAGTTTTTGTTCCTCCCTCTGTTCTGGGAGTAGGGGTTATCGCCTTATATTGAGGTTTAGTGGCGAACACGTTTGCATGCTTGCTTTTAAAAGGGTTTCCCCTTTAGTCGTTACTGGCTCTCCGCTCAACCCCATCCTTACAGGCAGTCAGTTTTACTAATCGAAGGGGGAGGAACCCAGGAGGGAACTGGCCTATCAGGAAACTTTATGTTATGCATTTGTCACTGATATACGGCTAGTGCAGCCAATGTAAAAAATATATAAAGCAGACCAATTCTCCCATTATGGATATGAATCCATTTACTCATACAACACTCGTATTCAGAAAAACGTCAATATTTGTACTCGTATGAAATGAATACTCGGATGACCCCTAATAAAAAACTATGCTGTGCTAAACTATAAAAACATCAGTCAATTTTCTGAATGGTACAAGCTTGCTAAAGGGGCAAAGCTGAGCTAAGAGCTTCTATGTAATTGAAGTATTTAAGTGACATATGGGCTAGTAAATGAAGTTGTTGCAAATTACTATAAACAATGGTATTCATGCTTTCAGTGGAACTGTCTGTTGTCTTTAACCATGTAATATAGGTTTGAGGTTATTTTATAAGAATACAAATGAAATACAAATAAAATACACTACATTTATAGGTAGACAATAGGCAAGGAAATTGACTCTTATCAGGACACCCCAATATATTTGTGATTTCCTCCATTGATCAAATTAATTGTCTTTGCATCTTGTCGACATTATGCTGTTTGATCTAGCTGATATTTCATTGAAACAAACAACAAAGAATGCATCAGAGACACCCACTCAATCTGGAAATAATTAATTGACCGAAACTGAATTTATTTGCATCTGAATAATCACTGTTCTCTCCACTTCATGTTTACCCAGCACATGCTACAATGTGTCTTTCTAATCTTCCTATTGATCAAATAGGGATTTTGCATAATTAATTGGATTTCTGCTCCAAAGCACTTCAAAGTGAAGAGACCTGCACTTAAGGATATCTGAAAGAAATAAGGTTTCCTTGACTTTCTTGTCTTAGGATAGTGTCAGGCAATGCAGTGTACTGCTTTGCCGAAAACGGCAATAGTTTTCTCAGCGCTGGTTTTCCAATAATTAGCTTAATAAGCTTAGGGGAATGCCTCTATGCAGCATTCCCCCTCATCTGGCCCATCATTTTGTATTGATAAAGGGCCTAACCTCAGTGAGGCGATCTACAGTGAGGTCCAGAATTATTGCCAACCCTCATCAACAGAAAAAAGGCTGCATATGATAAAGAACACAGATGATAATCTATGTCTTGATCAAACATGGGAAAACTATATACACTCAGTGAGCACTTGATTAGGCATTTATTAGACTTATTTTCTGATACTGTAGTCTGTTCACTTAAGAGGTTTGATGGGTTGTGTGTTCAGAGATGCTCTTCTGCATACCACTGTTGTAATGTGTGGTTATTTGCATTACTGTCAGCTTCCTGTCAGCTTTGACCAGTCTCGCCCTTCTCCGCTGTCCTCTCTCATTAACAAGGTGCTTTCGCCCGCAGAATTGCTGCTCACTGGATGTTTCTGTCTTTCACACCATTCTCTGCAAAAATTCTAGAGACTGTTTTGTGTGAGAAGGAGATCAGCAGTTTGAGATACTCAAACCCCGTCTGGCACCAACAATCATTCCACCATTAGTTTGATCACATTTCTTCCCCATTCTTACATTTGGTCAGAACAACAGATGATCCTCTTAACCAGGTCTGTGTGCTTTTATACATTTAGTAGGTTAGATGATTGGCTGATTAAATACTTGCATTAACAAGCTGGTGTACAGGTCTACTTCATAAGGTGCTCATTGAGTGTATATTGCCTCTCATGTTTCAATGTTTTTCTTAAATCTGAAAGACATATGTGTCAAAATGTTTAAATACTATTTTATTGCTATTAAAATTTTATTTAACTCCTTGAACCCTAAGTGATTTTGATGTTTTTTTTTGGTTTGTTATCATTTTTGATCCAGAGTCTAGAAAATGCTATGTTGGTCACAGTCATCAAATATAACATTGTATGTTTGGCTTCATTAGTCACAGCCACAGAATGCAGCAAATGTTACATTATCAACCTCAGACATTAACAAAACTCTTTAACAAATGAAGCACCCACATGCCATGCCACTTCTATACCATGATGTTTGAACTTGAACTCGCTCGCCATTATTGTTCGTTGTTTCTTCTGTGAACCTTACCAATTGGCTCGGTATTTGAATATGCGATTTTTCCAAAGTAGGCTACACCATGCCCCAAATCTTTAATTGTATGTATAGCCAAAATGTTCAATATTGGTCTCATCTCACCATAACGCTCTCTTTTAGTCATAATTCCAATGTCATTTAGCAAACTCTTGATGCTTGGTTTTGTTGATTGTGCTCTGCAAGGGCTGTCTTTTATGCCAGCATTCCAAAGAGTTTGTTGGTATGGAAGTGTCATTTTATTGTTCATTTTGAATCTTTGTGACCGCACGATGCAGCCAATCTCTTAATTCATAAACTCTTATCAATTCTCCTTCTTCCTCACCTTTCATGAGGACAATGTATCCTCTTTCTGGCAAGTTTGCAACCATTGCATATGGTTCACATGTTTTTGTTTTTGCCCTAATGGTATGCTTAACGATTTATGTCTTTTTTTGTTCCCATTACCAGACTTGTGATGGTCAATGAACATCAGTCTCTTTTGAATGTCCTGTTTTCCATGCTGTTGTGAAACCCCACGCTAACCCAGTGACGGAATTTAGCGAGGGCCGAAGGGGGTTTTGCGTGCTTGTCCTTCTGGCGTTGCTGGGAGAACATTAGTAGGGTTAATTATTATCCTCCGTACAAGAACAGAGCACAATTATGTTTAAGAATATACTGGGTCCATTGCCATGGGTCAGATATGGATTGACCTGCCCCATATCCCGCTTACAGCTGGCCAGAAACGGATCAGTACAGTTCTTAATATTCTCCGTTCTCAAACGGGGCCGTATTGTACGCTTAGTGGTTACTATAGTTTTACTCGTTTATCTGACTCCATTTAAAATATAATTTAGAAATTTGGGTTTGTAACTTACGCGGACCTCGGGATTGATTACACTCGACTCGTCCCTGCGCCACCATTATTCAATAGATGCTCCCGGGATTAGCATTACTGCTGAAATCTCAGTTCGGTGGAGAACGCAGAGGCTGAGGGTCCAGCCAACACAATACATGGGAAACTGTCATGATTGCGAGCCCAGGTCGGCGTAGCATTGTCTGGGCTCCTTAGAGCTAATTTGGCAGGAACCAGCGCCGTAACGCCCATGGGTTCCCTTCGCACCAAATTACAAGAGCTGTGCATCACCCAACCCTTTAATGGACAGAAATTGATGGCCTCACAGCTTAGAACTACCACAGGTGTACCAAGCCGCCGATCAGTCGGTCTCTAGCCACCATTTCCCCCTGAGTATTCAGTTCTAATTTAGGCTGGTACAAGATGAATTAGAGTCATGGAGATCACGTAAGTTACAAACAAAATAGTTTATTCGCAGACAGGTAGGTTATTAGCCACCAAACATTACTATATTCTGACCTGGGATTATCATGAAACATCTTTATGCCATCTCCAGTATTCCTGTGCTCTAACCTGTAAGGAATGTGAGAAAAGGGGGGCCCCCAGGGCCCAAGAAGGCACCTCTAAGAATCCTTCTCTAGCTCTCCCCCACAGGCATGTGTGCCAAAAGGTGGGGGCTAACAATGTATGCTCCGGGAGGGGGAAGTCAGCAAGCTGACCAGCGCATGACACCAAATGTTACTTATGACTGGCTTACACTGTTGTATGACAAAGGGATTTAGCATGTTTACCTCATTTTTATACTCTTGTAACATGAAGTGGTGGAGTGATACAATATAGTTTCTTTAGACTGAGATTACCAAAAGTAAATACAATTATATTGCCCATTTCACTTGTTTGAATTTATTTACAATAATTGTTAGGGGTGGCAATAATTGTGACACCTATGGTTTTCAGAAAAAATGACATGACTTGATAAACATTTAAACATGAGAATAAATGTATTGAAATGAAAGTATATTGTTTTCCCATATGTTTAACATATAGTTTCATATCCTTGTTGATTATATACATTACAGCATTTATTTTCCTTCATTTTCATTAAGAGTGCCAATAAGTCTGGAGCCCACTGCAGCTTTGACCTTTGACTTTATACAAGAAGTATAATGGACCAGCTGACAGAACCACAAGTAGCAGCATATTTTTCACATCATTGAAAGCTGTTGTTTCTAAAGGAGAGTACTCGCCATGCTTGCCACTGACAATGCTGTGTTTAGATTTGTCAGCAAGACGCCTGATGAAAGGAACACTGACATGAATGCAAAAAGTAATGCAATCAGCCAGTATCAGAAATGTCTCTATAGATGCTTGCTTTCTTCAAAGAGCACAAAGGATGTCAGGGGCATTGAGAGTCACTAGGCATGTTGCTCAGAAATTAGCAGAAAAGACCTTCCATGTAAATGGTTAGAAAAAACTGAAAATAGGTTTATTTGCAGCTGATCTGTGAATCTGCATCTTTTCCTTTAATTCACAATTGTTGTTTCTGTGCCTGTCTTTAACATGAGCTAAATTTGGTTTAAAGTATCTGTGTAATGACCCGCAAGTAAATGGAGTGCAATACTTTGGAATATTGCAAAAGTAGTAGTTTTACAGCCCAAGTTTTACAGTTTTAAATATCAACATTAGATTTGGCCACCTTCCAGTACAAATCTGCTCTAGTGAAATATACACTAGACATTTTGAAAAGGAAATCTATTTTGTTGGATTATTAAGATATATTAAAGATGTATGCATATGCAATCACACATAGGCATTATTTTAACTGTCTCATGGTGCTGATGTTGCTGATGTTATGTAATGACGACCTTGAACATTTCTGCAGAACTTAAAATTATTAATGCAGAACCATTGTTTGTGTGATTTACTCTTTAAAATCATTTACCATTCTTGTTCAATCTAACAAAGCACAAAATTAAATATAGCTGCAAGCAGCGATTCGTGAGTCCCAGTCATACACCTAAGCCACTAGGCTACAGTGGCTAAGGTAGTCCATGTGCATTGGATAAAAGTGCCACAGTATAAATGCATTTATAAATTAAAAACTGGTGCTAAACTGAGCCTTATGTACAGAATTGATCCATTTTAAACTATCATTTTTTATCAGCACTTCCACAAAGAAGGATTACTGAGAGTTTGGGAGAGTTTCTCAGTGCAATTATCCAGAGAGTGCAGTAATCCTGCTTTTAGGAACAGGACCCTGGAGTACATAAAGAAAGCCAATGCACTGAGGAATCTCAGGATGTGTGGATTGGAAATTATCACACCATTCTCTGCAAACTCTAGAGGATGTGCGTGAAAATCAAAGGAGATGAGCAGTTTCTGAGATACTCAAACCACCCTGTCTGGCACCAACAATCATTCCATGCTCACCTAGATCACATTTCTTGACCATTCTGACATTTTATCTGACCAACAGCTCAATCTCTTGACCACATCTGCATGCTTTCATGTATTTAGTAGCTGCCACATGATTGGCTGATTAAATATTTGCATTAATAAGCAGGTGTACAGGTCTACCTAATAAATTGCTCACTGAGTGTATAATCTATGTATTTAAGCAATCACAACTGAGCATTTGTGAAGTAAATTATCCAGATTTAATCAGGTGCTTATTCATATAACATATGCACTGAAGCAGGTAGTGCTTCATGCATTCCTTAAGCATGTTTGTATAAAAAAGAATAAGACATAATAATTATAATTATCATTATTATTAATATATAAAAGAATAATGTCATCCAGATTTTCACTTTATTTAAAAATGAAGGAGTGTTGTTGATGTTATACTAGTACTGCACTATTGTTATACCTATCTTGAGTAAAAAAAGATCAATTTTAATGACAGATAAGGGAAAAATAATTTAACTTAACTGAATAATGGAAATGAAAAAACTAAAATAAAAAATAGGAACAACAATGGGCCTATGGAGGACTATTTGTGCCAAAATTAAATGATAAAAAACACAATAAATTAGATGGCTAACTATCCTTAGCTTGTTACTTATAAACACAATTATACATAACATAAATGATTCTGTTAGCTGGCTAATGTTAGTTATGAACTATTGACAGCCACTCTCATAATACTTTATAATACTTTTACCATGTGATGTGATTAGTAGGAATAGTACATCTAATATCCTGGGATGAGTAAATATAGTTGACGTTTAGATTTCACTAGGGTGGTAGATCGCAATTTCACAAGTTTATAACCCATGTAATACATTTGATTTTAATGTTCCAGCTGGTACATTGATGGGTGGCCATCCTGGGGGAGCAGAGGGGTGAAATACGAACTGAGATTTCAGGGTTAGCGAGCTAACTTAAGCTCTAAATCTGGCCTTTCCTTATTACAACCTGACCCACTTTAAATCAGGGTACATTGCCATGGTAACACATGCTGCATGGCTAACCTTGTCCAGGGCAAATTATGTTCAGGCTATCAGAGTGAAAGGTTTAAACGCACCGCTGTTTCATCAATCAACTCCTTGGAAAAGTGCATCTCCATTCCTGGAGTATCCTATGTTTTCACAGGGCGGAGATTATTTAGAGACCGGATTAGTCCGCTGGCTTTCTCAGAGGATACACTAGGCTATACAAAAGACAAAGCAACACAGCAGGCTACATATGCAAGCTTCACGGTTAATGTCTGCATTTATATAGCGCCTTTATCCAAAGCGCTGTACAAATGATGCTTCTCATTTACCCATTTACCCATTCACACACACACTCACACTCTCATACACCAACGGCGATTGGCTTCTATGCAAGGCACCAACCAGCTTGTCAGGAGTAATTGGGAGTTAGGTGTCTTGTTCAGGTACACTTCGACACATCCAGGGCGGGATTAAACCAACCCTCCGACTGCCAGACAACTGCTCTTACCTCCTGAGCCAATGTCGCCCCATGAACCCTATGCATCCATATCTACCCTTAATTATGGGTAGTTTAATGAGTAAAGGCTGTTTTAATTACTCATTAAAACAGCCTTTAATGAGTAATTTTTTAAGTTTATGAATGAACTTCGGTGTGATTGCTACAGGCAATAGCCTATTTTAAATATCCTGTATTAAGTTTAAAGTTTAGGAGCTTTATAATTTGTTGCATTAGAAATAAACTGTACTAATTAGTGAGAGTATATTTATTTGTTAGTAATTGTAAGGTAAATGAGTTAACTACTAATTTACACTAATGGCAAATTTTCATAATTGGCTCACCGTTCCGAGGGAGGGACTTGGCAGGGGGTAGCCACGTACAACAGTGAGATCACTAAATCCATCTGGGCTACCGAGGGACTGGGTCGTAAACGGTGCATCCCCAGCCAGTCCATGCTCTGCTGCTATAGGCTCATGTTTGCAGATACTGCCACTTTTATGGGAAAGCACAGAGTTGATTAACATAGCCCAGTTATTCACTTAGCAAGTTCATAACCACCTTCATTCTACCATGAAATACCCCCCTGGTCCTTGAGTGACTTGAGTCCTAGCAAAATATTGCAGTCATATAGGCCAGAGATCATTGCAATTTTCTCAATTATTATTTAATTTGCTATTATATGAACATGCAAATGCAAGCTAAAGAAACAGTTTGTTCTATTGGTGGCCCCTCTAAATGTCCATTGGCTATTCATTCCAAGGTGCAGTGCCTTTTAAGTTTCCCTGTTTGTGCACAGTGGAGGCTATAACTTCTTGATCTGCAATACTATTCAGGATGATAGTTAATATGTCAGTTATGTATTCAGGCATTCAACCATAGTGTTCTAATAAAGGGTCCTCAAAATCAATTCTGAAACACACAGGCAGCCAGGGTAGAGATGAGGAGCAAGTTCCAAGGAGCAAGTTGTGGGATTTTAATGGATATCCACATTATTTATTACTTTATTATTATGCATATATAGGTTCTTGTTGGGTATGCATGACTACAGCCTGCACTTGTTATCTGAACAAATTATTATCGGTATCCATTCTTCCAATTAACCAAATCTCTCACTTGCGTTTAGCTATCTGACCTAGAGCATAATGAGTTGTTCATTTTCTGAATCCCGTTAATTATTTGTTGTTGACCACACCGTGACTCATTGCAAAGCTCATCTGAAGTTTGAATGGTAAAGCCAGCTTATTCCATCAAACCCAATTTAATGCTCCACTGCCCTCTGTTTTCTGACACATTTCATTTTAACAAGCAGACTTGCAGCAGTGAACAAAATCACACCTAAAGCAACTATGCAGCAAGCCCATGTTTAATTTAAAACAATGATATGTCCCACAAAGAACAAATAAGGTCAGGGGTGCACAACTATTGGTCCTGTCTGTGAGTTGGTTTTTGTTCCAACCCAGAAATAACAAATGGTTATTTTTCAGAAAATTCTCTGAATTATGTTGGTTCACTCCTGTACTTGAGCTCAGTATAATCTTTAGGATACACTTGATGTCTGCAGCTGTAGCATATACAAATGTCTGATCAAGACATTAATTAGCTCATTAAATAATTAAGTGCAGAAGTTGGCACAAAAACCTGAAGTGGATCGACCCTTGCTGTGCACCCCTTAGGCTAGTTTTGGATGAGTTCATGGACTGTTCTTGAAACCGAGGCCACTATTAGAAATATGACACTCTGCTGCCCCCTACTGTTGGAACATTGCAAGTATTTCAGACAGCAATGGATTAGAGTGCTCACATTTGCTACCTGGTGGTGGTGGTGCAAACAATGTATAGTTACTGCCAACAAACAAAGATATATGCAAATTTGCCACTGGCTGGCAGATCTCTGAAACATGAAACCACAGTACTGTATTATAACAGACATCTTCATTTAGGACAGCTCTCCGAAGTTAGTGTGTTTGTTGACTCCAATGTGGCACACTCTCATGAGCATTCATTCAAAGAAAGATACATTTGAGATAAGAATACAAAAATGTTCTTCATGAGGCCCACTATTTCATCCCGCACAATGCCGCCCTCAAAATAGAACTCCACAAGACTCCTTACGAGCATATAGCCGTGGGTTATTGGTGTAGATTCTTAGTCTACAAGGAGTGGGTTTGTGCTGTTATAAACACAATCCTTAGGCCAATAACAATCATTACATGGAAATAATTTTGACCAAATATGCCTGAATATTGAGTTTGACATTGAGTTTGGCCCAGTTGCATTAGGTCGGACTGTCACCAGGATAAGCCACAATGGAAGTTCAATAGAGACCTGGCAGTAGAACTAAAACATGTACTTTGTAATTAGTACTTCAGTAGTATTGAATGTGTGTTTGTGTGTGCATGTATGCTTTTAATAGCTAAAAATACAAATAATTTAAATATTCAATGAAAAAATGTATCCCTGATATAATTTATTACAAAATATCGACATTAAGAGGAAACATGTGGAACTGATATGAAAATGCTATTTGTTGGATTCATGCATTCCGTCTGGGTGACCCTTGGCCCTGCCTCTAGCAAATTCAGCCTTCAACAGTCAACTGTTCTCATGAGTTAATGGATCAACATCATGAGTTAATGGATCAACAGAAAACCTATTTTAAAGAGTTGATTGATCAGCAGGAAAAGTCCTACAAAATGTTTATGCAGTTGATTCTGGACTCAACAAACAAAAGGGTTGATGACCTTGTCAAAGAAGTACAAGAGTTAAAGTGCAGCCTTCAATACTCCCAGAAAGAAGTTGATGAGCTCAAGAAGGCCAATACTACTAACAACAGTGCCTCTCAGTCAGTCTCTACTCTACTTGAAGAATACAAAACAACCCTTGACAACCTTTCTTCTAAAGCTGATTATCTGGAGAATCAGTCACGAAGGAATAATATTGTGATTGATGGCATTCCTGATGTCAATACAGAGTCATGGGATGAATCTCAGCTCAAGGCTAAGAAGCTACTTGCAGACCACCTCAAGATGGACCCAAAGCTGGTGGAGATCGAGCGAGCACACCGAACGGGGAAGTTCACAGCCACTGGGCATCCGAGACCTGTAGTCGTCAAGCTACTGCGCTACAAGGACAAGGAGGAAATCCTAAAGCAAGCAAAGAAACTGAAGGGGACTGATTTCTTTATCAATGAGGACTTCTCAGAGAGAGTCCGCCAGAAAAGGAAAGACCTGTTGCCACAGCTCAGAGATGCACGTAAGCAAGGGAAGTTTGCTTTTCTCAAGTATGATCAGCTTGTAGTGCTCCCTCCACGTAAACCTCGTAATGAAGTTTCCAATGAAGTTTCCAATGGCTGAATGGACACCTATTCATTTATCCTTTATTTTTCTTTCAATTGATTATTTTATTTTTATTTTTTCTATTTTCCCACTATGTCTTACACTGATGAATTATTGAATGTCTCACATTTACTTGATGAGGAACTTGATTATACTACCTTCTCTAACCAACATCTCTCATCTTTTGTTAATGCTGACCCTGATATCAACCTCAGTTATGGTTCTAGTAAGAACTCATGTAGTTATTTTACTACAGAGTCATTTAATACTCTTGTTAAGGCTACCAGTCCTAATGAATCTTTTTCTTTTTTTCATTTAAATATCAGGAGTTTACCAAAACATTTTGATGATCTCACCAATTATCTTTCTTTATTTTCCATACAATTCAAGGTAATTGCCCTAACAGAAACATGGTTAACTAGTGAGAAAGTGTCTCTTTTTAACATTCAAGGCTATAATCATATTCCTTGTTACAGGCAAGACAGGATTGGTGGTGGCGTATCCCTATTTCTGCAGGATCAACTTAAATTCTCTTCACCCTGACCTAGAAATTTCACTAGGCCAGGATGCTGAAGCTATATTCATTGAACTTATTACAGGTATCCAGCAGAACAATGTTATAATTGGTTGCATTTATAGGCCTCCTAACTCCAATCAAAACTCATTTATTAAATGTCTTACCGCTACTTTGAGCAAAATTTCATCAGAGAACAAAAGTTGTTATCTCTTGGGTGACTTTAATATCAATCTAATGCACCCCCAATCCTGCACTTTTGCTGACCATCTGAGTGCCTCTGCCTTCCATCCTCTCATCACCAAACCTACAAGAATCACAGCTACAAACAAAACCTTAATTGATAATATATTTAGTAACTCAACTGATGGTCCTGGCATATCAGGTGTTCTATTTGCAGATCTATCTGACCACCTCCCTGTGTTCCATCTAGCACAGATTGCAAACAAGTGGCAGTATTTAGAAACTTCAGTCAGTCCAATATTAAAAGATTCATTTTGTCATTGAATGAAAGTCCATGGCATTCAGTGGAGATGGAGGGAGATGCCCAGAAAGCATATAATATATTTTTCCAATTATTTTTCAAACTTTTTGATATTGCATTCCCTTACCAGGAAACAAAAAGGTGTCAAAGAAAACCTAAATCATGGCTCACAAAAGGGCTAAAGAAGTCCATAAGAAAAAAACACAACCTTTATAAAGCATACCTTACCATCCCATCTCCTTTGAATCTCAAGTTGTATTCCTCTTATAGGAATAAACTTAATCATCTCCTACGAATTGCCAAGCGACATCATTATGAAACTAAACTTACAGAGTCTAGTAGCAATATGAAAACAACATGGTCAATTATTAAAGAGATTATGAATAAGACTCCTTCCAATGCAATATTGTGTCAAGAATTTCAAGATAGACAGGGAAATTAGTCAATAACTGATCCTGTAAAAATTGCTGATGGATTTAATGATTTTTTTGTCAATATTGGACCTCTACTGACTGATTGTATACCTCATAGCTCTATGTCATTCCCTGACATACAGACACCTAAACAATTCAAGTTCAGTCTGATTGAGATGTCAGAGCTAGAGGACATTGTATCCCAGCTCAAACCTAAGGGAGCTGGTCATGATGGTCTGAAGCCTAGTCTTCTCAAACAATGCTTACCTGTAATAATGAAACCTCTTCTTCACATATTGAATTGTTCTCTTTCTACAGGCCGTTGTCCCGATCAACTCAAGTGGGCCAGAGTTATCCCAGTACATAAATCTGATGAGATGTCTAAATTCTCAAATTACAGACCAATATCTATTCTGCCTTGTCTGACCAAAGTACTCGAAAGAATTGTGTACAATAGATTAACAGCTTTTCTTAATGAACACAATCTTTTATACACTCATCAATATGGATTTAGGGAAAAACATTCTACAGCGATGGCTCTGGTACAACTAGTTGATCGATTCTCAAGGGCCTTGGATAATAATGAATTTACTATTGGCGTTTTTATTGATTTATCTAAAGCGTTCGATACCGTTGATCATGATATTCTGGCAAAGAAGCTGCAACTATATGGTATTGGGGGGACTGAGCTCAAATGGTTCTGTGACTATCTAACAAATCGCAAACAGTTTGTCTCATGGAATGGTACTGAATCTAGCTATAAGAACTTAACATGTGGTGTACCACAAGGTTCAGTACTTGGTCCGCTGCTTTTTATTATTTATGTTAATGATTTATATTTGGTTGCCAAAAATATGTTTTTTATAATTTTTGCTGATGATACTGATATGTTCTTGTCTGATAGAAATTATGAAGACCTGATTAGTAAAACTAACACTGAGCTTAGTAAAGTACATCTCTGGTTCCAAAAAAATAAATTATCACTCAACATCAAAAAAACATCGTATATGCTGGTCATACCAAAGAATAGACAAAAAACAACCCTTAATAAAGAGGTCTACATATCTAATCATTCATTAGACAGAGTGCAGTCCGCCAAGTTTTTAGGAGTCTACATTGACGAAAATCTAAATTGGAAAAAACATATATCATTTATCTGCAACAAAGTTGCCAAGAATATTGGTATCATCAGCATCATCATCATAAGACACGTCTTACCTAGAAAAATTCTTATTTCTCTGTATTACACCTTAGTTTATCCTTTTCTTTCCTATTGTAATGTAGTATGGGCAAGCACCTACAGATCAAACCTTAAACACCTTTTTACATTACATAAGCGATTTGTTAGAATAGCTACTTTTTCTGAACCACGGGCTAGCTCGAAACCTCTGTTCCAAAAACTTGCAATTATGAATGTTTATGATATAAATGTGTATCAAGTCTGCTTATTTGTTTTCCAGCAACGAATGAATCTCTTGCCTCTTAGTTTCTGTAATATATTCTTTTCCAACAACCAAGTCCACAGTTATGCCACAAGACATTCTTCTGATCTCCATACTGCTTTCTTTAGAAGTACTCTTGGTCAATTTACTTTGCGATATCAGAGCCCTTGTCTTTGGAATCAATTACCCGATTATATTTAAAAAATTGTCTATTTATCATCCTTTAAGAAGAGTCTAAAAAATTACCTCATCAGCAATGTAACAGCAACTTTGTAACAATTTGTCTTATCTGTTAAGTTGTTCAGTGCTTCCAGAGTTGTGCGGTGGGCCGTTTTCGGGCTGTGGCGAGGAGTTTGTTGGGGTGGGCCCACATCCTGTTCCCCTGGCTGTCAGGGGCGGGATGTGGGTGCGCCCTGGTGGACTCTTTGCTGCGGCCCGGGGGTGGCCTGAAGCATAATTCTGGTGGGACTGGTTGTTTTACTTTATTGTTTTACTTTATTACGCTTTTATTTTGTATTGTGTATCTTACATGTATTTTTCTTTCTTTCTTTCACTCTTTCACACTTCTTTCTTTCTCTCTCTTTATCTCTTTCTTCATTTTATATTCTGTATAAATATTGTATATTGAGTTATTGTTCTCAATTATAATTATCTTTGATTGCTTTAAATAATAGTTAATTTTGTAGTTCTTTTTTCTATAATTTGTATGCAATGGTTTCTGACCATTGTGTCTCTTGGGTGAGGCTCCCATATAAGCCCAGTAGGGTTTCATGTCTCACCTTGCACATTTTAAACTGTGATAATCTCTTTTTTTTTGTTGTCTGTCTTTGCTATTGTGCAAAAAATAAAATAAAATAAAATAAAGGGAATCCAGATTTGCTCTGTAGCATTGGGAACAGTCAAATTCTCTTTCTCTCTCTCACTTACACAAACCGATGTGAATGCTAATGTAGCAGAAGTTCAGCAGGCTGAATTGATTCCATTCTTGATGTGGGAAAAGGAGTCATGCCCCACTGGTTTAGAGGGAGGAAACAAATGGGCCATGTTATTAGGCAGATCCTCTCAGAGGAGAGCAATTCAAGGAACACTTTAACTGGGTGAGTGTAACAACTTAATGAAAAGGAATAGGAACCATTCAAAGTAGTCACCAACTTCCCCAAGGACTAGCTGGCACCTGAGTGTTTTTGGCTAAAATTGGCCCAGGTTGTCAGACAAAAGACTCTCTGGGCCAATCTTGGAAAGGAAAATAGTTCTTAAATGACATTGTAATGTATTGTGAATGTGTCCTGAAACATTAATATCTTTAATATTAGTTGTTACAAACTACTAGGGGGTAAGTACTATTAGTATTATACTAGTACTGCAGACAGAAACACCTGGTTAATGAGAGACATCAGAGGAGAATGGCGAAGACTGGTCAAAGCTGACAGGAAGGTAACAGTAACAGTAAAAAATCTAATTAAGTCTAATAAATACCTAACAAAGTGCTTACTGAGTGTATAATGGGCCTACCTATGTCAACAAAATGAGTTGCAATGTCTTGGTTTGCTTCGATTTCAGAGAGAACTTATACTTCGATGGCTTCTTGTATCAGTGCCACTTGGTGTATAGTATCCAAACTTATTACACGGATTTGTTGAATTTTCGATTCTAATTGGTGAATTACAGCTTTCAGAAATAGCAGGTGCTGCTATGAATAACAGACCGTTGCTAGAAGAAGGAAACAGAGGTGAAAGAGGGCAATATTCCCATTCACCCAATCTGATCAATTTGAAATTATTTTTAAATCAATATTCTGAGCCAAATGATTGATTTCTTAGTTTGATTACTGATTGATTAGTAACTGTGATAAACGGGATAATATACAGTGAGCCGATCATAATTGCAATATAAACTCCGACAGGGTGATGCAGGTCTTGAATCACCCTGAAGGGGTTTATTTAGCAGTTATGACAGACTCGCTCTACATTATCCTTTACTTGAAATATTACTGAATTACAAAGTGAAAATGTGTTTAGACATTTTTGCAATGTATTAAAAATCTAAAATTGAAATCTCTCATTGACCTAAGTATTGAGACCCGTTGCTGTGTCACTCAAAATTGTGATCAGTTGCATCCTGTTTGCTTTAATTATCCTTGATGCGGCTAGAACTTGATTGGAGGCCACCTGTGGCAAATTTAATTGATTGGACATAATTTAGAAAGGCACACACCTGTGTATATAAGGTCCCACTATTCACACTGCATGTCAGGACAAAAACAAAGCCATGAAGTCCATGGCCATGAACTGTCTGCAGACCTCTGTGATGAAATTGTGGCGAGGCATAGATCTGAGAAAGGGTATAAAATAATTTCTAAAGAATGAGAAGCATAATTTGTACTCTTTTTTCCATTTAAAATGAAATCAAAAACACAATAACGTGTGCAAAAAGTAAACGGGTCTGAATACTTTGTGAAGCCGCTGTATATTTCTTTCCCCGGGGGAGCATTCCCCCTTGTCCCCTAGTCTGAAAAGGTCATACAAATGTGGGCCCAGCACTTGTGTTTACACAATACATTATTTTTAACCTTATTGTAATATCATTATTTGGCAATATTTCTGTGACTCATGTAGTGGATAAATAATTTTCTATATTTCATTATGAATTACTTCTGACTGTGAATGACCATTTGAAAGCACTTTGCCATTAATGTATTGTTGTTCTTGTTCCCCAGATGGTCCTGTTGGATCTAGAGGCCTAGTGGAAGTAACAGAGATGTGCACACAAGAATGTCTAGTGTTGGGCCATTCAGACAACTGTTGGATGCCACAAAGTCTGGGTACTTATCCCTCTAATTCATCGGATACCAACTTTGCCAATCACAAGGAGTGGTCCAAAGAAAAACTACTGACTGGGGGCAATCTGATGAGGACCTGGGATCATGACGGCTCTCAGGACCAGTTTAGGGATAGAAAGCAGTTTGGCAGTGCTGAAGGACATTTTAACAATGCTGGTCACATGACAGACATTCCACTGGCAAGCCTGAATTGCTATGAACATGCATCAAGAATGGACAGTCCATAGGAACACCAGCTTTAAAAAGTAATGGGTGAGGGCAATGTGGGCAATGATGCCATTGCTATGTGTTAGGTACATGTATCAAGTAGATCTCTAGATCTGTAGTGCTTGATTCATAAGTATAGTGTACTCTCTTAATGATGTCAATTCCATAAATGTTTAAAAAAATCTAAAGCTATCATTTTTCACAGACAGTGCCAGTCAGTTTGTCAGTGCCTCATGTCTCTCTCATGTGTCTTTTAAAACATGTTTTTTTGGGGGGTTTTTTCAAAATACACAAATATTGTAATTGTTGTTATGAGCTGTACTGTAGTAATAACCGAAGAAAAGTGAATTGTAAGTAAGAAAACCCTGTACTATTAACGTATATTGTTGAAATGTTTGTAAATAGGATAAATTCATATTAACCAATTTAATGCACCTGTTATCCATATATAAAGTACTGTTGGACCATGTTTTTCATTTGTCACATCTTGTTTATCTTTACAAAAAATGTAATCTTTTCTGTATTTCCATGACATAAGGAACTGTATGTTTACATAAAAAGCTTTTCACAAACACTTCTGTTGTGACCATTAATTATTTATGTTTAATTAAAATAAAACAATGGCTTGTTTTTATTTTATTTTTATTTTTTTAATTAATATTATAGTGAGTGCAGGAGCGAGGTATGTCCTCTAGCTGAACAATTTTGCAGAGAAACTGGATTTTTGACCCATCTTCACCAAATTGGGGTTGAAAGAATCTAGGGAGTCTGAATCTCAATATTTATACAAAAATGTATAAAAAAAAAAATAAAAAAAAAATGCTTCTCACCAAATTTAGTAAATCTGTACAGGCCTTGATCCTATGGACGTCTGACGTCTGATTTGGTGCATCTGGGCCAAAAGGTTGAGCTATAAAAAAAAAATTTGTAAGTGCCTGTATTATGTAAACCACATGACCAATCAGGTTCAAATTGTGTACAATCCATCTATGTCATACCAAAGTTTCAATAAAGAAAGATAGCTTTAAAAACATGGCCGTCATCAGCCAATCATATATCAGCAGCCATTTACCAATGGCTGATCATGAAACTTGGTGTGTATATTGACCTATGGACTTGGTATTCCTGTGTAAAAGGGAAGCAGATTTTTTTCAATTGTATTTCTCAGCCTCATAATGGTCTCTTTGACTTTCGTTGGCACAATTGCTGGTCATGTGGACAAATGCCAATAACAGGCTCAAAAGGCAATCAAAAGCTTAAAATAAAAACTAGAGAATGAAAGCTTTCTTATACCTGCAATAAAGAAGAGATTGAATACACTTGGCTAATTAGAAATGCCTGAGAAGTCAACTCTCCAATTACTTTTGGTCCACTAAAATGTGGGAAGATTACACCGATAACCTGATATGGATTAAAGCTGACAGTCTTCACTTCACTTTTCACTTTTCATTGTTTCATTTAAAATCCAGAACAAAAAGAACATAAATTGTACCACTGTCCAAACACTTATGGAATGCACTGTATGGGCTTATATATACGTATTCATGAATATTTGGCTAAAAGTAGACCAATGAAACAAAGTCATGGCTACTGTGCATACACAGACACTCAGTCACCCACAAATCAATTTCACACTAAATGGGGAATGTTATAATGTTCTGTACACTCACAAGCCCTTTATTTGGAACATTTTTACTTTATTACACCTACTTATTCATGCAATTATCTAATCAGCCAATTGTGTGGCAGCAGTGCAATGCATGCAATCATGTAGATATGTGTCAGGAGCTTCAGGTAATGTTCACATCAACCATCAGAATGGGGAAAAAATGTGATTTAAGTGGCTTTGACCATGGAATGATTGTTGGTGGCAGACCAACAGATTGTTGTTGGTATCTCAGAAACTACTGATTTCCTAGGATTTTCACGCACCCTAGTCTCTAGAGTTTAAGAATGGTGCAAAAAACTAAATATCAGTGAGCTGAAGTTCTGCAGACAGAAACGCCTTGTTAATGAGAGACGTCAGAGGAGAATGGTCAGACTGGTCAAAGCTCACAGGAACGTGACAGTAATGCAAATAACCACCCATTACAACAGTGGTATACAGAAGAGCATCTCTGAACACACAACGTGTCATAACTCTTAAGTGGATAGGCTACAGCAGTAGAAGTTAAGAAAATAAGTCACCAGTGGTTTTCAGGAAAAAATGAGACTAAATAAAACCATTGAAACTAATGTTTGAAATAGTAAATGTATTGAAATAAAAGTATAGTTTTCCTATATGATTGAACATAACATATAGATCATTATCCATTTTTATTAAGGGTGCCAATAATTCTAGAGCCCCCTGGATCTCCTTTAAGTTTCTTACTTTATCTTAGCAATGGCATTGGTTTGCAGTTATTCTCATTTTTCATTGGTAAATCAAACCATATTGTTATTTAGGTAATTTCTCTCATTTTAGCTCATATTTTGGTGGGAAGAGATTTGAAGGTATTAAACAAAAAAAGTGTAAGTACCAATGTGAATATGGTGATGTACAATACAGTCTGTGTGCTCCATCTGGAATTATGCAAACACAGCACGACACCACTCTTTATCAAAAGTCAAGCAACTCACACTTTCTGGAAGTGTAAAATGCTGCCTTAGGTGTTGGTCTACATGATACACTTTTACAGTTTGTTTGGCTTAAAATCTGCTGACTGAGAAGGCATAGTTTAGACAAGTATTAATGAGCTTTTCACTTGCAAGAATATGAGTATACCCAATCCAAGACAGAAGAACATGCCCTACACCATTACAGAAACCACAAAATCCCACTGGGATACTTACATTTTTATTCACTCACTATATCAACACATGCAACTGTTTTTTACCATGATATTTAGCTCATTTGTGCTTCAGACAAGAAGGCAATTTGTCTTTTGAACAGGATAATGAGGTACCTCAAAGTTTCTTTCCAAAATGGTACTTGTGAAATCAGCTATTAATTTTAAATGGTCCCCTCTTTCATTCCCTCAGTCAGGGTGGATCACATATAAGAACATCTAACAAAGGAAGAACAAACACTTTCAACATAATTTTTTACATCCAGGCTGCAGATAATCCCTCTATTCTCTGCACCTTTCAGGTTCAAAGAAGGGCAGGAATAGTGATACAGCTTTACCCTGCACTTAGAGGGGGGTCTCTACTTTCACAGGTCAGTTTCAAACCCTGCTGATGAAGCTCCCACTCGGTTTTCTGAAGTTATCTTCCCAGCAGAAACTAATCTGAAACTTAAATCACCCATTTACGAAATCTAAATAAATCAAGAATTATAATTATTATGAAATATGATTTTGAAATCAGATTGTACAAGATGTGAAAATGTGATTTCAAACTGTATTGAACTTCCTTCGGTGGCCCACCTAAATCATTTTTCTAACCACCAAATTAAACCAAAAATCAAGCAAAACAATAAGAAATGATCTGTGGAGTTATTGGTACAATTTGCATTTTAGGTTTATGTGTGACTTTAGGCACACATAAAACCCCTGATTAGAAATGGTTGCTACATAGTATTAGCTACAAGTTACAAACAAGGAGGTGGAAATCGGCATATATGATGACGTCACACATAGAGTCTCTATGGAAGGTGCATGATGGCGCATGAAGTAAAAAGTTACCCATCTATGGGGGCTGCAAGGAACCAGGCACATGTACAGATAAGGCCCAATCAAGGCTTGAGCCCCTGCCCAAAAATTTTTTATCTTTATTTGTTATTGAAATATAAGGAGTGAAATCTGTTGTAGTATCCATGAAAAAAATACACCTTATCAATTTAAAAAGTACTCCACTCTCCGACCCACCAAATGGTTCTGTCTCAATCAATCAACGTCGCATCTGCCAATGCAACTTACCGAATGCAACTTGTCATGAAAATCACAGCATCCCCAGCCCCAGTTTGGTTACGGTGAATAATATCACTCAGGTAGGCACTGTTTTAATTATAAAACCATGATTAAACAACACTTCCTCACTTTTTATCTTATATATCTGTTAAAAAACTATGAAGTAGGTCAGTGGGACTTGCCAGTTGCCATCTTGACGTTGCAATTTCATCATTACTAGCCTCGGTACTTGTGAGCAAGCAAGCTAGTCTAATTATCATTAAATCGATTATATCTCCATTATGCACAACTTACAAATTTCCAATTAATTTCTGAAGCAGATAGTTACATTTTGCATCGTTTTCATAGTTTTGTGATTCTTTAAGTTTTGTTTTTAGGTCATGTTTAAAAGTGTATTATTGTTTGGGCATGTCGCAGTGTGTTTTCCTGTTAAAATAGAAGTTTCAATCAATCAATTTTGATTGGAAAATAAGAAGTAGCATAAACACTGTAATCCTATGAGGCTGCTCTGGCATGGCCCTTTCTCTTTGCTTTTTGTGCCAGATTTACACCAGATTAATTCCTGCCTGGCTTTGATATGCAAAGCTTGCTTGGAAATATACCTATGTACTGTATGGTATTGTCCATATGTCAAGTATCAATTTTTATCATGTGGTCATGCAGAACGACTTGCTAGTTTTGGCAGTGAAAGGTCAGGAAAAAGAGAAAGGATGAATGGATTATTAAAAATCAGTCACCGACTCAACTTTGATAAAATGTTTTGTCTTAACCATCAAACAAAATCTCTTATCAGTTCTTATAATTTTCATTATCTCATGCAAACTGCACGTTTATTGATATGCAATGCACATATACTTCACATCATTTTAAATTTGAAAGGAAACAGTAAGTTTCCTTTTTTACAGCAAAAGAAAAACTAATGGGATTTTTTTCTTTTGTATTTAATTAAGTCAGAAAATATACAAATATCATGGCAGGGGATTTGATTTCCCTAGAATGTACTGAACCATCTGAGTGCTTTATATAAATATATATACCCATTCTTGGGTTCCTGGTTCCACCATTTATTTGCTGCGATTTATTGATTTTTTTCAGACTCATTTAAGTTTATTATTATTTGATATAAGAGCAGTAGTCAGACTTCTTTTTCCTTCTCAGTAGCATCCAGTGGGATTTAACAGGCCTGGACTATGTGAGCTGAAATATAAAAAGCAACTTTTATTTTCAGACCTTTTCAAACCATTGCCTATCAGCACAAGGAATTAGCACTACTGGTATTAACAGTATTTGTCCCAAATACAATCAGAGCTAAATCACAGACCGATAAATCCCTGTCTTGGAGCACTTGGCTGAGGTAGCGCAGATTCCATTATACTGTGTATAATTTGACACTGGGCACTGAACACATAGACCTCCTCTGCTGAGTATTGATTTTTACTGAATAATCAGGCACAATTTTACAACAATTAATTAATCAACCATAGGCCGAGGACTTTAGACACATAGAAAGAAATGTATGGTGTCGAAATAACAATGCCTTGATGAATCAGGAAAAGTTGCATCCTTGTCAATGAGCTGCACAAGAAGAGGTCTTAAGCAGAAATATGATGCCATTCCCTTGTCTTCTATCTTATTAAATCCAACATCAACTGCAGTATGATCAATGAAAAGTGGACTAAATAGCGAACTAATTTGTTGATCGTAAAAATTCGGTTTCGTTCGTTTCATTTGGTTAACGTCCCATCGCGGAAGCAGTGGTAACAAAAAAATTTTTTGGGCTAGTGTCGTTTGCTGTAGTTAGCCACAGATGTCCAAAACATTTTAGGGTGACTCGGCGCATACAGAGGAACACTTAGCTCTATTGTGCATGGGGGTTTGTACAGGCATAGATTTAGGTAATGTCCCTACTTGTAATGATAATTTATACATTTTGTACGAAACAAAGTGTTGACCCATTTCCCACTTAGCTCTCCCCACTGGATAGTGTCAATTGATTGAGCAGAGCTGCCTTGTGCACAGAGCTCAGTTCTGATAAATTCTAGCATACAGTAGATTCTTCAAGCTATCGTAACTGCGTAGCTGACTGTTGTGTCATATTTTTTTTTTTTGCTAAGGTTAGCACAAGTGCAAGTTTTTTTAAAATATAAACATAGGCTTATATTTGTTGTACTCTACATATATACATACAAAAATCCAACGCAAACTATATAAAATAGGCAAACGTTAAAATCAGCTAACATTAGCTACTAAACTACTGTTAATAATTTAATGAGGATTTTACTGGCAGCAGTGTGGCCAGTGATGCATTTCTGTTTCACAGCTGGAATATTGTAAAATATTTACAGTATGGACAGCATTACTGTATAGGTCATTTCAATACTGTAATTAATACAGCATTAATACACAAATAGTATTAATACACAAACTAGTGTATAAGCCCTTGCAGTAATTTACTTGTATTAAGACAGTATTAGACTATTTACTGGTACTGTTGTCGCACAAAACAGTTAAAAGGCTAACTTTCGAAGTAACCCATACTAATTATGCACTCTTTCTTGCAGTAGTTGCCAGCAGTGCAATGAAGATGGCAACATTAGGCTACAGTATCACTAAACATACCATAACTATTACACAATATTGCCCAAGCAATTATTAAAATTTACAGTAACATTTTTAATACTGGATATTTTACCTGCTCAAAGGTAATTTCCCACAATGCATTTGAATGTATGCTACAGTATACTGTATTAGCCTACTGTAAAAAGAAGTAGTCTACAGTTTGTCACTGTAGGCAACAACAGTTAGTTATTGTACAAATACATTTACATTTTAATCCAAAGTGACTTACAAGTGCAAAGGTTATTCCACAAGTTAAAGCATCACATCCATAACTAGTAAAATACACACGTAGTGCTGTTCTGAACAAAAAATACAGTCATTGTAAGTGCAAAATTATCTATTTTTTTGGGTTAGACAAGAGGGATATCAGAAAGGGGGGGGGGGGATCAGGAGGGAGGACCCAAGGTACAGCTTGAAAAGGTGTGTTTTTAGTCTGCGTCGAAATAGGGGAGGGATTCTGCTGTCCTGACAGTGGTAGGCAAGTCATTCCACCACTGAGGAACCAGAAGGGAAAACAGGTGTGAACGTGCAGCTCGACTGCCAGGTGCTCGTAGTGAGGGAACGATAAGGCGACCAGAGCTGACAGACCGGAGTGTTCTAGCTAGGGAGTAGGGAGTGATTAAGGATTGTGTGCAAGTCCCCATAGCAGCCTGAAATGCCAACACTAGGGCCTTGAAGCGGATGCGTGCGGCAATAGGAAGCCAGTGGAGGCCAATGTGGAGTGGAATACAGGAATTAACATGTTTATTACAGTCAAGGCATCTATCTAACCCTTATCATCCCGAATTCTAAGAAATTGGGAAATCTAAACTCCTTATCCACACAAGCCTGCAGTCTGCAGTATGTTTTGCCTCATGATGATGGGAAATACAAAGATTTTAAAAAGGAAATTAATAAATTTGCCATCTCTGTTTGACTTCTCTTAGCCAAATCATGGGGCTCAGTGGGATTGTGCAGGAAACACTTTTTCAGGAAGCTGGATTGTTATCACAGCAAAGGCAACACATATCTCATTACAACACGGCAACCCCAAAAGGGGCAAGCAGAGATAATGGCCATGAAGATTAAATTCCCCTCCAGCTGCTGAGAGTGTGCCCTCTCCTGCCGTGTGCTGAAACAAATTGGCTTGACTCAGTGGGTGCAACCGGATCTTATGTTGACTGTGCTCCAGTCTACGGAGAGACAAAAGACCACAGGCTTTCGCATTCTCCTTTCAGCCCTGAGCATAAATTGTTTTGCTAGATGAAGAAACTGCTGAAAGTGACCTCTCAAAGTAGTAAAGGTGCTGCAGATATGACATAAAAATAGCTACCAGAGATATGCATGATCATCTCCTAGTATTAAAACTCTTGATCAGGAAATTTCCCTAAGTATGATCACCGCTCCCATACACAATTATGTAATTACTGGGTCACGAAGCATCATTTTATAGATTTTTTTAATACAGAATAGGGATGAACATCTCTTTTAAAATAAATTCTGTCACATGTAAAATGAAGCAATCCCCCTTCTTCTTTTGCCTGTGACGTTATCTGGTCATGCTGTACTATGTTGATGTTCTCCTTTGCAGGTCTTTTACAATCATATGTGGAAGTTGAATATAGTAATTCACCCATGATAAGTGTACTTAGTCTTATTTTATTCAAATGCATCTCTGTATATTCCTGTGTCTACAAAACATGCTGTGGAAGGAGAGGAAAAAAAAGAGTTGCAGTCTGCCACTATAACAGCATTTTAATTTACTTGAATAACTCTGGCCAGATCAAGGCCCAGACCAAGGCCAAGCTATAATCACATTTGTATAATCAAACATAGTCTCTAGGCAATGTGTATTATCAGTAACTGTCATATGTAATGCATGAATAACACCAACAGAAAAGGATAAGTTAACCGTTAACCGCTTTTTTATGGATCCGAATGGGATACATGTAAATAATGGTAGAAGATTTGAAGCCAAAATGAGAGAGAAATAGTGTATTGCAAAAGTACTGTGAAAGTTGATGTAGGAGGAGTTGAGTTTAAGCTCCACAGCAGGGGGAGTTAGAGAAACAGGGTAAAAGGAGGATTTATTTGGAGAAGTGTTTGGGGACAGCTTGATCGTATATATTGCTCTGCGCAGACGAGCCTGGGTTCTTGCATTAGACTCAGATAGCATCGGTTTATTTGTGTTTGATTCCTGAAGAAGTTTTCAACAAGTGCGGAGGGAACATCCAGTCCATCTGGCCCAGACTGGAGCAGGTTTCAACCACACATAACACTCCTTACTTGCAAATATGAAAGTTTTGTGTAAGTAAAATGAAATGTAGTATGTAACTGAGGGACCGTACAAAGACATTACTGAAATCAACAAATTTCCTTTTATGGTACATCCAAATATTTTTATGTACCATTATTTCCCTATGAATTTAAAAGCATTTCATGATGTCTTGAGAAATCAAAGCAAAATGAAATTATCGTAAAGGGTTGCTCAAGACAGGATTTTGGGGGAAAGAAAAGGTGAGTGATAATCTTTCTTTGTCACTTCTATGGTTATAAATACAAGAAAAATAAAAAAAAGCTCAGAACAGACTGCCACCCATCTTCACTTATCTACAGAGAAGTCACAAAGATTCAGTGATGCATGTAATATTCAAAGCTATTACTAATGAAGCATAAAATAATGCCTTTAATCATCCTGCTGGTTGAAAGTAAAAAAGAAAAAAGATGGCTAATTCACACTTTAAGGGAAAGGGGACTTTTAAAAGACATTAATCGCTGCAGATGTCTTGTTGCATCATTTTCATAAATTCCAGTTACTGTTCTGTAAAAGAGAAAATAACCCGGAGCAATTTTTAATTAAATTTGAATACAGTTTTTATACTGTTCCTACATTGAGGGGAAAAAGTTTTAAAATGTATTTTGAATTCTTACACATTAAGGGTTCCAGAGAAGGGAATTGTTAGAATAATTAACAGAAGAAAAATCCCCTCCAGCAAAAAGTGTCAGGCTTCAGAATAATGAACCCACTAGCAAACTCAAAGAAATTCCAATAAACGTCTTTATTAAAACACAGGCAGGTTAAACAGGCGAAGGTCTGGGCAAGAGTTTGTTAATGGGGCAAACAGAAACAGCAAAGGAATCCAAAACATAGTCGTGGTCACAGGCAGAAGTTTGATAACAAGAAGCCTGTCCAGACAAGCAGATAAACAGAAACAAAATCCAAGAACACAAACTGGCAATCCAAACGAAGTCCAAGAACAGAGGATCATACACGAATAGGGGAATCCAGAAGGCAGTGGTCGAAATCAAAACAGGTCAGAACTCGGGAGAATCAGACAGAGAAAAGGCTGGACAGAATGGAAGGAGCACATTACAATCTGGCACTTAAGAAATGAATCAGACAAGTATATATAGAAATGAGAATCAGGTGCACACGATAATCAGGAAGTGAGAACAGGTGAAATGAATGAATGATAATTAATGAATAGAAAACAGACCATGGAAAGCACAGAGGGTAGTAAAAGCCAAAATGCTGGGGACTTAGAACACTGAATACAGAAAATGCAAATCATGACAAAAAAAGTATGTTTTCTTGATATTTAATTTAAACTTTCAAGTCAGCAATCACCAAACACACATGCGTAGTATATCCATATATCAATGTGACAGCTTTTTACACTTAATAACAGGAAAGATCTGTTACACACACTTGTAACTTACAACTCACAAGTGAGGAGATAATGATCAAACATTTACTGTCTGTAATTCACTCCGTAAAACAACAAAGAATGAGTGCCGCAAGCGTATAGGAATATACTTAGACACGGAGCACCCCGAGATGCTAAAATATATTCAGTACACCGATATTCTCTGTAAACTACATATAGCTTGAGGTCTGTAATAATGAATGTAGTTTTGCAGGACTGGCAGCAAAAACAAAACATGCCAGCTCATTTCGACAGCTATGCTGTGAAGATTTTTTTTCTCTCCACATATTACTTTGGCAAGTTAGGCGTGGTATAAGCGGAACAGCTTAATGTAATTGACATACAGGAGAGTTGCAAGAAGTCATCCTTTCCTGACTCTGGACCTGAAACTAAATTTTGTTGACCATGGAAGTCAGTCGGTAAACTTTCAAAAATTGAATTTCTATACGTAAAGATATCGGCTTTGAGCTCACTATCTCTAAAATTTTAAATAGAAATTATCATTTTAAGATTTTTAGATTGGTGTGTAATCATTTGGGATGGAAGTATCCAGGTGTATGTTTTTCAAATTAGGTGGTTTTTTTTTCATGGATGCACCCCATAGTCTGGTATTCAATCCAGGCTATGCCAGTGCCAACTGTGGCCAGCAGCCCCACAGTAGAATGCACAAGTGGCTCTAGTGCCACCCAGAGATTGGAGTGCTCTGGCTGGGATGAGTGTCATTGCAACTCCAGTGACCCTTGCCGGTGGTTTGGATGGCTGCCAAGGTCATCTGCTGAGCTGTACATGAAGTGTCTTCCCTGACTTGCTTGCAAGGGCAAATGCTTCTTTGTGCCCTCCTGAATCAACATTGAAGGTTTCGGTGACGATGGCAGTGTGAGCATGATTGGGCATTCCAAATTGAGGAGAGAAAAAAAGCGCAGTTCCTCCTTCAGCAGTGATTTAAGCCTCTCCTCGTGAATGACACTATTTTTAAAGAAACGTAATTGAACTTTTCTAAAATGTTACATTCAGGTCAGTCAGCAACGCCTTATACCTCCATTAGAGTCCACAGAAACAAGTAATCAAAAGTTATCCACCAAGCTGGAAGTGCAAGGCCAGTCAAATCAAATCAATGCATTTGTTGTAGCTAATATAATTTTGCTTGAGTTTAAAATAGCAGTGTGCACTGAGATGGCCAGCCTACATTGTCAATGTGTAACTGCAGGGTGTGGGAAGTTCCATAGAATTCTAAAGCATTTGATCAAAGGACAGAAGCTAACCTGGTGATAAGGCAGAGATAAATGTCTGTATGGATTAACATTCCAAGGTCACGGAGTCTGGGCATTTCAATTAGGGCTTTTCAGAGGACAGATTCAAACAGGCATTGCTGCTCACACACATCTAATGAGACTGTCACTCTTGATTGGGGTTTAAAAAGGAACAGACATTTAAACCTTACAGGAAGAGAGTGTTATTTACAAACACTTATTTATTGTAAACTCAATAATTAGTTATGCTGACATTTATAAAATTGAAAAATATGAACATATTAGAAGACCATAAAAATGAATGCTGCTATCCTTTTTAAATGAAAGTTGCTTTCCCTTTTCACAAAGCCTTGATAGAGAAGAACTCCTTGCCAACGGTGAAGCATGGAGGTGGATCCATTATGCTTTGGGGTTGTGCGGCTGCTGGGGGCACAGGAAATACTGTGCGAGTGGAAGGAAGAATGGTCAGTCCAGACATTGATCTTGAAGAGAGGTTGGGTATTCCAGCAAGATAATGATCCAAAGCATTCTTCAAAATCAACCATGAAGTACCTCTAGGAAAGCTGGATGAAGGTTTTGGAATGGCCACCCCCAGACTTCAATATTATTGAAAATCCATAGAGAGATCTCAAACATGCCGTACATGCAAGGAGGCCGAAGAATATTTCTGAGCTAGAGGTTCTGCCAGGAAGAATGGGGAAAAATTGAGAATTGAAAGACTCTTAGCTGGCTACAGGACGTGATTACAAGCTATTATAGTTGCCTGAGGAGGAGTTATATACTAACTGACAGGGCTGCACAAAACCTTTCCTTTTTTATTATTTTGAAACTGTAAAAAAAATTAAATGAAAGTAATCTTGCTTTAAAATGTGAGGAAATTTGTCATTTTTAACATTGTACCATTTAGAGGTCAGGTTCGCTTCTGTTCACTTATTGATTATTCATTGCAAAAGGCTTTTTGACCAGGGGTGTCCACATTTTTGCACACTACTGTATATATTTTAAGACCAATATCCAGAACAGAACTGCTCGTCATTTCCCGCCTGGATTACTGCAACTCCCTCCTAGCCGGTCTCCCAGCGTGTGCCATCAAGCCCCTCCAGCTGGTCCAGAATGCTGCAGCCCGCCTGATCACCAGTCAGCCCAGGTCGGCTCATGTCACTCCGCTTCTCATTGGCCTCCACTGGCTTCCTATTGCCGCACGCATCCGTTTCAAGGCGCTAGTGTTGGCATTTCAGGCTGCTAAGGGGACTGCCCCACCTTACATACAATCCCTGATCACTCCCTACTCCCCAGCTAGACCACTCCGGTCTGCCAGCTCTGGTCGCCTTACGGTTCCCTCTTTACGTGCACCTGGCGGTCGAGCTGCACGTTCACGCCTGTTTCCCGTTCTGGTTCCTCAGTGGTGGAATGACTTGCCTACCACTGTCAGAACAGCAGAATCCCTCCCCCTATTTCGACGCAGACTCAAAACCCACCTTTTCAAACTCTACCTTAGTCCTCCCTCCTGATTTTCCCTGCCCCTCCTTTCTGATATCCCTATCCTTATTTTGCTAGTTTCTGGATGTGATGCTCTGACTTATGGTAGAACCTATGCACTTGTAAGTCGCTTTGGATTAAAAGCGTCTGCCAAATGACTAAAATGTAAATGTAAAATGTCAAATAATGTTTTGGTGAGTAACACATTTTGTTAATCTTCAGGCATCTGCTGGTATATTTTACCAATATAAATTATTTAGGCCTTATGTTCTTTTTGGAGTTCTGGATATCTCAGACCTTCTGCAACAGCTCAAAAACATATTTCAGCTTGATACTTTTCATAATTTAATGAGAACAGCTTATAAACTTTTTTACTTGATGTTTCTGTAGTCCTCTACTGAAAATTACACACACATTCTGTTTGGGGTCTAAGAGACCCCAGCTGTAAAACATGATTAAATGCGATGGATTTGTATATGCTTTGAATCCTTTATTGGTGTTGAGGGTGAATCCTTGATTGATTGGTTTTCTGACCTTATTAAGACCCAGTCGACGAAGATGCACACAAACACAAATCTTCACACACAAGTCTACTGGGTTTTAATAAGGTCAGTGGAATTAAAGTAATTAAGGTCAGAAGAAGGAAAAAAATGGCAGAGACTGAAATTAGTAGCATTATTATTATACATATCACTGAGCACTTAGATATTTATTAGACTTATTGGTCTTCTGTTGCTGTAGCCTATCTACCTAGAGGTTTGACACGTTGTGTATTCTCTTCTGCATACCACTGTTGTAATGTGAGATTATTTGCGCTACTGTCACCTTCCTGTCAGCTTTGACCAGTCTGGCCATTCTCCTGTGACATCTCTCATAAACAATGCATTTCTGTCTGAAGAACTGCTGCTCACTGGATTTGTTTTTGTTTTTTGCACTATTTTTTGCAAACTTTCCATGGAAAAGCCCAGGAGATCAGCAGTTTCTGAGATACTCAAACCAGCCACCCAATTAGCTGATTAGAAAATGCATGAATAAGTAGGTGTGCCTAATAAAAATCTGAGACTATCCATGACTCTTTGTTTGAACCATGTATACCATCTTGCTGTCAGAAACAATCAAATAAGAATAATCTACTACTTTACTTTATTCACAATTATTACAATCTATTGGTGTCATTTCTTCTTGTTTTCTTTTCTTTCCTTTACAAACATGGCTATTAGAAGCCTCTGATTTTCACATCTTGAGATATAGCTCCTATATTAGGCTAGAAATTACAATAAGCTTAAAATCATTCTGGTCTAAAATCTCATTCTGGTGCAGCATATATGCAGCATTTCTGACATTCTGACAACTGACAAAACAAATTCTCTCCCAGAAATAAAACACATAAAAGTATTAAGTCACTTGAGTGTGTGGTAAATGCACATTTTGTGGAGATTTCTAATTTTTGATCAATTTACACAGACAAGAAATCTGATTCTGTTACTATCCACTGTGCATGAAGGCAAGATGTGGATGATTTCAAAATGAGAGGGGGCCAAGAATAAATATGAGCCCAGTACTAATGATTAAAGAAAGATCAGTAGCATGCCATTTACACAGAGGTCCTGATTGAAGTTACAGAACAAATATTCCTTGAATATTATAAGAAGAGGGAAGGGAGAAGAAAGGCGGGCTGAACATCATGTTTATTTAAACTTTGATTCATCTTATTAAGGAAAATGTTGTTTCTTTTATCAGAGAATATATTGCTGTATGCATAATGTTTCATTTACATACTTCTGAAAAAGCACTGCAATATTTATGAATTGCAAACTCAGCTGCTATTGACCTAGCACATGGCTTCTAATATGCTTCATTTTACAACACTACGTCCTTCGAAGCAGTGTTTGAGATATACGGGTCAATAATACGGGTCAATAATGGATGTTATTTACTTTCTCCTCTATTTCAAAGCCTTCTATATATTTTTGCATGTTTTATTGCCACAATTTGTAACCTAATGACTCGTGTTAAGCAAGGCATTAAGAATTTAACAACATTCCATTAATTAAAAAACAATTCATATGGGTTGTGATTCACTGAGCATAATCATTGCATGTATTAAACTAAACCAATATGAACTAAATATAGTGTCTTATATCTAGGAGGAAGCATATATATTCAAGTTAAAATATAGTATTTCCATAGTATGTGAAAATATTTTCCATTCCTATTCATTGTAAGTCACTGATTGTACGGATGCAAATGCATGGACGGTGAAAAAGGCGACAGATATAAGGCACACACACATGCACTCGCTCAGTCTACAATTTTAGGTTCCAAGATAGTTCCCCTAATATTACTGTTCTGGGAACATTACTGTAGCTTGAAATGTTCAGGGAGCATTCCCAAAGCATTTTCCTCAAAGTCATAAGCACATTTTTTTTAAAACTGAATGTTTGGAAAGAACATTCTTAGAAGGTTTGGTGTGGCACATTTTTTAAATGTTCATATAAGTTCAAAGAACATTTGGACACATCAAGCTGACTTCCCTTCAAAATAGGAAAATGTCCAGTTGTGCTATCTGCTCAAAATTGGCAGCCCCTGGTACACCCATCTGGAGAATTCTTATCAGATGTGGTCTTCATGAAAGACTTGCAGCCAGAAAGTCATTCCTCTGCCATGGAAACAAATCCAAGAGACTCAACTATGCACAAAAACACAAGGACTGGGGTGGGCACCCCATTGAAAACAACATACATGTTCTGCAATGGCCGTCTCCAAACTTAAATACCATCAAAAACAGAAGAGAATGAAAATCCAAGGATATCAATGACTCTTAAAAGTGCTGCATGGAGCACTGGTCAAAAATCCCTCCAAATGTGTTCTCTAACCTTATCACAAATGATAGGAAAAGGCTCATGGCTGTCATCTTTGCCAGGGCTGTTTACACAAAGCACTTTATTAAGTATTTATTAGACTTATTTTTTTGTTGTAAAGTGTGCAGGCTTTCTTTTTCATGATGGGACAGCACGGACAAGACCTGCTTTGACAAGACAGCAGTGATGAAATGGAATGGAACAGGAAAAAAGTTGAACTCTGTCCCCCAGCCAGTCAACAGCGACCAACCATGAGATATATGTGTAAGGTTGAGGAGGTGCGGAGAGCCAGGTGCGACTAAGGGGTAATCCCTTTTAAGCGGACACACAAACGTGCCCGCCACTAAGACCCCGGGGGGTAGGGGAGACAGCTCTGAGACACGGAGACAACTCCGCACAAATAAAAGGAAGAGCCCCAAATAACGGCTCTGAAAATAAAACTACCCTACAAAACTAGGG
The DNA here is from genome assembly GCF_963514075.1 of Conger conger. NCBI lineage: Eukaryota > Metazoa > Chordata > Actinopteri > Anguilliformes > Congridae > Conger > Conger conger. The sequence continues at coordinate 30,537,966 of NC_083762.1, forward strand.
CGAAAATCACAAACCAAAAATAAGTGCGTAAATGCTAGCACTTCTCTCCCGGACCGGGGAAAACCCAAAGTAAAAGTACAACCCAGTATAAAAGACTGGGCGAAACAAAATAAAGATACAGGAGACGCAGCTCCGAAATAACACAAATCAAAATACAAAATACCGGGGACAACGTCCCTCACCCACGGACTCACACGAGCCGAAAATAAAGAGAAACAAAGAACCAAAAGAACCAAACGGAAGGCGGTCGCAGTGTACACACACTTCGCACGCAGACCCCTTCCTTACCCTTTTTTTTTTGGAAAACGAGCGAACCAGCACAATACCCGACTCGTAGCTTTGAGTCTACCATGTGCCAAATACCGGCTTTAGGTGGCAGAGCGAACAGTGACACCGAAGCGAAGACTGAGGGGAAATGCGGGCTTTAAGTACCTTCAGGAGGTAGACATCACGTAAGCACTAATGACCACCAGGTGAAAGTAATAAGCCCCCTGATGGCCACAACCAGTACTACCTCCAACCCTGACAATATGAATGGACCACTTGCAGACGAGGGGAGGCCTGTTTAGTTTTGAGGAAACTGGTGGCTTTCCAGTGATTAAAAAGGAATGCATGTAAAAACCCACCTACCCTTCTACTGTGTCCTTTTGAACCTTTAACTAAGTTTATTCATCTCGTCTCAGTACTCTGTTAAATTGAGAGGTAGTTTCATGTTGTGAGCTGAAATTCTAAGGTTATTGATGAAAATGTCAGTTGTATAAAGTATGTAAAAAGGCAAAATTGAGAATGTTGTATCTGCTCCCACTCACTTAGGAATCTTTGAAGCACAATATCTAAAAAACTACTCAGAATAGATAGAAACTTCTAATTCTCAGCTCACAATATGCAAATTTCAATTTAAAATGAGATACAGCTCAGTTAATATACCGTACTGATATATTATTCTGATATATTCAATTATGTAAACATGGTTTAAAAAGTGAATAGCCTTGCACTGTGAATGATAATGAATCTGATTAAGACCCTGTGGTCAAAATGTCCGCATTTTGTTTCAAGCTGTGGGACCAAAGGAACTGCCTTTGAACTGAACCAACCATTAACACTTCCCTATCACTGGCCAATTACAGTATTCATTTTTTACTCTGACTGACAACCAGTTTGGATACAATTTCAGAATTTCCCTCATCAAGGTTTGAATTCCAAGGTTAAATGAAAGTTGAGAATTTGATGCAAGTGATCAGCAAAGCAAATTTCTTCAGTGCTTTCATCCATAATTTTAACATGATCAGATCAAGTTGCCATGGTGACCCTGCCCTGGTGGACTGTTTGGGCCCCTCAACCCTGCTTGCAGGTTTAAATATGATTATTGCACTTATTTTTTCTGATCTTCTAGACCTGTTGCTGTCTGAGGATGGCTGCAAGGAGAGGGAGATGGGACAGAGCGGTAGGGGAGGGTGACAGGTGGGGGAAAGTGTAAACAGGCTAGTTTAGTCAGCAAAATGCAGTATTTTACACTTCATAAGACCAATAATATCATTTAGTTTCCATGTGTCCTTTTGGAGTCTCCAAATGTCTTTTTTTGAAAATTGCCTAGAGATAGATTAGAAAAAACAATGTAGAATGCTCATTTTTGGTGATATTGTCCTCAAAAGGAGATTTGTGTGACTTGGTTGCATTGTATTTCTAAGCGCACCAGCCACAGCTGCAATAATCTGTATCCAGTCAAAAACAGAAAATCTTTTCAGTGAGGGAAAAAAAGCTTCACTGTGTTTGAGCTTCTGTAATTTTGTTTTCGTAATATTTGGAGTAATTCTTGGAAAACAAACCCCAAAGGGTTAACTTTCAGAAGAGACCAGGATTATGCCTGTAGTCAAAAGGGTTCAAGAATAGTAACCATTTTATTTAGGTTTCGTCAATTTTTAAGCATTGTTTTTGTCATTTGTCAAGAAAAGGGGCAATACTTAAGGGGTTAAGGAGTTTATTTTTTTTATTATAGCTTCTTTAGCCAGAAGGCCAAGTTTGTATGTGAACAAAGCCGAAGATTCAGAACCCACATGAAATTGCTAAGACACCCAAAAATGAAGTTCACAGTAAAATATTCAGTGTTAAATGAACTCTTACAGATACATATGGTCCCATTTGAGGGTGCAAAGCCCTCCGGACCACTGACTCCACCTCCCAGATCACTGGTGCTACTATTTGTTCCCTAGGAAGGATAGGCTGGGGAATGTGTTCCCCATCAGTGTTGTCAAATACCCGAGAAAGGGCATCAGGTTTGGTGTTTTCCGACCCGGGACGGTAGGTCATGATAAAAGAAAAGCGTGTAAAAAACAGTGCCCAGCGGGCTTGACGTGAGTTACGTGTTTTGGCAGTCTGTATGTACTCTAGATTTTTATGGTCCATCCACACAGTGAACGGATGCTCCGCCTCCTCCAACCAGTGACACCACTCCTCCAGAGCTAATTTAACTGCCAGCAGTTCCCTGTCTCCCACATCGTAATTTCTCTCGGCCGGGGACAGTGACCGAGAGAAAAACGCACACGGATGTACCTTTTGATCTAGGAGGGACTGTTGAGACAAAACAGCGCCTACTCCCAGCTCAGAGGCATCGACCTCCACAATAAACGGCAGCGAGGGGTTGGGGTTTATTAAGATAGGTTCCATAGGTACCTTCTTTTTAACTCCATGAACGCCGCCTCTGCCCGGGGATTCCACCCAAAGCGCGCTGAAGCGGTCTTCTTGGTCAGCGCAGTGATGGGCGCGACCACCGTGCTAAAATTTCTAATGAACCGGCGGTAAAAATGAGCGAATCCTAAGAACCTCTGCACCCGTTTTATAGATGCAGGGGTAGGCCAATCCCTGACGGCCGCTACTTTCGCGGAGTCCATCTCAACTTTTCCCCGAGACACAATAAATCCGAGGAACAAAACAGTATCTGCGTGAAAAACACATTTCCCCGCCTTGACAAACAGGCAGGCTCCTAACAAACACGTGAGGACTAGGTTAACATGCCGAATGTGTTCAGAGAGGTTGTTGGAGAATATTAAAATATCATCCAGATATACGAACACAAATTTCTCCAACATCTCCCTGAGCACATCATTCACCAGCGCCTGAAATACTGCAGGGGCATTAGTGAGACCAAACAGCATGACCCGATATTCATAATGCCCGGTGTGAGTATTAAATGCCGTTTTCCATTCATCGCCCTCCCGTATGCGAACAAGGTTGTACGCATTACGGAGGTCGAGTTTGGTGAACACGGACGCTGACTGCAGGCGCTCAAATGTGGAGTTCATCAGCGGCAGGGGGTATCTATTCTTGATGGTTATCGCATTTAGACCCCTATAATCAATGCAAGGTCTAAGACTCCCATCCTTCTTTTTCACAAAAAAGAATCCTGCCCCTGCCGGTGACGTAGATGGTGTAATAAACCCGTTATAAATAATATAATATAATAATAATAATATAATAATATAATAAATGCGTCGCGAATATATTCATTCATGGCCTCGCTCTCCGGTGCCGACAACGAATATAGCGACTCCCTAGGCAGAGTGGTACCAGGGAATAGCTCAATGGCGCAGTCGTATGAGTGGTGCGGAGGTAACGTGGTGGCCCGTTGTTTACTAAATACCTCCGCTACCTCCCTATATTCCTTGGGTACGTTAGGGGGAAGAGGAAATGTAATGGCCCCTATCATCCGACCCTCATCCCCACTGTCGGAAACGCATCTTTCGGAGTCCCGGTCAGTGACGTCACTGCCGTCCTCCTCGTCCACGGGCAGGTACCAATCGCAGGTAGAATCCCATTCCAGACTCTCTGCCTGCTCCGCTGTGTCCCGAGGACTAATCTGAGAGCTGGGGAACCCCCTAGCCTCCCCTTCATCTACCTCGGAACCTATGTCAGTCTCTACAGGGGGAACTGCGGAGGTGTGCATCTGTTCTGAGTGGTTGGTGCAATACGGACCCCACCGGGACACCGGATGACTCCGGTCTCCCCAGTTTATTCAGGGTTGATGTTTGGCTAACCACCCGTGACCTAAAACGATCAGGTACGCTGGAGACTCCACCAAAAAAAAAAAAAATGCGTTCCCAGTGCCCCCGAAACAGAATCCGCATAACCACCCGCTCAGTCATCTGACGAACAACCCCGGACCCCAGCGGATGACCGTCAAGCGCCGTGATGGCCTGGGGCTGTGGCAGGACCCGGACCCGGACCTGCAGTCTCTGCTGTTGAACCCACTGACGGTCAATGAAATTATCAACCACCCCGGAATCAATAAAAGCGTCTGCCCTAGCCCCACCTCCCCTCCACATTAGGTGGACGGGAAGAAACGTGCAAAAGCTAATGCCTCGAACCAGTCCCACTAGTGACTTTCGCTCCCCTAGTGGGACTGCTCTTTTACTCTCAGATCGGGGCATTCCCTAACTAAATGCCCGGGTCTTCTGCAAAAGAAGCACAACCCTGCTTTCCAGGGACGCCTCTTAGGACGCGTCAGGTTAGCCCCGTCTAGCTGCATCGGCTCCTCCCCCGTATGTGTGCCTTGACGAACCTCCATACTGACAGCCCTGCCCGGAGAAGGCGGAATCGGCCAGTTGAACCCGCCTCTTCTGCCCGCTCTCTCCCTCTCTCGTTCCCGAACCCGGTTATCTATGCGGATAGCTGCCTATATCAGAGAGCCTAAACTCCCCGGTGACTCCATGGTGGCCAGAGCATCCCTGACCGGGTCTGATAAGGCGCTCGAGAACAGGGTAATGAGCGGTTCGTCCGCTCACCCAGTCTCTCCTGCCAGGGCCTGGAACTCCACAGAGAACTCGGCAACACTCCGTGTACCCTGTTTGATCCAAGTTAATCGAGAAGCCGCCTCCCTGCCAGTGACATCATGGTCGAACACTCGCGTCATTTCTTGCATGAGGAGCTGCGAGTTGTTCATAAGGGGAGCCTGACCTCGGATCAGCGGTTCCGCCCAGGTCAAAAATCTGCAACTCCTGCTCCTGCCTGACCAGGGTAGCCTGCTGGGCGGCTGTGACCGCCTCCAGCGGAGAATCCCCTATTGCACTAGTCACTGGTCTCCATGTAGGCTTCGGTGTTCTGTGACGAGGAGGTGCGGAGAGCCAAGCGTGACTACGGGAATAGCAGAGACCGTGGTACAATAGGGGGCAGCTCCGAACAAATAAGGGCTCAAAAAATAAAGCTACCCATCAAAACCAGGGCGAAGAAATAACAACAAAAAACAGAGTGCATAAACGTCAGCACTCAACCCTGAAACGGGGGGAAACCCAAAATAAACGTACAACCTAGTGTAAACTACTAGGCACCAAAAAAAATAAAACACCAGGAGTCGCAGCTCCGGAAAACGTAGAAATTAAAGTACGTAACCGGGACACAGTCCCTTACCCATGGACTCACACGTGCCGAAAAATAAAAGAAAACAGTTTCGTGATTTGAAAAAGGCTCAGAAAGAACTGATACCCAGCACAATACCTGACTCAACTACCAGAGTCTACCGTGCGCAATACCAGCTTGGGTGACAGAGCGTAAGTGTACACTGAAGCAAAGAACAATGGAAAATGAGGGCTTTAAATACTCTCCAGAGGTAGGTACCTGGCTGGCACTAATGACTGCCAGGTGAAGGTAATAAAGCACCCCCCTGGTGGCCACAGCCGGTACTCCCTCCCAACCCTGACAACTTGGACATTTTACTGGACATTTTACTGTGTGTCTGTAAATGTATAGCACATACAGTGCAGTCCATAGGTATTTGGACAGTCATATATTTGATGTGTTATTAGTTTTGAGGCATTTAAATGAGTCTTCCCCTAAAATGGAGGTGTAAAGTATGTGTAAAGTATGTGTAAAGGTGCTATAATGTCTACGCAGATCACCCAATATGGATGCAAATACCCTCAAAGCGGACAATCTGCAACATGATATTCATTGTTTCATATCAAATACAATATGATGGGGTGCAGAACCGAAACAACAAATATTTTCACTGTCCACTGCATAGCTTTAAGCTACAATTGTATTTAGATGCGTGTGACTAATGGACGATTCTGTATATAAGTGTTGCTTTCACAACAAGCAACAAGTCCTTGAAGAGAAGCTGAAAGGTCACATCATTTCGATCAAACTGTGAGTGAAGAAATATTGCGAAACAAGATGATTAATTCTTCCTGGCGTGTCCTTCCTTTTATAGCCAAATTGAGGCTAGGTCAGTTGTCTTCTGTCTCAATTCTGTCTAGGACACCCAGCATTAATGAGTCAATCAACACAGCAAAGAGGGTCATTAGAACATCTGTCATTAAACAAATGAAATCAATCCTTTAAAATAAAAAACACACATCTGGTTCCTGGGGCAGGGGAGAGAGGCCCATTACCTCATAAGCTCTGGATTGCTTTCCCTGCTGTGTTAATTATGATGTAACTGGAACAACAGCATGAAGTGTATGTGTGGTGATTAACCCAGGGCAGCTGAGAAATGATTCAATCAATTTGTGCCTTCTCCTCCAAAGCATTTACATGCCTCCATGACCTTGTAATGGGCAGTGGTGATGTACACTTGAACCCATTTAGCATACTGCATTTTTTTTAGCATGATCAAGCTTGAAGGCCATTTGGCGGGTTGATATTTCAATATTTTGTAAGAAGCCAGCAATTTATGGATGTACATCGGGAGCTACATCTTATTGGTGTGCCAAGCACTGGAATTATGGTGTGTTCAAAATAGGACAATTTGCATCCTTGTAAAATATCAATAAAGATTGTATTGTGAAAGCACTTCAGCATTAACTGTGTGGTACAGAAGTAATAAAATGCACTCTTGTTCTTAAAAGAATCTTCAATGCAAATATCAACATGTAGTTACAGAACAGGCGCTTGTGTATTATGAAAATGTCAGGGTTCCCATGTGTTCTGGAAAACCTGGAATTCCTTGAAAAAATAATGGAAAAGATAATGGAAAATAAGAAAATTGCTTAAAAAGTGGCTCAAACTATATTGTATGTGATTATTATTGTATTTATTAAGCATCAGCAAAATTAGAGAAATCAAATGCATTGCAATATCAACGTACATTCATTAGTACATTTATAAGTCTTCTGCTGCAGTAGCCTATCCACCGAGAAGTTTGATGCATTTTGTGTTCAAAGATGTTCTTCTGCATACCACTGTTGTAATGTGTGGTTATTTGCCTTACTGTCACCTTCCTGTCAGCTTTGACAAGTCTGGCCATTCTCCTCTGACCACTCTCTTTAAATGGGTCAGGTACCTTGATGAAATCAAGAAGTCCTCGACCTAATGTCCAATACATTTTTTTGTCTCACTCCTCTCAGATTCATGAGATTTGTAGACCGAGGTGTTTGATTCATTCATTTTGGCACCTGTGGTTTTCAGAAAATAAAAAACATTGAAACATGAAAATAAATGTATTGAAATAAAAGTTTTCCCACCTGTTTGAACATATACATCATTATACATGTGGTTGATTATGCAGCCTTTTTTATCCATTTTTATTAAGGGAGTCCAGTGTAAAATGGAGTAAAATGAAAAAAATAAAAATAAAAACTGCAACTTCCTACCTCATATCTGGACCCTTGCTATGACTGCAACTGTGATGATTTTTATTTTCATGTTCTGGTTTCAAAGATGCTAATGGAAATTATCACTTTTGTAACATAATTCTGTGATGCCAGGAGGGGTTGAGGAGGAACTGCTCCCCCTCTTTGGTCCCAGCTAGACTTTCCTGTTCCCTTCTGGGGGGCCTTCAGGCTCTTGGATAGCATCAGCATCATTAACAGACATAACAACAACACAGTAAGTTTCAGATAGTACCTTGACCAGCTCTAACACAATCTAGTTACAAAGACATACCCTGCTGTGCAAATGGAAGCAGTTCATTCAGCAAGCATTTTCACAATTCACAATTTCTGCACCATGCACCAGAACTGTGTGAGCATAGAATCTAATTATAATTTGAGGCTATTGTCTGCAGCTACCTCTAAAGGTTTTTCTGTGCAGATTGGGAAAAAAATAAAATAAGATAAAATTAATCTCAAGCAAAGGTTGCACTTTCCCTCTCTCTTAAACATCTAGCCTGATGAATTATGCTACAATGTTAAGTGGGAAAGAATTACACTGACAATCAGTCAGGCACTGTTGCAATAGGTCTATATCACTTCACAATGACAATGACAATGACTGACAAAGTCAGTTCCGATATTATCAATCCTTTGATAGATTGTGTACAGGGCAGCCTGTAGCGTAGTGGTTAAGGTACAAGACTGGGACCTGCGAGGACGGTGGTTCGATCCCCGGTGTAGCCACAATAAGATCCGCACAGCCATTGGGCCCTTGAGCAAGGCTCTTAAGCCTACATTGCTCCAGGGGAGGATTGTCTCCTGCTTAGTCTAATCAACTGTTCATCGCTCTGGATAAGAGCGTCTGCCAAATGCCATTAATGTAATGTAATGTATCATTGGAAGGGTACTCTTCACAGTATATCAGCTGTGAACAATTTTTTGTCCAGCGTGGTTTCAGTAAATGACACAGCAGCTGGTAAAATGAGCTCTTAGGTGATCTTAAAAGGCTTTGTAATCTTGGTCACCAGCAAAGATAGCTTGGTAGATTGTGTCGTTACTTTTGTCATAGCTGACTGAATTCCTCTAAATTCAGACAGCTCTGAGGGAAATAATTTGGCTGTTTTGCAACACAGGCAAGGTATTCAAAAGCCAGGTTAGATGGAATAGTTTCCTCCTGCCATTTGATAACCTTTCAGGTAAATACTGCTTCTCCAGTTACCATCGACAACCAATAAGGGTTAACAGAGGCATATGGGAGATCAATAAATAAAATTTCAAAAAACATTGATATAGTTTTAACAGGTTTTAATAATGGCATTTAAAAAAAAAAAAATACTAGCAGCAACCAACCAGGGAGTATTTCAAAACTGCCTGTGGCACTGTATTGCATTGTAATATGTGTAATGTGCCCAATATGTTCCATTCAATGTGCACCAGGAAATGGATTTTGTGACATGCATCTATTGTTAGCAGGCCAAAGTTAAGTCCATTAAACTGAAACAGATCCTTATTACCTCCCACAAAATAAAAAACAGAAAACTAAACCTCAAAGCAAGTATGCTTTCTTTGCAGGGGTAGCATTGGGCCCTTTGTCAAAATCTGTGTGAGTTCGATGTAATAGTCAGTTTCACATTCAGTTGAACCTAGTCCAAAACTAAATTCAATTTTGAATTGAGAATCTCCATACAAAATGGAGTTTGAGTATCGCAGAAACTGCTGATCTTCTGGGATTTTCATGCACAATCTTCATTGATAAAATGTCTTGTGTTCACATGGAAAACACTACCATTCAAAATGCCAAACTCAAACCTCATATGGGCAAACGCTTTTCAATTAGCAACCATAGCTCTCCTTTGTTGGGGAACAATGGATGCCAACTTTGCAGTGAGAGGTAGATCAAGAGTGGGTGGGTACTTACTGATTTCTGTTGAATACTATAAAAATGATATTTTTCTTGTATATATGAAATGGGGAACTATCCTCCTACTTTGTAAATGTAAAGTATTGTTACTGTATTGTTCTAATAATTACAGTATTTTCCAGTACAGAACTGAAAAACTACCATGTTGGTGTGGAAGAGGAACACTTCTCATACCTCACCAGGAGACTGAAATAGTCAATATGCTTAGAGCAAACAATGCATTAAAACTAAAGGAAATACAAACTCCAGAGAAAAAAAACTCCTCAATAGGGTTGATAAATGGAGAATGTGTTGGTAGATAAAGAACGAAAAAACGTAGGTGCTCGATGAACCTGTTGTGCACTAGAGCAGTCTTGTGGAAACTTACATTTTCCCAGATGACAACATACCTGGGCTGCTCTGGGCCATCCATCTGCTCGGCTGGAGTGAGGATATTGTGTAGTTTGTCCAGGAAAGTGATGAGTTGGGCACTATTGTAGGGGCCAAGGGTTGAATGGTGGTGGAGGACACCTTGGTGATTTATAGCTGCGCACATGGTGATGTTCTCCCCTCGCTGGCCAGGAACCTCAACCGTGGCATGCTGGCCGATGACGTTCCTTCCCTGTTGCCATTTTCATTCTACCTCAACACAGGACAGCTCAAATTTGGCCCTTTCTTTGCTAAAGCTATGACTGCTAACTGACAAGCAACAGGTGAGCATGATGTGTAAATTGTGTGATTGGCGGTTTGAGTTTAGCATAGTGTTTTCCATCTGAACCCTAGAGATTTTATCAAATCTTGTGCCAAATGTAGAGATTGTGTGTAGTGTTTTGCAAAAAGTATGATTTAGAACTGCAAAATTTACATTTTACATTTTAGTCATTTGGCAGACGCTTTTAATCCAAAGCGACTTACAAGTGCATAGGTTCTACCACAAGTCAAAGCATCACATCCAGAACTAGGAAAATACACCTGGACTGCTGTTCTAAACATATAGTCGTCATCATAAGTGCAATTTTTTTTTTTTTTTTTTTTTTTTTGGGGGGGGGGGGGTTAGACAGGGATAGGGGTATCAGAAGGGGGGGGCGGGGTAAATCAGGAGGGAGGACTAAGGTAGAGTTTGAAGAGGTGTGTTTTGAGTCTGCGTCGAAATAGGGGGAGGGATTCTGCTGTCCTGACAGTGGTAGGCAAGTCATTCCACCACTGAGGAACCAGAACGGAAAACAGGCGTGAACGTGCAGCTCGACCGCCAGGTGCCCGTAGAGAGGGAACCGTAAAGCGACCAGAGCTGGCAGACCGGAGTGGTCTAGCTGGGGAGTAGGGAGTGATCAGGGATTGTATGTAATTTGGGGCAGTCCCCTTAGCAGCCTGAAATGCCAACACTAGGGCCTTGAATCGGATGCGTGCAGCAATAGGAAGCCAGTGGAGGCCAATGAGAAGCGGGGTGACATGAGCCGACCTGGGCTGACTGGTGATCAAGCGGGCTGCAGCATTCTGGACCAGCTGGAGGGGCTTGATGGCACACGCTGGGAGACTGGCTAGGAGGGAGTTGCAGTAATCCAGGCGGGAAATGACGAGCGCCTGGACTAGGAGCTGGGTGGCTTTCTCCGTCAGGAGATGACGGATGCGGCGTATATTATACAGAAAGAACCTGCAGGTTCTGGCAGTGGAGGATACTTGTGGAGCCAGGGAGAGGCAGTTATCAAGAGTCACCCCAAGATTCTTTGCCGTACAGGAGGAGGAAACTACAAAGTCCTCCACAGTCAGTGAGAGGTCGATTGACGGAGAGGACTTAGCAGGGATGTAGAGAAGCTCAGTTTTGGCAAGGTTGAGCTTCAGGTGATGGGAAGTCATCCACGCAGAGATATCAGCCAAGCAGGCAGAGATCTGTGTGGTGATTTGGGTGTCGGGGGGGAAGGAAATGAAGAGTTGGGTGTCATCAGCGTAGGAGTGATAAGAGAAGCCGTGGGAAGAGATAACAGAACCAAGGGACATGGTGTATAGCGAGAAGAGGAGAGGCCCAAGAACCGAGCCCTGCGAGACTCCAGTTCGTAGGGGTTGAGGGTCGGAGAGTGCGCCCCTCCAAGTCACCTGGTAGGAGCGACCAGAGAGGTAGGAGGAAAACCAAGCGAGTGCAGAACCTGTGACACCCATCCCAGACAGCGATGAGAGCAGAATCTCATGGTTGACTGTATCGAAGGTGGCTGACAGGTCGAGGAAGATGAGGACAGAGGAGAGGGATTTTGCTTTAGCAGAGTGGAGTGCCTCAGTGACCGCGAGCAGGGCGGTTTCAGTGGAGTGGCCACTCTTGAAGCCAGACTGGTTGGGGTCATGGAGATTGTTGTGGAGAAGATAAGTGGACAGTTGGGAGCAGACCGCCCATTCCAGGGTTTTAGCGAGAAAGGGAAGAAGAGACAGGCCGGTAGTTGTTCAGGGCAGAGGGATCAAGAGTAGGTTTTTTGAGGAGAGGAGTGACTCTGGCCCTCTTCAGGGAAGAGGGCATGGTGCCGGAGGAGAGGGAGGTGTTGATTAGAGAGGAGAGAAAAGGGAGAATGTCCTCAGATATAGATTGTAGGAGGGGAGAGGGGATGGGGTCAAGAGGACAGGTGGTCGGGCGGTGGGAAGTAAGGAGTTTCAGTGTGTCGGCGTCAGAGAGGGGAGAAAAGGAGGTTAGGGAGTTGGGGAGGGTAGGAGGGTCAGCAGGGGTGGAGGGTTGGGAGAAGGAATTGCGAATAGCATCGACCTTCTTTTCAAAGAAGGAGACAAAGTCATCAGGTGTGAGTGATGAGGGGGGTGGGGGGGGAGGGGGGGCCAGAAGAGAGGAGAAAGTTGAAAACAGTTTGCGGGGATTAGAGGCGGCCGCGTTAATTTTCGAGTGAAAGAAGGAAGATTTAGCTAGAGAGACAGAGGAATGGAAAGATGATAAGAGGGCATGGAAGGAAGCCATATCACTGGGGAGACAGGACCTTTTCCATTTTCTCTCCGCCGCCCGCAGTTCGGTTCGGACAGCTCGTAGAGCATCAGAAAGCCAAGGACTGGGGGGGGAGGCCCGAGCTAGTTTGGTGGTGAGGGGACACAGAGAGTCAAAGGAAGATGAGAGGGAGGACATGAGAGTTGTAGCCGCATCATCGGTAGACAGTCGAGACAAAGACTCCGCAGATGGTAGGGAGGAGAGGATTGTAGATGAGAGGGTGGAGGAAGACAGGTGGCGTAGGTTCCGTCGACAGGTGACAGTGGATGGTGGGAGAGATGGATGGGTGTTAGAGGAGAGTGGAAGAGAGAAAGAGATGAAGGAGTGGTCAGATATATGGAGTGGTGTTACGGAGAGGTTGGTTGTTGTGCAGCTCCTTGTGAAGATGAGGTCAAGAAGGTTGCCTGCTTTGTGGGTGGGAGGGGAAAGAGTGAGGGTAAGGTCAAAAGAAGAGAGGAGGGAGAGAAAGGTAGACTGGGTGGACTCTGAGTTGAGGTTGAAGTCACCCAGGAGGATCAGGGGGGTGTCATTGACAGGTGAGGAGCTGAGGAGGATGTCCATCTCATCCAAAAAGTTTCCCAGAGGACCCAGGGGGCGATAAACAACAATAACAAACAGTTTGCACGGCAGAGTAACAGAAACCGCATGAAATTCAAAAGAGGAGAAGGAGAGGGATGAGGAGAAGACACTAGATCTCCATGAGGATGAGATTAGGAGACCTGTGCCACCTCCTCTGCCAGAGGATCTGGGTGTGTGGGAGAAAGAGAAGGCAGAGGAAAGGGCAGCCGGGGTGGCCGTGTTCTCAGGTGAGAGCCACGTTTCAGTTAAAGCAAGAAAGTCAAGGTTGAGGTGGGAGGCATAGGCAGATATGAAGTCTGCTTTCTAGACGGCGGACTGGCAGTTCCAGAGGCCACCAGCCACACAGATCAATACCAGGGGATCTGGGAGGAAAGATGAGGTTAGAGATATTCTGCCCATGTTGGCGGGAGGCGAACCTCCTACCTGACTGGGACCTGGGGAGAGGAGAGAGGACAGGGATGGGAAGGAAACACATGGAGGGAACTAGGGAGGACAAGAGGAATACTACACAGTGGAATGAGGGCAGGCAGCAAAAATAAAGTTAATCATCAGGCTCTCTGACACCCATAGATAGACACCCTCGACTTTGTACACCTGCGACTTCGTACGCCGAGGCTGCCGCACACCGCTGCCGCTGGTGCGCTACACAACTGCTTAAGTAACACTGACGCCGAATACAGAAAATGCAACCAACCCACTGCAGAACAATAATGCACACTGAAGTGAGTTCAGGTGTGCCAGTACTAATAGCCTGAGCAGGGTGCAAAGTATTGGCTCCTCCTACAACAAAAGCTGTGGCCTGCCAGCCAGTAAAACAATAGCCTAACTTAATAGCCTAGCTTACCTGAGAGAAACAAACACCTAACCCAGTTTCACTGAATCTAAATAAACACCACTTGTAATAGCTAACAAACAAACAAGTACACAACAGAACACTAAAATGACAACTAAACTGAATTTAGAATCAGCAAGCAAACAAATAATACTTAACTAATCCAGGAGAAAATGCAACCAACCCACTCCATCCATCCATCCATTATCTGAACCCGCTTATCCTGAACAGGGTCGCAGGGGGGCTGGAGCCTATCCCAGCATACATTGGGCGAAAGGCAGGAATACACCCTGGACAGGTCGCCAGTCCATCTGAGGGCAGCAACCAACCCACTGCAGAACAATAATGCACACTTTTCTAAATGAGTGAAAAGCAGTTAATGTGTTTGTATTTGTGCAGAATTGGTGGATATGATATGGTACATAAGTTTCAGGCTTTGGTCATTGTGTCTCAAGTTCCAGTGTTCCTGTAAGCAATCGAGAAAAACTGTAAAATTGAATTGAAATTGAACATCTTCACTTCCCTGACAATACTGTATATTTAGATTTCAAAAAAAGCATTTCATAAGGTATCTGACAAACGCATTATCATGAGTGGGTTCAGAACTGGTTACGGGATGGCACACAAAGAGTAGTAGGATGAGGGACCTTATCTGACCAGGGTATTGTGGGAAGTGGAGTCCCACAGGGCTCAGTGCTGGGGCCACTGCTCTTCCTCATTTACATAAATGGCCTTGATACAGGTGTTGAAAGTTTTCATTAAATTAGCAGATAATACCAAACTAGGAGGTTTAACCAACTAGTTTGGAATTTACCAGTTTGGAAAGTAATCCAGGAAGATTTAAACAGAATCCAGAAGTGGACGGAAACCTGGCAGTATTCTGTGGCATAGTGTCATCATTTTTTTGATTTACCTTTTTTCTCCACTTTCCTCTTTCCATCATTCTTTTCTGTCCACAAGAACTCTTGGGGCTTGTAAAAAAGGCTTTAAAAACAACTGAGATAAAAAGTAATAATTTATTTTACCAACCCAGAAATGAACATCGGGGCTAGCCTTTTCCATCTCCTTTTCAAACTGATAGACACTTAAATGGCAGAGACAAATATTTGCAGCTGTGTTCCATTTTAAACACCAACACCTGGCTCAAATAAATCAATCAACCAATTAAATTATATTAATTGACCAACTCTAGTGGCTGGTGAAGGGCCACTCCTTCACATTTCCTCCCCCTTCTCCAGTCTTGCATACCACAGTTTGCAAGACAAGGGGCAGATGTTCCCAAGCAGTCAATTCCAAACGTTGTATTTTACCAAGAACAGTCCATGATAGTGAAATCCGACTGGGAAGCTCCTCTCCAAGATTTTCGAGGTTAGCCCCCTGATTAGGGACACTTGGTAGCTCCTCCCTCTGGCATAAACTACCCTGCAGGGCCAGGATACTACCTCCCAATAGGCTACAGGCTCCTCATACTGGCCTTCAGTGTTGCTGTCCCATAGGGCTCCAGACCAGTACCCCTTCCAACAGAGCCAGCTACAGCTCCCCAGCCAATCAAGGGGTTTTCCAGCTGCTCCCACTTCTGGGCCCCGCTGCTCTGTCTAGGTCCTCAATGGTCCACCATCAGCCCCATCTGGATCTTCCTTTGGACCTCGTTGAACGGAAATCCAGTTCTTGGCATGTCCACAACATCGTCCAAGTGCAATCAAAACTCAGTGTAAAAATCCTTAAAATCCTTTTTTGTTTTTTTTTATGGGTCGCCCCACAGGGATAGGGGCTAAATCCCACTTCTGATACCAAATGTAAAAAAGGCTTTAAAAACAACTGAGATAAAAAGTAATCATTTATTTTACCAACCCAGAAATTAACATCGGGGCTAGCCTTTTCCATCTCCTTTTCAAACTGATAGACACTTAAATGGCAGAGACAAATAGTTGCAGCTGTGTTCCATTTTAAACACCAACACCTGGCTCAAATAAATCAATCAACCAATTCAATTCTATTAATTGACCAACTCTAGTGGCTGGTGAAGGGCCACTCCTTCACAGGGCTCTTTTAGGTGCTTTTTAGCAAACTAATCTTGCCTTTATGTTCTTCAGGCTTATCAGTGGTTTGTATCTTGAAGTGTACTCTCTGTAGTCCTCTACTTATGGTAGACTTTGACACATCTCCACCTGCATCCAGGAGAGTTTTTGATTTGTTGCGCCGTTGCCAGTGGGGTTTTCTTCACTAAAGAGAGTATTCTCCGTTCATCCACAACAGTGGTCTTCCTCAGTCTATGGGTTGTTTTGACATAATTATTTAAAAGTTCCCCAGTTGTTTTTTTCTTGTTAATAATGCCCAAGGTTTTTGCAATGTTCCTGATTAATTTTCATTTCTGAGCCTTCTGGCCAGCTTAATTTGCACCTTACTAGTCTACCCAAACATCAATCTCCAAAGGCAATTGCAAAGTCTAGAATCAAGACTAGACATCTACAGCTCCCTTCGTCACTAACAACACAAATGAATACACCTGCCAATGTCCATGCACTTCTTGTATTTATCTCCTGGGGGTTCACAAGTTGAATGCAGATTCAATAAATCAGAGACAATGCAGCTTTCTTCCATTTGTCTTATTACAACAGACCACCCCGATTGCATTCTTTGTTGACCTCAATCATTGTGTCAGTTCCATGCCTGGCCATCCAGATTACTTTAAATCATTAGGCCAGGCAGGTAAGTCCATAACCATTTTAGTTAAATGAGATTTCAATCTAGTATAAATGCACAGAGGAATGCAAAATATTGATTGCAAACAGAAAAAGGTCCCTAAACTACTTATGGAAACTCTGAATGCACACTTTCGAGAATATTGTGGAGCAGGGAGTCCAGTCGATTTATGTGAAACTAAGAAAACTGATATTATATCAGACCTGGATTGTCTGAAAATTCTGTATTAAACATCCAATATATAATTTTCTTTTTACTGCAGTGGGTAAAATAGTAAACACTAATTTGTTTATTTTATCAGAATCTAGTAGAAGGGTTTGAGTAAATAATGGGAATGTGAAGCCCTAAAATGGGTAGAGCAATCATGTGTATTCAGTGTTTTACTGATCTGAACATAACAAAGCATTTTGGCTGTGAAGAACAAAGCCTTAGTTTAAAAGAAGCATCCAAAGCCTTAGTTTAAAAGAAGGAATGGGTTCAAATAAATTAATGCCCTTGTGTTTGAACATAAGCAAATGGATGATTCACATTTTGAGGATTTTTAAAGTTATATTTTTGTTTGTAATTGGCAAAGATATGTGATAAGTTTGAGGGTAACTTTAAGACTATATAGCCTAATCCAGTGATTCCAATCTTTGGTATGATGGTTTTCGTTCCACAGCACAGAAGCACAGAATTTGTATTATTTATGTATTTTCTTAGGCTTATTTACCTTCTTAAGCCTGAAAAATCACCTGAAATCACCTGAAAAATATCTATGCATGAAGGATAACATTTTGATGTCCACGTTATTTAATTGATCAAATACTAACACTAATAATTTGGTAGCGCCAAATATGCATTATTTTAATAGGTTTAAGGAAAAATATGATCATACTGAACCATGTGTTGAACAACTTAATTAAGAGCCTATTCATTCTTATAATCGGTTTTAAATTGTGTTACCTATGGAATTGTTTGCAATATGGCATAATAATCATAAGTCTTAAGAGGGTAAATCATTCCTCTAGACATAAAAAGCACATAAAGTAATACTACCAGCATTCTAAAAATCAGGGATTGCAACTTTGGTTGGAACAAAACCCAGCATAAACATCTCCAAACCCACACTATAAGATCAATATTTTTTTTCATTTCGATAATTTTGTTTTATTACTCTTCTTTTCTGAATTTCTTTCACAAGTCTTATTGTTATTCTTAATGTAGTTAAGAGAATATAGACTACTATAGCTCAATGCTACGTTTTTTGTTACAACTAGTACACATGATGCAACGGCACATATACAGTCCCCTAAAAAAGTATTGGAACAGCAAGGTAATTTCCTTTGTTCTTGCTATACACTGAAGACAACTGAGTTTGAGGTCAAAAGACATACAGGGGATAGCAGATCCAAATTTTAGCTTTTGTTTCCTGGTATTTCTATCTAGATTTGTTACACAACTGTATCAGACCACCCAATGTTTAGGTGAGCAAAGGTATTGGAACATGTGACTGACAGGTGTTTCTTGTTGCCCAGATATGTCCTGTTAGATTGATTGCTGATAGTTCAACCCTTGGGTTTTGCCTGTGAAGATTTAGATAAACCAACATGTCTTTGGGAGATAAACAAGTCATTTTGAAGCTTGTGACATCACAAACAATCTCCACCAGGCAGGGGTGAAGGTATCTTAGTTAACCGTTCAAAGAAGACTTAGGAAGACGAGATTACAATTTGCAAAGAAGTACAGAGATGGGCCACAAAGGTTCTGGAACACTGATGAGACCAAGATTAACCTCTACCAAAGTGATGGAAAGGCCAAAGTTTGGAGAAAGAAGGGAGCTGCTCATGATTCAAAATATACGACCTCATCTGTGAAGCACAGTGGAGGAAGTGTCATGGCTTGGGCTTGCATGGCTGCTTCTGGAGTGGGCTCACTAATCTTTATTCATAATGTAACTCATGATGGTAGTGGCAGGATGAATTCAGAACTTTACAAAAACATTCTGTCTGCCAAGTTACGGAGAAAGGCGCCCAAACTAATTGGGAGGAACTTCATCATGCAGCAAGACAGTGACCCAAAACACACTGCAAACAGAATGAAGGACTTCATTAGGGAGAAGAAGTAGAAGGTTTTAGACTGGCCAAGTCTATCACCAGACCGTAACCCAATTGAGCAGATTGAGGAGATTGAAGGGCAAACCCCCGCCCCTGAAACAAGCAAAAGCTTCCAGTAGAAGCCTGGAAAAGCATCACAAAAAAAGAATACAACAGTTTTGTGATGTCATTGGGTCGCAGGCTTGATGCAGTTATTGCAAGCAAGGGATATGCTACCAAATACTAAATGTTATTTACTTTCATTTACTGTTCCAATACTTTTGCTCCTAAAAATTGGGTGGTCTGATTGTGTGGTTTAACACACAAGTTTAACTCTACAAGTTAGAATTCTTCATTATCTACCAAATAGTTTTTGTGGTTTCCTTCATTTTTGTGGCCATGTGTTCACACTTTCACAAATTAATAGGCCATTATTAATCTCAGTCTTTTTTATGGTCATGGATATTTCATTATATGTGGCATGCAAAGCTATTTATAGCACAATATGGTAAATAATCCCTCTCAACATGAAAAGAGAATTTGCAATTGTGGTTGGATCATAAACCAGCATAAACAGGGGGGCCTGAGGGCTGACGTTGGAATGTTCTAAGGAATGTATTGAGCTGGCTTGAGGCATAATTTGTGCTAAGACAGTTATGTTTTTGCGTATCATAGCCAAATTCTATTGATTGAGGAACATATTATGATTTTTTTTTTTTTTTGTGTAAGACCTGAGTCTTATTTACCTAACTAACACATTAATGCTATGGGTTTGTTCTTGTGGCAGAAATGGGAACTGTAATATGCAAAAAAATAAAAATAAAATCCACTGTAACTCCAAATGCAATTTCAACATTGCTCATTATCCATTTGTGTGGTCTAAAAATGAAAAATTCTGCATAGCTTGCAAATGTGACAATTAAACCAGAAATATTATTCAGTCTGACCTAACTGAAACATTAAAACCAGTAATTCATTCCAATTCCATTCCATTCCATTGGGGATCTACAGTACCTTGGAATTGCTCTGATCAAAGTTGGGTTCATTGAACTGCAGTGTTTGAATCTCTTTCAAAGAAGCTGTAAATTTAGCGTCAATAAATGGGAAGTCTGGAGGGGGGTTGAAGGTAACAGGAAACTCATGCTGAGATATGAGAATATGGCAAGCCATTCCTATAGGTAATTAATGGCATGCTTACTCCTAATTATAAGCTCCAAGGCTCCAACGACATTGCCGCAGATGCTCCGCCAACTCTAGCTGTGAAAGGAAGGACATAAATTCAGAAACGGTATCAAGTAAAGCACCTGGCTCTGTCCACACCTGTCATAATGAGCACATACTTCATCCTGTCAGTGAATTAACATTCTCCAGGGATAAAAAGACAAATGTTTAATTTCAGGATGCATTCCGCAGTGAAAAGGGATGGTAGTCTGTATCAATTTATGATGCTAAATTTATCAAATTGTTGTTTGGTTCACTGATGCAGGCACCTGACTCCTGTATTAAAACATTGCATGGCAGATTTAAAGGATTTCCCAAGGGCTTCTCATTCAAGCATGGGCTTGTGACTACGGCTTAATATTGTGTCAAGATCTCCCGAGGATGATATAGCTTGTCAAACCTTCACTGCTCTGAACCTGCCCACCCAAAAAAGCAAACAAAAAATCCTGAGTCTCAGGATGAGCAAGAAGAAAAGGGTTGTGATTTGTAAAGCCGAAGATATCACTATAACCAACAGCAAATGAGCAGGAAAAAAATCACTGGGACAAATTGCAAAAAGAAGATATATTTTTGAAATCCATTTCCATTTTCTCTTTGGTGGAAGCTGAAATTCTACAACCACAGTGGTGCAGATACATTTAATAATGACAGGACAGGGCTGTTAATACCAAATTACTAATAACTGACTTTCATCGTATTCTACTCATAGTTGCTGTTCCATGGCATTGTCTTTCTCCGTTATGAAATTACATTTTAATAGCAAATGAATAGCAATTGTACAAATATACACTGACATACCGCATATATTGTATCATTATATTACCAATTTAATATGAACCTGATCTGTCTTATTCTCACTATAACACGTAGGCATTTACATCACATAGTGGCTACATTGTTACAGTGGTTACATACATAGTTGCATAGTGGTAACCAAAGCAACCACACTTTGAGTTCTCACGCAGATCATAATCAATTAATCAAATCATGTAGGCACAGTTCTGGTTTATTATTGGTTTCATTTGGTATACTCCGGCATACTTTTATTTTCTTTTAGTGTATATATTTTCTTTTAGTGCATACCAACACCTGTAACCAAAAAGGTCAATGCCAATATCCATATGAATTTGGGAATATATAAAAGTGTTTCTCTGTCCGTTGTTCATTCAAGAAAACGGTGATGTCAGATTGTAAGAAAAAACGTAAAAAACAAAAACAAGAAGTGAAAAGGTTTGTGTGGGAATGCAACTTTGAGTGCCAACACTGCACTGCCACAATTGATTAATATTGTACTGGATAAAATAAACACATTTGGTGAAGGAAGAACTATGCACTATGTATAACACTCAAATACAATGGCTTTAATGATATCAACATCAGCTCATTTTATATTAATTTCCATAAACTGAATTTTGCTATACTGGCAATCTGTATTGGGCTGGTTTTTGGGCTGATTTTATTTGCCATTGGTTTTGGGCTGGTTTTGGGTAGATCTTGTTATATAAAAAGGTTATGGTTATGGTTATAGATTCAACAGCTTCACCAAGAAAAATAGTCATAATTATATATATATTTTTTTTATTGCAATAACATATTTATTAAATCAAAATAAGATACAAAAATGTTTATAATGTTCAACTTCTGTACAAACATTTGAAATGTGATTACCCAACATGATCTCACAACCCATTTGCAGCTATACTACAAAATTCCATGCCTTTTTTTTTTTTGGACTCTTGCCCCGATTCCCAGGTGCTATAATCCTGACCCTGTTGTCTCGACTCCCTTTTGCCGTGGACTACTCCAGCCCTACCATCGCCACCTGATGCTCCTCACCATGGCAGACTGGCCCCGCCCATCGTCTGAGCCACCACCTCAGGACCGTTGCCTAATCGAAGCTAATTTCATTAATGTGAACAATGACTGATTGCCCATTTTGGTTCTTAAAACTCATACCTTGAGCCAGCCAGAGGAGGATGGGCTTTCCCCTTGAGTCTGGTTTCTCCAAGGTTTCTTCCTATCTGCCATCAGGGAGTTTTTCCTTGTCATATTTGTGGGGATTAGGCCAGGGTTTTTTGGAAGTATGTATGACAATTGTTTGAGAAATGTGCTATTAAAATACATTTTGATTAGATTATTTATTGGTGCACTGTGTTATTTACTCTTGCGATATGTTCTCATGACATGTTCAGATGTGGTGTCATGTTTTCAATGTTTTCTGTGTCTGACTGTTAATACTGTCTCATATGCATGTACCTTTGCTCTAGATGAGAGCATCTATGCAAAATGGCTACATCTAAGTGTCTTGACTTATATATATATAAGTATGATATATACTTCTGTAACTTGATGGGCCCTCTCTTGAGTGGATAAGCTAAATGTTCAGCTAATACAATCTTGTAGAGAAAGCACTGAATTGCAAAATATCTAAGTGAATTAATGAAAAAACATTTAAATTGTGAATAATCTGACTGGTATGATCTGTCAATTTTCATACAAATACTGCAGTACATTGTGTACAGTATATATTGATATATTATTAATTTTATCTTTTACATATTTTTTATTAAATATAAAGATATAATGCTATTTTTAATAGATAAAATTGTTGTCACATGAATGTTATAAATTGTGAATATAATAAAATAATGAGTATTGATTACAGTGAGGGTAATATCAATATAAAATTTTTATTTAACATGATTAACAATACGATATAAGATCTTAGCATAGCCTACAAAGTTAATTATTTTTTTCTTGACAGGTTCCTGCATGCTGTTCACGTGTCACTATGAACTACAGTAAGTATCAACATGCCGGATCTGGAAAGCATAAATGTCCACAGGTCTAATTATCCAAGTATTCAAAATTGCCTTATTTGAATAACCTTTTGGAATACACTGAATTACCTAGAGAGTAGCATTCATGACGTCACACTCCAGCTAGTTCCTATGATGGATGACATGTATGTACTTGTATGTTATGGTAAAATGAAACAAATAATTATGCATTGAATACCAAGCATCGCCAAGTGTACAGTACATGAGCAGACCTGAAGCTATTAATATATTCATTTGGTTATTCTAGCCACATAAAGATCCTGATTAAATGACTCATCAGCTGCATAAAAGGGACATTAACCACTACAGATGGAGGACAAGAAGATAATTGAAGGGAAAGCTATATACACAAGGAATAACATGCTTTCAAGGGAGATAAAACGGAAAGTGTCTGAGCAGGAAAAAATACTTGTGAAAGAAACTTTTCAAATAACTTAAGGAAATTACCAACAAGAACACCAATTATGACAAGAATAAAGACTTATGTTGAGATTAACCAGATAAAGGTGAATTACAGATTTACCTGCATAACAGATTACAAAACTATAGTAGTTCTGCTTCAGGTGATAGTCTTAGTTTGAATGTACGGCAAATCACAATGTAGTACAGGGGACTCTTAAAAACGACACCACTTCCAGTTTACGTTACTCACTCTTCCGGGTTACTTCACATCCACGTTACTTCCGGGTTCCTTCACTTCACGTTTACGTTACGCCCACTTCAGAGTACGAATAATGGATATGGATACAAGTAATTTAATTGGTTTAATGGATAAGGAAACAAATATGAGTAATGCACTACTTGCTGACCCCTAAATATCTAATTGCACCACTATTACCATGTCAGTGTATGCTGAAATTGATCGCGTATGTGACTTGTGCCTAGTTTTTATTAAAAAAGTTACACTTTACACACACAAAAACCAAATCTGATCTGGAATATTTTCTTTAGTTATTTGTCAAGTTGTATTGCTCCGAACATGATGAGCTAACTTAGTGTTCAGTGAGTTTACGTTAACTTTATTTGTATGTATGTATAGATAGATAGGTAGATCGATAGATATAGATGTGTTGACCTCCGATTGCTTGATTTGCATTCAGCAACCCACCGACATCTCTTTTTGGCAGCAGCATGATAGTCTTGAGAATAAAGTTAACTCATCAGCTAGCTAGACAAAATGGACAAATAAGGGTAAGAACAGATAATCTCTATATTAGCTGATACAATGCCAATATATAGATTTGTTTTGCGCCTAATAACATACAAAAATGTAATCATAACAAATCACAAATTATTTTTAGCACTGAAGTAATTACAAGGGGTGAACGAGTAGTGCATTACTCCTATCTGTTTCCGTATACGAGTAAACCAATTAAATTATCCATTACTCGTACTCGAAAGTGGGCATGACATAAACCGGAAGTGGTGTCGTTTAAACAGTATTCCATACTATATTATAGTCACAGCTACAGTTTTGCACTCTGTTATGCAGGTAAATCTCTATTACATCCTTATCTGTTTACTCTTAACATGAATTAAAAAACATCTATGTGTGTACGTGCGTGAACAATTTTGCAAGGAACACTGGCTGAGCCGCCTTCCCATTCGTATCAGAACCACTATCTGCGTTGCTGTCACACTCGCCTCTTTAAACACACACCCAAATTCAAATTCAAATTTTATTTGTCACATACACAATATACAGGTACAATGTGCAGTGAAATGCTTAGTGCACCCGTCTGGTGTTTAAAAGACAAAAATTAAAAGACACAGACAACAAGCAATTAAAAGATGAATTACTCATGTGTGATAAAAAGTGCAAGTGCAAAGTGCAGTGGCAGTCCATTTTTGCTGATATGTAGGTGTGTGTGTATGTGCTAAGCACAATCCTCATTCAGCAGGCGGATGGCCTGAGGGAAGAAGCTCTTCCTCATCCTCTCTGTTTTTACCCTCAGGCAGCGATAACGCCTCCTTGAGGGCAACAGAGAGAAGAGTCTGTTGCTAGGGTGGTTGGGCTCCCTGAGGATTTTGTTGGCCTTGGACCTGCACCATTGGGTATAGGCGTCCTGCAGGTTGGGCAGAGTGGTTCTAATGGTTCGCTCGGCTGAGCGGACCACCCTCCTGAGGGCCAAGTAGTCCTTCTTGGTGCTGCTGCCCATCCAGGTGGTCCACATTTTCCTAAAGCACTATACTCTTAAGCAACACATCTGTCACAGTTTGTTAATGTGAATAAAATAATGCAGATAAAAATCACTCAAATAATCACAAACAAATCAAGCAGATGGACATCGCCCTGACATTTTCACAGTACCTAGCTAGCAGGCTAGTAAATGTGTTTAAAAGTGAATAACTAAATAACAAGAAACCACTATAAAAAAAGCTAAATTGATAAAATGTCAACTACCTTACCTCTAGCTAAAATAATGTCTATGTCCACAAAATCGTGACCACATCCTCCGTCCTTACAATTCACTTTTTAATCCTAGAACATTTATTTCTAAAGTTAGCTCTGTACAGTAGCTTGTTTGAAGCACATGGCTGTGTATTTACAACAGGTCACGTCTTCCCCGTCAGCAGCCATTTATCTTAGCAGTGTACTACCTTTTCAAATTGTAAAGTAAAATAGTTTGAATTTTTTTGTATTTCTATGTCACTTTTGTGTACACTGTATGTACATGCTCTGACGTGAATTTGTTCAAATTTATGAATGGTACAAGCCTCTTCTTTAATTTAAGTCTTCAACCATGTGTGTGCAGTAAATACTTTTTGGGATATTGACACTGTTATAGGACTAGTACAAGATAGGCAGAAATTTCCTTCTAGGCTGACCAAAATGGAAATGGTTAAGATATCACGGCTGATTAATGATATGAGTGGATAATATCTCATGCCTGCAATACAGCTGAATAGCCACACTGAATAATTCTTATGGATGGTCTAGAACGTGTGTAAAGGTATAGACATTTTCACGATATTTTATAGTTTATGAATCTCAATGTTTTTGTGGATTTCAGAGTAGGCACAATTATGGTCAAAACTGGTCATAAGCCCCATTTATGCATGAGGCCCCAGGTGCCTCCAGAATATGCCATCTGACGATTGCAGCAACTGCAGCAATTTTCTGATTGAGTCAATTGCAGGGGCCCTTGTGTCGTAAATTCCTATTTTTGTTATATGGTCTTTTTAATCTGGTAAATGTCTTCTATTCTTCAATGCAACAATCAGTGACCTTACTGTGAGAGTCCTAGCATAATGATATACCCTAGAGAGTGATAACCGTTCCAAGAAAGGTGTGTCGGTGATATAAATGTTACTAAATCTTTGAAACGGCTGCTGACAGGATGCCTGCACACCATTAAGATGGAAAGGTGTGAAAGGCTATTGCTATTCAGTAGTGTGATAAGATGGCCTTTGAATCATCCAAGTGCAGACAAATGGATGCTCTGTTAAGTCAGTTCTGTTATTACACCCTAGTCAGATAGGATTCTAGTCAACCAGCTCTCTACTGAAATGGCTACTGCTGAAACAACTAGTTTGCAGATTTCTTTGTGATTCACTTACTATAACCCTTTATTCACAGCTTCCATAAAACTGGTGTCTGTTTGTACGGTAGGTTGACATGAAATGACAACGAGAAGTTGCAGTCCCCTCCAAAAGTATTGGAACGGCAAGGCCAATTCTTTTGTTTTTGCAATACATTGAATACATTTGGGGTTGAGATAAAAAGATGAACACAAGACAAGAATTTCAGCTTTTATTTCCTGGTATTTACACCTAGATGTGCTAAACTACTTAAAACATAGCACCTTTGGTATGAGACCACCCAAGCAAAAGTGGAACAGATAGTATTTAAGTAAATTAAAATAAATAACAGTTCATATGTGGTAGCATACTCATCTCTGTACTTCTTTGAAAATTGCAATCTGGCCTTCCGATTCTTACAACTGATGAGTGGTTTTCATCTTGTGGTATAGCCTCTATATTGCTGCTCTGTAAGTCTAATTTGAACATTTGATTGAGATACCTTGCCCTGTGGAGCTTGTTTATGAGGTCACTGACTGATGTTTTGGGGTTTTTATTCACTGTTCTCACAACGTTTCTGTCATCAACTGCTGCCGTTTTCCTTGGTCAACATGTACGGCAGCTGTTTGTTTATTTTTCAGGATGTTCCAAGTTGTTTTCCATTCTTTTCTAAGCTTCAAAGTGGCTTGCTTTTCTCCCAAAGACAGTTCACTGTGTACCGACAGTTCACATGTTGGTTTATCTTTTCTAACACAAACGCAGTCTTCACAGGCAAAACCCAAGGCTAAACCCAACATGCGTAGAGTAAAAAGAGTATACTATTTATAAGAGAACTATTTATTGTTTAAACAATCAATCTAACAGGACACATCTGGGCAACAAGAAACACCTGTCAATCACATGTTGCTATACTTTTTGTCACCTAAAAATCAGATGGTCTGATACAAAAGGTGATATGTTCCAAGTTGTTTAGCAAATCTAGATTAAAAAATACCAGGAAATAAAAGCTGAACTTTGGATCTCTTGTACATCTTTTGACCTCAAACTCAATTGGCGTCAGTGTATACTAATAACAAAGGAATTGACCTTGCTTCTCCAAAACTTGTGGAGGGGAATGTATTTGTGAATTGTATTCTCCTGAAAGAAAAGGTTGTTTTCCACCCCTCCTCCATTCCCATACATTTGTGAAATTTAATTATCTACTTGCTCACACCTGCAAACCACCTCAGAGCCAATTTTCTGTGGCCCAGTTCAGCTGTACTCATTTTTCAGTATTTTATACTAAACTAGTTTATTTTCTCAGTCTTATTATGAAAGGGGTGATGGTGGTAATTATATTTCTCAGAATCACAGCCAGTCAGAAGACATCCAGCTTAACAAAGATATTCTTAATTGTCATTATTCAATTTGAGCTGTCACCTTCAATTAACTACACATAGTGAGTTCAGGCTATAGCACTGTAATGCTAAAGGCAAAGCTGCTCTGGTGGATGCAGCTGGACAGAGAACTAAAGATGTCCCAAAAGATATATCTGCCTTCATTTATCCTAATTAGCAGATACAGAAGAACACATATAATGCATGTTCTCTGCACATTGTGTAGTAAAAAAGGTACAGAATAGCCTTAAAAATATGAATTATTTATAGCAAAAAGAGATTTGGTATACCTCAGAGTCCCCTGCTTGGATATTCTAGTCATAATTTATGGGACTAGTGGCCATGGAAACCAGGTGTAAAAGTTTGAGAATATTTTTCTTAAAGAATTATCCTTCTCCTAGGTTACATTTTCTTTCTTATATTGTGAATGCCAACTATCTGTGAATTTAGCAGAAATACACTCACTGAGCACTTTATTAGGTACTTATTTAGACTTCAACTGCTGTAGCCTATCCACTTAGAGTTATGATGTGTTGTGTGTTCAGAGATGCTCTTCTGCATACCACTGTTGCAATGTGTGGTTATTTGCATTACTGTCACCTTCCTGTCATCTTTGACCAGTCTGGCCATACTCCTCTGACGTCTCTCATTAACAAGGCGTTTCTGTCTGCATAACTGCTGCTGACTGGATTTTTGCACCATTGTTGAGACTAGTGTGTGTGCAAATTAAGGAGAGCAGCAGTTTCTGAGATACTCAAACCACCTTGTCTGCCACCAACAATCATTCCACGGTCAAAGTCATTTAGATCACATTTTTACCCATTCTGATGGTTGATGTGAACACTTCTGACCTATACCTACATGATTGTATGCATTGCACTGCTGCCACACAATTGGCTGATTAGATAAAATTACTGCAGCTTATACATACAAGTGTTTTTTTTATCTCCAAATAGTATTGGATGTATTGAGCAAGTGAAACTTGAGATAAACTACACTCACCCGGCAGATTATTAGGAATATTTTTTACTTTATTACACCTGTATAAAATATAAAATTACTGCAGCTGATCGCATGAATAAGTAGGTTTAATAAAGTAAATATATTCCTAATAAAGTGCTCGGTGAGTGTAGTTCATCACAAGTTTCACTTGCTCAATACATCCAATACTATTTGGAGATAAAAAATCACTTGTATGTATATGCTGCAGTAATTTTATATTTGTGGTGCAGAGTATAAAGGCAGAAAGCAAGGAAGAATCAGAATATTGAAAAGTGCATTAGTGCCACCTAGTGTCATTGTACTTGATGAGGGTGGCAGCATCACTTAGAGCAGTGATCAAGAAGGCACCACAAATGTTTTATTTGGATGTACAGTTGTGTTCAAATAAATAGCAGTGCATTAAAAAAAAGGAGTGAAGTGCAAATATTTTTTAATAGCTTTTAGTTCAATATTTCAAATGTAGTGGAAACATTACACATTCAATTCCAAATCAAAGCATTAGCAAATTTTACAGGATGCAAAGAAAAGTCATATTAATCTGTTTTAAAAAATGGCAGTGTCGACATTTTTCTCTTCAAACTCTCTTCAAACTGTATAAACTGAAGACATGTTTTAAGATTGAACTTCACTTTAAATTACTGAACTAATATTTAGTTGCATCACCATTGTTTTTGATAACTGCTGCGTGTCTGCGTTGCATCGAGTCAACCAACTTCTGGCACCTAGAAACAGGTATTTCAGCCCAGGATGAACAAACTACATTCTGCAGTTCCTGTGAATTTTTGGGTTTTGCTTCAGAAACTGCATTTTTAATGCCTCCTTGGCAAATTTTAACCAATTCTGCACATGCCCTTTTTTCAACAATGGTGCTTTACGGGGGCTTCTTTCTGATAGCTTGGCTTAGATGTCTTCTGACTGTAACAGCACTTACAGGTAAACAGGTAAGTTTCGATTGTAGATCATTTTTTATCTTTCTGGAGCTGATGAATGGCTGAATCTTTGCCATTCTTCGATCTGTTTTAAAAGTAGTTGCTCGTTTTTTTCTGCTTGTTTCGGGTTTTTGTTGCCATTTTAAAGTATTTGAGATAATTTTAGCTGAGCATCCAATAATTTGGTGCACTTCTTTATATGTTTTCCCCACTTTTTAATCAAATGACGTTGTTCCTCTGAACAATGTTTGGAATGGCCCATTTTACTTTTCGGCAATTCAGAAGCAAATATATTTTATAACAATGTGTAAAACATTTGCTTCCCTTCTTCCTTAATGAAGGACAATTAATGACACCTGTTTTTTCCGAATTAATGAATTCCCTAATTAAACTCCACACTGCTATTATTTTGAACATGCCCCTTTCAATAAATGAGTCAATTACTTACTGTCATGAGTTGAGTCTGTTGTTTTTCTATTACACTACTACACTACTACATCTACAAGTAAAGTATTTGCCATGCAGAAATATCAGTACTACTAATAACAGTGGTTCATCAGGTTACTGATGTTGTACTGCTCTTTTCTTGAAGACAACTGTAACTCCATGCCTTCTAAAGTATCCAACTGCAGTGGCTGTTCTGTCTCGAGGGAACAGCCATGGGTTCCTCTAAACAGTTGTCCAAGGATTTCCGAGTGAAGATTGTTCATTTCCACCAAGAAAGAGAAGGCTACAAAAGCTCTCTCAATACATTTTTCAGATTGAATGGCCCGAGACCTGGTGAGAAATGCTCAGAGGAACCCACACATCACTGCAAAAGATCTGCAAAAAACAGTAGCAAACTCAGGGCTAGCTGTACAACATACAACATACTTTCAACAACAAAGACCTACATGGCAGAGTTGCCAGAAAGAACAGCTTCAACACAAAATTAAGGGTCTGAAGTATGCAAAAGAAAACATTGAGAAGCCTGAAGACTTTTTGAACATTGTGCTTTGGACTGACAAAACCAAAATTGAACTTTCGCTGGAACAAATGTGGCTCAACATCAGGGGTTTTGCCAATCCATGCCAAGTCTGTCTGAGTGGCACAAACAAACAATGATGACATGGAGGAACTATCAGAGAGCTGTAATAACTAATGCAACACTGGCAAATGTCTGATTCAAGAAAATCTGGAATATAGGGGAAGTGCGACTACTTATGCCACACAAAACATTGCTTAAAGAGGACACAATGAGTCTTCAGTCAAAGATAATAAAGAGGTTCTGGATTGTTTGGCAGACATGGTTCGAACCGAAATTACACAAGAATTGAAAAACAGTGAAGTCTTCAGATGAAACAGAAGATTAAAAAAAGAGCATATTTCTCTCGTACTATTTCACTGGAGCTACCCAAGAGAGTTTTCTCCATTTTGAATCTGCTGAGAGGCTGGATGAAGTACAGCTTACTGAAAAAAATCATTCACATATTGGAAAGTCATGGTCTAGAATACAAAAACAACCTTGTAGGGCAAGCATATGATGGTGCTGCCTTCATGAGTGGTAAGCATTCTGGGTTCCAGGCAAGAATTAAAGAGCAAGCGGAATATACCATTTACATCCATTGCAATGCCCACTGTCTAAATTTTGTTTTAGTAGATCCAGTCAAAGCTGTCCCGAAGGTGGAGGGGTTCTTCTCCTTACTAGAAAAACTATTTGTGTTCACATGTGGATTATATGTCCTAAGTGGCTAACTATACAAAGAGAGATGTATGCAGGTACACCAGTGATTAAGTCACACTCGGTGGGCATGCCTATTGTTAGCTCCATGTAACATTATGGATTCTCCATCTCACTAGGGGATACCACAGTGACCTCATCCCCTAGTGCAAGAAACCTTGGAGTGGTGATGGACAACAGGCTATCCTTCTCCAAGAACATCGCTATGGTGACCCGGGCGTGCAGGTTCTTCCTGTACAACATCCGGAGCATCCAACCCTTTCTCACCACCTACTCCACTCAGCTCCTTGTTCAAGCAATGGTCCTGTCCCGCCTGGACTATTGCAATTCTCTGCTGGCTGGTCTTCCAGCATCTGCCATCAGACCCCTACAACTCATCCAGAATGCTGCAGCCCGTCTGGTATTCAATGTTCCCAGACATTCACATGTCACCCCCCTGCTCAGCAACCTCCACTGGCTGCCTGTTATGGCTCGCATCAAATTTAAAACTTTGGTGCTCGCATACCAGGCAGTTAAAGGATCAGCCCCTGTGTATATTCAATCCCTTATCAAGACCTATACACCAACAAGACCCCTCCGTTCTGCCACTTCGTGCCGTCTGGCGCCTCCCCCTCGCCACACCTGCACTTCACGCTCACGACTGCTGTCTGTCCTGGTCCCACGGTGGTGGAATGACCTCCTGGTGAATGTCAGAACGGCAGAGTCTCTGACCTCCTTCAAGCGCAGACTGAAGACCCATCTCTTCAGGCTACACCTTTCCCTCCCCTACTCACAATCACTGTGATTAGCCTTAGACCGTAATGGCACTTATGTATAGATAGCCTTTTTCTAGCCCGTCATTGATCTGATGCTCAATGAGCTTAACAAATGGTTTTGAAAGACAAAGCGTGACATAATGAATAGCACCAAGCTCTAACCCCAAAAATGATGGATTTCTGAAAGAGACAGCTCTTTTTTTCATTTGCTGCAGAGGCGCTCTAGTACAGTAGAGCTGGTACTGTTCATTTAGCCACATAAAGAAGTATTTTTTGAGCTCTTCAGACTCTGGAAAATAGCAATTGTGATCCCTGTGAGCCAAGTTATTCTACACTGAACCTGGTGAAAACCACCATAACCAATGAGAGATGGGTGTATTTAGAATTGAGTCCAGGAGGACAAAAACAGGAATATTTTATTTAGTTTTCAAAATTGTAACTGCAACTGTAAGTTACTGAAACAAATACTGGTACTGAAACAAATGACTGAAACAACTGTAAGTTACTGAAACAAATATTATTACTGAAACAAAGACAAATCAGGGTATTTTATGTGTGCTATTATTGTATATACTGAAGTAAAAATTTAGAAAACTTGAACACTGTTTTTGTCTCTTTTGTCCTGGGTCAAATGTCCCCCTCTGACAAAACAACATCACCAACATCCCCCCGTAAAATCGGTCTAGAACCACCACTGAATTAGTCAGAAAACATTCTGACTCGGACTGTTGGACCTGGCTAGAGAAGCATGGAAGGAACAGCCCAGTCGAAGCCTCATTGAGCATGTGGAAATTATGAGGGAAAGACTGGCTACGCTGTGGCCCTTGTTAAGAGATGGCCAAGGCCCAAAAAACTCAGCAACGACTTTACAACCGTGAATTCCAGGTACTGAGTGCAAATTTCTAGCCACTTGGCAAGGACTATATGAGGTGATTGAAAAGGTGAGCCCAGTGAATTACCATGTCCAAACACCTGATGGAACTGAAGAAAATGCTAATACATCATGTGAATTTGCTTAAAAAGTGCCATGCCCGGGAATTGTGTTTTATCCCCCTTTCCAGTAACTAAGACTCAAGAAGATGTCATTCTCTGACCTGGACTGACCGAACGACAAACCCAGGAAATACAGGAGGTGGTAGACCAACACAGAGATGTGTTTTCCAGTCAGCCTGGACACACAAACATTGTGCAATTGTATAATTTCAGGAAGCTTAATGAAATTTCTAAATTTGATGTTTACCCAATACAGCATTGTCTTCTGCCCTTGGTCCCATCTCAATATCTACATTGATATTTGCGGAATGTGTGCTTTTTTTTTGCTGAAAAAAAGCACACATGCTTAGTCAACTTACCCTGTATAAATAAAGAAGAAAAATAAATATCGTAGTATATTGTTATTGTATTCATTTGTATTGCAAGACATTTACATTTAAGCTAATAAGTGCTAAACTGTATGTCTTTGTCTTGTAGTTTCCAGTAAACATTGAAGCACCATCTCCAGAGTCTTGGTTGAAGGAAGGTGTTTATCTGACTGTCAAATCACAGTGTTCAGTGTACAGTGGAGAATCAAAAATGATATAATATTCAAATAAATTCATTGACATGATAAAAGCTCCCCTATTTATTAGGAGAACACAACAAATGCATCACACTAGCGGCAAATTACGTCAGAGTAAACAGGGATAATCTGTGAGAGTCTGTTTTGGGTGGCCTATAAATTTGTAAACTCTATGTCTACATATATGTATATGCTGATATTTCCCCTTTTTCTTCCCTTCTGTACTCTGTAAAGCGACTCTGGGACTTCTTCTGTGAATAACACTATTATACAAATAAAATGTAATCGAATGTTCATGTGTTCAACGTGTCTTGTCTCGTGTTTGTCTTTTTATCTCAACGCAAAATGTACTCAGTGTATTGCAAAAGCCAATAATTGGCCTTGCAGTTCCAATACTTTTGGAAGGGGCTGTATGTTCTTTTCTGTGCTTTGGAAACCTAAGGTGTATCTTGAGCATTTTGAGAGAGAAAGATTGTCATATTGTAAATAATGTGTGCCCAACTACATCATTTGTTTCTCTTTTTATATCACTTAGCATAGGCTATCTGGACTGAGTTGTGTAGAGTTAGACTCTCTTTGGGACAGGTGATCCAAGCATCTGCAGAGTGCAGCTCTGTCACCTTGCAAATAAATTAGCAAAGTGAGGAAATATGGAAGGTGTAAATGATGGTGACGAGCATGCCATGGGACCCACAGAGGACACATTTGTCTAGAATGTGCATTATTCCATTAATAGGAAGAGAGACTGTTGGATATATGCCTAAAAATTTATTGAAATTTATTTAAAGGAAATCTATGACCCAAATAAAGGCTCTTTTCACACAGATCCATGGCTCTGAAATGTCATCACAATGGCTGCCAATCGGTGTTTCACAGTGATCAGCCAGGCTTATTGAAAGGATCATTTCAAGCTTTAAAAATATATGGCAAGCACTATGAAAAATTACCTTGCTAGTTTAAAAAACTTAAATGTAGCATGAGATAATTTTTAGAATGTGAGGATAGCAACTTTGGCCATTTCTGGTCATCAGCATATAAAGTCCCTTCCAAAAGTAAATGAACAAGAAATCCAATTCATTTGTTTTTGCAATATATTGAATACATTTGGGGTTGAGATAAAAAAGATGAACACGGGACAGAATGTCAGCTTTTATGTACTGGTATTCACACCGAGATGCGTAAAACTGCAGTGTTTTGGTAAGCAAAAGTATTGTAACAGAAGTATTTAAGTTAATGAAAGTAAATAACACTAAATATTTGGTAGCATATCCTTAGCTTGCAATAACTGCATAAGGTCTGCGACCGATTGACATCACAAAACTGTTGTATTCTTCTTTTGTGATGCTTTTCCAGGCTTTTACTGCAGCGTCAGTCCTGGGTTCGAATCCCCGTCGGCCAGGGCCTCTCTGTGCGGAGTTTGCATGTTCTCCCCGTGTCTGCGTGGGTTTCCTCCGGGTACTCCAGTTTCCTCCCACAGTCCAAAGACATGCACGTTAGGCTGATTGGAGAGTCTAAATTGCCCATTGGTATGAGTGTGTGAGTGAATGGTGTGTGTGCCCTGCGATGGACTGGCGATCTCTCCAGGGTGTATTCCTGCCTTTCGCTCAATGAATGCTGGGATAGGCTCCAGCCCTCCTGCACCCTGTTCAGGATAAGTGGGTTAGGATAATGAATGAATGAATGAATTGGCTTAAGGTCTGATGATTGACTTGGATAGTCTAAAACCTTCCACTTTTTCTCCATAACGAAGTCAATGAAGTTGGCAGATAGAATGTTTTTGTAGATTTCTGAATCGTCCTGCTACAAAAACATCCTGTCTGTCAACTTATGGAGAAATGCGCCTAAACTAATTTGGAGGAACTTCATCGTCTCGCCTTCCAATTCTTACTTGGTTTGCATCTTGTGGTATAGCCTCTATATTGCTGCTCTCTTAGTCTTCTTTGAACAGTTGATTGACATACCTTCACCCCTGCCCTGTGGAGATTGTTTGTGATGTCATTGACTGATGTTTTTGTGTTTTTCTTCACAGCTTTGTTTCTGTCATCAACTGCTGTTGTTTTCCTTTGTCGACCTGTGCGACAGCAGTTGCTTTCTTTTCCAGGACATTGTTGTTGTACAAGCTATCCTCATTGATTGTGCAATGGCTCTGATCGGTTTCCCCTCTTTTCCAAGATGGCTTAGAAAATGGCTTGCTTTTCTCCCAAAGATAGCTCTCTGATCTTCATGTTGGTTTAGTTTATCTTTTCTAACACAAAGGCAAACCCCAAGGCTAAAACCAAAGGCAAACCCCAAGGCTAAAACCAAGAGTAGACATTCAGAACTGTTAATTGTTTAACCAATCAAGCTAACTGGACACATCTTGGCAACAAGAAACACCTGTCAGACACATGTTCCAATACTTTCGCTCACCTAAAATTGGGTGGTCTGATACAAAAGGTGATATGTTCTAAGTTGTTTCACAAATCTAGATTAAAATACCAGGAAATAAAAGCTGTTAATTTAGGTCTGTTTTCTCACGTACATCTTTTGACCTGTCTTCAGTGTATACCAAAAACAAAGGAAGTGACCTTGCTGTTCCAATACTTTTGGAGGGGACTGTAGGTGAAAATGGCACAACAGGGCTGGCGTGAATCAACACATTACTCCATTCACTGGTTCTGTTGCTTAGTGCCCCAGCAAAATCATGAATCTGCAATAAATGCACCATGCAGAGGACAAATGCAAATATGTATTCATGTGCCACCTGTCAAGATCGTAACTCTCTGGAGGGCGAATGGGACATACATCAACCTAGGCACTGAGAAATGGCTGAAACGTGAGAAGGGGATGGTAACGCCCACTCACACACAAACAGTCTCTCACTCTATCTCTCTTTTACTTGCTGTAGGAGAGTAGAAAGAGGGTAAATGATAGTTCATCGTGAAGGAAGGTTACTTGAATACAAAATACATTGTCTCAATCTGCAATTTAAAGAAATGACACTGATTTAGATGCACAGTATGTACTCGCTATGAGAGCACTGCATTTTTATTTATTCAGCCTTGAGATGGCCTTTCACTGGTCATGTCACTTACCTAAGAATCTGATCGAATGTGCTCAGCGCTTCATCAGGTTCGGGCCTATTTGTATAATCATTTACATGATGATCTCAAACTAGGTTGCATGTAACAGCCATTTGATTGGTTGAGCTAGGATGACCTCTTAGTCAATCTGCAGTTTTTGATGTTCACATTTGATATTTTCATCTTTCATTTGACCAACCTAGCCATGATGCTTGAATACTTTTAGTATATTTGTGTGCAATGTGAGTATGAATTCAGATTGCATTTATTGATTTAAATATATTATTATAATGAAATGTTTTCAATTTGGTAGCCAATTGTAACCTATCTATTCCAAGTATTGGCGTTAGCTCGGGATAAACTGCTTACGGCCCCGTCTCTCGGTGGCCCTGAGGGATCTGGCGATTCAGAGAACAATACGCCTTCAAGCCCGATCGTCTCAGAGCCCTTGACCGTGATTCCAAGGCGTCCGGGGTGCTGTTGTATGCTATTTTTCACTGAAGGACATTTTTGTTTCCAATATAGATTACATTACATTATTGGCATTTGGCAGACGCTCTTATCCAGAGCGACGTACAGTTGATTAGACCAAGCAGGAGACAATCCTCCCCTGGAGCAATGCAGGGTTAACGGCCTTGCTCAAGGGCCCAACGGCTGTGCGGATCTTATTGTGGCTATACTAGGATTAGAACCACCGACCTTGTGTGTCCCAGTCATTTACCTTAACCACTACAGGCCGCCCATAGCAATATCTGATGGATAAATAGCCTAATGATAATGTATTGCTTTATTTATTTTTATGTAGATACCATAGAGTGGAAAGCTATGTTCAATTTGCCTGTAGTTTTAATTCATGTGTCAACAAATAAGCACGGATGAACAAACGCCATACAATAAGCCATAAGTGAACCGACAGCTTCAGATTTAAAACACAGAATTTCTTTGATAATGAATGGATTTTACTTTTACTTTTTTTATACAGATCTCGATACAATTTCATATATTTTTATGTAACAATAAACTTTGCCAATGCATTTTAAATGGCACGGGACAATTGTGGTGAGATTAACGTGATCCATTTTTCGCTGAAAGCAGGTCTTATGTGACTCTTATGTGTCTTATGTACTTGCTTCTTGAGTCTGCTTTGCGAGGCAGGTTAAACGCTGTTTCCTTTCTACGGTTTGCCCTAGTAACCTAACTATTTTCTATGTTAGATCATTTTACATGTTGTTTTTTGTTAACTTGTCATTGTCTGAACGACAATTAGTCAAATGAGAACAACATAGTCTAAAGCCTACTTCACACATAAGCGACCATTCCCCACTGTCACACCGCTGTCTAGCCCAAATTTGCTGTTGATGTCAGCGGAATCACACTCGAAATCTGATTACGAAGAGAAACGTCACCACTTTTCTCTGTTCTGTCTTGATGTTTTCACCAATTATGCAGCATAGAAAACGAATGGCGCTAGGTGCTGAGAGCAAGAAAATTGCATTTCCATGAGGGAAATAATAGCTAAGCCACAGCCTTAGCTAAGCCACAGCTTTAGTTGGTTATCATTCAGCTTCAAAAACGTTTGCATTGATATTGGCAATATAGCCTACTTGTTGTAAGTGCTTTCCCATTTAGCACTTTGCTTTTTTACAACTCCATCATGGCCAAAGACAAAAGAAGTGCAAGCAAGTGCTGGGCAGCAGACAATCACTGGCTTTGTTCAAAAATAGCACCGTGTTGGTTTACTGCTGAAATTTGTGTTCACAGTCAGTGAACATCTTTTTGGTAGCTTATGAAATATGATGTAGTTGTATAGCCTACTCTTATGTAGGCCTATAGTGCAATAATCTTGATCTATCCAAATTTTCTAGTTCTCTGCATCTCATGCTGTTCTTATCTATCCTCATTTTTATGAAGGGAGAGGAGAGAAAATATTTAAACCAATTTTAGACTTCATTGAACAGTTCTTGTGTGAATAAATTCTGAAATTGTCATTTTTCATATTGAGGATCACTTTGATCATTCAGCTCCACAGACAGCAATTGGTCAGTCAGATGTGCAGCAACCTCCATCCTCTTGAGACAACATCTCAAAAGATGATGTAGGCCTATAGACACAGGCAGCACAGCCAGTAAAATCATGTCTTCAGCTGAAGAGCTTAATTTTTACTCATCTTGACAAAAACTAAGCTCCTTAAACTGTCAATTGAGTTGACATTAGGGGTGACCAAGTACTGTATCACTGTATCCGTTACTATATCCGCCAAACCAATTCAATTATCCGTATCTGTTAATCATACTTGGAAGTGGGTGTGATGTAACACGGAAGTGCAGTCCCCTGTACTACATTGCGATTTGCAGTACATTGAATACTTTGACCTGAAGCACTACTACAGTTTTATACTCTAGTATATGTAGGTAAATCTCTATTACATCTTTACCTGGTTAGTCTTAACATTAATTCAAAACCAAAACTGTCTATATAACACGATGTGTGTACGTGCATGAACAATTTTACTAGAAGCACTTTTGGTTGAGCCGTCTGCCTGTTCGTATCAGAACCACTATCCCCATTGCCGTCACACTCGCCCACACACACCCACATTTTTTTAAAGCACTATACTCTTAAGGAACACATCCGTCACAGTTTGTTACATAAATAAAATAATGCAGATAAACATCTCTCAAATAACCATCACTGGACGTGTTTGTTTTGATTTGATTTGCCCCATATCTAGGAAATGGCTACACTGACGGTGATTTTAAACATGCCTACACACATAATAGGGGTGACATGGCTCAGGCAGTAAGAGCAGTCGTCTGGCAGTCGGAGGGTTGCCGGTTCGATTCCCCCGCCCGGTCTGTGTCAAAGTGTCCCTGAGCAAGACACCTAATCCCCAAATGCTCCTGACGAGCTGGTCGGCGCCTTGCATAGACAGATGATAAATCCATTGAATCATTAATAAAGCACACTACAAGTGTTGAAAATAAAGTTTATTTCAATAGCGGTTTCTATAGTTTTATAGTTTACAGTATTATTTGTGCATCTATCAAGGGTGCAAATAGGACCTGACTGTTTCTATCAAATTGAATCTTCAACTCCTCTTTTTCCAGCAGTACTTTCAAATGGTACTCCATTAACACTTAAAATGAGATCAGCATGATTAAATTGGAGTATTCACAGCTGGCTTTGAGGACCAGCTGGCATCCCAACGCACCAGCAGACAGTAAAGCAGCATGGTACATTTTTATCAGTTATTTAAAGACAAATAAATGTTACACAGGATCAGTGCAGTGGAAGCTTCCAGATTACGTTCTGTAGTTGCATTTCTACTGCTGTGCATTATTGAACTGCATTAATATTACATTTGTGATCTGAAAGAAATCCTCCATTTCTTTGCCTTGTCTCAGTCAACAAGCACTTATCAGACCACCATTGGCAAAAACTGTTGGTAGACTAGTATGTTGCAAATGGTCTGCAGTAATCCACCAGCATCAGATCATGACCAACTAATTTACCTAATTTATTCACCGTTGGCAAAAGCTTTTGGCACACCAGTATTTTGCGGGACTGACAGTTCTGGGTGCTAATAGCCAGCTAGTGAGCATGAAATGTTTGCCAGTTGGGATGTCATCTGAATCCTTATAACTTAACTCTCTCTCTCTCTCATATATATATATATATATATATATATATATATATATATATATATATATATATATATATATAACATATACAGTTGTGACCACTGTATTAAAGTACAATCAGTATTTGGACAGTGAATTATTTTTTATTTATTTATTTTTTAGCTCTTTATTCCAGCAAACAAACAGGTGAAATAAAACAATCACTACATGTGATTATTCATATTACCTCTACATTTAGGAATTACAGCCATTTTTATAGATATTTGCCAGAACCTGATAAATTACTTTCTCAGAGAAGTTTGTCTTTGTCTACCTGGACAACATCCTCATCTTCTCTGCCTCGTCCATCACGTCCGCCAAGTCCTGCAGCATCTTCTGGAGAACCCTCTTGTTTCTTAAAGCTTAAAAATGTGAGTTCCATCAATCCACAGTCCAGTTCCTCGGATTTGGCAAAATATAAATGGACCACGAGAAGACCAAGGCTGTAGTTGATTAGCCCGCTCCTTCTAACTGCAAGGAGCTTGAACAATTCCTAGGGTTCGCCAACTTCTACAGATGCTTCATCCGGAACTACAGCTCTGTAGCTGCCCTCTCAAAACCCTCACATCCAGCAAAGTCTCCTTCCTCTAGACCTCCAAAGCCGAATCTGCCTTTCATGAGCTCAAGAACCGCTTCTGCTCCTGTGTTAACCATGCCTGACCCCGAGAAGCAGTTCATCCTTGAGGTAGACACCTCCTGCATTGGTGTTGGAGCGGTACTCTCACAAAGAGCTCCTGACATGTGAACTCTTGTGCCGTCTTCTCTCGCCGTCTCACCTCAATGGAGAGAAATTATAGCATTGGTGACAGAGAAGTCCTGGCTGTCAAGTTGGCCTTTGAAGACTGGCGCCACCACCAGGAAGGTACCTCAGTCTTGTTTGTTGTTTGGACTGACCATCGCTACCTAGAGTACCTGAGGTCAGCGAAGAGACTCAACCCCGCCAAGCCTGTTGGTCCCTGTTTTTCAACAAATTGAATTTCACCCTCACTTTCCAGCCTGGCTCTAAGAACGTCAAACCTGACACACCTGTTGACTCTACTCACCACCTCAAGTGGACGAAGGTCCAGCAACCATCCTATGCTGTCAGCCAAAAGGTTTGGCTGTCGTCAAAGGACATTCCCCTCTGTCTTCCCTGCGACAATCTTGCCCCCAGGTTCATCGGCCCCTTCACCATCACCCATGTTCTCACCCCTTCTGCCTATTCAGCTTCCCTCCGACCCTACAGCATATCCATCCAGTATCCCATGTCTCCCAAGTTAAGCCCTATGTCACTTCCTGTGCTCCTGCCATTCTCTCCAGCCTTTTCTCTATCTGATCTGCTTGTGTTTCGACACATTTTGTGCACCTCTACCACTGCCTCTTGGGTTACCCTTCTGTTTATATTTTACCCACTTGTATTTGGACTTTATTTGGATTCCCAGTTTGTGATTTTGGATTTTGTTTGGTTTATCTACCTTCTCTGACTGCCTTCCAGTTTTCTGTGATCACAACCACATGTTGGATTGCCAGTGTTGTACCTGTTTGCTTGGTCACCGAACCCCTGCCTGGGATTTCTGACTGCATTGTCTACTACGTTCCCGTTTGCCTGTACTTGACTATTTCCTGTTTGACCTGCCAGTCATTCAATAAAGACTTTTATTGGAAGACCTTGTTTGCGATTGCCAAATTATGGTCCTACAATTCACACTGCATATCAGGACAAAAACCAAGCCATGAAGTGCAATGAACTCTCTGTAGTAACCTTTGTAATTGTGAAATGGAAGAAGTTTGGAACCACTAGGACTCTTCCTAGAGATGGCCGTCCGGCCAAACTGAGTACAAAAGGCATATAGCAGGACCGGATACGACAGGACCATCGTGCTGTCTAATTTCAAATGGTAAAGTCGGCTACTTAGTAATACTGGACATGTGTTGGGACTACAACTTCCACATTCCCACAGGAAAATTCTGCGACGTCCACCACAAATGACGACTAACTTGGTTCAGCCAATCCCGTAATGGCGGGAGCAATAAACGGTCCCGTATAAGAGCAAGACAAGATCTTTCTTCTGCTTCCTCTCTTCTCTTCCCTCTCTTCTGCTTCTTCTCTTCGACGCACCCTTTTTGGCCATTCGCTTCAGCTCATCTGCTCTGAGACTCGGACAGAGGCTGAATGCTGCACAGCGCACTACCAGGCCTACGGACACACCCAGTTACCTCACGGTAACTTTGTGGCCTATAGCGAGTGGAAACTGGTGTATGCGGAACGCTACATCAGTTTACCCCTGCAAAGCTCACCAAAGAACAACTGCAACGAACATCCTTCCAGCAACCGTGTGGACCAGACGACAACGCGTGACTAAGACGCCCCAGCCTGCGCATCTCTCCAGGACACACATTCACAGCACCATCGCGGCTCCTATAAGGACAGCACGTCTTTTGGATCCAATGCGTATGGACTCAGTAAGAGAACAAACATTCAGGCATAGCCAGTGTTTAGTTTAGTCTTAACTGTTTTTGTGAATCTGTGTTTCAATATTTACCATCCTACCATTGTAATGTTTGGTTAGCTACATATATATGTACGTGAATTGATTCGCC
This sequence comes from Conger conger, assembly GCF_963514075.1. Classification (NCBI taxonomy): domain Eukaryota; kingdom Metazoa; phylum Chordata; class Actinopteri; order Anguilliformes; family Congridae; genus Conger; species Conger conger. The sequence goes on from NC_083762.1 coordinate 30,580,854, forward strand.
GTCTTTTGCGCATATATAGAGTAAAACTACTTAAGTAGTCCCTTCTCACAGCTAACTCTAACTCATTACCACACCCAGAACTCTAGCTTACTCAAGCTAGCTACTCCCACCTTTCCTTTGTTCAAGCGACACACGCTCGCGCGCGCGCGCCCACACACACACATACACGCCCTAACTTAACCTACTAAATTTCCGTTAGTTTATCTGTTATGTGTTTGTATGTTTGTTTAATAAATATATTTTATTAAACCCCGGTGTCCGTTTTGGAATCGCATAGACATGAGAGCCGAGTTAAAGCAATCTTTCGAAGAACTTCCAACCTTCAGGTTATCAGTATGTTTAATTATTAATATTGGTTATTTTAATTATTAATTAAAATACTAAATTTGTGGTTAGATATTTCTGATAACAGTAATTTTATGAGACTGATTACCTTTTTTAGCAGTTATAATGTTACATAACATTAACTGGTGCCCTGGTTTCGTAGAGAGTAAAATCCCTACGTTATTTGGCGGCCCGTGCGAGGACCCCACATAATTTGGAGCCCCGTGCGAGGACCCCTACATATTTTGGAGCCCGTGCGAGGACCCCTACACATGTTATGCATTGTTACTGATGTACAACTACTGGAGCCAATGAAAACATTTAAAATAAAACATGCCAATTCCCCAATCATCACAGATTAATGATCCAATTGCTCGAACAGTATAGTTGCTTGAACAGTACTTAACAAATTATATTTAAATTGCAATGACAGCAATAGAAATACAGAAGGCTACTGCAAGTTGGTATTTAAATGATTGATTATGATGCTAATTTATTTAAGAAAAAATAGATAATATCTAAAGATTGCTCATTTACTGAAGTGATTTGGGGATGTCTCTCCTCTGATGGTCTTTTGAAATGGGAACTCAAAATTCTGTTTTTCAAATTCTGTCCTTCTTGGTAAGCTTGCAGCAAAACATTTAATTGGATGGAGGGAGATTGCTTACTCCTGAGAAACTTTTCATATCATTTCAGTTTCATCTTCTGATAATCGCAAATAGCCTTTGCAGCGATGTATTCCAGGGCTGCACAGAATTTCTGAGGTATTCTGAGGTAATCTCGGAGCAGTCAAGCAAATTGTGCAGCAGTACATTGCTCGTGTTGTAGGAGACAGCACAGGAAATGATGAGATAGTTTGCGATATTTTTACATTTCTGCATTGTTTACGTGGTGATGCTAGAATGAGCACACATAATTCTGTTGTAAGAAATCAAGATATCACCAATGCGCATGGTGTCGTAAGGCAAAATATCCAATCACTGTTTTACAGATATAATATCAGGCTGGTGTGCATCGCCCTAATCTGTCATTGTAAATAGCATAAAGATGATTATCTGTTTCTGTGCCTCACTGACTAACATAGTGCATTATTCTGCTTCACATTACCAACATCTAAATTACCATGAATAGATTCATGCCAATTGTGTCACTGGCTTTACTTCAATTTCTGCTTGTTCAGCACGGCATATTCTCCTGTTCCATTTCTGTTTGATTGTGCCCCTTCAATATTACATCTGCATGCACTCAGTGAGCACTTAATTAGTGTATTCAGAGATGCTCCTCTACATACCGCTGTAGTATTGTGTGGTTATTTGCGTAACCTGTCACCTTCCTGTCAGCTTTGACCAGTCTGGCCATTCTCCACTGACCTCTCTCATTTTTCCCGCAGAACTCATGCTCACTGGTTGTTTTTGTCTCTGAAAACTCTAGAGACTGTTGTGGGTGAAAATCCCAGATCATTAGTTTCTGAGATATTCAAACCATCCTGTCTGGTAACCTCAATCATTCCATGGTCAAAGTCACTTAGATCACATTTCTTCACCATTCTGGCAGAAATCTTGCTGTATTTTATTTTCACTCATCCGACACAAGCTATAATAACCATCCTGAAAGGAGTCTTTTTAAGAATTTTGGGTTGATGTGTCATCACAGGCCCGCGGCCTCACCACAAACGTTAGCATTAACAAGCTTGTGTACAAGTCTACCGAATAAAGTGATTACTGAGTGTATATTGGCTGAGACTGTGGAGCTTGCAAGACACAAAGGACAACCCACGCATGAATCCAAGATAAGTGAACGTTTTCCTCTCGGATGCATCATGTCTTTTCTGGGTATTTTGTTAATCCTGTGAGCTGAATGCTGTCAGTCAATATCTGGTTAATCGTTTTAGTCCCCTTTACTTGGAAGGACATATCCATAATGCATGCACTCCCAGACATTCTGAAGACACAGTGACTGGAAGAGTATCACTGTGAAACTCTGCTGTCTTATTCCATATGCTCAGGTCAGTCAGACACTTACTATCCATTGAACTTTGGGACTGTAGCTTCTCCACCATCTGGTCAGCTGATAAGTAGTCATCAGTGGCAAGCTGAACACCTGGCAGGTATCCCAGACTGGAGCCTTGCTGAAGCCAGGAGTTGCCCATAACTGCCCAACTGGCACATATTGCAGGGGCACCGGCCTGTTGGGCACAGGGAACCACCTGGTCTGTCAGAATGCTTCATGGACTACCCAGTCTGCTCATCTGCTGTTGTGATTCCCAGGACCTTTTTAGCGTCTTCCCCTCTGCCACTGCAACATTTTGAAAGCCCTTATATAGTGAGTGCAGTAGCTGTAAACTATAGTTTATTAGGGGTCCAAGCACAATGTGCTGGAAATCTATAGCATTTGTTCTGATTTTTATTATTATTCCTTTTATGCACTAAAAGCAATAACTGTATGTCCTACAGCAACCAAACATGGCATGATAGTATGATTGGCCAGATAGTAGAATACGGATTTTGGTCTATAACTCTTGAACCGATTGTACCACTTGTAAATTGTGGGTAAAATGATGAATTCAGAATTCAGAATCTAAAAAAATATTAGCCTTAGGCAGGTCATCATGCAACTTGCATATTAAGGAGTACCATGTCAAATTTTGGGAGAGACTGAATTAATCTAATATGTGTCTGGGCATATGTACAGTTAGTTACAGTATTTGTTTGGGAGATTAATCTTGACATGTAAAACTTTTGTTCCCTGCCATGGGCAAGTTTACTGTAGACTGAAAGGGCTAGCTAGCAAGGTTGCAAAATGGCAGGTCGTTGGCTTGTTGAGCAGTTCAGAGAGATCTGGATTTGAAGCTATGTTTTGACTGCATGGCCGCGATGTTCCTGTTCAAATGTTTAACATTTACAGCAGTCAACTGCTTCATGTCGCTGGGTTATCGCTGTTAGGTGGATGCGAAGATTTAATTACCTTCTACCAGCCATTTCAGAACATGGAGTGCATTATTAAATATTTAGTGATTCATTTGTAATTGACATAATAATGTAATGGGATTTGTTCCTGTTCTAACATTTCACTATGTTTGTTCATTATATTTCACATCGCAGTGGAGAACAGCTTCATCATTTGCAAAGAGCTGGCTCTGGAGAAATCGCCCACTCCCTTGATCCAGAAGACATTAAGGGAGGTCCTCTGTGCCAGCTAATGTGGGCAAGGATGGCAGCACACAGCAGGGAGAAGATCAGGAGGTGGCAACAGCGTCATTCTTGTGATGTCCCTCTGCAGTGTGGCAGACTGCATCCACGCCATAGGAGGTTGTAACAGCACATTGTCTTCTTACAGGTTCGTATTATAGTGCCATTCATTTTTGTGAATACTTATTGTGATGAGCAACATTACTTGCTATCAGGGGCTTTGGTGGAAAAATGACAAATAGAAATGCTTTATACTGGATAAAAAACATGTTCTTCCTGTTTGGGTAGGTTTTTGGACGCCTACATATTTTATGACCCTATGCTGTTGAAAATATAGTAATTCCCACTCGGAAATCATGTAGAAGTGAGTTCCATGAGTCAAAACAACAAAATAAATGGTAAAATATGTTTATTTTATGATTTACCACAATGAACAATTTATCCATTTGGATATATTTTGAGACACTAAGGGACACCAGGATACACTGCTTACATTTTGCTTCATAGATCTTTAGTAGTTCTATCAACCTCAGATTTTGCACACTTGTAGTCAAGAGTTTATAATTCAGAAAATGTATCGGTTTACCCCGTACCTGTTTCTGATTCTTAGTATTTCATTGCAAAATAAAGGAGATACATTTTTGTTGTTGTTGCATTTTCACCTACTTTGTTTATTTTCATAATTAACTTATAAAGAAAGTTGGTATTGTAAATAGTACAAGCGTCTTGCTTCATTCAAGCCATTTTTCAAGGCTCTGTGATGCTCATCTCTTGAGTTGTAAAGCCTCAAATAGAACACTGCAAAAATAGATAAGGGTTACCAGATTTGCCATCTGCAAAAAATCACCCAGAGGGATGAAGTGATCCAGGTTAGTATCTTTCTGGAGCTGATTCCAGGACCATGGAGCGTAAAAACCCAAAATATCTTCTTAAATTCTGTGGACGGATGAGGGACAGTAAAAAGTGGCAGGTTCTGGGAGTGGAGGTTGCATGAACTTGTTTTCCAATTAAAAAGGCAATTTCTATAGGCAGGGATGGCTTTATAAATGAAAATATGCCAATGAAGACATCTGCATTGGGATAATGGCTGACCTGGAGAAATGCGTAGTTTTGGTTAAAAGATTATTGGATATCTTGGACAGCTCTAGATAGGGAGGCAGTGCAGGAGTAGAGATGAGTTTTTTAGTTTTTTGCCACTGAGATAATGTAATTTATATAAATAGTGAACAGGACCAGACCCAGAATAGACCCTTGGGGTACACCCCAAGAAATGAACTTGGAGGATGATTTCTGACCATCAGCATGAACACACATATAGATCATTTTCAAACCAGCTGTTTTGGAGCTCAGTCCAATGTTGTCCAAAAATGTATTTCCCCAAAACCGGGTTCAAAAGTATTGGCATCCCTGGTTTAATACTTTGTGAAAGCACACCTGGCAAAGATGATAGCCATGTTTCTTTTCCTATATGTGATTATTATAGGTTAGAGAACAAATGTGGATTTGGATTGTTGACCATTCTGCCATGCAGAACCTTTCAGAAACATTGATGTCCTTGGATTTGTACTTAAAGACCCACGACTTCCATTCTGACCACAGGTTTTTGATGGGATTTACATCTGGAGACTGAGATGGCCATTGCAGAATGTGGAAGTTGATGTAGCCTGCAAAAATTTCTGTGGAATTTATTGTGCCATTGATTTAAATAGTGCACCTGGACCACTGACAGCTTCTCCTTTTGGCACCAAACATGTTGATGGTCTGTATGGCCAAAACATTCCATATTGGCCTCACCTGACCATTGCACTCTCTCTTCCAGACATCATTCAAATGACGTTTGGCAAACTCAAGATGCTTTAATCAAGTTTTGCTTAAATGAGTTTAAATGTAGAAATTACAGCAGTGTTTATACATGTACATAGTTTATACATACAATTTTGTTATGTAAATTAAAATAGTCATGTTTTGTATTATGATGTTATGTCTCACTAGTTGCTGGGTGCCCTTTCTTGTAGATGGTCTGCCATGCCTGTATTTCAGCAATCATTTTTTCAGATCAGGTGATTGACTTGGCCACTCAATAATTTAAAATGTTTTTGCTTTAAAAAACTCTTGCAGTATGTTTGGGTTGCAGTATCATTGCAGTTGTCTTGTTGTAGAATGAACATCCGGACAAAGGGTTCAGAGGCATTTGCTTAGCCTTGAAAGCAAATAGGATGTGTATGCACTACAGAATCCATTTTGCTCCTACCATAAGCAGTTAGATCATCAATGCAGATACAGTCAGGTCCATAAATATTGGGACATCGACACAATTCTCATCTTTTTGGCTCTATACACCACCACAATGGATTTGAAATGAAATGAACAAGATGGCCTTTAACTGCAGACTTTCAGCTTTAATTTGAGGGTATTTACAGTTTGTATATGGGCCTCCCACTTTTTAAGGGACCAAAAGTAATGGGACAAACTAACAATCATAAATCAAACTTTCACTTTTTAATACTTGGTTGCAAATCCTTTGCAGTCAATTAGAGCCTGAAGTCTGGAACGCATAGACATCACCAGACGCTGGGTTTCATCCCTGGTGATGCTGTGCCAGGCCTCTACTGCAACTGTCTTCAGTTCCTGCTTGTTCTTGGGGCATTTTCCCTTCAGTTTTGTCTTCAGCAAGTGAAATGCATCTTCAATCGGATTCAGGTCAGGTGATTGACTTGGCCATTGCATAACATTCCACTTCTTTGCCTTAAAAAACTCTTTGGTTGCTTTCGCAGTATGCTTCAGGTCATTGTCCATCTGCACTGTGAAGCGCCGTCCAATGAGTTCTGAAGCATTTGGCTGAATATTAGCAGATAATATTGCCCGAAACACTTCAGAATTCATCCTGCTGCATTTGTCAGCAGTCACATCATCAATACATACAAGGGAACCAGTTCCATTGGCAGCCATACATGCCCACGCCATGACACTACCACCACCATGCTTCACTGATGAGGTGGTATGTTTTGGATCATGAGCAGTTCCTTTCCTTCTCCACTCTTCTCTTCCCATCATTCTGGTACAAAGTTGATCTTTGTCTCATCTGTCCATAGGATGCTGTAAAGGCTTTTTCAGATGTTGTTTGGCAAACTCTAATCTGGTCTTCCTGTTTTTGAGGCTCACCAATGGTTTACATCTTGTGCTGAACCCTCTGTATTCACTCTGGTGAAGTCTTCTCTTGATTATTGACTTTGACACACATACACCTACCTCCTGGAGAGTGTTCTTGATCTGGCCAACTGTTGTGAAGGGGTTTTTCTTCACCAGGGAAAGAATTCTTCTGTCATCCACCAGTTGTTTTCCGTGGTCTTCCGGATCTTTTGGGGTTGCTGAGCTCACCAGTGCGTTCTTTCTTTTTAAGAATGTTCCAAACAGTTGATTTTTCACACCTAATGTTTTTGCTATCTCTCTGATGGGTTTGTTTTGATTTTTCAGTCTAATGATGGCTTGCTTCACTAATAGTGACAGCTCTTTGGATCTCATATTGAGAGTTGACAGCAACAGATTCCAAATGCAAAAAGCACACTTGAAATTAACTCTAGACCTTTTATCTGCTCCTTGTAAATGAGATAATGAGGGAATAACACACACCTGGCCATGGAACAGCTGAGCAGCCAATTGTCCCCTTACTTTTGGTCCCTTAAAAAGTGGGAGGCACATATAGAAACTTGTAATTCCTACACCGTTCACCTGATTTGGATGTAAATACCCTCAAATTAAAGCTGAAAGTCTGCAGTTAAAGCATATCTTGTTTAATTTCAAATCCATTGTGGTGGTGTATAGAATTATGTTGATGTCCAAATATTTATGGACCTGACTAAGTGAGCCAGTACCTTAGGCAGCAATACATGCTGAGGCCATAACATCCCCACGTTTCACAGATGAGGTGGTATGCCTTGGATCTTGGGCAGTTCCTTCTCTCCTCCATACTTTGCTCTTGCCACTCTGATATAATGTAAATTAATCTGTCCACAAGAACAGGATCTTTTCCAGAATGGTGGTTGCTCTTTTAAGTACTTCTTGGCAAACTGTAACCGGGCCATCCTATTTTTGCAGCTAACCAGTGGATTGCACCTTGCTGTGTAACCTCATTAAGTCTCATTGTCAATGAGAGCAGTCTTATATCTGCATTAAGGCAGCCTGAAAAATACAGTGAACACGTGTCCCAAACATTATGGTGCCCTGAAATGGAGGGACTATATATAAACACAGCTGTAATTTCTAAATGGTGAAAATTTATAAAAATACCGTTTAATAACATTCTGAGAATGTGCACTTTAACCACACTTTAATTGTGATTCCAAATCTAAAATTGTAGCAAATCAAGACATAATGGGTCTTTGTCCCAAACATTATGGAGAGCACTGTACATCAATAATTGTGTATATTTAACAAGGATGGCAATAAGTCTGGAGCCCACTGTAGTTCAAGATTAACTAAATAAAAGTAAACTGTCAATTTCACTTTGCTTTTATTTACAATATTTGTTTGGGTTGCCAATTATTTTGAACCCTATGGTTTTCAGAAAAAAATGAGATTTGGTAAAAACATTAAAACAGGAGAATAAATGTATTGAAATGGAATTGTGCTGTTTTCCCATACGTTTGGACATCTTTATGCAGCCTTTTTTCTTCATTTTTATTAAAGGTGCCAATAATTCTGGAGTCCACTGTATGTACCACATTTTGTGATTGCAAATGGGTCAAGAGTTCTATGCTTTCAAAGTGTGCATTTTCATGTTACAACACCATGCATCATGTGACCAAGAAGAAGACAAACTAAATTTGCCAGCTTTGCTTAGTTTAAAGTACATATTTCTCTAATAAAGACTAATATTATTTGGAAAATTAAATGAGCTGGAATGTGTGACATGTGCTACCATTTTCATTTTATTATTTTACAAATCATCATGTCTTTGTACATTACAAAGTTTAATTTGTTTTCATTGCATTTGATTTTTGCAGCAACAGTGAAAGCCCTTTAGAATGTTGCACGTCTTGACATGAACACATAAATATGGAAGAAAGCCTAGTGGAAGATCAGCCAAAGTCATGAGATTTCAGGTGCGCTGCATTTCCTTGAAGAAGCAGCCTAGAAAAGAAAGAGACACATTGCTAATACACAAGCTCAAAGAGACACATTGCTAATCCTCAGTTCACAACACATTTCCTCTACAGTGTTCTTTAACTGTTCTTACACCACTTACATTGTCATACAACCCGGTTACTCGTTTTACTGACCTATACCAGGTTTAGTTACATTGCTCAAGAACACAATGGCAGTTTCCTCACCTAGCACTTGATTCAGAAGTCTCTGAATTACTAGCCTGGTACAAAACCACTACACTACACTGCACTGCACTGCACTGCACTGCTACCCACTTCAAATAAGTAAAGAATGTTTACGTTTTTACGTGGGTCCACATCAGTCTCTAGCTCTTGGCGGCTGGTAATACTGCTGAGTTGGTCGTGTTCGCCTTGGCTGGCCATCCCCTCCCCTGCGGTATTCTAGAGAGTTTTCATAATAAACATCTTCATCCTGCGAGTAAACAAACCTTTTAGGCCCACTCTACAGTCTACACCAATTATTATTATTTTAAATCTGAAACCTATTAAATCCTTTTATATACAGGAGTAAATAAGAATCAACCTCTTATTAAGACCAACAATGATGTTTAGGTACGTCTGTCACAGACTTATGTTGGGAAGATGTTATACCTGTATATTAGTGGTCCTCATTCTTGGTCCGGGAGCCGCAGAGTTTTCACCTTAATATCAGAAACCAATTCAGACCCAAGAAACTAGGTGGTGAGTTAATTGATCAATTAAAGCAGTAATTACACAATTAAGTGCTGAGTAACAACAAAAGCCAGGACACCCTGCAGCTCTCCAGGACCAGGAGTGAGGACCACTGTTCTATATGATCACACATTTACTGGTGGACATTTACTCAGGCAATTTAGGTATGCATGTACCTTTTTAAATTTACAGCAGTAAATTTACAACAGAATTTGAACCCACAGCATTCTGGTTAACTAGGCAACTATACCACTGTCCTCTTTAGAACATTTACTGGTGGTGCATTTGACGAATGCAATTGTTATCAAATTTTCAGTTGTTACATTTTTTCACAAAAGGTTATTTGGGCTGTACCACCATGCAAACTGGGCTGCAGGCTCTTGAGAAACCCTGCTTTAAACAGTAAATAAATTACAGAACCCTTCTGTTGAAGTGAATGGTGGTTGATTGGATGGCGAGTGAGGGTAGGCTGGGCAGATGAGTAATGCCTGCTCTTGGGGCTGTGTCACACATACTTTGTGTGCTATAATCAGGTAATGCAAAGGCAAAGCCCCAACATGACAGAGGTTACATGAGACACAAAAGGTTGGAGAAGGAGCCGTCCCTTGATAAGAGACCTTGTGCTCAAGGTGAGGGTTTGATCATCCTTGAGTAAGCCAGCTGGCACTTAGCATATGTCTTCAAATTGTATGTTTTCACTTACCCAGAGTACCATCTAACCATCCAGATGGCACACGCAATTTCCGCTGAAGCAGAACAGTATTCTGGGTGAATTTCTTGGGCAAAGTGTTTTATTGTTTTGAACAGCAACTTACAAAACTGCCTCTTCGGTGGAAACTTGCATGTGCTTGCGTGGACAGTTAACTACAGCTGTGTTGCGAGCTACAGCTTAGTAAGTAATAAAGCTACTGCTTCAAGTAGTGTTGGGCGGTGTCACAGTACAATAATATAAAATCTTGACGGTCACTACCTCAATACCGTCTAAAGAATTAAGGCGCAGTTGCCGCGTGCTACATTCAAAACTCCCATATTTCATTATTCTGTTCTAATGGTCCACAGCGGTAAAAAAAAAGTAACTGTGATGTTTCACAATGTAGAAATGTGTAGGTTAAATTGACTTTAATTGTCACTGTTCAGGGCCGTTATAATGATATCACCCGCTATAGATGACGTTAGCCAATTTGACCAGAGGAGCCCTCAAATTCAGCGAACAGCTGAAAAGTTTTGCGGCAAACGTTTCTCTTTACACAGTGTTTCATTGCAACAAACACATCTGACGCCGTTCATGGTCATGTTTTCAAACCGTTCGCTTAGGCTTGCAAACGTTCATGGAGAACATATAGCACAAGTATTCCATCAGAGCATGTTTTCAGCACAGCTGGAAATGTTGTAAGCCCCACACAATATCTTCTTAAACCAGAGAAAGTGGATAGTGTTTTTGGCAAAAAACCTAGAATAGATATAGAATATCTTTATCTTGAGTTATAGCCCAAGATAGCTTTTTCTTTTTATTATTTTATTTTGAAAAGCATATATAGGCTTGTCATTTGCCTTTCATTTTATTTACAGTGGTGTGAAAAAGTGTTTGCCCCCTTCCTGATTATTTATTATTATTATTTTTATTTTTATTTATTTTTTGCATGTTTGTCACACTTAAATGTTTCAGATCATCAAACAAATTTAAATATTAGTCAAAGACAACACAAGTAAACACAAAATGCAGTTTTTAAATGAAGGTTTTTATTATTAAGGGAGAAAAAAAATCCAAACCTACATGGCCCTGTGTGAAAAAGTGATTGCCCCCTAAACCTAATAACTGGTTGGGCCACTCTTAGCAGCAACAACTGCAATCAAGCGTTTGCAATAACTTGCAATGAGTCTCTTACAGGGCTGTGGAGGAATTTTGGGCCACTCATCTTTGCAGAATTGTTGTAATTCAGCCACATTGGAGGGTTTTCGAGCATGCCACAGCATCTCAATAGGATTCAGGTCAGGACTTTGACTAGGCCACTCCAAAGTCTTCATTTTGTTTTTCTTCAGCCATTCAGAGGTGGACTTGCTGGTGTGTGGGACACACACCTTCCAAAAAGTTCAACTTTTGTCTCGTCAGACCACAGAGTATTTTCCCAAAAGTCTTGGGGAATATCAAGATGTTTTCTGGCAAAATTGAGACGAGCCTTAATGTTCTTTTTGCTCAGCAGTGGTTTTAGTCTTGGAACTCTGCCATGCAGGCCATTTTTGCCCAGTCTCTTTCTTATGGTGGAGTCATGAACACTGACCTTAACTGAGGCAAGTGAGGCCTGCAGTTCTTTGGATGTTGTTGTGGGGTCTTTTGTGACCTCTTGGATGAGTCGTCCCAAAGCTTTAGAAATGGCTTTATAACCTTTTCCAGACTGATAGATCTCAATTACTTTCTTTCTCATTTGTTCCTGAATTTCTTTAGATCTTGGCATGATGTCTAGCTTTTGAGGATCATTTGGTGTACTTCACTTTGTCAGGCAGGTCCTATTTAAGTGATTTCTTGATTGAGAACAGGTGTGGCAGTAATCAGGCCTGGGTGTGGCTAGTGAAATTGAACTCAGGTTTGATAAACCACAGTTAAGTTATGTTTTAACAGGGGGGGCAATCACTTTTTCACACAGGGCCATGTAGGTTTGGATTTTTTTTTCTCCCTTAATAATAAAAACCTTCATTTAAAAACTGCATTTTGTGTTTACTTGTGTTGTCTTTGACTAATATTTAAATTTGTTTGATGATCTGAAACATTTAAGTGTGACAAACATAAATAAGAAATCAGGAAGGGGGCAAACACTTTTTCACACCATAAAAATAGCTATTATGTTATTTAGCCTGTCAGGCTACAAACTTCCATTGCATTTGTTTATTCATTCTGCCTAAAAGCCACTAATTATTGTTTAATTAATACCCTATACCCTATGTGTGATAATAAATATTTTGGATCTTGAATTATATTATACGGCCAAACAAAAATCGATCGCAGAGGCGTCAGCTTGCATCTCTTTCGCAAAAGGGAATACAATTAATGCATTTCATCCTTTAGGCTATCTGTCAAATGTTAGCTAGTAAGGTTACATTGCTTTGTTTATCTTTTTGCTTTGTAGTAGGCTAACTGTATTTTGTTTTCATGAATGGTGCACTTTTCTTGCTCACTTAAGTGATAAATTGTTGATAAGCTTGATCACGCAAATGAACACATTTAACACATCAAGTAACATGATAGCAAAGGGCCTCGTTCCTAATCACATCACTGTGGTTAATCACTTGTGGCAATAACAGCAAAGACCCCCTCAGCTTATGTGTTATAATGCATGTTTTGGATCTTGAACATTATTCTCTTCTCTAATTAAATGGCCCTACGAAATTCGATTGCAGAGCCGACAGCAGGACCGGTCAGTAAACACCCTCTGGTGTACGACTAGTAATTTCTTATTATATAATATTGCGAATGGCACTTGATATTATCACAGAGGAATGTGTGCACCTTCTGGTGAGAGACTGTATAGCAGCCTCTAACTGCATTTCAGTGAAACAGCAGTGTCCCCTGGTGAAACGGTGAAACCATGTACCGTGGTAAAATTTTGGGACTTTTTAACGCTTTCAAAAATGTGATACCGCCCAACCCTACCATGAAGTATGTTGCAACAGGACTAACGTAAGGGCTCAAATGTAAATCGTGCATGGATGCACACATAAATGGGGTACAAGATAGCAAAGGGGCTCTTTGCTGTTCCTTCACAAGAGAGAGATAAACTGAGGTTGCTTACCCAGGAGTCCATGTGAACAGGCTTGATATTATGGAGGAGGACTTCTTCACAATTTCCATAGTCACTGAACACAACAACAGCAGTCGTTCCAGATGGATGCACTGCATCGATTCTGGCACGATAGAACTATAACACAGAGAAGAAGAGCAGACTAGTCAAATCATCCTGAATTAAGTTCCCTGATCTGCTGTTTTGCAGCTGTCATGTTGACAATACACTGGCTCTAAGACCGTCTTCGTCTAGCATGCAGTAATTTACGAATGTCAAACCAAAATGATTTGTCTGTAAACAAAAACAAGAGATATAACCATCATGTCATCAAGTGCTCACCGAGTGTATACATAAGGGACTTTCAAGATGAAAAGTGCAGTGCTTGCTGAGAAGCAATACTCATGAATAAGCAGATGGATACCAGTGGTTATTACATCTCGGGTATAGAATGGTAGAAAGAAAATGCTCATTTTCATCATGTTTGAACTTTTCTTGAAGAGTTACCTGGTTTAATTATGGTGTAAAAGTCACCAGACACTGAGGTTTCCTATTAACATCAAATATTATTTATATTAACTGACTAATGTCTCAAGTACACATGCATGAGACAACATTAAACACTATTCCACATGCAACTCAACATGTTGATGAAATGGCTGCATACAATCAGGCGTATGCTCACCTTGTTATCTTCCCAGTACAGTGCAAGGCACTGGTCGCCTGGTTTCCAGTTATTCAGCCCATGTGCGCTTGATTCCGAGACCAAAACTGATTCTATGCCTTTTTGACTTTTGATTGGTCCGGACCTTTTCTTGGGCCCAGAGTTCTGAGAGATGTTTTTGTTGGAGAACCCCTCACCAGAGGTTACACCACACTGCTGTTTAATAGGCCCAGTCCGCCGCTGCTCTGAGTACCCATTTTGAATGTGTGTGTGACCACCAGCCCCAACCATATTCAAGTCCTGTGTCACAATGGTATTCTTATTGCCCCACAAGTTGGAGGAATTCAGAGAACCAACAACATCTGATTTTCTGACAGCAGTATCTGAGTGTTGCCTGTCAAACACCCCTCTCCTTTTACCGTTGCCCTCAAATTTGTTATCAGACCGAGAGCCTCCCTTAACGTCCAATTCCCCAGAGTTGCTCTCTGGGGGTTTGTGTTGTATTCCATTGTCATTTGGAGTCTTCTTGAAAGACGCATCAGAGCCTTGCTGGAATCCAACAGAAGTTGCTTGATCTCTAGATCCTTGGTGGAATCCGCCAGAACTTATATGGTCTCTGGATCCTTGCTGGAATCCACTAGAGCCAGCAATGTCCCTTGACCGATGAGGAAAAGCTCCAGGAACAGTGTGATCGCGTGATCGTGGATTTCCATGGAACACCCGCCCACCCCTCCTGCCCTCATCCTGCCATTTGTCTGGGCCACCTGCACCAGAGTTCTCAGGTCCCCTCCATCGCTGGCTGGCAGTAGAAGAGTCCAGGCCTGACTTGAAGAGCTCACTGTCCTTCTGGAAGCGTGGGGGTTTGTCGCTTCTCTGCAGTCTTGGATCATTCCTTGAGGGATATTTATTTTGCAAGTCTTTGGAGAAATAGTCTGTGTCTGGGAACATCATCTTGTTCAGCTGACCCTGAGGTTTTGGAGCTGGCTGGCTTTTTGGCTCTTCAGAAACAATGAAAAGTACATACTGTTAATTCATGCCAAGACAGTAGAGAACAGGGGCAGATAATTATGGGTTTGATTAATATGGTGCTATTCAGAAGCCACTGACCAGTGAGGAACTTAGCATATGAATACAGTAAAAAAGATTACCATCAATAGAAAAGGCCCCCATCTTTGATTCCAGGAAATCAAACAGAGTGCTTGGACCAGAGGGCCTTCCTCCAGCCACATCATCCTCTTCATCCAACCTGGCTCTTCCGCGACCCCTGCCCTTTGCTAGAGAATACAGGCAAATATTAGAGTGAGAAAGACAGACACAGTCCAGTTTAATGAGGTTAGACTAGAGGAGAATGCAACTTTCTCCTTGTTTATTCAATCAAAAACCACCTCATACCACAGTGTTTATATTAATCATTATGAAATGCTTGCTTTTCTCAGCTGCATAGTCAGAATGTTTCCAGTCCTCATTCCCTTCACCAACTGTTCCCCCAAGCTCTCATTAGAAATGAAAACTCCCTGTGCGCTGTACCTCTTGGTGGTGGTCGGCTGTAATCAGCAAGTACAGGCTTCGGCTTGTCATTTGTGAGAAGGAAATTGAGAGCCACCTCCAGGTTGTTGTTGTTGTCCATGAGTGCCTGCCTTGCAGCTTCTTTGTTGAAACCCATTTCCATGATGTCCCTCAATGCCCTTTCGTCCACCTGGATGACGGAAATGACGACAATTCACATCCTGTAACTGTACCAGCTTCGCGAAATGTTATTGGAATACCTTGCTATTTACAATGAATATAAAGTGGATGGAGAAAAACAAATAAGATTTTATTGGAACAAGTTAAATATTATTCGAGGCACAGTTCAAATGAATGGACTGACGGAAGTTATTTAAAATAATTTATTGTATTTAACAGTAAGACAACAATCTCACTTATGTCAATTGTTTGTAGAATTTCAAAAATATGTATATATTTTAATTTGACCAAGATTGTTTTCCCCAAAAAATTAATCGTATGACTGGGCGTGCCACAACTGCCAATGTGACTTTTGAAACGTGAACTGTATCACTTGCATCACTTTACAATTTTGCAGTAATCAAACACCGAAGTTTGACAAACTTCCCAAAAGACCCATCCTTTATTTCCATTTGTACTCTACAATCTGAGATTTATATTTTTTAAAAATCTGAAAAAAATAAAAAATAAAATAAAAACAACCACATGGTTTAAGTGCTTATTTTCAGATTTTAATAAAGGGCATTTTTAAACATTTAGCTTTCACTAAGTAGAAATTACAGCAGTGTTTTTCATCGTCCCACCAGGGCAACACAATATTTGAGACAAAGCAATATTACGTAAAAGTAGTCATGTTCAGTATTTTGTTTAGCATAGTATCCTCTGCATGCAATAACTGCTTGAAGAAGTTGAATGAAGTGTACAATTCATGGACATCACCAGTTGCTGGGAGTCTTCTCTGGTGATGCTCTGCCAGGCCTGCATTGCAGCCATCTTTAGGTCATGCTTGTTTTTGGGGCTCGTCCCCTTAAGATTTATCTTCAGAATATGAAAGGCATGCTCAATTGGTTTCAGATCGGATGATCAACTTGGCCACTCAATAAATTAATTGATTTAAATTGATTAATTAAAGATTTGTTAAGCAACTTAGAACATATCACCTTTGTATCAGGTGACCAAAAGTATTTGAACATGTGACTGACAGGTGTTTCTTGATGCCCAGATGTGTCCTGTTAGATTTATTGGTTAAACAATAAATAGTTCCGAATGTCTTCATGACTAACACAAATCCATTCTTCACAGACAAAGCCCAAGGCTAAAACCAAGAGTAAACATTCAAACAAAATGATACAGAACATGAAAACAGAGTGTGATTATGGACAGTGGTGGTGTGGAAACATCGGGGTAGGAATAGTGTGTGTCGGTAGAGTGAGTGCACTTTTTTATTTGCTTGCCTCCCAAAAGCTCTGTGCATGGCCCTGGCCATATCTGTGAGGTGCCCCCCAAATGTCAGTGGTGAATTTGCACAACCGCCAACAATCTCTGTGATGGCAACTGCAGAACATCCCCCTTTACCCCCGGACGCCATCAATAATCTCTGCGGCGAAGGTCTGTGGAACGCGAGCCCCCCCCCCCCCCCCCCCATTGCCATCAACAATCCAAAACAGAGTCACAGTTCTGGCACACATAAATTGCCTGGCCTTGTGTACAGGCATCAATTGAGTCAGACTGAGCTAAAAGCCTGTCTTGTGTAGTCCAGGCATATGTCTGCTGCTCTAAACTTTGTGTAAATACTGACTGGGAAGCAAAGATTTAAAAAAATTCATTTAAAACAGCAATTTCTGAATCCAGTAGTTTTAACCGCCAACGCCATCATTTAAATGTCCAGAACTATGAATACCGAACACAAGCGTATCAACAGTTAGAACACCTCACTGAAATACAATTACCATATTTTACATGTTGGTAAATTTAGTCATTTTTAAAAGTCAAGAACAACAACAGGACACTCACCAGCTCACGATACACCCCTTCTGATCGGTTTTCGGTCCAAGCAGGTTTTTCTTCACGCCTTTTCTGATAAGTGTCTCGATTCTTGTATGAGGAACCAGAATTGTTGAGATTACTGCCTGCATTTCCTCCACCACCAAATGTCCGAGTCTGAACACACATTAAAAAAGAAACACAAACAGTGCTGTAAAGAGACGTATTGAATGAACCAATGATCCCCTCATAGTCATCATTACATAAAAATACTTTGTACCCGAAATATCAGGTTGTTATTAGGTACTACCATTCCAAAATTGTTGCACACCAGACATGTCATCAGATGCAAGTCCAAGTCAAGTCTCAAGTCTCCAGAATGGTGCAGACCCAACAGTGTATATGTATGTATATATATATATATATATATATATATATATATATATATATATATATATACACACATATATATATATATATATATAATATATATATATATATAATATATATTATATATATATATATATATATATATATATATATATATATATATATATATATATATATATATATACACGTTACATGGGACATGTAAGGTGTCCCATTACATGGAAAAAAGGTTTGTTGGTTTTGACTGAACTGCATATGACCTTATTAAACTGGCCGTGTGTAACTGATTGAATCGAGGGGATAGTGGATTGACAAATCATGCTTAGGCAGCTGACAGTCTATTCAGTTCATGAAAAAACTATATATACATCAAAGCTCAATTATACTCATTAATTCCAAGATAATAAAGGCAGTCAGAAAGTGTGAATGCACCTCTTTGCTTTTTGCGATTTCTGCTATGGCAGCAATCCTTTGCTTCTCAAACTCATCGTTCTCATCTGCCGTTTTCATGGCACTGGTGACCTGCAGTGTCTTCCTTTGATCCAGCTCCCGGCTGTCAACCTGTTCTTTCGCCACACATTTCTGAGAAAAGGAACAGAAATAAGACAGGGCCTGCATAGCATACCACACTTATGTAAAAGTGTAGACTTAACATTTGGCAACCTTTCAGAACATACACTAGGTCAATACCGTGTCAGTTGTACAGTATATTTGTGATCTGTTTTAAGTGCAGTTGTAAGTGCGATGGCCTCTTTTTTCTCATACATCCATGTTATGGTAAAAATGTTAATTTTGGGCTATTTTAGGCTTTCTTCTTTTTGTAGAACAATAGCTTGCCTTTCATAATCTGCATTTCTTAATGCCAAATTCACAGTAAAAATATAGTTTTTAAACTTTTAAACGCAAGATGTCAAAGTGGAAGCAACACCATTGTTGCGCATTGTTTGGAGGCTAGAACGCTGGTCACTGTTCACCAGTCACAAACAACCATGTCAGCTGTGTTGATGTCTATATGTCAAGAGATAAACGTGTAGTGCAAAAATAGCTATAGTCCCAGAGTTTTGTTAGCCCAGCGTCGGTAACCCAGCCTCAAGTAATTCTTGTGACAAAACTTTGAAGCCAGTTTTCTGAAAAACATGATTTGGTGGCACTCAAAATGAAACGGGACACAGCTCCCTTGATATCTGGAGTAGAAAGATAACTTTAGTTTCGTTAGATATTTATATATATATATATATATATATATTCTCCTCTTTCAATTAGTTTCTAAAACTCAAAATATGTTTTGGGGTCAATGCGACTTATTCTAATACAACAGGTCGCATTTGAATGACAACTACACATTTGGATACCATCATACCATCTGTGCAATGTGAAAAAAAATCTGTTTTAAACGCATTGAAATCTCATACAATCTTCTCAAAATGTCGTCATAAATACAGAGCTATAAACCCCACATAACTGAGGCTAACTGCTGTTCCCAGAAATTCCTTATTTGAGATAAGGTTTTTATGCAACTTTAGACAATAATTACACGTGACAGCCTGTATAACCTACAATTGTGATTCATGGAACAGACAAGAAGTAAACATGTGCTGACCCAACAGAGTGAGCACACACTTGAAAAACAGACAGGGATTAAAGCATTAAAGGCAGAGGAAGATGAACATACCTGGCCAAATGGGAGAAAGGGAGGTGGCCCACCTTCTGCACCGATATTAGTTCGACTGTGCTTGGCCAAACTCTAGAGGAAAACGGGAGCAACCATTTGGCTGATGTCAGGGGTTTTAGCATAGGACTGCATGGGATCATATTTACAATGTCATATATGATTGAATATTTCATATTATGCTGATCAAGCAATGTATTTTTGATATTAGCAATGTGCAATATGTGCCAATTCTAGCATCACAAAGGTTGAAAGGCTCAAGATTCACTTTAAGGTCAACTTGATTGACTCACCCTTTGTAATTCCCATTTTTCAACCATGTGATCGACTTCCCCACCAAGTATGTGGATTTTAGAGTCATCAAGCAGCAAGAACCCATTTTTCACAAGAACTGTGCCCAGGAGCTTGACTTTAGTTCCAGGAGGGGTGTTGAGACTGAGAAAAAAGGGAACAGTTAGCACAGTAAATTCTGAGCTTTTGTTTACCTTGTTTTCTTTCATGCAAGAGAGCATTAATGTACACAGCCATTTCAAACATTAATCCAGAATACCAGATTGATACAAAAAACAGCCTTGTTACAAATGCTACACAGCTGCATTGTGTTGCTATACACTCACTGAGCACTATTAGGTTTTTATTATTTTATTTTTTTACTTATTGGAACAGCAGCAGAAGACCAAAAAGACCACTGCTGCCTACCCATGTCTGATGCGTTGTTTGTTCAGAGATGCTCTTCTGCATATCACTGTTGTAATGTGTGGTTAGTTGCATTACTGTCACCTTCCTGTCAGCTTTGATCAGTCTGGCCTTCTCCTCCGACCTCTCTCATTAACAACATGTTTTGATGCATGATAGGAATTTAGATTATTTGCATATAATCTAGAACAGATAACATTTGCGCTACAGAGAATATACTGGAATCAGTATTTTAGCAAATAGACGTATTCTCCAACACACCAAAATTGCAGCCATGTTTAAAAAAAGCCGAGTGTAATAATATTATAAAATGGGTAGGACAAATCTCGCAATGTGATTAGTTCATAGCAGAGATACATTTTCTATGTACCATGGCTGTGAGCTCTAATGCTTGATTACAGTTCTATCAAGTATCACTCTGTGGCGAAGCAGCCATTTGAGTCAAAATTAAAAACAGTTAGATGCAAGAGGCCTTTCAAAAACCTTAAAATAAAGTTGCCCAGAATTTGCAAGCAAGCAGGGATGCAGAAATACACACTGCCTCCACTTCCACATGATTTAGAAACCATCCAATGTGGGTCTCGATTTGCAAGAGAGATTTGTGTCTGTAAGCAGGCAGAAGTGCAAGAGCTTTGGAGCGACCCACACGTGGAAACTTTCTGGACCGGAGAAAGCAGAGCGCTTCTCCAAAAAATAAAAAGAGTAGACCTACGCAACATGGTTGGACAGTTTTTCAGTACTTGCACAATGGCACAAATAATCATCAAAAAGGCATAAACCCTTGTTTGCTGACTGACAGTAGCTTGCAAGCTAACTAGCTAGCAGGTTTGGCAGAACAACGTTAAGAGTTTAGTAACAATGCATAGCAACCACCTGGCACTGCTTTCAAGCATACGGGAACTACTTTTGTGTAATGAAACTTCATAAACTGTTTTAATTGGATTGTGTCAATAATATCTATATTAATATGTTTGGCAAACGTTCTTATAAAACCGTAACCATTTTATAAAAGCAATAACTCACTCCAAGAATCCACTGCGCGTCGGGCTGAAGAATGCCCCTTAGCTGTGATAAAATTTCTATATACCACTGCCTGTCGTGAGTTATTGCCTAAATAAATCCATGGCAAGAATTGTAGTACGAATAAAGGTTATAAGAATATATATTTTTAATGCGTTACAAATGTTTGTGCCAAAAAGGAACAAATAGAATTATGCTTAGTAAACCTCTCATTTTAGATTATGAATTGTGTCGACATATAGGCTGGGCCATTGCAACTAGTTACAGGCACACAACAAACCAACAACAATAAAATGATAAATACAATAAAATAACATTATTAGCCTCACCTGACTTTGGATAGTTGTTTGAACTCAATGCCGACACAGTTGGTGTGGCCATCTGTCATCTGTATGCGCAGCATTCTGGGAGCTGCCTGGGACTCCTCGTGGTCTTTTGGAGCTGCCACGTTCCTGATCTTCTGCACCTGGAGTACGCATGGCCCTTGTACCTGAGGGAGAAAGCAGAAATGCCAATTGCCAACTTAAAATGAATAACCAATTAACTGCAATTGATCAGTAAATCACTTAACCCCTTTGCACCATGGAGCCTCCAGGTGTCCTGAGATCGCTTGATTCAGTCTTTCCATGTTTCTGGAACCAAACAGTACGGTGCAGCAAAAGTCTTTGTTCTAGCATCATTAGTAGATGATACATTACAACTAATACACAGTTTCTAAGTGCCAACACTGTCACGCAGTCCATTTACCAACCCCACCACACCCCTGCCAGGGATCATCTGCAACAAGTGTGACACGGGTGGACACGGCGTCTATCGGTGAGTTCATTAAAAAGTATTATTTGGCCACCAAAAATTATTCACCAAAATGATCTTATTCAGCCATAGCAACAACATAAAGGCAACAATAGCTGAAAGGTATGCCAATACAGCGGTAAAAACCTTGCAGTAAAACCATTTCTTTGCAATAGCACCATCTATTAATGGATTTATATCAACCGTAAGGTGCTTAAGCACATTATATCAATAGAGGCCACACCCACAAATCTCTCTGGCTTCCTGTAACCATATTCTGTAATGCCGCAACTTTCTTTATATAACTTAGATATTGGTCTTAAGATGCTACCTTCTGCAAATTGATCAAACCATCCAGTCAAAATTATCTCCACAGACAATAAGGAAGATGGTGATGGATGCAATAAGTAACCCAAGGATCACAGTTTAGGAACTTCAGAGAGGTTGTGTCTTGAGGTCAGCAAAAATCATAAAATGGCACCTCTATACTAACAAACTGGAAGGGTAGCACATGAGTGTGCTAAACCTCATTGGAATTATGACTGGAAGAGAGTGCTAAGGACAGATGAGATTAAAATCGAACATTTTGGCCATACACCCCATTGGCATGTTTGGAGGCAAAATTGAATTGGAATGCACCTCATACCTACGGTTAAATATGGCGGTGGATCCTTGATATTGTTTTGCTACCAGTGGTCCAGGGGCACCATTTAAGCACCATCAATGGCAAAATTAATTCAACAAAACATGAGCAGCTTCTTGTAAGAAGCAGAAGTGCTGAGGTTGTTTGCTGTCACCACATTAACCGGGCAATGTACTGCACTTTTCTATAACACATGATGCTGGGGCCTAGATTTTATAGAGAGAGAAGAGAGCCCCCTACTGGCCCACTAACACCACTTCAATCAACTTTCACTGAAGATCAGCCAGCGCTACCAATCATAAACTTAGAGCTTCTCATATAACCAATGAGCTTCTCATATACCCAATGCTTTCACTTTTGGCAATGTACTGTGGCTCCTTCTGAAAGAGGTAACATGTTTAATTGACTAATTGATGGACCTATGCCTGAATCACTGAAACTAAACCACAGTTGAAAATTGGTGGTCAAACACCTGGCAAATGGCAATGAGCCAAAACTCCCTCCATCCATCCATCCATCCATCCATCATCTAACTAGCTTATTCCAGGTCAGGTTCACGGGAGGAGCTGGAGCCTATCCCATGGGATGAGAGAGGCAGGAATATACCCTGAACAGGCCCGCAATCCATCACAGGAAACGTACACCATTTACCCACATAATCATACCATGGACAATAACTAGGAACTAAACCCAGCCCACATAGGAGGTCCGCTGGACCAAGTCTGTCAGCTATAGCTCATAGCTTACCTTCTCCACTCGTCCACTGTTTATGTCACTGGCCAGAAACTTCTTCCCGATAGGTCTTAAATCACTCTGGAGATTACAGAGCACAGAGATTACACAGCTGCACTATTAAAAATGTCTTTCCTCAAAACGTATGGAGATTATCCCCAGAAAAAGCTACTGATTACTTACAGTACCCTAATGTCTTTAAAATACTTAAAAGGATGTTAGTCAATGACTTCACTCAACATATAAAGCAAATGAAAAATGGGGAAAAAATAAAATCAAGACAGGCTGAGGGTTGGCGTTAGGTCACATTGGGAAAATAATAAAAAACATAAAAACGAGGAAAGAAATAAAAAGGTGGAGGAGAAAAGGAAATTAGCCAGAATTAACCAACTGCATTGCATGAACCAAATATTGTTTCATGTATGTCAAATGTTTGTATAAATCAGTATTTAACTATGGCTATATGAAGCAATGTTTGTAAACTAGTTGATTTAGTCTGATTATTTGGATTACATTTATGCCATAAAGCAATTTAGCGGGTTAGTGGTCAGTGTTTTCTTGGATTCCTTTAGCTGAAGAGTCACAACAAACAAACAGTCAGAACTAGCAGACATGCACGCAATTCATAGAACGATAGTTAATTTCAGAACTTTTGGTTCTGCTAGTGGCGTACACGTTTCATTCCATATTCCAGCCAGGTCACAATATCCATATGAAAATAAACACGAAAGAAGTGTTTTTTTCTCTCTCCATAGGATGTTTCTGGTGATGGTCCAATTTGTCACCAGAAAAACTGATGAAATATGCCATACATAATGATGAAACTAAAAAATAATTAAATAAAAATGATGAAATTATGTGAACATACTTGCAAATACTTACCAGCATTTTCTGGTAAGTGGAAGAAAAACTAACCCTTTTGAAAATGACTTCAGCAGTCAAATTAAACATGCTTCAATTGCTATATTTTGTCACAGTCACTTGTGAGAACAACTATTACATGGAGAAATGGTCTGATATTTTTCAAGACTTCACTAAAAGAGCCTACTTGCAAAACTGACAAACTCCACTTTTCTGAAAAGCCACGATGACCCTAATAAATCTACACAATATGCACAGGCAGTCTTGACTTAATATTGGGGGTCACAAAAAGTGGCCAAGGCGGACCACTAATGATAACCTTGTGTAGCATCTCTGAGGCTTGCACTATGAGTATGATGCAATAGAAATCTTGCAAACAATCACAGACAATAATTTAGTAAACTTTTAAACTACTGGTGGTCACCCAATAGCAAAACAGAACACTACGTGATCCCCTGGGAATTAAGGGGGATACCCTTGTTATAATTAAATGAGGGAGATGCCATTGTTTATAGCGTGTACATTATAAAGACTGTAACCATACACAAAAGGTTCAAGGTTAATGTTGATTCCACACCAGAAATAAAACATGGGAATATAAATCAAACCTACATTAAGTGCAATACGGATGATGTCACTGACAGACACCTTCTCCGAAGAGCTTCTGCAAATCTCTATGCCTTCATCTGAAAGGTACCTGAGAGGGGGAGAAAGATTAATTCACACCCATGATTTTTTTAAATTATAGATTTAAATAGCTTTTTCATGCATTTGACCGGCCTAAACAGTTTTTGTGCGCAAGAAAAGTAGCTTGTACAATAATGTTCGATATAAAGTGTTTTCGTGTTTCATTTGGTGGTTTGCTTCTGTGGCAAGAATGCTGCTGGCTGGGAAAAATACTTGGGAGGCTCCGACAGCAATCACATTACATTTTGCCATGAAACAGTTGCCCATAACCAATAGTGGTTTCGGGCTTTCTTTTCACACAACCACCACGAGGAGGCAAATGTGAGCACTTTACTCCATAGTTGTTGTGAGCCCACCCTTGCTGGAGCAATGGACTTAGGCCTACCATTTCTACCCTTTATAAAAAAATTAATTAAAAAAATCTATATCTTGTATCTTTATATCTTGTTTTCATTGAAATTATCAACTTATAAATGGTAGCACAGCAGCTAACCTACAATGGGACTAGAGTGTTAACCATGTGTTTTACGCAGATTTGCAAAATGAAATTCCAACTTCCGATCATTCCAGGTGCACTACACAAAAAGCAAAAGTGAATAAGCACTTGAACTGTCTGCATTCTGCACTGACCCAACAACAGAAATA
Source organism: Conger conger (assembly GCF_963514075.1). Lineage (NCBI taxonomy): Eukaryota > Metazoa > Chordata > Actinopteri > Anguilliformes > Congridae > Conger > Conger conger. The sequence goes on from NC_083762.1 coordinate 30,606,264, forward strand.
TACCAGTAACATTACATGTGCTCACATCTAGCTCTTTTAAGAATACAGGTCTAATCAAACCTGTAGCTAATCTGCAAAAGTCAGTAACTGTGGTCAGCTACATTTGGAAATGTTTTCACATGTTTGTTTGGTATTTGTAACGTTCTGAAATGACTCTACAGCGAAGATAACTTTCAGAGATAATTTGCCTTATACCTGTGCTAAGGAAGTGACTGAAAACATCTTAAAGACATTTAGATAGCGCCTTTATCCAAAGCGCTGTACAATTGATGCTTCTCATTCACCCATTCATACACACACTCACACACCAACGGCGATTGGCGTCTTGCTCAGGGACACTTCGACACAGCCCGGGCGGGGGATCGAAACCAGCAACCCTCCAACTGCCAGACGACTGCTCTTACTGCCTGAGCCATGTTGCCCCTCTAACTACAGTAATTGGAAACACATGTGAAGCCAAGGTACCCTGAAATGGTGGCCTATGCATACAAAGGGTTGCAATTCCTATACAGAACACTCGGTAAGTACCCTCAAATTAAGGCTGACAGTCTACACTTCAACTGCATTTTCATTATTCCATTTTGAATCCAATGCGCTGTACTACAGAACCAAAAGAGCAGAACAGAAAGTCTGTCACTAACGCAATATGAGAAACTTCAAAAGGTTTTTAGAACCCCAGCATAGCGGCAATTGAACATCTCACATGCAGAAAGCTTAGCGTTTGAAACCAACTTGCAGTCATGTATAATTGTTGGTGCTAATTAATTGTATGAAACTGAATAGAAGGGTGAAAATATAACCTTATTTGGTAAGGTGCTATTGTGATGTGACGTGCAATTTCTAAATTTCTGTGTGCCGGTCAAGCAAAAATAACCTTTTCATACATGGTCTAAAGGGGACAGATTTAGAACTCATTTTTAAATATGTGAAAATGTCAGAGCACTCCACTGTATTGTACACGAGGTGATTGTGCTACTGAGCCTCAATATATTTGTACATTTAAGGAAAGTAGGACATTCCTTGAGTTTTACTAAACATAAAAGGCCTTCTCAATTGAAGAGGAATCAGAACAGCTTCTGACAGGACAATGAGAGATGGCCTTTAAATAATCACAGGAAACCACAACTTGGCTTCAAAACAAAAGCACATAGGTTGCAAAATGGCATCACCTAGTGGGGAAATGTATTTTACATGGGTCATTCTTTAACTTAAAATATGACTGATACAGATTGAGGGTTTCCTAAACAAAGAATAATATCATATTACTTTAAGAAATGTATTCACACAAAGAAAATGCTCACCATAATTCCTTAATTTTGTGATTTAAATATATAATTGGGTGTTGGTCTATGTTGCTTCTACATAGACCTCTATATACATATACATATGTCATACAAAAACCGGCATGGTTGTCCTTGTTCTGCAAAAACAAAAGTGTACACTATTTAAGTTAACCCAAGCAAGCTACAATCAAAGTCGGCAAGTAAGAATCATTTCCCATTACTGTATAGAGCTTGACTTAATTACTTGGATAATCAACCAGGTAACGTTGTTAGAATTTTTTTCTGATCATGAAGAAACCCTCACTTGGTTAGTCTAGTCTACATACTGGACAGATGCCACTGCAAGTCACTACTAGTCTGTCCCAAACTAATAAGAAATTTTGTTCATTCAAGCCTGGGCACTTTGGCTTCACAGACAAAAACAGAGTACTATTTTAGATTCTGGTCTAAATTTTAATTCAAATACAAGCATGGTTACAGAGTCTGCCTTTTTCCAGATCAGAAAAAAATGTGAAGGCAGGAGCTTTCTTAACACAGCAAGATGCAGAGGTTGGTTAGATTTATCGTTAATCGACTAGATTTCTGTACTGCTCTTTTAAGTGGCCTTCCCAAAAACAAATAAACAGACTTCAATTCATACTAAATGCTGCTGCCAGTCTTAACCAGAGTAAAGAAAGAATATCACATCACACCTGTAATACGAACCCTGCACTGGCTTCCCGTATCTTTTAGATTATATTACAATAGTTATTATAACCAATAATTTATTGGTTTTTCAAATCACTTAATGGTATTTCACCTCCCTATTTAGCAGATGTGCTTTTAAAGGTCCCTAAAGTCCTCTGGAACCAGCCTTCTAAGGGTTGGGGCTAAGAGAAGCGGGGGGCATTCTTCTGTGGCCCTAGCTTTTGGAACGAATTGCTGGCGGGACTGCAGGTATCTGCATCTGTAGAAACTTTTTAAAATAATCTCAACTTACCTTTTTTGCATTGCTTTTAGTTAGTATATCCATATTCTTTTGTAATCATTTTAATATTCTTAAATAATTGTATTAATCAATTTAATTACATTGTGTCTTTTACGAATCATCTGATTTTTATGTTTATTGTCCAGCACATTGTGTTGCAAATTTGTATGAAATGCGGTCGATAAATAAAGCCTGATTGATTGAATGATTTATTTATAGGAAGCGAAATGTATCGCTGTTACCATTGCAACACTTTCCACAAAAGCAATGCCGGTATTGCGAGGTCCTAGCTAAAATGTATTCTTACCGTACAGAGCCTGATCCACAAGCGTAGAAATACGTTAGCACAGCGGCACAATTATATCGAGAAATGCCATATTATCTAACAATACTTTGTTTCGAAAGTGCTGCTACGGTAAAGGAGATAAGTTATGCCAGCAAGCGAAATATATATGTCCAGGATGAAAACAGGTAGACTAGCTACGGAATTATTTTATGAAATCTTATGACAAAGCACCTAACGTTAAACCAGACTAACGCATTTATGTATTGGCTAGCTAAAACAGCTAATGTTACTCTTTAAAACCATAAATCCGCTCGTAACGTTAGCTAATTGAGCTAATGTACATCAGCAGAATTAAAAAAAAAAAAAAGATATTTAGCTACGCTTTGTGTGATTTGTCATGACTCGTTCCAGATTTTCACAATGTAATGTTGCTTTTTGTCTCGCGTGTGGAACAGCAGTAACGTTAGACTAAAGTAAGTTTGCTAACGTTAACAATCTCAGATCTTAAAACTAACACGTCAAGGAAGCCAACGTTAGCTGTAACGTTACTGCACATAGCTAACGCCAGCCACGTCTAGCTTTGCTAGTTACTTGCTTTTCCACAAAATGCGCCAAGATTCGAACAACGAAGTGAAACCGAAAATGTATTAGAGCTCTTTAGCTAACTAGTGCAAGCTGCCTAACATTACCACAGTCACAGCGAACTATACTCAATCGATAAGATAACGGATAACTTATAAGTTTATACACTAGCTAGTAGCCAAGGAGCCAATATGTTGTGCAGTTCAGGCCCACCTTGCGTTAGCTGGATAGCTAACATATGTTGGCAATAGCAGCTATCAAGCCAGCTAACTTAGCTGATACGCTTCCGCACAAATGCTGTCATGTCACCACACATAATGGTAGCTTTGTAATCTATAAAAACACAGAACATTTTCTTTTTGACATTGTGAGAACTACCGTAGCCACGGAATTTGCTACCCACCAGCCTTCTTTGGTTAGGGCTGAGCTGAAATCAGCCATTTTTTCTTCCCAAACGAGTTTGAAATACTGGTTAACGGACAATTAACTGAACATTGCAAAAAAAATAAATAATAATTTATTGCCACAATGACCCGATATCAACATCGATTTACTATAAGTCGAGGAATTACTTAGCGCCGATAAAGAAAGAACAACGGCCCGCCTGGCTGGAAACTATTTGTATCAGCCAAAACATCGGCGCACGCGTATCGGGTCAAAGTGGAAAGGCCCTAGAAAAAAAAGAGCTTAATATTTACGTCAGCCAACTTCTTCTTTTTCCTTATGTTTACAAGCGTAAACGTACACTCTAAAATCTGCCTACCGCCACCTAGTGTGGTGGTGTAGAGAGTATTTCGCTGACTAAAATGTTGCAACAGAGTCTGGCGGCGGACTGAGGACACCTCCGACTTCTACCACCCCTTCCCACTTTCGTCGTAGAAGCGTGGATGTTTACTTGACACTCTTAGCAAAAAGCTTAAGGGAAAAACACAGAAGTCTGACGTCGAAACCACGCCCACTGGGTCATAAATACATTTTCCCATTCAAAAATCCAATTGCCTTCTCAAAATCACTTAATATAAGAACTCCGTGCCCAAAAAAAGTGTGGCATTCTGTCAGGGACGTGGCTCTGTATAGTTTATGATATTAGGTTACATTTGATAGTCTGTGTTTTGAGAAAATCAAATGTATTCTTATGAAGCGTAAAACACAAAATCAAATGAAACTGAATGTGCGTTCCCCTGCCCCTATAAACAATCTCAGAAATGAACAACAGCAAAACATTCTGACGTGCGCTTGTAGCCTACTCAATATCTGACTAATCTAACTCTTCAGTCAGATTCTGGCACAGTTCTGGCACATATAAAACACATCAATTGAGTCAGACTGAGCTAAAAGCCTGTCTTGTGTAGTCCAGGGATATGTCTGCTGCTCTAAACTATATGTATATATAATAATCAATTTATAATTACATTACATTACATTACATTACATGGCATTTTGCAGACGCTCTTATCCAGAGCGACGTACAACAAAGTGCAAATCAAACACAAGAACAAGTGCAAAGAGGACCTGAGAGGACAGTACAGTTGTCCTGGTGTGAACATACAGAAAATCAGAACCCTTGAAGAGTACAATCAACTTTCAAACTAGCATACCACAGTTGGCAGCTAGAATACAACAATACAACAGCCAATAAAAACAATAATACCTCTACAAGTAACAATATCTATACAGCTGAGTGGAGTAGGTGGTGAGAAAGGGTCGGATTCTCCAGATGTTGTACAGGAAGAACCTGCACGCCCGGGTCACCGTAGCAATGTTCTCGGACAAGGATAGCCTGTTGTCCATCACCACTCCAAGGTTTCTTGCACTAGGGGATGAGGTCACTGTGGTATCCCCTAGTGAGATGGAGAAATCAGAGAAGGGAGAGGTTAAAGCAGGGATGAAGATTACCTCCGTCTTACCTGGGTTGAGCTTTAGATGGTGGTTGCCCATCCAGCTCTGGATGTCTCTCAGGCAGGCGGAGATACGGGTAGAGACCTGTGTGTCTGATGGGGGGAAGGAGAGAAAGAGTTGGGTGTCATTGGGTGTCATCGGCATAACAATGATAGGAGATGCCATGAGCAGAGATAACGGGGCCAAGGGATCTCGTGTAGCACTATTACAAGAAACCTAGTGGATGATCATACAATATCACAATGTTTTTTGAGCAAGTTCTGTGTCAATTTATAGTGGGGGAAAACTGTCACATGTGACAACTTACCCAAAAATGACATGCATGCCAATTAGGGCTACAAGGTTTGGCAAAAAAGAAACAGGACTGCGGCTGCTGATTGCACAACGCAGCAGCTTCAAACTAATTAATTACCTGATAGAGTTGCGCAACATCTTAACACTATAAGACCAATCACAAACCAAACCCAAAGAAAGAAAAAAAAGGTTTAAAAAGTAGGCAAGACCAATCACAAACCAAACCCAAAGAAAGAAAAAAAAGGTTTAAAAAGTAGGAGGACGTGACTACTTATTAGTTCATGCCCCTTACTAATTACATGAACAATAAAATAATTTATTTTAAACATGCACATATACTGCACACACACACACACACACACATACATACACACACACACTCACTATAACGTGCAGCTGCCTTACAATCTCAACAATCAAAACCAAACGATCATAAAGAGTAAAACTGGCACATCATCACTTGGTATTTTTGTATAGCTCATAAATTCTTATTTTAAACATCATTTTGAACTGATTTAAATTTGTACAAGTTCCCCCACTAAGCTATTCCACAAATTCACCCCACCAATAGAAAAGCACATACTCTCCAGGGTGATACGATTGTTTTTTACAATTTAATTTTCTTAAATCATAACCTCCTTCCCTGTTTGAAAACATTTTTGTATGTTTTGTGTAAGTAGATCTTGCCTAGTACATTAATTGAGCAGTCTTAAAATTCCACCAGATCCATAATTTTCAGTGAAGTTTGTATGTTCACAAAAACCTACATTATTAACTATCCTTATAGCTCTTTTCTGTAATATGAATAATGATGGTGTGGTGCTTTTGTATGTGTTTACCCCACATTTCCACACAGCTACTCTGATATGGTAAAATGAGTGAGCAATACCATATGAATACAATTTTTTGATCTAATATGTGCCTTGTTTTACTCAGAATTGCAATATCCCTAGCCATCTTTGCTCTAAAATGTCTTACGTGTAGTTTCCAAGATGATTTCTGGTCTAATATCACACCCAGGAACTTATTTTCAATGATCATGTGAACATTATCAATCAACTGTACCTGGGTGTTTATTGTACGATTCCCAAAGAGCATAAGCTTGGTTTTATTGAAATTGAATGATAATCTATTATTGTCAAGCCACTGTTTTAATTTAGTAATTTAATTTGTTAATATATTGAGAAGCTGCTGCAGATTCTCCCCAGAACAAAACATATTGGTATCATCCACAAATACAACAAATTCCATAAAACAACGTTCCCTGCGGTCGGCTGTTGTCACTGTTCCTGTCTGGTCTCAGGTCCGCGCCCTCCTTTCTCATCGATTCTGGTGGCAGTCTATGAAGAGTGACGTCACTGATTATGTCACTGCCTGCCCAGAATGTGTCTGGAGTAAGACTACCACTGCTCAACGCCCCCAAGGATTGCTGCAGCCTCTTTCTGTCTCTCATCATCCTTGGTTGCACATTTCCTTGGACTTACCCACCTCCAAGGGCATGACAGTGGTCCTCTGCATCATTGACTGGTTCTCTAAGCCCGGCCACTTCGTCGCCCTCCCCAAGCTGCTGTCTTCAAAGGAAACCGCTGAACAGTTGTTTCAGCACGTCTTTCATCTACAGAGTATCCTGTTGGAAGTGACGTCGAACAGGGGGCCCCAACTCGCCAGTCGCTTCTGGAGAGATTTCTGTTCCCTCATCGGGGCCAAAGTACAAATGTCATCTGGGTCTGTCTGCTGAATCAAGAACTCGAAAAGTGTCTATGCTTTATAGTGGAGAAGTCGGCCACATCCTGGTCTGCCCACAACCAGTTACCCATCACCTCCACGGTCTTGCCACCCTTTGCTTGCTGCCTGGGCTACCAACAGCCTAGCTTCTCTTCCCTGAGGAAGAGGTGGAAGTTCCCGCCGTCAAGCTTCTGGTTCGTCACACACAACAGACGTGGAAGAGGGCATGTGCCACACTTATGCGTAACGTCACAGAGATTAAGAAGTTTGCTGATCATCACCAAAGTCCCGCCCCCCGCTACTTTGTTAAAATTTCTGCTATTAAGGTGAATAATTGACAATGACTGATTTAGTTTGACCTTCAAGTTGGATTGGACATCTGTGTAATAACCGCATGTCTTGTTTAGATTATTGAATAATTTATTCTTATCTCATTATTATATTCAAATTTGTACTTGCTTTGGTCAGTATACTTGAAAGTTTTGAGGTCTCAACTTTCACACTTTTCATAAATGTCATTCAAACCACTGTCGCTAACTTGCAAGTTACCAAAATGGTTAGTTACATTACATTACGTTAGTGTCCATCATCACCAGCATCACAGTCCACAGACAGTGATACCAATGTTGTGTAGTGCACACAGGGAGGAAGGCGTCAGTGGAATTTGTCCATTTCAGTAATATCCTTGATGACCATCACTTTCGCTTCCTCTGGTGATCCGTTCAGTTTAATGAACACGTTACAGTTTTTTGGCCACGTTGACTAACTTGCTCTATCTTCTTAAGATCTGAGCCTGTTTCGCTTTGTCCTCCATTCTTTTTCCCCATGCTGAAAGAACACAATGTCCTGTGCACATGTCTCTGAGTGGCACAAGCAGTTAAGAGAGGGGTGACATAGAGGATGATCCAAAATCAGGACGAGCAAGATCTGATGCCAACATCCAGCGGGTCAATGAACTAGTGCGGATGGATTGTAGATTGACAATTAGAATGATTGCTGCGGAATTGAGACTAAATAAAGAGTCTGTGAGAACTATCTTGGTGGAAAATTTGGGCGACTCTGAACCACTTGTGCCGCTCAAAGAGACTCAATCAGTATTTTATTGAATACAATTGAAAATGCAAATGTTCTAAACAAGGCATCACCAAAAAAAATGTGCACCGTTTTCTGCAAACTCTTCAGACTGTTGTCCCAGGAGATCAGCAGTTTCTGAGATTTTCAAACCACCCTGTCTGGCACCAACAATCATTCTAAGGCAAAGGTCACTTCTTCCTCATTCAGCTGAATACAGCTAAACCTCTTGACTACATCTGCATGTTTAACTGCTTTCATGCATTTAGTGCATGGCACATGATTGGCTGATTAAATATTGCATGAACAACCTGGTGTACAGGTCTACGTAAAGTGGCTCAGTGAGTTTACATGTAGCCCAGGACTAAAATCAATCTGTGTCTGTAAAACTGGTCCATTATGTCAGAAATATAGCTATGCATGCTGTAAAGAAAGAAAAGTGTCAGATCCACATTATCTCAGATCCACATTGCAAATGATTACATAAAAATAGGGGTTTTTTTTATTTTTTTATTCATTCACATTAAAGACGAAAGCCAAAGAAAATGTAACAAGTCAAACATTGTTTTAGCACAATATAGGTTTGGTTCAATTAAAAACTATTAGTAGCTAATTCATTCACCTCAGTCTTTAATTTGATAATCCCTCTCAACAAGAAACACATCTAATTTAGAAAAATTGACGACTAGGATTTCAATTGTTGTTGGAATCAAAGCCAGAACGCACAGGGAGCCCCCAGGAACATGTTTGGGAACCACTTCATGGACAAAATTGTGAATGGGCATAATTTGTTTTTTTATCTCTATAAAGGCACAGGTTAATGAAGGTCAAATATACTTTGAGACCCCCTTTCCTACATTTCAAGTACAAGAGGGTAATTTGCCATGTTGTGTTAACTGCATGAAAATCTAAGTCTAAGGCAACACAATACAGTAAGGTCCAGAATTATTGGCACCCCTGACTGGCAATGCACAAAACAATACTGAAAAAACAAATAGACAATATAATAATTGAGAACTGAAAAAAAAGTAATCATGTGATGCTTCAATAGAACCAACCAAAATCAAACATTAATTTAATAAAAAATAGATTTAACAAAAAATGTTCCATAATTATTGGCACCCCTGGGTGAGTACTTGGTGTATCCACCTCTGGCAAGGATAACAGCATGTCTTTTCCTGTAATTCTTGACAAGGAATACATTTTCAAGGATTTTGGACCACTCATCTACAGTATGCAGATCCTGACAAGATCCTTCACCTTCAGTTCAGCCTCCAGGTCTCTGATTGGATTGAGGTCCAGTGACTGAGATGGCCATTGCAGAACACGGATCTTGTCACGGAACCATTTCTGTGTGGATTTTGACTATGCCTTCGGTCATTGTCTGGCTGGAATTTGTCCAATAGGTGGTGCTACAAAACCATGCAATCAAGCTGGGAGATACAAATCACTACTTATTTTATTTTCTTGTCCTACTTCCCTGCATTTGACAGTTATTTTGTGCTGGCTCTATTTTCTGTGAATAATGATGAGAGCATGTAATTCAAAAAAGGCATAAAGGGATCTTCACACTTATGTTCTTGAAGTCTGTTACACCGCCTTTAAGAAGAAGAAAAGATCCCTGTCCCAGAAACATGAAAGGACCTTCTTTTCAACATTTCATTTGTCTAGAGTTCTGAATGTGCTGAGAAGCTTTTAATTACTTTTAAAAAATCTCTTTAAACCAGTTGGGTGTATGACTGTATACCATTTGTCTGCTCCACAAACATTTATTTACAGGTTCATTACACAGAGAAGCTGGGTGAACAAACAGCAAGAAAAAACTCTAATTTGGCTTTCAGTTTATCTTAAAATGTATGAAGATGTTTATACACTGATAGGTTTAACTGAAATAAACATGGTCATGTTTAGAAAATGACCTCTCCCCCTCTCATTTTTGTCGGCATAATAGTATTATGCCTTATAAATGGAATGGGCCAGTTTTTAATTTTGGAGATTCGCTGACTGCCACCTGTGATAGTCACAAACCATTTACCCCAGCCCCTTAGCCACCCTCCGTGCAATCAAGAGACTAGAAAGATGGTGACCATTGTTTGGGATGGTCAATACCTAAACTGACAGGACAACAAGCAGTCTGGCTTGTTGTTTCCAAGGACATAGCTGCTACCATTAAAGGCAATGGAGGAAAGGACACAATTTCAGCAGTAACAAAAGCAATGTTCTTCTTCTCCTCATGAAATTGTTTCCTCAAATTGATTGTTTTGTGAATGTGCCATCTTTAAAGTGATGAACATGATCAGACTTTAGATGTACTACTGCACACTAATTTATCTGTCTAATGTGACAATATAGTGTTTATGTAAGAGTCAATGTTCCGCCCATCACAGTCAGTCTTGATGAAAATGTATCCTTGAAAGGATACTGTACTAAAATGTAACAATGCATTTCTGTTGATCCACAGACATAGGTATTTCTTATATTATATTTTGCCTCAGAGTTCACACTGTAGGTGAACACATTTTTAATGTCTGCATGTGTAGATTTCCCTACAATATGACATCAAGGATTAGACAAGAACAGCTCACGAGGAAGAGGAATAACATAACATTATACCTGCCCATACACACACACACACACACAGAAACACATACAATAGAACCCCATTCTAAAATAAATTATGGTTAATATCAAAACAGATTCTGTACTAATAGATTTGACTTGATTTTATCTTCACTGCTTTACAACCAACAATAACCACACTATGGCATTAAAACACCAGGAAAACACATGCATGAACATTATCTACTTAAATCTTATCAGCATGATGGAGGATTGATGACTACTTTTATCAACAGTGTTGCCATGGATGTGGTGCCAATGTTCATGTTCAGCCAAAAATAGAAGTGGTGCTGTGGCATACTTAGAATTTGCCTCTCAGAAGGGAGTGAATAATTGGAAACACTGTTGGCCTCATTGGTAGGCAGGACATCAGCCCATGCTTTTGAACAGAACCAGTTCTCTGAAGCAATTACAGAATCTGCCAGCTCTGCTTCTGGTTTATCAGAATGTATTTGACTGTTGTAATGGTGCACTTAACATTTTAACATCGACCAAAAATGATCTCAGACCTTGGTGGGTAGTTATTTCTTATTTTATGATTTTATTAATTTACAAATTTATTTAATAATGAATTTAGTTTAATTGTTTGCAAAAACACCTTGTTATCAAAACATCCAAAAACCGTACCTAGCCTTTCGATCGTAAATGTATATCACAGAAGAAACAGGGGAAGACAGTAATGTACAGGTTTTCACTTTATTTTACACAGGAGAAAATGTAGAGAGGAGACAAACATTTTGTAAGTCTTCCTCAAATAATAAAAATGTTTAAATGCTTTGCGGGGTGGCTTTTAAGCATAACAAGTGACCCCATTCTTCTACAAAAGGTAATCAAAGGTGATTTTTAAGTGGATTTGATGCAACTTAAGAGACAATTCATTGAGATACCATTTTAAAATTTCTTGAGAATGTTTATTTGGAGAGCTATTTTCCATTTGTAAGTTATACCTTAAGCTATACCTTAACGTTTCAGCGTGTTTCCCTGAAAGTTCTTAGCTAAGTATACCTTCTGTAAGTGAGACTTTCGTAAGGTTGGTCTGGACCTCTGTTAGCTATACTTTCTCAATGTTGTCAGCTCACTCCGCTAGTGGCCACCACTTTCCTGACTGCAAGCCTCTGAAATCAGTTGTTGCTCCATCTCAGTCATCTCAATCTGTTAAGCAATATTTATACTAATAATTCTACAGTTGTAGTTGACTATTAATGTTACTAAAGAATAAAATAATAAAATTGCACATTACGATGGATGCAGGTTGCACTTCATTGAACATGTAGCCTTTTAAATGATATTTCTCAAAATGAGTTTTGTTGGACACCGTAGTCCTAAACCTGTAAAATAATGTTTCTTTATTCAGCGACACTTCCTCTAGCAATATCTTCATTTTGTTTGCTGTGAAGCTGGGACACTCCTTCTTTCTTTGTTTTTTTTTTCCACCATAGCTAATGTTGTTTTCGTGTTGGTACGTTTTGTGTGTTGGTGCGCTTTTATTGAAAATGACAGCCAATCAGAGAAAATAGTGATTTACGCCAGTAATGTGATGGGGCTTTTGGCAAATCAACCCTGATTGCAAAGTCATTTAAGGCTCAATGACAAAGATATTAAAATAGTGTAAATAAAACATGACATGCCAAAGAAGGCATATTGCCAGGTGGCATAACGGGATGAGGTGTGATACCAAAATCTGAGGTGCCAGGTTCTTGCACCCATTTGGTGAAAATGATATATATAATTGGGATACGTTTTGAATTCTATTAATAAGTTCCCACCAGTCGTGATGAATGCAATATTTTGAAGTATTCATGCAGTGTTTTATTTATAAAAAACATCACTTTCTCTCATAATGCAGTCCAGCAGTTGCCGCATGGAGTGAATAATCAGTCGTGGAGCCGTCGATGGGCCTAGTAATGTCGCATGTAGAAGCTATCCCTTAAGCAACCTCCTAAAGAATTGTTCAGGAAAAGTAAACAACTTTAGTAAGGTATACCTTTCGAGTCTTCGTAAAATGCTAAGAGACTCCGTTATCGAGAAACGCAAATTACAGTAACAAACCTGAATTACAGTAAGAGCATATTTCTATTACAGTGCTAAGAAATGTTGGAATGATGCATAAGATAACATACTTTATCTACTGTTCCCCCCAGCCACGATCTTTGTTGCATTTTGATCGCAAGTGGATGTTGGCTGTGAAGAATTGGCATTCCCAAACAGAGGACGCCTGAAGCTGATTGACTGTCTTTTCCAGCTGTCACTGCAGGCTCTTTACTGTCAATTATTTTCTTTTTTAAATACTAGGGACACACCACACACACAAACACATACACACACAGGCAACAGATTAAAATGCTTTAAACTGTATAAATGTGTCTATAAACACTTAATATTTAATTCTATTATATGAGTGCTTATATAAGCAGATTATCATTACTGAATTGCATTCAAAAGTTACATTTTTAGATGAATCTTGTAAGCTCATTGGGAGGGACTGGTGCATTGTTTTGTTATTTAAATATCTTGTTATGTACTGGTGTTTATGATGACATATATTTTAACAGATGCTCCAGGACCTGTAGCATTTTTCATATAAAAAAAAATTAAAACCATCTGCCATATTTAAAAATGCATGGCATTTAATCAGTTTCACCCTTCTTCCCTCCATTGGAATTACATGGTACTGCATGTGGTGAAACTTATGTAGGAATAGATCCCATGGAGTTTCTACAAGTCCTGGAGCACCTGTTAAGATAAACACCTCCCAATGTGTATCTGCTTGTACAAGTACACATATCATATAATTAAATATAACGTGTTTATAGACATGTTTATACAGTTTAAAGCATTTTTAATCATGAGTGATTAATGCATTAAAAGCATTTAATCATTCATCATAATAGGGCGGCCTGTAGCGTAGTTGTTAAGGTTAAATTACTGGGACTCGCAAGGTCGGTGGTTCGATCCCTGGTGTAGCCACAATAAGATCTGCACAGCCGTTGGGCACTTGAGCAAGGCCCTTAACCAAGCATTGCTTCAGGGGGGGATTGTCTCCTGCTTAGTCTAATCAACTGTACGTCACTCTGGATAAGAGCGTCTGCCAAATGCCATTAATGTAATGTAATGTAATGAAAAAACTGATTTAAGCAGGTGGTTTTAATGTTGTGGCTGATGGTGTACATATTGTTCTCTGCAAACTCACCTGATAAACACCCAGTCATAACTCTTCAAACTCACAAGCTTATGCAGCCAATACTCTGATTAGTACATTATGAATGCTTGGGTTAGATCTTGGAAATCTAGGCTGAATCTGGAAAAATAACAATCTCCGCAACTGCTTCTGTAGGATATGTTCACTTATTAGTGCTGTTTAATAATAATAATAAGTATGCTTTATCAGTTATAAAATAAAATAACAAGAACAAATCTTAAAACATTTTAGCATTTAATATTTGACTACAATGGCTTTAGTAACAAAATTTAAATAGAAAAAACAATGATGCACATTCAAAACAACATGCTGTCAAATTATTTTGCATCATTCACATACATTATCAGGCCTTTTCATGCTGTGCCATTCTAAACCTGTCTTGCTGTCAATATGAACCTTCCTGACTGGCAACATGAAACAGGGCTCCAGACCAGTGATTGTTTTCTGTATCCATGGCAACAGGGCACAGCGGCAGTGCAGCAGGTTGGCCAAACACACTGAGAGGGATCTGATTGTGGATTATCCTTATCCTTTGTGCAAATTGATCTCACATACCTCTTTGCTTAATAATGTCCAGAGATGGTAAGCTGATCAAAACCACTTCAATTGTCCAATTTATTTAAACATAGTCAATGCTTTTGCCTTTGTTGTATGTGCATCATTATTATTGCTTGAAACATGCATAGGAACAGGTTCTGCTGTAAGCTCCACAGTCAATCAATAGTGATTTGAAAGGCTGGTTGCTGCCAGTTCTAATTTTGAAAGGTATGACAAATTGTGTTAAATGGTGCCTTCGTATATTTATTAATTGCACAGTGAAAGTGAAAACCAGTGTCTCCGTCGTCTTATAGAATAGGTATTATTATTTATTGTTTTGCTTTCCACCAGTCCATTTAAAAAACATTTTGTCCTGTCTTGTATTGTATTGTATTTATAACAAGCTTGTCTCGTCACTGCTGCCTCTTCCATCGATTCAGAGCAGTAGATTCAAGCACATATGCTCTCCTCCTAAGTGAGCGATGCCACCCACCGTTTTTTTATTTTTTATCTCTGGGAAAACCAGCTGAGTGGCCAATTACTGCATGTGCTCCTTTGTGGGACTGCCAGCCACTGTCTGCATTGGCATCACCAGGACATCAGTCTGCGTGGTACAATTAGACTGCATGGCACAATTGCACCCAGCATCCTGCTAATGTCTCAGTAGGATGAACCTCTCTGTCACTCTCTCTCATCTGGATTGAATGACTTAAATGAGATCTTCTCTTTCAGATGGCTATGCCTTTGCATCCTAAAAACATTTCAAGCTACACTTGGAAAGCAACCGTGTTAAGAGGCCTGTTGATTCACTACAACATCCTCTGAAGGATCCCAGCCAGCACTTTTATTCATTTTACTGTTGACTCAACTGGGGAACACACTTCATTTACAGATGGTGCAGGCAGACTGCAGGTGGCTGACTGACCATAATGGACACTTTGAAGCAGTAGTGTGCACTACAGCTAGTCATGTGCTTCCATACCGGCCTGCACTGGGACAGTCAGGTTCATGATTTTGCTGACTGGCCAAGTGAATTGAAATTGTGAAAGAGTGGTTGTAATGTGGAGTGGTTGTAATGTGGAATGGTTGTTTCCTAAAGATGCTAGTAGCCAAGCCTTTTAAAATATCTAGAACTTGATTCTGGAAAGATGTCCCATGAGAATGTGGTCCATCCTGTTGGAACACATTTTTTAACAAAACTTCATAGTCAGGTAATAGCCAGATTTAATATAAACTGGTGATAAAGGAATATAAGTAATTTACAGGTCCCAAGAGCTCAAATGTGTTAAAGCTGGCTGAACCCCTGACATCATACCTCTGAGGGGCACAGAGCCAGGACAAGTTGTTTATGAAATAAACAATATCAACGGTTTCATAGATTGGAGGTCTATATGACCTGGCTTCAAAATAGCATGTTCTCTTAAGACACCAAATATTTGTGACTTGACGCAGCAGAGGGTGTACCATCACACAGTTCTCTACTTTAAACTGCATCAGATTCAATTTTGTTAAAAAAAAAGATCAGGAATCTTTAAATATTTGTCCATCATTCAGCTGTAAATCCATTAGGTGTCATAATGTGCAAATATAGAAAATAAAATAAAATATTAAGTCTAGCCACTAACAGGGGTAGTTTATGCAAATTAATGCAAATGAAGTGGTGACAATGTAATTTTTGTTTCAGCCCTTTTGACTGGCTGCATTAACAGTTTTGAAAGGGATTGGATTTGCATATGCACCCGACCATCAACGTCTTGCAGATAAAACGTAACGATTTATCTAAACTCGTCAAGGTAGGTCAATAGAGCTGCTTCTATAAGCTAGGCAATTGCGATATGGGTTGAAGGTGGCTCCTATGCAGTACTAAAGTATAATAAGCACAACTAAAAGAGACTGTGCTTTACTTACATCTACATCAGTCCATATTTTCTCATTTCTCATCCAACGATAGATACAATATGAGATTTTGATTATATTTCTGTTCGGACGAAGATCATTTTCACAAAGCTGAATGACTGTAGCCTACACAGGAAAAGCAGATATTTGTTAACAGGGTCCTGAAGTACATAATCAACCTTGTTTCTATTCAAACAATGTCCTAGCATGCCAGAGAGTAGGGGACTTTATCATGGACCTGGCATGTCAGCTGCGTGAAATTTACATTATGTGTTTGGTCCCTGCTTGTGCAAATCACAAAAGCTGTTTGTTCTCTGTAGAGAAGAGAGACGGTGCGAGAAGCATGTTAAAGTGCACTCCAAATAGTGGAGTTTTGTACAATTTTTTTCAATGTACCAATAAGCAATGCTTTAGATATTAAAACTGATGTTTATTCCAATGTTTATAGACATAGAGGCAGCAGCCTGTGGTTAGAATTGTCAAATTGGTTCAGAATAACTATTGAAACAAACAAGTAAAACTGTTACCTATATTGTCTTGCAAAATATGTTTTGCCCTACACTACTATCAGTAAAACATGGATTATTCATGTGTGTCGTTGCATTCATTTACTTTCACTTTTAAGTTGACTTAAGTATCGCCCCTTTTCTTGACACGTCATACCCAAAATAAAATGGTTACTCTTCTTGAACCCTTGACTGCATGCATGATCCTGGTCTCTTCTGAAAGGTAACCCATGGTAAGAGAATTCCTCCAAATATTACTAAAACAAAGTTGCAGAAGCTCAAACACAATGAAAGTGGAAGCTTTTTTTTCTCACTGAAAGGATTTTCTATTTTTGACTAAATACAGATTATTGTAGCTGTGGCTGGTGTGTTTAGAAACACAATGGTGCCACGACCCCAACAAATCACCCCTTAGGCAGTTTCCCAAAAAGGACATTCAGAGACTCCAAAAGGACACACTTAATTATATTATGAGTCTTATGAGGAGTAAAATACTGCATTTTGCTTAATAAACTATAACTATAAAAACATGTTTGCACCCCCCCCCCTACCTCTCTGTCGCAAACTCCCTCTCCTTGTGCTCTCCTCAGACAGCAAAAGGTAGAGACAAAATTTGTGCAGTAAATTTGTGCAGTAATCACCATAATCATGTATACTAATATAAAGTCCCCTCCAAAAGCGTTGGAATAGCAAAAACAATTCATTTGTTTTTACTATACACAAAAAAGTAGTTCCCCATACTATTAAGTAGTGGCAGGTGGTTACTATGCAACTTTAGTAAACTGCAACGTTGTTTTGCCAAACTCATTAGCTAGTTAGCTTGCAAGCTACAATGAGTGAGCAATTGGCTATTTGATGTTTATTTGTACATTCGCATTGCAAGCACCGAAAACCTGTCCAACATTAGTGGGAGCACGTTGCGTAGGTCAACTCATTTTATTATTTGAAGCTGCTCTGCTATCTCCGCTCCACCAAGTCACCCTCAAGCTCGCACACTTCTGCCTGCTTACAGACTCATCTCTCTCGCAAATCAAGACCCACATCGGATAGTGTCCAAATCACATGAAAGCCGTGTATAGCTCTGCGTCCCTGCTTGCTTGCAAATTCTGGGCAACATTGTTGAAGGGTGATTGAATTAGAATGGGGTAGAATGAGGTAGAATATCCATTCACATTCATATTTCCGTAAATATGAACTATCGCGCCTCTCCTTTTATGCCTCTGTTCCGATATATACCGATGCTGTATCTAACCAAAATGTTAAATTTGGTCTCATCTGACCAGAGCACCATCATTCAGTCATGCTTTAAATGACCAAATGAGACCAAAATAGAATGCTTTGGTCGGCATCAGTATGTTTGGCACTGAAAAAGAGATGCATAAAAGGAAGATGCGCATCATACCCACGGTGAACTTTGGTGGTGGGTCAGTAATGTTTTGGGGCAGATCAACTCCTCCCACAAGCATGAAATGACATAAAATTCCTCTGTAATCATCCTGATCATACTCTTTTTAGGCTATAACCATGTGGGTGGTGCCAGAGAAGTAGTCCATTTGATGTGCCACTGATGCTGTTATGAAAAAAAGTTATTAGCTATTGACATTTATGGAAATCAAGTAACCAGGCAATCATACATAAATAGTAAGTGAATGCAGTTCAAAAGTTCAATGATACAGAATGTCACATTTTAGTTGATAAATGTGGTGAATGTGGTGTTTCAGCCTTCAAATCAACCTTCAACTGAAATTATTTGAGCAAGGGTTGTGCCAAGTTTCATCTTCTGTGCTGCATTAGTTTACTTTGAGGCTGCTCCTTGTCTCTGGTGTCTGAGCACAATTATTTTCCAACTCAAAACGGGACTTGCTATCTAGGCCTTAGTCACTCAATGCACAAACAATGTAAAACTCATATGTATTTTTGAAGGTCAGCAAGTGTTGACGGGAAAAATGCTTTGCTTGGTAGATTAATCCTACATTTCTTTCCTTTCACATTTTTCATCTAATAATTGTAGAAATGGTCTATATTAACCACATATGGTAACATTAATATGCAATGAATGTCTGGGAAGAAATGGATAAGAGTGAGCGCTAAATATGATCAAATAAGAGCACAGTACACATGGAACATACAACATTTCATTAAAAGTTATTGTGGCGGATGCATTTATAATAGGCATCGGCTGTGCTAGTTCTACTACTGCATGACTGCTTGCTAGTGACATGTGCCAAAAGTATACTGCTTTATAATGCCTTATAATGCAGGTGCGATGGACTTAATTTGCCTAGGCCTACCATTTCTACCCTTTTTTTTAAATATCTTGTTTTCAGTGAAATTGTCATCAATTTATACAAATACAAACTTTTGATTTCCCCTTTTCTGTCGTTCAGTTTGCTACTGAATAGTGGGTCAGACATTCTGACTTAGACTATTGTACACATATTGTATGGTGGTGGAAGTGTTTCTCATCCCAATTTCAAACCAAACTGCCCAGGAATGGCATGATTAAGAGAAGTGGCATAGATGTACAACATATTGTACATGTTGTACATGGTTCTTTGAATCCCAATGGGGAAATGCATTCAGGAAATTTTCTTCCAGCACTCAACTCAATGGAAATTATGTCACACTTTGGCTCTCTCACATTTTAACGCATTTCATAAATGTGACATTCCTCGCGTAGCCTTCTATCTGAAAGATAGAAACATTAAGTAATTGTGACTACCATGGAAGCTAAAAAAACATAATATAAATTAGAAGGCAATGCAATACAGTGAGCAAGCAACACACTGGTTAGCCAAGGGATGTGTCAAAAAGCTAGCTAGCTGTTTACACCAATCTAAGGTATTTTGTTTACTATATTTTTTACAAGAATCATGTAATTACATGCACAATTCCAATGTAGGTCATTTTGCAATGTATATACAGCAAATTGATGCATACATATTTACCATAAATGGCCATTTTATATTTAGGTTGCTCATAGGAATACACGCATTCAATGGTCCGCCAGGCTTTATTTGGAACTATTTGAAGCCTACATGAGCAAGGTGACAGCCCCAGATCAGGTTAGCTGTGCAGCAAATGTTGTCCCAGTGATATACCCCGATTTAGAGTAACTGAGCTTCGTAGTACAGAAATCTGAGGGTTAGCGCTTAGGTTAGTTCACCAACCCTGTAATCTTGCTGCATATTACACCCCCAAGCTCCATACTCAACATGGTTTGGCCTGCGGAAGCTATATTTTTAAACAGATTTCAAATTTCAAACAATTTCAAACTGGTCATAATCCAGAATCCAGAATGCAGCAGCTCGTCTGGTCTTCAACCTTCCCAAATAAGTCACCCCCCTGCTTACTTCCCTCCACTGCCTGTCATGGCTCGCATCAAATTCAAAACATTGGTGCTAGCCTTCCAAGCAGTTAAGGGGTCTTCCCTAGCTTACCTACAAAAAATCATCAGACCCTACACCCCTGCCAGACCTCTTCGTTCAGCCTCCACAGGCCGCTTGGCACCTCCCCCTCTCCGAACCTCCAGCTCACGCTCACGACTACTGTCTGTTCTGGAACTCCCGAACTCCCCGTTGAGGTCAGAACTGTAGAATCTCTCCCCACCTTCAAGCGCAAACTGAAGACGCACCTCTTCAAGCAGCACCTCTCCCCATCCCTCCCTACCTCCCTGTGAACCTTAATTGTTGTCTTTGTGATTTACTTTGTGTTTCGGTATTTTTAGTTGGCTAGGTAAGTAGTATTTGGATAGTTACATTTGGTCACTTTTGCTTTGTTGTTTGTTTGTAAAAAAAAGAAAGAAAAAAAAGCCCTGGTCCTTATCTTTGTTGTACGGGTAGCAATTGAAATTGTACTTCCCTCTAGGGTCTTTCAGCGCACTTATCCCTGGTTATGGGTATGCACTTTGTTGTACGTCGCTCTGGATAAGAGCGTCTGCCAAATGCCAATAATGTAATGTAATGGTCATAGCTGGATTTTCCACCAGGGTTGTTGGCATTCTGAGGAAAAGAGACAAAAATTACACCCCTTACAAAGAAATCCATGTTTAAAACTTTTTAACTAATTCAAATATCTGTTTCCCTCTGGCAAGTATTTTGGTACTGCATTTTCTTCAGGAAATAGACTTTTCGGCTCTTTCATGATAATGCAAGCTTCTCATGATGAAAAGGGGTGCTGCTGTCAGAACCTGCAAGTATTTCAAACTGCTGTGGATTAGAGTCCTCACATATGCCACCCGGTAGTCAAACAACAAGTAATTACTGGGGAAAAAAAGACAAATCTTCCACTGCAAAAGGCAGAAGCGCCAAATGAAACACAAGACCACAGTTCAAGAATAAGATCTTTTAACCTACCTATAAGCAATATGCCTTATGTATGAAAAAAAACGTATATATTCAAATATAATAGCATACATTATCAGTCTTGTAGTTTACTAAACCCTAGGATGTGTTGCTCTCAAAACACAATTTAGTCCAGGACTAAGCTGATTCTGTGTCCAAGAAACCAGCCCAAACAGTTCTGTCTTGGGACTTAATGTTTAACACTGGGAAGTGATTACTTATCAACTCAGTTAATTAGTAAATTTATAAATCAGGATCAGAGTCATGCTACCCAGCAAAATGTAATAATAGAGGAAATGTGTTCCCTATTGGACTCATATAGTAAATGGTTACATTTGATTTAAAAATGTAACAGGTGGAGTGTATGTACAGATAGACTGTGTAAATGAATGGAAAGTTGAATTTATTGGGAGAATCTGGTATGTAGCTATTAACAAGGCTGAGGAACATACATATTTTACAGATGGTGGTCTGTTCTGTATCATCCTCTTCTCATGTCATCTGTATTTTTCTGCAGAAAACAATATGCTGCAATGTTCTTTTGCTAAAGCAGTACAATGCTTAGTTCTTAGATCACTTCAAATTAATATAAGAAGAAGAATGAAGCAAAGAAGGCGGCCTGTAGCGTAGTGGTTCAGGTACATGACTGAGACCCACAAGGTCAGTGGGTTGGGCCCTTGAGCAAGGCCCTTAACCCTGCATTGCTCCAGGAGAGGATTGTCTCCTGCTTAGTCTAATCAACTGTATGTTGCTCTGGATAAGAGCATCTGCCAAATGCCATTAATGTAATGTAAAAAGAATGAACAGCAGATGGCACTGTTCCCTTGTCAGTGCTTGAGATGAGAGATTTCGGTCTCAAGATCAACAGAAGGAATTGAAGTGAAATTCCTTATAAAAGTATCTCAGATGATAATTTACAGGGCCTGCTCATAATGCATTCTTTGGGGAACAGCTGCTGATTTACAGAAATGTATCAGTTCTGACCCTGTTGAACATGCAGGCGTAATACCTATGTTATATTAATACATTTGATGCAGTAATATTAATTTCCATTCAAGCAAGCCACATGTAGAATTGTAGAGAAACAGAAAATGAGATTTCACAAAATTCCTCCTCCATCACTGTTTTGCGATTGGCTTATTTTGACAAACTCCACCCTTTTTATATGAATCTACAGATAATTTGGGACTTAGTTCCAGGGTTGGCAGAGAGAGTTTTTAACCAGAATTGTGAAACCATCATGTTTAGGATTTGTTGACCCGGCTGTCTTGGATTTCCTGAGATTTGTCTTCAGATACTTTAGTGATACAGGCTCCTGATGTCTAAATGCCTACTTCAGAGGACGAATATGGATACAGATAATGGCATACTTGTTCAGCCCAACTTACTGGCTATGTAATGTTCCTGAGTTCTATCTGTTAGTTTAATTTTGTTACTTCCTGCTTTTCCTCCATTGTTTGTAGATAGCACTAATTTACTAATAACTGCTAACATACATTTTGTATAGTACTAAATTATATTAACACACTAATTGTCTGTCTAACTTACTAATTAAATAAAAGTCACTAGTTTTCGGTAATTATAATTTAATCACGTAACTAACAGACTAACTCTATCTCTATTTTGATACTGCTATATAACTCCACCTTCCTTTTCTATCTCGAATTGCTTGCCTTGATTCAGCAAAGTATTCGCACCTGCTCTCCCCTATCACTACATTCCTTAACTCTGTGCAATTGTCTGGAACCGTTTGTATTTCATGTGTCTTTGTGAATCCAGTCCGCGTTTTCGTTCCTCCCTCGTCATTGAATTAATTACCTGTTCATGTTTCTCACCTGATGTTTATTTGTTAGATCATCCTCAGTCCCTTGCCCCGCCTAGTTTGTCTCATCCCTCTGTGTATTTAAACCCTGGTCTCAGTTGTATTCTTTGTCAGAACATTGGTCTGTATACTCAGTGCTGATTATGGGTAAGCCTGTTTATTAGTGATTCCTGAGACACCCCTTTGCATGATTTTCAAGTTTGCCTTGCCACTTTGGTTTTGTTTGCTATTCTGCTTTTTGGTTTTTGATCTACGCTCCGCGTTATCGACAACTCTCTTGCCTTGCCCTTTTATACTGCTACCTTCCTGATTATATATATTATATCTGATTGGACTGATTAAACAACATTTTCTGATTATGCCCTGGTCTGCACTTGGGTCTCTGAATGGAACATAACAAGCTACCAGAGCTGCTTCCATTGCATTCCTTTTTAGCTTAGGTGCAAAGCCTTTGAGAGTCTTAGTGCTGGCCTTTTCAAAATCAGGGCTGCACATTAGGAAAGTGGATGTTTGTTTTCAAAAAAATTTATATGTATTTCTCACAAAAAAATAATTCTTAAAATACAGTCCTCTCCAAAAGTATTGGAACAGCAAAGCCAATTTCCTTGTTTTTGCAATACACTGAATATATTTGGGTTTGAGAAAAAGACGAATACAAATTCTGAATTTTTATTTCCTGGTATAGTTGTGTTAAACTACATAGAACATAGCACCTTATGTTTCAGGAGATTTTTTGCTTCAATTTCCCCTTTCCCCAGGAGGTGAAATACATTTACCATTTACAAATACATGCTCAATTGGGTTACAGTCTGTTGATTGGCCAGTCTAAAACCTTCCACCTTTTCTCCCTAATGAAGTGTGTGTGTGTGTGTGTTTTAATTTCTCCGTAAGTTGGCAGACAGACTGTTTTTGCACACTTCTGCACACATCCTGCTGCTACATAATGAGTTACATCAATAATAAAGATTAGTGAGCCCACTCCTGAAGCAGCCATGCACACCAAGTCATGCACTTCCTCCACCGTGCTTCACAGATGAACTTTCTCCACATGTTGGTAGAGGTTAATCTTAGTCTCATCAGTCCACAAAACTTTGTTCCAGAACACTTAGGCTCATTTTTGTACTTCTTTGCAAATTGTAATCTCGCCTTCTGATTCTTACTCCTAATGAGTAGTTTGCATCTTGTGGTATACATATACATTTCCTTTAAGTAATTATTACATCATAATTTCATTGCCACATATGTTTTGTCCATTATTGCAAAATAATTTGTAGAACCAGAACAAAAAGGCCAACTAGTAAAGTAGGAAAAGTTAGCTGATTATTTATATCTAAGATGGATCATTTTTAGAAAAGATAAACACCAGACTGATGAAGATCATGGTTTAAAGTATCCCAAATGCATTCTATATTGAGAAATCCAAATTGTTAAGAGGCTTGCAACAAAGACACCCAAACAAAGTAGAAAAGTCAATGGAATTCTTCCAATATAAGGAAGACCGGCGGAACAGACAGTCAACTACATTCAAGCAGCAAATGACAATTCCTGAGCAGGCCCTGAAATCATAATTTTTTTGCCTTGTGCCACATTGCCTGTGCAAAGAAACCTTACAATGTTCGTGAAGAGCTCATTCTTCCTGCTACCAAAGACAATGGGCCTCATTTATCAAATGTGAGCTGGACAAATTTGACTGTAAATCATTTGGAAATGCATTTACACGAACAATGTGGGATTCATCAAAGTTTTCGTAATGTTAGTTTGTTAGTAGGACCTGAACGGAGTGACCTGTTCGTATCGTGTGTGTAAATGAAAAAGCATGGCTGTGAGGCTTGTTTTGTGCTTTATTATTCCATTCCTATTTTATTTAGACTTTAAAAAAGAGTGCCAACATTATTTGAATTGAATATTATCATTTTTAATATATCAAAAATCACAACTGGATTAAACAAAACGGCCGATGCTTCATTCATGTAATCCTGATTAATGAATGCTTAATTTATCAATTCTATAAAAGACAGACATGTTATGCTATAAACAGGGCATAGTTGTAGCTTGGGCTTTGTTGCTATCGCTCACCACTCTTTACATTACATTTAGCCAACATGTTATTAGAAGATTTGGTGCATGGCGCACTTTGAGGCTTGAGAGTCGGTTCAAACGGACCTCCTTCTGGTTCTGTGCAAGGACAGGGAAAGTGTATCGCTGTCACCAGACAGTCTCATCACTCCAATTACTTTTCCAATTTTGTCTCTCCAGCATACACAACTCCTACCTTCCCCTGCGGCTGATGTGCTTCATTTGTGGATGAGTTTTTTGCCTCCCATTTAATGTCAAAGCATTTTAGTTTTGCCTGTTACATAGTGCATGGAACAGAGTTTACAGGCTTTAGTCCTCCCAGCTCTGACAATCCACTGCTTACACTACTGAATAAAATATATATTTTTATTAACAGCACTTACAGCACATCTCCAACAAACGAGAGAGCGAAATGAGCCAGTGAACTAGAAATGAACGAAAAGAGCCAACAAACGAGAGCCGAATGAGCCATTGACTTATTGAACGACAGAGCCATGAGCTGGTCTGAAACTACAGTGCAGTTGAGCCGTATGATGTAACGTTAATGTTGTTAGTAGGCAGCGCACATTCCACCGACCAGCGGAATAGTTAGGATATCAGAGATAATATTTACCTAAATCATGTTGTCCTTTGAATTTCTGTAATATAATAGGTTATGCAATAAAAGTGATGAATGATTTTGCAAAGACCACAATGTGCATCACGTAACTGTATTTTTTAAAGAAGCAAATTTACATGTATCTGTAGGTAATATATTTAATTGCATTAATGTTTTATTTATTCATTTGTATGTGTTAATTTTACATTATATACAATGTAATTTTGGTACATTTTATATTACTTTACATGACATTTTATTTAGCGGACAATTTTATCCAAAGTGACATGCAAAACAGTGCATATCAAAGTCATGGAACAACCACACAGGTCAAATGAGGTATGTGGTTCGTATATGGTTGTTTGTAAGACCATGAACACAAGTTTAGTAAACAATGTATATTAAATATCCGTCTGCTGGCAACTTTGACACCAATCCCTATGAATAACAACTGTTATTCATAACTGATGTCTTATTTAGGCTACTAAGCAGACTTCTGTGTAGTATCATCCACACTGAAACATAATTAATTTATTGACCAGCTGAAATCCAAATTTAGCCTATTTTCATTAACCCCAACTCCAGTAATATTCAAATTCCAATCCTTCCAAATGTTAATCCTTCCACTTTCTCAATTTCATTTGTGCAAAAAAACAGAAAAAGAAAAAATAATTTAAAAAACTTTATAAAATGTAAAATATAGGCCTACAATTAGTTTACATGTTACTTTATATTAACATTTGTAGAAATAGCAGTGAGCATACTTGACTATTTCTACAAATAGTCATGGCTATATTATCACAGCGAAGCAGTCTAAATAAAATACTGCTCATTGTAAGTGTGTTCAATGTTTGCTGAATTTGTGTACCTTATGCATAAGATGCAGCCTCCATCCCCACTATAGCAGGTAGGTTCTGAGCCCTTATTCACAAACAATAATGTTACCACCACATCTATTCAGTTTACTCATTCATAAACAGTGCTAATTAGGCCTGACACATACAGATGATTGCTTGCTAATTAGACAAGCATCTGTTTTGGGAAAATGTTACTCAAAAAAGTCTATTTAACATATGTAATGAAGGAGCCAAAAATCTGTGCAGCAGTTTACTTTTACTGACTTTCAACAGTCATTGCAAAATGCCAAATTATGTTAAGTTGAGACTTAATATTTATGTATTTATTTATTTTTCTTTACTATGTGGCCAACAGAATACCCAGCAACTGCAAAGTGTATTTTTTTGGGACATCGAGACTAAACTAAAACAACAAATGCAGATAAATCATGGTACTGCATACGATCGGCACTGCAACATTTTTTTGATAATATGAGGTTTCATGCCTGTGTCGGGCTCATTTTTGGTGGGCCCAAGCATCCCTCTGGGTCTGTTATCGTGCGAAACATTCAGTTTGCATTTTATGACTTTAGATGCCTGCAATTAGTAAGAAACATATTTGTCGCTTCAGACTGAGATGTGTGCTTCTCATTCCATTTTATGTCCTCTAGGTTGCTTTAGGGCATCCATGAATTTATTCTATCTCTCTCTGTCTCATACACAGACACACACACAGTCAATCAATCACTGGTCACCAACCTTTCTTTAATTTTCTTTAACAATGATAGCAATATCAATGTATCAATTTAATTCAATTGAAAAAAAAAAAGTTATTTATCTACAGGGGGGTAATTTAAGGAACATGTCTTATGAACACATATTATTATTATTATTATTATTATTATCTGGTTCAATATTGATAATATAAAACCATACTTCACAGTTCTAGTTCAAGTTGCCTGAAAAGCGGTGTAAAATTATGTTGTCCCTTTATGTGCATTTTGTAGGTATATCATGGGTCAGCAGCTATACCAATGTTTACGTGTATTCACATACTTGCTGCATTTGAAGTGGTGGGTCTTTTTTTACTGCTGCATACAAATATTAAATTCCTCAAACACAGTGGAACTGGAAGCTTTTTTCTCACTGAAAATGCTTAGACATACAATGGAGTCACAGGCATAACACTGGAGAAATCCTCTTTCACATTTGATGACAATATCAACAAAAAATTCTATTCAATTACATTTTATTTGTTAAGACAATTGGCAGCATTGCAGGAAAGACAGACCGCCATCCTGTTTCAGTCGGCGCAGTTTCCCCTTCTCACCGGGGAAGCTCAGCAAGCAGCACACAGACTGCCAATGTCCTCCAGATCTAGCTATGAGGACCTGAAGCTAGTGATTCTAGACTGAGTAGCAACTCCAAGATGCCGCTAACTGGTGGCTCCAGCCAGCAGTGCGTTCAGATGTGGAGATTGTTGAGCTGGACTCTAGAGCAGTTTGTGCCGCCAACGGCCGCTGCAGATATCGCTGGATGCCACCATTGCCCTGGCGGAGGATCGTCTCAGTGCCTCCAGCCCTGCCTGCCAGCATCTGCCCCCACCCCGAGGGAACCCCCAGCTTCATGCCCAGCACCAATGCCCCACAGAAGACCACAACCCTCATTGGTGGTGGGACTGCTGTCTACTGCTCCTCTGTCCACGACCCTGTCTCTTCGGTATTGTTCCCCCACAGTCCCTAGTCTCAGCAGTTGCAGCACAGGCCTCCTCAACTGACTGGGCAGGAGTGCCACAGAATGTCCACAGCTACTGCCCCCAGATGGAAGTTGGGCAGGTGGTCTGGGTCGCTGGCAGTCCCCCCCCCCCCCCCCCAGTGATGCCAGTGGAAATTCGACACAAGGTCAAAAAGCATAGAGTAAAGGCTGCGCTTAGATCCTGCCTGTCGCATCCCCTGTTATTGGGTACGAATTGTATAAAATAACAGGGGATGCAATATAAATTTGATATTTATATCAAATTTAATAAGGGGTGATCTAAGCCGACAAACATATTTAAGACAGGCCTCCAATTTGGCTAGCTGGGCAGCCTCACCTGGCTTAGAAGATATATAAAGTTGTTTAGCATCTGCATTACAATGGTATTTAACACCATGTCTGCTTATGATGTTCCCAAGAAGGAGCATAGCATGTAAAGAGAAAAGAGTAAAGGACCAAAAACCAATCATTGAGGTACTCCAAAGTGTACCTGGGAATGATCAGAGGACTTATTGTTTACCCTAACAAGATCTTTTCAACTTTTCAGCAACTTTACCAGTCTAAAGCGGAGAATGTGATGGTCTGTAATATCAAAGGCAGCACTTAGGTCAAGTAGGACAAGAATAGAGACACAGCCACAATCCAGGGAGAGAAACAAAACATTCACTACTAATGTGAGGGCTGTTTGAGTGCTATGGTACTTTCTAAACCCAGACTAAAACTTCTCATGCACATTGTTAGCCTGCAGGAAAAAAAGGGTAATAGGTAGGACCGTGGAATCCAAATTTGGTTTCTTGACTTCTGCCATCTTAAAAGATATGGGGACATAAGCTGGTGACAGTGAAGAATTAATTACGTGAAGAATTGGTTTACAAAGGACATACAGAAGCTCCTTCAATATATTTGTAGGTATAGGGTATAGGAGACAAGGATGATTTGGAAGAAGAAATTAATTTGACAAGTTTGCTCTGAGGTATGGGACGAAGAGATTTAAGTTATTCTGTGTATCTAGGAGGCGGTCATATGTTAGCAATAAAGCTACTACTGACCTGTGTAGACACAGATAACTTACTTATCTCTATTCCAATTATCTTATCACTATAGAAAGTCAAGAAATCATTACTGTTGCAAGAACCTGGAATTTGAGGATTGGTTGCTGCATGATTAGTTAGATAAGCGACAGTTTTGAAAGCTTAGAGAAGGCCAACAAGAGGAAGAGGGCAATGTACGCTGAACTGGTGGAGGAATGCCGAAGCAACGGGTGGCAAGTGAGGTGCGAGCCCATTGAGGTGGGTGCAGAGGGTTTGCAGGCCAGCAAAATGCCGGTCATCACAGGGGCCAGTAGGCAAAGGGCCATCAAGTTGGCCACCGAGGCAGCAGAAGTTGCGTCAAGGTGGCTGTGGATCAGAAGAGGAGAGCCGTGGGTGGGGTAGTGCTACCTGGACACAAGCCGGGGCTTGATCAACCCTGGCTGGGTAGCCTGGGTGAGGGTGTCTGATTGTTGAAAGACCCAAAACACCCAATGACCCCAGGTAACATCACTGATGATGTGTCCAGGTGCATCACAAGATGATGTAGAAAAATAAGAAGACCTAGCACTAGAGAGCATGCTTATAAGAACTAAAGCTCTCTTTCCAAGCCAGTAGAAATACATGCAGTTTAGTGGAATGCTGCTTGTGTTTCAGTTTGTGTTTCAGACGATACTTTTGATGATACGGTTTGTTTCAGATGGTTGTGCTACTTGCGCCAACACAGTTTCAAGTCCGGCAAAGGGTATGGCACACATTCTCCGCAGCATTACAAATAATGGTACATTTTTCTTTTGGGAGTTCTCTGATATTTTTCTCTATTGATCAATCGCAATCTATTCTGCCATAGTCAGTCTACTCTATACACTCACAATGACGAAAGAAAAGAAGATTCATCCAAGGTCAAGGTAATTCATTTGTGAAGGACACATATCATTTTGTTGAAATTAAACTACATCTTTGTTTTTAATTCTTCAATACCTTGTAGGCCAGTACAGAAAAGAATTTACCTAACATTTTATTTTCAGTCAGTTTCAGGGAGATTCAAAAACTATTAAAA
This sequence comes from Conger conger, assembly GCF_963514075.1. Taxonomy (NCBI): domain Eukaryota; kingdom Metazoa; phylum Chordata; class Actinopteri; order Anguilliformes; family Congridae; genus Conger; species Conger conger. The sequence continues at coordinate 30,636,646 of NC_083762.1, forward strand.
AATAGAAAAGGCTTCCCCTAGGCAAGGTTTGGATGTTCAAGCTCTTCGACTAGGAAGCCTACATTAAGCCTTTGTTTTTTTATCCTTTGTTATTCTTTGTTACATTTTATTATGTATGTAAATCTTGACGGCGGCATGGATGGTGCAGTGGGTAGCACTGCCGCCTCACAGCAAGGAGGTCCTGGGTTCGAATCCCTGTCGGCCAGGGCCTCTCTGTGTGGAGTTTGCATGTTCTCCACGTGTCTGCGTGGGTTTCCTCCGGGTACTCCGGTTTCCTCCCACAGTCCAAAGACATGCATGTTAGGCCGATTGGAGAGTCTAAATTGCCCGTAGGCATGAGTGTGTGAGTGAATGGTGCGTGTGCCCTGCGATGGACTGGCGCCCTGTCCAGGGTGTATTCCTGCCTTTCGCCCAATGTATGCTGGGATAGGCTCCAGCCCCCCTGCGACCCTGATCAGGATAAGCGGGTTCAGATAATGGATGGATGGATGGATGGATGTAAATCTTGACTAGTCTGTGTTAAATGAGCACCTATAAACACTAAAATGTTTCAGCAACGAAATCTTATTTTAACTTTTGAAGGCACCTCAATTCACAAAAAATAGAAATCTCATTTTATTCTTTACTCAATAGAATCGAACTACAGGGTTGCTGACATAATCGTGAGGAATGAACAGGGAACAAATGTCCATTCAAACTACAGTGTTCAGGAACACTAAATCGTCTAATGACGGTTCTTCCAACGGAACTTGCGATCATATTTGGACAACTACACTTTTTGAGAAATGCACCCCTGCCTAATTGGAGAGAGCTGGCGGTATCTGGTGGGACTGAGTATTGTGAATTGACCATTGTCTTGATACTCAAGGAAACTCTGATCTTAAAACAGATGTTTCTAAATTGTATTTATCATTCAACATGATGTAAAGATGCCACGTTAATTACGATTGATTAGATCAGATCGTTGGCACACTTGTTTACCCCATAATCATTGCCTGCTTTTCTTATCACAAGCTTGAAAATGACAAAATAAAATTGTTACTATTCTTAAACCCTTTTGACTACAGAAGCTGAAACAGCAGAATAGCGCCTAGCCTGCTCAAGTTCAATCAAATTCCTTGAAACACATTGTATGATGCTTCATCCCACAGCAAAGCAAAGATTCCAAACATGCAACAGTCCACCCTTTCTTCTTAATGATGGTCCAAATATTTTTGTGCATTAAGCCTATTGTTTGGCCTATGACTGTTTTTTTTTCTCTCTAATTTCCCAGCCTATTGGTTTCCTTGACTTTCATTGGCACAATTTTGGTCCTCATGTTGACAAATCCCAAGAACAGACTCCAGTGGAAATTAAAAGCAGAGAATCAAGACAAAATACTGAAAGATTTTTTTTCCGCATGTGTATTTCAAATACACGACACCTTGTATAACTTAGACAGCTTCAGAGTTGCTGTAAGGTGTGTTTCTTCACTTTGAAGGAGGTAAGCCACTGACTTTATGCTAAGCAAAAACGTGCTAACGTGGAAACCGAGAGAGAATGCACAAAAAATTTAATTTAAATTTAAGTCTGGCTAAATCGGAAAAAAAAGGAGATTCCCTGAAATGTTGCCGTATTCCTTTAAAAGGAGGTAACAAAGAGACCATCAGCTATACATCAAATTCCATAGGAAGTGAATACAGGTACATCTGGACCCATGTTGTGCATTCTAGGGGTATTCAATATGTTGTGCATTCTAGGGATAAAACATGATTCTGTGACGGTAACACCGCCTTCTTCAGTCTTTTTCCACTCTCTGTACTCTTACTACCTGTGCTGTTCCCTGCTCAGGGGTCCTAAATATAACCCTTTATCACCCTGTGGCAGATGGTGGGACCATAATATGCCTGCCCTCATCTACTTCATTTCCACCATCTCCCCCCACCCACCTCCCCTTCACAAGAGTCTTCACCCTCCAGCCGCATGTTTCAAATGAAGAGGACAGCTGGAGTTTGCCCGAGATTTTCATTAGAATTGATCCCATAGGAACTCTCCCCCTGAGCAGAATCTCACACTTGTTCCTACCACCCTTGATATTTTTAGTTTGCCCTAAGGTTTATCACCCCGCTGTTCAGCAGAAATCCTACAAGGACGCCTTTCACTCCCTTCAATGAAACACCTGAGATCAAGAATTGACAGATATCTCTTTTGTACACCATGTGTGACATCACAAAGCTGACTGCTTTATAGTTCAATAGGAAATGTAATCCCTTTTTATGAAGTGGAAAATTTTAAAAATGTGTTCCCATTCATTGCATTCTGAGACAAAGAAAATCTTACAATATGTACTTATATAATGCAAAATCAATTTTCTCATGAGTAACTAAGCTTGCATCTGTTCACCACGAATGTTAGCTAACAATTTGAAATGGTTGAATGCGGCAAGGAACAAAAGATTATTTGGCGAAAGCTTCGCGTCATGCCTAACCAATATCCATGATATACCACAGGTTCAAATTCCAATTCCATTCCACCACATTTATCTTTCAAAATGTCATTAAGACAAACTTTAAATTAATGCATTTTTAATGGAACTATGTTTTATGATAAACGTCTTCTTCCGCTGAACAGTAGTTTATTGGTTGCCAAGCAACAGTACTGTGACCGTTAGCTAGCAATAATGTATCCTCCACTCCACTATCGAAGCAATGGTAATGACGTTAGTAGGAATGTATCCCCACTGCACTAACCTTAGCTAAGCAACACTATTGCAATAATGTATCCCCACTGCATTAACGTTAGCTAGTTTGTTACACCAGTGTCGTCTTGTCGTTACACCAGACGACACTGACACACACAAGCCTTTTTTTTTTTGTAGACGTTTATCAGGACACTGCCAGATAACGTGCAGTTACTGAAACAACTCATAGTGTCGTTATGAGTCATCATTTGCTTCACCAGGGTTTGGTGGTCTTGCTGGTATTTCAATACGAGGACGTTGCCTAAGTTGTATTTTTTCCAAATCAAAGGACACTCTAAACTCAGTCATTTTATTTTACTTTGGTAGGCTACTAGCGGCGATATGATGATAGTGTTACGTTAATTTTGATTACTAAGTAGATAACGGTGATCTACAAACGCGGAGTAATATTAAAAGATGTGAACATTCCATTTATCCATATGTATATTGTGGATATTGGCAAGGCTGGTATGTAAACTGACTAATAGAGACAATGGACCGGACCTATCCATTGTATAAAGCAGGTTATTGCGCTGGTGCACTGCATCCGTACAATATGGGTGCGGTATGAATAGCAGCAGTGCATGTGAAAGTTGGGCAGTAACTACCAAAGCACAAATTCATTTTTCCAGAACTTTGATCACATTTCAGAGAATGTTCTTTTTCTTCACGATTTTTTGTGAATGCAGGCCTGTACTTCAGTCAGGTCTGCTGTAGAGATTGATTTGAATGAAAAATCAGATGAAATCTTTTTTAAATGGTCCAATTCCGTCTATGAATGTGCATTAGAAATAATCTCTACAATTCGAAACATCTACAATCTGTTCGCAATTTTTCCCAAAATGGTTTCCTGCTGTTCAAATAAAGTGAGAGTAAACATTCAACACACTATGAACATTTCCTTTTTATCTGTATTCTTCCTTTGTATTCTCTTGTCAAAATTCACTGCAGATGCTTTCTGTCCCACAGAAAGCCAATGACGTAATTTGAAGCCGATAATTTCCCGGGGGTCCAATAAAAATCTAACTCTCTCTGAGAAATCCTGGGGGTATTTCTTGGAAGTGGAAGTCCACAGATGAGAAATTTCAGAGCTGCATGATAATTCCCCCATTCCCCCCTTCCACATCATAAAAAATCTTCAGTGTTTTTTTTTTGTGGCATAGAAAATGGTCCTGGACACTTGATGGGATGAAAAGGCAGTAGTGGAGGCAAACACGAGCCTGAGGCAGGGGGGACTATTCGAAAAATTGACTCCACACTGAAATAGGATTTGGTATGCAAGGTCTGATGACTGTAGCTATTCTTTCAGTGACAGTCAAAGACAGTCGAGAGAATTTGCAATGTTCCTATGTTGGCCGAGGAGGTTTAATGATGCTTATTTTTATTGAGGTTCATTTATTTTATTGATTAAATAAATGCAACGAATAGAACATACCCCACCCCAATTAATTAATTAGCTCAAAGGCAAATTAATTTTGATGTGTTTGTTAAAATAGTTCTTGTTAGCTTTCAGTCAAAAACAAAATGTGTGTACATTGCTATTAAACTCATGGTTATGCACTTTGTTGACCTTTATTGCCAAATACGGGCATATTATCTTATAATTGTATTCAATTTACCAGTAAGAAATAAAAAACACTTTATTGGGTATTTGTTCCACTTATTTTTGACTTCTACTGCTGTAGCCTATCCACTTAGAGTTATGATGCGTTGTGTGTTCAGAGATTCTCTTCTGCATACTACTGTTGTAATGTTTGGTTTTATGTGTTACTGTCACCTTCCAGTCAGCTTTGATCAGTCTGGCCATTCTCCTCTGACATCTCTCATTAACATGGCATTTCTGTCTGCAGAACTGCTGCTCACTGGATTTTGTTTTGTTTTTTGCACCATTCTTTGCAAACACTAGAGACTAGTGTACATGAGAATCCCAGGAGATCAGCAGTTTCTGAGATTGCCACCAACAATCATTCCACGGTCAAAGTCACTTAGATCACATTTTTTCCCCATTCTGTTGGTTGATGTGAACATTAACTGAAGCTCCTGACCCATATCTACATGATTGTATGCATTGCACTGATGCCACACAATTGGCTGATTAGATAAGCTGAATATATCTGCCTAAGACATTCTTTCTCATCCAAATTCAGTATCTAATGGCCAATCTGACTGCTATGCACTTTGTTCTGAGATACAGGCAATATCTCTATGCAAGGGCTTGTTTGTTCACGTCCTTTTCCATTAATGCCAAGTAATTTTTTAAAGGGAAACAATAAAAAGATTACATTCAGTTTTTGAACTTGAGTCATTATGGAAGGAGTTTATCAGAATCATTCCTAAGTGTGTTTAAAACAAAGAAATCTGAAATGTTTTGATACACTTGCCAGAAATGTAATTTGTTATCCTTGAATGATTATGTTTTAAATTCATTATCACAGTTGGTGTCCGGAAGTAAGAAGAAATGTATTGTACAGATAACAAGGCGAGTGGAGGCAGTTGATAGCATTAAATCTATACCCACATCCCTGAAAACAACACAGGTTTGTATGCAGCACAAATAGACTCTTGTCACGCAATTCAGCATGCACCTGCAGTGAGTCAGATATGGAGTACCCTCTGTGTCATAGACTACATGTTCACTATGCAGAGAATGAAGAGAAATGGGTCCAAGAGTAGAAAGCAATTTGCTTGCAGCTGAATTGCAGGATTGAAAATCAGATCTTTTTTTCTTTCTCCTCTCTCATGCAAAGTCTGTTTGCTTTTTTGCTGAGAATTGCAAAGCATCCTCCATGCATATCAATGACATATAAATAAACCTGACTTTGAAAATAAAATATATGTATTGTGATGCTAGTGGGTGTTTCAGGCCAGTGTATTCAGTCTGTCAATCTACTACATATTCAAACATCATACATTAAAGACAGCCATTAAAAAAAAAGAAAAAAAAAGAAAGGACCCTAGAATTCTTGATTTCCCAGCTATGGAGGGAGTGTGTGGACTCCACAGAGTGAGCTGTCTCTGCATCACAGTCACAGAGCCTGAAATTCCCTCTCAGGGGTGCAAGCAATGTCCTGGCCTGGGGGTAGGTGAAAAAGGGTAACACACCTTTCATATCACGTCAGACATTCTCCAAGCAGAGAAAAAAATAGATCACATTAAATAAGTGCTGACATATTTTGTGTAATATATACAAAACGGTGGAGTCTTGGCATTGGCCAACTCCTTGTCAAACCAATTTTTGTGTTAGGTATTGATTGAAACCTTTCTGATTATTCACTGCTGATATCCAGCCACATGATCCAATTTCACATGAAGCCACACAGGATAATGCTATGCTCAAAATTTACCAGATCGGTTTTTACAGGACCATCCAAACGTGTTCTGACGTGTGCACGGTCTATTTAAGCAATAACTCATGAACAGACAGACACAAATCTCTCTCGCAAATCAAGACCCATTGGATAGTTTCTGAATCACGTGGAAGTGGAGGCAGTGTGTAGCTCTGTGTCCCTGCTTGCTTGCAAATTCTGGACAACTTTGTTGCAAGGTGATTGACGGGCATCGTCTTGTGGTTTTTCATTTTGACTCGAATGGCTGCTTTGGCGCAGTGATACTTGAAATAGAACTGTAAATAAGCATTGAACACACAGCCTTGTTATATAGGAAATGTATCACTGCTAAATAGTCTGAGCAAAGTAGTCTGAGGCTGCACAGTTGCACGGCCACAAGAGAGAGTTTGTACGCATCCTCTGGAGTTTGCATATGCAGGATGTTTTCACCTCAGTTACAAGTTTTATAAATCTCAATTTGCGTGACAATTAGCAAGTTTCACATAAGATTAAAGCACCTGAATTCAGATCAAATCCATGCATACAAACTTTTTTTAAATGAGGCCCCTTTAGTCTGAAGGTTTGGCTTTGTGGCCTCAGTGGAAAATGTTTTTTTATAGTCAACATATGGCACTATGAATTGTAAGTAATTGGCACGGATATCTTGCATTATAACTTTCTTATTCAATTTGCCAAAATAACATTTGTAATCCAGCTCCGAATCAGTTTTGGAACAGTGCAACATGTTAAGTGACAGCAGTGTTGGAATTAGAATTGCTTTTAGAGCTTTCTATCTTTTTTTCCTGCATGACCAAGCCCATCTCAGCATGCCGGTTCCATAGTCCCAATTCTCAGTGGGCCACTGTCTTTTATTTGGGAAGCTTGTAGGTTTACATCTATTATTGAGTCTCCCTTAAGTGTGGGCAGTTGGGAAATTAATCCTCTCTCTAGGTTCAGAGTTACACTGCCAATCCCAATGGCCCCTTCTCTCCATTCTGCCTGAGTTAATCACCCCCTCTCCCAAAGTCCAACTGGAAGCCACAGCCTGGCAGGAACCGATAGGCTGAATATATGCTGTAATTGTATTAAATGGGTGTGATAAATGGATCTGACAAACAAGGGGAAATTGGTTTTTGATATTATATTAAAACTGACCTTCAGGTTTAAGGCTTCAGATTTGTTATTTTGTCAGATATGCAATAGCAAGCTTTACCACAGCCTTAATAGACAGAGGCCAAGCTCACTGCACTCAATGAATAAAACAAGACTTTGCCCTGATGCAACTCCCACATCTCTCATACATCTTGGAAGGCATCTAGTTAACTTATAATCGATTCCATACAAACAGTATATGCAATGATGTATACCATCAATTGCCTAGGAGAATAATCAAGTACACAGATTTAAAGTACACGCTTAAGAAACTGTCTCTGGATGTCTTTTTTATTCAGGAAGAATAAGCATGGAAATATATCAGAAAAAAAGATAACAAAAATATGCAGCTGAGTAGGGTACATGTGACACTTAAAAAAATTGATAGTGTCACATGGTAGTTAGTCTTGTCGAACTGTGCATATCTTTGCTATGCATCATTATCTAGATTGATTATGAATTCTATTTAATGTTTGCTGTGTTGTTGAATACACAAAGTAATGTGGCTGTGTGGTGTTCATATTTTTACGTGTGCTAGAATTGGCATTGGGTCATAACATTGCACATCACTCATTCCTGCTACCTTGCAAACTCCCACCACGAATCAAATCTAGATGGCTATGCACTAGGTCACTTCTATAAAAAGAGACTGAAACAAAAGTGCCATGGCGGCGCACGGCTAAGGAATCGGACCTTGGTTCGGGCTTCACACCCTGGTCCTGCCAAAACAGAGTACAGCCGGCACATAAGGGAGCGGCATAATTTGGCCGCTCCGAGGGACAAATATCTATTCAAAGTAATGTAAATAACTATAATGACACACATTTTAAGTTAGACATAAAATCTGCATTGAAAATAATGTCAGGATTTGGCGTGGTCTGGACTGCCTCAGCACCCCACCCCCCTCAACTCCTTCCAAAATGTATGTACAGTGGCTTCTGAAAGTACTTTATTGTGGATTTCATTTTAAATTGATTACATTTTTACTCATCAATCAACACTCAATAACCCATAATGACAAAGTGAACCTGCCAGAAGGATGACCATCTCAGCAGAACTCCATCAATCAGCCTTTTATGGCAGAGTGGAAGCCACTCTTGAATGGAAGGCATATGAAAGGCATATGAAAGCCCACTTGGACTCTGAGAGCATGAGGAACACAATTCTCTGGTCCGATGAGACAAAAATGTAACTCCAAGCACTATGTCTGGCAACTGCTAATCACCAAGCTAATACCATCCCTATGCTGAATCACGGTGGTGACAGCACCATGCTATGGGGTTGGTTCTCAGTGGCATGGACAGGGTGACTGGTTGAGGGAAGGATGAATGCAGCCAAATACAGAGTGGTCTTGACCTGCTCCAGAGTGCATGTGACCTCAGACTGGGGCGACAGTTCACCTTTCAGCATGACAATGACCCGAAACATATAGTCAAGACAATGCTGGAGTGGCTTCGGGAAAAGTCTCTGACTGTCCTTGAGTGGCCAAGCCAAAGCCCAGACTTAAAACCCATACAACATCTGTGGAGAGACCTGAAGATGGCTGTACACAGATGCGTCCCATCCAATCGGATTGAGCTTGAGAGGATCTGCCAGGAAGAATCAGATAAACTGCCCAAATCCAGGTGTGCAAAGCATGTAGAGGCTTACCAAAGAAGACTCAAAGCTGTATTTATTGCCAAAGGGGCTTCGACAAACTACTGAATTACGAGTCTGAATACTTCTATAAATGAGAGATTTTTTTTTTTTTTTCGTAAAATTTATAAAAACATGTTTCCACATTGTCATTATGGGTTATTGAGTATAAATTGATGAGCAAAAATGTAAATCTGTTATACACTAAAGTGTGTAAAAAGGGAAGGGGTCTGAATATTTTCTGAAGCCACTGTATGAATGCGTTTGTTATTATGTAACTCTAGTGCAATAAATATACACTCAGTGACCACTTTATTAGGAAAACCGGTACACCAATTTGTTAATGCAAATATTTAGTCAGCCAATCATGTGGTAGCAACTAAGTGCAATATATATAAATATATAAATATATGCAGACCAAATGTCAGAATGGGGAAGAAATGTTATCTAAGTGACTTTGAACGTGGAATGATTGTTGGTGCCAGACAGGGTGGTTTCAGTATCTCAGAAACTTTCACGCACAACAGTCTCTAGAGTTTGCAGAGAATGCTGTGAAAAACAAAAAACATCCAGTGAGCAGCAGTTCTGCGGGCAGAAATGAGAGAGGTCAGAGGAGAAGGGTCAGACTGGTCGAAGGTGACAGGAAAGTGACAGTAATGCAAATAACCATGCATTACAGCAGTGGTATGCAGAAGAGCATCTCTGAGCACACAACATGTCAAACCTCTAAGTGCATAGGCTACAGAAGCAGAAGTCTGAATAATATGTCCAATAAATATCTCATACAGTAGTATTGTACCAGGCACCCCTGGTAAAAAAAAATATTTTACAATTAATATCTAAGTACAAGTACAATATTCCTTCTACTCGTACAACATTTTCTGTGCCCCCAAAATTAAAATTTGCAGAATGTTTAACAATGAAATTTTTTGCTTTCAGTCACATACAGATTCATTGTTACAGACATTTAAACTAGTGGTGCCCACATTTTGGCACCCCGCTATAAAGTGCTAATTGAGTGTATATTTTATTAATTAAAAAAAGATGCAGTCAGAAGGCCAAAGCCACTTTCTACTTTTCCTGTACATTGTTTGAATATTGTTGACTTCATTCTTGCTGGAATTCACTGGTGGCCTATTCATACATGTTCTGGATATAATCTACCAACCTCATGGTTTTCTTTATTCTCAGTCTTTGGTTTAAAAAAACATATTACTTCAAATTAAAAATTTTAGCCATCTGCAATTGCTAAAAGCACAAGCCCTTCACTTGACATTGAAAAAAGACGCCCTCACCCATTTGAAAAGGATATTTTCTCCTGCCAGATTGACTATTCATCTTTCCCTTCCTCCTTGTTGTCCCAGTAAACCTGTGTCCTCGTTTTTTGACAAAGGCTTTTTTAGAAGTCATCCTCATATATTAAATTGTGTTTTTTTAGCACATGGCTGTTCTATTGGCAAGGGTTGATGGCAGCTTGTCTAAATAAAACTGCAAGCTACCATCTGAAGTTGAACAGTACTTGCAGTGCAGTCTGTCAGTATTTGGGCAGTGGCACAATTTTGGTTATTTTCGCTCTATACTCCCGCATATTGGATTTGAAATGCAGCAATGAATATGAGGTTATCTTTAATTTCAGGTAATTTACATTGATGAAGCAATCCTGTGGCCGTATGTATAAAGCCCGGGCAGGGTTCGGTAACGGGGCTAACAGGCACAGTACAGATCTAATATAGAATCGTATTAGTTGTCACAGGCAAAAGTTTGTTAACAGAAGGCCAGTCAGAAATAGCAGAAGTACAAAAACAAAATCCAAAATTACAAACCGAATATCCAAACAGTGTTCATGTGCAGAATCAAAACAGAATCAAACAGACGGCTAGTCCAGAAATCAGCGGTCAGGGCACACAACAGGTCAGCTCAAACAGGGCAACCACTGCCGAGAATGGCAGGAGCATTACCATTATCTGGCACTGAACAAGAGACAAAGGTGGCTTTAAATAGACAGATAATGACAGACAATGAACAGCTTGGCCACAGAGAATCGGGTAAAAGGAAGAAGGTGAAGGAGATAATGAACAAAATACAGTGGTCACAGAGGGAAACAAAAGGCAAATCACTGGGGACTAAAAATGGAGATAAAATACACAGATCATGACACAACAGATGTTACTGTCATAAAATAAAAAATAAAAATCTGTTACGCCATCTTGTGACAGCTGTTATGTCATGTGTATGACAAGTCAAGTCAAGGGGTTCAAGTAAAGTGTTACTGATTTATTTCATTTTTTTACTTCATTATTTAATTTCAGTCATGGACTGCACTGTACATACACAACCTCCTGTAGAATATTTGATGACTTATTGAGTCTTGCCAAGCAATCAGCAGCAACTTGACATTAACTTGACAGATGTGTTAATGTGGCACCCTGGGAAATAAAGGATGGTTAATGCGCTATGGCTTCGGAAAAGAACAGGATGCAAATAGTGAGTGGGGCAGACTCCTTCAGCTGCATAGTAAGAGAGCTTGACTTACAGGGGTGTGAATTATCTGGAAAGTCAGAATTTCTTGCAATGGCTTTTACAACAAAAAAGAGTGATTTGTGGAAGTTCCAGGCCTTTTGGGCAAAGCGTCTAATTCATTTTTCAGATTGTGTTTGTTGTCAGCAGGGGTTTTGGGACACTTGCTGTGTTACAGTGCTGTGCACTGAGAGCTCCACCAGGCCAGGTCATCCTTGAAGTATTTCTTCTGCCTGACAGGAAGCTGTTCTGCAATTGCTGTTCTGCCTGTAGACAGTTTATATAAAAAAGATACATTTACATATATCAGTATATCAGGGACTGTGCCTTTCTTGTCACAGAATGTTGTCCCACCTTACAATTTTAAACAGGAACAATTAGCAATATACGTGTGCCTGAATTCAATTTACATGAAAAATGTATCGATTGATTGATTGATTTTGTCTAATGTTAAAATTCACATTTGGAAATGAAGGTCTGCTAATCATATCAGCCCTAATTTGTAAGAGCTATAGTCTAGACTATAATACTGTGGGAGCAATAATTATTTGATCCCTTGCTGATTTTGTAGGTTTGCCCACTTACAAAGAATGGAACTGTGTAGAATTTTAATCATAGGTACATTTTAACTTTGAGAGACAGAATATCAGAAAATAATCCACAATAACAACATCATATAAATTTTATAAATTTATTATCGTATTTTTGCATGAAATAAGTATTTGATACCAATCAGCAATAATTCTGGCTCCCACAGACCAGTTAGTTTTCCATTAAGAAGCACTCCTAATCTCAACTCATTACCCAAAACACCTGTCAACTCGTTACATCGTTATGTAGCTGTGTAAAAGACACCTGTCCACACAATCAGTCAGATTCCAACGTTTCCACCATGGGCAAGACAAAGGAGCTGTCTAAGGACAGCAGGGACAAAATTGTAGACCTGCACAAGGCTGGGATGGGCTACAAGAAAATAAGCAAGTAGCTTGGTGAGAAGTTAACAACTGTTGGAGCAATTATTAGAAAATGGAAGAAACACAAAGTCACCGCCAATCTCCCTCGGTCTGGGGCTCCACGCCTCGTGGGATATCAATGATCATGAGAAAGGTGAGGAATCAGCCCAGTACTACACAGCAGGAGCTTGTTAATGACCTGAAGGCAGTTGGGACCACAGTCACGAAGAGAACCATCAGTAACACACTACACCGTGAAGGATTAAAATCCTGCTGCGCACGCAAGGTTCCTCTGCTGAAGAAGGCACATGTACAGGCCCGTCTGAAGTTTGCCAAAGAACACCTGGATGATCCAGAGGAGGCTTGGGAGAAGGTGATGTGGTCAGATGAGACCAAAATAGAGCTATTTGGCATCAACTCGACTCGCCGTGTTTGGAGGAAGAGAAATGCTGAGTACAACCCCAAGAACACCATCCCCACTGTGAAGCACGGAGGTGGAAACCTTATGCTTTGCGGGTGTTTCTCAGCTAAGGGGACAGGATCACTTTACCGTATCGAGGGGAGGATGAATGGGGCCATGTACCAGGAAATTTTGAGCGACAACTGCCTTCCCTCAGTGAGAGCACTGAAAATGGGTCGTGAATGGGTCTTCCAACATGACAATGACCCAAAACATACAGCCAAGGCAACAAAGGAGTGGCTCAAAAAGAAGCATATTAAGGTCCTGGAGGGAGCTGAAGCTTCGAGTTGCCAAGCGACAGCCTCGGAACCTTAAGGATTTGGAGAGGAGAGGAGAGGACCAAAATCCCAACCAAGATCTGTGCAAACCTGGTGAAAAACTACAACAAACGTCTGACCTCTGTGCTTGCCAACAAAGGTTTCTCCACCAAGTATTAAATCCTATTGTTCTATGGATCAAATACTTATTTCATGTGAAAATATATTAAATTTATAAAATTTATATGATGTTGTTATTGTGGATTCTTTTGTGATATTCTGTCTCTCAATGTTAGAATGTACCTATGATTAAAATTCTACACAGTTCCATTATTTGTAAGTTGGCAAAATCAAATAATTATTGCTCCCACTGTATAACATGGTATCTTACGATAAGAAAAGATTAAACAAAGCAAAAATCTAACTGAACGCAGAAAGAAACTCACAGAAGAATGTGGTGAGGGGTGAATTCAGCCCCACATGAATGAACAAAGACAAAAAAATGCATGGCAAGAAATCTTGTAAATTAAGAATTTCTCCTTCCCTTCCCCGAAACAAACTCCAGATGAATGTGAGGTGACAACGTAACCTACTTTGCACAGCATGGAAAATGGAGATTTGAATTATAATGAGAATCTCAGTGCCACTGGCTCTCTTTTTAAGCTACGTTATAGGTGGAGTCCCCCCACCTGGGACCACAGGAGCTCAATAACCCGGGGAAAGCTGGATGGGTCTGAGATGCGTAGGGATATCAATTAACTTCAAATCAAAGCCTTGATAATGCCACGTATGGCTCTACCTACTAATTTATTTATTATGTAGCATTATTGCATGCAGTAGGAGAATAAACAACATCTCTTACAAGATGTCCCAATGATCAAGATGCTACCTTTTCTAAAATTCCGGCATCAGACATTTCCAATATGTTCTTTCTCGGTGGAAAGGTGCAGTTTCTCCGCCTCTGTGCATGCACCAAGGGGCCAGCTTTCGAGCTATTAGATGATGAGATGTAACTCATTTGCAAGAGACTTGTAGTGGTATGTCATTTGTGTGCTCTTTTAATAAGCCTATATACACTGCTCAAAAAAATTTAGGGAACACTTAATCATCACAGTGTAACACCAAATTTCAGGGACATCAATCTGTCCATTTACAACATTTTGAAGCAATTTCACCTGCTTTGGTGCAAATGAAAGTGATAACAGGTACAATGGAGATGCAAAAGCAAGACAACCCCCAAAAATGTAATGGCTTTGCATATAGTGGCCAATTGCTCTCTCCTTATCCGTCCTGACTGATTCTTCTCTAGTTTTCTGTTCTGCTAGTGTTTTTGTCAGTACTGGTAGCATGAGGCGGTACCTGCAGCCCAATCAGGTTGCACAGTTTATCCAGCTCCTCCAGAACGGCACATCCATACTTGCGGTCGCAAGAAAGTTTGTTGTGTCTCCCAGCACAGTCTCAAGAGCATAGAGGAGATACCAAGAGATCAACCGTTACACAAGGCGAGCTGGACAGGGCCGTAGAAGGGCATCAACCCAGCAGCAGGACCAGTATCTGCTCCTTTCTGTGAGAAGGAACAGGAGGAGCACTGCCAGCGCTACTGGTGTGCATGTTTCTGACCAAACTGTCTCCATGAGGGTGGCATGAGGGCCCAACGTCCTCTAGTGGGACCTGTGCTCACAGCCCAGCACTGTGCAGCTCGATTAGCATTCGTGAGAGACCACCATAATCAGCAGGTCCGCCACTGGCGCCCTGTTCTCTTCACAGATGAGAGCAGGTTCACACTGAGCACATGTGACAGGCAAGAAAGAGTCTTGAGACGCCATGGTGCCTGTAACATCATCCAGCATGACCGGTTTGGCGGTGGGTCAGTGATGGTCGGGGGAGGCTGAGACGGGTGCGTGGGGGTTGGACCCAAAATGCACGACTCAGAAACAATAGTAATATAAAGACCCCTCAGGGCTTTATTCGGGACGAATCCCAGGAGAGTAGTCAACACAAGCAAAGTCCATACACGTAGATCCAGCCAAACAAAAAGTAAACAAACAAAAAGCACGGTGCCGAGGGAAGAGGCAAACTCGTAGTCGGTAGACGTGCAGGGAGGTCCGGTAGCAGGAGAGCTGTCAGCGGGGCAGATGAACAGACGGACGGCAGGCAGAGGCGTAGTCGTGGGCGAAGCGGGAGTCGAAACCATGAAACAATCAGCGAAGCAAAAGTACAAAAACGGTAGGCGAGGACGTAGTCAAAAAACAAACGATGGTCACAAAACAGAAATCAATAAACAATGGTCGGTAAACAGGCTTGGATCGTAACGTGTAATCAATGGTAGTAAATGCTCAAGAGTTGCGTGGTAAACAGAGGCAGACAATTTCGCAGTGAACAGTAGCGCGACTGGGCTATAAATGCGAGTGTAGACAGGTGCAGACAATTAGTTAGAGCGTAGCAAGGAAATGGAAAACAGGTGCGATGGATGACAAGTCTAACAAGGAGATTAGTAATCGTTAGTAATAAACCTATCCTGCCCTAGCATTAGTAAATTAGTAAATGACATGCATGAGAAACGTAAGGTAACATGAACACATGATTAGTTTGTTAGTCTCTACCCAATCCTGATCTAGCGTTAGTAGTTTTAGTAAATAGACAAATGGAAACAATTAGGGAGTGAATGACAGAAAGAGAGAGAGAGAGAGAGAAAAGGCGGAACGCAAGGTTTGCGGAAAAACATGTAAAAGTGTATGCATAAACAACGACCAGTTAACGTAACAATAAACATGCATCAAAACATAACACAAAGCGAAACTAAGACGATAACCACTCAACATAACCAGGTAATATAATCGTACGAAAACATAACTAGACATGACAAGAAAATAAATCATAACGAGACATAACTAAACATGACAAGAAAATAAATCGTAACTAAACAACATGACGAACCTAGACTAACATAATACATGATAAGACAATACAAGACTAATACAAAATGAATAAACATAAAACATGGCGAGACAGACCTGAAACGTGACAGGACCCCCCCCTTAACGACCGACTCCTGGCGGTCCTTGGAATTTATCAGGGTGGTCACGATGGAAGTCTCTGATGAGCGATTTGTCCAGAATGAGACTGGGAGCGACCCAGGAATGCTCCTCAGGGCCATAGCCCTCCCAGTCAACCAAGTATTGAACCCCACGGCCCCTCTTACGAATGTTCAAGAGTTTGTTAACAGTGAATGCAGGGAGGTTGTCAATAATGCGGGGGGGAGGTGGTGGGGGATCCGGGGGACATATAGGGTGAGAGGATACAGGCTTAATACAGGAGACATGGAATGTGGGGTGAATCTTAAGGGAAGCAGGGAGTGACAATTTTACAGAGGAAGGATTGATGATTTTGTGGATTTTAAAGGGACCAATAAAGCGGGGTTGCAGTTTGTGGGAATGGTCAGTTCAGACACCAGAACTTCGTCGATGAGGTTGGCGTCCGCTCCAGAATCCACCAATGCGTTAACCCGGGTTGTTCCGTCGGGAAGAATCAGCAGGGTGGTGAGTGTGGGACGATGGTTGTCTCTGTCAGAACCCTCATGCCTGTCGACTGCTCTCACCTCTACTGGTCGCCTGGTCCTGAAGGAGCACCAAGCCTGGGTGTGACTCGGCCTCCCACAGTAGAAGCACGAGCCGGTGGTTCTGCGGCGTGCTCGTTCCTCGGTGGAGATCTTGGTACCGGCCCGGGACAGGTCCATGGGTTCGGGTCCCTCCGACTGCTGCTCCTCTTGTCGAGGATTTGGCCCCTGCCTGGGGTACGGGTTGCCGGGAAGGATCGGTCTCTCCGACCGGCGTTGTCTGGCACGGTTGTCCAGGCGGATCGTGGTGCGCACGAGTTGGTCGAGCTGGGTGATGGGGTCCAGTCGCGCCAACTCGTCCTGGAGCGTCTCACTCAGGCTGGCCAGGAAGAGATTCGCCAACGCCGCATCGTTCCAACTAGTGGCCGCCGCGCGGGTGCGGAAGTCGATGGAGTGGTCTGCCGCGGTCTTCCGTCCCTGGCGCAGAGCAATCAGTCTCTGGGATGGCTCCTGGTCGCTGGATGCATGTTGGAAAACCTTCCGAATCTCCTCGACGAAGGCCGGGTAACGAGGAGGAGATGAACCCCCGGTCCACACCGCAGTAGCCCAGTCCAATGCCCTCCCCTTCAGCAGTCCCATCACATAGCCTATCCGACGGTCGTCGCTGTTGTAGGTCTGGGGCTGTTGCCTGAATACGAAGTCACATTGGAGTAGGAAAGCCTTGCACCTCTCAGGTTCTCCACCGAACCTCTCCGGGGGGGGTTGTTGGGGCTCCCGGAATTGCCAGGTTTCCATGGGGTTGAACGCTGGGGATGCGGGTGGGTGGGTAGGCTCCTCCCGTGGTTGTAGCAGGACCGCGACAGCGAGCTTCTTCATCTCCGCACACACTTCACGAATCTCCAGGTGAAGCTCGGAGATTCCTTGTGAATGCTGCTGGACGATGGCTCCTTGTTCCTGGAGGGCGTGGAACATGGCAGTAGAGTCAGCAGGGTCCATTGTGGCGAAATTGTTCTGAGACGGGTGCGTGGGGGTTGGACCCAAAATGCACGACTCAGAAACAATAGTAATATAAAGACCCCTCAGGGCTTTATTCGGGACGAATCCCAGGAGAGTAGTCAACACAAGCAAAGTCCATACACGTAGATCCAGCCAAACAAAAAGTAAACAAACAAAAAGCACGGTGCCGAGGGAAGAGGCAAACTCGTAGTCGGTAGACGTGCAGGGAGGTCCGGTAGCAGGAGAGCTGTCAGCGGGGCAGGTGAACAGACGGACGGCAGGCAGAGGCGTAGTCGTGGGCGAAGCGGGAGTCGAAACCATGAAACTATCAGCGAAGCAAAAGTACAAAAACGGTAGGCGAGGACGTAGTCAAAAAACAAACGATGGTCACAAAACAGAAATCAATAAACAATGGTCGGTAAACAGGCTTGGATCGTAACGTGTAATCAATGGTAGTAAATGCTCAAGAGTTGCGTGGTAAACAGAGGCAGACAATTTCGCAGTGAACAGTAGCGCGACTGGGCTATAAATGCGAGTGTAGACAGGTGCAGACAATTAGTTAGAGCGTAGCAAGGAAATGGAAAACAGGTGCGATGGATGACAAGTCTAACAAGGAGATTAGTAATCGTTAGTAATAAACCTATCCTGCCCTAGCATTAGTAAATTAGTAAATGACATGCACGAGAAACGTAAGGTAACATGAACACATGATTAGTTTGTTAGTCTCTACCCAATCCTGATCTAGCGTTAGTAGTTTTAGTAAATAGACAAATGGAAACAATTAGGGAGTGAATGACAGAAAGAGAGAGAGAGAGAGAGAAAAGGCGGAACGCAAGGTTTGCGGAAAAACATGTAAAAGTGTATGCATAAACAACGACCAGTTAACGTAACAATAAACATGCATCAAAACATAACACAAAGCGAAACTAAGACGATAACCACTCAACATAACCAGGTAATATAATCGTACGAAAACATAACTAGACATGACAAGAAAATAAATCATAACGAGACATAACTAAACATGACAAGAAAATAAATCGTAACGAAACATAACTAAACAACATGACGAACCTAGACTAACATAATACATGATAAGACAATACAAGACTAATACAAAATGAATAAACATAAAACATGGCAAGACAGACCTGAAACGTGACAGAGGCATATCCTTGGAGGGTCGCACAGACCTCCATGTCATAGCCAATGGTACCCTGACTGCTGTAGGTACCAGGATGAAATCCTCAGACCGATTGTCAGACCTTACGCCCGTGCAGTGGGCCCTGGGATCCTCCTGTTGCAGGACAATGACAGGCCTCATGTGGCCAGAGTGTGTAGGCAGTTCCTGGATGAGGAAGGCACTGATGCCATTGACTGGCCCTCACGTTCCCCTGACCTAAATCCAATTGAGCACCTATGGGACATTATGTATCGGTGCATTCGACGCCACCAAGTACCGCCACTGACTGTCCAGGAGCTCACTGATGCCCTGATCCAGGTCTGGGAGGAGATCCCCCCAGTAGTGTGTATGGCGGGGGGCCATAAACACTACTGAGTCATATTGGGCCATACACACTACTGAGTCATATTGATAAAATTCAGTAAAAAAAAAAAAAAAGTTGGATCAGCCTGTGATTTCAATTTTTTACTTAGATTTTCAGTGTGATTTTGAATCCAGCCCTCAATGGGTTGACAATTTTGGTTTCCTTTGACCGTTGTTACGTAATTGTGTTCTCAACAAAATATACAATGTACATCAGTAAAGATTTTCAACTTGAATAAATCGTACATCGAGCTCTGATATGTCCCTTAAGTGTTCCCTTCATTTTTTTGAGCAGTGTATTATATTGTTATATTCAACCCCTTTGTCAATTGCTAATAATTTTGTAACTTGCACAGAATCTGGTGCTTGATGGTATTATGTATCCAAGACTGCAGGACACAATACACACACATACGCACATGCACACACACACACAGTCTTTTGTTGCCAGTACCTGAGACAGCACAGGGTCTTTTCAGTTCTGTCTCCTGATCTCTATACAGCTGATGTGAAGTGACTCTATGTGGTGGACCATGCACACCTCCACGTTGTCCATTTTGTCACTGTTTTTACTTCCAAGTGCAATCATTATTTGCTCACATGGGCTTAGACAGAAGATTTAAACTCATATTACACATTCAGAATTGTTCTGTCAGCATGTCAAATCCTGTTCTTCCATTATGCAGGCCTACCTGTTGTTTATGCTAGGTGTGTTACAAATATGTGTCATTTAAAATGTAATTTTCTGTACATAGATGACATATGCGTGTACAGAATTTTGATTAAAATTAAATTTTAATTAAATTTTACTTAATATTTTACTTAATAGTCTCAATATTTTCATTTTATAGCTGTTGCAACATTGTAGCCTTGAGCAAATGTCTGGAGAGAGGGAAAGTCAAGCCACCTTAGCCGTGAAGTTAGCCAGATAAGCCAGCTCATCTTTCTCTTTGATTTATGGCTGTTTTTGTTTCTGGTGAGAGGCATGATGAATTGGTTTTTCCATATTTTTAATGCTCACTGGTGAGAATGTCCCAGCTTCTCTTCACTCTAACAAGAGGGTCATTGTTCACACATAGCAGAAGTCGCACTTTCAGTTTAACTGATACTTATTCCTAAGACGGTATAGATGAAGCTGTTGATATATGATATATGGAGTTGTATTGCATACGGTTACATCAATAGTATAGTGACTAATATTGAACATGTCACTATATTTTAATGTCACTCTATATTTGATTCTGTCTTCCTGGGTAGTAGTATAAGTAATGGAACTTGTTCTGTTGTCTTTTTTAGATGAAAGAAACAAGAATTGCTTTGAATGAACTCACTAGCTTGTGATCTGAGATTTAAGCATTGTTGACAAAAGTCGGAGAACCACCGACAGCTAAACTTACACAATGCAAAGAAGCAATGC
Source organism: Conger conger (assembly GCF_963514075.1). NCBI lineage: Eukaryota > Metazoa > Chordata > Actinopteri > Anguilliformes > Congridae > Conger > Conger conger. The sequence goes on from NC_083762.1 coordinate 30,657,180, forward strand.
ACTCACAGACAGTTGCCTTTCCTTGTGTGAACAGATAAAGGCTTCTTCAATGGTACAACTTGATCACAGTCAATCACAAGTGTCTAAACTCACAAGTCAGTAAACTATTTCTAATACCAGCCTGATGCTGATATGTATACTGTGCATGTTTTTTTCCATTCATAAAACTGAAGCGGACGGCACGGATGGTGCAGTGGGTAGCACTGCCGCCTCACAGCAAGGAGGTCCTGGGTTCGAATCCCCGTCGGCCGGGGCCTCTCTGTGCGGAGTTTGCATGTTGTCCCGTGTCTGTGTGGGTTTCCTCCCACAGTCCAAAGACATGCAGGTTAGGAGGGAACAATGCCATTCCCGCTGTTTATAATTTTTTCTTGAAAGGCTCTCTAAAAATGAAGGCACTTTATGCAATTATATCCCACAGGAAGTAACACTTGACAAGCTCGTCTGATTTTAACAATTTAACGTGAAGTGCAGACTTCTGTTTCAAATACAATTCAGAAATACATTTATTCATGGCCTTTTACCAATATCCCACCGGTACTTCTGAAAAGGAATGAGACCAAAGAGCTGCTATTTGGAGTTATGAAGAACAACACAAAGACATAATTTGATTGCTTGGTTGATTGGCCCAGCTGTTCACTATGTGAAATTTAGCTAACTCTGAAATTACAAAATGAGACCAAAGAGCTGCTATGTCATGTTATAAAATTGAGGACCATGAGGTAGGTATTTGGGGGGTATCTAACCACCATGGTCTTTGTCCCTGTCTCTGAGCAACACACTGAATACACCCTGGCAGGAATACACCCTGGACAGGTCACCAGTCCATTGCAGGGCACACACACCATTCACTCACACACTCATACTTATGGGCAATTTAGACTCTCCAATCAGCTTAACCTGCATGTCTTTGGACAGTGGGAGGAAACCAGAGTACCCAGAGGAAACCCACGCAAGCACGGGGAGAACATGCAAACTCCACACAGAGAGGCCCCGGCCGATGGGGATTCAAACCCAGGACCTCCTTGCTGTGAGGCGGCAGTGCTACCCACTGCACCATCCATGCTGCCCGCTATTTTGGTGATTGCAAAATATTTTTTGCAGTCTTGATTTTGAAAAATGCCAATGATGCCACTTGAGAAAAACAGAAACTAAGGGCCAGGGGCCGGTTGCACCAACTAGATGTAAAAAAGTTGGTCTTAACTGTAAAGTCAGTTGCAGCCACGCCCAGCGTTGTGTTCAATATTTACACCTATCAAAAATTATGACTGGGCGCAGCTATGTTCAGCTTAGACAATGCACGTTCATGTTGATACATTATGTGCAAATGCTGCAACGCAGTGTGCATTACTTGGATACAATTATTTTCTACAGCTTGATTTTTTTGATTAATCATGTCCCCTAAAGTATTCTGAAAAGCACAATTAGTATACAATTTTAGTGCTGCTATATGCCCAAGACACCGCAACTTCCCGAGGGAAGTTATATATGACAGAGCAGGACTGAGTTTGCTGGATAAGTAAAACCCACAACCCTTCCAAAAGTGGAAGATTAATTGAAACCGCTGTTCCAGATATATTCCAATTCTTCTTTGCTGTTAGCTCTGAAAATGCAATGACTACTGGGAACGGAAAGTGTGCTTTGACTTCAATTTTCGGTCCTCCCAAGTACAAGAGAACATCCACTTGCCAGTTTCACTTTGTGACGCGCTTGATCACATGAGTGTTACCTTCTGTGGTATATGTATGCAGTAACTAGTCCTCAAGTTTGCAATTTGAAACATGGCAAAGGACACTGTCCATCGTTGAGCCTCCTGGTGTTGTTGTCAATCATTGCAGGTCATTGCTTTTTACAAGACCTGAGTTAACAGTAACACCCATGGAAAAACACAGAATTTACCCACGGAAATCTGAAAAAACCTCCAGAATCCTGCACTCATTTTAATTGACTGCATCTGTACCTAAATATTTTATAATTCACTCTTCCAAGTTTTCTGTGCTCTAAAGTATGCAATCTTTTGTTGGAATGGAGTTTTCAACACTCAATTTAATTGCGAGTGGGATGAATTTTTGCAAAGTACACCACTATGAGCTTGTTAGAACTGCCCTGCATATGCTACAGTATTCTTTTTTTTTTTTAAGCCTTTTTGAGCTTTATTGGACAGTATAGTATAGAGAGACAGGAAGGATGGGAGCGAGAGAGAGGGAAAGACATTTGACAAATGTCAGATGGTCGGATTAGAACTGCCGACGTCACGGCTCGCAATGAGCATGCGGTCAGTGCTCTACAGGCTGCGCCACCGAGACACCCTGCTACAGTATTATTATACCAATACCAACATGCTTCATCCTCTTCTTCTCACTCACTCTCCAAATCCATGTCAGCATGGATATAATCTTCTGTCGCCATGCAGATTAGTCAGTAAAATTTGTTAAATATTCCAAACAACAATTACGACTTCAGTGCCTGCACAAAGCTGAGGTTAAAAAATATGATTACGATGATTATGATAAGATACAGTTATGCTCAGTACTCAGTTGCAATTCTAAATTTACATTTGTACATGCAATACACCATTGGAAAGCTTATACTGTCCTTTACTAGGTAAAGCAGTTATAAGTCAACTAAAATAGAAACTGAGGTGCTATACCTAGCCAATGTTATATGTAAAATAACATGGTGAGCGAGGTTTTGATTCCTGGATTTGAGCGCTGGCTGCAAACAAGCCTGGCTGTGTTCAATCAGATGAATCTAATTATTAATTACATTTGGTTAATCAGTTGATTGAATGACTAAGGATAATTTTTTAAATGCATGATACAGGCGTTTGATAACTTTTTCATCAAATAAATGAAATAATTACAAAAATGTGTGTTGCTTTTACTCGGTTCCTCTTTTAATAGCACATTTTGTCTAAAGATCTGAGACCATTCAGTGTGACAAATATGCAATAAATGAGGAAGTCAAGCACTGTATGGCACTGTGCAATGGGAGGCAGAGCCTTCACTTAGAGAGCATGTGCGGAACAATCTATATATATATATCAACTTATAAATTTTCCTGAAGAATGAAAGTGCACTTTTAAGGGGTTATTGAACTTCATCCAGAAGTGCAGTGGAATTCTCTTGGCTGCCTTCCCAGCATCCTGCTATAAAGGATGATAATGCACTAGCTGTCTCTGCAGAAACCTTATCAGAAATGATCTTTTATTTATGATGATGCAGCAGCCCCTACCATTGAAAGAGTCTCCCTTAAACCACAGCTGTCACTGCAACTCTATAAAGAAAAAAAAACTGCTGGAGACCTATTGTAATTGTTCATTTTTTTTTCTCTCCAGGGAAAATGCTTCTTTTCAACCCAGACTGCATGGTGAAAATTCTTCACATTAGGTAGGAATGTAAGGATTGTGTGTAATTGCAATCTGTTGGAACAAGGCAGAATTGTCTTTGCACTATAGAGCACGTTTAAATATTTCCAACTTTGAAAATTCATAACTTTTGAATGGTTGATTTGTGACCGGCTCTATGCTTCATATACATGTTTTTACACAGTTTGAAAACTGCCTTTTAAGATTTTGTTTGTTGAATTTAGCATTTTCTCATCAAGGAATACACCCACCAATCAAGAACTACTATATGAAATTTGTGTGGTCTCTAACCCAGAGCTTGTGATTAATTTTAATTTGTTCGATGAGGAGAGTGATACTGCCACTTGTCATTACAGTGACCAATAAAGTGTGTAATCCATCTTACAAACCATATCAATCATGAACTTGTATGAACATGCACATGTTTGTTTGGGACTCACACATAAAATTTCACATATTTGCACAATGATTTGACATTTTTTAATTAGGTTAATGGTTGATTTGATATTCAGGAATGTGGTTCTGGTATTAACTCAATTTTGTGATAGTGATTTTGTAATGTTTTTTGCTTCCTCTGTGAAATGGCTGAGTGTAAGACATATATCTGAAGCTTGTATCACATCACATTTAGAGACATAAGATACGTAGCCCAAGATTATTAGATACCTCTGCCCACTAGGAACAAATAATATTGTTGGGCCAATAAAATGTGCCTGACTAGATTTTAATTTTCAGAAAAACACACAAGAAAAACGAATGAACGTCTGGTTAAAGTCAGATTTGATGTGAATCATTTTTGTATTAGTCCCAAATAAATTGTTAGCAATAATCAAGAAAATGGTGACCCAATCAAATTGATGACCCATTTGGTTTTGTCCATGCAAATCACTGGAATTAATTCCAGACTTTGGTGTCACCAGCATCTGGTTTCCAAGGCTATAGCATTGGCTAGAATGTTTTTGATGAAGGAAAAATATTTCATTTGAATGAAATCCCATTACAAACAGCCAGGGCTCGAACTGTTGTGGGGAGTGCCACATTTCTTAACAGAAATGGGAAAATCAAGAGCTGCCCCAAAATTGCAACTCACTGACATACACCCAACAACAGCTCTCCTCCCACTTCAGCGCACGGTGAGTCACAAAATTACCAAATGGGCTAACGCGCATCAAAAACCATGACAACACTTTGCCAGTGCAATGGCTCCCCACACACCAAATAGCATGGCTGGAATAAAATGGAATCTCTCTGTCTCTCCCCCTCCCTCCCTACTTCCCACACACTCACATACACACACTTGATGGAGGCAATGTATCTGTAGTTTTATCTGTATGGGGCTCATCAACACTCTTCTTACATCTCCTGATGCATTAGACCTCAGGTTACACATCAGATAGGAATTTATGTGTCATGGTCTGAAAGAGATATCGCTGGTAAGCGCCCTGTAGACTCTCTGTATATTAATATTTAAATGAGTTGTTCACTTGGGTGAAATATTATAAAATGCCTCACCAAATTATTTATTAATCCTAGAGAGAGGTCACACATCTAAATCAATATGTGCAGCAAGGACAATGAGTTTTTCCCCCAGTAGTGTCTTGAACATTACATTTATATTTTATCAACTGCAACAAAAAAAAAGTAAATAAATAAATAAGTATCAAAACAAATAATTGGCCTCATTCACAAAACATGTGTACGATCACATATGATCGCTAACTGGGCTTGGATGTTGAATGTTTCCACAAAGCTTTCTGTGTCCTGATCTGAATTTGTTATTTGCTACAATAAAAATCTTTGTGTGTTTAGACACATGTCTAAAGCCATGTACACAGAAGATGTTTCTTCGATAAAAAATAAGTAAGTGATTGGGATGAGCCCCTGGTCACCACTTCATAAGTTGGCGAAACACAACAAGTAAATCAAATATGGAGTTTCTGATTGCCACCATTGTTGCATAGTTTAGCCAGATAACAAGCACCCTGGCCAGAAAAGGACTGGCCATTGGCCAAGGTTGGCAAATGTCACAAGGGCCTCGTGACCAGAATTTATTATTACTTTGATCTAAAAAGAAATATAGCATAAAAATAAAATAAATGAATAAGTTGTTTTTGCCCTCTTTTTTTCGTTGTTTAAAAAAAAGAATGTTACGCACCAGCTCATTTGCGACAGGCCGACCCTATTCACTAGCCCATCCTTTCCTATTATTTACCATGTTGGCCATGTTAGGCATTTATTCAAGTACATGTGTGCGTACTAGTGGGCAAGAGTGGAACTGCAGGCGGGATGGGGTGTTGAAATAGGGCCAGTCTGTTGCAAATGGCAGGGCCATTTTTTGATCCTAATCCATCACTGCCCCCAGCCCAGTCTAATCTGCAACTAGCGTGACAAATGTGTCTATCTGGGAGGATGAACTGAAGTATACATACAAACATTTCACCACCAAAAATTTGTATTCCATCATAGCAACAAGATAAAGCCAAAAATAGCCTGAAAGTATTTCAATACAGTGTTGAAAAATGCTAGTCACTGAATAGCAAAATAAAATAGACAGGCAAATAGGAAGCGGGGTTGGCATTTACATCGGCCATACGTAATAAAAACAGCCAAATTATGAACCTTCCTCAAAATTTGGCTAATACGCTCAATGATCTGTGGAGACTGGGGAACAACATAACACTTTAAGGTTTTTGCTTAATTAAAAAATATATAACATTACACATATTACAGCAAATAAACTGACAAGCACACTGACAAGGAACACTTCCACTTTATTACACATACTTATTCATATGATTATCTAATCAGCCAATTGTGTGGCAGCAGTGCAATGCATAGTCATATAGATACGGGTCAGGAGCTTCAGTTAATGTTCACATTAGGCATCATAATGGGAAAAAAATGTGAACCTGTGAACATGGAATGATTGTTGGTGGGAGACAGAGTGGTTTGAGTATCTCTGAATCTGCTCATCTTCCTGGGATTTTCACGCACACTAGTCTCTAGAGTTTGCAAATAATGGTGCAAAACGCAATGGTGTAGACGCTTTGTTAATGAGAGACGTCAGAGGAGAATGGCCAGACTGAAGGTGACAGTAACGCAAATAACCACAAATTACAACAGTGGTATACAAAAGAGCATCTCTGAACACAACTCTAAGTGGACAGGCTACAACAGTAGAAGTCAAAAAAAAAATTTCTGATAAATACCGAATAAAGTGCTCACTATATATAGCATGGTATTGTTTGTGTGTATTGCTTGATGGATAAGTATCTGCCTGTACTTCTCAGCATTGAGGAGACCATTAATTCTGACCAAATCCCCAACTCCATTTGCAGAAATGCAGCCCCATTTTGCAAGGAACCTCCACCATGCTTCACGGTTGCCTGCAGAGACTCATTTTTGTACCGCTCTCCAGCCCTTCAGCGAACAAACTGCTTTCTGCTACAGCCAAATATTTCACATTTTGACTCATCTGTACAGAGAACCTGCTGCCATTTTTCTGCACCCCAGTTCCTGTGTTCTCGTGCATAGTTGAGTCGCTTGGCCTTGTTTCCACATTGGAGGTATAGCTTTTTGGCCACAATTCTTAAATGAAGACCACTACTGACCAGACTTCTCCGCACAGTAGAGTGTACCTGGGTCCCACTGGTTTCTGCCAATTCTGAGCAGATGGCACTACTGGACATCTTCCGATTGCGAAGGGAAGTAAGCATGATGTGTCTTTCATCTGCTGCACTAAGTTTCCTTGGCCAACCACTACACCTATGGTCCTCAACATTGCCTGTTTCTTTGTGCTTCTTCAATAGAGCTTGGACAGCACATCTGGAAACCCCTGTCTGCCTTGAAATTTCTGCCTGGCAGAGACCTTGCTGATGCAGTATAACTACCATGTGTCTTGTAGCTGTGCTCAGTCTTGCCATGGTGTATGACTTCTGACAATAAACTGTCTTCAGCAACCTCACCTTGGAAGCAGAGTTTGGCTGTTCCTCACCCAGTTTTAACCCTTCTACACAGCTGTTTCCGTTTCAGTTAATGATTGTGTTTCAACCCACATATTACATTGATGATCATTAGCTCCTGTTTGGTGTAATTCGTTAGTCACACACTTGATTATATGCGTACAAAATCCCTGACTTTGTGCAAGTGCACCTAGAAGAATTGATGCTGGTTTGAAGGCAAAGGGTGGTCACACCAAATATTGATTTAATTTAGATTTTTCTTCTGTTCACTCACTTTGCATTTTGTTAATTGATAAAAATAAACTATTGACATTTCTATTTTTGAAAGCATTCTAACTTTACTTTATCTGCCTAAAACCTTTGCACAGTACTGTATATATATAATAATAATAATAATAATAATAATAATAATAATAATAATTGCTATATAAGCAGTTTGCGACTTTTCAGTTTCAAATTTTTTCACATTTTCTCCAAATTTGGTAGCTAATTGTACCCTATCTATTCCAATAATTCGCATTAGCAGGGGATACACCGCCTACGACCCCGTCTCTCGGCGGCCCGGAGAGATCTGGTGAGCCTGAGAACAACACACCTTCTTCAAGCCGTATCATCAATAATGCCGCTCCACATGAGCCGGCCAAACTTGGCTTAGGTAGGACCGGGACGCGAACCCCAGTCCAACTGTAACAAACTGATGCCAGCATCAACTTATCAAGTTTTGACTGAGGAAAGAAAATGCACAAGGTTTATGGCAAACTCTAATTGGGCACAGGCCTGTGTCTTTCAGGGGTCAGAGACAGATGATCAGAAGTGTGTGTAAACTAAATCAGTGCATCCCATTTCACTTGACAGCTGAAAGGTGAAGGCCGGGAATGAGAGATGTGTGGTGATGTAGAATTTCCCTCTTTGAAAGATTAAGTGGGCACTATATGCTATTGATTTTTTACAGAGTTCCATAAAGATGTTGTAATACTGTAAGATGTGGTGAATCTTGATGGATTTCAATTTTAAATCCAGACCAGACTTTTTTTCATGCTTTCAGTCTTGAGCCCAGGTCATAAGTGGACACATCAAATGAATTGTAGTCCTCTGGAGCAGCGATTACTCCACAGATCAGAGTAAAATGCATGAGACTTACTTTGGGGCACACAGTCTTTAGTATTACGAAATAAGCCTAATGTTTCTTGGAGCACATTTTTGATTTTGGTACATAGTTGCTATAGCTAGTATCAAGTAGTATTAAACAGTTATACCAACCAAACATAGCAACTGAGCAGAACAACAACTGAACAACTTAAAATGAAACATCTCCAAGAAAAACAGTGAGAGACTGTACTAGTTATTCTGGTTGTTGCAGAGAATGGTGCAAAAAAAACAGCCAGTGAGCAGCAGTTCTGCAGGAAAAAACGTGTCGTTAATGAGTCCTAATAAGTCCTTGTAAGAGGAGAAGGAGGAGAAGGGCCAGATTGGTCGAAGCTGACAGGTAGGTGACAGTAACTCAAATAACCACACATTGTGGTCCAACTGTGGTATGCAGAAGAGCATTTCTGCACACACAATGTGTCAAACCTCTATGTGGATAAGGTACAGCAGCAGAAGAGTCTAATAAATACCAAATAAAGTTCTCACTGAGTGTATATAGCCTCGGAATATGGTTCTATATATCACATAGTCGGCTGTTTTTTATATTCTATTTTTATTTTTAACATTTGTAGGGTGCACAAAGGAGCTCAACTTCAAAAACATGGTCTTGTTATCCAAGGATGGGCCAAATATTAATTGGAGGTATGTGGAGCTCCTACAACTAGAGCATGCAGAGCAATTTTCTAGGGCGCAAATTGTGGGAAGTTGTGGGAAGTTGTGGCCTCCATTCGCTCCACAACTCTTTTAAGGTTTTACAGCGTGGCAGGTACAGAAAGTGCTCAGAGCCCTGCATTCTATCTTCAACTGTGTACCAGCCAGAAGAGACAAATTCGGTTTTGCAACAGTCATAAACATTCCCCTTGCCTTTCTGTGGCAAATTTTGTTTCATTTCATTTCTTCATTTCAAAGAATACAGTAATTTTCTGTCCATATAACAAACATTTTTATTTGAAGATATATTCATTTTCCTTTCATGAATTGAGCTCATACATTCAGTGGCATAAAATCTTATACGAAAACACATCTAAAATTTCTCGCACACTCATTCTAATTTATTCCACAATAACTGTGTTGTATTTAATTTCTCAACAATAACACTTACCCACTTGCCTGAAACACACATACACCCACAAGCTCACCTAACCACAAAGCTCACTCATGGGATATTCCACCTCATTTCACCTGAAAACACTCAACTTCTCACATCTTGATGAAACTCTATGAGAGGTATACACTGATGAAAGAAGTTAAAAACTTGTATTGGTTGCGTAGATTATTGTTAATTAATAAGGACCAAGTCAGCCATTTTGATTGCAGATATTTAACTCTCAATTGATGGATTATAAAGGAAAAATGTATATATACCTTCTGATAGAGCAAGATGTGATATGTTGGGTGACAGGCCCAGGTGAATTGATATGGAATACCCCTCTCTTGGATACAAACACAATGTACTCCGAGCCAAAGGAATGTCTGCAGAAATTGAAGTGTCTCATCCAGAAGTTTGCACAGGATAGTCAGTTGGCAGGCGCAATATCTGATGGTAAATTATAGAAACAAGAATAGACTGGAATAGATTATTATTCTTAATTAAATTATATTTGCATTATTATCTAGAACATACTGACATTTAATTGACGTTGCATTAAAATTATGTGCACAGGATACATTGCAGGCATCATGGGACAATTAATTCCCAGTATGAGGGGCAGGGGGAACACTATGTTTCAGAATTTGTTAGGTGGCATTATGGCATAGACAAGTTAAGAATGCAATTTGGTGAACAGCTGCTATAACACAATTGTTGACATGCATCTGATTAACATAAATATTAAATCTGGTATTTTGCTAGGTTCTCAGTCAATGTAACATGGATGCAGCACATGTCAGCGTGTATGGCATGGCGACCAATGTGCCTCTTACAAAAGAGATGCCTACTACTGCGCAACTGCATGAATGCGGTACCAAGCTTACCTTGATGAACAAAAAAGAAAGAGGCAGAGGCAGGGCCATTTCTGATCATATTGGGGCCCTAAGCGACATCATGTTTGGGGGGCCCCCCCCATCTGTGGCTAATTCGCAGACCTCAATGAGAGCATTCCGGATATTTGGGCTTTAGTACCTCACAGCCTCTACACAGTTAATTGGACTCTCCCAGCAGGTCTCACTCCACAACTTCAGGGTTCCATTTACATGCTTTTTCAGAATATCCCACCTGAATAAGAAGCTGAGAGCAACTGTAGATGACTTGGCAGCATCGTCGAGCACAAGGTTAAAGCTGGTTTAAGCAGCCTTGCCTGAACACCCTTATTTACCATATATCATATGATTGGGTCTTCAAATGGAATGTTCAACTCCTCTAGCCTTTTCTGTATTAAAGCAGAAAAGCCTAGACCTGTTGTCTCAGAGAAAGAATGCTGAAGAAAACGTTGACCAGCTAAAGATGAAGAGAAAGACCCAACAAGATGTGAGTGAGAGTCTTCAAAAAGAAGCAGACTTGGCAGAGAATACGGCAGGGACGAAGGTGGCAACACTCATCACAAAATCAAACACACTGAGACGACGAGCAAAGGAAATGAGAGAGCAGTTGGTAGTGCTAGTTAGTAAAATTGATAAGACATCAACACATCATGAGGGACATGCTGTACAGGGTTTAATAAAACTCAACTACAGTGTATACAGTGTTGACAATTTGTTTGACAACTTGTTTGACAATTTTAGGCAAATTTTTCCAATTCTAAATATCATTACATTTGTATTAAAAAAGTTTGCAGATACCCTGATTAATAGTCACAGGTATTTCTTCTGCACACATACATGTTTGGCCATAATTAAGTAGAAAGTGATATACTATAACACTTAGTGTCTAATCCTTTATTTTTTCCAGAGAATTAAATGGCTCTTAAAGCAATTTATTCATCCTGCTTTGGAAGATAACTGCTTGAGGAAAAATAACTTTCTTTCTGATAATTTTTCAATTTCACAAAGTAAACATGTTCAGTGAATGCTCAAACAACATAAACTTAGTTTACCAGGATGAATTAAATACATCACACATTTATCATTCAGATGCAAAAGTGTTTGAAATGTTTTTTATGTTCTTTTGTGAAATTTATCCGGGCAATTTGCTCACGACCCAGACAGCATTACTGTAACACTTACGGTAGAGGAAATCCTAAAACATTTTTTGGGCACATTATTATTGTTTTTGCAACATTATTTACATACTATGCTCCTGCATGTAAGCTGTGCAAACACATCTTTTCCTTATTTAAAATAATTTTTCTGTATAACTATTAGAAAAATGATTGCAGAGGCTCCTTCAACTGCAAGGCAACACTTGAGGTCTTACCCTGCAACCTTGCAACCCAAACTCCTCACTGTCACAAAAGCAGTGCTCCATTTGAGATGAAAAAAAAAAACCTGGAGAGTAAGCTTTTAGTTTGATATGTTGAATGCTACTGATGTTTTTATTTGTTTCCTCTGACTGTAACAGGCTTTTTTATAATGTGTCCTACACAATTATTATTTAACCATTTTTAACTGAGGAAATTATAGAAGAGCTTTTTTTAAACAATGTAAAAATTCTGTACATTTCGGGTTCAGTCTTGCTATGAGTGCTCTTGTAAAATCAATACAGGTTTTATACCTCCTGAGGCACCCACTGACCTTTTGTGAGTCTGTAATTTAAAACTGTTGCACAGATCAATAAACCATTTTGCTCTGTACTATATAATTTGTGGAGCTTTGTTGCCCTGGTTACAACATTTGATTTTATCTTAGAAAAAATGAAATTTAGTCAAAATGAGTTTGATTACTAAAGACATTGCTATTAGGAGCATTCATGACTCCAGTGACATAGAAAGCACTCCTTTCTACCCACCATGGTTAAATATGTAGCATGGTTAACCCATGCTGCACCACAGAGGGTGTGTCCCGATATACAAAAAAATGCACCCTCCTTTCCTCCACAACCACCTCCTCTACTCCATGCCCCAGAAACTGCCCCAGACATACTCAGGGTAACAATTAGTAAAGTTTAATAGCAACTCTTGTTGGTTCAGTGTGCAATGTATTCATTCAGAACGTTGTAGTTTTGTTTATTTTTTTTAACTGCAACGATGTTCGGAACCCATTCATATAGCACCACTATCCGCGTTGCTTTGAATTTCAGTTTTAGTCTTGGTAGAAATAATAACCTACAAAGAATTATTTTTTAAATGAACACAAATGAGAGAGCTGTGTGCTGTGTACTGTGTGTGTATGAGTGTCTGTATGCAAGGCTCAAGATGAGGTAGGCTAACAGTTTTGTGTAGCCAACTACCAAATCTCTCCGGCGAACAGCCTGCTTGTGTAATTAATGGTGGTGCTGACAAATGATAACTGTCGGAAACTGATAAACAATGCACAAAATAAAATAATGTATGATCAATAGTTATATCCTTAATCTATGATCGGAACAGGTTCACACAACAGTCTCTTTACATACATCACTCATGAAGAAAAGGTTACTCAGGACAAAGATCTACAATGCGTAGATTTTACATCTTGAAGTGCTGTTTTAGTTATTGCTGGTTATGTGAAAATGCAGTTGATAACGATGTATGTGTGATTAAAACATATTTTCAACTGAAAATGATTAAGGAGAAACAACCATTGAAGTATCTACTGTATATCTGTATTGGCAGCATTGCTTTTGAGGTTTGTTTGGTACTTTGGACCATTGATAACTTAAAACCATTTAGCCAACAAATGGCACATTTCTGTTCTATGAATTATGTGGCCAGTTTGGGCTCACATCATGGTATGGCAGGATTGCAACCATGGATAGAATCATTATTGAGGTGGAGCAGACTGTCTGTCTCTATCGAGTCTGTTTAAAAATACAAAATGCAATCTTGCAATAAACAGAAAAAAATCTTTCCTTATTGGTTGCTGGTTTAAACATTCCTTCAGAATATGCTAATTTGAACCAAGTGTTTTTGTCCTGGAAAATATGCAGCCATTGAAGTTAAAATAAGTTATTTCATACTCCTAACAGTCAAGAGAGGAATTGCAGCAACAAACACCCTCAAACCACAACATGCACTGTTTTGGAAAGTTGACAGTGACAAACGCAACAGAGCCTGTCGTCTTTTCATAGTGTTCTAGTAAGAAAATGTTTGCCGAACAGGTGACTTCATGAAATGTTGACTTTAGTGTGCTGCACAACACTATTTATATTAATATTATAATTATAATAGTATTATAATCATTTATTTTTGTCTTTTGCTAACCAACTATATTATGAGCAAGCAACTTATATGGCTATGGAACTAGCTGGCTACATAACTAAGATATGATAGTGTACTACAAATGATGCAACTGCAACTTTCGGTTTGAGACAAATAAAGGTTTGGCTAAACACACATGATTCAACACGTAAAGAGATAAAAGGAACGTGTAGCTGCCCAAATTGCGCTCCAGACAAGCTATCACTGAAACTCACTGATACCAGTTCTTTATCGGTAGAAACAAGCGAACGAGCTATTAGTTAGCTTGCCAAATTTACAAATATCCACCTGGGACACAATGTGTGTTTTATAACTACATATGTAGTCTTCACTTGGATAATAACCAGTAGTATACAGATTTTCAGTGATAGCTTTTTGGGCAGCTACACGCAAGCAATCTGAATAAGCCCCAACCAATGAGCTTGAATTATTGTACAGCTCCCCAAAGTTTTGGTACAGAGTGACGGCCTGTCAACTGTATATTTTGAAACCAGAATTAAAGGAGTATAAACACAGGCAGAGGGTGAGTCAACATGACAGTGAGCCTTTTTCAATGATATGGAGGGATTTACGATGGTCTTGTAACACTTCAACAAAGGATTCATGTAGTTATTTTTCATTGTTACACTTATACCACACCTCTGTTAGAAATGTCCCACACATAATGTATGCCTACTCAACTATTGTAACATTGGATGGTTACGTTTGTTTAAATTGTACACAAACCTCAACCATAATATAACTTATTGTAGCAGACAAGTGTACGCTCTCTGAAGTTATATCTCACAGCATTTAAACACATTAGTTTTGAGTAATTGAGTAAGAAGTGAAAAATTTTTTTTTTTTATTGTGCTGGTTCTCTCCTAGAAGGAAGCATCTGCATTATTCCAAGTAGCATCTAAGGGCCTACAGTAATAAGGCACGTCAAAAATGGAAATGTTTTATTATGTTTGTCTGTTTGGTGGAGATTGTGAGTGCAACAACCAACAAAGGCCTATTTGGGAAACAATTATTCTTATTTATTAACCAATTATTTAGCTAATTCAGAAAAATATTTGTGAATCTAATTTATTTGTATACGGTCTATATTTATTTAATAATTGTTTAATAATTGAACTACTGTTGTCCTATTGTTGAACTATTGTGAAAATAAATTATTTATTTATTTTTCTAGTCTTGTTAAGTCATGAAATCATTTGCTAAGAATTACCACTAACCTATTTCAAAATGGCTGACATGGATGACTGCGCCTCCTGCTGTTCTTATTAACCATTGTAGGTCATTGCTGGAATTCTTCTTTATTTTTATTTCATTTTTATTTTTTTTCAATGACAGCGATGCAGATTTTTTAAAATTAATTGACTGCATTTGTAGCTACAGTATACCAGTTCAGATATCAGACACATCAGGATTCTGAGATGACAGTAAATTGTTGCTGGTTACATATTAATCAGTGTCTCATTGAGAACCACACTATTATGTTCATGTTTATACAGGCTACTGAAGCCTACTGTAACTACTTTAAATGGCCTGACCATGTGTAACATCTGTGATTGGCTATGAAAATATGTGTGGGCTCAGAAAAAAAGAATGCTTACGACAGGGCTATTTCATCAACAGTCAATATTGACTTTGATGATGGAGAAGCAGATAAGCTGTCCCAACTTTCTTCACACACCTTCATTCTTTCCTTTGCTGCTCTCGTGAACTTCCCTCCACATATGTCTGGGTAGGAGAAGAGTGGTAGTGGGGGAGTGGAAGAAAGATATTTCAAAATAAGGGGCCAAGCCCTGCCTCTCTCACTTGACTCTTTCTGAGTGTTAAAGGTCTATTTCTCCTAAACTAAAGACATTTTTGGGTCATCTGTGCACTTTTTTGCCTTTGACTGAAAAGTTGCTCATTTTCCTTTTGTGAAGGACAAAGCCTAGTATGGCCTTGCAGAAGGCAGAAATCAATTTCCTTGCTTCCAGGAGCTGTTCCTGTCCATCAGGTCTGACAGACCACTGCCTGGAAAAAGGCAGCCCTTTGTACCCGGCAGGTTCTTCCACCGAGCCAATATTCAAATGTTATGAAGAGCCTGCATCCATTACATGCAGTGTCTCTCCACGGGTGTACAGACAGTTCAAGGGTAAAAAGTCCATGAGTTATGGAGGCACAGCCGGTGCTTCTATAACTCAGGCTGTCAGTGCCGTGCGTGACCTGAAAGCTCTGGCCACATATCCATGCGTTGTCGCTATCGCTATTGTCGTCACGCACTGACTGACTGCTAGTTGGCTCTCCCTCTGAAATTGATTCGGGCCTGTGCGCTGATTGCAACCCTACCCCCAGAGCCCATTCATCAGCATGTCTACTCCCAGAATCCTTAGCTGCACACAGGCATGGGTCATTGGCTGCAGAGTATATCCAGAAGCGGAAGAGAAAGGAGTATGTACAGGAATGCTGTTTCGCAGAAAACAATTATTTCAGCCAATGGAATTTGTGTTTATGCAGCAGAGCTCTAATGTGCAGTTGAAATGTGTGTTTGATTGAATTTTGTCTATATTAAATGTCACTAATCCATGTGCTTTGTCCTTAACTTTTGTGTATATGTGACCTGTTCTAGCTGTTTTAGGATTTCATGTTCATTTTGTAGAACAATATCTTGGCTTTCTTAATAGGTGTGTCCTAATGCCAAATTAAATATATAAAGAGTATATATATATATATATATATTTTTTTTTTTTTAAGCTTTTAAATGCAAGATGTCAACGTGAAAGTAACACTGGAGTTGTGCATCGTTAGGAGGCTAGCCAGCTTGTCACCGTTCATCAGTCACAAACAACCACATCAGCAGCATTTGTGGCGACACATTAATGTTTTTGCTTTCATGGTCAGTTTATACACTCAGTGAGACTTTATTAGGTATTTATTATACTTATTTTTTAGACTTATTGGTCTTCTGCTGCTGTAGCCTATCCACTTAGAGGTTTTACACGTTGTGTGTTCAGAGATGCTCTTCTGCATACCACTGTTGTAATGCGTGGTTATTTGCATTACTGTCACCTTCCTGTCAGCTTTGACCAGTCTGCCCATTCTCCTCTGATATCTCTCAGTAGCAAGTACTGCACACTGGATTTCTTTTGTTTTCGCACCATTCTCTACAAACCATAGAGAATGTTATGTATGAAAATCCCAGAACATCAGCAGTTTCTGTGTACTCAAACCAACCACCAACAATCATTCCACGGACAAAGTCACTTAGATCACATTTCTTACCCATTCTGACATTTGGTCTGAAAAACAGCTGAACCTCTTGACTATGTCTACATGCTTTTATGCATTTAGTTACTGCCACATTGTGCCACAAAATACAGAGACATTGGAACAACGGAGTGTAGACGTATGGAAGTGCCAGGGAAGCGGCTACATGGTGGACATACAAGACCGGGACACCTAACTGGCGGAGGATGTGAGGAGGGTCAGACTGGCAGCGAGTGAAGGGGAAAGAATGGAGAGGGGATACAACATACTGAACAAGAGAAAAGCTGCAAGACTACTAGTGGAGCTCTTAAGCCTGTTTTGATTAAAGAAAGAGGTTACACTGTGGATCAGGAAAAACACAGGTATGGTTGCAAACCAAGACAACATCATGAGGTATAAGAGAAGGGATGATGAAAAGATTTAAACAGGCAGACTTTTCAACTAAGAATATTTGAAATGAAATTGAATGTAACTTTACCCATTGAATGAATGAAACTCATTGAATTAAACTTAATCTGCATACTAGATTAAAATGACTAAGTAGAATTTTTTTCCTGTACCACAATTTTCTTGTGTTCAGGTCATCGATATAGGCAACTTCTACAGTGCCCAGAAGGGTGTGTATGTAATGTTCTATAAGGTTAGTTCTTCCTGCTAGGGGGGAGAAATACATCAGCTAAGTGTTGCTCCAACCGAGCTACCAAGAGTAATTGAATGAGTTTTATTCAGATTGGGAATTTCCAGTCTCAGATCATTTGACATGACATCCGGTGTGTCTAGCACGGCAGGGTCTACCTTTCTCCACAATTTTAACAAATTTAGATGGTAGATCTTATGTGCCCCTTCCCTATCAATAAGAATAACCTCATTGTCTACATCCCCAACCTGAAAAGGTCCTTGCCACTTGGCGAGTAAATTGGTTGCTGATGACAGGAGCAATACCAGAACACATATTGAATTTAACTTTTACTTTGGCTTGGACTCTCCACACAAGTTTCCTTTAACAGGTCCAAAATGCCACGGGGCCTTTGCCTGTACAATAGCCCAAAGGGGGGAAACAACGGGGAGGCCTGCGTAACCTCTCTTACGGCAAACAACAGGGGGTCGTTTATCCAAATTTCAGATATCGGTGAAAATAAACTTACAAATCAATGTCTTCAGCGTGTTATTGAACCACTCCACCAGCCCGTCGGTCTCAGGGTGGTAGACACTGGTTTGAATATACCAAATCCAACAATTTGTGCAGCTCTTTCAGTGTCTGTGACATAAAGGACATGCCTTGATATGTGAGAATCTCTTTCGGGATTCCCACATGGCAGAAAAACTGAACAGCACCTCCGCAATAGTCTTAGCAGATATATTGCAGATATAACTGCCTCAGGATACATAGTCTACTAGGACTAATACAAAGCTATATCCTTTTCTGCTCCACTCTAATGGTCCAACGAGGTCCATGCCTTGTGTGAAGTAGACCTTTTTTAATGGTAATGGATGCAAAGGTGCTTTTGGAATGGCCGCAGGATTAACTTTATTGACTTTTTGACACCCAGGGCATTGGACATCCACTGGCCAATAAAGAATTGGAGCTGCCTCATAGAAATAGCACACTTCCCCCGCTGGGGCGGGGTTTTTATACAATTTTGAATGAGAAACTCTTAAGCTTAACTATTTTTATTTGCAAATGGGAGAGGTAAACACACACAATTCAGATGTGCTATAAGCCTCAAAAACATATTTCAGAAACAGCTTTCTTATAGCTCAGTTGCGACTTTCAGAAAATTCTGAGCCAAATCTCTGAGCCAAAACAGGTGTGTGTGTGGGGGGGGGTGTTGGTTGGTGAAGACAGTCTCAACCTTGGAGCTGATAAGCAAAATGTTCGATGTTTTAATGAGTCAGCCTGGCGGGTGTCTGTGCGTGCACATAACCACTCATACACACATGCCCCCCCCCCCCCCCCCCGGTTTGTCTCCTTTTTCTTATCTCGAGGCAAGGTTCCCTGTGGCTCAACAGACACAGAAAGAATGTTTTTAATCAGGAGCACACAAAAATAATGTGATCAAATGATGCTGGTAGTACTTTTATATCTTTCAAATACAAATTCTGCTGGTAAACCTTTCAGTTTATATATGAAAACATACAAATTAATATAAATGATTCAATTAATATAAATGAATATTAATTAATGATTGGCTACTTAATAAATACACAGTGGTTAAATGAAAAAGATTAGGATATAGTATTTCTATTACAGGGTTCATGATTCTTCCTCCCTGTATCCTCTGCTCCAGACTAATTATCCGTTAGCTGGATGGCTGGAAGTTGGTTGGTGGCACAGGAGCCAGTCGAAGGTCCATCTTTGGAGACTCGTCTATCCCAGGTTTCAGCACCAAAAGGTGACAAACCATCACAGGCACTTGAGAGGACAGACAAGCTGGACAAAGGGAGATACAGAAATGTCAAGCCTTTTACTTATTTACACTCACAGAGCACTATATTAGGAACACTATACTAATACTGGGTAGGGCCTCCATTTGCTCTCAAAACAGCCTCAATTCTGCGTGGCCTGGATTCCACAAGATGTTGAAAACATTCCTCTGTTCCATGTTGATATTTTACATTATATTGCATTATACAATTTCCGCAGATTTGTCAGCTGCACATTTGTGCTGTGAATCTCCCGTTCTACCACATCCCAAAGGTGTTTTACTGGATTCAGACCTGGTGACTGGGAATGCCTTTGAAGAACATTGAACTCCTTGTCATGTTCATGAAACCAGTTTGAGATGATTTTTGCTTTGTGAAATGCCGTATCTGTTGGGGTTCTTGTTCTTCCCTGCTTGTGTGCAGGTTCCTGTCTGGCTTCAAGGTGTGTTGCAGTTTGCTCTGTTACTTGCAGCCACGCAATGTTCCATGTAAGCCTGATGAGAATTGTTATTGTAGGTCACCATAGACCAGGGGTCGGCAACCCTGGTCCTGGAGAGCCGCAGGGTGTGCTGGCTTTCGTCTCCACCTTAAAATAAGCAACCGATTCAGACCCAAGAAACCAGCTGAGGTGAGTTAACTGTGTAATCAAAGCTATATCCTTGATCAATTAATGCCAAGTAACAACGAAAGCCAGCACACCCTGTGGCTCTCAAGGACCTGGGTTGCTGACCCCTGCCATAGACAAAGTGGTGGAGCTTAAGACTCGTGCATAGCCAATTTAGGTCTTTCTTTTAATCTTTATATCTTGTTAATGGTATTAGTAGGAAAGCATTTAGCTTCTGAGGTAATGTCATGGTTAAAATGCGCTAAAACATTGCGTTGACAAGAATGCCACGCTGCATGTGCACTAACAAATATTTTATGCCATTGTAGGACATTGCTAGCTGCTGTTTTGCCGACATTAGTAATTTGCGTTTATCACTCAGTCACATTAAAGAGCTAAGGAACATGGATAGCGGGGCTCCAGTTCTATTAATACGCTGGTAACTGGCTACGTTACCGTTTGTATTTTAAACTGTGTTGTACCCACCCTTTCCCTGGAGTTCCCTATTTATTTGTATTTTTAATATTCTTACTACTAACAAACCAATTGAGTTGATCGAGTTGGGGCTTTTGGGCAGTTTACTGTTTACATTGCAGTGCGTGGTTTGGGATCTGGGTTGGCGTAGAGGTCGTTATGGCGCCATTGGAAGTGTGTGTAGAAGTAGAATATTTGTGATTCACCGTGTCCGTATCGCACCGCTTTACTGAGCGTGTGTGTATGTCTGCTGGCACCTTCACGAGTGACTGACCTTTCGGTTCCACTTCCAATAAGTCCTCCACCCTCCACGGACCTGTACCCGCACACACCCAGTAGTGGCCCTTGCGGTGGGGAATTTTGTATTTTTGGGGATCCTGTCGGGGTTTTTCCATTGTGTTTTTGGGATTGTAATGAATAAATGTTTTTATTATTGAATCCACGCCTCTGCTTGTTCATTTAGTTGAACCTATGTGGGGATTGATCATAAATCCTTGATTCTTACAAACTATTTATTTGGGCATAATTCCCAAGCTGGCGTAATCAGGTGGTGTTATGCCAGGTCACATTCGGTATTAATGTGCCAAGAAAACATTCCCCACACCATTACACCACTGCCACCAGCATGGATTCATTCTGACCCTACCATCTGTATACCTCAGCATAAATTGAGATTCATCAGACCAGGCTACGTTTTTCTAGTCTTCAGCTGTCCAGTTTTGGTGAGCCTCTGCCCACTGCAGTTTCAGCTTTCTGTTCTTGGCTGACAGAAGTGGAACCCGACGTGGTCTTCTGCTGTTGTAGCCCACCTGCCTCAAGGTTCGACTTTTTATGAATTCTGAGATGCTTTTCTGCTCACTAAATGGTAAATAGTTGGCATTTATATAGCGCCTTTATCCTAAGTGCTCTACAATTGATGCTTCTCATTCACCCATTCATACACACACTCGCACACCAATGGCTGTTGGCTGCTATGCAAGGCACCACCCAGCTCGTCAGGAGCATTTTGGGGTTAGGTGTCTTGCTCAGGGACACTTTGATACACCCAGGGCGGAATGAAACTTATCCACTTAGATTAGTTAAATTGTGTGTTCTGAGATGCATATCACTGTTGTAATGAGTGGTTATTTGCAGTCACCTTCCTGTGAGCTTTGACCAGTCTGGTCATTCTCCTCTGACGTCTCTCAGTGTTTCTGTCTGCAGAACTGCTGCTCACTGGATTTTTGTTGTTTTTCGCACCATTCTCTGCAAACACTAGAGGCTAGTGTGCATGAAAATCCTAGGAGATTAGCAGTTTCTGAGATACTCAAACCACCCTGTCTGCCACCAACAATCATTCCATGGTCAAAGTCACATTTTTTCCCCATTCTGATGATTGATGTGAACATTAACTGAAGCTGCTGACCCGTATCTACATGATCGTATGCATTGCACTGATGCTACATGAATAAGAAGATGTAATAAAGTAAAAATGTTCCTAATAAAGTGCTCGGTGAGTGTATATAGAATGAAAGTGGAATGTACAGAAATATCAACCAAATAAAAAAAGGCTGGAAACGTTTGAAGACTGCATAAGGGGCTAAAAGTCAAAATGAAAAAGATGGTCTGGACCCAGCCAATTATTAATTTTACAAACTTACGGATGAACTTATTAGAAGCTGCTCTTGTGCTTGCCTTCTCATTTAGTTGCAAGATAATTATATTCAGCTGATGCTACTGCCTGAAAAGTGACAGCAAAAATGTAATTATTGTACCTAAAGCACAACACATATGTCAAAATGTTTTATTCTGATTAAATGCTTGGAATGTGAACACACACCTTAATCAGATAAAATTTATTCAGCATCCATGTGAACGGTTCATTTGGAATCTTCAATCAGAATAAATTATTCGGAATGAAGAAATATTCCACATGTAAACGCAGCTAATGTCATTCACTGCCACAGCTGATTTATTGCTTTTAGTGCTGTTCAATTGGCAATGAATGGCAGAGTTTGAAGTGCGAGGGAGAAATGAGGTGTATTGATCAGATTCTTTATCTTTTTTTTTTTTATTTAGGAACATTGTGCCATAAAATTGATTGCTTCTTTTCCATGACTTCAAGCCATCTCTCTTCTTCACTACTGTAGGTGCTGTTTTTTTGTCACAGAAGATAAGACTTGTATTTAGTGTCCTGATGTATTGCATCAGCTTTCAGTGTATAACAGGGATTACATTGGTTGTGGTACACTCACCTTGGTCCTTAGTGTCAATCTGTAATCTCAGATTGAAAAACAGCATTTGAGACATTCTCACCATGACATTTTTGTTGCAATATTGATTCAATGTGTTTGCAATTTTAAATTGCTCCTCTATAAGCAGTTTGTCAGTGCTTGTGTTGGATATCACATTCCCAGCACATATTCAAAATACATGATGTGTAACAAGCTAGAGAGAAAGTGATTTGCCTGAGGTCTGACACACACACATACACACACACACACACACACACACACATACTTGTTGCACGACAAATATTGAAGAGCAAGTGTCTAAAATCCAAAAAGCATCTTTAAAATTAGGTTTGATATGTTGCTCACTACTATGCCATTGTATTATTTTTAATAAAAATAAAATAAAATACTTGAAAATAGCTTTGTTTATTGGTATTTAGAGTGTGAAAATGAACTTTTCTGACCACCAGTGACCATAGATTCATTGCTATATCCACAAAAAATATGGATAGACCCTTTACCGGAAATGCATGATTTCAATGGATGCATTAAGAGGGATGTATTTCTCTCACTGTTTTTTGTGATTGTCTACAGCTCCTCCAGTCCCAGTTTCAGTGTGTGAATAGTTCTTTATTTTGTATTTGTTTTACAGCTGCTTACTGCTGTTACCAAACCCCAAACATGTTCAACAAGAATGTTTTGAGATTTTCTCTTTAACATTTAATGTGCATTTAATAGGCACTTACAGTATATGGGATCATGAACAATTGCAAAGATAAGAATGGATTAATTATACAAATGCACAATAGTCAACAATCTTCATGATTTTTTTTTTTTTTTCATGAGAGATCTATATATTGTCAAAAATGTAGATGCACACTTTAATGTGCTATTAATGCCCCAGTTGTATTCCCATTACTCATGTGCCTCCTGTTTTTCATCTGAAACTACAGAGAACTTTTCCTGCTTTTTTCCATTTTTTTCCCCCAATCTCTACCTGTGTCTTCTCTACAATGGGGTGCAAAAATGTGGGCACCCCTGGCTTAAATGTCTGTTTCATCTGTACATGTACATAATAGGATTATTCTTTGCTACTTTTAAAAAAGATGAACACCAAGGCCCAGACCCCTTGTTAGGGCTTCAATGAGTCAGGTGAGTATAATTCAGCTTTGTATTCTGAAGTAACTCCATGCCTTCAAAAGTATCCACTTGCAGTGCCTATTCTGTCTGGTGTTCACAACCATGGGTTCCTCTGAACAGTTGCCCAAGGATGTCAGAATAAAGATGGTTAATTTCCACCAAGAAGGAGAAGGCTACAAAAACTCAATGTTTCAAACTGCCTATTTCCACTGTCAGAAACATTATTAGAAAAATGGAAGATAAATGGAACAGTTGAAGTCAAGGCAAGGTCTGGAATATTGCAGATAGAATGGCCCAAGACCTGGTGAGAAATGCCCAGAAAAATCCACACATCACTGCAAAAGAGCTGCAAAAATAGATACAGGTCCAGCTGTTCACAGGACAACATTACAACATACAACAAAGACCTACATGGCAAAGTTGCCAGAAAGAACAACCTCAACACAAAATTAAGCTTCTGAAGTATGCAAACGAACATTAAGAAGCCTGGAGCCTTTTTGAACTATGTGCTTTGGACAGACAAAGCTGCCCCCAAAAATGTTTTGGAGAAAAAAGAGCCTTTGTAGAGAAGAACAACTTTCCAACTTTTTAAGCATGGAGGTGGATCCATTATGCTTTGGAGTTGTGTGGCAGCTGGGGGCACAGGAAATATTGTGTGAGCGGAAAGAAGAATGGATTGCACCAAATATCAAGACATTCTAGAGGCTAATGTTCAAAGGTCAGTCCAGACATTGATGTTGAAGAGAGGTTGGGTATTCCAGAAAGACAATGGTCCAAAGCATACTTCAAAATCAATCATGATGTGTAACCCCAGGAAAGACAGATGAAGGTTTTAGAATGGTCACCACAGTCCCTAGACTTGAATATTATTGAAAATCTGTGGAGGCTGAAGAATATTTCTCAGCTAGCGGTGTTCTGCCAGGAAAAAAGGGGAAAATTGAAAGACGAGAATTGAAAGACTCTTAGTTGGCTACAGGAAGTGTTTACAAGCTGTTATATTTGCACAAGGAGGAGTTACAAAGTATTAACTGACAGGGTTGCCAAATTTTTGCACAGGGCTTTTTTCCTTTTTTATTATTTTCAAACTAAAAAAAGGAAAATAAAAAGTAATCTTGCATTAAAATTTGAAGAAATGTGTAATTTTAATTTACAGTTTAACTTTGTAACATTTAGAAGTCAGGTTTGCTTCTGTTCACTCAGACATTAATTGTAATTAGTTGAATTTTTTGCACGCTGTATTTCCTCTCCAGGACTGATTTCCAGTAATGGCAAATGAATGGCAAATGAAGATAAATATGAGAGAAGTGACCTGCCTGCCATTAAGGTAAGTTTCTGTCTCTTTGATGAAACCATACTCTGTAGTATGAGGGGACAGGTTTGTTTGTTTGTACAATTGAGTCAGTACAACTCTTCCATCACTGTCTGAGAGATTATTGCTGAAAGTCCCCGATCATCATTCATCTGTTTCTGTATTCAGCCCTGTGGCAGTTTGTCCTGTTGTCATGACAATAGCTGTTTCTGTTAAATTTTCCAAGATACTGTAGGAGTGTTGAACGTGACATAGTCCATGATTATGTCCAATCACTGTGCATTTTGTGCCTGTTCAGTTTTTTTGTTGTATTTCAGGCAATAGGATGTAAAGATGATAGATGTAAAGTATGCATGTCAGACAGGTTTTTTATTAAATCAAATTAAACACTTTTTCTTCCCATCATTTTTTGGCTTTCATGCAGTCTTTGGTTTGCTATCTCAAAGCAATGTTATTTTACATTTCACATTTCATTTTTCTTAAATTCTGCAAAAATGTAGTTATTGTACATTTGAATTAGCAGAAATTCAGCACATGTTCCCTGCTCAGTTTGTGTTCTTTTCACTGAGAAAATAAACACATATAAAATTTCACTAGGGGTGCCCAGACTTTTGCAAAACACTGCCTATGCTTGGTTCATTTCAATATTTTTCCCCCGTCATGAAAATACAGTATAGAGGAATATTATACTTCTTTTTCTTTGACAATGCCTTGAAATGGCAAAAAGATTAGGCACCTGCTTTTTACAATCACAAGGACTGTTAATGTAAAAAGAACAGACAGTGGCTTTGACTGGATACCAATACCATTAAGCGTGAAGCCATGTACTTTACCCCTAGAGAGACACTTTCTCTTATCCCTGGCCTAGTTCGCAGTAATAGCCTGGTGAGATTGCTACAGTCGCTGTCATTCAAAGCTAGCTGCATAACACCGCATGCCACAGCACATCATGTCACAACCTCAGTGGGAGACAAGAAAGTGAGCAATGCTGTTGTGTTCCTTAGGGTGGGACCCAAGATCCGCTGGGCCTTTACCTGCTCTACGTACGGTACAGTATTTATTAAAACAGACATATACCTGAAGATTAGCTGAGGAGTTGGCTGGGAGGACTGTGTCTGTTTAAAATTTTTTACCAACCTTATTTTGCTAAATTGATTTACTCATGAATGACAACTCCAGACAACAGTTATTATGGCCCTATATCAGAAATTTGACCGTGATTAGATCTACGTGTTAAAGCAGTATTGGTTTATTCACCTATTTAGGCAGCTGTTTGTTCCAGGTTTAATTGGTTGCAACTGCATAGACAACAGCACTGCAGACATGGAACTTGCTGATATATGGAACTTCTTGGCTTAGTTACTTTAGCTGTAGCGGCTCCAGTTACTTAACTAAGCCAAGAACTAAACAGCTCTCAGCAAAGTGAAGGGGTTATCTGCAGAGATGGCACAGCAGAAAGCTCTGATTATGAATCTGTAGCCTCAGCGCTCAGTGAGCTAGAACCTGATGTTGAACACTCCCCGCCTCCTGAATGGGCATGCGGGGAAGACGCACCATCTACAGCAGCAGCAGGAACCAGCTTTCATGATGAGAGGGACAGCGATGTGCATGTACCCGCCAAGAAAGGCAAGCACAAGAAGCCAGGCTTGCCATTTGGGGGAAGGGTCTCACACTACTAACCATGGCTCATCAGGTGACCCTTGTGCCCTCCGGGCCATTTTATAGCTGGCCCTAGCACGCCTTGGCATGGATGCACCAGCGCCCTTTTCCCACCAAACCACTTTTTTATATCAGTTACTGACCTTTTATTGCCCGCTACACCATTTACAGCATTTGTAATCCATTGCCATTTCTAATTTTTAATTTCACGAGAGAGGACATCCAAATATTTACCAAATAAAATATATAGGTTTTGTCCAACTATCTCGATTATGGTGTTATGCTCCTCCTTGGAAAAATGTGCTTTTCTTCCACGACTCTTTTTTCTTTGTTTCAAACAATCATCTCAATGGAGGCCTTAATGATCCTCTTTCAACAGATTTATACACAGCCCAATTAGGCTAAGAAATTGCTGTCGTGTTTTTCCAATGAAGGCGAAGCGTGTATTGTGTGTTGCCAATTAGCAATTTTGACTATTTTTTTCATAATTACCATTAAATTAAACAAACAGAAACAAGACATTATAAGAGAACCATGATTTTAAAATGTATTTTAATAGCTTAGTAAAGCTATTATCCAACGTAATTTTGAAGAAAAACATGATTATAAAATGTATTTTAATAGCTTATTAGAATATTACTTTTCTGGGGGCGTCTTGAACAATTTACCAAAATCAAAATGAGGCATGCGGATGAGAATGATAGTCGATTTACTGGTGCTTGTGGCTTGCAATTGCGATTTCTACATGAAATACGCCAAAAAAAATCTCGCAGATCTAAGCTCACACGTTGCACGTCGCCCATAGAACTCAATGTATTTTTCTACCAAAAACATAGTTTTTTAAATCACAGGTCAACGACAAAGCATATAAATACAACGATAACAGATTTATTATGTGTAATTTCTGTGCAGTTTATCATTGCAGAAATTGAGCTGACCAGGAGAGAGACAAGTAATTTTTTTGTTTGCCAAAGATTATTACCCACCAGGGATAAGAAATTTGATTGTTGTTAACAGAAAAAGGGGCAAGAGGGATTTGCAATCTAAGTAGGCAAGATCTTACACCAGAAAGAATGGAATATACACAAGTTTGTTTGGATCACTTTGTCACTGGTAAGCTTACTTTTAATGCATTCTATCATACAACTCCTCACATTCAAGCTAACCAGTGAGCTGAAAAATCCCAAGGACCAGTTTTACCAAGTTTCTATCTTGTACACATTGTAGAAGGATCATTGAGAATGGCTGAGAGCACAAAAATATAAGAAATGGCCTATATTCACAGTGATACTTATAGGTATTACCCACAAGTAAAAAGGAACAACCATAGATATCTACCTAAGATAGCTTAGGGGTGGAAGAGGGACGTGATACTGCTTTACAGCTGCAGGTTTTGACCTGGTGCAATTACTCATGTGGAAACAGTAGCAGCCCCAAAGTTTATTTCTCATTTACAGCTGGTGTACTGTGCAATGCAGCAACTTTGAGTGACTACAACTTTGTGCAATGTTCTTCCTCACTATCAGAAGCAAATAATACAAACAACTAAGAGAACAGCTGTAGCCAGATGGTACATTTTTTTCTTGCTTGCCTTTTCCATGTTGTTATGTGCCGCAAATGGATGCGGTCTCATAACCGAAGCCTTTTTTGCATTCTCCATCACAGTTGTAATCTGGCAAAATGTGAAGCCATATCTCTGTGATTGAGTTTGCAAATATCAGCATTTTTACATTTCTTTTTTAGGCCTTTTTCAGCTTTATTGGACAGTATACAGTATAGAGAGACAGGAAGAATGGGAGCGAGAGAGAGGGGAAGACATGCGACAAATGTCAGACGGTCGGATTCGAACCGCCGACATCGTGGCTCGCAATGAGCATGCGGTCAGTGCTCTACAGGCTGCGCCACCAAGACACCCAGCATTTTTAAATTTCTAATAAAATAAACTGAAGGTTGATCTTGTGGTCAAATGTATATACATGTGTAACATGAGCAGCATATAATCTGTGGTGAAAGGTGTGCATTTAAAAATAAAAGCATGGAGTTGATCAAATGAACAGATTGATTTTAAATGCAATGAGTGCATGGCTGAAGTGATGCTTCACCCATTTTGCAGCATGCAAATAGGTTAGCTGTATCTGGTTTAAGAGGAGCTGAAACAGCCACTGGTGATAAATTACATGAAGAGTGTCAGGCCAAAGGAACATGGTTACATACTGTCCTAATGGCTGCTTTTCTTCCTATGCTCCATTTATTACCCTTCCAATAATGTTTCACTCATGTTTCAGTTCTGAATGACTGCAGCCAACTTATTTTTAAATTATGAATGCATGACATTACCTACCTTTCTCAACTCACATATGTTTAATAGACTATAGATATTAAGTGAATTTGAGGAATTATGCAAGTAGTTAAATGTCACATACTAATGCAGGGTACCAGGCAGGGCAGCCACTGATTGTTGAAAGAAGTAGAAGATGGGAAAGCAACATTAAAAATATAATAAACTAACCTTAATTTCTCACACCATTTGGAAAGACCCTTTTTGCAGGTTCACGGTCATTACTGCAACCTCCCATTATATTCCAAAATGCATGGTGTCAAGCTATTGCCTCTTTTCACTCTGTAGTCCACCAGTTCACCTTGCAGTGAGTGGGGGATACTTAAGGCTGTATTCTATTATATTTCTGTCCTCATCTTGACTGATGAGGGTGGGATTTTTTTTTGTTCTTATAGAAAAAAAATGTGTAGTTCGCAAAAGGCATCAAAAACAACTTCATGATACTATGAGCCCTGGGTGCACAATGTGTGCACATACCATTGGCCCATCCACAACACATTATTTAAATTACGATAATGGTGCACCATAGTTGCAACAAAACACCAGGGGCCTCACGCATAAATTGGTCACACACTTGTTAATCAATTAAACTTAATGAAAGCAGGTTGAGATCAATGATCAGTTTAAAAGAAAGGCTTGAGCTTCCCCAATTGTCAGCTCACCCACCACCACTGCTCAAAGCACTCCTACGTCGAGTTTGCGTAGCTCACTCCATTTAGTTAGCCAAAAAACATGGATTTAATGGGAGCTAAAAAAACACCACAGGGCTGGCAGCTATTCAAAAGAAAGACACTACTAACAACCCAAACATATTGTCATATGTCTATGTCCTTGCATAAATACATTTCGATATCAAAACATGCCAATATTGCAAAAAAAACTGTATTTTGAGTTATTTGCCTGTGCGACAGGTTTAGTTTACCCTGTCCCTCCTTGCAATCTCAGCAAGTTGCGCTTGCTCTCTTCTGCCCGTGTTCTGTCAATCTCTAATGTATATTTGCGTTGAAACTCGTAAAACTCAGCATCAGTTGAAAAATGAATGTCATCACTGCCATTACAAATTCTTTACCCATCAATAAAAATATTGTAGTTGGCAGAAGGCATCTGAAATAACCCAATCTTGGTGATACTAAATGATACTCCCATGAGCCCTGGGTGCACGCTGTGTGCTCATCCCATTGGCCCATCCACAACACATGATTTAAATTACGAATTACCATAATGGTGCCCCATAGTTACAACAAAACAGCAGGGGCCTCATGCATAAATTGGTCATACGACCATATTTGGCTGGAATTCGTGCCTGCAGCAAAACATTGAGATTTATATGAAAATGTACCACTCACATATGTGTAGCCTACGAACTGGGCAGTGTAAATGTAATCAGTTTGGTTGTTTAAAAGCTATGGCAATATGCAAATAATATTGACAAAATTCCAACCAACCTGTTACTAAAAGCCTACATGTGCTTAGCGTGGTTTGTATTAACTATGATATTGCACAATACACATTTACACTAGATCCCTTGGCCCTGTTATTACTGCTCATGATCTGTCCTGTCCTTGATACCCAACTCTTCTTCTCATTCCCACCATCTGACACACAGGTTTCAGCCCGCATCTCTGCTTGCCTGAGAAACACCCAGAGCTGGATGGACAACCACCATCTAAAGCTGAAATGATCTTCATATCTGCTCTAACCTCTCCCCATCTGGATCTCTCCATTTCCCTAGGGGATACCTCAGTGACATCATCACCCTGTGCAAGGAACCTTGGTGTGGTGATGGACAACAAACTGTCCCTCTCCGAGAACATTGCGGCGGTGACCCGATCATGCAGATTTCTCCATCCTGAGAATCCGCCCCTTTCTCACCCCCTACTCGACCCAGCTCCTGGTCCAAGCAATTGCTTTGTCCCGCCTGGACTACTGCAACTCTACTGCAACTCTCTCTGGGCCTTCTCTAAAATCAGACCCCTCCAACTCATCCAGATGGTCTTCAACCTTCCCAGACACTCCCATGTCACTCCCCTGCTTACTACCCTCCACTGGCTGCCTGTCGCATCAATTGCTTGCACAACTGTACAATTGATGCTTCTCATTCACCCATTCATACACACACTCACACACACTCACACTCACACTCACACACCGACAGCAATTGGCTGCCATGCAAGGCACCGACCACCTCATCTTGCTCAGGGACACTTCGACACAGCCCGAGCGGGGGATCAAACCGGCAACCCTCCGACTGGCAGACGACTGCTCTTACTGCCTGAGCCATGTCGTCCCCACGCAAACTCCCCGTGGAGGTCAGAACAGCAGAATGAAGCGCAGACTGAAGATGCACCTCTCTCTGCCCCTCCCTACCTCCCTGTAAACCTTAACTGTTGCCTTTACTTGTGTTATTTGCTTGTGTTAATAGGATGATGCCTTTACTAGTTTTGTTTGGCTAGATTAGCTGTATATTTATATATTTGCGTGGTGCAGTAAAAAACATTCCGATGATCAAATAGGCCATAGTCCTTATCTTTGTTGTACTCTTAGCACTTGAAATTGTTCTTCCCTCTAGGGTCTCTCAGCGCTCTTATCCCTGGTTATGGGTATGCACTTTGCACATTGTTGTACATCACTCTGGATAAGAGCGTCTGCCAAATGCCATTCATGTAATGTAATGTAACAACAGTTAAAAGGAAGTTCCGGGGGGTGTCTCCGTGATGCAGCCTGTTGAGCATCCACATGCTGATTGCAAGCTGTGATGTCGGCAGTTCGAATCTGGCCGTCCGACATTTGTCGCATGTCTTCCCCTCTCTCACTCCCATTCCTCCTGTCTCTCTACACTGTACTATCCAATAAAGCTGAAAAAAAAAAAAAAGCACAAAACATCTTTGAAAGAAAAAGGAAGACATTAAAGTATGTTAAAGCAACAGTAAAAAGGTAAATGTGAATAGCTAAACTGCTCTACAAAGTAAGAAACGTGTTTGAAACGGTGGCGGGGCAGAAATCACAAGGTGAGTGGACTGATTGAATAGGGTGGACCACTATTCTTTTCTTTTAATATGGACCCCCTTTCCCTATGTCACAATTCATACATCACATGGAAAGTGAAGCATCACGCATATGAACCAGCAAATTCATACAGCATTTCTTGCAGTATACCACAACCTAGTGAGGGAGAGAGAGATAAAATCAAGGTGGGTTTAGTCTCGTAGCAAGCAACCACATTATTTAGCGTGTTAACTCCATTACTTTTGTTAACACTCGTTACGGGTCCATAAATAGAGAAAATGCCTTACTTCAGTTGCTACGTGATGGCACTAGCAACTAGAATAAACAATATGCAATTTGCTTTGCAGTTATGAAATATTAAAATATGAACTCTTATAGAGTGCATCATATACCTCATTATAGATGTAACTACAAAGACCTATATCTGAGCTATTCACATTCAAAGCTGCACTATAGCACTGTTGAAAGACTTTGTGATTGAAGCGATACACCCTCCGTGCATTTTTAGGGATCAAACAGATTTCCTTGCACATGAGGACCAGTCCATGCACAGAGCCAACCTGGTAAATATATTTTGTAATCCCGGATTCAATACTATTGATGGGACAATAGTTGTGCTCTTGCCTGCACCCCTGTTAACAGCACTTCAATGTCACATTCAGATAATTATTTTTGTACGGTAGGCCTACTTGCTTAATTTTTTTTTTTTGTTATTCAAATTAAGATGCAATAAGCCACCATATACTGACGATTGAGGGCATTCACTGGGTGCTTTTACTTGATTATTTGTCATTCATATATAAAAGGTGTGTATGTGTGATTTATGACATTTTTTTCCATCCGTACGCCCATTTCATGAATCATGTGTATGCACAATTTAGTGATGGTTGAACGATAAAAAGTAGGATGAAATCCATATCAATTCTATTCATAAGGCCCCTGAGATTTAATGACATGTGTAAGTTCAAGTGGTATGTATTAGGGTTTATTGTTGGTATAATGCATTACACTAATCAATTACTAATTAGAAAACATTTAGCACCATAGCTAGAACAAGCATCGGCAAGTAGTGACTCATCATCCCAATACAAACTAATCCTCTTAAATAATAGGCAATATATTCCATTCAACAATAAACAAGGCATTTTAAAAAAGTAAGCCATATCTACAAAATGCACTCCAGGAAATAAAGTGACAGTGGAGGCACATTTTTGTGCCCAATTTAAGAAAAATCAATAACCAGCAGAAATCGTGCCTTATGTACAGGCTTTTATTCCATTGATCTTTCTCTCTTAGTAACCATGGTCAAGAAAAACTGGGAGAGACCCAAACTCAAAGGAGGACACCAGAGGGCAATGCCTTTTCCCCCTATGTCTGTTTTAGGCATAAAATCATTGGTGGTCCTCATCCATAACTAATAGTCCAACAGCCTAGAATCATGCAGGCTGCTAAATTCTTAAGGATCACAAACCCATTCTCTCCTATACCTCAGGCCTCAGACCAACATATGATGGATTCCTGGCCTTGAATGAGTGTTATATTTGAATGGCTTGCAAGTAATCCCCCAAGAGTAATTAATTAATTAATTTACGAATGTATATTTCCTGCCTTTTGAATCATTGCCTATTCCTCCTTATACTTAAAAAAGAATACCTTGTCTGCTGTATTACCATAACGGAAAAAGAGGAGACTCTGGTCCAACAGTCAAATTGCACATATCCACTGCTCATTTGCTCAATGCATTGCATGCTTTGCACTTTGTATCTCCATGCCATCTTTGATGGTAACCAAGACGCCATACATCTGAAGAAATCTCTGATCTGGAGTCATTCGGACAAATGGCTCATCAAAATTCCTAAAGGGTCATCCACGAATTGGCATCCCTCATTAAAATGTGTCTCCTGCAGACGTGCAGTGTCCTCACAATGCCAGGGATCTCTTCATCACTGAGAAGTGCTGCCACTTGCAAAGTTCTGCAGGTCACTGCAGCTTGACACCTGTCCTTCCACTTTCAATTCTCTTTTCCCCAAGCTAATGAAGCCCATGTCTCATCTGCACAATTCAATGACTCAGATAATTATGGCCCAACAATTGGTTCTGCTTCCTTGCAGCTCCCATAAACTGAAAATCATTTTTCTTTTGGTTCGAATTAGTGCTAACTAGCAGACACAAACGTGCTAACTGGTACACACGTACACATGCTTGCAAGTCTTGTATGATTACATACCATGCAAGGGAAGAAACTGATTGATATTATATAAATGCCAACCATATTAAATCTGACAGCAGAATAATAAAGCTATCTTTTGTAATGTAATCTAGTCCAGGTATTTATTAGTCTTATCTGAAATGTCTAATGACTAGACTGAGCCAGATGCAGCATATCTGGATTTGTATGTAGTGGATTCAAAATCAGGTGTTCAAGATTGATCAAGCTAGATACACTCACCGAGCACTTTATTAGGTATTTATTAGACTTCTACTGCTGTAGCCTATCCACTTAGCATTATGATGTGTTCATAGGTGTGTTCAGAGATGCTCTTCTGCATACCACTGTTGTAATGTGTGGTTCCACAATGCGTTAAACCTCTAACTGGATAGCAGCAGAAGACCAATATGTCTAAAATATAAGTCAAATAAATACCTAATTTAGTTCTCACTGAGCATACATTTATAGAAAACCTTTCTTATTTCGGAATTATATTTTAATGCAATAGGATGATTCATTCTCAAACTTTTTCATTGCATTTATTAAGACAGATATCCCAAATGTTTTGTATTTGCTTCTTGCCAGTCGTTTAAGCCAGCTATGCAGCTAGCCAGCTAAATGCCCGGACATCATTTGAGGGACTTCATTTTCCAGAATCCAATGCACTGTCAGAGAAAACCATAGATATAAACACGACGGTTCTTTGAACCAACCTGGAACAAAATGTACAACTTGCACCAGGTGAAAATCAAGAGATTTATTTAGTTCCAAAAATTATTCACGTCTAATTTAAAGACACGGTTCATCTACCTTATACAATGAAGGTTACAGACATTCCAAAAAACCTGTGATGAAAAAAGAACATGAGACCAAGATGCAGGACTCTTCCAAATTCCAATTCAAACAAAAAGTAAAAAGCCAGGTCTGTTGTTAAGTTTGGGATCTTATCGCAGGATGTCAGCATGAGGTCTGCTAGGCCACCCCCATAATTTTTTTTTTTTTTAAAGATTTTTTTAGGCCTTTTTCAGCTTTATTGGACAGTATATAGTATTGAGAGACAGGAAGAATGGGAGCGAGAGAGAGGGGAAGATATGCGACAAATGTCGGACAGTCGGATTCGAACCGCCGGCGTCGCGGTTCGCAATGAGCATGCGGTCAGTGCTCTACAGGCTGCGCCACCGAGACACCCAGGCCGCCCCCATTAAGACAGGCAGATGCACACACATGCCCAGGCGCTCACAGACGCACATACACACACAGGAACACACAAGTGGGCAAATCCCTCTGTTTCTTATCTCTAGACCAGGCCTGGGGCCTCATTTATAAAACTGTGCTTAGGATTCACGTCAAAAGGTTGCGTAAGCATGAAACCTAGGACGTGCGTACGCAAAAAAATATTCTGATTTATAAAACAGTGCATACGCACGTCCCACGCCAGTTTTCCTTTATAAATCACAATCAACTCTAAATGTGGTGCAACTTTGCCAGCTTCATGTCCCGCCCACAGTTGCCTATAAATAGGCAGTGAAACACCCCTAATGAATATGCATTTCACGAAGACGACAATGGTAAACGCTGAAAAGAAGGCCAAGAAAAGGGATTTCAGCCATTTGATTGCCTCTGAAAAGCTACAGGTGTGGGAATTATCCTGATTGATTGTAAATGACGAACAGTTCTGCACAACGAATGTGATGATGACGATGATAATAATAATAATAATAATACACGTTATTTGTCTAGCACCATTGAAAACACAGTTACAAAATTAAGAGATAAAACGAACAAAAATTTATAACAATAAACACATTATAAAACATAATATATGAATATGATAACAATATATGAAACTATGCTCGTATCTGCCCGACTGACGCATTGTAAACGGCATCAGTGCAGTGCAATTTGTCCGACTGTTCACCATATTATTTATGAGAATACATTTAATAACATGAAGTATTGTTTAACAATTTGTCTACATATTTGAGGGATTATTTTGCAACAACATCTCCGTTTATATTTATCATCCTAAATCATATTTTTTGGGCACTCCAGGGAGCATCAATCAAACAGCTGTTTGTTTATTTGTTGTAAGAGAGGCTTTTATCCGTTTTTGCAAATTAACTCTTCGTATATGATACGTGAGAGGTAATATTTCATTACATTACATTACATTACATTGCATGGCATTTAGCAGACGCTCTTATCCAGAGCGACGTACAACAAAGTGCAAATTAAACACAAGAACAAGTGCAAATAGGACCTGAGAGGACAGTATAGTTCCGAGTCCTAGTGTAAACATGCAGAAAATCAGAACCCTTTAAGAGTACAATCAACAACAATCAATTTCGATTTATTTTACACAGTGGTATCTGTTGTATATCATTTTCGACTTCTCTCGTCGCCAAATGTTTTTTGCACTTAGGAAGGGAGAGAACCCGTATAGCGAGATTCAACAACATAACACTTTAATAAGTATAACAGGGACGAAGCACGTCCTTACAGCAGCCATACCCAGTCACAACTCCTGGCAAATCTTTATACCTTTTTAAATCCTGTTTCACTTCCCGTTTTCCTGGTCTTACGTCACGAGCATTAAAGGCACAGTTTCTCATTTCTCCAGTTAATGTGCGTACGCATGGGTCAGAGTTTCCGTGGAGGACCGCACATTTTCCCGTCAAGTTCGTTTTTTATAAATGCCAAAGTTTGCTTAGAAAGTGGCGTACGCATTCCTTTGTGCCTACGCAACGTTTTAGGAATTAGTTCCCTGACAATGTATTCAACCTGGTATCAAATATCTGTAGTGAATGTAGTTTTTTGTAATACTTTTGATTGCTTTTGTGACATTATAAAGGTTTATAATCTATTTAGATAGATTACCAAAACACCTGCCTGAGATTAATTGCTTGGTCTGTCTGGTTGAATGCTTTAAAAAAGCTATTTCACAAGAGGTCTCTGTCAGTGGTTTATAGCAGGGGTGCAATGCACCATGCTTAGAAGGGACACAAAATCAAACAAACAATATAGCCACAAGCGGGCATTGTGAGATTATAGACTTGAGGTTTAGAAAAAGTTTGAATGGGCATGAAACCTCTGGCTTATACACTAATCATGCAGGTCCACTTAAAATGTAATTTTAATCTCTGTACCTATATTATCCTATATTATGATATTGTGACCTCTCATTATCACATGAATATTATCATATTAATGTTCTCTTTGTCTGTTTCTTGGGGAGTCATGATCATAGTCTAAAATTGTGGCACCTTCACCTTGAAGACGGGAACTTTACTTTGAAATACATGACCTCCCTGACTAGCAGTGGCCACCAGTAACTTGGTGCTTCTTTTTTCTTTTGCTATTGTTGTTGTTGCTGCACTGATCTACCCTTCTGCTCTATGAAGTGCCATGTAATTGCATCAGCCTCAGACTTATTTTTCTGCTTGGAACAGACATTTATGTCCCAGTTTGCCCATTCTAAGTTGACAGTTGCAACACACAACTTCCCAGCCCTACTACCCTATGCTTCCCTCAGCCTCTCCAATGGGAAAATAAATGGGACACTTAAAATAAAATATTAGATACAGACAGAGGGGAAGCAACTTCACTATTGATTTTAAAATTACATGCTGTCAGAGACTTGAGGTTTGATACAGATTGATTTGGCTTGAGTAAATGTGCTTATCACAGATATCGACAAAGTATAATCCCGAAGATTGCTGTAATGCAGGTACATATTGTTGTAAAATGAGCCTACTCTTCCTGACAGTAGGTTTCAGAAATTGGTGCCTCTTCTGGTGACCCTGAATCTTCAGTGCAGTTTGAAAATGCACACAATTAAGAAAGCCACTCGAAAGGACTAGCCTATCAATGCCTGCTGTCAGAATAGAATGGGAAACTCAACAGAATGCAGCAGAAACAACAAACTCATGCATGATGTGGGATAGTCACCCTCCATACATGAGCCTGATCAGACCTCCCTATATAAAACTTTTTTACAACCAGTAAATTAACAACAGAGTATATCTTAACCCCTTAAGTATCGCCCCTTTTCTTAAAAATGACAGACCCAAACTAAAATGGTTACTATTCTTGAACCCTTTTGACTACATGCATAATTGTGGTCTCTTCTGAAAGGTAGCCCTTTGGGGTTTGTTTTCCAATCATTTTTTCAAGTATTACAGAAGCTCAAACACAGTGAAAGTGAAGTCACAACACTGGACAAATCCACATTCAAATTTCAGGACAATATTACCGGATATGAGCATTGGGCATTTTCTGTAATTTTTGTCTAGGATATTTGGAGACTCCAAAAAGGCTCATGGAAACTAAATGATAATATTGGTCTTATGAGGTATAAAATACTGCATTTGGCTTAAACTATACAACACCTTTTATCCTGAAAAAAACGTGTTTGCACTTCGACATGCCAGTCATCCTCTCCTACCTCTCTGTCCCAAACTCCCTCTCCTTGCAGCTATCCTCAGACAGCAACACGTCGAGAAGATCAT
Organism: Conger conger; assembly: GCF_963514075.1. Lineage (NCBI taxonomy): Eukaryota > Metazoa > Chordata > Actinopteri > Anguilliformes > Congridae > Conger > Conger conger. The sequence goes on from NC_083762.1 coordinate 30,696,049, forward strand.
AAAAAATAAGTACAATAATTGCAATAATACCATCTTGTATACTATATTCATTGAGGTCCATTGATTGACGTTTTTTTCTGATACCCAACCCCCATCAACAATTCAAACACATTCCATAATTTCAAATGCAATTTATTATTCAAAAGTTTCCTTATTTATAAGCATACTGAATAAAAATTCAATATTTACAGATTGTCTTTCTCAGAAATATTCACGAGAGGCTTCATGGAACTCCACCAAAGGAAGTCCTCTATTTAGACGTAGGCATCGCAAAATACATTTTTGTTCAACCTTTTTTGGCATAAAAACTGTTTTTGCTGATGTGCAACAGACATGTGTATTGAAAATGCTACAGTTTTGTCACGCAGTGTTGTTGATGCTGTGTTGTTTCATCCAAGCCTAACAAACTATACACCATTGGAAATGGAATGTCATTAGCTAAAATGTTTTTTTGTCGTCACTTCAATAACATGCCCCAAGTCAGTTCTTTGACGAGCTGAAGTTATACTGAAATTTCTTACACACGGATGGGGGTAACGCATATACTCTCCAAATATACACAGTATTACAAATACTGATCAGAAACGGTTGTACTTGACCTCATCGTGTTCGAGACAACCTATACAAGACATAATAGCATTTCTATGTACAAGTACTTTTGTAGAAGTATACAATGGCGGAACGGACAAGAATGATAATTGCTCCAGAGAAATTCTATGCAAACAATGGACATTCTATCAACGTTTCTCTGAGTTAGCACATTTTTAGAATTAGAAACAATTTAGCATTTGGTCCGCTGGACACTTGTCTTGAAAAGTTTACTGATATTACCTTATTTCTTGTTGTATATGGATTTCCAAAATGCAGAGAAGGTGAAGTCCCCCCATACTTGTTTTGCTACCCAAATATTACAAAATAAGGAACTGTTGTTGCTAAAGCAATAGGATCTTAAACTAGGTTATACAGATGTAGCCATGAGTTTTAACACTTTCAAACAGGGAAATCCTGTTACCATAGTGATTGATAATTGCACCCTAGAAAAAACGAATGGAAGCAAAAAAAAACCCTTCAGTGAGAATTAAGAGGTTAATCAGTCAAGTAAATTATACCTATTGTAGCCCATTATCAATGTCAAAGTCACAATGCAAAATACATTTATTTCTGCTCAAGAATTGTCTGGAACTGCCGACTATGTGATTCGAAGATGTTCTTTGACTGTGGGATTGAACTGAAGGACAAATTTTTAAAAGTCTTTCCTACCTCCTGATTGATCTAGTATCCATTCATATGGACATTGAATTGATATTTCTGTGGATATTTGTATGTTTTCTTTTATTCCCTATGTTGTGTATTCATGAAAATTTTAAAATCTTTTTTCTTTTATTGGATTGCTATAAAACTTAACTAAGTGTCATTCATTGACTCAAAAAATGTGTACTACAAATGTAGTAATGTGTGTTATATTGCAGCTATGTTTGAAGCATCTACACTGAAACCTGGCAGTTGAAACACAGTAATGAATTTTCTCAGAGGTTTCAAAGTATTTTCCAGTGATCACAATTTCTTTTTTTCCTCTTGGTTTATCACTTTGGCCTCCAGATGTGCAAGGTGTGAAAGCACAGCAGTTTGCAGCAGTTATATATTATTTAATCCAGAAGGAGATGTTTTCCATTGTGGACAAACTCAGCAGGGGAGGGGGGGGGGGACTGCACCTGTGTCGAAGACCCTCTCCAAACAATTATCGAGTTCTGCCACCTCTGCGTCGCCTTCACTTTGGCACTGCAGATACAATTTACTGCTGCTGCCATGAGCTGAGTAAAATGTAAACTGTTTGAACTTTGTTTCATTGCTCCTAATAATCTAGCCAGATCTATTTCATCAAATCTGAAACATAACTTCTCCCATGAAAGAGGAAGGGACAACTCTCCCTTTTAAAGTGATACAAGAAGTGTAGAACACATCTGCAAAGAATGATTTAAAGAAGAAGAAAATTTTCTGCAAAAAAGACATCTCGGCTTTCATTTATCACACAGAAAAGGATGTGAATATGTCATGACTTTAGAAATAACAATAGCACATTTTAAGAAAACATATACAGTGGGGTCCAAAAGTCTGAGACCACATTGAAAATCTGGGAGTTATTTTTAATGTAATCGTGGAAATAAACAGAAAGAAATTTTGAAAATTAAAAAACTAATTAAAGTTACTACAGAGCTATGCAAGAACTACTTGAAGACCAAAGAAGAGCAAGGAGTGCTGCAGAATCCGCAATCACCTGACCTCAACCCCATTTAATATTTATGGGGGCACTTGAAAACTGACAGATATTGAATTCAGTAACATCACAAGATGCCCTTTGGAACATTGTCAAATGATGCTGGGATAACATGGATCATCAGGTTTTGCACAAATGTATGGAGTCCAATACAGCTTGAGTGCATATTGCCATTAAAGCTGGGGGACCAAGTACCAAGAAATTATGAAATGCATGTACATTTTTCACAGATTCAAATTGTTATGCTGATAATAGAATTTGTAATGACAAGATTTGTATTCAATTAGAAAAGAATGCAAAATAGAACCCCACTGTATATATATTGTATTTATTTATATTGCTTTTGCCATAATTTGTCCTTCTTTAGTCATAACCTTGCATTAATTGTGACAGACATATTTATCAACATTAAAAATATAAATGCTTCAAATGCTGTTGCCTGTGGGTTGCCTGTGGTACACTGGAACAGGTGCAATAATCCCAGTGATGTGTCCCTCTAAGCTATGACCAAGATTGAGGGCATTGTGAAAATAACGGTCAAGTAAGCCATTTAAAAATAAAAAAAAACAGGTTGAGCAAATTTCACAGTGTGATTGGCATGCGTTGTTCTTGACCAGGGTGTACAAATCTTCCCCAAAACAATTTCTGTCAACTGCATTTAATGCGGAAGCTATTATGGGCTTTGACAGTCGGCTATTTTGTTCATCTACAGTGGAAATGAGGATTGCTATTTAGGATTCCAATGGTTCCTGCACTTGTAAGGGGCAGTGCTTAATCTATAGTAATGTGAGCTTTAATTCATTGCACCTCCATGAACATCTCCTTGATGTAAATGGCCAGTTAGAAGCCTAGCATTAGGGTGGGAAAAAATTCAATGTGTCAGTTCTGGCTTCATTTGGGCCCATTAGTTGCTCCAGACTGCACCAGTATAAATCCACAGTTAATAGTCTGCATGCTGTGAAATTCAGCCTTTATTTGAAACCCACAGTCATTCAGCAATGAGTAATACAATCTCATTTAAGGGCGATGACGCATTCGGTGGAGCGAAGTGTGCAGTACTACCGATATTTGCAGAGGAATCAAAATGAATGGAATGGAATGGAAACTTCAGCCATTTCAGCCTGATATATGAAGCTAAAAGTTATTGCACCTGGCAGCATGAAATGAATCGGTGGAGCTTCTGTTGTGGAAGCTGAGTGTTATTATTAAGGTTCAGTAGGACCAGTAGTGGTTTCTGTTTGGGATTTGAGGTGCTGAGACTTAAAAAACAAGAAAATAGTAAACATAGCCTACTTGACGCCTGATGTTTTAGTACGCAATACAAATGCTTCCACGAAAAACAAATACTCTCATCATCTCTCCTTGAAACATTTCCTAAGTTTCAGTCTTGGGAGCATGGATTCATTTCTTGAACACAGTGAAAAGATCAATGAAATACAATTACCCAAGATGGTGAAAGGCTTTAGAGGGCAGATATGGAGGATACTGTAATATACATTTCAACTCTTTATTGCAACACAAGAGAAACAGAATGCCTACAACTCAAACAGCAGACCCTTTCTTTAAACTAAAGGAATTTCCTTCACAGTGTGAGAAATGGTCTTAAATGAAAGCATAGCAACAACTCTGACCAACACCCCTAACATATTAGACAAAAAAACTGATGTATGTAAATAAACGAGCAAACAAGGAATCACAAACCATGGCAAATGTTCCATTCTGAACACATTAACAGTTATTACAAGAACAACCACATGAGTGAAAACACAAAGACTAGACACAACAAAACCAATTTCTTAAAATGAAGTTAATCATTTAATTATGTTACATATGTTGCATTCACTGGGCAACTATCAATAGGCTACGTTTATGACTGTCCTATCGTTTTTACAAGTGTGTATCAACAGTAGGAGTACAAGAAATAAGTGCCTGGCTAGCTTGCCATGTAGCCAAAGAAAAATGCACACAGCTATGCATCTCAAAAAATAACTGAACGGCTTATGATGGTTAACATTTCCAAATCCAAACTTACCTCACAGTTGCGTTTTATCAGGTACATATTTCTAAAGCCTAAAATAAAAGTACCTTGACCTGCTGATTGGATGAGCCCCCCTTTGGTTCCTTGTCAGAAAAACATGATTTGAATAAAATTAAATATGCGGGATATAGTTGTGGGACATAAACGTTTTATATTGTATTGGTTATATCCTAAGCTAAGCTACATGTAACGCTAGCTACAACTAGCTAGCCATGTCATTATAATTCGGGAAAAGATGCATTACTTTATAACATAACTGGTTAAATTGTGGCAGCACACAGTAGCAGGCATCTTGCTTTTATAAACCAGTGTACTCAAAATAGAACTATAGTAGCTATTTAATGAATAGGCTATACAAAGTTGTTAGTTTGCCAGTTAGGTTACTGTAGCTAAAAACATTATGCTGTATAAGCTAGTGTAACCGGGTGCATAAATGTAAGGTTCAACCTAAAGTACGCCCAGTCACACAATATAACAGAGGCCCCCTTTACAGTTTGATAATAACAAGACAGAGACGTGGTCTAAGTTAAATGCAATTACTTTATTAAATCAATTCTGATGCTGGAAAGGTTAAGACAAATGCTCATATTCGTATAAAAATATATTTATTTTGAACATCAATTTTACCAGAATAAATAGAGATAAAGTAGACTGATGTAAAGCTTAAGGATGGTGGGTGACGACGCTGATGGGATGGGGCATACTCACCTTCAGGGCTCCCAATGTGTAGTTACAACCCAGTGCTCTCACACAGCAAGCCTTACTGCAAACAAGGTGATACTATATGTGATTCCGGTGCCATTAACACTTACACACTAACACGTGAGGAGGGTACCCCTATTGACTAACCCCGCCACCAATCAGCACCGAGCCCACCATACAACAAGAGACAAGTAATAGTCCAAGGAATAACCTAACTACAGCCTACCTATACCAGTTGCTTCAATACATGACAATAAAGAAAATAAAGAAAATAGAAAAGTACAAGTGCGCCTCTAAGAAGCCACACCAAGAAGACTCCAGGCACGGAGGTGTAATATAGGCTACACACCACGCGCACCAGCCGCTGCGCACCTTAGGTCGTCCGGCCAACAACTAGTCTATAGCCGTGCAACACGGGACACTAGCGAACGTGCTCGATGTTATGTATGCGTCACACCAGTGTGACTGTTCCTTTAAGAGACACGGGGAAGTTGAGTGACGTACCAGGAAGACATGTGCTGTTGTTGTCTGTAGAGTCGGTGCGTACGAAATAAAAACAGTGTCAGAGCAACGTCGTAGTCTGAAGGTTATTTATATACAACACTCGACAGCAGGCGGGTTCCGCCTGCCTGACAAGCGCAACCAAACGAACTTCAAATAAAACACAGAGGCAAAACAGCAGTGACTATTGCACCTACAAAGTGAAGAAAGTCACTGTTAATCTGGTATTTTATAATTAAAATCCAATCAGAATATACATACAGCAAAACGGTACATTACCAAACAATCCATGGAATTCTAAGTTGCGCGAGTTGTTACTTCGGTGTTTCGGAGAAGACTCCGCAAACAGACGCATCTTAATAAATGAATTAGAAGAGAATAACATTACTGTTGATAAATGTCAAGTAATTACAGCTATAAAAATCTAGCCCACCTACCGAAATCAGGGGACACAGCTAAATCGCGACGAATTACCCAACACACAACGGACAGCAAGCTGCAACCAAAGCATTGTGTTAGTCTGCGGTGTTCCTAACCCACGCAATATTATCAGGGGGAAAACAGAATAGATGTTCTCTTACCTCTCATGGTAAGGCAGGCAGACATGAGGAGAGGACGAGACAGGAAACAGGAAATCAATCAGAAAGATCACAGGAAGAGAAAGGAAAAACATTTAAAAGGTAGGGAGCCAAGAGATTGGTTCAAAAGATGAGGTCCTGACGGTGCCACTCCCCCACCCAAATTACTGCACCATTAGGGACAACAGCGAGTCTAACTCGCCTTGTCACACTAGCAATGAAGACAGGTAACGTCCAGCCATTTTGGAAGGCTCCACTGAATAAATAAATATTTAAGCACGAAATAACTAAATTACTTACCGTACTTTCTACATCTGTGATGGACAAGTGTCAGGCTGCTGTTAGCATTAGAATTCCAGTCGACTCAAAAGACAAAGACTCTCTGGGCTTCTGGACATTGCATACCTATGGACCAGGGTTGCAAAAAAGTGCACCCTGCCAGTTTTCTGGCAGCACAAAAATATCACCCGAAAGAGAAAACATGCCCCTCTAATTGAAACCCCATGTGGGCACACTCCAACTGCACCACACAGCAAAAGCAAGAGATGTGCCCAGTCAAAACAGACAGATATGAGAAAAAAGGAAGAAAACTGTATCTCCCTTTCTACCACATCCAAAATGTGTTCTACTAGATTCAGATCCAGTGACTGGGAAGGCCACAGAAGAACATTGAACTCACTGTCATGTTTATGAAACCAATTTGACTTTTGCTTTGTGACATGGTGCATTATCATGCTGGAACTAGCCATGAGAAGATGGGTACATTGTGACCATGAAGGGATGCACATGGTCAGAAACAATACTCAAATAGGCTGTGGAATTCAAGCAATGATTAGTTGGTATTAACGAGCCCAAAGTGTGCCAAGAAAACACTTCCCATACCATTACACCACAGCCATCAGCCTGGACTGTTTTGGTGAGCCAGTGCAGCCTTAGCTTTCTGTTCTTGGCTGACAGAATTGGAACCTGACGTGGTCTTCTCCTGCTGTAGCCATTCCACCTCAAGGTGTTGTGCATTCTGAGATGCTTTTCTGCTCACCACAATTGTACAGAGTGGTTATCTGAGTTACCGTAGTCTTTCTGTCAGCTTCCAGTCTGGCCATTCTCCATTGACCTCTCTCATCAACAAGGCGTTTTTGTCTACGGAACTGCCACTCACTGGATCTTTTTTATTTTTTTTCGCACCAATCTGAGTAAACTCTAGAGACTCTTGTACATGAAAATCCCAGGAGATCAGCAGTTAAAGAAATACTCAAACCAGCCCGTCTGGAACCAACATTCATGCCATGGTCAAAATCTCTGAGATCAAATTTTTTCCCCATTCTGATGTTTGATGTGACCATTAACTGAAGCTCTTGACCCATATAGTGGGACTGTTGCTGTTCAGGAAGTCTGGGTCCAATGAATATTCCTTCCTGCCAATGTTTACTCATGACACTTGGTACTCCTCTGAGCTGGCTACTTGTGAGCGGAACCCTCATTTGTGTTGAACTTGTTGAGATTCAGACGGCTTGTCAGACACATCCCTTGTGAATCTACCTTGTAAACTGGAGAAGTGACACAACGGGAGAAGAATATTCCCAACAATATATATATCTATACACATATATATATATATATATACACACACACACACACACACACACACACACACGCACGCACGCACGCACGCACACACTCACACACACACACCACCAAGCACTTTATAAGGAACATTCATGCGATAATCTAATCTGGCATGTAGATATGGATCAGGAGCTTGAATAAGTAGGTGTAATAATAAAGTAAAAGTGCTCGGTGAGTGTGTATTATATGTATGAGCTGTGAAGGACTCATGCTTGCAGCCAAAGTTATTGATCCATAGCAGGGATTTACTGCAATATAAATTCAATTAAAGGCAATTCATGAAACTCAAATCAAAAATGAGATTTAACATTTACACATGGTTAACTTAACATAAGTCACCTATTAACAAGCACTTTTAAAACTGAAATCACCCAACAATTACTTTTCCTTGAAGCCCAAGCACAAACATTCATAAATTTGTTTGAATTTTATCATCTGCCTAGCAGTCAAAATGATGCCCAGTTAATTCACAATTGGCTCACTGTCACCTGTCCCAGATTCTTTCTGTTAATTCTACAAACCTGGATCCCACTTCTTTTTTTGGGGCCAATATCTCTGTTTAACAGGGTGCAGCATTTGACATGGATTGATTAACTTTCTGGTTAGTAATGACACTCTCAGAAATAAAGGGCTGAAAAGTGCCTAAAAAAGAACAAATGCTTGGCATTTGGTGTACCGTAGAGGTACATAAAATTGTACCACTAGGATACCTCCTAGCCATATATCATTAACTTGTTCCTTTTTTGCTTGAAAAACATAAACTGCTCAAAAAAATTAAGGGAACACTTAATCATCATAGTGTAACACCAAGTCAGTTAAACTTCAGGGACATCAATCTGTCCATTTAGGAAGCACAAGTGATTGTGTCTCCCAGCACAGTCTCAAAAGCATGGAGGAGATACCAGGAGACCGACCGTTACACAAGGAGAGCTGGACAGGGCTGTAGAATGGCATCAACCAGGCAGCAGGACTGGTATCTGCTCCTTTGTGCGAAAAGGAACAGGAGGAGCACTGCCAGAGCTCTACAGAATGACCTCCAGCAGGCTACTGGTGTGCATGTTTCTGACCAAACTGTCAGAAACAGACTCCATGAGGGTGGCATGAGGGCCCAACGTCCTCTAGTGGGACCTGTGCTCACAGCCCAGCACCGTGCAGATCAATTGGCATTCGTGAGAGACCTCCAGAATTGGCAGGTCCGCCATTGGCGCCCTGTTCTCTTCACAAATGAGAGCAGGTTCACACTGAGCACATGTGACAGGCAAGAAAGAGTCTTGAGACGCCGTGGTGAATGTTATGCTGCCTGTAACATCATCCAGCATGACCGGTTTGGCGGTGGGTCAGTGATGGTCTGGGGAGGCATATCCTTGGAGGGTTGCTCAGACCTCCATGTCATAGCCAACGGTACCCTGACTGCTGTTAGGGACCAGGATGAAATCCTCAGACCGATTGTTAGACCTTATGCTGGTGCAGTGGGCACTGGGTTATTCCTGGTGCAGGACAATGCCAGGCCTCATTAGGCCACAGTGTGTAGGCAGTTCCTGGATGATACTGGCCCTCACGTTCCCCTGACCTAAATCCAATTGAGCACCTATGGGACGTTATGTATCGGTGCATCCGACGCCACCAAGTACCGCTACAGACTGTCCAGGAGCTCACTGATGCCCTGATCCAGGTCTGGGAGGAGATCCCCCAGGACACCATCCACCGACTCATGAGGAGCATGCCCAGATGTTGACATCATTTTGTTCTCAACAAATTATACAATGTACAACAGTAAAGATTTTCAACTTGAATAAATCGTTCATCAAGAACTGATGTGTCCCTTAAGTGTTCCCTTAATTTTTTTGAGCAATGTACATTGCTGTACCTTCAGGGTATATTTGATCCTTGAAGAACAAAAATGTATCTCCACTGTAGCAATATCGAAAAAGCTGTGGCCACCTCAAAATTCTACTCCCCAGTCTCTTTTCTCTGAGTCCTTGTTAATGCCAATTGGCACCACCCCTACAATGTAATTGAGCTGAGAGAGAGTGACTTATCAGGCTCGTGCAAAGCAACTTCAGAACAAGTTCAGTCCAAACTGTTGTTTAACCGGTGTGCTTTCAGGTTGCAGTATGCCACCAGCCATGGACAGCCTTTCTCTAAAATCTAATCTAAGGGGTAATATTAACACAAGGTCAACATCTCCAACCTGCTTTTTTTCAAAAGGCAAAAATGCTTGCCAGGAGGCAGTAGCCGTTACAGGCTAAAAAAGATGATTTGCGGTCCATGTATTGATTCATGCCTGCAGTGGACAAGGTGCCTTAATGCCAAATGCCAGTCACAGTTTATATTTTAAATGCCTCAAGTTAATTTTCTTTAAAATGTTCTTCTTCTGCATTTTATAATGATATTAATTCCTGTGTTAAAGTTAAAATGTGTCTGCATAGGTGGAATGATTCATGTTAAATATGTCCATAGGTAGAGGCTTTTCTTAGCAGTCAGAAAGCAACTTTTTTCTCAAAAGGGAGACTGCCTTCCAAATGAATATGCTAGGTCAGTTAAGATTTTGAAAGCAAGTGGATTAGCTCAACATAACTCATAATCACCCATATTAATTGGACTGGTAACTTGATATTCTGAGAAATATGCCATTGAATTAAAAAGAAATATGCAATGTTTTATGATGTTAATTCTGAAATTTGTTTTAATGTGGGTTTGTGGTACGGTTTTGTTTTACAGTATGCTACAAAAACATTCAGGAAATGTTGGACCAGCGCTATGGTGCAAATTAGAAAAAAGAAAGCATTCAATAAAGATATTGAGATTGTCACAGTGTCTTTCATATTAATATTGAATACTATATTCATACTATATACAGTGGTGTGCAACAATGTGGGCACCCATGCTCAAAAAGCCTTTTACAATTAATATCTAAGTGAAGAGAAGCGCTCTTGGTTCTCTAGCTAGAAATCCAAGCCAACAGTGAGTTACGTTACGTAACAAGTTATGTTACTTGACTGAACCTTCTGTATGAGTGTTCAAATGTCTAGTGAAACGTGGCTGCTCCCGCATCTTTTATTTTAATTCTGCACCTTTTGCAAGATGAAATCATTTTGTTTGGCTCGATGAGCCCAAATTATTTAAACTCAAACCTTCTACTTCTCCCTAATAATGTCCTTTGTTGTGTTGGCAATGTGTTTTGGGCCATTGTCTTGCTGCATGATGAAGTTCCTCCCAATCTGTTTGTACTAATTTCTCTGTAAGTTGGCAGACAGAATGTTTTTGCAGAATTACATTACATTACATTACAAAGCATTTAGCAGATGCTCTTATCCAGAGTGATGTACAACGAAGTGCAGATCAAACACAGGAACAAGTGTGAAGAGGACCCTAGAGGACAGTACGGTTCCGAGTCCTAGTGTGACCATACAAATACAATTGGAACCCTTGAAGAATACAACTTATGAAATAGCATACCACGGTTGGCAGCTAGAATACCCCGAGTACAATACAATATCTAAAACAATACAACACAAAAATATCTATATACAACTATATATAAATATAGAAGGTTAATCATTGTGATGAGGTAGGGGGGAAAGGTGCAGCCTGAAGAGATGAGTCTTGTTTGTGTTTGAAAATGGTCAGAGACTCTGTTCTGACATCCACAGGAAGGTCATTCCAGCACTGTGGGGCCAGAACAAACAGCAGTCGTGACCGAGAAGTGCAGGTACGACAAGGGGGAGGTGCCAGGCATCACAAAGTAGTTGAACGGAGGGATCTTGCTGGTGTATACATCTTGAGAAGTGATTGAATATATACAGGGGCTGATCCCTTAACTGCCTGGTATGCGAGCACCAAAGTTTTAAATTTGATGCAAGCCATAACAGGCAGCCAGTGGAGGTTGCTAAGCAGGGCGGTGACGTGAATGTCTGGGAACATTGAATACCTGGATCAGTTGTAGGGGTCTGATGGTGGATGTGGAAGCCAGCAGAGAATTGCAATAGTCCAAGTGGGACAGGACCATTGCTTGTACAAAAAGTTGGAGTAGGTGGTGAGAAAGGGTCAGATTCTCCAGATATTGTACAGGAAGAACCTGAATGCCCGGGTCACCATAGCGATGTTCTCGGAGAAGGACAGCATGTTGTCCATCACCACTCTGAGGTTTCTTGCACTGGTGGATGAAGTCACTGTAGTATCCCCTAGTGAGATGGAAAAATCAGAGAAGGGAGAGGTTAGAGCAGGGATGAAGATTACCCACATTTTACCTGGGTTGAGCTTTAGATGGTGGAGCTCTGGATGCCTCTCAGGCAGGCGGAGATATGGGTAGAGACCTGTGTGTTGGATGGGGGGAAGGAGAGAAAGAGTTGGGTGTCATCAGCATAACAATGATATGACATGAGTCAAGGGATCTGGATTCTGAATTCATTCTGCTGCTACCATCATGAGTTACATCATCAATAAAGATTAGTGAACAATTTATTGTTCCAACAGGGCAACAAGAAACACCTGTCAGTCACATGTTCCAATTCTGTAGGGGACTGTAAGTCTGGATAAACAATTCCAAATATTAAACTGTAAGGGAGTGGGGTCGAAGGACCAGATGCGACCGAGAGGGGTTCTAAAAGTTATCCACAATACTTGAGATAACCACTTCCAACTTTCAAATCTCCGGAAAGAAACACAGAGCTTAAATAGAAAGACACGCAGCTGCCATGGGAATCATATCACACCCGAAAGACAATTGGAGTCAACCGTCAGCAAGAGGGTACCAATTACCTGAGTGCTGCTGATTGCCAGAATGGCAGAAACACAACAAGAGGTAATGCCTGGGAAATATCTGAAGCAGGCAGCTAGAACCGTGGCACCAGCTTAAATCACCAACTGTGACAAAGATGGTTATGTGAAAAGCCCAATCATTTTTCCCAAAGAGAAATTGTGCTTTGATCTGGAAATCCATATGTGGGCATTGGTTTTGCTCTGGGATTTTCAAGGCCTACGTTCATCCCGAAGCCCTTGCCTGGTCATGTAATATTGGGTTGCTTCATTGTGCCACTGCTTTGGTGGACACCATGAATTCAGCCTCTGGTCCAAAACGAATTCAGCCTCTGGTCCATATCACAATTAAGGGCTTTTAGAAGATAAAGGGGGCAGAACCTGCAGGTATAATTGTTATATCTCTGCCTCAATCTCTGAATCATTGTATCTCTGGGCAAATGCAGCACCTCATCCGGTCAGCCAAAGGGAAATAAAATGAAAATCCCATTCAACAGTATCCAATTTAAAGGCTATCTGGACAATGGAGGAAGATCCTAAACCTCCTATGCAAGTAATCTGTCTTAGTGGTGCCATCTAATAAACAATTCCATTACTGAACATCCCTAGGTGAAATTAAATGTCATACTAAGGTGGGAAACCCAATGCAGGAAATCAGTAAACTCACGTGCCTGCTAAAGTCCTGCTAAATATTCATAGCACCAACTGTGCCTGCAGTAAAAAAAAAAAAAGGTCCACAAGAGGGTATACAATGGAATAATAATAATTAAAACACTACCTGGACCAAAAAGAAACAGACCTAATCACTTGACAGAATGTACTGCTCCAAAAGCTGCTTTCACTTGAAAATGAAATGCATAACTGCATCAAAAGAAATTTAGCCAAGAAGTTGACCATTTTCTAAAGCCTTTTTGCTTTTCTCTCGTTTAAAAAATGAGCAAAGTTTGCTTCAACTTCTTTGGTATTTCAGTTTTATGTTTGAACCTCATCTCTCAGCAATTTTAAAAACAATTCACAGTAATATACACTCTTTATTAGGCAGACCTGGACACCAGCTTCTTAATGCAAATATTTCATCAGCCAATCATGTGGCAGCAACTAAATGGATAAAAGCATGCAGTCGTTGTCAAGAGGTTCAGCTGATTTTTGGACCAAATGTCAGAATGGGGAAGAAATGTGATCTAAGTGACTTTACTCAATAGCCAGGATGCTATTAGGGGCTATTTGTTGGGAACATTGCCTGACTGATTTTGTAAAATATATTTTAACTTAATAGCGAGCCAGGCAGCAGCTGAAGCTGCAACATTATTGAGAGAATTGTTGCATTACAAGACATCAACAGCACCACTGAATAACAGTTGTTTAACATAGGCTACTTGAAAAATGGCAAAAATGTATGTGATATTTGACAATCTCAGTGTCAAGTCCACCTCTTTTTCCCTCCAAAGGACGCAAGGACAACTCAATTTCTCTCCAACTCAAACTTTTATTTTTCTTTTGGTTGGTTGGTCTTTTCGACACAATAGTCAACACAATAGGTTGTAAACCTTTAAAGACAGAAAAACAAAAGTTAACATCTTAAACATTTTAAATTAATCAATCTTACGTCTTTTAAATGGCATAAAGAATAATACAATTTCATGAGGTGTCCACATTTTAAATGGAATAAAGACAAATCCTCATTTTTAGTAAGGTTTTAACATTTAACCCTTTCAGGGTTCTTTTCAAACTCAAAATGAAATATCTTAGTGCAAAACTCATTAAGCACAAAATCAATTAAATAAATGCTGCAGTGCTTTCATTAACCAATCACACAGAAGTTAAACATAAACTTGTTAAACAACAGTTCAAACATCATGAAAGCAAATAAAACATTTCACCAACCATTGGCGTCTTTGGACTGAATTTATCAGTGGACTTGGAGCTTCTTCTCTCTGCAAATTGTTTGGTTGAATGACTGAGCTTCCCCCAGTCCTTCTCAGGTGCTCTAAATCAGTGCTGATGACTGCTCAGGCGACAAGCAGCCTGTTTGCTGCTACTGGTGCACTCTGGGAAGTGTAGTTTTTCAGACCCACTCCTGAGATTCAGCTCAACACCTCCCACTTGAGCTCCTGGTTTTTTCAAACCCAGAGAGGTCACACAAGTCCTTTACACCTCTGATTGTTCTTCAGTGGGAAGTAGAATGACAAGGCGTCTGACATCTCTATGTAGAATTGTGGCTGGGATTTTGGTCTGAAGCCTCTTTGTCCTTTCACTGTTTGCCCTTGTGGGTCCTTCTTTGTGGTTTGACCTTGTGATGGGAACAGGATAGCTGGGAAAAGTCTTCACAAGCACATCTCTCACGATGCCTTTGCTGTCAACATTGACACTGACCACTCTAGCTAGCTTGTACTGTCCTCTCAGTGCGTTTTGGTCAGCCAACCAGACCACATCTCCAGCAGCAACATTTCGCTCTTTGGTGTGCCATTTGTTCCTTATGAACAGATTAGGTCCAGCCAATTGGCTCCACTTCCTCCAGAATTTGTTTACCTCCGCTTGAATACTTTGAAGTCTTTTATAGGAGTAGCCATCAAACTGGAAATCTCCAGGGTCTCCCTTTGGATTGGCACGTCCTAAAAGCAGAGAATTCGGGGTGATGTACTCTACACAGTCTTCTCTGCTTTGAGTTCTTGCATCAATGGGTCTCTCATTTGCAAGGTTAGCTGCCATGAAGAGGAAAGTTTGAAATTCTCCCCATGTGAAAACACCATCTCCACCAAGGTTGCTCAATGCCCGCTTCACCACTTTGACAGCAGCCTCTGCTGCACCATTCCTACGACCTGCACCATTCCTTCCACGACCATTCTGTTCCATGCTTGGCAGCTGTGTCTTCAAGTTCAGACTTGTTTAGTCGGTCAAGAAACTTGTGAAGCTTCTCCAGTGCAGGTTTGGCTCCTACAAAGTTCACATCCTTGTATACTGCTAATCTGCTTAGAGTTGTGTCGGGAAAAACGGTACCTTCTTGAGCTGCGAGAAAGAGGTCTTTGAGTGCATCTTCATGTTCTTTGACAGTCAGCACAGCTTGCTTGGGTGATGTTTCCTCCCACTTTGACTGTTTTGGGGCCCGCCACTTCCTCATCAGCCACTGCTTGGCAGCTAGGCAAACCCAGCCGATGACTCTCACCAGTTTGGACAGGCTGCTGAATCTTCTTACTTCCACAAGATCTTTAACCCAGCCAGTGGGCTTCCGTCTTAGAAGAAGAGTTGGGTTTACCACAGGTTCTTCCTCTTGAGTTTCACTCTTTGGACTTTCCTGAGTGGCTTGTAGGTCTTCTTTCTGCTGACTCCTTCTTGCTTGAGCTCTCGTTAATGCACCTGAGAATGCCTTCCTCTGAAGCCTGTTTACACTCTCCCTGGCATGAGCTGCAATCTCACCGGCTGATTCTATAGGCCACTCCTCCACTGGCCACTTCAGGAACTCTGGTCCATTTTGCCATGTGGAATTCTCCTTCAAATCTTCAGGAGTGCCCCCTCTTGTTATGATGTCAGCTATATTCATATCTCCACGGACCCACCACCAGTCTTGCACTGGTCCAGCCTTCTGGATTTCACCCACTCTATTTGCAAAGAAGGTTTTGTACCCATAACTGTCTCTTTGAATGGCTCCCAAGACCGTTTGACTGTCAAGTAGATGGAACCATCTCTCGATCTTCATTCGAGCATGCTTTTCCACATACTTCCTGATCCTGGCTGCGAAGACAGCACCACAGATCTCAGCTTTTACAGCTTCTCCCTTCTGATCCAGGGGTGTCAGCTTGGCTTTTGATTCCACAAATCGAACTTCAGTGCCTTGACTAGTCTCCCATCGTAAGTACATCACAGCTCCATAGGTTTGGTCACTTCCATCAGAGAATGTGATGCCCCAAGGTTTCCCTTTCCAGCCAGCTGGTGTGAGGCTCCTGTGGAATTTCACCTGTCCAAGCTGCACATATTCTTCAAAAAGCTGTATGGCTTCTTCTCTGAGGCTGTTTGAGAGAGGTTGGTCCCAGGTTTCTTGGGTTAGCCCACCACCCCTTCCCTCTTGGAATGCTTTTCTAACAAGAATTGCTCCCTTCTGTTTGGCAGGTGTAACTAAGCCAATTGGGTCATATAGTCCAGCTACTTGACTTAAGAGAGCCCTCCTAGTCAGTGGATTAGGAGTCTCAGTTCTCACCTCCTCCTTGAGAAGATCCTTTCCAAACCTCATCTTCTTCTTTCTTTTGGAAAAGTTAACTGAGGTTAACATGTAGAGCTTGTCTTCATCTATTTGGTAGCCAATGCCCAAAGCTTTGTTGTCTTCATCCCTCATTTGATTTGGAAGAATTAAGGTTTTACCTTCTTTCTTTGTTAGAACCTCTGTCTCCATCCTTTGCCTCCCACTTTGCCCTGACCGGACCCATGGTTTGAGGAAGAAACCGCCAGCTTTCAAGATCTCTTCAACACTTGCTGTGATTTTGTCAAGTCTGTTTGGGTCGTTGTGGGAGGTTAAAAGGTCATCCACATAACTGTCCTCTTCAATGACTCTGTGTTCATCCTCCAAGTGAACAAAGTTGGGCAGGCTGGCTGTTTCCCTCATGGCCAACTGAGCAATGCAACCAGCTGGTCTGTCTCCAATGTTGACTCTGGTAATTGCATATTCACTTATCCTTTCATCTGGGCTGTCCCTCCAGAGGAACCTGTGAAGATGCATCTCACGCTCCTCCAGCCATACAGAGTTGTACATCTTTTTGATGTCTCCTAGAGCTGCATGCATCCCTTCTCTGAACCTCAGCAGAACAGCTCTGATAGGGTTAAGAACGTCTGGTCCCTTCAGAAGAAGATCATTCATACTCACGCCTTTGTATTTCTGGCTACTATTCCATACAATACGAACTGGTGTTGTCACTGAATGAGGGTTTGGTGCCACCAGGTGGCTTACGTACCACACTGGTCCATTCCACTTGTCCATGATTTCGTTGGTGAGTTGTATGGCTGCGCCTCGTCGACCATTTCATGGATCTGGGTAGCATATGCAACTTTCCAGTCTGTCTCTCTGCTCAGTTGCTTTTCCATCCTTAAGAAACAAGCCTGGACTGCACTTTTGTTATTTGGAAGAGAGGCTGGATCTACCGTCCAAGGATACTTTGCATCCCAGTGTGGAGATGGTGTGTGAGCGTCCCCTTTCTTGTAGATGAGGCCTCCTTTAATGATTTCAAGCTCCCTCTCCTCTGCCAGGGTCATTTCTTTTCCTCCTGTTGGACAGTTCCCGCATCGGCATCCTCCACATCTTGGCTCACAAGCAGCTCCGATGCTGTCCCAGTGCCACCACTCAAGGAACTTACGGTTACTGGCAGCTGTGAATTTGGTCTGAGCCATGTCCCCTTGCTGTAGCTGGGCTATGTCAGTTGTTTGACTTGTGATTTCTTGATATTTGACAGCTGCTGTCCTCATGGAACGAGCAAAGTGCGTCTTGGACTCATATGCTGCAACCTCCACTTCTTCAAACAAGTCGGGATGTGCTCCACCCACTGTCTTCCCCAACGGACCCTCCCACAAGACGAGGTCTCCGATGACTTTCACTCGCTGGGGAGCGAGTCTTCCCTCTCGGTGGCTAATGAGAAGTTCAACCTCTTCTGGCCTTTCCAATTCTTTAAGTTTGACTTCTGGGAAGAATTTTTTCAACTGCTCAGGTTCAATTACTTGATGCACTCTTGCGATTTCATCCAAGCCGTAGCAGACCAGTTCATGAGCTCTCTCAGTTCCTTTAGGAGTCTTGACTCTGACCTTGAGGAGATACCTTTGTGTCTTCACCTTCATGGTCATTCCACCAACTCCATGCACAACTAAAGTTATCTTCTCATTTCTTAACCTCAGTCTTTCAGCAGCCTTATGGGTTATGTAGTTTGTATCTGAAGCAAGGTCAATTAAAGTCCCAATTTTCTGCCCTGCGTTTGCAGTGACTTGCATCAACATCATGATGACAGGAAGTTCAGCGAGCCCATTTCTCTGCAGTAGCTCAGACTGGCCTGAAGCATCGAGTGTCACTGTGGTTTTGTTGGTGTTGGTGAAAGCCTTCCTGCATCGATCTGCTATTTCTGGGGAAAGTTCAGACAAGATCTGCTCTTGTTCCTCCGTTAGTTTGCTTTCACCTTTGCCATCTTGTCCACTCCTTTTCTCTTCACCTCTTTTGACTTCTCCTTTTGGGCAGAGGAAGAAATGGTGGTCTGGGACACCGCCTCCCCTTCTACAGTCTTTGTTTCTGCATAGGAAAGTGTCTCTGCAGTATCCATCTTCATCATGGCATCCAAGACATTTTCTGCATGCTCCCAGCTTTCTCAACACAGCTTTCTTTTCAGGTAGCTTAAGTCTTTTGAACTTTCTACAGAAGAATATTTTGTTGTTGTGCCCATTATCACCACAGACACCACATACCTCATCAAGCTCTTCTTTCTTCATGGTTTTTGTTGAGGCAATCTTTCTCTCATACTTCTTGTCTAAATTATATGATTTCTCTGTCTTCTCCACAGTCCTGAGCTGTTCGAGTCTCTCTAGTATTTCTTCTTGACTTTTCAGGAACTTCAAGAGCATGTCAAAGTGGTTGTCTGATGTGACGTTGTTTGTGGGTTCAACCATGAACCTCAGCCAGTCTCTCTTAATAAAGTCAGGTAATTTACTTTCAATGGATCTGATTACCAGTGGGTTATTTATGGCTCCAGAGTTCCCTAACTCTGTGAGATCTGCTAGCGCCTTCTCCACTGACTGTATGAGGTCAATGACCTTTCTTGGCTGGTTCCCCTTCACATGTGGCATCTTCTCCAGCTCTTCAAGGATTTCCACAGTGATGGTTGACTTGTTGCCATATCTGTTCTCCAGGACTCTGAACATGTCATTGGCAGTGGTGTAGGTTGAAAGTCTGAGATCTTTTGAGATTTTGTCATCCACACTCTCAAAGAGTTGAATTTTCTTAACTTCAGTTGAACCGGATGGTTCTCCCTGCTTTTGCAGGCTTTCCCAGTCTTTCCTCCATCTGTGATATTCTCTCTTGCTTCCATTGAAAACAGGTAGAGTGGTTGGCTTGATTCTCACTATTGGTGTGGGCGTTGCCAGTTGGGGTTGTAGTCTCACTCCTGTGCCTTTCTCATCCCTCGTCCGTGCTGTGGCAAATTCAGCTTTCCTTAATTCAAGTCTGTAGTAGGATGCTCTTACGTCCGTGACTCTTCCATCCAATTCATCTTTTAATTCCACAGGGATCCATCTCTCCCATGTTGACATTGCTGAGATGGCCTCTTTTACTCTTTTGTCCAAGAGAGCGAGGTGCACTTCATAGCCCTCCAGATTGCCACTTTCCACAGTTACATCAGCTGCTCTATCAGTGACTTTTTCTGCCTCCGAGATTGCCACATCAAGTTCACTCTTCCCATACCTTGACCACAGGTTTGTTTGAACAATGTCTCTTATTTCCTCCAACTTTGTTTCTCCTTCTTTTACAGATCTGTCAATGTCGGCCTCTTGCTGTTCATCAAGATCTGCCTGCTCATCCTCAGTCTTAATGTCAGCCTCCAGTCCAATCCTGTAGTCATCATTGGCATCGAGCAACTTTCTGAAAGTTTAGTGAATTCCTCCTTTAACTCCACTTGAAGCATGCTGCTTGCTCCTCTTGAAATGAAGTTGGCTTGTCTGGTGAAGCTGCTCTTTGCAGTGGTTCTCTCCTTTTTGAGCTCCTTGACCGACTTCCCCCATCTTCTGCCATCTTGACTTCCTCTGCGTCAACAGCTTATTTCTGGATCTGAAGCCGTTTATCCTCAGGGCCAGGCTGCTCCGCGTGGTTTACAACTGTCAAGTCCACCTCTTTTTCCCTCCAAAGGACGCAAGGACAACTCAATTTCTCTCCAACTCAAACTTTTATTTTTCTTTTGGTTGGTTGGTCTTTTCGACACAATAGTCAACACAATAGGTTGTAAACCTTTAAAGACAGAAAAACAAAAGTTAACATCTTAAACATTTTAAATTAATCAATCTTACGTCTTTTAAATGGCATAAAGAATAATACAATTTCATGAGGTGTCCACATTTTAAATGGAATAAAGACAAATCCTCATTTTTAGTAAGGTTTTAACATTTAACAGAAATGTAACATTTTGTATTATCCTTTTGGATTCTTTACTTTCAGGGTTCTTTTCAAACTCAAAATGAAATATCCTAGTGCAAACTCATTAAGCACAAAATCAATTAAATAAATGCTGCAGTGCTTTCATTAACCAATCACACAGCAGTTAAACATAAACTTGACCATGTTAAACAACAGTTCAAACATCATGAAAGCAAATAAAACATTTCACCAACCATTGGCGTCTTTGGACTGAATTTATCAGTGGACTTGGAGCTCCTTCTCTCTGCAAATTGTTTGGTTGAATGATTGAGCTTCCCCCAGTCCTTCTCAGGTGCTCTAAATCAGTGCTGATGACTGCTCAGGCGACAAGCAGCCTGTTTGCTGCTACTGGTGCACTCTGGGAAGTGTAGTTTTTCAGACCCACTCCTGAGATTCAGCTCAACACTCAGAATACAGCAAAATTTTCCAGTTCGCACACCCTCTCATTATGAAAGCAGTGTCATTACATGCGGTTAAACTAGATGTAAATAACCTGCAAGCAAAGCAAAACATTACTAAATCTGGGATTAATAAAGCAAGAGTAAAAGTAAAAATGATTTGCTTATTCCATGTGTCTCACGTTGGTTTTGACAAATGACAGATTCAAAGTTAATTCTTGTGATTAAGTACTCTAAGAAGAAAAACCCTTTTAGCTATTTCCAAGGATAGATTGTGCGTACAGTATGAAGGTTTTTGGTGGATCTTTGTGAACACAGGCATAGTATGCCTTTCCTTTGCCAGATAAGTCCATTTATCACTCAGATATGCTCAGCAAGGTCATGCATAGCATTTTTAGCAGTTCACAGAAAGTAACAAGACACATAATTGGTACATTTTAAGTACATATAGTAACATAATACTTACCTAATTGATTTCTAGAAATTAATCAACTCCTGCTTTCCTCTGAAAATAATCTATTTTGGTTGTTGATTCAAGGAGAATATTTGATTGAATCCTCAGCAGCCTGCCCAGTGGTACATGTTGCTTGAAGTAGACCACCATAGTTACAGTACCCATAGCAGGAATTAATGCATTGTGTGTTGGAAGCCTTGTCAGTGCATAGGTCAAGATAATGTTCTCGGTGCTTCTGTGAATTTCCGGTTGTTTTTTTCAGCTTTTGCCAATCATTATCTCTTCTTTAAAACATAGTTTTTGGGTAGAATTTCCTGTCTTTTTCAGCTTTTGCCAACCATTATGACATTATCTCTCACATTAAACATAGTTTTTGGGTTGAATTTCCAGACTTTTTTTACCGGAAGGTAATCATATCTACATAAATAGTGGTTGCCCTGACGGATGTTATCTTGCGTTTTCAGAAAACCATTTCAAAACCTGCATTTTACAATATTCCACTTGGGTTCTGAATTAACTGCTAATTTTGCCATCATAACTTGAACTATTAATGACTAATATAATTTGGATTGTACCATTTAAAAAGAAAAGAGAACTGTAAGTTGTTACCTATCAAATTTAGTCAGAAATTAAATAGTTGAAGTTCTGGTAATTGTCCAGAAGCATTGCGATGACTGATTTTGCAAAACCTTCAGCTACCATTTGGCTTGCGTCATTGCAAGTGGATTTTTTCAATGTTTGTTTTAAACTAACTAGTTAGCTAGGTGACAAAGCTAGCATAAAAAAGAGAAGCTACCCAAGACCATGTAAATATTATGATACTAACAACAACATATGCTAGATGCCGAAAGCTGATCGGCTTAGAAACACATTCACAGGGTCAGTCTATGTGTGAGTCAGTCACAGTTGCTGTGGCGTCATCCCTATGTTCCCACAGCCCTATGTTCCCACATTCCTAAGATTAAATTTTTTTTCAAAATTAAATGTTTATTATTGATCGTGTAAACTGAACTTTATATATTTATATGTCAAAATAGTCCTCAAAGGACAGCACTTGCAGATGCCTGTTCCTGGCACATAAAAGGTTGAAAAGTACTGATGTAGAGCCCTTTCCAGTTTTAAGTGAACTGCATAAATAGTGTTTTTTTTATTTTATTATTTCGCTTGTTTGCTTGTTCATTAGAAACTTATAGATAATTGAACGTGTACTGTGTCTAAATTGCACAAACATACACTGGATTTCTTCAGGTCCCATGAAAGCAGCCTGCTGAGTGTGAAGTCAACTGAACATAGAGCTGTGGGAACATAGGGCTGTGGGAACATAGAGCTGTGGGAACATAGACACGCTCCCGCTGCTTTGGCTTCTCAAATCAGCACCTTTTAATATGACAAAGTTATCCTCAAAATATCTGCTTGTTTGGCATACAAGATAAAGTGACCACTGATATAAAGTAAATATAGTGGTACTGCTTAAACAAAGAATTAAGTTTAATCGTTTTAACGGTCTATATTCCATAAATGATTACTTCAATTTCCCCAGTCACTTAAGTATTTAAAATAATTTCTAATGAAACAGACTGAATCGTATGAAAACAATCGAAACACAGAGAAATGAGAGGATGCAGCAAATCATTTCCTAAAGAATCGTGCTACATACACCAATCAGTCACAACATTAAACACACCGACTTAAACCATTTTTTCATGACTAAAAATGCTTTCAACTGTATAAATCACGGTATATATCTGTATATATCCATGTAATTAATGTAGCAGCGGGCAGTGAAAGAGAATGAACAGAGAACATGTCATGCCTCATACCATGATGTGCTAGCTGTTGATATCTGTAGGAAACATTACATTAAGGCAATGCTGTTTTGTAAGCTTGGTGGTGACAACTAGTCTACTGCTGTTGTTGGTTTAATGTATATGTTTTACAGGACTTAATAACATAGTTAGCTAGCTAGAAGTTGCCATCATAGCTAAACTGTCCAATTTTACATAGCTTGTTAGCTAATACAATTAGCTAGTAATGTTAACGTTACTTTACCACCAAGCTAATATAGACTAGCTAGCTAAGTATCAAGCTAGCCAGCTATCCCACAAGACACACCGATATGGTTTGTTGGCTAGATTACCAACAGACTAACAAGAGATGCTGATTTTTGTGTAGAGTATGTGAAGACATAATGTTACTTAGTTTGGGGAATGTTACTAGAGCAGCAGGGAAACCTAAGCCTGAAGTAAAGCTAGATAGCTAGCTTGGTAAGCAACCCATTAGTTGGGTTAACTTAACACATACGTATTTATTTAAGTTGAACTACTTAATTGTAGCTTTGTACTGTTGTATCACTAGCTGCTAGTAACTAACAAGCTAGCTAGCTATCAATAACTAATGTTATCTGAGCAAACTTCCATCTTGAAAGAGGTCAGAAATAGCCTGTTATGACAACAAGTGCTTCTCATGAGCTGGAAAGTGCATATTCCGTAAATCCACTACCATCTTTCTCTACTCCGTGCCCCAGAAACCGATCCTTGTGGACTCCCTCATTTTTCAAAGTGTAGAAACGAAATGGCTAAAACTCCGCCCTCCTCCACTCCCGCAACATAATGTACAACTGAATACATAATAGTTTCTAATTCTAAAAACATGCTAACTCAGAGAAACATCGATAGTATGTCCATTGTTTACTTAAAATATCTCAGGATGAATGATCATTGTTTTCAGTTTCGCCGTTCCAGACTTACACTAAACTACTTGTACATATGAGTGGATCTATTTTGGATAGGCTCTCTAAAATCCTGTACACATACGAAGTGAGTAAGCTGGACTGTCAATCGCTCTCGAGGGTTCGTGAGCCTGAAGGAATGTGGTGCGCAACTACCTTGTGCCAATTCCTCTTTCATTACAAAAATAAAGAGTGTAATTTGTGAAGGTTAATAAAGTCTCTGCACCATTTGTTACATTTCATTTAGGAATTAACACTGGATACGCTGTCTACATTTCATTAAGCAAAACTAATATATGCAACGCTCAAAAATACTTTGATTCCAGGACATTCTGTTTCATTATTTTTTCCAGGACCGCCAACAAAAATCCAGGACAGTCCTGGACGGGTGGCAACCATAGCTCTCTGGGACACAATGAGCCTACTTATGCGCTTCTCTGACCAGTATCGGTAATGCAGTTGCATAGTAAATGCATTACCTCCATCTGTGTGTAAGAAAATTCTGTGCAACAAAGAACCTTTATAGCATACATTTGTGTACAATATTACAAAGATAGCTCAATGTAATAGAAAACATGCTATCATTGCATAGTGTAATGTAAACTTGCCGTGTTCCAAACAGAACACGGGGAAGCAGCTGCTTCCACCAGAAATTAACATCTGTACAATGGTAGTTTTTATCCGGAGGAATGTGGTTTATGATTACAGTTGCTTATTGACTATCTTCGACACAAAAACACTTGTGATGTAACAACAATGATGTGAATTGGACCAAAATGACAAATAACTGCACAATGTCACTGTGTTCGGAAGACCATGCACATAGCTCTCGGTGGTCTGAACACCTATTCACTCTGTTATGCAGGCTGGCACAGTCTCTCTGCTAACTCACCATCTCACTATGCTGAAATGGATTGCGTATTTGACTCGTACCAACTTTTTATGAAAAAGAGAGGAATTAGACTTCACACACAAAAGACAAAGCTGATCTGATCTGAAGTATTTTTTTTATTCAGGTCATGAACATTGCACAGTTCGGAACATAGTGAGCTAACTTAGTGTTCAGAACACACCCGGTTTACGTTATACAAACAGGACCGAGGCGACTAGTCTAAATCTGTCCTTCTTCGAAGAGGCATGGTAGCTTGCCCAGAGCAAATGTTGTGCCTTGACGGAGTTGGAACTAGGATCGGTTATACATCGGCTATAAAAAACCTATTTTGCAGCCCAGGAATCCGCTGTTGATAGAATAGTTAAAGTCACACCATTCTGGCATACACAAGGTTTCAATTCAGCCATATTCCTAAATGGCAACACGAAACAGGAGAATCAAGCTGCGGTTCAATAACTATGGAGTATAAAACTGTTTCATCTGAATTTTGAGTGCTTTACTGTTCAACAAATATTATTTATAGAAATAGAAAACAGAAATGGCCCCAGTACTGACGCTTGTGGAACTCCTTCATTTACATTAAGGAAATGTAATGTTAGGCCATCTACTGCCACCGGTTGTAATCTAGCAGAGATATGGTTCCTAAACCATGTCATGGGAGAGCAATCAATACCAATGAATAAACTATCAAGGAGGAGTGTAGGATCAACTGTTTACTCATGTAAATAAATAAAGCTCAATGGCGTTTGTTGTCAAGAGATGTGATAATATTATTTAAAACTAATGTTGCGGCAGAAAATGTGCTTTGTCCTGGTCTGAATCCAGACTGATATACATTTACAATACAATGATCAGTTCAAAATTATGTCATCAGGGCACTAATAACACTCCAATAACCTAGCGAAACATGATAGTTTAGAGATTGGCCTATAATTATTTAAATCACTGGCACCTTTATGTAATGGCAGTACTAGACCCGTTTTCCAAACTACAGGTACATTCCCTGTTGATGAAGTCAGATTTAAAATATAGGTAAGGGGGTAAAAAATTAAAAGCGGTGGCTAACCTCAAAATGAACCATGGATTTCCTGGTGTCAATGGATGAGTGTTTTTAAAAGAGGAAAACAAATTACAAAAATAAAATGTGTTTTAATTCAGAACACTGATAGGAGTCTGCAACCTTATTTTCTTCCCCTGTCATGACATGAGTGTTCTGGAATACAAAACCAGCCAACAGTTTGGGAGACAGTGCAGCACAGTGCAGCTCAGGCTGTCAGAAGCAATAGCAGACAACATATAATATATGTGTATTCATATGAATGTTAAATATTAAGCTTAAATTAAATGTAAGCCATCTCTCTTAAGAGGCTAAATTACTTCCCTGTAGTATTTTATTGTAGTCAGTAAGATGATGTAGAACGCATATACAGCTTTCGATGCAAAAGGCTGACCGATCATAACAACACGGGGGCAAGTAGTCTCCATGGTTTACCCTCCTTTTCTCAAATGGAATTGTGACCTTCATAGGGCAGAAAGCCACACGAGACGAGGTTTGAATAAATAACGATACCATGGATACTGAATAGATATCATGGCTTCCAGCAATATCAAAAGGGATTACTGTTAATCTAACACTCCGCAAGGGAGATGGCCAGTGGTTCAATAGATAGATCACCAGTGCAGCAAAAGACCATCTAAATTGAGAGACTGCCCTTTAGAAATCCTACAACATGCAGATCATAATGAACAACATCCAATTAGAAGAAATTCTCAAAGATCACAACACTGTTTGGCATTTTTCCTTTTGACACAAACATCTCATAATATATATTTTTTTCTCAAAAGCAAACTTGCAAAAAACAACTGCAAAGTATGTATGAGACAAATATACACCTGGAATATATATTTTAAAATATATATAATTTAAGATCAGGCTTCTATAAAGTGCAGCATTTGTTTCTGGATGCTGTGATCAATGAAGCCCATTAAAGCTAACCACGGAGAGAGAGGCTTTCATTTTAATGACATGTTGGAAAATGTAATGAACCTTATTTACATAAAATAATACCAGCCTGTCATGAGGGAAGTGGTAGAAATGTACTATGGAACAAAATAATGTCTCAAAGAACAGAACTAAAGGGTAAATATCCTTGTAAATTCTTAAAACTGGCCCAAAATAAATGTTTAGGTGATGTTTTATTTAAATTCTGACAGAAGAAAATGAATTGGATGGATTTTCAAACGGATTTCTCTTATTTATGAAATTCAAGAAGTAAATTTTTCAATAAAAAAACAAGTCTATAGGGGTGACAACCCGGAGATGGTTGTCACACTGAATTTCAATGTGTCATATAAGACTCATTTCAACACTAGTGCAACTAGTCTCAGGTAATGTACACCTTTTATCCTCTTGCAATAATATAAGAAAAAGTTAGAAACTCACAAAGACAAGCTGTCTCTTTGTGACAACCCTGTCATGGGGTTGGTTGTCACACAATATAAATATTGTGACGCAGTCTTCATTGAATGTATGATAATTTTCCCTGAAATGAGATAATTCTGGCCATGGCCTCAATGTCTCAAGAGCCTAAAAACACCTCTCGTCTACTGTATAAACATCCTGATTTAGCCTTTTGCACTTAGATTTTCTTTACCCTAATTTCTGTAATGGCTATGCATGTGCATTGTAATAATAACTAGAAAATATTCCAGGGAAATTTTAAGTGTGCTGCTGCTGGTGCCCATCCCTCACACAAACACAGATGTAACCCACAATTTGGTCCTCACAAAAATGGAGAACCTCATCTATACACTTGTGTGTGTGTGTGTGTGTGTGTGTGTATTTGCCCTCATGATAAGTTCATAGGCCACAAACACACACACACACACACACAGATTTAAAACAAAATTTGGTCCTCACAAAAATAGACATCCTCATCTATACACATGTTCTGGGCAGTTGCTAGGGTGTTCTGGGCGGTTGCTAAGGTGTTCTGGGCGGTTGCTAGGGTGTTATGGGTGGTTGCTAGGGTGGTCTGGGCAGTATAAGGGTACAGTTCCCAAGGTGGCGTTGTCTGGCTAAGTATGGGTTGCTCAACCACACCCACCCTCCTGTTACAGTTAGCACAACCATTAAGACATGGACATAGAAATAAAACAGTTAAAAACCTCGGTATTTTCATATAATGTGGACAGGATGGAGTCAGTCAGTTAGCTAGTTATTTAGTTAATTATTCTTATTAATTACTTACTGTTAGGCAGAGGCAGAACATACATACAGTTCAACAGCATCACAAACTGCAGATAACAAACAACCAAATCAACACCTCTCTAAAATAATAAAAACTTTATAGAATACACTGCATTAGTTTTGGTAAATATAAATTACAGTGACAGTTCACTAATCAGCTGAGCTTAGTTAGCCAGTCAGCTGACTAGTTAGCCAGCCAGCTAGCTAGCAAGTTAGTTAGTCAGTCAGCTAAGTAGTTAGCCAGTCAGCTAGCTAGTTAGTTAGTCAGTCAGTCAGCTAACTTGTTAGTTTGTTAATCAGTTAGTAACAGTCACTTAGTTAATCAGTTAGTCAGACCGTCAGTTAGTTAAGATAGCTAGCGCCGAAGCTAACGCTAACTAGCGCGCCGAAGCTAACGCAAGCTAGCGCCGAAGCTAACATCAAACAACAGACAGCCTGCTCTGTGTCAGGGCCGTTGCTAAGGCAACCAGCGGCGGGTGCACATGCGTGCGTCTCTGGTGATTCCGTAGCCAGAGAAAGAGAGGGGGGGGGGGGTGGTAGAATTGCACCTGGCAGCTCCCAACTGCCATCTGCCAAAGGCCAGATGAAAGTTCAAATGGTTAGCTGTTAGCAAGCTACAATAAACATAAGTTGAAAAGATAACCTTAACACGCGGGTAATTACTTTGAAAACAGGTTGCTTACCGTGACTTCCGTCTGTTCCACGCTGTCTAGAAGTGTGGCTAGCACAGAAGCCGGGAGTGGAGGAGCAACTGCGAAGACCCCGACTGGCAGAAATGCACCTACCAGATCCCAACTGCCAAGCGAAAATTCAAACAAAAGTTAGCTACAATAAACATAAGCTGACAAGGCAACCTTGACACCCGCATAATTACTTTGAAAACAGGTTGCTTACCGTGACTTCCGTCTGTTCCACGCTGTCTAGAAGTGTAACTAGCACAGAAGCCCGGAGCAGACCAGCAACTGCCAGAACCCCATCTGCCAGGACCCAACAGACAGAATTGCACCTGGCAGCTCCCAACTGCCACCTGCCAAGGGCCAGATGAAAGTTCAAATGGTTAGCTGTTAGCAAGCTACAATAAACATAAGTTGAAAAGATAACCTTAACACCCGCGTAATTACTTTGAAAACAGGTTGCTTACCGTGACTTCCGTCTGTTCCACGCTGTCTAGAAGTGTGGCTAGCACAGAAGCCGGGAGTGGAGGAGCAACTGCGAGGACCCCGACTGGCAGAAATGCACCTACCAGATCCCAACTGCCAAGCGAAAATTCAAACAAAAGTTAGCTACAATAAACATAAGCTGACAAGGCAACCTTGACAGCCGTATAATTACTTTGAAAACAGGTTGCTTCCCGTGACTTCCGTCTGTTCCACGCTGTCTAGAAGTGTAACTAGCACAGAAGCCAGGAGCAGACGAGCAACTGCCAGAACCCCAACTGCCAGGACCCAACTGACAGAATTGCACCTGGCAGCTCCCAACTGCCACCTGCCAAGGGCCAGATGAAAGTTCAAATGGTTAGCTGTTAGCAAGCTACAATAAACATAAGTTGAAAAGATAACCTTAACACCCGCGTAATTACTTTGAAAACAGGTTGCTTACCGTGACTTCCATATGTTCCATGCTGCCTGGAAGTGTAGATAGCCCAGAAGCCGGGAGCGGAGGAGCAACTGCCAGGACATCAACTGCTAGAAAAGGCAGCTCTAAAAAGCTGGGTCTTGAGCAGTGGTTGGAATATGGACAGGTCATTGCAGTCTTGCATCCGTGTGGGGAGAGAGATATGTTCGTGAGATATGATTTTAGCCAGGAGGGCAGTGCCAGTGTTGAGGGAAGATTCAAGACGGGAGAGAAGAATGGTGTGGTTGATGGTGTTGAAAGCTGCCGTGAGGTCGAAGAGGATGAGAATGAGTCTGAGGAGAGGAGGAGGTCATTGGTAACTTTGATGAGGGCTGTTTCTGTGCTGTGCTGTGGGCGGAAACCAGATTGAAATGGTTCAAAGAGGTCGATGGAGATAAGGTGGGCCTTGAGTTGGGAGGCAACAACACGTTCCAGTATTTTTGACAGAGATGGGTGACGGCTGTGATGAGTGAGGAGATAGCTGGGAGACAGTCCTTAACAAGATTGGATGGGATCTGGCGCTTGCGGGATTTCATTTGGTGGAGTTCAGGGAGCAGACTGTATGAATGAGATTGTTTATAATAAACTGTTTATAATACTGAGTAAAAGATGAGCAACCTCCCCGGGTCCCTGCCTATCCTTTGCTAAACCTATCTATCTTCTGAGGTGTGCCAGGCTCGGGGCTACTTTAAAAGCAAACGTCAGCACCAACGTGGTCCTGAACAGCTTACCCCCAACAGAGAACGTATTCTCCACCTAGGATTAGCCTCGAAAATGAGAAAGGAAAAATAAGAAATTAGCGACCCGTAGGAAGGACTGATTTCTCAATCCAGCTGTATCACTCCTACCTAACCGGGGAGATCCTTGATTACACAGTAGATGGGATTGTGATAACTGTAATACGTTTGGAGTACACCTGATTGAAGGAAAGATTCTGGTTGCGATATGTAAATGTGATCAATCAGTGTCTGCTTTTCAGTCGTTGCAGCGGAGACAAGCTGGCTATAGCCTCTGGACTGAAACAACTCCTGTATGGCTTTCTTTCCTCTTGAGAGCAGGTCTTCATTGAAGTCTCCACAAACAATGACAGGCTGGCAATCCATCATCTCTAAGGAGTCCAAGAGACTATGCATGTTTGGAAGAAACATGTCAAGACTGAAATTTGGTGGTCTATACACAGTGGCTACCAACGCTCTGATTGGGGCCTCTACTTTGACGACTGCAAATTCAAGATCGGTCACATTTTGAACGTATCTCCGGGCCACTGCTTGAAGACTGCTCCTGTAATACACCGCAACTCCACCTCCATCTTTTTTAGCCATGTCTGCTGTGTTTGTGTATGATACATGCCTGTTGTGCGCAAACATGTCATATCCCTCCAACTGGAATTTTGGTGAAACTAATGATCCAGACAAATGGGTTTCAGTTATGCACAAAATGTCGGCAAGTCTGAATTGGTGTTGACATTTCATGTCCTCAATGTGCGATGGAAGTCCTTGTGCATTGTGATGGATGATTGTCAACGTTGGACCAGTGTGGTCTGCTGATTTCACAAAGTGCAACAGCGGCCTCATACTCTGGAATGAAGCGTGACTCATATTCTCCATTGCTGTCGTGATGTCCGGAGTAGCATAAATCTTCTTTTCTTCAAAGTCAATGATCCTTAGTCCTTGAAGGGAGGTTGTCCGGCTTCGGGCGACATAGGCCATTCCAGATTCAAAAACACGCTTCAGACACACCACTGCAGACTTCATAGTCATTCCTTGCACTTTGTGAGCTGTACATCCAAAGGCCAGTTTCATTGGGAACTGCCGTCGAACCACTCCTTTTTTGCCCATATTTTCTTCAAACTTTTCAATGTACACAAAATTATCCGTTGCCCCTTGAATCTTCCTGCGGAATTTCTGACCTGCTGTGGGATTATCCAATTCAAGTCCGATCAGCTTCACAGTCGTTGGTCCATCTCCAGAGGTGGTAACAATATTGGCGATTGTTCCAAAAGTCCCATTTACAATCCCATCCTCGATATCCAGATTCCTAATCACCATGACCCGTGCTCCTTGAGCAGCCTGTATGTTGTCCGGTAAATCCCTTTTGTTGCCATGGAAGAAAGCCCTTAGTATTCGTCCGGTTCCGGGATCCTTTCTGTAGTCCTCTGCTCGAATGTCTACAACTTGTAAGTGGAGGGCAGTTACAGTTGCAGCATTGTGCGCATCAACCTCTTTGTTTGTGGCGAAGATATGAAGGGCATCAGCCGGACAGTCTTTGACTTCAGCGACAGCCTGTGTCAGCAGAGCTTTGTCGTCGACGCTGTAGGTGTCCTCGCACGGGACTCCAAATTATGTAGGGTCCTTGCACGGGCCGCCAAATAACGCAGGGATTTTACTCTCTACGAAACCGGGGCGCCAGTTAAACGTTGTGTTGCAGTATAACTGCGAAAAGTAATCAGTCTCATAAAATTACTGTTATCAGAAATATCCAACCACAAATATAGTATTTCAATTAATTAAAATAACCAATATTAATGATTGAACATACCGATAACCTGAAGGTTGGAAGTTCTTCGAAAGACTGCTTTAACTCGGCTCTCATGTCTATGCGATTCCAAAACGGACACCGGGGTTTAATAAAATATATTTATTAAACAAACATACAAACACATAACAGATAAACTAACGGGAAGTTAGTAAGGAAATTTAGTTTGGTATGTGTGTGTGCGTGTGTGTGGCGCGCGCAAGCGCGCGTGTCGCTAGAGTTCTGGGTGTGGTAATGAGTTAGAGTTAGCTGTGAGAAGGGACTACTTGCGTAGTTTTACTCTATATATGCGCAAAAGACGGCAAATCAATTCACGTACATATATATGTAGCTAACCAAACACATTACAATGGTTGGATGGTAAATATTGAAACACAGATTCACAAAAACAGTTAAGACTAAACTAAACACTGGCTATGCCTGAATGTTTGTTTTCTTACTGAGTCCATACGCATTGCTGGATCCAAAAGACATGCTGTCCTTGTAGAAGCGGCGATGGTGCTGTGAATGGTGTCCGGGAGAGATGCGCAGGCTGGGGTGTTCCCGTCTTAGCAGCGCGTTGTCGTCTGATCCGCTGGTCCTTTTCCAGGTGTAAAAGTTCGTTGCTGTTTCGTTGTTGAGCTTTATTGGGGTAAACTGATGTAGCGTTCCGCGTACAACAATTTCCACTCACTATAGGCCACGTAGTTACCGCGAGGTAACTGGGTGTGTCCGTCGGCCTGGTAGTGCGCTGTGCAGCATTCAGTCTCTGTCCGAGTCTCGGAGCAGATGAGCTGAAGCGACTGGCCAAAAAGGGTGCGTCGAAGAGAAGAAGCAGAAGAAGAAGCAGAAGAGCCAGAAGAGAGATCCCAAGAACGTGTCTTGCTCTTATACGGGACCGTTTATTGCTCCCGCCATTACGGGATTGGCTGAACCAAGTTAGACGTCATTTGTGGTGGACGTCGCAGAATTTTCCTGT
This sequence comes from Conger conger, assembly GCF_963514075.1. Lineage (NCBI taxonomy): Eukaryota > Metazoa > Chordata > Actinopteri > Anguilliformes > Congridae > Conger > Conger conger. Next base: position 30,729,502 of record NC_083762.1, read on the forward strand.
GGGAATGTGGAAGTTGTAGTCCCTACATCCCCCCTGTGGTCTCAGGATGCGGCTGAAGCCAGTGTTCCTCGAGAGCACAAAAGTCAGTTCACAGTCCACAGGTCAAGTACATTGGGTCGGTAACACAGTTCACAATTGACTGACAAACATCCAGGCATTTATCAACAATTAACTAAACTGGTCTAAAACACATGATACAAACAATGTGAAACACTAAGGTCGAACAGTGAATACATTGTCACAAAACATGAGAAACCTTGGTGAAAGGGTTAGTCGTTTTGTTAGTTCAGGTGTTTTGTTAGTTATTGGATGGTGTCCAGCCAACCTTATGGCTGTGTAATCAGGAAGGAAATGGAGAGGTGGTCTCATTTCTAAATGATGTGGTAAGCTCACAAGTGGTCTTGTCTTGCTTGGGGAAGAGGTGGAGTAAGGCACACTGGGGTGTGGCAATATACTTGTAAAGATTACACTGTAGCTTCTACATGCAATACTTTACGATGGTGCAGTAGGTGTAGAATGAAGCAATGAACGTTTACGAGTTATAACAGGTGTCGGATTTAACTCTACAGTACCTACTTACGATCTGCGTTTGCTGCTGCTACATGCAAATCTAAGTGGCTGCTATAAACTACCAGTTTATTTTGCCACCCCCCTTTGGTAGGAAAGGTGTGCAAAAGAAGGTGGTCAAAGCTTCAGCTGGGAGTCTGCCTGTGAGGAGACCACGGCTATAGATCAGTCTTATTCAACGTCTTTTGATGGAGGTTGAACAAGACCAGATAGCTCTTTGGAGTGGTTACTCAAGGCATACACACTACTGAACAAAGGTTAGAGGCTTTAGTTGTCCTCAGAGGAACTGAAGAAGCTCTCTTCAGACAAGGTATCTTCCCTATCAGAGTCATGCTGGTGACTCTGAGGCTTGGGCCTACCGGGTCGGTCTTCTCTCCAATTCCGGCTGGAATCAGAGTGTGAGAAGCGACCACAGTGGCTCTTAACCGGGAACTTACTCACATGCCGTTGTTTTGAGCCATTAGATTTTAATGGGGCAACTTGGGAAGTGCCGGCGGGCTTGGTTGGAACAACGTGCTTAGCTGTTTCCAATACCTCGTTCCTGGGCACAATCCTTAAAGTGTCCCAGACCATTTGGGCTTCATTTCTTAATTCAAGGGCTGAGTGTTGGCCCCTTGAAAACAGTGAAACATGAGTTCGGACGCAGGGGTGCAGGTTGTGCACAAAAAGGGATTTGAAGGCTTGATCTTCATCAAAGCCTGGTCCGTTTCTGCCCTGGAAAAAAGCATGTTTAAGACGTTGGTAAAAGTCTTTTGGTCTTTCTGTACGGCTATGTTTAACCTCCACAGATTTGATCATGGCTGTGGCCTGATCAAACCGTGGCAGGTACTCAGCTACCAACGCTTCACAAACCTTGGGATAGCTGGAACGAACCTGTGGTGGAAGTTGTTCCATAAATGTATGGATCTCTCTGGTTGAGGTTTTCCATACAAGTCGTACCTTTTCTCGATCGGTTGCCCTGGGCAGATCCGAGAGACAGTAGTCAACTTCCCTCAAGTAACTCTGAATGTTAAATTCGGAGTCCTTCGGGTCAAATGTGTGGACATACTTCGCCATGGCCTCTAGCTCCTCAAAGCGAAGACCATGTGAAGTTGCACTAGTCTGCCTGTTTGGAGAAGGAGAGACTGAAATCACATTTGAATGTGAATGCGTTTCATGCAGAGCTCGACGTCCTCGGTTTGGTTTAGGGGGTGGAGCTACAAAACTGTCATTCTCACAATGGTTGGCAGAAGATGAATTGTCGCTGTCAGTGTACTGTACAGAGCTGTCACCTATCCTCTCAGTTATAAAGGGAAAGCTAGCGGGATTAGCGTTGCTTTTTGTGTGCCCAATTAATAACGTTAGATCTCCTCTACCGTGTCCACGGGAGGGTTCCCTGACCTCCTCATGAGAGGGGTGGGCATGGAAGGTGCAGTCCTGTACTTGCCTGACTGTTTCTCCCTTGCGGAGATGGACCACCGTTGGGACGGAGTCCCCCCTTTCCCTCTCCAGGGAAGAGGTGGGCAAACCATTGCATGGGTGGTCAACAGCACTGCAATCTGAGGAGACTGACGAGTCTCCATCAGAGCAAGCTGTGGAACCGGGATCTGACAAACCCGAATCAATTTGTGACCCCCCTTCCCCTGCCTTGTGGTGTAAGGAGGAAGCAGGAGAAGTTGGAGTTGGGCAAGCCTGAGAAAGCAGGCTTACAGAAGAGAGTGGATGTGGTAGCTTGTGGCATCCACTCTTCAACTGAAATAATTCCTCTCTGTAGGAACAAAGATCTGATTCGGCTGAATGCAGATCACGCAAGTATTGTACTGCTTTCTTGCCAACAGTTTGAAGCTCAAGTAAAACACTGGTGTGTTGTCCTCTGAGGTATGCCATCTCTGAGTCTAAGTTTTTGTTGCTCTGAAGAGCAAGACTAATCTGTCTGGCAAAATTCAAGACCAGACAACTTAGAATTGGGTCTTTTGAATGGTTGGGGGAGTGACCTTTCTCGTTGATTAATGAGAACATTTCTTTCCTACAATCAGTGAGGTTCATCTGATTCAGGAAAGCTATGTAGCCAGGTGCTAAACCTTGGGCTAAAAAGGAAAGGTACTCATCAAGCTAAAAGCTAAAATCAGTAACTTAAGAGGGTACTCTTGAAGTTAACAATTTGACAAGGGCCTTGAGCTCCTAACAGTTGGCAATGAATTGTTTCCCAATATCACAATCCAACATACAAGTTGTGATGAAGGATAAAGAATTTAAAACGCTCTTTGAATATTCTCTATAACTATAGTACAAGGTAGCTATAGCATCACACAGGGACTCGAGTTGCACTAGCGGTACTGCAATGCAACAACAGCAAAATGAACAAACATATGGCGGATATTCAGACCGTAAAATAGGAACTGTGATGCTGATCACATTAATCCTAAATACCAGAATGTGATTGGTTGAAATTACAATTAAATTTGGATTTAAATGTAAAATTCAATTAATTATTAAAATTACTTTGACCAAGTAATTATAATTAATAATACAGTGCGGCTAATAATACTATTATTGATAATACGTATTATACCGGAAGGTAAATGCCAATCAACAAACTACCGTGTAAGATTACGAATGTAATGCCACAATGTTACACGAGGGGGCAGTATATTGAGAAAGCGGCTCATGCAGGCTTTCAAAAATGGTACAAGGGTGACATCTAGCGGTATTTTCAAAAAATTGCACTGGTGGCAATTTAGCTGAGAAAGAATGCCGAGAATTTGTTCTGGAGGCACGTGACATGAGCCAAAGCTCGTCTTTCTCACGCAGAGCTCCAAATTAGGATGGGGAATTCGTTATGAAGTCACAAGACATGAAATTTGAGCCAAAGCTAGTCTTCCTCACACGGGGCGCCAAAATATGTAGGTGTCCTCGCACGGGACTCCAAATTATGTAGGGTCCTTGCACGGGCCGCCAAATAACGCAGGGATTTTACTCTCTACGAAACCGGGGCGCCAGTTAAACGTTGTGTTGCAGTATAACTGCGAAAAGTAATCAGTCTCATAAAATTACTGTTATCAGAAATATCCAACCACAAATATAGTATTTCAATTAATTAAAATAACCAATATTAATGATTGAACATACCGATAACCTGAAGGTTGGAAGTTCTTCGAAAGACTGCTTTAACTCGGCTCTCATGTCTATGCGATTCCAAAACGGACACCGGGGTTTAATAAAATATATTTATTAAACAAACATACAAACACATAACAGATGAACTAACGGGAAGTTAGTAAGGAAATTTAGTTTGGTATGTGTGTGTGCGTGTGTGTGGCGCGCGCAAGCGCGCGTGTCGCTAGAGTTCTGGGTGTGGTAATGAGTTAGAGTTAGCTGTGAGAAGGGACTACTTGCGTAGTTTTACTCTATATATGCGCAAAAGACGGCGAATCAATTCACGTACATATATATGTAGCTAACCAAACACATTACAATGGTTGGATGGTAAATATTGAAACACAGATTCACAAAAACAGTTAAGACTAAACTAAACACTGGCTATGCCTGAATGTTTGTTTTCTTACTGAGTCCATACGCATTGCTGGATCCAAAAGACATGCTGTCCTTGTAGAAGCGGCGATGGTGCTGTGAATGGTGTCCGGGAGAGATGCGCAGGCTGGGGTGTTCCCGTCTTAGCAGCGCGTTGTCGTCTGATCCGCTGGTCCTTTTCCAGGTGTAAAAGTTTGTTGCTGTTTCGTTGTTGAGCTTTATTGGGGTAAACTGATGTAGCGTTCCGCGTACAACAATTTCCACTCACTATAGGCCACGTAGTTACCGCGAGGTAACTGGGTGTGTCCGTAGGCCTGGTAGTGCGCTGTGCAGCATTCAGTCTCTGTCCGAGTCTCGGAGCAGATGAGCTGAAGCGACTGGCCAAAAAGGGTGCGTCGAAGAGAAGAAGCAGAAGAAGAAGCAGAAGAGCCAGAAGAGAGATCCCAAGAACGTGTCTTGCTCTTATACGGGACCGTTTATTGCTCCCGCCATTACGGGATTGGCTGAACCAAGTTAGACGTCATTCGTGGTGGACGTCGCAGAATTTTCCTGTGGGAATGTGGAAGTTGTAGTCCCTACAACGCTGAGGGGATCTGTCTTCTTCTTTGTTCTTAACCTGTTCAAGAGTTCGGCGAAAGTGCAATCAAGCACATCCTCCTCATAAACGCAGAGCGGTTTGGCTTTACCAAGGGGTGGCAGCTGGTAGAAGTCTCCAACTGCAAGGACAGACATCCCTCCAAATGGTTTCCTGTTGCCTTTGATTTGTTGTAATCTCCAATGGACATAGGCAAAGAGCTCCTTAGAGACCATGGATATCTTGTCGATGATCAAAATCTCTGCATTGGACAGCGCTGCTCTCAAGTCGTCCAGTGCATTTCCAAGTCCTTGATACGGTGGTCTCAAATTTCTCGGGAGCTTCAAGATGGAGTGCAGGGTTTTTCCAGAGATGTTGAAAGCTGCAGTGCCAGTAAACGCCGTCAGCAGCACTGCAGGCTGGGACATGTCCGCTTCATCGCGAAACCTGGGAAGTTGGCGCAGAATCTTGGTAGCCTCCTGATACACGCACTTGATGACATGAGATTTGCCACAGCCGGCTCCCCCAGAGATAAAGTAAAAGAAGGGTTCAGGATTGTGACCCCAGATGCGTTTCAAACACCATTCACGCACGGTGTAGAAAACAGATGCTTGGGTTTCGTTGAGGCTTCGGTACATATTCCTCACAAAGTCCGGGCTCAATTTCGGTGCCTCGACTGCTGGTATTGCGCCACTGCTCTCACCATGGACTTGGAAATCCGGAACCTGGTCTTGTTCTTCCTCCTCATTGGGGTTTATGGCTTCTCGCTGAGTGACACACTCCAAACGATCCACTTCAACTTCAAAAAGTGTTCCACGCATTGACAACTGGTCCTAGTTCTTTAAGCCTTTCCAGTGCTTTCTTCAAGTTTTTCCCTTGTTCTTCATACCGTTTCCTGTAGATGTTCACATAGACTTTTGCTGGCCATGTCCCGTCACCACCACTATTGTAGAAGTCTTCATATGTTGGATGGCATTCGGTTTTCAGCTGGTCATCTGCTCTGTGTGGAAAATACAATTTTAGCAGCCATCTGAAAAACTTTTCCGGTTGTTTCTTCTCAGAGAACCGAGTAAAACGGATGACGGCAGGTTTTCCCGAAGTTCTTTTCTGAATAAATCCTTTGTCATTCTGGAGGGGAATGGCACTTTTTCCTTCAGTTTGATGGCCGTAGAGAACCCTGTACTCCGATGCAAATTCAGCCAGACACATGGTTTCAAACTTGGGGTTTGCAGGTCTGTTTGCATACTTCTCGGGCAATCCTGACATCCACACATCCTCTTCGTCTGCGGCTATATTCTTCAGACTCATTTTCAGACCATCCTCATCAGTCTGTATGAAAATGACCATACGCGTGCCCTTTTTAAGTGGTAGGCTGCATACCCGTGCCACAGACTCCTGAGCGCTGACCTCTCTGTGCTTAGAGTATGCCTGCATGATCTGCTTCATTTCATCTCGTTCGTTGACATTTGATTTCCGTACATCACGAATGACTGAGTTAAGGAGCTCAGTCATCTCATGTTCCGGTTTGGACATGTACGACATCATGTACATGATGCAACTGAAATCGTCAAGTACGAACTGGATGTCCATGTTAGCGTTCCACGCTCGCAGCAGATCAGGGTTGTATCCATTTACCCAGCAGTCCTTAGGATCACGCTTCATCATGACCACCATTCCACAGGTGAGGGAATCAACATATTTGTGGTATTCTTTATGGGTCATCTTGCATTTCTCCAGCAACTCCGACAAATCCTTGAATGAAGCATTTGGGTCCATGAAAAAGTCTCTCAGCGGTTTCAGCTTTTCCTTAGCCTGCCTTTGTTGCTTTCCAATGAATTTCTTGTTGGTCTTTTTTGAATCTTTGCCTTTTTTCCCACGTTTCTTTTTCTGGCCGTCGTAGTCACCGGAGGTGATGACTGTTTTCTCCATGGGTAGTTCGGGAACCCAAATCAGCACAATACATTTCCTTTCCTGCACGTTTTTGAGTGATTTCGGCTGTGAACTTGAACCTGCGACACAATTCTGTGGAGCTCGGGGTCTGTTTTCTCGTCAGGCATCTGGCAGCTTATGTAGCGGTCGATGAACTTGATAACATCTTTACAGTCCTCGGGATCCTCAATCTCTGGTGCATCTTTGATCCAAACCAGCATGTGAATATGCGGACTTCCTCTGGCTTGAAACTCCACCCGATAAAAGTAATCCTCCACTGGACCGATGGGCTGTGCAGGTGACATGATCAGCTCATGCATGAGCGCATCCACTCTCTTCTCAAACATGCGCATGACAGTGACAGGGTTGCTCCGGAAAATCTCGCATTTTTCATTCCAGTCAAGCTCTGAAAAGTCCCCTACCTCACCTTGTTGAGCTTTTATGACCTCAATGACTTCAGGCCATCTCATTTCCGCAGCAGAAAAAGTGACAAAAAAGGTTGGCTTGCCCAACTGTCTAGCCATAGCGTGAAGATCTCGAAGTGTTTTCTCCCAGTACGCTGGAGTGCCTCTAAGGTGTTGCTTCCTTATTTTGGATGAGTTTTTCCAACTCTTCTTTATCCTGAAGCATCTTGTTTGAAATTCTCCTTCCATCCTTGGTATTTTTCTTTCCCTTCCGTGTTTGGATCGACAAGCTGTTGGTAGCCATGTGAGTTTCCGTTACAAACTGTGAAAAGAAGATGTAACTTTGGTCCTTTGCAAACTGCGTATCCATACAGAATAGCCTCGTGTTAAAGTACATACCTGGGGACAATTTAATTTGTCTGACCTCATCCAATGTGTTCTGTCCAGTTGGGAACTGCACAGGATAGGCCATGGCTTCAAGTTTTGGTATGGTGAAGAAGCCAACTGGTTTATTTCCTTGGGCTGGAGCGATGCTGAATATTCCATCGCTATAAGATAGAACTTCCTGTGCGATGTCAGGAGGCTGCATGCAAGTGTCGAGGGCCAGACCAGGTCTAAGGTCCTCCTTTTCTTTGTCCATGTTATTGGGCTGCTGTTCATCTGTTGTGTCAGCAGTGGGTTCCAGTTCTCCTTCTGGGTTGCAGGGCTCCTCAGGCTGTGCAGCATCTGGGTTGTCCCGTTTTGCATCCTCTTCATGGACCGGCTGATCATCTTGGAGACTATCAAATGCAGCGCTCTCATCTATCGCTACATCGCTGTATTCCGGGTGTGTCTCTTTTAGTTTTGTTCGTCCTGCTAGCACATTCTTCATGTTCACTGTGTAGAAGTGCTAATGTCCCTTGTACTTTAGGTTTCTCTTCAACTTTACCTGCAACAGCTGGGCTTCAGCGCTGGGCCTCGGGAGAGTGTTCACTGTGGCTTCCACCTCTGATGGTACACACACAACTGCACCGTGTACTGCTCTTTGCCGTCCTTTGGGCAACGCAACTATTTTGGCAAAAGGTAGGATTTTCGCAATCAACTGCCTTTCCAGCACATTTAACACATCCAGCTCTGGGGGAATAGGTGCTAGCTCCAGGTTATTAGCAACTGCAATGGATGGCATCCTTCCTCTGATCAGGTGGCTGTCACAGGTGGGGCAGATACATTCTTGCATCCTCTCTTGTGGAACGGTACATGGGGCTGAGCATTCACTGTCACATACATGGACATACTTTCTTGTCAAGCAAGCAGCCACCACGCAAATATTTTTTACATATTTGGCTCTCTTGCAATGCTTTACCTGATTGGGGCTCTGTGGCACACTGTGCAGACGTGTGGGCCCATGTCGAATCCTTTCCCGGAACGAAGATATAGCAGCTTCCATTGCATGGTTGACCACAGGCTGCGGAGTTTCCGGGCAGCGGCTTACAGTGTCCATGTATTTCCTCTTGATTCTCAGTGCACACTGCAACTTGTGACGAAGACGAAGTGCAGGATTTGTAGCGAGTCTATCCTTTTTGCTCTGGGTGCAGCGTCGTACATGCTGCAGCCTGAATTCTAGGTTGTTGCTGTACCTCTCCCTCTGGTACATGTTGTGTCTGCATTGAAGAGCAGGATTGTTGCTGTACCTCTCCCTCTGGTACTTTTTCTGTCTGCTCTGAACAGCAGGATTTTTGCTGTACATCTCCCTCTGGTACATGCTGTGTCTGCATTGAAGAGCAGGATTGTTGCTGTACCTCTCCCTCTGGTACTTTTTCATGAACATGTTGTGTCTGCGTTGAAGAGCAGGATTGTTGCTGTACCTCTCCCTCTGGTACTTTTTCTGTCTGCTCTGAACAGCAGGATCCATATTGTATTTTCTGGTGCTGTATTCCTTCTTTTGTTTTTGGTGATCAAAGTCTTGTGCATATTTGGTTTTCATTGCCTGCACTTTTTTCAGACGAAATTCCAAACTGCTGGCATATTTCAGTTTCTTTTCCAGGTTCTTGGGACATTGTCTCCAGGTGGTACATGTTGCTTTTTGCACTCACTTCCTATACGCATAGCTTTTCTTTGCTTTCGTTTGCTCAGTTTGGAAAACTCCTGCACTGTTTTTGTTGTGTGATGCATTATGTTGACTCCCTGATTGAAGTCCAGATTGTTTGCTTGTCCGTCATCAGTTTCGCTCCCTGGGATGTTGGCTTCCACACACATTTGTGCTTCTGGTACTGCTGTAGTTGATTTTGTGACTGTCACATCTGCTGACTGTCCAGGGGTCTCACTGGAACCGTGGTCACCGTGGTCACTTTCAAACAGAAACAAACTCATAGGGTGCATTAGGACCACGAGCTTTAAAAAGCTCATGCAAGTGGTCAACCATGTGACTGAGGTTGCAGAAAGTCATCATGATTGCAGTTCCCCTAGCTTGTGGCAAACCAGTTGCAGATCTTGAGTGGGAATCAAACAATCCATAGCGTCCTGATCTGTCGCGAAACACTGCAATGCACTCGGGATCTACAATGATAAATGCATGGCTGACAGCTTGTGACAGGATCCTCAGTTGTGTGGCAAGGCGAAATCCAATTGGGCTTTCTACTCTCAAGAGACCGAGACTCTCTTCCGCCATGTCTACACTGTAACAATTTGAATCCGTGACAACCTTTTTCGGCATCTCCTTTGTGGTCAAATGGTCGCTTTGGTAGGTGTTGTCCGACACAAGCTTCTGTTTAGTCTCTGCATAGAGTGCATCTCCCTGTTGAAGCACTCTGTCAAGGGTGCTTGTGTCTAAATGCAACCCCTCATTGTGGTAGGCCAGAAAGGTGAGAGCCATGCAGGTGCACTGATGGTTACAAGAAAAAACTTCATATCTCTGATCCATCTAGGAATGAGTTGCCCTCACGGATTGACTCGGTCCAATGGTGGAATCCTGAAATTATTTTATGAAGGAATGTTGTCATTTCGATTTTAATGTACATATTTATTTTATAAGTGACAGTTACATAATTATTAATATCATTAATCCTAATTATTTTCATTATCATTGTTGTTAAATTCTGTTTAACATACGTTAGTTGCCTTCAACATATGTAACCATAAGCTTTAAAGGGCCCATTATTATGCTTTTCCTACTTTTCAGACATATAAATAGTGTTAATATGTTGGATAGTCGTGCTAGACGATGTCAAAGTGTCATATAATGAGGTAGGTTTTAGATGGCTCTGAACACCAGGTTTTTGAAGTTTTTCTAAATTTATGAAGCATTGACGTCACAAGTACGGACTTCGCTATATGGTCACAGGAGCGAAGTGCAGAGCGGCGCGCAGAGCAGAGCAGGGTTGTCTTCCAGGTTTGAGTGAGAGAGCCAAACGGGGATTTCTCGAAAACGTCACAATTTAGTGGATAACGCCAGAGGAGTGTAGGGAACAATTCGACGTATAGCAAGTCCAAGTTACTGCTGTAGGAACGGCGTAACGGAGACGAATGCGCGGTGTTTATGTGGCTACAGCTGCGCAACAGAAACGTCCTCAATCTATCTACCAATATCTTTATTTGGGGAGTGACTTTTATATTTACCTATATATATACACATATAAATAGGTAGACAGACAGATCAACAAAAAAGGAATAATGATTAGACAAATGTACAAAGCTAGATATAGATGCTAATATGGCACTTCAAAATATATACATATTAATATTTTTAAACTCAAAAGACGTAGGGTTGTGTTTTATATCATATTTCGTTTTATTGTAAATATAAATTACAGTCAGTTCAGTAAAAAGCTAAGCGTAGGGCCAGCTAGTTAGTTAGTCAGTCAGTCAGCTAACTAGCTAGTTAGTTAGTTAGTTAGTTAGCCAGTCTGCTAACTAGTTAGCCAGTCAGCTAGCTAGTTAGTTAGTTAGTCAGTCAGCTAACTAGCTAGTTAGTTAGTTAGCCAGTCAGCTAACTAGTTAGACAGTCAGCTAGCTAGTTAATTAGTTAGTCAGTCAGCTAACTAGCTAGTTAGTTAGTTAGCCAGTCAGCTAACTAGTTAGACAGTCAGCTAGCTAGTTAGTTAGTCACTTAGTTAATCAGTTAGTCAGACCGTCAGTTAGTTAGTTAAGCTAGCTAGCGCCGAAGGTAATGTTAACTAGCGCGACGAAGCTAACGCAAGCTAGCGCAACGAAGCCAGTCAGCTAACTAGTTAGCCAGTCAGCAAGCTAGTTAGTTAGTCAGTCAGCTAACTAGCTAACTAGTTAGCCAGTCAGCTAGTTAGTTAGTTAGTTAGTTAGTCAGTCAGCTAACTAGTTAGCCAGTCAGCTAGCTAGTTAGTTAGTCAGCCAGTCAGCTAATTAGTTAGCCAGTCAGCTAGTTAGTTAGTTAGTCAGCCAGCTAACTAGTTAGCCAGTCAGCTAGCTAGCTAGTTAGTCTGTCAGTAAGTCAGCTAACTAGCTAGTTAGTTAGTTAGCCAGTCAGCTAGTTAGTTAGTTAGTTAGCCAGTCAGCTAGCTAGTTAGTTAGTCAGTTAGTAACAGTCACTTAGTTAATCAGTTAGTCAGACCGTCAGTTAGTTAGTTAAGCTAGCGCCGAAGCTAATGTTAACTAGCGCGACGAAGCTAACGCAAGCTAGCGCAACGAAGCTAACGAAAGCTAGCACCGAAGCTAACGTCAAACAAATCGCTGTATCTTGAAAACTATAACTCACATTTAAAAAAAAAATCATTTTGAGTGAACCGAGACTTCAGTGGCGAGATCGATCTATGAGATGTGTCGGTAGGATTTAGAATGCAGGAGTTGTGGCAGTTTAAATATCACCATATTTTATTTCTTTTACTCTGCAGTTTACCACTCAGATAACATGGGAAGCTAGCCAAGGCTAGCGCTAGCTTCGGCTACTTCCGGTTCTATTCCGGTCACAGGCTGTGAATGCTGCGGTTAAAACGAGTGATACTACATGTATTGTGCTTATTTGTGTCAGTTTTAGACTTCATATTTATGTTGTGGTCGAAGCTAGGGCTAGCCTCGGCTAGCCTCACCTGAACATACAAGCATGTCGCAGCCTGCTATGTGTCAGGGCCGTTGCTACCAGGGGCTCGTGCATGTTCTGTGTGTGTGAGAGTCTCTGTCTGTTAGCGATCTAGGAACTAACTTTTTTTTCTGACATGCTCGGGTTTAAACGCTTCTCTTTCCAAAACTATACGTCTCTTAGATATTTGAATGTGAGTGACAGGGTGAAAATATGAACAGTTTGATGTATAATATGTCAAGGTACTGTGGAAATTGAAGGTGTAGCGGCAGTTTGTGTGTACAACTTTGTGTAAATGTTTAACTGCTTACGGCCTGAATGCTAGTGGTGAAGCTAACTGGCGCTGGTGCCGAACAAATCCATGTATCTTTAAAAGTACAAGTCAAATCTAATTTATTTTTGTATTTTGAGCGACCCAAGACTTCAAATTCCGATCTATGAGATGTGTCTGTAGGATTTAAAATGCAGGAGCGGTGACAGTTTATAAATCACCATATTGTGCCTACTTTACGTGGCAGTTCACGCTTCAGATAACATTGGAGTCAATGAGAGCTGGATCCGGCACTCTCTACACTTTTGGGCGATTTATTAAAAAACCGTGAGTCCTATCTCAATGGAAGTAACATTGAATGAGAGAGGACATGCTTCTCTACATTTTGATATATAAATTGTTGTTTTAGAGTAGAAGCTGTGGGAGTAAGATGAGAATGTCTTGAATATTTTTGATAAAATTTAGAAGGGCTGAATGCTAGAGTGGGTGATGTCACCGCACTCTAAAGCCACGCAATACACACCCATTATAAAATCTGAAAATCTCAAAAATTTCATAAAACATAAACTGTGATTTTGTAAAAACTGTAGAAGATATCAAAAAGTGTCTTTAGACCAACACAGTTCAAAGTGTTGTGACCCGTTGACACCTTTAATCACGTTTCTGCGACAAAGTATGACGAAGTGGTGTGGCTCCAAAGAGGGGTGGGTTTGATCAATTTTTTTTTTTTTTTTATTCATTCCTATGGGCAAAAATCGGTCGGTTTTTCGCATTTCGTAAGAAAACGAGATGTCGCAGAATTGAGAAAAGTCTTTCCCATCGATTCCCGATCTATTCCGGTCGTTTTTATATATATCTTGCCTGGGATTTCTCAAAGCTGTGGGAGGAGTAGCATGCCGAACTTTTGAAGGAAGAAAATTAAATAAATAAAATTATGAAGTATGGCTGAGAATATTAAGGTGTGTGCTTTTGCACTACAAAGCTCTGCTTTGTATTGCAAAGCGCAGCACACAATAATAATAATAATAATAATAATAATAATAATAATAATAATAATATATTAAAAATATATTAAAATAAACAAGTTTACATTTTCCATTAATCTTTTTTTCACTCGTCTGAGCTGGATCCGGCACTCTCTACACTTTTGGGCGATTTATAAAAAAAACCGTGAGTCCTATCTCAATGGAAGTAACATTGAATGAGAGAGGACAGGTTTCTCTACATTTTGATGTATAAATTGTTGTTTTAGAGTAGAAGCTGTGGGAGTAAGATGAGAATGTCTTGAATATTTTTGATAAAATTTAGAAGGGCTGAATGCTAGAGTGGGTGATGTCACCGCACTCTAAAGCCACGCAATACACACCCATTATAAAATCTGAAAATCTCAAAAATTTCATAAAACATAAACTGTGATTTTGTAAAAACTGTAGAAGATATCCTACCAGCATCTTAGCAAATACTGAGCAAATACTCTCTTTCTTTTAATGATGTTCCAGTTTATTTTGGACATGCTATTATTCAGCCTGTGTCTGACTTATATTATTATTATTTCTCAGCATCATGATGGTTTTTTTCCCAATTTGGTAGCCAATTGTACCTCGTCTGATTCAATTGGAGGTAGTCGTATTAGATGTACCGCCCGTACCCCGTCCCTCGGCGGCCCGAATGAGAGCGACACGCCTTCTTCAAGGCGTCTCGTCTCGTGCCCGTTGCCGTGATTCCGAGGCGCCCGAGGTGCTTATTGTGCGGCGATCTAATAACCCTGCCAAGTCCCTCCCTCTGGAGCAGCGAGCCAATTATTGCTGCCCCACGTGAGCCGGCCAAACTTGGCTTTTGGCAGGACCGAGAATCGAACCCCGGTCCCCGGTGTGCAACTGCAGCAAACTGCAACCGCAAGTCTGCTGCGTCACGATGGCTTCTTTGACTGTCATTGGCACAACTCTGGGCCAAATGCCAAATGTGTTGACAAACGCCAATAACAAAGGCAGACTCCAAAGGCTATCAAAAGCCAAGAATCAATACTAGATCATGAAAGCTCTCATACCTGCATCGAGGAAGCAATTATCAGCAGCCAACTGTTTAAGTACTTTTGGTCCCCTTAAATGGGGGGGGGGGAGGTTTATGTAAATACCATCAAATTAAACGGCACAGTCTGCACTTTAGCATCATGTTCATGGTTTCATTTCAAATCCAATGGCAGCACTACAGAGCCAAAAGTACAGAAATGTACCAATTGTGAAAATACATACGGACTGCACTGTTTGTAAAGCTGACTTGGTTTCAATGGAACTGTTCAATTTCAATTTATGCAGGCGGATAGCAATGATGGAAGTCGTTTGGAAAAATGTTCTAGGCAACTGTAGTAATCTAATTGTCATTGCAAAGTACTGACAGACTGTAACAGTAAATCCTGCCCAAACACAGCACCAACTGTACAAACATCATATCATAGCTTCTAATAAGGCAGTGGCAGAGGCTGACAGGACACACAAGTACAGGGGGTTCACTTCTGTCTGTTCTCTCTGAGCTAGAGATGTGCAGTAAAATATCAATCACATCAAACATTCTGGTCATGTTTTTAGCTCAACGGTTGTGATAACCCACTGCAATAACAATAATTTGTGAACTGCTGTCATGATTGTTGTAATTGGCCATTAGAACCAATCCACCACTTCATCAGGTTCATATTCCAAGCCCTCATTCTCTTTTATTATGTACCATTGAAACTTGCACAGTGTCATCCAAAGTTGTTTGTGTTCTCCAGAATAACTGCACCAGAGTGAGACAAACACAATTTTGCAAAGACAAAAACAAAGCAATTTTTAGGGCTGATTGTGCCATTTAAATTGATTGACCGAGAACTGTTGTTCTGCCACTTTTTTTAGAATATATTAAGGAATATGTTTACAATGCTTATGCATTGGGGTCGCAACCACAATGTAAAGATGTTTTGCCATCCTATTAATAAAGGTTTATTCCTTTCTCCTGAACCAGTGGGCTTCAGTGTTTCAATATCCCACTGCGACCCACATGAAGACAAGGGTTCAGTTTAATTATTAGGCTCATTGTAGAATTGGCTCCTGACTATTTTCACCTGCTTGCTATTGATCCACACTATATAAGCTACTGTGACAAAGCTTGTCAGCATGGAGTCCACTCCTAAAAACTCAGTTGTAGCCGCTTTTGTGGATAAACCTAGTTCAGGTGTTTTAATAAACTAACAAAAGCGCATTTATTCATGTTAACAAAATATACAAACTGTATGGACCTTCCTTAACTGTGTTAAAAATAGATTAAATAAAGGAGATTGTATGTGTACTTGCAATCGCAATCGGTCAGTTCTTCCGTTGCAGGTAAACCTGTGAAACTGTGAAAAGCTAAATTAGCCTTTGCAATGCAAATGGAAATGGAACAGAAAAGTGAGGGTGCACTGCAAAATGAATAAGAATTGCATTTAGAAGAAATTAAATTAAACCAACAAAAATAATGGGAAGAACGCAATATAGAAAGGAAATATAAATTGGAGGAAGCAAAACTGAAATTAAAAGAATACAAACTGCAAATAGAGGAACAAAAACATCACGATTTGGTCAAATTTTGTGAGTCGTAGTTGGTGAGCGAAGGGAAGCTTGAAGCCTCTGAGATTGACATTGATTCCTTTGTACCCACTAAGGGACAAGGTACTTCTGAATGCAAGTCATTGAGAAATTTGAAATTAATTCAAAACTTAAATGAGTTTGATCTCGACACGTTTTTCACACTGTTTGAGCAGCTGGCTTCCTCTAGACAATGTTGCAATGTCTGTTTACAGGAAAGCACAGGAAGCATGTTCTGTTTTGTATTTAGAAGAAATCTCCACTCATGCAGAAGTAAAAAAAAACTGTGCTTATAGCCTATGAGTTGGTGCCGGAGGCTTAACATCAGAAGTTATTGGAGAAGGACCGATAAACAGACACTTGGATGGAGATTTGCTTAACCTTTTCTAGGTTGTTTACAGCTTCGAATGTTACAACATTTTCAGAATTGTGTGACTTAGTGGTGCTGGAACAATTTAAAAAATCAGTTTCTGACAACACACTGAGGTGTTCACGGCATGTGTGGTGACCCATGCTATGTCCAGAGCCAACCCTGTGAGGAGAGTGATGTCCAGAAGGAAGGAACTCTCTGAAACCTTGCCAGTTGACCCCACAAACTCCACAGAGCCACTGCAGCCAAAAGGGTAGCTAGTGGAAATCTGTATCCCCATTAACATCCATTTCCCTTGGAGAATTAATTCAGCAAACAGCTGATTCTACTCTAACTGCTCATTTGATCTGAATTATTTCATCCGAAATTAGAATTACAAGAATTTTTCCCTTATTTTCTCCAGTGAAAATGGGCAACCCACCAAAATGATTTTGACGGTGATGAAATAGTGCTGGTGGTGATATCCTCAAAGTTTTGAGAGCTGATCTATCACGTGATGGCGTTGCAGGTTATTTGGGTGTGAGAAAAGCCTGTAACCACCGTATTTTATATCATTTATTTTGGCTCCCTTTAAAAGCGGATATATATGTATACTGCAAAGTGTGTTGCACGTGTTTGGCCATTGCCACATTCTACAGATGGTAATAGCTACTTGCTAACTGTAATGTGTGAAAGCACTCGTTATCCTGCAGCTTTCCCTTTACGTTCAATTACAACCAAGTCTGTTTTGAAGGCTTTAACACTGTTCATTTCCACATTTGGTATACCGGCCCTGGTTTTCTTTTCTCCCAGGTAATTAGTTGAACAATTAGTGTTACTGATTGGCCAGATTGTCTTCACACCTGACTCCAAGGTGATTGTGCAGAGATTTCACCCAATGAAAATAAAGAAAGGAACACAATGAAAACAGTGTAGAAATGTAATAATCTCAAAATAATAATTGTTTGTGTTCATTTTCCTGGCTTTTGGTTTTGTTATATAAGCCCAAACTAAAATGATTAATATTCCACAATGGTGAAAATCCTGTGACCCAGAAGATTAATGTCTCCTGTTTAGGTTTTTAGGAGGATGGTACGTTTTGTTTGTCCAAGGTTGTTTTGGTATTTCTCTGAAAAACATGAATGTAATTAAATAACCTGTCATTAACCTGTCAGGACAAACTGGTTTTCTATGCTGTTTAAGAAAAAATATGTCTTGTTTGACCTTACATACTTTCACAGAGGGAAATAAAACAGCCACTGCAGTCATACTTTATCAGATTTTATGACTGCATTACTAACTTTACCTGAAGACAACCTCTGAATTACAAATACAACTAGGGAGAATAAAAGGAGACACAGTTAAATAACCCATTCTGTGCATGTCAGCACAGAAGATACAACTTCTTCTTACATCAAATGCAGTAGAGAGTCCAGTAGAGAATACTCTCTTTTCCAGCCAAAAAGTGGAATGTTCTTGACTGGCCAAGTCAATCACCTGACCTCATCCCAATTGAGCATGAATTTCACTTGCTGATGACCAGACTAAAGACAAATAGCCCCCAAGACCCCACGCTGCAGGACAGGTCTGGCACAGCATCACCAGGGAAGGTACCCAGCATCTGGTGATGTCTATGGGTCATTGACATACAACCAACCACGAAAATGATAAGCAACAAGTAAAATGTAATTATAAGGCATCAAACCTTTTTTTACCATGGCACATTGATTAAAGATAGGTAGTCCAGTGTAACCAATGTCAAAATAATGTACATTCACCAAGCACATTTTTATTTTATTACACCTACTTATTCATGCAATTATCTAATCAGCCAATTGTGTGGCAGCAGTGCAATGCATACAGTCATGTAGATATGGGTCAGGAGCTTCAGTTAATATTCACATCAACCATCAGAATGGGGAAAAAATGTTATCTAAGTGATTTTGACCATGGAATGATTGTTGGTGGCAGACCGGGTAGCTTGAGTATCTCAGAAACTGCTGGGATTTTCACACAAACTAGTCTCTAGAGTTTACAAGTGAGCATCAGTTCTACAGACAGAAATGCCTTGTTAATGAGAGACGTCTGAGGAGAATGGCCAGTCTGATCAAAACTGATAGGAAGGTGACAGTAATGCAAATAACCACACATAACAACAACGGTATGTGGAAGAACACATCATAACTCGTAAGTGGATAGGCTATAGCAGTAGAAGTCTAAAAAAATAAGTCTAATAAATACCTAATAAAGTGCTCAGTGAGTGTATATTCTGTAAAAAAAAAAAAAAAACAGGGCAGGGTATAGCAATGAAAAAAGCTACAGAAAAGATGCATATGATGCCGCTTGCACAGAGAAGATTTTACTAGAATTGAAAGCCATGTATATGCCTAAAGCCTCAGTACTAAAAACATTATACAATTACCTGATTTATAAAAAAAATTTTTTATAATCTTCTCAATTACAAATTTTTATAAAAGTGCGGGATTTGTTAATGTCAAAATCTTAGATGGTTGAAGATCCTCCCTGAAAATTTTAGATAAGAGATGCAGTGCCATGGAAAAGTATTTCCCCCCTTCTTGATTTCCTCTTCGTATTTTTCACATTTTCATATCTTTAGACAAAATGTAATGTAAATGAAAAAACAAGTAAGCAAAACAAATGAAGTATTCTTTCACATTGTAGTGGAGCTATTCTGCAAAGCCCACTTTGCAGAACTGCTTTAATTCAGACATTCATAGGTCTGGTATGCCATGATCAAGGAAAACCCCAGAAGATATTAGAAAAAAATATATATCAGTCTGCAAAGGGTTACAGGCATTTATAACAATCTGGGACTCCATTATCTCCAAAATTAGAGTTGTTGGGCTGCCATAATTCCTCCAAGGGCACAGTGACAACTAATCCAGGAAGTTACACATGATCTCAGAAGAACATCTAAAGCCATGCATATCCAACAGAAACATACAACAAATGCAAAGATACCAGAAAAAGTAAATTGATAACTGAAATGAAAAGCAAAATCAGGAGTACTGAGCGATGGGAATATTGTTAGATTTTTAGGTGGAATACGAATGTAGAGATGCTTGTGCAGTCACGGAGATGTTGAGGTAGTGAGTTCCAGAGGGCCATAGTACTGAACAACCTGCTACACCTGCTTAGCAAGTCCACATCTAATTAAATTAATCAAATTTAACATCAAATCAAATCAAAAGTTTTGGAGTGGTCTATTTGAGTCATGTCAGGACTTGAATAGAGATGCTGTGGCAGAACCTGAAAAGGGCAGTTCATGCTCAAAAACCTACACATTTTAGGGTTTGGGATGGAGAAGTCAAGCGCAACCCAGAGGTAGGCAGAACAGGAGTTTTCATTCGTAGTCCAGACAAGCAGAGTTCAAACACCAGCAAACAGTTACAGCAGGGGTAAGCAATGGGGTGGACGTGGTTACAAGCAAAGTTCATAGGTAGCAATCCAAAGAGGTACAGAATTGGAGTTCAGGAATCAGAAGTCTTGATAAACAGAAAGGGATCGGGGTACCGAACAGAGAGTTGTAGGGTCCTCGCACGGGCCGCCAAATAACGTAGGGATTTTACTGTCTACGAAACCGGGGCGCCAATTAATGTAGTGTAGCAGTATAACTGCAAAAAGTAATCAGTCTCATAAAATTACTGTTATCAGAAATATCTAACCACAAATTTAGTATTTTAATTAATAATTAAAATAACAAATATCAATGATTAAACATACCGATAACCTGAAGGTTGGAAGTTCTTTGAAAGACTGCTTTAACTCGGCTCTCATGTCTATGTGACGCCAAAACAGACACCGGGTTTAATAAAATATATTTATTAAAAATATATATATTTATTAAACAAATGTACAAACACAGAACATATGAACTAACTCAAAGTTAGTAGGGTAAGTTAGTAGGGTATGTGAGCGTGTGCGTGTGCAAGCGCGTGTGTCCCTTGAACAAAGGAAAGGTAAAAGTGGGAGTGTTAGTGTTAGCTGGGGAAAGAGACTACTTGCATAGTTTTACTCTAATTACATACACGAAAGACGGCGAATCAATTCAGGTATATATGTGGCTAACAAAATACATTCAAACGGTAACACAGACAAATAGAAAAACACATTCACAATATCAGTCAAGACTAAGCTAAACACTGGCTATGCCTGAATGTTTGTTGTCGAGTCTTACTGAACACTTTATTAGGTATTTATTAGACTTATTTTTTGACTTATTGGTCTTCTGCTGTAGCCTATCCACTTAGAGGTTTGACGCGATGTGTGTTCAGAGATGGTCTTCTGCATACCAATATTATAATGTGTGATTATTTGCGTTACTGTCACCTTCCTGTCAGCTTCGACCAGTCTGGCTCTTCTCCTCAGACGTCTCTCACTGGCCTTCTCCTCTTACCTCCTATAGGGGCGACATGGCTCAGGCAGTAAGAGCAGTCGTCTGGCAGTCGGAGGATTGCCGGTTCGATCCGCCACCTGGGCTGTGTCGAAGTGTCCCTGAGCAAGACACCTAACTCCTAAATGCTCCTGACGAGCTGGTCGGTGCCTTGCATGGCAGCCAATCACCGTCGGTGTGTGAGTGTGTGTATGAATGGGTGAATGAGAAGCATCACAGCGCTTTGGATAAAGGCGCTATATAAATGCCAACCATTTACCATTTACCTCTCACAGATGAGCATTTTCTTGGCAGCCTCCCTTTTTCCTCCTGAGTTTTCTCCTCATCCTGTCATCAACTTTGGAGGCACGTCCTGGAGGAATGACATCTTGGCAATGTCATTGTGGTGCCACATTACTCTTTTCACATATTGATCACAGTGTTCCATGGTACAGTGCATCCGGAAGGTATTCACAGCGCTTCACTTTTCCCACATTTTGTTATGTTACAGCCTTATTCCAAAATGGAATAAATTCATTTTTTTCCTCAAAATTCTACACACAACACCCCATAATGACAACATGAAAGAAGTTTTTTTGAAAATTTTGCAAATTTATTAAAAATAAAAAACTAAGAAATCACATGTACATAAGTATTCACAGCCTTTGCCATGAAGCTCAAAATTGAGCTCAGGTGCATCCTGTTTCCACCGATAAACCTTGAGATGTTTCTACAGCTTAATTGGAGTCCACCTGTGGTAAATTGAGTTAATTGGACCTGATTTGGAAAGGCACACACCTGTCTATATAAGGTCCCACAGTTGACTGTGCATGTCGGAGCACAAACCAAGCATGAAGTCAAAGGAATTGTCTGTAGACCCCCGAGACAGGATTGTCTCAAAGCACAAATCTGGGGAAGGGTACAGAAAAATTTCTGCTGCTTTGAAGGTCCCAATGAGCACAGTGGCCTCCATCATCCGTAAATGGAAGAAGTTCGGAAACACCAGGACTCTTCCTAGAGCTGGCCGCCCGTCTAAACTGAGCAATCGGGGGAGAAGGGCCTTAGTCAGGGAGGTGACCAAGAACTCGATGGTCATTCTGTCAGAGCTCCACATTCCTCTGTGTAGAGAGGAGAACCTTCTAGAAGGACAACCATCTCTGCAGCAATCCACTAATCAGGCTTGTATGGCAGAGTGGCCAGACGGAAGCCACTCCTTAGTAAAAGGCCCATGGCTCCCGTCTGGAGTTTGCCAAAAGGCACCTGAAGGACTCTCAGACCATGAGAAACAAAATTTTCTGGTCTGATGAGACAAAGATTGAACTCTTTGGCGTGAATGCCAGGCGTCATGTTTGGAGGAAACCAGGCACCGCTCATCACCTGGCCAAACCATCCCTACAGTGAAGCATGGTAGTGGCAGCATCATGCTGTGGGGATGTTTTTCAGCGGCAGGAACTGGGAGACTAGTCAGGATTGAGGGAAAGATGAATGCAGCAATGTATAGAGACATCCTGGATGAAAACCTGCTCCAGAGCGCTCTTGACCTCAGACTGGGGTGACGGTTCATCTTTCAGCAGGACAACGACCCTAAGCACACAGCCAAGATATCAAAGGAGTGGTTTCAGGACAACTCTGTGAATGTCCTTGAGTGGCCCAGCCAGAGCCCAGACTTGAATCCGATTTAACATCTCTGGAGAGATCTGAAAATGGCTGTGCACCGACGCTCCCCATCCAACCTGATGGAGCTTGAGAGGTGCTGCAAAGAGGAATGGGCGAAACTGCCCAAAGATAGGTGTGCCAAGCTTGCGGCATCATATTCAAAAAGACTTGAGGCTGTAATTGCTGCCAAAGGTGCATCAACAAAGTATTGAACAAAGGCTGTGAATACTTATGTACATGTGATTTCTTAGTTTTTTATTTTTAATAAATTTGCAAAAATTTCAAAAAAACTTCTTTCATGTTGTCATTATGGGGTGTTGTGTGTAGAATTTTGAGGAAAAAAATGAATTTATTCCATTTTGGAATAAGGCTGTAACATAACAAAATGTGGGAAAAGTGAAGCGCTGTGAATACTTTCCGGATGCACTGTACATCTAATGCCTTTGAAATTATTTTATACCCCTCTCCTGATTGGTACCTTTCAACAATGAGATCCTGTTATTGTTCTGTAAGCTTCTTTGCCATCGTTATCCCAGTAAGATGCAAACTTCAGGGAAATCCTATATGAATTTTTTTGGGGTTATACTTTTATTGATGACAGGTGTATGCAAATTACCTTTGGACATGACTTTGAATGTGATTGGTTAAGTCACAATGACAGCCCCAATTATTAAATGCTGTGCACACTTTCAGTGGCTTCAGAAAGTATTCAGACCACTTCACTTTTTGCACACTTTATTGTGTTATATATTTAGTTTTAAATGGATAACATTTTCCCCATAAATCTACATTCAATAATCCATTACAATGACAAAGTGAAAACATGTTTTAAGAAATGTGTGCAGTTATTACAAATCAAAAGCTAAGATCTCATTTATATATGTATTCATACCCTTAATTCAATAGTTTGTAGATATGGATAAGTCTCTACAAGCTTTGCACACCTGTATTAGGGCAGTTTATTCAATTTGTCTTAGCAGATCCTCTAAAACTGTCAGATTGGATGGGAACAGTCTGTGAACTGCCATCTTCAGGTCTCTCTACAGATGTTCTGTGCCACTCCAGCATTGTCTTGACTGCATGCTTTGGGTCATTGTTGCGCTGAAAGGTGAACCGTCACCCCTGTATGAGATTGTGTGCACTCTGGAGCAGGTTTTATTCAAGGACTTGTGTATTTGGCTACATTCATCCTTCACTCAATTCTGACTAGTCTCCTTGTCCCTGCTGCTAAGAAGCACCCCCATTGCATGATGCTACCACCACCATGATTCACCATCGAGATGGTATTAGCCAGGTGATGAGTAGTGCTTGTAGTTCTGCCCAAAGAGTTCAAATGTGGGCTCATCAGACCAGATAATATTTTTCCTCATGCTCTCCCAGCGGACTGTCATATGCCTTTTACTCTACCATAAAGGCCTGATTGAATGAGCGCTGCTGAAAAGGTTGTCCTTCCGACAGGTTCACTTGAAAATTTGGAGTGCCTCAGCAAAGTTTTTTATTTTTAATACATTTGCAAAGATTTCTAAAAATATGTTTTCATTTTATCATTATGGGTTATTGAGTGTTGAGTGTTGGCAATTTTATCCTTTTAAAATTAAATCTACAACATTCAATACTTTCTGAAGCCACTGTACGCAACCTGGATATTGTAGGATTTTTATTTTAAATTTTTCTTCCTAAAAACTATCTATTTGTTTTTCACTTGAAATTGTTGGTTGCAAGGACATTATTATACAGTTTTAATCACCAAAAATGTAATTATTTTGATCAGTAAGCTAAATTAGTTCATATTTGATATGCCTCATTAACAACTTGACTATGTACTTAAAAGGAATTTGTCCACTGGCCACTTTAGTTGCTGGGTGTATTTTTGAGTAAATAAGCAAAAAATATAAGACTTACATAAAATGTATTTTATCTTACGAGTGACACCTTAATAGAAAACTACAAAAACATTGACAGAAAATACTTCTTAACTATAACTTGTGAAATAGTAGCAGGAATTAAACAATACCACATGATAGGAAAAAAGTGCATTATCCAGGAAGTTGTTTAAATCTGTTCCTAAGGTTGTCTATTTGCAAGCCAGTTGTTTTTAAATAATCTATACTCATGGATAGATGGATTGGCGGCAGCCTTAAATTAGTTAATGGAATTCAAAATGTAAAATGTTCATTTGTATGTTTGGGGGAACCAACAGATGTGCTAGCATGTGACTATAAACGCAATTATGCCCAATTGTCAACTGTGCGATCCACTCTTTCAGAGATTATCTACCAGGTTTTTGTGCTGGCCAGTGATTTCTTTCCAATTTCATCTTGTCAGAATGGGACCCAGTGGATATATAACCAGCCAGTGAATCTAAGACAGCTGTAGCACTTGGAAACTGTCAAAACCTGTGACCTTTTGAATGATTCACTGTGCAATTTTACTGAGTGAACTGCTTAATGACTTTTGACCTTGCATTGTCAGAGATAGCTCCGGCTCAATGACACTTGTGATTGACAGCTGAGAAGGGTCCCAAGCGGGCCCACCTGGATGGATGTCGGTCAGTAAGAATGAGTTTTTGCTTTACAGTCTGTTCCCTAGAACTTTGTATTCACCTTGCATTGAATTTTCTGGACATCAAGCTATGTCAAGCTCTACTTTTCTGATTTAAGGAGGACCTAATTTAAGGTTCTTCATGCTCAGAAACATTGTACTTAACTTTTTTTACAATTGTATTTTCATTTAACAGTGCAGTATATACAGTACAAAATAAACAGATAAACAGAATATACACATATTACAAAATACAATGTGGCAGTTAAATATATACATTAAAAAACCCTGTAAAATGATGAGAAGTAAAATATTGTCAAAATATTATTTGCTAGTTATGATAATTGAATTGATTTGTCAGTGGTATTAATGTGAATTTGATTAAACAGTTTTATACTTTAAAAGAGCATTAAAACCCATTTTGTCCAGATGACTGTTGTGGTTTTGATGGTGTTGTTTAAATATAAATAAATTCCCACTGTTATCTGCTTCAAAAGTGGATTCTTCTTACCACATAATTTAAACAATCTTGAAGTTCATGTTTTGTTAAAGATAGCCTTTTTCTCCATAAGTGTTGGCCACTCATTAAAATGGATTTTTCTACACAAGCACATACACCAGTGGCGGCTCATGACCATTGACCTGGATTTGGCACCAGACACATGTGCACACATGTAGTCACCTCTAACCTCTATAATTACAGGAAGGAAACACAATGCCAAGGCGACACGGATGCTCCCCCGTCAGCCGGGGCCTCTCTGTGTGGAGTTTGCATGTTCTCCCCGTGTCTGCGTGGGTTTCCTCCCGCAGTCCAAAGACATGCAGGTTAGGCTGATTGGAGAGTCTAAATTGCCCGTAGGTATGAGTGTGTGAGTGAATGGTGTGTGTGCCCTGCGATGGACTGGCGACCTGTCCAGGGTGTATTCCTGCCTTTCGCCCAATGTATGCTGGGATAGGCTCCAGCCCCCCTGCGACCCTGTTCAGGATAAGTGGGTTAGGATAATGAATGAATGAAACACAATGCTAATATTAACTAGAGATGTGAATTTCATAAAGAAAATGTATGAAGCGTGATTGCCTCAAAACGGCAGACTATTGCTACTACTGCTAATGGCTAGTGTGAACTGATTAGTTGCTAGGTGGTTGCTAGGCTGTTACTAGCTGGTTACTAAGGTGTTACTCAATGGTTGCACGAGTGTTGCTAGGTGGTGGCTAAGATGTTACTAGGTGGTTGCTAGGGTGTCGTTTTGGTTTGGTGTCGTAATCACAAAAACTGGGAGGAGTAGGCGGACAAAAATCTGGCTGTATAATAATAAAGTTGAATTTTGCTTCACAATAAGAGTTTTCACAAAAACATTTATTTTAACAGTCTGAACCTTGGAGGCTTAAGCCATATAAATCATAAACAATTGATTTCTAAACAGGGTTGTGAGAAATAAAGTTCACCAAGTATAAGCCGGACCGGCTGTTTTTTCTTCAGTCCATGTTTCAGTTTTGGAAGGGGTCCAGGTTTTACTTTATGAACTTATCCAGTTAACTCTGAGCCAAGTAATCCTGCTTCATAATATACCCCCTGGAAAGGGAAATTAAGAAAATGAAAATGAAACAACATCGGTAACAGAAATCACTAAGCCACTGAAGACATTCTGGAAGTCATTGTAGAGCAGTCAAATCTATATATGTTATTCAATGCGATGCAAGCAAGCCCATTATCCTCACTAGCAATGAATTGGAGCAGTTCCTGGTGTACATCCATAGTATCACTCCCTCACGTAATCAACATAACGCTAGGCTTCACATTCGGAATACATACACTTTTACTAACTTGCTGCTGGAATTATTGTTTAAACCATTGTAACCACATTCAAGACGATGTCAGAGAATGGATAATTAACTGAAACTAATAACACTTAACACTTAAAACAAAATAAGTTCTGGACCGGCGGCTTGCGGAAGTCGAGATGCAGCACTCATGTCGCAGGACCGCTCTAATAATAGCATGTTGGATAAATGGATGTTTATAATGAGAGTACAAAATATTTTGGCTTCATTCTGAAACTTTGCAGTGGGAATTGTTCATTAAGTTTTCTTATTTTTTAATTCATGCGAAGTTTAAAAAAAATTATATTGACATGGCACACCTGAGCTCACCTGATGGCACAATGGTTGGGAAACGCTGCGCTGGAGAATGGTGGCTAACTGACTGTCTACAGTAGTGATACTCACTGTTGATACCTGCATGATGATCCCCTCCTTGACTAGAGGGTTATCCAATCACAGGCATGCTTATACTTACTCTGCTACATGGCGCTGAACTGTCACATGCACATTGATGATTGGATCCCTGTTGTATCAAACTGGTACAGCGATTTAGGTTTGTGGTTTTGTGCATCAGCGCTCACACTGTTTGTCCAGTTTTTAATGTTAATGAAAAAGTAAACACTTTTTTTATATAATACATTTGTATAATCAGACAAGTTTTTTTATTTCCTTTGTTCCGTTTTCGTCATAGAAAAAATGTTGTTGACAAACATTTTTCATCAAAGTTTACATTAACACACTCCAAAATAACACCTGCTTAAATTATTTCTCGAAGCTGAGTGTCACGTTTCAGGTCTGTCTCGCCATGTTTTATGTTTATTCATTTTGTCTTAGTCTTGTATTGTCTTATCATGTATTATGTTAGTCCAGTTTCGTCATGTTGTTTAGTTTATTTCTTGTTACGATTTATTTTCTCGTCATGTCTAGTTATGTTTCGTTACGATTATATTACCTTGTTATGTTGAATGGTTATCGTCTTAGTTTTGTTTTTTTGATATATGTTTATTGTTACGTAGACTGGTTACTGTTTAAACATACACTTTTACATGTCTTTCCGCAAACCTTGCGTTCCGCCTTTTCTCTCTCTCTCTGTCATTCACTCCCTAATTGTTTCCATTTGCCAATTTACTAAAACTACTAACACTAGATCAGGATTGGGTAGAAACTAACAAACTAATCATGTGTTCATGTTACCTTACGTTTCTCGTGCATGTCATTTACTAATTTACTAATGCTAGGGCAGGATAGGTTTATTACTAACGATTACTAATCACCTTGTTAAACTTGTCATCCATCGCACCTGTTTTCCATTTCCTTGCTACACTCTAACTAATTGTCTATACCTGTCTACACCTGCATTTATATCCCAGTCACGCTACTGTTCACTGCGAAATTGTCTGCCTCTAGTTTTACTACGCAACTCTTGAGCATTATTTCTGATTGATTCACGTTTAGAGCCAAGCCTGTTTACCGACTATTGTTTATTGATTTCTGTTTCGTTGACCATCGTTTGTTTTTGACCACGTCCTCGCCTACCGTCTTTGTACTTTTGCCTCGCTGATTGTTTTATGGTTTCGACTTCCGCATCGCCCTCGACTACGACTACGACTCTGCCTGCCGTCCGCCTGTACATCTGCCCCGCTGACAGCTCTCCTGCTACCGGACCTCCCTGCACGTTTACCGACTACGAGTTTGCCTCTTCCCTCGGCACCGTGCTTTTTGTTTGTTTATCGTTTGTTTGGCTGGATCTACGTGTATGGACTTTGCTTGTTGTGACTACGCTCCTGGGATTCGTCCCAAATAAAGCCCTGATGGGACTTTATTCCATTATTGTTTCTGAGTCGTGCATTTTGGGTCCAACCCCCACGCACCTGTCTCACTGAGATTATCGATGTTGGTTTCCAGAGCGAGGCACCACCCTAAGGTAGATACATTTTCTCTCATTGTTCTTTCTCCTAATTTAAAGAGAATTAAGAAGCATTGGCTATGGTTAATATTAATATTAATATTATTATTTAATTGCCTTTTCCCTTTCAAAGTTACAATTGAATAGAGGGATGAGATGGACAAAAGCTACATTGTACTCACTCAACAGAAACTTGCTCAATTACAATATAAAATGATTGTTTCATCATTAAAAATGATCATAACATGGACATGGTGCCTAAGAATGGCCCATCAGAGCAACATTACCATCCATCATACTAATGTGCAGGTGGTCCCTAACAAAGATCTATAGGGGAACAGCATTACACTCTGTCAATCTGTACAGTCTAATGATCAGATACCATGCCTCGCAGCCAAGGACGTGCTCCCTAATGAGAACACCATTCTTATTTGTTCGGTTAAATTTTACCAGAGAAGTTTTATATTCTCAACCCATGAATGAACTGGCAAGTACCATGCTGTGAATGGAATTAATAATGTCAGCAAGCATGATACTGCCGTATAATTATCTCTATCACCATGTTTCACACTTACATTTATTGCCACCTTAAAGCACCAGCGGATGGGAATTTATAGTTTTCTGATTCTTGAAGAAGTTTTCAAATTTGTGTTTGTTTGCTGAAAATTAACAGTGGTAATTCCTCTAGGATTTGAACATTAAAAGGATCAGTTGTTTACTGAACTTTGGGCCTTGCTGTCTCTGAGCACAGGATATAATAACTAGAGCTGTCATGATTAATTATTCTATCCCCTTTTGGAGTGTTTCTTTGTAGGGGCAAGAATTGGAGTTATGCTCCAGCAAGGAAAGATCATCAGTGAAATACAGAGGGGGGTAAATCAATCATATCACATTCGCCTCAGAACAAAGTCATCACAACGTTCTTGTCTCCAGCTCAGCATGAGGAGTAATCAGGAGAAAACAAACCACCTAAATCAGCAGCTACACAATCCTGCCATTTCTATGAATGTACACGTGATTGAAGTACCATTTTATGTGGTGTGTTGTGCTGCATAATACCATTGCATGCATTGAAGAGTGAGTGTTCCAGTGTTAAAATGTGCACCATGATTTTCGGGCTTTGCGGACAATTTTGAGTTTTGGAGTTCAGAATGACTTTAAAAATCAGGGGCCATATGTATAAAGCCACCCAGAATTACACCTAACTGAAACTTACGACTTAAAAATTTCAATCATTTAATTTGATTCACAGTAAAGGGGAACTACAATGACGGCATCCAGGAATCAGCCGATAGCAAGCCTTCTTAGAACAGCCCATTGCAAAAACTGGAACAATTAGCAAAGCGCTCGTGCCTCCTATCAGTTTATATTAAAAAGGAAGACACATTCACAAATATGAGGTGCTGCTTCTTTCTTGCCACAATATTGTGTCCCACCTTGCAATTTTAGACAGGAACAGCAATGTGCTTTTGCCTGAAATCAAATCATATGAAAATGAAGAGACACAAAATTGAGTTTATCCCATGAATCATTGTCTGCTAATCATATCATCATTATCAATCATCATATCAATCATGTAGCACAGACTACAATACAACGTGGTATGTTAAGATAATAATGGGTTCAACAAGGTGAAAATCAAACTGGAGGCAGCAAGAAATCTTACTTCAAGTGGAATAAGTATTAAAATGGAAGAATGTCATAAGGGGTAAATCCAGCCCCACATGAATTAGCAATGACTAGATCAGTACCGCTAATTTAATGTTTCATTTTGTTGTAAATACCTGCCAGTTTCTTTCTCATTTTGGCCACTCGGGCTATGTTTGCGAGTAAAAGACAACAGGTTATATTATGAGAGTTTTGTGGTAAGGTACCCGAGGGTGGTGTAGGAGTGAGGGAGACAGAGCCCAAAATCTCAAGAGCCACATCCAGCGCAGCGTTTATTTTCCTTTTAAAATGTTTTTTTTTTATTGTGCATATATTCACAGTGGTCTATTTACAAATTACTAACAAAGGAACAAAAATTCACCAAAGAACTACTGTACATGTCACAAGGCAGGCTATGTCTATTTACTCTAACAATGTGCCACCCCTCTCCTGAGTCCACCACCTCATCCACTTAAAGAACCTGCATCAGGAACTTAAAAAGGCAAAGCTCCTCCCCCTTGACACTATCAAGAAAGAACAATTAAATTAACTCTACAAAACAAAATAATTCATACAAAAACATACAAACAAGAATACTAATTATCAGTTTAACATAAGCAATAAATGATATTAACTACTCTACATCACTGTATCACACCAACACTTTTTTGCAGGCAAACTATTGTACCCCTCCCGTAACACCAAATAGATGGGTTTTCCCATTTCCCCAAGCGCGGGACTCCCCTCTATATCTACTGTATTGGTAGAGTTGTCTCTGTTTTGCAATGCTGTGGAAAAAGTTATGCAAGTAAGTGTACCTGCCATTTGCTATAAAATTAAATAAACTGCCTTTACTTTGAGACCAGTCTTTTCTGTTTGGCGAACATGTTTGCTATTTGCATTTGCTGGTATCTTTACTTTAAACGATCGCATTCTCAACCCGGGAGACTGCGTTTACCAGATTTTCATAGGTAACGCACAAACTTAACAGGTTCGGCCTATGAGCTCTGCCGATTCCGTCTCGCCTGTAACCAAACACAAATGTGTATGTGTATCATGTACATTAAATTTGCCATTGTACACTGTCGTTGGGAGATTAATAGGTTCACAGGTATACTATTCACAGGCCATTTCAAACTTGCGCACTTCCTGATTCTCGCGTTTCCCCCCCTCCTACAATCAATGGCAGCACGGCTACACGGTGACAAGTTTGAAATGGCCTCTGTTTAGAGCCCCTGAGGTTTCAAAAAGATTGCGCAGTTATCCAAGATGATTCAATGATAGATTCATTAATCAAATTGTGATTCACGTTTGTGAAATGGGGTAATGCTGAAATTAATTAATATAGTCTGGTGTTAACAGCCATGGGTTCCTCAAAACAGACTTTTCAATTCCACCAAGACGGATAAGGCTACAAAAACTCTGTAAATGTTTCAAACTACATATTTACACTTTCAGAAACATTATTACACAATGGAAGATAAATGGAACAGTTGGTCTGGAAGACCAAGAAAGATTTCAGATAGAATGTGCTCAGGAGAACCCACACATCACTGCAAAAGAGCTGTTCACAGGACAACAATAAAACATACTTTAAACAACAAAGACTTGCATGGCAGAATTTCCAAAAAGAACAACCTCAACACAAAATTAAGTGTCTTAAGTATGCAAAAAGAAGCATTTGGAATAATGTGCTTTGGACTGATTTCACTTAAATTGAACAATGTGCTTTTGGTGCATTTATATCTGACAAAGACTGACATCTGTCTGTGAAACTGATGAATTATAGACTGCTTGATTTCGGCTGATAACCAGTTCTGAGTGAGGTATTGGAGTCAAGACTAATCAAGCTGGGAAAATATAATCAAGATGAGAAATGTATTGTCAGAAGGAATGGCTTGAGAATCTGCAGATTACAAAACCTTACTGTAGTAAAAACTGTGTTTGGTTTTGTTCCAGCATGTCAGCTTGCGACATCAGGAACTCGATCCACATGTCATTCTTCAGGCTTAAATTGCCTGCATAATTTTCAGTCATCTGCGCAGTTAAAAACGGTACTCTAAAGGGGACTTGATCACAAATAAAAGACACATTTTGTGTTCTGTACCCATGTGCCCCAGGATGCTGGCTGTGGGGATGACACCCAAATTCCATTAAACCTGTGTGGCAGTTAGCAGTTATTGGAAAGCTCACTACAATTGGAATTGGTTTTCTTCTTGGAGAGTTTGACAGCTAGATTTAACTGAACAAATAAGTGTTATATTGAGCTGTTAGTCTTTACCTTTTTCCCTTTCTATAGCTGACACACAGATGTGTTTTGCAAAAGTCTACAATATCCATAACCATGTATGCAGGGGCGGTTCAAGGATTTTTTTTACTGCAGTGGCCAAGGGGGGTCCAAGGGTTGTCTGGGGGTGGCCATCATAGCTCCTGGCTTCATGTGCACAACATTCTTTTGGGGTTTTTAAAGATTCAAAAGCAAAATAGAATTGAAACACAGTGTAATAAAGAAATATGTGACATTTACATATCATTTTGTCCAACAATTTCTTTATGGTCCATTGGTTGTATTACCTCCTAATATCAATCTTTAATATCAGATATTAGTATTTCCCATCGCTGTGGGGGAATTGAACCCACTCTTCTTTACAGAACTGATTATTAAATTCAGACAAATTGATTTTTTCAAGCATATACTCCTTGTTTCAGGTCCTGCCACAAACAATGATTGGGTTAAATTCAGGACTTTGACTGGATAACCGGATAACTGTTAATTTTGTTTCTTTTCAGCCATTCAGATATGGACTTTGGATCATTGTCTTGCTGCATAACCCAGTACAATTTTCTGTTACAGAGCAGAATTCATGGTTCGTTCAATAATGGCAAGACATCCATCACACTACCACCACCATGTGACTGTCGGTATTATGTTTTTACTCTGAAATGCTGTATTTGCTTTATGCCCGACATAATGGGACCTGCAATGTCCAAAAAGCTTTTTTCTTATAATTTTTTCCTTTTTCTCCCAATTGTACCCCGTCTGATTCAATTAGAGCTAGTATTAGATACACACCCATACCCCGTCCCTCGGCGGCCTGAAGGACCGACCCGCGGTGCTTTATTGTGCGGCAATCTACTAACCCTGCCAAGTCCCTCCCTGTGGAGCAGCAAGCCAATTATGCTGCTCCACATGAGCCAGCCAAACTTGGCTTTTGGCAGGACCGAGAATCAAACCCCGGTCCCCGGTGTGCAACTGCAGCAAACTGCAATCGCAAGTCTGCTGCATCTTAGCCTGTTGCACCACCACAGCTCTGTAAAAGTTCAACTTTTCAACTCATCTGTCCATAGAATATTATCCAAAAAATGTTTTTGCAAATATGAAATGAACATTTTGTAACTTTGTTAGCAGCAGTTGTTAGGTTGGTTAGGTTCAGCTCAAAATAGAGAAGCAAGCCATCTATGGCTAAGTCCGGTTTTGATTATTTTTTGTTCTTGATAATTTTTGTTTTGGTTAAATTCAAGGTTTTAAGCACGGCTTAAATTAGTTCCTTATTTGCAACATCTTATTCATAATTCACAGTCTACCATACATTTTTCAAACCCAATTGCAACTGCTTATTGCAATTTCTGTCAGGTTCTGTGTTTTTCACTGTCTAGTTTTTGTTACCGTTGCCATGTATTGTTACCCTCTAGGCTTTCCATAGTCTGTCTGTCTCCCTATTCATTCACTTTTATTTGTTTCACCTGTTTCTCTTCCTTATTGTTTCCCACACCTGATTGTCATTCCTTCTGATTACCTGTGTTAATTAAACCCCTTTGTTTGTTCAGTTCCCCGTCAGATTGTTATGTGTTTAGACCATACTCTCCTGCATTTTCTGATTGATCTCTTTTACTACCTGTTTTGTCCCTGACTTCCGCGTTTTGATTTTCGCATCTGTTTAATATTGAACCATAGTTTATCGACCTGTTTTTGGATATCAACTTTTGTTTTCGGATTCTGTTTTTGTCTGCTTAGCCCGCCTGTTACCAACCCTTCGCTTGTGACCACAGCTACGTGTTGGATCCGTATTGTACCTGTTTGCTAGAGAGTTGAACCATTGTCTGGACTATTAACCACAAACTGCCTTACCCCTGCTGATTCTGTTTGCTGGCTCTTGATCCTCACCTGTTTGACCTGCCTGCTTTATAATAAAGACTTTTTAAAAATAAAATCTACACCTCTGTCTCACATCTGGGTCACTTGTTCTACAGACCTGATAATTTCACAGAACAGTTTTTAAATGCAAAACTCCTCTTGGGCCACACATTACACAACATAGACTATATCAGAATGCTGGTGATGGCTAGCTAGTAAATGAAGAGATTCTAGCTAACTGAGTTGTCCATTTACAAAGAACCATTTTAGGACATCACATAGTAACGTTAGCAAACTCCCAAAACATTACAGAGCTTACAGCTATTCATATCTCAATACAGTGTTACTATACTTCAGAAAACCATTCAGTCATATCAGATGGCATTTTACAAAGTCATGGTCAATAAAAAAACCTTTCCTCATATCACACTGTGTTTATCAAGGAAGAGGCTTCTCTGGTTTTGTGTCTCTCTGAGCAGCCATCCACAGGCAGCTTATGAACTTGACCAGGACAACCTGCCAAACATTGAACAATTATATGAATTTAATCACCCCCTAGCATCCAATGAGAATCAAGTATTCACCCAGACCATGGTCTAAATATATTCAATTCACTTAAATGAATAAAAAGAAATGTGTAAAAAGTAATTTAATATGTAAAATGTATTTCATATTGAGAAAAATAGGGAAGACAATGGTTCCTAAAGGTTCAAAAGGGATAATCTAAAATCAAAGACTAACCCTGGTAATGACCATTACCCTAGTTCCTGATCTAACCCTGTAGTGTCGGATTTATTTATAGTTTCCCACCGGAAAAACCCACGTGAACACATCATTATGTGGGATGATCAAGTTGGGGAAATCGGGATTCTAGATGCTACACAAATTGGCCGAGTTGTGACATACTCGCTCTTGCCAATATGGTCAAACGTCATACAATAAAGCCACAAGTGAACCACAGCTACACAATTAAAACACACAGACATGTGATAACAGGAACTAACACACAGACACACAAAATCTTTCTTTTAATTATTTGACCATAAAGCATGTGCACGTAAATGAGTCAGATGGAAGTTATGATGTATACCCAAGTCAGAGAAACGAATGATCCGACATCACTTGAAAGCAGGTTTAGCTCTAATCCTACCTTAACCTGCCTAACCCTTATTTTATCACTAAACTTTTTAATTCATTTTCTTCTAGCTGTAAGTTGTTAGTATGCATACTTTGATGAAAATTTTTATTCCATGCTGTTATTTCAAGCTTTCTGTTACAACATGCCCCCAAGCATAAGTAGGCTTCCAGTGGGAAAATTTGTCTATTTACCTTCTAATATAATGGAACACTGTCAATGCCTAGACATACTGCCATGGTTTCAGCTCAATGGGAAACTGGAACAACATGGTGGCCTGTTCATGAACTTTCTCATATTACACCTTTCTGCAAATGAGATGGACACACCTAGCCCAGGATGATTTAGTCAGTGGATGCAGGCTGATATTTTTCCCTGTGATTTTTTTACTTTAAGATTGATGTAAGTCATTGTAAGTTAAATAAACACCTTTCTAGGCGACAGATTTAAACACAAATACACTGCATTACATTCATGTAGCAGATTCTCTTATCCACAGCACCTTGCTATGAAATGTAGAAGTGATTGTGGTGTATGTATTCATCAGGAGTTTTTTCCCCATACAAGACTTCATAAGTAAGACTTTCAGACACATGCTCGTGTCTGCACAACACTCAGGAACATCAAAGCTCCATTCATTGCTGTTATCTTCAAAGGAAAAACTACCCCATGTTTCTTCCATGCCTCATCTTAGAGAGGCCCTACTTCTCTACTCTTTCCAATATATTTAACAACCATTTGTTCACATCATATGTTTGGGTTTCTTTACAATTATCGTGGACATTTGTTTCATCTGAGAATCCAGAATTATTGGCAACCTTGATAAATATGCACAAAACTGTTGTAAAATTAAAAAATAATGGGGAATAAATCACAGCTGTGGCCATACCTGCATGAAGGGCTGGTCCTGCTGCCTGGTGGACAGCACTCTTCTTTCGCTTCCTGGCACACTTTGAACTCTGGGAGGAAGCAATAATAAGGTGCTAGGGCAGGCTGTGGGGGCCCCTCATCCAGAGGGTGATAGGTATATATTTATTATATAATATTTATTATATATTATTATATTATTCTTCTCTACCTGTTGTTGTCTGAGGAGAGAGGAAGGAGAGGGAGGGGGAGGGTAACAGGCAGTGGGAAGTGCAAGCATTTCAGGTCAAATGTTTTTCAAAGCCACAATAATCTGTATCCACTCAAAAACAGAAAAATTTTTCAGAGAGAAAAAAAGCTTCCACTTCCACAGTGTTTGAGCTTCTGAAACCTTGTTTTAGTCATTTTTGGAGTAATTCTGACTCTTGAAAACCAGGGGGTTCAAGAATAGGAACCATTTTACCATTTTAAGTCATTTTCAAGCTTGTGTCAAGAAAAGGGGCGATACTAGGTCCAATAATCTTGAAATATGGTCCATGTGTACTACTGGTCATTGTGTACTAGGATGGGGGCACTAGAATAATTTAACAAACTTACATAAAGTTTGATGTATTGCCTCCTTCGACCAAGCTTCTTCAAACAATTATTCCAAGTTTTGATATGCTCCAACAATGACATGCCTTATGTTATAATGCCACTAAAAGTCAGATTTACGTAGCGTGAAACTGGATACAAAAAAACATGGCCTCCATCAGCCAATCAGATATCAGCTGCCATCTGACAGGCTTAACAATGGCCAATCATCATGAAACCTGGTTGGTATGTTTACCTGTTGACTTGGTACTACTGTGTAAATATTGTGTGCGCAATAGAAAATATGCAGGTTTTCAAAGAGTATATTACATCTGCTATGGTTAATGGAAAATTATACCGAAAATAGAAAAGATACATCATCTCCTTCAGCCAAACTACTTTGCCTCAAGAACTAACTTCGGCAGCCATTGCGATCTTCCGCCATTTTGAATTGTTTTGCAAAACTTACTTTCACAAACTGCTACTGGGGATTTCTGGCCCACCTTCACCAAATTGGACAAATTGGACCAAATTGAATTTGTTGAGTCTGAACCGCAATAATTATAAAAAAATGCCCAATCTTCACCAAATTACACTAATGTATTACTGGATCATGTGGAAGCATGCAAATGTTGGTGCCACTCCGCTGCTAGGGAATACAATTCAAATCATATTTTTTACCATTCATTACAGTTTGAAAAGTCCCAATTGCCACATGCTGATTGGACCCCATTAGTTATCGCTTGTGGTCATATTTATTATTAATTAACTTTATCTTATTAGAGTACCACATTTTTTCAGAAAAACCTGATACACTATAAAAGCAAGCATATTTCAATATGAATATTTGGATTTCACAAGGTCTACCGATTTCAGTTTAAAACCTAAAAAAAGCTTTTAAACCAGTGTTTACAATGTACAGCTTACCAGATTTAAATCTTGTTGTTTTTTTCTTTTTTTTCTTTTTCCATTCTGCATTATTTTTCCATCCATCCATCCATCCATCCATCCATCCATTATCTGAACCCGCTTATCCTGATCAGGGTCGCAGGGGGGCTGGAGCCTATCCCAGCATACATTGGGTGAAAGGCAGGAATACACCCTGGACAGGTCGCCAGTCCATCGCAGGGCACACACACCATTCACTCACACACTCATACCTACGGGCAATTTAGACTCTCCAATCAGCCTAACCTGCATGTCTTTGGACTGTGGGAGGAAACCGGAGTACCCGGAGGAAACCCACGCAGACACGGGGAGAACATGCAAACTCCGCACAGAGAGGCCCCGGCCGACGGGGATTCGAACCCAGGACCTCCTTGCTGTGAGGCGCTGGGATTCTTCATTCACATCACTCTAACAGTTACCATCGGCTTCCATTTTCTAAAGCTATTTGCACCTCATCATCCCCATCTCTCCCTTCACTCACAGAATGGATTCTGGGGTCTCTGCAATCAGGTTTTTTTTCTCCATATAAATCAGCAATAAAAATTGCAAGGGGGGAGATCTTATGCAGCGTATTAATAGAAATGTGATTTTATTGCATTCCCTTGGACCACTGGTTTAATGTATGGAGATGTCTCTTCATCTCTGTCCCAAGGAATGACAAACACTTTGATGCAAATTGCTCAAGCAAGCACTATTGAAACAGATTTGGCACATACAATCAACCAAGCTTACATCATTGCAATCATTTGATGAAGATGACAAGGACTGTAGACGGGGATGAATAATCCTGGGCATTGTAGTTTGCCAATAGAAATGATATAACTCCAGAGAAAATGCATCTCATATACAGTCAGGTCCAGAATTATTGGCACCCTTGAATAGGCACATCATTGATCATTGGTTACACACACAGCGCTTCAGTTGATTGACCAATACAATGTTTTTTGTTGCTCTGAGGTCATACCTGTTTGATATCTCAGGGGGATTCTACGACGCAACCGCAGCCACCTTGTAACAATACCTGTGGTGCCAGCAGCATCCCAGCAGCAGTTACCAGACCATGAGATGACCCTACAGAGCAGCAGACTCCCGAGGGACAAGATCCTGAGCAGCAAGTTCCAGCCCAACCGCACAGCCCAGAGGTTGCCAGATGCTACCCACTAAAACATCTGCTGCAGGACTTATTAAGACTAGTTAACCTACTGCAGGTTTGTTAAGATTTGTTATTTGTTCAAAACCTAGACCTGTGTTATGCAAGCTTATGTACTAGTGTAGAGGGACACCTAGTGGCAGGGGATTTGAAAAGCTGGACGTCAGTTCAAACACCCCATGTCTCGAGCAGTCATTAATAAATTAATGTTGCCTTAACTTAACAGAGAAATAGGCCAAATAATTACCAACTGTTTGGAGCATCATTAAGAAGACAGAGAGCACTGCTGAGCTCAGGGACTGAAGAACTCTATAGTTGATGACCGAAGAATTCTCTCCATAATGAAGAAGAAAAACCCAAAACCTCTTCTTGATGCAAGTGTGTTAAACTAAAATCACATACTGTATCTGTTCATGCCGAGCTAACATTGCAGTCGGGTTGCCCTGCCACATGAAGCTCAAACTGAGAGAGACACATGTTCAGCCAGGCAAAAGGATCTCTGAATTGATGCTTCAATAGCTGCTGATAGTTCAGGTGACCCTGGACTAGCTTTGCTTCCTGTAATACACTTGTACTGGTCCTGTAGGATCCCCCTTTTCACCATCAGAAGAATCTTCCCATTCCCCACACGAATCACTGGCTTCTGCTGATTGTCTGAATTCAATTTAAATCACTCACAATAGCATATCAAGCTGTGAAATACTGTCCCTTACTGTCTTCAATGACTGGATCATATTCTCAAACCAGACCTCTCCATCAGCATCATCTATCCATAACCTTGCTGTCCCATCCCTTTGAGCAGCCAGCAGCCACTCCTTGAGGTTTTTCTCTGTCCTCATCCGCCCCAAGGTGGAACAATCTTCTACAATCACTGAGGATGGCAGATTCACTGGCTGTTCCCATTACACATCAATTATTCTGTTTTACAACATCTATTTTGAAAAAGGCCATTCACTCCCTTAATGTGCAGGTTTTGAGGCAGGCACTCTGACTCTGGTACTAGTGGTGTCTGTGAAATGCACTTTTGGAAGTCACTTTGATTACAAATGTCTGCCAAACAAATACATTTTCGTTTTTAAATGTATTTTCCAAAATGCCCATATTTACTATATAATGCAGTGTATTCTATATATAAGGAAAGCCTGGGCATTGATGATGAACCCTTGTTTGGACTAGAATATGCCGACCACCAATAATGGGTCATGCAACACAAATTCCCAAGGGCATGCTTTTCTGTTTAACAGCCATGCATTTATTCACTGTTCTGCTCTAGGGCAGTTTATGAGTAACCTATCAAACACAGTAGAAGGATATGGATATTATGGGAGAACTGTCCTCATATTCCCTTAGGTGTTGTTGCTCTAGTCTGTGTAAAAGGCAATGAACCAAGCTTAGTCTGGTGAACTTCTAGTCTGTTTTATGTGTTTCCAGTTAAAATATTTCTACCTCTAGTGTCATTGAAAGTGTTGGGGCACACAAAATTGGAGATGTTTTTTTGAAAGTTAAAATGTTCTCTGTTGTTCAGTTTGCAGGTTTTAAGTCATGAGCCATGTCCATGTTTTATAACATTGCTAAAGCAACCCTAAAAGCCAGTAAAAATAATATATTTGTGTTTGTTTGATGGTTTTTTTTCTCTTTTTACCCCTCCCTTCTTAAAAAAACAATGAGTGATGATGAATGATAGATTCAGTGGTTAGTTTGACAACCTGCAGTCCAGTCGTGAAAGGCTGGAGTAAGGTGGCCTCCACAGGCCTGGTTCAAGAGTACTGGGGCCTGGGGCTACAACAAATTTTATACCCCCCCTCCCCCATAAATACATAAAAATAAAATGATTAAAAACATTTTTCAATTATTATAAGAGCACAGAAAAGCATGAGTGCTAGGTTCAGGCCTGCCACCTACTTACAAATCAAGCGTATCATCAACAACAATCAACAGCTCATGTCTCACTGCTTCTCTCAGACAACTTTCACACATGAAGAACAATCATCAATTATAGCTTGTAGTCTGTTGCACCTCACAAATATAATCAGCAGCACAATAATTTTGCATACGATAATAATCCGCAGTAAGTCAAATCCAAACGAAAATGTACAGCAGCAATAAGCGCAGGCCTACACAGCAGAGGTGCCACCTGCTTATCTGACCAATGT
Organism: Conger conger; assembly: GCF_963514075.1. Taxonomy (NCBI): domain Eukaryota; kingdom Metazoa; phylum Chordata; class Actinopteri; order Anguilliformes; family Congridae; genus Conger; species Conger conger. The sequence continues at coordinate 30,770,656 of NC_083762.1, forward strand.
AATCTGATAGGCCTAATCTAAATAATAACATTGCATGTAATTGCATTTACATTCCAAGTAGGTCATGTCTTTACTGAAAAAAGATAGTGATAGCCTACTATAAACGTTTGTTTATTACAAGATGGCAGTGGTTGTTTTTCAGATAGTCTGAGTCTGACTGTTGCAAGGACACAAGCCTTCAATGAAAATGCTCTTTTTTTGGAGCGTGACCATTGTAAAAACAGGGTTGTTCACCCTGATAAATACAGATATAAGTTTTTCATTTTTTCCACTCATGTGTCCAAGGTGTGCAATAAAGTCATATAGGAACCAAATATATAGTTTCTGGATTATCCATAGCACCTTTGGTATCAGACCACCCAGTTTTTAGGTGAGCAAAAGTATTGGAACAGAGTTTCAGTAAATAACACTTCATATTTGGTAGCATATCCTTCGCTTGCAATAACTGCATCAAACCTGCCACCCATTGACACCAAACTTTAGCATTCTTCTTTTGTGCTGCTTTTCCTGGCTTTTACTGCAGCCTCTTTTCAGTTGTTGTTTGTTTCAGGGAGTTTTTGGACATATTTCTCCGAAAGTTGGCAGACAGAATGTTTTTGTCGACTTCTGAATTCATCCTGCTGCTACCATCATGAGATACATCATCAATAAAGCTTAGTGAGCCCACTCCAGAAGCAGCCATGCAAGCCCAAGCCATGACACTTCCTCCACAGTGCTTCACAGATGAGCTTGTATGTTTTGGACCATGTCTAGGTCCCTTCTTTCTCCACACTTTGGCCTTTCAATCACTTTGGGAGAGGTCAATCTTGGTCTCATAAAACTTTGTTCCAGAACTTTTGTGGCTCACCTGTACTTCTTTTCAAATTGTAATCTCACATTCCAATTCTGTGATTTTGTGGTATAGCATCTATATTGCTGCTATAAGTCTTATAAGTCTATAAGTCTTTGAACAGTTGATTGAGACCTTCACCCCTTTACTGACTGATGTTTTCATGTTTTTCTTCACAGCTCTCACAATGTTTCTGTCAGCAACTGCTTATGACAGCTGCTCTGTCATCACAGGCAAAAGCCAAGGCTAAAACCAAGACAAGACATTTAGAACTATTTATTGTTTAGCCAATCAATCTAACATGACACATATGGGCAACAAGAAACATCTGTCAGTCACATGTTCCAATATGTTTGCTCACCTAAAAATAGGGTAGTCTGATACAAAATGTGATATTTTCTAAGTTGTTTAACAAATCTAGATAAAAATACCAGCAAATAAAAACTGAAATTCATATCTGTCATCTATATCTGTCATCTATCATATTCTGACCTCAAACTCAATTGTCTTCAGTGTATAGCAAAAACAAAGTAATTGACCTTGCTGTTCCAATACTTTTGCAGGGGACTGTTTCTGAGTGTCAGTCGCTCGTGGCCTAGCAAATCAAATGGCCCTCTGATGCCCACCAGACAGAGTGCTGTCTACTGTGGCCGCATAGGCAGGGGAACACATGTGAGCATACGATCTAACACTTTGTCATGAAGTAATCCTCCTTGTCCCTTTTGCCCAGATGGTTCCCTTGGCACTTTGCTAAATGAGATCTTATCACTAGACCTTTCAATGTGTCAGTTATGTATTTTTCCTGCTGGAATGACTGCGGCAAAGAAAATGATCAAACTGTGATGGAAGCCCCAACCTCAATGTCTCTTCGTCAGTGGACTCTTTCTTTTTCAGATGCAGTCCATATGGAGTTCTACCTTTTGCTTTCACAGCGCTATGGTGAAAAAACAGCAGGTTATGGGTGCTCACTGCTGCTCAGCTGGGACAATTGATATGATATCTCAGACTACATGGGTTCCTTTTGGCTCCTTCAAGTTGGGGGTGGGTGGTGGGAGCGAGGGAGGAAGATGTTTAGTGCATATACAATATGTACACGTACAGTGGTGTACAAAAATGTATATCTACGCAAACCTGACCTCTAAATGGTACAAAGTTAAACATGACACATTTTGTCAAATTTGAAAGCATTTTATTTTATTTTTTTTACAGTTTTTCCATACAAAAAGGAAAAAGGCCTTGTGCAAAATTTTGGGAACCCTGTCAATGAATACTTTGTAACTTGGAGAAAACTATAACAACTTGTAAACACTTCCTGTACCCAGCTAAGAGTGTTTCAATTCTCGCTTTTTGAATTTTTCCCAATTTTTCCTGGCAGAATACCTCTAGCTCAGAAATATTCTTCAGCCTCCTTGCATGTACCGCATGTTTGAGATTTAAATAATATTAAAGTCTGGGGACTGTTGTGACCATCCCAAAACCTGCATCTGTCTTTCCTGGAGGTACTTCATGGTTGAGTTTGAGGTATGCTTTGGATCATTGTCTTGCTGGAATACCCAACCTCTCTTCAACTTCAATTTCTCGACTGACCTTAAATATTAGCCTCTAGAATTTCTTGATATTTGGTGGAATCCATTCTTTCTTCCACTCCCACAATATTTCCTGTGCCCCCAGCTGCCACACAACCCCAACGAATAATTGATCCACCTCCATACTTAACAGTTGGCAAGGTGTTCTTTTACATTAATGGCATTTGGCAGACGCTCTTATCCAGAGCGACGTACAACAAAGTGCATACCCATAACCAGGGATAAGTGCGCTGAAAGACCCTAGAGGGAAGTACAATTTCAACTGCTAGCTGTACAACAAAGAGTTTTATTTTTTTAACTATCCAAATACTGCTTACCTAGCCAACTAAAAATACCGATACACAAAGTAAATCACAAAGACAACAATTAAGGTTCACAGGGAGGTAGGGAGGGACGGGGAGAGGTTCTTCTCTACAAAGGCTTCATCCTTTTTTCTCTGAACCCACCTTCTGCCAAAATTCCAAGGCATTCAATTCCAATTCCTGTGACATTGCTTAGAAGCTGTGTTAGATGGCAGTAACCCATGACAACATTATCAACTGAATGTTCTAATTATGTCTTCTAGTCACATATTTGTGATCGTATGCTTTTGGTCCAGTTCTGGAGTGATCACATTTTTGGGATGGTGTGATGGTAAACAAAAAGCATTTTGTGAAATGAATGTAATAAGATAGCTACATTATCGTACGTGCCTATTTGTCGACTTAAGCAATTGCAAATGCAAAAATAAATATATAATTCAGCCATTTTCTTCTAGATGTTAAATAAATCCTTGGCCATGGAACATTGTTTTTGATAGAGCAATCTATCATTGCAATCAAATTGCTAGTCCTGACTTGTCACCTTCCATTGGGATAGAGTGAATATAGCCTGCAGCAGGTACATTTCTCTGCTCTGTCTATGAAGAAGAGGAGCTGACTAATGAGACTGCACTTTCAGAGTGAAAAGAGAGAGGCGAGCTCTAGAGGATGACCTGGTTGTCCTCTGCTACATACAATGAATATGGCCTGAGGCAGGAAGATAGCCCTGAGGACTGCAGTAAGATAGGTACTACATGGTAGAAGCAACTGTCCTCAATTATTTTAACATTTCTTTAACATAGTTTAAAAAAAGAAGACACAGCTGGTTTCCAACCTTCGGAAAAGTTTTTTTTTAAAGCAATCTAGGTACTCAGTTGATGTGTGAACGACAGCTTCTTATGGACTATATAGCATAGTAAGTCAGTGTCTGACATAAAAATACAGATACCAAGAAGAAGCATTCTGAATTACATTAAATGGTACTGATAGTCAGTAGTTCTCCTGGATCAAAACTGATTAGAGGCCTGTTTTCTATCTTGCCTCTGTGTTATTATAAATCCATCAGGATTTATTTGTACCCTTGAATGTTCAAACTGCTGATATTCAGTGAACAAAAAAGTGCATGAGTACAAATTTGTTGAATGGCAAGTCGCATAAGTATTAAATAGCTTGGATTTTCTCAGCTTTTTATTTTTTACTATGAAGTACCTTCTCATTTTCAAAATGTAATGCATTGAATTCTAACATTGCTATGATTTACTGTAAGCATTTTTTTGTGTTGTGCAGTGCTCTTCGAAATATGAACAGAAACTTTCTGTAATAATCCATCATTCTTGTGAAAAGCACATGGACCATGTGTGAGGTGTGGAAGATGTATTATAGAGAAATACTAATAAATCAAGAGCTATGACAGTCCCAACTTTCAGAACTGTGACATGTTACATCAATTAAAATGTTTCTGAAGAGCACTACTCTGCTTTTTTCCCTCTCCAGTATTTCAGGTTGTAGAGAAGACATTGATGCAATATAATCCCCATCCATGCTTCTTTTAATGAAAGCAAATAGAAATGATTGAAAACACCAATCATTAAAGAGTACTCACTGTTTCAGCCTGGCTCCGCCTTCAACACAGGAATTAAAAAATATGTTGTGGGGTGGGTAGAGTCGGTGTGTCCATCTCATTTGCATGAAGTATTCTTTAACTAATCAGGTGCAGGCAGTCTTCCGTGCAGTATTGATCCTTAACAGCTGGCTTGCCATTAAATTAAATGGACAAATCTGTGGGTGTCAATCATTTTCAGACTGGACATCTGAAGGACATCTGAAGGACATCTATATGACGCGTTTTTTAATGGTAAAATTATATTATTTCCTAAATTTTGAAATAATGGGATGGATTAAATGTTTCACTATAAAGCATACAAACAAGTCTACAGCTAAAAAATCGAGTGCAATTACCCTTTAAATGTAAGGTAAAGCTAATAATTTTCAATAAGATAGGTATTCCAAAATATAATCATATTCTGTTTGATAATTGTCAGGTTCTGTGTTTTTCTGTATCTGTTTTTAAGTCTTTCTGTGTATTTGTACCCTCTGTGCTTACCATAGCCTGTTTTCAGTTTCATTCTCTCTCATTAATTTGTTCCACCTGTGTCTCATTTCGTGTCTCTACCTCCCCACTCCTTATATGTACTTCCTTCCTGTCTCCTGTTATTCAGTACACTTGTTTCTCATTGGGTGCTTGCTAGTAGTGTATTTACACCTGTCCTTTTCAGTTTCTCATTGCTAGTTCATCTTTCTGTTATTCTGTTCCCTACCCCGGGTCTAGCTTCCTCTACCCCGTGCCTGTGCCCCCGTTAATTCTGTCTGGTTCTGCTCTGTTCTTGGATTTTCTGGTTTTTGTATTCTCTGCCTGGTTTTGTTATGCTAAGGCTATAGCTAAGCTATATTATTTTTTCCATAGCTGACCAGCTAGCTAGCATGTTGTGTATTTTAGCTAGGTCTGACCAATTTTCCCATAATATTAAGTTGAGGTCTGTCTAGCCAGTCAAGCATATGCATCCTTGGAGCTAACCCGCTGTAGTGATTGGTGAATAGGCTAGCTTTTAATTAATGCTGCATTAATGCTTAACTGGCTCATATCTCTGAGAAATGCAGTGGGTGATAAATCTATGGTTGCATACATTAACTTTACTATAAAGCTGGTGGTTTGTTCTGTTGTGCTAAAATGAAGTAACCTACCACAGGATTACAACAGGACATTTTGACATTTATACTGAACCATAGTACCCCAGAGGTCAAAAACTGAATTATATGTATTTGCTCATGTTGAAGTTACAGTATGCTGCAGCGTTACTGTTATTGCTGTAGATTGAAACACACACATAATAGATGCTCAAAACATTGTGAAATCACATGTATCGCCAACATATCACAACCATTTCCTCCTACAAGTATACCAGGCAGATGGGAACTCTTATTTATTTTTTGTTTTGTTTAGATAATATTCCAAACTGCGGTTCATACAGGAACTTGGTTTGGCTTGTAATTACAAGCTTTGCTGTTGTGGAACTAAAATATGAGAGTCACTGAAATGGAAACAAGGCTACATTTTATACGCCTTGAAAATTATTTTTAATAGCATATCTTTAATTTACTTCATACTACATCATAACTGTCATTGTTTATATGCTGACAAACCATAATATATAATGATCATAAATATTACATTGGAATTAAATCTTGTTTATGGTAGCCCTGGAATTACATTGACATGAAATGCATTCCATTTATGATTAATTGCTTCTTGTTTCACTTTTAAAGCAATATATCCATGCATTTCTTGAGAAGGACAAGATGTTCCCAAAGCCAGTAAGACATTTAAACATTTCCCTATATAAAATGCTTCAAAATACATTTAATTAAGACTATTGGACAAAGAAAAATAAAGGTAGGTAAGTAATAAGTAATTCAATTTATGATAGTCATCAGCAGTCTTCATATTATTTTGTAAATGTTGGTGCAAGGCTGTATGGTACAATATATTCATTCACTAGCTGATGAAAATATGTACAGTTAATTCATATCACTTCTGGGTTTTTTTATTTCTGCGGCCAAATGTCAGCTAAAGACATAAATAATTCACCACATTTCAGTGATGTAAGATCAAAGAGGCCAGAGGCGTGCTGTGAGTGATCAAATGTTTCAAGATTGATAGTGAATGTCATGTAGGCAGCAGGGTAATATCGTGCTTGGGGAACCAGAGGATGGTGTCGTCTAAACAAATAGAGCCATTCAATGCATAAGTCATGTAATGAATGACCAGACATTATAACATTTCCTGAATTAACTGGACCATTCAACCAATCTTGTCTTGTCACAGGGCAGTATAAATGGAATGGTTGCAAACTTGCCAGGAAGAGGACGCAAGTGCACGTTGTCCCCACGGATGGTGAGGAAGATGGTGAGGGAGGCCATAAAGAACCCAAGGATCACAATTTAAGAATTTCAGAGATTAGTTGTATCCTGAACTCTAAGACGGCACCTCCATACCAACAATTTCTTTGTAAGGGTGGCAGGAAGACAGTCCTTACTGAGCACAGTAAAAAAACAAGCATTTGGCGTTTGCAAAACCTCATTGGAATTATGACTGGAAGAGACTGCTATAGTCAGATGAGACTGAAATGGCATGTTTAGGCCAAAATAGGAATGTATACAAGGAAAAGCACCTGATACCAGAGGTGGGTCTTGTTTTGGAGATATTTTGCAAGGATATTAATTATTCTAAAAAGTTCTGCATAGAGGAATGGTAAAAAATGCCTCCAAATCTGTTCTCTAACCCTATCTCAAATTATAGGAAAAGACTCACGGCTGTCCTCTTTGCTAGTGGTTCACATAAAGTATGAAAACTGGGGTGCCAATAATTGTGAACTGATTTTTGGGGAAATAATTGTTTTATGTGAAAAATGCAAGACTTGGTTGATTAATTAATAAAGCACAATACTTTACAGATGTTGGAAAATAACTTTGATTTTGTCAATAACTATTATTTTTAGTTTGTGCATATTTATCCATCCTGGAGCCCACCGTGTACACACGCAGACACACACACACACACACACTCACACACACACACACAAACACAGTATATATGGCTTTTTGAATAGCTTATCTTTTGAGTTAAATGTAAATGGTCGTGTCTATAATGGGAGCTGCTGGCTGTGATACGGGAGTATAATCAGATTCTGCACAGACTGATGGCAAGCTGCAGGTGAAAAGCTAATCTATGATTGCTCACCCTACTATATAGCTGTGTTCCCCCATGGGACGATCTATAATGCCTGCAGAACAGACAGAAGAATGAGACACTTTGTCAGTGAAACCACTGTTGCCACCATTAAAATCTGGGACGGTATGGAAGTGTTTGTGGAATTCTCTCCCTTGAAGCAGTGATGTAGCAGAAAGATGAACAGCCAACAGATGCAGACATGGATAATTGTCAAAGAATTGAACAGATGTTCCCCAAATCAGATTAATTCAGTTAAAAATGTAAATCAAGTTTGTGTGATGTGGGTATCATTTCCAGAAATTAACAACTTGCCTTGCTTTTTGAATTAATTCAATTTCATGCTCAATTTATCTCTGTTTTGCATGCCAGCATGACTGTCAAATGTGCTGCAAATTGTTTATCTAACTGCTAACAGTAGTTCCCTTATTTTTCACTCTGAGTAATATAGATGACCACCTGTTGATTGTGTTTTACATTAATCATCAGATTCATCTTCACTTAGGATCACAGGATCATAACTGCTGTCATTAGACTCAGGTAATGGAAGATGACTACAAATGACAGTGATTTAAACATCATACACTGAACAATAATTGTGACCAGATGGGAAATAGAGACAATAATATTGGGGGAATCAAATATGTTTGTATTACTGACCAAAATTTACACAGATAATAATCATAAAGATATGGCGTAATTGTGGCACCTGACCATGGACCTGGTCATGGATTATTCCTTGCATATGTTTTCTCCCAATTTGCATAACAATCTGATCCAAATACCCACAGTTTTGAAAGATTCAGCTTTCTTCCTGTTAACCTGAAATATAGAGTCTTTTTCGTCCTAGAGTAACCTCTATTACAAATATGAGCAGCATTTTGCACTGCATAAGGCCACAATACCTTTGGTAATCCCTTCTCTAATAATAGACACCTTCCCATTTCAAAGAGGGTCCTCCACTGTCTCTCGGTTGTATCATTTTGATGGGGAGAGTAGGGGGGTGATGTGTCATGTCTTATACCTTTATCCCTTAAAAGTGACTGAAAAGCATTACTTGTGTATTCTGTGCCATTGTCTGATCTGATACACTTGACTCTACCATATGGTGCACTGTCTCCAAGGAACTACTTTGTTGCTAAGGTTGTGTCACTTGTGTGATTTCAGGACGTAAACAGACACTGCCCCTGGCCATCAGTATTTTCCTATAATTTGTGATTAGATTCGATAACACATTTGGAGGGATTTCTGGATTTTTGGATTTATTTCCCTTTTTTCTTCTCCCAATTTTGGTTGCAAATTGTACTCTATTTATATCCAATTATCCATGTTATCTAGGATACACCGCATACATACGACCACATCCCCCGGCAGCACTAATGGATGTGCCCTAATGATCCGGAGGGCGACACGCCTTCTCCAAGCCAAATCATCTTCAACCACGACTGTGATTCCGAGTCCTCCTGCCTCCCTTGGAGTAGGGAGCCAATTATGCCGCTCCACGTGCCTCAGCCTTTTGCAGGACCGGGAATGGAATGTATTCACTGAACTATTTCTGTGTAGATTTTGATCATTCATTGTCCTGCTGGGCAATCTACCTACCACTTCCTAGCAGAGACATTAACATTAATCAGAACTATAGATTAAGTAATTAAAAATTAAAAGAGAAATATTGCCAATTTCACTTTGTTTTTATTTACAGTAACTGTTAGAGATGGTAATTTGGGCTCCTATGGTTTTCAGAAAAAATAGATTGTTAAATAAACTCATTGACATGAGAATGAATGTATTGCAATAAAAATATATAGTTTTGTTCAAACACATGGGAAAACTATACATTGTTTGGGTGCGGTTTGCGGGAAGGAAGCAGGGCAATCTGAGTACCGTGCCTGCTGGTTAAGTAGGCACACAACTAGACTACGTTGTGAATCAGTCCAGGCTTTTAAAATGTGTATCAGGGACCGGGACAGAGGAACCATCCGCAGACTCAGGGATAAGTTGAATACAGCCGGCTTTTTAATAAAGGGAAGATCAACAGTTCAAAAACCAGGTAGGCAGATAAAAATAGGTGAAACACGAAATCCAAAGAAACAGCGAGTCCCAAGTCAGGCAAAGATGAAAATCAGAAAACCCAAAAACCAAAGCACAAAATAACAGACAGGGAAAATGGGTTGCAAAATAAAGGCTAGAACTAGGGTAGGTAACAGGCAAGAAGAATGAGCAAAGGAAAGGAGCAAACAGGTGGGCTTAAATACCATACTGATTAGCAAACAACAAGAATCAGGAGACATGACAGAATGACAAGAAAAAAATACATATAAGGAGAGGGAGGTGGAGACACTAATTAGAGAACAGGTAAAATGAATAATGAACAGGAAACATAACAACGGAAAGCAAAGTGGGATACAAAAGACAAAACGCAGGGTACTTAATACAGAGAGAAACACTGAGAGAAGCACAGACGCAGAGAAAAGGGAAAAGGGACATTGAACAAGAACTGATTCATGTCTAAACGTTTCAATATTTAAAATACCTCATTGTGCAACTTATAGCTGCCTCAAACCACCAAAGAACAGTCTTAGCTTTCACAGTTTTCCGAAAGACCCCAAACTTTACGAGTGATTGCTTTAACGATTATTAAAATAAATAACAATTTGCATCTGTGAGTACTTTATTAGGTATGTATTACTTATTTTCTAGACTTATTGGTCTTCTGCAGCTGTAGCCTATCCACTTAAGAGGTTTGACTCATGTGTTCAGAGATGCTCTTCTGCATACCACTGTTGTAATGTGTGATTATTTGTGTTACTGTCACCTTCCTGTCAGCTTTGATGACCAGTCTGGCCCTTCTCCACTGACCTGATTAACAAGGCGCCTTTGCCCACAGAAGCGCTGCTCACTGGATGTGTTTTGTTTTGGAGACTGTCCATCCCAGGAGATCAGAAGTTTCTGAGATATTCAAACCTGCCACCAATAATCTTTCCACAGTCAAAGTCACTTAGATCACATTTCTGACATTCTGGTATGAAAAACGGCTGAACCTCCCGGCAATGTCGACATGCTTTTATTCATTTATTTGCTGCCACATTATTGGCTGATTAAATATTTGAATTAACAAGCTGGTGTACAGGACTATATAAAAAAAAGTGGTTAGTGAATATATACGTACAATATCACAAAGGAATTGCACAATTTTTGATAACATTTATAAAAATACATTTTCTTTACCAGAGAAATACATCTCCTCAATAAGGAATGGGACAAAGTAATCAGCGCCGGTTTGTAGTACTGACAATTGTCAAATATAACATTACTGTAAGTTAGCTTTGTGGATAACATTGGTATTTTGATAATATTAAGATTAGCCTGTATGTTGCCATCTCCCATAATCGCTGTAAATATCTTTATTGAATTTTGTATATAGAATAGGCTTCAGAATTATTATCATCAAACCACTAATCAGAACCAGCTGAGAAATCAACTGTCCAATTACTTGTGGACCCCAAAAATGGAAGATCTATGTATAAAAAGGGATGTAATTTCTACAGGGATCACTCAATATGGATGTAAATACCAAATGAAATGTGACTCTTTAACCTCATATTCATTGTTTAATTTCAAATCCAATGTGCTGGAGCACAGTACCAAAAGAACGGAAATTATACCATTGTCCAATTTCTTATTGGCTGCACTGTATACATGCAAGAAAACACACTGAAGCAAACCGATGCTTTTATATTTATTTGGATATATCTAATCTTAAATAAAGCAGAGAAAATGAGAACAGATGTTACTTACATAAATGTGCTAAATGATGCCATTTTCTCCATTCTACTGGACATCATTTCCTGTGAGCTAGACAGCAGATTATTTATCTTTTGACACCTCTTTAGATAAAAGCCTTCAATCCTTAATGCGGATTTCTATCTCTTGGATTATCACCCATTTAATAGTTCAGAGGTGCTTCTGTTCATGAAGAATAAATGAATCCATGGTAAAATCCCTGTGATAAAAGTGGATATTAAGCTCCCTTGCGGTTAATCCTCCTAAATCCTGCTCCACCGTCAGTGGCTTGAACAATTACAGAGTGGAGAAATAGGTATGGGTTTTATTCTAACATATGAACATCAGAAATCATCCATGGTGAGCTCCACAATGTTTAGAACAAAGGCATATGTTTTGATAGATTTGGCTCCGTACTTTTTTTCTGCTATTTTAGATTTGTAATCAAACAATTCTCATGTGGTTTAAGTGCCGTGTATACACTCCTGTTTCACCATGTATAAATTAAAGCAGTATTTATGCAGGGCACATCATCTTTGGGATATATTAATGTTATAAATGTAGTTTAATCTAGTCATGTTAGGTGCCTTGTCACATATCCTTTGCATGCAAAACCTGCTTGAAGTCTGTGACCCATAGACATGACCAGGTGCTAAATATCTTCTCTGGTGATGTGCTGCCAGGCAGATGCTGTAGCCATCTTCACCTCCTGCTTGTTTTGAGGGCAAAGTAGCCTTAAGTTTCCTCTTCAGCGTACTAATCGCATGTTCATTTGGATTCACATCGGGTGACTGACTTAGCCAGTCAGGTTTTTGGCTTTGAATAACTACTTGCTTGTTGCTTTAGTAGTATGTTTGGGATCAGGTCCGGATTAATGCAACGGCTTACCTGGGGTGAAGGGAGCCCAAGTGTTTCAGGGGAAAAACGATACAAAAAGAGAAATTCTGCCTGTAGCTTATACATTGACTCTTTGCCTGCACAGCCAGTCAGCACTGTATGCATGAAAATAGAGGGGGGGAGGGGGGGGGGGGGTAAATCCAGAGGCATGGCTGGACCATATGCCCTTGGGGACCAAAGCATAAATGGATAAATAAATAAATAAAATAAAAATAAAAATAATTCTTAAATTGGTCAAATACAGAAGTAGTCATGTTACATTTAACCCCGCTCACCCCTACGCAAGGCGTCTCTCCCAAACTGACCATCAGCTAGGTAGCTAGTCTACAGTAGTTTCTAAATGAATGCCACAAGCAGAAGTGGGTGCAGCACACAAAAAAAAGGAGAAAAAGAGGAGAGGGAAGTGTCACTATTAAAAAGTGTGCATTTTTTGTTAAACAAAATCAGGATGCAAATGTTGTTAACATTAACATCATCAAGGAAAATGTTCAGCAAGATGACATACAAGCTACCGTTAGTGCTTGCAGCAGTAGCCCACCACAACCTGAGCTGCAGGTCATAATGGATTTATGAGGCATCTGACCCGGCGTTGTGGGGGAAATCAACGAAGAGGCTTGCGCTGTCCTTATCGGTCTTTAGGGCTTTTCTCAGACGAAGAAGCAAGTATCCAGCCTCAACCCGTGATGAGGGCTTGGGATACTGACCCCCACTAATCATCTACTGACCTGTCATCTCCCATATGGTGAAAAGGTTTCATGGAATTGGATTATATATTCACCCACAGGGAATATTTTCTGCTTTGCCTGCATGCTTTTTTCAACAAAGAAAAACCAATTTGTTCATGGCTTTTCTGACTGGAAACACCCCAGACGTGTGAGTGATCATAAGAAAAGCTCAGAGCACTCTACTTTCATGTTAGCATTGCTTCGGTGCTCTTCTGGCACTGGGACCAGGACTGTGAACACTAAGCTAGTGCAACAGCTAGAGGGAGACAAGCGGTACTGGGAGGAGATGCTGAAGTTTACTGTGTGTCCCCAAAATTATTTTCCACCATAATTTGTAGTTTTTCTCCTTCACGAAAATAGTCTACACTTCCCGTTACATAATATTCATGAATTTATATCATTTCCTTTTGGAGGGAATTCAACTGAGCCATTGAAGTTTGATCTTATTTTCCAAATGTCATGTCAACTGGCTTGTCACAGCCTTAAAGTTCCATCCTGTTAGGCTATTTTATTAAGAAAATGAATTACATTTGATAATTTCAAAACTTGTTTTATATAATAAGTAAAATGCTGTTCACATGTAGGGTCTTGTGCTAGCTAGATCATGATCAACCACAGAGCTAAGGCCAACATAGTTTAAAAAATGTCCCCCCTGTTAGATTCCCCCGTTAGTTTTGTTGACCTAATAGGGTGGAAATGTTGATAGTAAATGTAGTACATAAATTATTCATAAGATAATATTTGTGATGTATTTGCAACAATTTCTTTCTTCTTTTGGTTCTTCCATGGCATGTAAAGCGTATTCAAACAAATACTAAACATGTCTACTTTATTTTACATTATGTTAATGTGTCCCTATATTTCTAGAAACCCTGAAATAGGGGAACTATGTAACAAGTGTTATAATTTCTAAATGGTGAATCCAATAATTCCAAATACCGTCTAATAAAAGCAGAAAATCTGTAATTTAACCGCATATGAATTTCTTAACTTTTGGAGTATTGAGTCAAAAAAAGAAAAAATGCTTCACTTAAAGGAATTGGCAGTGTTCTCAGACCCCAGGTTAATTGTTGACGTGTCGAAATGTGAATCAACCATTCATTTTTTTAGCCCCTCTCTGTGTACACACATTCTGAAAATTGGGCAATTTGCCAGCCATTGCCATCCATTCTATTCCAAATGAGTGTTTAGCAGCTAACTAACTGCCCTGGGTAGGTAGTTTTCTCCAATATTCAATTCAATTTCAATTCAATTTATTTTTGTACAGCGCTTTTCACAGAAGACTGTCAAAAGATGCTTTACAGAGTAACACAGAAGAGCATTAAACATATCAGCCCAAAGTCCCCAATAGCAAATGAGGTAAACGACTCCCTTAGGGGAGAAAACTCAGATGTGTTGACACCTCTGATTGCTTTATTGACGTTTAGCAATGAAACTCACCTATATCTCTTTTTGGCGGTAGCATGACAGTCTTGAGAATAAAGTGGTGAACATTTGGGAGGTGAGTTTAACTTGATCTGTTGACTTAATTCAAGTACGTTGGCTGTAACATAATAGTAATACCATCATATACCGGTCGCCTACAATATAGTAGCCTAAACGGCGCAGATTCGGCCTGGAGTCGCTTGCTATCTGGGTAACGTTATAGGATAACCTATGTTAGCATATAACAGTATCGATGAGTTCTTTTTGCTGAAGTAACAGTTCCGAGAATAAAGTAACTTTACACTCGGCAGCTAACATTAGCTATATTTACACAAGACAAGTCCAGCTCATTGCTGCATTAGCAAAATTATCGATAGCCAGACATCAAGTAAATTGAGATGAGGTTAATGGTGACATTATACTTAGTTGGCTTGATTCGATTAATGGCAGAACGTCATCTAGCCAAACGGGTGCTTACCGAAACACTGAAATTAAAAACACCTAAAGTAAAAAGACAGACAAACCTTATCTTGATCTTGATTGATAGAACCATTGTCTTTGCAAAACCCATCCTCTTCTGTTCATAATGAATTAGGGGTAAAATGTGTATTGCACAACTTTGTAAACTCCAATATTACTTTGCACCGTTTTTCTTCTATATAATAAATTCAGATCTTTTGGCGACAATTTTTTCTGCAACAATAAGGCATTGTTTGAGTGAATACATACACAATGTTAGCAGCGGATCTGCGCAATATGTATTTGAGAATTTGGTCATGGCTTTGAACTTGGGAGCGCACACTACATAAATATTAATACTGGGTGAGTGTTTTGGCCACAGCACATTGGTCAATGCAAATTAGAAGCATTCGGGACATCACAATTGCGGTCTCAAAACCCACCAATACCAAATGCTCCACCAGATGGCAATGTCGAGCATTGTATAGGTTTTTGAAAAATAAATGTAATTCATTACATACACATATTAAATCAGTATGTCAGTAACCTTATAATTTGTGAACATAATATAAGCATTTTAAAATCATGATTTTGACTGCACAGGATCTTTAATATTTGCAGAGACTCAAATCCAAAGTAGAAGGTGATTAAAAAGCTGAGTGATAAATACCAGTACACCCAAAAAAGCTAAACTCAATTTTATTTCACTGAGCACTGAGCATGTGGGGTTGAACGGTGGCAGTGAGGTTAGTCACAACCTTATTCACCGGGGAGGTTTGTGTGGTACTGGCATTTTGAGCATGGTTGGCAAGTCAGGCTACTAGTTCTGTGCTGTACAGATTCATCCCCTTCCCCTCTGAACTGCATACTCTACATCCATCCTGTAGATGTTCTAGATTACCGGCAAGCTTAATACCTGAACTGTTACCATCTTAAACTATAGACTAGCGGAGGATTTTTCTCGCCACTGGCTTTCCTCCGACTAGGGAGTCATTTTCGTCATATGCTTAGGTAATTTTTCTTCCCTTCTGTTACGTTCCACGTATGTATGTCTGTCTGTTTCCCCCTTAAACTCTACAGATGAAGCCATCAACCATTTCCATTCGCTGTCAATCATCATTGCCCTGGTCCCGCCTCCACCAATCACGTCCCTCTGCTTATATAAACTGTGTTGGCTGCCCTATAGGGGGCTGTGCTAGACTTGGCTATTCATTCGCTTGAGAACCCTGTTGTGTGTATGTGTGTTCCTCTGTTCTCCTACTCCTGTGAATGTGGTTGTCCGTGTGTAGGCCCTGGGGCAGGTAAGACAGAGGCCTCTATACACTGTTGCTGCACGTAGGGTGAACCATTGTTTAGACACCTTAGGAAAGGGGTGGTTGCCACCTATGTACTTTTGATTATAGAGTAGATATATATATATATATATATATATATATATATATATATATATATATATATATATTATTTTGTTCAGGGAACAGTTAGTATGTATTTTGTTTTTAGCTCTCTTTGGTTTTATTAATTTAATTGATTTGGCAACACCCAGGTCCCTTGGCCTCGTACCCCATGTGTCTTTGTCTTGTGAGTTTTTGTTTGAAAACTGTAAATAGCACCGCCACTGTAATTTTTGTAAATACACTTATTGCACCTCAAACCTGGTTTGTTCGATCATTTTTCACTCCCATAACGCTCAAATATATCCTCCCGGTAATTTTACTTCATTATAATTTTGTTGCGTACTCCCTCCTACCCCTGGACGCCTGAGAACGTAACACCTTTTGTTTACTATGTAAAGCGTCTTTGTGACAATCTACTGTGAAAAGTGCTATACAAATAAAATCAAATTGAATTTCTTTTTTTTTAACGTGCCAAGCCAGGGTCACTCATCAAGCAGCAATTTATGGAGATGCCACCTGTTTTTACTTCTTTCTTTTTCTTTTTTTTGCAAGGGAGGCACGATGACAGCACGGTATACTGTTGATATTAAACGCTGCACGTCTACAGCAGTTTGGGCTATAAAACTGGAGGCATAAAGTGGAAATGAATCAAACAAGCAAGGTGCCTGGCAAGCCACAGCTGATTTATGATAAACAGCAGTAAAAGCAGGGCCCAATGCTGTTGTGTCGCGGTCGGACGGAGGCTGAAGGTAGCCAGGATTTGCTATCAATCAAGTCTCATCTGCGTAAGACAATGGAAGGCTGCTGTAATGGATTTGATGGCTCCGTCGAGCTCATGACCCCCTGAGAGTGGTGACAGTGCAGTGATGCGTAGACATGACTCAAACAGGAAGTGACAAGGCACCCTGCAAGGCGATGGCCTGTTTTTGTTATTTAAGGGGTAGCTGGGAAGTATAGAATTGAGTCAAAAGTACATGCATATACAGTCCCCTCCAAGAGCAAGAGCAAGGCCAATTCCTTTGTTTTTGCAATACACTGAATACATTTGGGGTTCAGATAAAAATAATTGAATAAGTTCAGAATTTCAGCTTTTATTTCCTGGTATTTACACCAAGATTTGTTAAACTACTTTCACCTTTGGCATCAGACCACCCCATTTTTAGGTGAGTATTGAGACAGAGAGTATTTAAGTAATTGAAAGTAAATAACGCTCAATATTTGGTAGCATATTCCTTGCTTGCAATAACTGCATCAAGCCGATGGACATCACTAAACTGTTGCATTCTTTTTTACAGTTGTGTTCAAGAAAACATCAGTAACCTGATGAACCACTGTTATTAGTAGTAGTGATATTTCTGCATACTTTACTTGTAGATGTAGTAATGTAATAGAAAAACAACAGACCCAACTGTCATGGCATGCACGCTGCTTGTTCTGAGTAATTGACTCATTCATTGAAAGGGGCATGTTCAAAATAATAGCAGTGTGGAGTTTAATTAGATAATTCATTAATTCTTTGAAAAAACAGGTGTCATTGTCCTTTATTAAAGAAGAAGGGAAGCAAATGTTTCACACATTGTTCTAAAATATATTTTGCTAAGTAAAATTGGCCGTTCCAAACATTGTTCGGTGAACAACACCATTTGATTTAAATCTTGATTGGAGAGGGGAAAACTTATGAAGAAGTGCAGCAAATTATAGGATGCTCAGCTAAAATCATCTCAAATGCTTTAAAATGGCAACAAAAACCCAAAACATGCAGAAGAAAACAAGTAACTACTATTAAAACGGATCAAAGAATTGTCAGAAGATTCAGCCATTCATCAGCTCAAAGATGGTCTACAATTACCTGTAAGTGCTGTTACAGTCAGAAGACGTTTGATTGAAGCTAAGCTATCAGCAATAAGCCCCCGTAAAGCACCATTGTTGAAAAAGGGCATGTGCAGAATTGGTTAAAATTTGCCAAGGAACACATTGATTGGCCCAAAGAGAAATGGTGTACCAATCTGTGGACTGATGAGAGTAAAATTGTTATTTTCGGATCTAGTGGTCATTCAGAGTAGGTAAGACAACCCCCAGGTACTGAATTCAAGCCACAGTACACTGTGAAGACAGTGAAGCATGGTGGCGTAAAAATCATGGTATGGGGATGTATACATCAAAATACTTGAAGAGATTATGTTGCCTTATGCCGAAGAGGAAATGCCCCTGAAATGGGTGTTTCAACAAGACAACAAGCACAAACACAAGTAAGCGAGCAACATCTTGGTTCCACACAAAAAAGGATTGAGGTAATGGAGTGGCCAGCTCAATCCCCTGACCTCAACCCCATTGAAAACGTGTGGGGTGACATTAAAAATGCAGTTCTGAAGCAAAACCCAAAAATTCACAGAAACTGTTCAATGTAGTTTGTGCATCCTGGGCTGAAATACCTGTTTCTAGGTGCCAGAAGTTGGTTGACTTCATATCTAACCAATGAAGTGTTTTCATTATCATTAAGATCCATCCATATTGCGCGGGTTGGATTACCAATTTCTGTTGTCTCTATGAATACAATGGAAGATGTGGATAAGGCAGACGTCTCTCCCAAAAAGACATAAAACATTGCCTGAACGTTTATTATGGGCTAGTTTAAATTTCCCATTAAACCTGTTGCTCAAAACTTTAAACACGCTATTCTATAACTAAGAAATACTGACACGTTTTTCAAGAATTTAAGTTTTACAAAACAAAACCAGGTAAGATCATCACATTCATGTTTGCAGCAGTGAATGACTTGGTATGAACTGTTGAATGATATGGTTACTAAACTCAACTGAACAATTTTCTATTGAGTGGAAAACATCCGCACACGTTTCTCCTTGGTTATTTGAACTTGCCCCAAATACTTGCACTTGATTTTCAGGCTATCTATCGACATTTGCCGGCCCTCTAGACAAAAATAATATTGTATAATATTGTTTATTGGTGACATTGAGCACAACCAAATAATTTTAGTAAGGAAGATATGCTAGGAGATAACTAAAGCACTAAATGCAGCTTGCATATACAGTACTAGCATCAATTGCACATCGCTGCAAGATAGATAAACTGCTTAGTGATGCTGCTCAGTGATGTTGGCAGTCACTGCATCATGGTAGGTGTAATGATCATTGCTTGCTTAAAACAAACGGTAATTATGTCTTCACATATACATTGATATTACACTTATTACATATTACTTATTATGCCAAGAGATAAATTGTTGCAATAGCAGATTAATCTTACAAAGTTTACAAATGCAGTCTATCTGTAATTTGTGCCCGTAAGCTACTTTAGCTATCATTTTAACTACTGTCACGTAATTAAAAAGATACTTGCAAGTTGCATAATACCATTCTTCTCATTACAGACAGGTGTAAGAAAAAGAATGAATACCAAACCCAAGCGATCACAGTCTCCCAAGAGAATAGCCACAAACAATTAAAAAACATATATATAAAGGAATGAAAAGTATAAAGAAGAAAATAAACTGAACAATAAATACAATGTAACCAATGCATTTTTATGCTTGTGGGATTTAGCAATATCAAAGACAAATTGAACAGCATACTATCAAGGAAAACTGTTCATTACTGAAACTTGAGCCTTACACCTGAGTTAAGCATGTGGGGGACAAAAGGTTGAAATCCAGACATGTCTGACTAGAAAATTGCAATAAGCTACACCAAATTGACAATGAGCTGCTCACTCTTGACTGACACACCCGGAGCAGTGGCTCTCCTCCCACTTCAGCGTGCTGCGAGTCCCGAAATGACCAGAGGCATCTGGATCATCTGGAAAATGCAAAATCAACAAAACGGAAAAAAATGTTTAACATAAAAAGCCAAGCTGTGCAATTTCACATTCTAATTATAACGTGTATATATGCAAACCAACAACAGGTCATCATACAAATATAATTATTATGAGTAAGAAGAAGAAGAAGAAGAAGAAGAAGAAGAAGAAGAAGAAGAAGAAGAACAAGAAGAAGAACAAGAAGAAGAACAAGAAGAAGAACAAGAACAAGAAGAAACAAATATTTTACAAAAGGAAATAGATTTTCACATTATAAAAAGAGACCAAACTCCTCACAAGTTTGTTCATTGGCAAAACTTGTGACATTGTGACATCAACTGTATAAGCAAACATGCAGTCTCATCACATGCTGTATCTAATACAATCTTAAATAAGATTATAGACTTGCACTACAATGCTACTGTTGAGAACTTTGTTGCTTTGAACCAATTATTCATTGAAGGTCATGAGTATTCTATTAAGAGAAAAGGACACAAATGAACTGCCAGTTTCCTATGGTTACTATCCAGAGACACATTTGAAACTAAACTGAGGAAGGCAATTTAAAAGACATGCACCAGTACCTTCTCCATGAATCTCAAATGAGTACTGAAATGTTCCTCCCAACTCATGAAAAGAGATCGAAACCCCTTAATTTTCTTTCAATTAGTCACTCATCAGTCAATCACTCACTCATGGGGGACTGGAGGGAATGTAAACCATACAATACAATAAAATATTATTGAAATGTCTGTCTTTCACTAAAGTTCAGAGCACATTCCCCAGTGGGCTCTAGAATTATTGGCACTCTTCATAAAAATAAAAAAAGACTGTAACACAGATCATCTACACTCACTGAGCACTTTATTAGGTATTTATTAGACTTTTTTTTAGACTTCTATTGCTGTAGCTTATCCCTTAGAGTTCTGATGCGTTTTCTGTTCAGAGATGCTCTTCTGCATACCACTGTTGTAATGTGTGGTTATTTGCGTTACTGTCACCTTCCTGTCAAGTTTGACCAGTCTGGCCATTCTCCTCTGACCTCTCTCATTAACAAGACGTTTCTCTCTGCAGAACTGCTACTCACTGGTTTTGCACCATTCTTTGCAAACTCTAGAGACTGTTGAACATGAAAATCCAAGCAGTTTCTGAGTTATTCAAACCACCCTGTCTGGCACCAAATTATTCCATGGTCAAAGTCACTTTGATGACATTTCTTCCCCATTCTGACATTTGGTCAGAAAAACAGCTGACCATGGTAAATGGTTGGCATTTATATAGTGCCTTTATCCAAAGAATTGATGCTTCTCATTCACCCATTCATACACACACTCACACACCAACAGTGATGGGCTGCCATGCAAGGCACCAACTAGCTCGTCAGGAGCTTTTGGGGGTTAGGTGTCTTGCTCAGGGACACTTCGGCACACCCACGGAGGGAATAGAACCGGCAAGCCTCTGACTGCCAGATGACTGCTCTTACTGCCTGAGCCAATATTGCCCACCATGTCTGCATGCAAGTACATTTTGAAAGGATTCATGTTTTGACTTTTTTCTGGGGTAAAAATAAGTGCTTAATAATACTTTTTTATGCTCATTGCCTTGTCTTTTTTCCCTTGTAAAAAAACGTTGATAATGTGTTCAATGTGTTAATGCTGAACCGGAAAGATTTTTTCATATACTGCGGTTGCTTACACGTCTTCTAGGATTTATACATTCAACATTTTCCTCTGATTAAGATGATGATGATGAGGATTATGATTGATATTATAACTTGCAGAGTTGAAAAACTGCATCATATTTATGTGAAAGCCTTCTCCCTCCTTGTGGTAGGCACCACTGCAGGTATGGTCAAATTTGTTGTTTAGAAGGTGCAAGATGTATAGAACATGCTTATAACAGACAGTATTTTGCTTGAAAGGAGATTATCAAAATGCAGACAAAATGTGCACAGTGTTTTGCTCAATGGAAATTTCATCTGTACCCTGCATATAGGGTCTTATGGGTTCTGGGCTGAGACTGTCACCCTTGATAATCAACTGCCCTGATTATGACTACAACACCACCATGCCTCAAAGCAAATTGTATATGACAACAGCTGAAGATGAGTTTGAAATTCATTTTAGTCTGTCACCAGGAGAGAAACCGAGGAATACAGATTTTCTGTTCACTGTTTCTATTAGTCTGACCCTGAAGGAGGTAAAAATTGTTTCTTGTAGTTTGTATGTTGTCAAATAGTTGGTGACCCCACTTGGACCACTGCTGATTCTAATTCTAATATGTATTTTCAGGACTGTGTTGATATCTAAGCCTCTGGTGTAAACAGAGAGCAGAGAGCTCAACTCAGTGTATAACTAGCTCATGTACTAGACTCCTCTGAGAAACACCTAACAGTAATATTTCTTTAAAAAAGTTTATTTGTGCTAAACTTGTGGAGCAAGTGCGCTGGAGGTGCGCTCCAGTAGGATGGTGGGGATGCGGCAGCAGGGCGCGTGGACCAGATGGGTGCAGGCAATGGTCCGAAAGATCTCTTGGGCAGAGCTCTGGAAGGCCGAGCCACTCCGCATCAAGTTCCTGATTCAATCGGTGTACGATGTCCTCCCCAGCCCATCCAACCTCTTCTGCTGGGGTATGGTGGAAACACCGGCATGCCCACTGTGCCAGAGAAGAGGATCACTGGAGCACATCCTCAGCTGTTGCCCAAAGGCCCTGGGAGAGGGGCGCTACCGCTGGCGTCACGACCAGGTGCTTAAAGTGATAGCAGATGTCATCTGCAATGGGATCACCCAGAGCAAACAGCACTGCCCAGAAAAGCAGGCCATCACATTTGTCAAGGCGGGGGAGAAGCCGCAGCCTCAGCCAAGAGTGTCAGCTGGGCTGCTCGTCACTGCACGAGACTGGCAGCTCAAGGTCGACCTGGGGAAGCAGCTCAAGTTCCCAGACACCATCGCAGTGACCACGCTCAGGCCAGACATGGTCCTGATGTCTGAAACAGCAAGACGGGTGGTCCTGCTGGAGCTGACTGTTCCCTGGGAAGACCGGATGGAGGAGGCCTTCGAAAGAAAGAGGGCAAAGTATGAGGAGCTGGTAGGCGAGTGCCGGAGGCAAGGGTGGCGAGCACAATGTCTGCCAATTGAGGTGGGTCGCAGAGGCTTCGTAGGCCAGTCCCTCTACAGGGCCCTCAAGCTCCTTGGAATCACCGGGCTGCACAGCAGAAAAGCCATCAAGAACACCACAGAGGCCGCAGAGAGGGCCTCGAGATGGCTGTGGATCAAGAGGGGCGATCCGTGGGCAACATAGGCTACTTGGACACGAGTTGGGGCCTGATCAACCCTGGCTGGGTCGCCTGGGTGAGGGTGTATGATTGTTGAAAGACCCGAAACACCCAATGACCCCAGGTAACATCACTGATGATGTGTCAAGTGCATCGCAAGATGTGTGAAATAACTGATGCACAAATTCCTGAGAAAATTGTTGTAATATCATCACTATGCACATGTAAAGATAGGTTTAGTTCCATCAGGGTTGATACTACTTATAATGAATATAACCCACCCAAACTGTTATGAAAAATCATTTGTACATCACTTAGTAGGAGAATAACATGATTGTGAATTTAAATTGGTCGTGGAAATATAATTGGGACAAATTGATAATGGTTAAGCATATTTTTCTTCTTTGTCTGACATTCTCTGTCGGGGACCAGGACAGAGGAACCAAACACAGATTCAGGGATAACGTGAAAATTGCAGGTTTTAATAACAATATGCACATGAAAGTAGGCAGAGGTCGGTATTCAGGTAATCAGTCCAACAGAAAACTAAAAGTACAAACGCAGCAATCCAAGAATACAGAATCCAAAAGAGCCCGTCTGGGGTCAAAAACAAGAAATCCAAAAACAGAACAGAATACAAACAGATAATGGGACAGGAAAAAAAAGCTAGAACTGAACAACTTTAGACAAAGGAACCAGAACTGACAGACTAGCCAAGGGCTAAACATACAAGCAGGCTTATATACATTACAAGCAAGCACACAAAGAGAAACACGTGAAACGAATCACAAGAGACAGGAAGGAAATACATATGAGGTGTGGGAGGCACAGACACAGGTGAAAAGACTGAACAGACAAGACAGAATAGACTATGGAAAGAGAACAAAATGCAAACAAAACAAAAACTTTAGGAAAACACGGAAAACACAGAAAACAGAAAAATGGTACAGACGTAACAATCACTGAATTAACAAATGATCATTACTAATGATGTCACACCAGAGGACAATTTTTAGGACTATCACACAAAAAAGTGTTAAATAAATCAGGAAATGGATGGGGTCACTCAGTTTTGAGCTATTCACATATTAAGTAATACAACTATATGTAATTTGATATACATTTTAGAAAATATTTTGTTTGGATTTGGATTTGAGTTCACGTCAACTACCCATATTCCATGCCTCTCAACTGCTGATCTCCGCACGTTTTAGTAAAACTCAATTAAAACAGGAGAATATAAAAACAACTAAACTGTGGCAGGCAGTTACCCTCCCGCTGGTGACTCTGCCAGGGTAATTACGTTTATTCTGTGAGTTAGGAAACATGACACAGCTGCGCCACACGGGGGGTTGGGAGATTAGGAAGGGGGTTTTATACCTGCTCAGAGTGCATGTGCCTGACTGTGACCTTGTAAGGGTGATTAAAGAAGTCATTGGACATGCTGACACTTCTAGAGTACAGTTCCCTTTTATCCTATTCAGCTACCAGCTGATTTCTCAATGATTTTCCAAATTGCCAAAAAAGTAATACCAAGGCCAAAGTTTGTGATTAATACAGCTCCCCCCTTGAATATTGTTCGAACTTCAAGCCATGTCTGGGTAACTTTTGAAGGTTTATGATGATGATGACATGCAGTTCAGGGTCAGCATTGTCTGCTATGCACTTGCAGTTAGTCTCCTGTTAGTACAGGAACATTGTGTCCATTTACATGGCCATTCAAGGGCTCTTAGCATTAGTTTTTAGTGCTCGCATAGTGACTAGGTTCTTCTTGCATCCATTAGGAATGTTCAAATGCTGTTAAAAGCACATTTCTATGCACTATCAATACAATCATATAAAAACCATAAAGCCCGCAGTTACAGATGGTGCACCTTTTAGAGGTATTTTTGTACATCACTGCTACTTGGTAATCCCTATAAGGCACATGAAAGTCATTTTAAAGTAAGCAAAGATAAGGAATTCTGCCAGGCTAACATAACACACTGCTTTTACATTTGACTGCAAATGGATACTGAAGAATATAAAAATCCAATGTTGCTTTTTCCATAAAAGTATCTGATTTCACCGACACTTACGTATGCAACTTGGTGACATTGAATTAGGTACAGATGAAATGTTGGTCATATTTTCATTCATACGATCTGACATAAACTGCCCAATAACCCATGGTTCATAGAATAAGTGAATGAGAAGATTGATTGACCAGAATAAATAGGAGGTGTCACTAAACTTGACATTGCTAAAACCATTAACAATATTAACTGACATGCCATTTTTAAAATAGGGTTATGTGTTGAAGTGAAACTTTACCAATTATAGCTGAAATCTTCATGCTTGTTTCAAAAGTTCACAATAGAATTCACATTAAAAAAATTATGCTCTGAAGGGGAAGCAGAATATAGTCAATGGATTATTTTTTTTAGTACGCACATCTCATTTCAACACCAGCTGAAGAATAGCACAATGCATGACAGCTTTAATTCAATGCATACATTAATGCATATTAATGCTGGAAGACCCATTATATCGTGCAATAACAGATGTATTTAACAGTGTGATTCCATTCAAATTCCTATCAATGGGTGAGTTTGATTGTCAGAAATAAGATAACAGCTCCCCAGGCTGGAGGACACTTTTTATACTGCTAAACTGGCTCCAGATCAGCTAAGAAAATAGCCCCTTTGATTCTTCCAACTTTCTTTCTGGGAGTGGCTGAATCCACAAAATAAATGTCTCCTCACACCCTCACTGTATCATACCAATGCAAACATTTAAAAGAGGTTCAAAAATTGTGTATATTTGTAAGTGATTTTTAAATTGCATCATCTCAAGGAAGGGCTAATTTGCCACGCTAATTGAAAAAAACAAAAAAAACAGTCATACACTGGATAACCAGAACTGTACAAGTAATGTTTTGCTGTAGTATTAAACAGTGGCCAGGGCTGTGGAAGAAAAAAGAAAAGCTGGCAGAAAGAACACAAAATTCTACTAACTACAAACTCTAACTATCAGCTAACGCACAGTGCCATTTGGAAATATTGTTGACATGAAGTGCATACCAAGTAACATGTGCTGATTACACATCATAAAGAACAAATCCAATTTAAAGCTACATTAAATTGTTTCACCATTATGCAAACAGCACCAATTTACTGCAGTTTTGTACCTCACAGCAGTGGATATTGCTTTTATTTTTATTATGACGTTCACCTAGAGTCAGAACTTCTCATTCCAGCACAGTAGGAAAAGATAATGACCACAGGCTATTCCCCATAATAGGGATGTAAGGGATGGCAATGCCAAATCTCAAAAACTGTTTTTCATTTATGGATTTCAACAATTGGAATTTAACCCCTTCAGACCTGTAATGTTCCATGGATGAGAACAATACAACAATACCTTTTCCCCACCGAAAAATGCAACTACAAATGAGATTCAATAAAATAAAATATACTCAGTGGGCACTTTATTAGGTATTTATTAGACTTATTTTTTATACTTATTAAATCTGCTTTGAGGTTCAATGTTGTGATGTGTTGTGTGTTCAGAGATGCTCTTCTGCATGCCATGGTTGTTATGTGTGGTTTGCATTACTGATAGCGTTCTGTCAGCTTTGTCCAGTCTGGCCATTCTCCTCTGACCTCTCTCATTAACAAGGTGTTTCTGCCTGCAGAACTGCTACTCAATGGATGTATTTTGTTTCTCACATTTTGCCATTCTCTGCAAACTCTAGAGACTGTTGTGCATGACTATCCCAGGAGATCAGCAGTTTCTGAGATACTCTGAGAACAATTCCACGGTCAAAGATCACATTTTCTCCCCATTCTGATGGTTGATGTGAACATTAACTGAAGCTCCTGACCCATATATGCACAGTTGTATGCACTCCACTGCTGCCACACAATTGGCTGATTAGATAATTGCATGAATAAGTAGGTGTACACAGGTGTAGGTGGGGCTGGATGAGTGTATATATATACTTTATTAGGAACATTTTTACTTCATTACACCTACTTATTCACGGCAGCCAGTGGCTTGGTGTGCTTGGTGTGCGGGAAGGCAAAAAAAAAAAAAGGACCCCACCAACTGTTTCAGTAGGCACACACACCTGGACGGCATTACGAATCAGCCCAGGAGTTAAAAGTGTCCTTCTTTTCACAGTAGGTGGATGAGACTGGGAATCCACAGCAAGCTGGAGAGCCGAGACACAAACCAGCTGAAAGCCAGCTAGCTGAAAAGCTGCATATGAGTCGGGTTATTTCCGTTGCATTTATTATTTTACTTTATTTTTTTTAGTCTGAATCCCATGAAGGTCACAGCTGAAGACTTTTGTTTATTTTTCCCGTTTGTTTTTCCCGTCCGTAACCAACCATTATTGTGAATAAAGCACCAGAATTTTCGTATCTCCCTGTGTCCAGCCCTTCTGTCATCACAGGGGTGTGTTACAGCGTTGTTTACCTCATTTTCATTGTCAAAGTTTGCCATATGGTCTGACATTTCCAATCCGCACCTCCATTAACTGCTTCAGTTTACTTTGGACTGCTTGATCAAGAGAGGAAGTGCTTTCCTTTTCCTCAATGCCTGAGGATTCCCGGCATGCACAAGGGCATCAGCAACAATCACCTTGAAGTGAAGCGGATCCAATGTGTACAGGGCAGGAAGCCTGTGGCGTTTCTTGTATTTGTTGTACTTGGACCAGCTGTTCACAACAGGAAGATCAATGGTATGGGATCTCATCTGAAGAGGCCGTTTACTGCATGTGATGTATATTCTATACAGCTGGTGGACCCCAACCATGGCCTGGTTATACTTCCTGACCGGCAGGCCAAGCAATTCATCTCTTGAAGTATTCCAAATATTTGCAGCTAAATAGAGCTTGCCCTTTGAAGAGATGCAGATGCACGATGGACCAAATCTACATTTCTTACATTTCATTACATTTTATTTAGCGGACACTTTTACCCAAAGAAAATAAAACACTGACATTACATTACATTGTATTTAGCAGATGCTTTTTTTCCAAAGCAATGTACAAAATGGACATATCCCATTATCTATAAGGATCCAGGATTTCATGTGCTGTATATTCTGCAGGAGACCCATTTTCAGCCCATTATCCAGTGTTGTACTATGTGATGTACTATTTGTTTTGTAACAGTAAGTGTTCTCATCAAAACTACATAATATGGTCCAATAATATACAGTACATTCAGAACTAATGTACACGGAAATGAACAAAAAAATCTGTCACATACAGAACATCACAGACTCACAGAGTTTTATTCTTGAGGTCAGACAGTCCAGGTTCAATAGCCAGCAAATGGCAGCAACACAGGATGAACAGTTCATAGTGAATGGACAGATGAGGGTCAAAATCCAGGCAGACAGGGCAATGGAGAGCAGGCGAGACAAAGTCAATCACAGGCGAGGGTCTAAACCAGGAGATCAGTCTGAGGGGGCAGAGTACCATGGGCTAGGCAAGGGGACTGGAGCAGGACAAAGGAACTTGGAAGTGGGACAGGTAAACATGGGAACAGGAACTAGGCAATCAAACGTGAGAGAGCAAGACAATCTGGCAAAGAACATAAAACACAGACAGGCTTAAAAACACAGGTAACAAGACACAATAAGAATCAGGCTAGTGCAATTCCACATGAGGAAACGCATATCAGGTGTATGGGGTGTGGTCAAGAACAGGGCAAACTAGGAGCTGCGGTTGCAGTTTGCTGCAGTTGCACACCGGGGACCGGGGTTCGATTCTCGGTCCTGCCAAAAAGCCAAGTTTGGACGGCTCACGTGGGGCAGCAGTATAGAATTGGCTCGCTGCTCCAGAGGGAGGGACTTGGCAGGGTTATTAGATCGCCGCACAATAAGCACCTCGGGCGCCTCGGAATCACGGCAACAGGCACGAGACGAGACGGCTTGAAGAAGGCGTGTCGCTCTCATTCGGGCCGCCGAGGGACAGGGTACGGGCAGTACATCTAATATGACTACCTCCAATTGAATCAGACGAGGTACAATTGGCTACCAAATTGGGAGAAAAAGGGAAAAATCTGAAAAAAAAAATAATAATAAAAGAACAGGGCAAACTGAAAACATGAAATAGAATACAGACTCAGAAAATACATATAAACAGGAAACCGGGAATGACTAAGAAACAAGAAAAAGACATGGGACGTGATAAAAATCCCAGGTTAAATCTGCAATAGAAAGATATTAAAACACATAAAACATGGGTAAAACATCAATACCTATGAAAATTGTTTTTAAACAATTCCTTACTTATTTACAGTGGAATGAAACCACAATAAATTAATAAGTTAACATCTGACAGTTTTAGTATTGATTAAAAGTATTAAATGTGCTGTATTGCATGTTATTTAACTTGTTTTTATACTTGAAAATATGCAAGGCAGATTTGTAGAAATGTAGAATTTGTAGAATTTGTAGAATTAGCAGAAATGTAGTTTTTAAATTGTTCAAGAATTTAAGTTAGTAATTTTGATACAGATTGTGTTTCAATTTTTAATGGAGTCTGTCCATTGTGTTTTTGACAAACTAAAGTACTACCACAGAGGCCTCTCTTAGACCAGGTGAAAAGTTATTAAAACGTTCACACCTCTTTGACCACATTTAATTAAATGAGAAACTGAACCTGGTTGGGGGAGGGGTGGGTCCGCCCAATGTTGTCTTAGAATGTGGCATTAGAAATGATATAGAAACTTTACATACAGTGCCATGACAAAGTATTTGCCCCCTTCCTTCCGTTTCACACTAAATGGTTTCAGATCTTTAGACCAAATGTAATTATGTTTTTGTGTCTTCTAAAAATCAGTTAACCTTGTTTCATAGTGATACTGTATGATTTTTCAAATTTTCTAATTTGGTGGGATTAAATGGTAAATGGTAAACATGCAATAAACATACTGCTATGCTAAGTCCTGGACCAACGTTGCATACAAATCTGTTGTGTGGGGTTCTTTTGACCCACTGTAACTGTATAAAATGTAAGAAAATATACAACCATTTCTCTCCCTTTTCAATTTATTTTCCAATGATTTTTACAATTTACCTCTTTGTCACTTAGCAGACACTTTTAATCCAAAGCGATTTACAAGTGCATTGGTTCTTCAACAAGTTAAAACATCACATCCATAAATAGCAAAACACATATGAACAGCTGTTCTAACCAAAAAGCAATCATCATCGTAAAAAAAAAGTTTTTATATAGGGTGCACAAAAGGGATATCAGAAGTGTGTGTGTGTGGGGGGGGGGGGGGGATCAGGAGGGAGGACTAAAGTATAGTCTGAAAAGTGTGTTTTTAGTCTACGTCAGAATATGGGGAGGGATTCTGCTGTCCTGACTGTGGTAGGCAAGTCATTGCACCACTGAGGAACCAGAACGGAAACACAGTGTGAACGTGCAGCATTGTCCAACATTATAGCATCAATGTCTGGACCCTTGGCAACCTATAATTATATGGCAAACGATCCATATTTTACTGATAGTAGTGCAGGGGAAAAAACTATATTAGCAACAGTTTTACTGATTTGTTTAAACAAAAAAAAGGCTTGGCTAGACTTTATATTTTTACTTTTACTTATATATTCTTTCAATATTTGCACATTGTGACGCATAACAGATTTATAGAATGACTATTAGCCTAGCTATTGCTGGCTGTGCTTTTGGCTCACTGTCCCTCTTTGCAGCTATGTCAACTTCCACGATCCATGCAGACATTTCCTCCCTGGCATCTTAAAACTGTCTTTGATTCAGCCTCAATCACCTCTTATGGAATCATGAAACACTTGCAGTTTTCAAGTTATCTTTGTAAATCGAAGTTAGCGTCATATGAATTTATATATTTATATGTAGCTAGCTAACTGAATATTGCTAGTATAAATCATTCAGTAATAAAGACAATAACAATTACATTTACTTACACAAGTACAAAGGCTATGGCATTGCAACCTTGTCATTTCACAACAACATGACAAGCATCGATAAAGAATATCCCAGCAGCAAGACTGCCAGTTTGCTCTGCATTTAGTCAATAAGTACATATATCTTCATATGCTTTAAGCGATATTGATATTGAAATTGTGTACGTAGCCAATACATATGTTTAGTCAAACTCACAAAGCTAGAGCTACTTTAATTTAATGCTGGAAGATTTATTGATCTTAAAGTGACAACGTCACTTCTTTCAGCAGAGTTATTAATAACAGACCAATGAATGCCTGTGACCAATCAGAATCAAGCAAAGCCATGTAAATCTGTCACTTCATGGTGGAGAAGGCAATGTAATAATAGCAAAAACAATTTCACATTGGTTGAGATCTGGAGAACTGTGGCCCTGGAGAAAATATCTTATGTTAATCTCTGCTGCTTCTTTGTAGAATATGTACCACACAAAATTGCCTTGTTCATCTAACTTCATAGAATAATTATGACATGATTATGTTCAAACATGGTGGCACGGATGGTGCAGTGGGTAGCACTGCCGCCTCACAGCAAGGAGGTCCTGGGTTCGAATCCCTGTCGGCCGGGGCCTCTCTGTGCGGAGTTTGCATGTTCTCCCCGTGTCTGCGTGGGTTTCCTCCGGGTACTCCGGTTTCCTCCCACAGTCCAAAGACATGCATGTTAGGCTGATTGGGGAGTCTAAATTGCCCGTAGGTATGAGTGTGTGAGTGAATGGTGTGTGTGCCCTGCGATGGACTGGCGACCCATCCAGGGTGTATTCCTGCCTTTCGCCCAATGTATGCTGGGATAGGCTCCAGCCCCCTGCGACCCTGATCAGGATAAGCGGGTTCAGATAATGGATGGATGGATGGATGTTCAAACATACAAATCTAATCGATGAAGAATAAAGCCACCTGCAAAATGAGCATTTCTCAGAACCAATGTTATGGATGTGATAACATGAAATATTAATCTCTTACCTTTTCTATGACAGCCGGTGTTGGGAGTATAGACTGTTTGTCTGGCGAGCTCCTAATGAACGGCCCTGTCGCTCTACACTTCTCTGATTATAGCATAACAGCTTTCAATTAAGCACTGACGCTACCTGATTAACATTCCCAGCATGATCACTCCAGGATTCTTGCATCACTCATCGCACCTCTTGACTTCATACACAGCTTGGTTTCTTCACTCAGCAAAGCCACAATCAAGTATTTTTTTTAAATCACATTAAGTTATTTATTTTTCCTCACCTAAATGATCCCTTAAAAATAATATAATAAAAAAATCTAATAAAAAAGTTTCAAATTTGCACCACAAGTGATTTTTTTTTTTTTTTTGCCTCACCATACCTCTCTCAGGCAGTCAATTTTCACAAAGAACTGCAAGTAATTGTCTATGAAATTTCAATCTGATTGTAAATCACAGATCTACTAAAAAGTCTTGTGTGGAACATATTCACTTACAGAATTTTTACAGGTTTTTTTTAAGAAATGTTATGCTTGACTTGGAATTTTGAAAGCTTGGTTATATTCAAAGGACTGTATGATTGCTGAAATCCTGCCTGCATTCTCATCCAAAGCACATGCTGCCAGCTGCTGCTGCTTCTCTTCACTCTAGAGGCAATGCACTGAATTGTGCAGTCAATGCATTGGTAGGAAACTCTTTACAGACAGCTGGTGCAGGTAAAAAAGTACCTGGCAGGCAAAAGGAATCCCCGTTACGTGATGAGACAGAAAGTTTCACTCTCCCGACAGAAACAATCACTCCCTGGCAGACAAAATGTTCCCCCGTGGGCCTGCCTTGTGCAATTAGCATGACCATGACCCAGTACCAGTGGACCTCATCACATACTAAACCAGTGTAAATATTACATAAAAGGTAATAAGTATTGTGCCTCAAACCCCCAGTTCTGTTTGTGAATAATTGAAGTGCCAATACTTGCAGCCGTTCTCTGTTTCACATAAATCAGTAAAACCTTTGATTGTAGTATGAGATCCAAAGAAGGTAGTAGTCAAATTAAAAAAGCAAACATGCACATCTTGCAGTTAATCATGCACTTATACAACACATTTTTGGAAACCAGACAGAGACAGTGTGGAAGCCATTTGAACGTTTTGTGTGACATTTGTCTGATCTGATGAGGGAAGTACATTTCTCAGCTTTGTTATCACTCCAAATGTGTGCACATATGATTGTGTGTTCGACTCCAAGCGCCAATCACAAACTGGTGCTACAACGAAAAAGAATGCAGTATAAGCCACAAAGTCATTAAACAAATGATTTACATGACTGGTATTAACTGACAAGACAAACAAAGGCTGTGGGTTATGTAACTGGAGCTGAATGAAGCACAACTTGATGGACAAAGACAAAATTGCCATTCCCCTGGGCAGAAGAATTGCTTTGATCCCTTAATTTGGTGTAGCATGGAGGGGAAATGGTACAATTAGAAAAATCATTAGCAATTAATCTTCCTTAATAAGGATATCATTACCAGCCACATGAATCTACAGGACCAGGACCCATGACACATATATGATCCTCTTTTCATTGAGTGTATGTAGAGGAAAGGGTAGCATATAAACTGTCATGTTAAACCTACTTTGGAATACCAAGCTGAGCCATTTTTCCATGCTCACCCCCTATCCCCCACCTACCCTCACATCCTTCTCCCAGCACACACAGAAACCTTATAAAATGGGACAGGTTCAAAGTTTTGTGGCTCGTTATTGGGGGCTTGGTTCTTCCAGGTATGAAATAACAGTGATCGCTGAGCCTTGAATAAAAACAGTGACTGATGAAATTGATGGAGCTGGAGCACCAGAGTAGTGCTAATTTCAACATACACACAGCAGAAGAGAGGTGGAGGAGGTTGCATCATAAAGAATGAGTAACTGTGGGTAGATGGACTTTTCCATTATGGCTTACCCTGTTATCATAACCCGTGGTTGTTCCTTCTTTAGCCCCTACAGACAGAACCTGAGATTAACACAATTTTCTAATTAAAATGTTCCCCCATTCTACATTCAAACACTCAACACAATATACAGATCTTATAGACCTACATTGCCCTCCATAATGTTTGGGACAACTATTCATTTATTTGCCTCTGTAATCCATAATTTGAGATTTGAAATAAAAAACAATCACAAGGTTAAAATCTACAGATTTATACCGTTTATACATAGTCATAGAAACCAACAAACAATTAGGAATGCAGTTTATTTTTAGTTTATTGAGAGAGATGACATTCTGTGAAAAAGTGAGTTGAATTGCAGGCAAATCCATATTTAAAACTGTTTATCTGGTGCTGCACAGATACGTGGACTCGGTGGGGAGAACCACCGCATTCGAGCATCCCTGATCGCCTTGGAATTACAGTCCCGGGCTAGAGACAGCATGGTTTGAAAAAGGTGTGTCGTTCTCATTCTTGTCGCCGGGGGGCAGGGTTGTGATGGTGTTTCCTCAGCAGCCCATGGGAATTGATGAAAAACACGTGGGGGTGGGGGTGTTATAGATTGGGCATGTATGGCTGCCGCAGGTTCTGTATCTCTTGCTTTCATTGATAATCAAATTGCTGCTCGCCGCAGTAGAATACATTTTGAAGTATACATTGCTGGGCTGAATGGCCTGTTCATTATGTTATGTTATGAAAGAAAAGCTGGGTGAACTGTACTAGACACCAACTGAATGAACTGATTGTCTGCAGTTCATAGCATCATCTGTTCACTATCTTCTGTAGTACTGGTTAGGGGTGAGTCGAGCATTCCTTTTAGACAAGTACTCGTACCAAGTATTGACTTTGCATGTTCATGTTGTACAAGTCATTGGATTCATTATCTGTGATTGGAAAATTGGCCTGCTTCATTTATTTTTTACATTAGATACAGTAGCTGTACATCAGTGACGAATGTGTAACATAAAGTTAATACTGTTCGTGATAGGCCAGTTCCTCCCTGGTTCCTCCCCCTTAGATTAGTAAAACTACTGCCTGCTATTTTCCTCACTTCTCTCTTGTGCATGTCAAGAGACTGTTAATTGTTAACTTGTTCCAATCATAGATAAAGGGTATAACTCCTTAACTAGTATCTTGTCATCGTGTGACCTGGGGTGCATTCAAAATCGCTAACGTTAGAGCCATGTGCTTCAAACAAGTTACAGTACAGAGCTAACTTCAGACATAAACGATCCGGGATTAAAAATGCCTCAGTTAGGTCACTTAAGGTTATAAGCTACAATGTCAAAGGCCTACATAGCCTTATAAAGAGGAGGAAAATCTTTAGTCAGTTAAAAAGGGCCAATTGCCAGATAGCGTTTTTGCAGGAGACCCACTTGTCGGATATAGAACATGAGAAACTGAAAAAATCTTGGGCAGACAAAGCATTTTACTCATCACATCGGTCAGGCAGGAAGAGAGGAGTATGTATTTTGATTCATAGACAGATAAATTTCGTCCCGACCACAGTTCATAAAGACTCTGAGGGGAGGTTTATTGTAGTGAGTGGGTCTATCGATGGAATATCAGTTTCCCTTATGAACGTATATGCCCCCAATGAAGATGAACCTGGATTCATTAATACAGTCATTAACACAGCGCTACTGCACAGCTCGGGCATCCTACTGCTAGGTGGGGACCTAAACTGTGTCATGTCCCAGTTTTTAGATAGACAGCCTACCTCAAAGTATCCTGCCTCTAGAATGAGTAAAGCACTCAGGCATCTAACAATAGAATCAGGCTTGGTGGACATCTGGAGATCTAGATTCCCTAAAGGTAGAGATTTTACTTTTTATTCACATAGGCATTCATCTTACTCTAGAATAGATTACTTTTTTACCCCCAAAGCAGAGCTGCATAGGATTGAAGACATAGAGATAATGCCAATTACCATATCTGATCATGCATCCCTCGCACTGTCATGGGACATAGGCCTCAGACCAACAACCAGACAGTGGAGGTTAAATGCGTCACTTTTAAATGACAAGGACTTCACTACGTTTATAACGACAGAGCTTCGTAATTACTTAGACACTAATGTATCGCCTGAAGTGTCAACGCTTTGGGACTGTGCTAAGGCATACATTAGAGGTCACATTATTTCATTTGCGAGCAGGAAAAAGAAGACAAGGGAAGCAAAACAGCGTGAATTAGAAGACAAAATAAGGTTACTTGAACAACAACACAAGAGAACACCAACCCCCAACCTACTTAATGCTCTCAAACAAGCTCGCAGATATTTAAATAGCATAGTTACCGAAAAGGTCGAGGGCAACTTAAGGTTTACTAACCAAAAATACTATGAAAATTGTAACAGGGCAAGCAGATTGTTAGCATTAAGACTTAGGAAACAGCGAGCAGCAAATATAGTACAGAAATTACAACTAGATCATTCAACACAGAAGAAATCTCAACGTCCTTTGCGGAATTTTATAAATCCCTTTACAAAAACACGGACACCTGCACGGATGCTAAAGAATTAGCCCAATATTTCAGAGATATTAAATTAAGAGAGTTAACTGGTTAGGGGTTACCTTATGGCGAAAGAGCTGGATGAACCAATTAAGGAATCAGAAATATTAGAGGTGATCTCCACATTGAAAAACAATAAAAGTCCTGGTCCGGATGGCTATATCAATGAATTCTATAAAAAGTTCAAAGAGGTAGTTTCACCTTTGCTTCTAGAAGCGTACCACCATGCATTGAAGTCTGGAACCATGGCCCCCTCTTGGAGGGATGCAACTATAGTGATACATAAGGAAGGAAAGGACCCCACCAAATGCCAATCATATAGACCCATATCGCTGCTGAATACAGACATGCGTATATTAACAGCCATCCTTGCGAGACGCGTCAATAAGATCATCACAGAGGTTATTCATCCTGACCAGACCGGGTTCATAACAGGGAGATATTACGGGGACAATATTAGAAGATTACTAAATTTAATGACTCATCCAAAAGTCAAGGAGAAGGATGCAATGATACTATCCCTTGATGCCCAGAAGGCATTTGATCGAGTATCTTGGCAGTACTTGATCCAGACGCTGAAACGATTCCAATTCGGTCCCAATTTCATAAAGTGGATACAAACACTATATTCTAACCCACAAGCTGCTGTCAAAGTAAATGGATTCCTATCAGGCCGATTCGCTCTAGAACGCGGCTGCAGACAGGGATGTCCTTTATCGCCTCTTTTGTTCGATATCAGCATTGAACCACTAGCACCACTTATTAGAGATGATGATAACATAAAGGGACTGACAATAAATGAGGAACAACATAAGTTGTCTATGTACGCTGATGATGTTCTTTTATATCTTGTAGAGCCCGCAACAACGATCCCACACTTAAAGGACGTCATCTCCACTTATGGACA
Source organism: Conger conger (assembly GCF_963514075.1). Classification (NCBI taxonomy): domain Eukaryota; kingdom Metazoa; phylum Chordata; class Actinopteri; order Anguilliformes; family Congridae; genus Conger; species Conger conger. The sequence continues at coordinate 30,808,275 of NC_083762.1, forward strand.
CTTCTCGGGCTATAAGGTGAATGTGGATAAGACCATGGCTATGGATATTGGAGGCAGAATCCCACAATCGGTCAAACTCCAGAGTGGGTTTCAGTGGCCTGTAGATGGTATCACATATCTTGGTATCCAAATTCCCGCTCTACTAAAAGATTTATATGAAGCAAATTACAAAACTATAATACAAAATATTAGTAAAGATTTAGACCGCTGGTCTGCGCTTCCCTTGTCTCTACTAGGCCGTATAGAGAGTGTGCGCATGAATGTCTTACCTAGACTCCTCTATCCATTTCAGATGTTGCCGATTGATATCCCCAAATCCACATTTGATAAATTGGACAGGCTCATTTCACAATTCATATGGCAAGCTAAATGGCCAAGAATCAGACTAAAGACACTGCAACCACCCAAACCACACGGGGGACTTGGACTCCCGAATTTAAAATATTATTTCTGGGCTGCACAGTTAAGACCCGTAATAACTTGGATCCAGGATCCTCCTCATACACGCTGGCTTGACATTGAGAAAAGCTTATGTGAGAGGCCTCTACATACCTTACCTTTCTCGGGTGTCCCCATAAGAGATACTCAGTTGGGCGAATGGACTAGAATCACACTAAACATTTGGAGGAAAATAAAACTATCATTTGGGTTGCCAAAGCGATTTCAGCACTAACTACCATTGGATTCATACAGGATTTTATGCCCACCCGTATAGATGTAGGATTTAGAAAATGGTCGGATCGAGGACTCACTTTTCTCCATCAACTAAATAAGGGAGGCAGTCTCAAATCATTCGAACAATTAAGAGAGGAATTTATGCTTCAGAGCACTGACTTTTATAGATACCTTCAATTAAGGTCCTTTCTAACGAAGCATAAGGAATGGGATAAAGTCTTGCTGCCCACCCCCCTTGAAGAGTTTTTGATAAAGTTACAATGGGGATAGGAAACTCATATGTAAATTCTATCAAATGTTTTTAGGCATGACTTTGCATATTCTGGGCATGCCCCAAGTTACGGATGTTTTGGGATGACATATTTCAGGCTCTTGGTGAGGTATTCCACCAAAACCTGACCAAAGATCCAAAGGTGGCATTGCTGGGGGTGGTGCCCGAAGGCATAGAGGGAAGGCCCAAAAAATACCTGTGCAAGCATGACTAGCAGCAGCACTCAAATGTTTTACAATCAAGTGGCTAAAAACTGATCCCCCAACATATAATATGTGGGTTGAGAAAGTTTGGGAAATCTGTGTGATGGAACAGATAACGTACTCCTTGAGACTCCAGAAAGATATATGCACTAAAAGGTGGAGTCCTGTCATGGCTACATTAATACAGTAAATGCCTCTACACACCGTCTCCTGCATCTCTCCCCAAACCAGTTTCATTTATGTGTACGCAGCACCCATATCACTCTGCAAGACTGACACTGTGCTCTTTTTTTTTTCTTTTTTTCTTTTTTTGATTTAATTTAATTTAATTTTTGTGATTATTATTATTTTTTTATATATTTTTTTCTCTCTCTTCTAAAGTCTTATTCATAAATCTGGTACAGCTGGTAAAAAAAAAAAGCCTCAGTTAATTGTAAGGACGGTGGATGTGGCCATGGTTTTGTGGACATGGACACTATTTTAGCTAGATGTAAGGTAATACATTTTGTCAATTTCTGGTGGTTTCTTGTTTCTTGTTATTTAGTTATTCACTTTTAAACACGTTTACTAGCCAGCTGACTGGGTACTGTGACGCGTTTGGGCAATGACCGTCTGCTTGATGTGTTTTTTGAAGTGGTTTGTGGTAAAGTTGCTTACGGTGGATTTTCTAGATTGCAGCAATGTTAATGTAGCTTGCTTATGTCCTACCAATTTTTCTTGTCAGATTACCTGTGATCTGAAGTGGTCTTAACACACTTTAATGTGTGAGGACGGCTGAAAATCCTTCCTGTCTAGCCATTCTACACCTACATTTAACTACTCAATGCCTCCGTTTCTGGTTCTTCATGTTAGTTAGTCTACCAGTTGGTCTACTGTAACATTAAACACTACATAGCCTCTGTGTGTGGTTGCTGGTCACACGTGATTTGTGATTTACGGTATGTTATTGGAGTGAATTTTAACTGCATAATAACTAGATATAAGAAAACGTGGATGTGTGTTTATAGAGGCGAGTGTGATGGCAATGCGGATAGTGGATCTGATACAAATGGGCAGGTGGCTCAGCCAAAAGTGTTCCTTGAAAAAGGCGCACTGACATGTTGACTCACCCCCGCTTGTGTTTAAAGTCCTTAAATTCAGGTTTCAAAGTGTACATTTGTCGGGCTGTCAAATGTATCAAAACATTGTACAAAGCTCATTGGTTGAAAAATGGTTCCAAGTGCCACAGCCAATGGCATTCTGGGGGCTTATTCTGATTGTGTTCGTTCGTGTGCTGCCCAAATTGCACTCCAGACAAGCAATCACTGAAACTCTGAGTACTATTGCTTATTATCCAGGCGAAGCAAGCGTTGTGCTTCAGGTGGATATTGGTACATGCAGGAAGCTAACTAGTTTATTTGTTGTAGTGAACTGGTATCGTTTTCTAGCTAGATAAGCAATAGTATACAGAGTTTCAGTGATCGCCTGTCTTGAGTGCAATTTGGGCAGCTCCACGTTCCTTTTGTCTCTATATGTGTTCAATCATCTGTAAATCTTTATTTCTCCCAAACTGTAAGTTACAATTGCATAATTTGTGGTAGACTATCATATCTTAGTTATATAGCCAGCTACCTGTAAAACTATAGTAGTTGTGCTTCAGGTGAAAGTCTTGGTTTCAATGTACTGTAAATCGCAATGTAGTATGGGGGACTGTTTAAACGACACCACGTCCGGGTTTCTTCACGCCCACTTCCGAGTATGAGTAACGAATAATTTAATTGGTTTAACGGATAAGGAATGGACACAAGTAATGCACTACTCTCTCACCCCTAGTAACAAGTAATGGATAATTTAATTGGTTTACTCATATATGGAAACAGATGCTAGTAATGCACTACACGCTCACCTCGAAACTGAAATCAATACCCCACAGCAGTAGGCTACATAACATCAGCAAAATCTGTAACCCTTTGTAGTCTTATAAGGGCTCCCCCCACAGGTGACTGAGCACCTCCAGTCAACTGGGGAGAAAAAAATAATTGGTACTAAAGAAGAGGATAAATTATGGCCCATGTTACCTTTGTAAATGTGCAATGTTTTACAAATACTTATCACGGAATGATCAGAACTTGCCACGGAATGATCAGAACTTGTTGTCATGTTGTCATGGGATTGCTGGAGTGGCCTTGCAGTCCCCTAATACAGAAAACAAACTAAAAGGAAAAATCCAAAAGGTTTATATGAGTTAAGATTCTTTTACCTGTAGTGCTGATTACTGGAATTTTTGCACATACACTGACAAATGTTCTGAGTTTCTGAAGCACGATTGACTGATGATATATTTTGCATTCACAAGCTGGTGAATAAAGTGATCACCGAGTGACCACACCCCTGTTATCAGTACTTTTTTTATTCTTCCTGTGGACTACTTTTGATGCATGTTTGGGATCGTTGCCCTCATGGAAGGTTAATCTGTGACAAAGGTGTAGTTTGCTGGCTGAGGGAATAAGCTGTCGTATAAAACATATGACTATACTGGAGGTCATGGCCCAGGTATACATACCAATCTTCATCAAGGGTGTGAATAGAACAGGATTGTGATGCATGTTGATCAGACAAAGCCAAGTTTTAAATCATCATAGATGCTCAATGATTTTTTGTTTATGCCATTCATCAGTGACAGCTGCAGCACACACAAGATAGACCTGTGAATTAAGTAATCAAAGCAGAGCAGACATCTTCACTCCACTGCACACCATGTAAATATGATTAGCATAGAGCAGGAGTGAGTGCCCTGTTTGGGGAGACCATCTGCATCCTCCTTTGCTGCACCGAAGGGCTGGGTCAACACTGTAAATGATAATAGATTGATTGGAATGCAATCAGTGGGTTGTTCTGCCTGATTAACTTTGCTCAGCAACAACTCGGACACACATATGTTTCCCTCACAAAAAAAAAATACTGTCTGCACTGTGATTAATGACTTCAGCATTTTCCACACACAGTGTAGACCTGGCACAAAAGACAACGGATGGCAGGAGACCAATCTTATTACTTTTTTTTATCAATTTGTTCTCAAAAGCATGATTGCACGATACTGAGCTCAACTGCAAGTTGCTGTGTTCAGACTACAGGTCAGATATTCTTCCAATATGGGGCATTTTCCTCATGCTCTAAACTTTCCATATAACATTAAATTAATCCATAAAGACACTGTGATGTCTGGAAGTCTTGAAGACTGTTAGGCATTGCATAAATTCAGAAATGTACAGAATTCAGGAAATTGTTCTCATGAAGAAGTATATATTGGTGATTCTACAATAATGGGAAAAATTGGCCATGCAAAATACAAAATAAAAAACTTTTCAACCCATTGAAACGCCAGTCTATTCGTCTCACTATTGATTCTAAATCTGCATGCAGCATCTGATAATGGCTGATAATACATATTTTTCCAATTTCATTTAAAGGCCACTGCACATTTCATTCAAGTGGTGAAAATTATTCAATGTGCTTTCCAAAAAAGGGACAAAACCACACACAAAATAATAATACAATGGCAACAGCAACAATAACAAGAGCCACACCAATATCAAATAAACAATATTAACAAGAAATGGCATATTAATGACATCATTTACAAATGAAGAGTGTCTATTTACTGACTATATGGGTGATCCGAGTACCCGTAATGATTATTGACTTTTTTCTGAGCACACGTGTTGTATGAGTAATTGCATCATTATCCTTGATCGGAGAATTGGCCTGCTTTATTTCTTTGTTTTTTTACATTGGGTGCAGTAGCTGTACATCAGTGATAAATGCATAATGTTAACCCTGTTAACCCTTGATAGGCCAGTTCCTCCGTGGTTCCTCCCGCTTAGATTAGTAAAAATGACTGCCTTCTGTTATTTTCCTCACTTTTCTCTTGTGCATGTTAAGAGACTGCTGTGTGAACTTCTTCTGAACGTAGATTAAGGATATAATTTAACTCGTATCTTGTCATAGTTTGACCAGAGGTGTGTTCAAGATCGCAAATGTTAGCAAACATATTCCAACTTTTTTCTTTTCGTCAAAAAAATGCGTTGGTAGTGAATTAAATGGAATATTCATTTTAAATCTTTCAGCAGTAACTGTTTGGTGAAAACGTAGTTTGCCGTGAACCTTCGCTGTCTTGAATGCATGTCTGGGAGGAACTATAGACACTGTTCCTGACCAAACCTTATCAGATGTATGTTACCAGTTGCTACAGATATGTGTATTATAAAGACATGCCCAAACATTTCAAAGCATGAATGGCTGCATTTTTTATGGAGTGAGCTCGCTACCTGGGTCAGACTTACTGTATTTGTCGTGTCTAGGAAACGACAGTCCAAATCTTCAATTTGTCGAAAAACATCTTCGCGAGGGAAAAGACGACACCAGGCAGCAAGATCTTCAGGAAAATCAGACTTTATTAGCAGACGTGCATAAAGCCGGATCAGCTCTCCAGAACTGAACCCCGACTGGCATTTGTACACCCATTTTATACACAGTTACTCCACCTACAACTCCTCCTAAAACCTCATTCTGGCAAATCACCCACACTTTTCTTATCGTAACTCCTCCCAACGCTCCTCCCACAACGTCATTGTGGCAAATTGCCAACGGTCCTTATGCTCTGCCAACTCTGTACAAAGTTCAGGGCATTCTGCCAACTACGTGTCCTCACTTCACCCCGCACCTGCTCTTGGCAAACTACCAGACCTCATAAAGTTCTGGATGCCCTCCCTCTAACACGTCATCCATACACGTCACTCTGTATCTTTCACTTTTATAAGACTAAGCAGCAGTAATCATTGAAAATCTACAGACAAACTAAACATTTCATTAATATTCACTTCTAATATACTTTTCTAATATACAGACATACTAAACATTTGATTAATTATTCTTTGCTCTCATTTCAACAGTTTTCACTGTGGTTTCTTGCGTTTTCATAAGCTCAGCTATAATTAATGTTCTAGGTCAAATAGATACACTCCTGGCATGAAACATTGAGAGTCCCGGAGAAATCAGCTGTACAGTCATATCTTGCTCTGCCCGTGTCCTTGACAGTTTGGTCTACACAGTTCAAGACGGGCCCCCCCCTGCCAGCTGGCTGGGCTCACTGTGTAATCCTAGCACAATTTAGCAGTTAATCAGTTTGAAACTATACAGGGTACATATCATACTTTAATACAGATATATTGATAAACTTTTAGCACACATCGTCGAGAGTTTTGGAGGAACCAGCCTGCTCACTAAGGCGGAGTCTGATATTGACTCGTGATTGGTTATCATGATTTTAGGAGGGAGATCTTTCGTTCTGTGAATTTTCCCCTACATATTCTCCTGTCAGGGTTGGAAATCAATTGTAGGCTACTTGTAAATGCAGTATTTTAATGATCATGTCAATGAATTAATTTTTAGCTCGTAAAATGGTGAAGCTAAATCGAAATAAGCCTGTTTATTGTAATCTCATGTGGTTGGTAGCCTAGCCGGCTACTTTAGGCTGACTGCACTGTAGTGTGGGTGAAGGATAGACATCACCCAATAGCATGTTACGGTGCAGGTTTGCTCCCATCTTACTTATTTTGAAACGCAGTGTATTGAATGAGGTGGACTGCCGTAAGAGTTAGCAGTCCGGGATCTGGAATGAGTGTTGTTGCTGGTCACACAAGTGTTTGTGATTGCATTATTTTATTTATGTATCTTAAGAGTATAGTGTTTTAGGACAAAAGTGTTCCTTGTAAGGGAATTGTCTTGCATCATTTTGACTCAAATTACACTGCTATGATCCAATCAGATTTCCAAAATGATCCAATCATTTTCTAAAATGTCATCGGTGTTAGTTCGTTTAGCACATACATACATTTACTGCAGTAAGTATACTACAACATTGTGGCGACTTTGGCTCAGGTGGTAAGATCAGTGGTCAGAAGGTTGCCGGTTCGTTCCCACCCTGGCTGTGTCAAAGTGTCCCTGAGCAAGACTCCTAACCCTCAAATGCTCCTGATGCATTGCTTGGTGCCTTGCTTGGCAGCCAATTGCCGTGAGTGTATGTATGAATAGCTGTATGAGAAGCACCAATTGTACAGTGCTTTGGATAAAGGCCCAGGGATACAAAAAATGCAGTAATCACTCACCCCTATTAGCTTGTGACATGTTTACAACGGTGTAAAGTTGGTTAGGCTTACATCAAACAGCAGAAATCACTGTCAACACAGCTGTCCAGACATTTCTTGAAATGAATCACTAGGTTTGTTTAAATAATTATGATGCCAAAAGTCTTCCCTGAGGAAATTAGGTAAAACTAGCCTGGGGATATTTTGAAATTGTACCGTCAACACACAGATAAGAGATAACAGGCAAGTATTTGTTTAATCATGGAAGTGTACTGGACCTGGCGTTTTACTGTAAGTTCTACATTTACATTTACATTGCAGGTAGCCAATGTCCCTGCGGCACTCTGCAATAGCAAAAGTCGTAGTAGCCTACTGTATGTTATATAATAAGGCATTTCAAACAACTCTGCCTCATGTTGGCATTTTGCTAGCTCCCGATAATACATTAGACTATACTTATCTTCAAATTTAACAGAAAAATATTTGGTGAGAGAGATTTAAGTCTGAATTTCAACCGGGGACAAGCCCAATTGATAAAATGGGCGAAAGGGGCATGGGCTTGTGATGATGAAAAGGTAGACTAAAGGAACCGGGGGCATGAGCTTGAAGGCATTTGCTCATTGGCGGTACATGATTTGATTGCAGGACCTTTGCTACGTTTAATAAAGAAAATTACTGAGCATACGATTATTATCTGTGTTTATTGTTTGCAGCATTTTATCTTAATAAGTATGCCAATAATTCTGGAGTTGACTGTATACTTCATAAGAAAAAAATAAAATAAATTGAAACATTTTTTCAAAAAGTTTTACTCTTGTGAATTCTGAGGCTGTTCTGTAAATAGTTGGTTCGCTCTCTTGTTCCTCAGCTGTGCCAGTTCTTGCCTATATGCCTTTCAGCCTGTGACTTGCATATGAATTGGCTTTTTTTTATGTTCTTGGCGTTTTGAGGCCTGCGATTTAAAACTTCCAAACAATTACAAAAGAAATCACCTGATTTTTGACGGACAATTCTTTTTAAAAGTGAAAGTCAGAAGTAACCATACAAAGTGTTGGGACTGATCAAACAGCTGCCGGGCAAAACCCCACCCACTTACGAGTTGGTTGAATGGATACAGATACCGATAACCCCGAGTATCGAAGTAACGACTGTGAAGCATGTTAGCTAATGACATTATGTTTCCAATGGTGTATAGTTTGTTAGGCTCTCATAAAACAACACAGCATTTATTTTGCCTGTGTAACGAAACATTAGCATTTTCAATATGCATGCTGAGACTGTTATGCAAAAATTGATCTTGAGATTTTATGGACAAAAAGGTTGACACATTTGTGATGCCTACATCTTCCGTTCGGAGACTTCCAAGGAATCTCTCGTCTCTCTAGCCTCGCGTCTTCTCGAGTTAATATTTCTGAGGAAGACAGTGAAAACACCATTAGCTCCACAATAGAGGACATTTTCATCGTTGTGACCCAATTATTGTATTATTAATCAGTATGCTTATAAATAAGGAGCAAGCAAGATTTTGCATAATAAATAGCATGTGACTTGTTGATGAGTCTCCAAATGTCCTTTTTGTAAAACTGCCTAGACATAACTTGAAAGGAGATTTGTCCAGTGTTGTGACTTCTCTCCATTGTGTCTTGAAACGCACCAGCCACAGCTACAAAAATCCATATGCACTCAAAAACAGAAAATCTTTTCAGTGAGAAAATAAGCTTCAACTTCCACTGTGTTTGAACTTCTGTAACTTTGTTTTAGTAATTTTGAGTAATTCTGACTCTTGGAAAACAAATCCCAAAGGGTTACCATTTTGGGTATGCATTTTTAAGCTTGTGTCAAGAAAAGGGGCGATACCTAAGGGGTTAATATTTCAATAGTGTATTTTGAAGATGTTCTGTGCTTCAAAAAGGAAGTTGCTAACAAGTTGCTATATGGAAACTGTCGCCATTACGACAGTAAAATGTAAAATGTAAATGTACGACAGCCACCATTCAAGTTTCATACAAGCCTTGCATGCAACAACCATTGTTGTTGAATGTAGCAACAGTTAAACAACGTATTCTTACTCAACATTAGCAGCACCAGGATTTAAATATGAGCTTAGCATTATTTGAGCGGGCCCACTTAATACCATTTTGAAAAAATGCAGTTAACTTACAGAAATGTAACGTAGCATAATAGATTTTCTGTCACTTTGACTGGACAAAACAGTAGACAGCCTACACAGCCATTCAATTAACTGTTTCTGGGTTTATTTGGTTACTTGTTACTGGGGTTTTCTTATCCTTAGCTCTGTCTTCCCTTTTAAATAGAATTGTATTGACTGTGTGCTTTATCACCTGTCTGGAAAGAGAGAAAATACATAAATGTGCTTCCTGCGGCAGCTACAGGGGGATGACGTCCATTATCTTCACTTAATTTACTCATCTTGCTAATGATATATTTAATTACTGCTTAACTAATGTATGGCCGTTGGGCAATGTGCAGGTTATTGCACTGAAAGTCCTTCAACACGTCAGTTTGGGGCATAATGATACCGTCATTTTGATTTATGCACCAATCTCTTTGCTCTCCTTATTCTCCTTTATGTTTTTTTTTTTTTTGCATAGCAACCAGAATACACAGCTGCATTATTTGCATGCTGCTAATTGTGTCCAGAAATTAACCAAGATATGTGTCAATCAAAGCATTTAAATGCATTTGGGGTTACAACACACTCTACATATTTGTGGAATTTGCATCTGACCTTGTCTTTGGATATCATCAACCTTTCACTTAATGTGGGTAAACGGAAATAGAATTCATTTGGCAAAAGATGGATGAGGCAAGTGGCAAATGGATGATAAAACTGAATTTTGCATTTGAAGTGTGTATCCATTTAGGTGTTTCACAACTCATTTATGAAGGGGGCATTTATCAGGATTAAGAAATCACTTGCTCATGTGATTACCTTGGGAAGATTAAAACTGTGTTATGTTTGAGAGACCAGAGATCAATCTTATTTTTATGGCAGCTATGTTTCCACTAGTTATAAAGGCCCTAAAGTACAATGTGATGACTATAAAGAAGACTTGTTGTAATCATTGAGCGGTGCTTATTTGGATCTAGATATTGTGACAGAGTAATAGAAATGAGTTCTGATGGGATAACAAAATGATAGCTGTTGAAACACCATTGACTATAAATCAAGGGAGGTTGCATTCCTTTTTCAAAATCCATTAATCAGACCACATATCAGTCCACACTATAAGGGCAATGTAGTGATGCAGAGAAGGGCAATGAAGCTGGTTCTGGATATTAACCAAATTGGTAATTTTGGTAATTTTGGTAACTTTGAAGATTAAGTGTACATTTACAAGTGTTCACAAAGCAGATTAAACTATTTCAAGTGGATTTCTGACAGCAGGGCAAAAGGGTATAAAGATCAGTTAAAAGTGAATGTTGCTTTTAGAGATTGGAACAAAGTTTCAACAGCTGGCTGGGTCTTTTGTTACTTGCTTACTATTGCATGAGTGAGGTGTTTTAACAATTCATGCACTTGTATTCAGAGTACCGAACATTGTACGAGGGTGTTAATTGTTCAAATGGATGGAATCGGAAATCAAACATATTCTTGAGAGAATATGTTCTTGAGATCAGCCTCTTTTTGTTTAAAAACATTTTGAAAATAGTTTAAGGAAATCAAATGGAGTGAGAGATGGATATGAACACCTAGATATTTTACATTTTTAATAGAGGTGCAACGATACCATTTTTTCATAAGTGGCAATATAGTATCTGTTTCACAATAGGAATATCACAAATTATGACAAGCTGCCCAAAGCAATTTTTCCTGCACAATAACATAAAACATATGCGCTTATCATTAAATTATTGGTTCTGGTATCTGAAACAGACTAATTAATTTGCCGAGGACGAGTACTTAGGGGCTGTATAAGTGCCAATACGGATGCTTCAGATAGTATCGGTGCACCTGTATTTTGTAGGTATTGGTATATATGGGGGCACCCAAGGCACAAATAAAGTTATTATTTTAGTAAATACTTTACTGCTAATCTGCTAAATAAACTCGATATAAAGAGATTGGGGCCAAACAATGTGCAACTTGGACAACTGGACAACCCAGGACCTCCTTGCTGTGCTACCCACTGCACCATCCGTGCCACCCTATGTTTTGCAAACTCATATTGGAAATAGTGTCTATCTGTCAATGCTGGGTAAAGCTAACCTAAGGTTAGCCTGCCATCTTGATGAAGATAACATTAGTTCATTGTAACTCCATACAGAGACATAATTAACTTATATATTGTGTTACATTTTGTGGACAACAGGAGTTAGCTCTGTGATTGCTGGGATCAAGCTACCACATCATCATACCAGGGCTTGTTTCTCGATTGGTTGAAAGGTTGGAATGCACACGGTTAGGTTTTTATAGCAATGATCATGAATTTGAAGAACCTTGTCATCTTCAAAGAACAGATACTTGGCTTAATAATCCTTTTGCCTTCATCAGGTTTAAATCAAAACACATAATAATCTGCAATTAAATTTTATTTGCTAAAGCTAAAGTGAAGGTGATAGAGATTTGCACTCTTGCAAAAACCTGTATATTAAATGTTTGATTTGAATGTGTGAAATAATATGGTCACATGCAAATCATGTCTCTTGGTTGGGGAAATGAAACAGAGGGTCAAAAGAACAGCGCTAATGAATGTATCCTAGAGATAACAAGCAGAGAGCATCAAGATTGACAGTCGGAACCAGCAAGTATATGGGAACCACCACAACAATGTGGAAGAAATCGATTAAAGAGTCCAGAGAACCATAGCAAATTTGGAGAAAACAAACCTGTATAACATTAAGACATCTGTAAGCAATTAGCCTTCCTTCCTTTGCCTGCTACTGCTACATTCAGAATCTGTATTACTCATTCACCTCAGTGTAATGACACATGGATAGAATAGTTTAAAGCTGTTGTGTAGCAGTTTAGGTTTGACTGATGAGACAGACTTCCCCTATATTCAAACTGAAGACATTTTTTATTACTTTTTCATGATCTTGCATTTTTTCTTAGAATCCAGTTGAAAGCTACATCCAGATTACCTCCTATTTTATAGAATGACCTCCAGTTGATTATTCCAAGAGATATGCTGAGATTATCCAAGTGGCCATGAAAAATGCTCATCCATCATGTCCAGCCCCTGGTCAAGAAATGGCACCCTAGTAAACGCGTCCCTTTCCTGCTTCCTAATGTTCAAGCGGTTTCGGCATAGATTTTCACCATAGCCATAAAACAGACAGTGATGAGTGACTGCTCTTGCTCCAAAGTCATTACCGATAGAAAGGTAGGACATCTTTTGCAGAATAACAGAACATTATAAATGTATTGAGCTTGTCAAAGCTGTTTCTGCACCTTTCTCAAGGTCACATGAATATGTATTGTTTCCTGCTTTATTTTGTTTTGTAAAATAGTTTTTTTGTATATTTAGTGATGTTTAAATAGTTTGTCAGTATAATGATTTAGGAAGATAAAATGAGTAAGCAGAAGTTTAGACAAATTCAATCAACTGCATCGAATTTCAGCTAGCAAGCCACCATCTGATGACAATGACATATCAAGAAATATCAGCCAGGATATAAAAAGGTAGTAAAGCACATTTGCATTAATAAATGTTCACCAAACCTATCTAGCTAAACATACAGCAGAAATATGTCTTTTGAAGATACATTTTCTTCAGAAGGATAATTTATTTGCTTGTGGCAAGATAATTATGGAGGTAACTTGTGTTGGTCTTGGTACAGACTGAATTATTTGAATATTAAATATAGCCCTTTGTGTCTCTCCCTGACTTCCAGCTTTTGCTTCTATACATGGCTGCCTCTACATCAGACCCTTTGTGTTTGTTTAACGAGTCTTCTACTTTACAGGGGCCATTTTCAAAGCTGTTTTTTTTTTAGTTTCACAAGATCACCACTCACATCTCTCCCTCTTTCTTGTTCTCTCACTCTCCCTCCCTCACTCCCTTTTTCCTTTCCTTCTGCAAAAAACATGAAGGCACCTTTAGAAAGGTCAGGTTCTCTGCAGAATATCAATTTAAACTCGCCAAGAGCACCCCTCACCAAGGAGCTTAATTACAAGTCTGATCCTCATTCATCTGCAGCACAGAGTAAAGCGCCTGTGAGATGGGAGGCCCCCAGCAGGTCCAGTAGGGGAAAGGAGATGCATCCAGAACTGGTGAGTGACACAGGGGCCCCCGCTGGCAGATTGATGGCCCTCGTAGAGCGACACACTCGCTGGATCAGCCCTACCTTAAGATCTTATTAAAGGCAGTAAGGTCCTGTAGTCTGTGGACTCTTCACAGTGTGTTATTGCAGTTTCCAGTGGACAATGGTGAAAGCCTTTAATTGGGAAGCGACCTTATCATACTTTGGATTTTGAAATGAATGCCTTAGTATGCTAACACTGTTTTCTTTTCTTTTTTTAAATCATGAGGAAAGCTGTTAATGGCTGGTTTTCATTGCTGAGAAAAATATGTGGTAATTAATGATGTCTTGTGGAAAGCTTTCTGAAATCTTCTGAAAATATTATTTTTGCATATTAACATTCAAGTCACTTTTTGTTTCATTATGACAGTGAGGTTGAATATGTTAAGAAAAGTACATTCATAAGTAATTTATAACATCTTCCCTGTTGGGTTTGGATAATACTTTTTTTGTGATTGGAGTTTGAATTCAGTTGAGACACAGAGGGAATTTTCACTTAATTGTGACAATCACATCTTCTCTTGGGTACTAGACATAAAGCAGGTATGGTAGAATAATTCCCACAATTTATTAAGAATATTAAATGTAATTCATTTATTTCTTGTTTCTAGATGTATAAAAACAACCACATGTACAGTACTGTGCATAAGTCTTGGGCACCCTAGACTTTATTATATATGTGTTTATTTTTTATGTCTGTTAGTGTAAAAGAACACATTTTATATTTCCAAATATTCATTTTCCAAAAGACTGAATTTTACCGAGACATTTTTGTATTTAATGGAACAAATTAACATATTACTGTAAGCAATTGACTACTTTTTGCATAAAAACTTGATCAAGGCTGTCTGAGATCAGAAGCAAGGAGCCAACCAAAGTCTGCAGAAGAACTGTAGTTAGCTGTTCCAAGCAGGTTTGGAGTTTTTAGCTATCCTTCCAAATTACTAAAATGTAATGTAAAATGTATATTACTTTTATTTAGGACCTTTCATTGAATTATTTCTGAAAGAATCTTATCTGTACAGAATATTAAACAGGTGCCTAAGACTTTTGCACAGTAGTGTAAATATCAAGACCCCTGTTTTGTATGACTTGCCACAAATGATAAACATTCCTTGGATTGTATGCCTCATCCCATAAAATAAAAGTATTTATCACACAAGGTGAATGAATGTGGACATTGTTTGTAAATTAGTCAATGCTTTCTTTTGGCCCTGATAAGTCTGATGTCAAAGATGGAGTAATTCATCAGTGCATACAATGAAAGTTATTTCACTGCAAATATTCCAGGTAAATCCAGGATCCCCCCAGAAATGGGATAGGAAAGAAAGAGAGGGAACAACTTAATATTTTTCCAAGATGAAGCACAAGTGTCCTTTTGGTGTACCAAAACCTCTCCAAATGGTATATTTTGGATAATATAGTTCTAAACAGAACAGAAGGGAACATGGATGTAAAAAACACTGTCACTGTCCAAATACTTATGTACTGCACTGTATATGCTTTATAATGACCAAAAAGCATAGATATTTTAAGACCCTATACTGATGAAAATAATAACGTAATTCACACTTGGAAATAATGCAGAAGTGATGTGTTAAAATAATTGATTTGTAGTAAATATATGATTATAATATGATTTACAGCAATGCACAATTTGGATTGATGTAGAACACTACGGGATACCAGGGTACACTGCTTACATTTTAGCACTTGTGTATTTATTAATACCTATATTATGAAAATAAACCAAATTAGGTTAGTATTGTAACTGTTACCAGTGTCTTCCTTCATTTAAGACATACAGTATATCAAGTATCTGTGATGCTCACCTATGGAGGTATAAAGCCTTAAAATAGAACACTGCAAGATTTGGCATCTGCACAAAGTGGTTAAGTACATTCATGAAAAATACTCTTTTTGTTAGATCCAACATATGCTGAAAGGCTTTCCTTAGCATTGCATTTCTTAAAGCATTATGCACTGCAATTGGCACAAATTAATCTCAAGGGTTTGGCCTGGATGCACTGAGAAAATATTAGCCTTCCTGTAGCTGGCTCTCAGACAGTCTTCCACACAAGGTGGCAAGCAAACCCTCTGTACAAGTATTTATTTTAACAAATTGTCACCTTAATCCTAAATATCCTCTCAAATGTCCTTTTGTTCTTATGCTGATGATACTGTATTGAATCATTGCTGCAACACAAAATCCCTCAGTCGTGTCGGGACCAGCTGTCTGACACCCAATGCATAAGGCGTTTGGTGGATGCCAGTCTCACAGTGTGTGAAAAAGCCAATCCCTGCTGGCCCTTATTTTCAATCATCACTCCCAGTGCCAGAATGAACAAACGCTTACTGATATGGAAAGAACAGTGTCAGTGGTTACATGTATGTGTGTGTATATACAGTTGTATGCAAAAATTTGGGCTTTTACAATTAATATCTTGGTGAACAGAAGCAAATCTGACTTCTAAATGGTACAAAGTTAAACATGACATATTTCTTAAAATTTTAAAAGAAGATTACATTTTATTTTATTTAGTTTTATTTAGTTTCAAAATAATAAAAAATGAAAAAAGCCCTGTGCAAAAGTTTGGAAACCCTGTCAGTTAGTGCTCAAGACCCTTAATTTTGTGTTGAGGTCATAGGAAAGGCTTCTTTCTGGCAACCATGTAGGTCTTTGATGTTTAACCCTGGCCCAGGGTTGGGCTGTGGTGTTGTTTTTTCCGCATTCATTCTGTTTTTATCATGGTTCTATCTGTGTGACCTATATTCATGTTTTGTATGTTTTTGTATAGACTCTCTGGAACAGAAGAACCCCCGGACAAACTTCTCTAACCAGTATCGGTAATCCTGTTACACAGTGAATGCGTGATCCTCATGTGTGTGTCAGGGTTGGGAGGGAGTACCGGCTGTGGCCACCAGGGGGGTGCTTTATTACCTTCACCTGGTAGTCATTAGTGCCAGCCAGGTACCTACCTCTGGAGAGTATTTAAAGCTCTCATTCTCCGTCAGTCGTTGCTTCGGTGTACACTTACGCTCTGTCACCCAAGCTGGTATAAGCACACGGTAGACTCTGGTAATTGAGTCGGGTATTGTGCTGGGTATTGGTTCTTTCTGAGCCTGGTTCTATTCGCAAAAAAGAAAACGATTAATATAGGTAAGGAAGGGGTTCTGCTCGCTGGCAGTGTGCCTTACGCGAACACCTTCCTTGGGATTGAGTTTCTTGATTTACTTTTATTTTTCGGCTCGTGTGAGTCCGTGGGTACGGGACAGTGTCCCGGGTATGTACTTTTATTTCTAAGTTTTCCGGAGCTGCGACTCCTGGTGTTTTATTTTCTGTGCCTAGTATTTTACACTAGGTTGTACGTTTATTTTGGGTTTCCCCCCCCGTTTCGGGGGTTGAGTGCGCCCGTTTAGGCACTTTGTTGTTTTTTGTTGTTATTTCTTCGCTCTGGTTTTAATGGGTAGTTTTACTTTTTGAGCCGTTATTTGGGGCTCTTATTTGTGCGGAGCTGTCTCCTATTGTACCCCGGTACCTGCTATTTCCCCGGGGTCTGGGTGGCGGACAATTTTGTGTGTTCGCTCACGTAGGATCACCCTTAGTCGCGCTTGGCTCTCCGCACCTCCTCGTCACAGTGTGAGCAAAAAATACAGTACAACTTAAGCTGAACCTAGTTTGAGAAGCAGTTTAGCTGATAACATTATGTTTTCAATGGCATAGTTTGTTAGGCTTTCATAAAACAAAACAGCATTTTTTTGTGGAACAAAACCGTATTTTCAATAAGGCTTTGGCAAAAACAGTTCTTGAGATCTTGTGGCCAAAAAGGTTGATTTTTAATGACAATTTTGCAATGCCTACATCTAAATAGAGGAAATCTCTTGTCTCTCAAAGCCTCTCGAGTATTCTCAAGTGAATATTTCTGAGGAAGACAGTGAAAACATCTTTGGCACCACAATAGAGGGCATTTTCATTGTTGTGACCCCATTTTATGATCATTTAAATACATTCTTAAAAATATTGTATTATTATTTAGTATGCTTATACATAAGGAACAAGCCTGCTTTTGAATAATAAATACCATGTTGGGGTTGGGTATTTGTCAAAAAAAAAAAAAATTATTACATTAATGGCATTTGGCAGATGCTCTTATCCAGAGCGACAAACAGTTGATTAGACTAAGCAGGATACAATCCTCCCCTGGAGCAATGCAGGGTTAAGGGCCAAACAGCTGTGTGGGTCTTATAGTGGTTATACCGGTGATCAAACCACTGATCTTGCGGGTCCCAGTCATGTACCTTAACCACTACGGTACAGGCTGCCCTGGACCTCAATTGATATATTAGGATACAATTTGTAATTAGTAAACTTATTTTTTTACAATCTTCTGGACCTGTTGCTATCTTTTTCCTTTTTTTTTTCAGAATAAAATGTGCATACTTTTATAAGCAACATATAGTATTTTACACGTCACAAGACCCATAATATCATTTTGTTTACATGTGTCCTCTTGGAGTCTCCAAATATCCTTTTTGGAAAACTTCCTAGATTTTGAAAAGGGATTTGTCCAGTGTTTTGACTGTGACTCCGTTTCTAAGTGCGCCAGGCGTCACCACAATAATCGGTATCCACTCAATCTTTTCAGTGAGAAAAAAATCTTACACATCCACTGTTTCAGCTTCTGTAACTTAATAATAATAATTCTACAATAAGTAATTCTGACTCTTGGAAAACAAACCCCAAAGTAGACACCAGGATTATGTCAAAAGGGTTCAAGAATAGTTGGCATTTTATTTTGGGTATGTCATTTTCAAGTTTGTGTTAAGAAAAGGGGTGACACTTAGGGAGTTAAAGTATGTAGAGTACTGTGCAAAAGAAAAAGAGAAAAAAAAGAGTACTGTGCTTTCAAAAATAGAAATGTTAATAGTTCATTTTTATTAATTAACAAAATGCAAAGTGAGTGAACAGATCAAAATCAAATCAATATTTGGTGTGACCACCATTTTCCTTCAAACCAGCAGCAATTCTTCTAGGGATACTTGCACAAAGTCAGGGATTTTGTAGGCATTTAATCAGGTTTGTGATTAACCAGTTATACCAAACAGGAGCTAATGATCATCAATTTAATATGTAAGTTGAAACACAGTCATTAACTGAAACAGAAACAGCTGTGTAGGAGAGTTAAAACTTGGTGAGGAACAGCCAAACTCTGCTTCCAAGGTGAGGTTGCTGAAGACAGTTTAATGTCAGAAGTCATACACCATGGCAAGACTGAGCACAGCAACAAGACACAAGGTAGTTATACTGCATCAGCAAGGTCTCTCCCAGGCAGAAATTTCAAGGCAGACAGGGGTTCCCCGATGTGCTGTCCAAGCTCTGTTGAAGAAGAACAAAGGAATGGACAATGTTGAGGACCGTAGATGCAGTCGTCGGCCAAAGACATATCATGACATACACATCATGCTTACTTCCCTTCGCCATCAGAAGATGTCCAGCAGTGCCATATGCTCAGAATTGGCAGAAACCAGTGGGACACAGGTACACCCATCTACTGTGTGGAGAAGTCTGGTCAGAAGTGGTCTTCATGGAAGAATTGCGACCAAAAAGCCATACCTTCGATGTGGAAATAAGGTCAAGCGACTCAACTATTCATGAACACACAGGAACTGGAGTGCAGAAAAATCGCAACAGGTTCTCTGGACTGATGAGTCAAAATTTTAAAAATTTGGCTGTAGCAGAAGGCAAATTTGGCTTTGTTCGTCGAAGGGCTGGAGAGCGGTACAAGAATGAGTGTCTGCAGGCAATTTGGTCAGAATTAATGGTGTCCTCAATGCTGAGAAGTACAGGCAGATACTTATTCAGCATGCAATACCATCAGGGAGGCATCTGATTGGCCCCAAATTTTATTCTGCAGCATGACAACGACCCCAAACATACAGCCAATGTCATTAAGAACTATCTTCTGCATAAAGAAGAACAAGGAGTCCTGGAAGTGATGGTATGGCCCCCACAGAGCCCTGATCTCAACATCATCGGGTCTGTCTGGGATTACATGAAGAGACAGAAGCATTTGAGGCTGCCTAACTGTGGCTAGTTCTCCAAGATGTTTCACAACCTACCTGCCGAGTTCATTCAAAAACTTTGAGCAAGTATACCAAATATTGATTTGATTTTTATTTTCTCCTGTTCATTCACTTCTTCTGTTCATGCATTTTATTAATGTGTGGTCTCCGTGAAAAGGTGTAGAATCTGTAACTGTAGAATCTCTCCCCACCTTCAAGCACAAACTGAAGATGCACCTCTTCAAGCAGTACCTCTCCCCATCCCTCCCTACCTCCCTGTGAACCTTAATTGTTGTTCATCATGTGATTTACGTTGTGTTTCGGTATTTTTTAGTTGGCTAGGTAAGCAGTATTTGGATAGTTAAGTTTGGTCACTTTTGATTTGTTGTATGTTTATTTGTTGTTTAAAAACCAAAAAAAAAAGCTGAGAATCTGCACTTTGACCACATATGAATTGTTTGATTAGAAACAGAGAAAATGAAACATTAATCGGAAAAGCAGAAAAAGGCAAAGTGTCTCCAAACGTTTGACTGGTACTGTATACAAACCATAAGAAATGGGAAAAGGACACAGACAGACACCTACTTCTTCCCCACTCTCGAAAAATGGCTGATTCCTCAGGTGTCTCAGGATGTTGCAGTTGGCAGGAGGCCGAGTCCTTATCTTTGTTGTACGGGTAGCAATTGAAATTGTACTTCCCTCTAGGGTCTTTCAGCGCCCTGGTTATGGGTATGCACTTTGTTGTACGTCGCTCTGGATAAGAGCGTCTGCCAAATGCCAATAATGTAATGTAATGTAATGTAATGTAATTGATCAAAATAAATTATTAGCATTTATATTTTTGAAAGCATTCTTATTTCACACCTGCCTAAAACTTTTGCACAGTACTGTAGATGTGAACAGCTACAACTGTGCCTGCTACTCTTTTTTTCAGCTCTTTTTCAGTGATGTGTGGGTTCTTCTGAGCATTTCACACCACGTCTCAGGCCATTCTATCTGAAATCTTTTTGTATTTATTTATAAGCATTTATAAGCAAGTGTCATGGCTTGGGCTTGCATGACTGCTTCTGGAGTGGGCTCACTAATCTTTATTCATGATGATAGCAGCAGGATGAATTCAGAACTCTACAAAAACATTCTGCCCGCCAACTTACGAATAAATGCATCCAAACTAATTAGGGGGAACTTTCTCAGCAGCAAGACCATGACCCAAAACACATTGCCAACACAACAAAGGACATAATTAGGAAGAAAAGGTGGAAGGTTTTAGACTGGCCAAGTCAATCACCAGACTTTAACCCAATTGAGCCAGCATTTCACCTCCTGAAGAGGTGATTGAAGGGAAAAAACCCCCAAAACAAACCACAATTCAGAGAGGCTGCAGTAAAAGCCAGGAAAAGCATTACAAAACAAGAATGCAATAGTTTGGTGATGTCACTAGGTCATAGGCTTGATGCAGTTATTGCAAGCAAGGGATATGCTTATATATATTTTTTAATATTAAGTGTTATTTACTTTCATTTATTCAAATACTCTCTGTTCCAAAACGTTTGCTCACCTAAAAATTGGGTGGTCTGATACCAAAGGAGCTATGTTCTAAGTAGTTTAACACCTCTAGGCGGAAATACCTGGAAGTAAAAGGTGAAATTCTGAGCTCTTGTCTCGTTTTCATCTTTATTTCAACCCGAAATGTATTCCATGTCTTGCAAAATCAAATGAATTGGCCTTGCTGTTCCATCAGTGGCAGCTGGTGGCTGAGAAAATTGAGGAGGTGGGAGGAAAACCAACGCACTGCATCATGTCATTGTATATGCATTACCTACTTTTCTCTACTTTGTCATGGTAAAAAAGAAATGAAGGGTTTTGGGAACATTGATTTTGTTTCAGGCTACATCATTTTAAGAGGGAAAAGAAAATATGAAATAAATAGCCTTCAAAACACCAGACAATTAAGCCTGGTATATTTATTCTGCCTTTGGGAGAGTTATAAGTTTACATTTTTTTTTAAAAACCCACTACAATGTATGCTTGCAATTGCAGTAGTTATTTGGATGGAGAAGGGAGGTGCAAGATTTATTTATTTATTAACTTTTATTTTTAATGCCCTGTTGTTCCCCCCCAAGTAGCCTAACATCCATGTCTTTGTATTTGTATGTATAACAGAATTGTTATTGTTCTTGTTTCATGCTGCCCCCCGCTGCCTCCCTCACGTTGGAGACACACTTTGCAGCAAAGTCACCTGGCACCGCACCCAGTCCCTCACAAATGCAATCATTTGCATGTGCATTTGCATTTGCACTGACAGTAGTGTTCGTTAAATTCCAACCTGGTTCATTGTAATGTTCTCATTGTCCAGTTTTAATAAAATCTAAAAATCACTCAATCAATTTGTATGTGGGTTGAGCTGGCTATATTATTGTTCTGTGAGGCTGTGGAAAGGGGCACTTTATTCATGAACTTTATTCATTTTTATATCAACTCGGTTACGTTCTCGTTTCGTATTCAATCATTATAGGGACATCATGTAGCATTTTATCGGTATTGATTTCGTTTCAGAAGCTTGTGGCAACGGGTGCAGTGTAGTAACGTTATGGTTTGTAGCCTATTGATCAGAACAGATCAGTTTTAGTGCTGGCATCCTTTTGTTTAACTTGTCACCTGTGCCGATTGTTACAGCATAGCAACACTGCTGTTCATATTGATCAGGAGAAGCTAGCCAGCTTTAGTTGCCTTCAATTAAATGTGAAATGTGCAGGTAGAAATTCAGGCTAATGTAGTAATGTCTTCCGGGGCAACGGAACTAATGAATGGGGAACAAAAATTTGAAAGGAGGGACAATGTTTACATCAGAATTCAAATCTCATTGGGAAACTAAAATACCACACAGTTCAATGCATGCCAGCTTTACGGCTTAGGGTAGGTTCACTTGTAGCAAAATACAGAAAAAGTACACGCTCCAGAGTGTCCGATAATACGTCCCATTAGCGGCTAATGCTGTCAACTGGCCATTTTCCAGCACAGGACAAAAAAAATGTAAAGTAAAAGAAAAAAAGAACTATCAGAGGATAATAATCTTTTTTTTCTACTTAACTAGGTCTAGTTTTACTAGTATTTTTGCATATTTCAATATATGGCTGAAAATACGCTTATTTTCCGTTGTTGACAAAGGAACCGGTCCGATAATAGGTGACCGAACCCTACTTTCTGCCAAAGACATTTGGTGAGAGAGTAAAATGAATTCAATCTAGTTGTAATTGATTAACTTAATTCATTAATTAATTCAATGTGCTGCTGTCACTCGGTACATACACTCACTGAGCCTGTACACCAACTTATTCATATAATTATCTAACCAGCCAATCGTGTGGCAGCAGTGCAATGCATAAAATCATGCAGATACGGGTCAAGCAACAGAATCAGGAAAAATGTGATCTAAGTGACTTTAACTGTGGACTGATTGTTGGTGCCAGGTAAGGTGGTTTAAGTATCTCAGAAACTGCTGATCTCCTGGGATTTTCACGCACAACAATTTCTAGAGTTTACTCAGAATGGTGCGGAACAATAAATAAACATCCACCGAGCAGCAGTTATGTGGGCAGAAATGCGTTGTTAATGGGAGAGGTCAGAGGACCTGACTGGTGAAAGCTGACAGGAAGGTGACAGTAACGCAAATTAAAACCACACATTGAAACAGTGGTATGCAGAAGAGCATCTCTGAACACACAACATCTCAAAGCTCTAAGTAGATAGGCTACAGCAGCAGAAGACTTAATGAGTCCAAAAAAATAGGTCTTATGAATACCTAATAAAGGGCTCACCAAGTGTATATAGCAGTCAAAATTTTGCACATACTTTGCCCTTTTCGGGGTTTTTTGATTAATGTTTTATTTCCACCGTTTGTTATCAAACAATTCCTATGTGGTCAAAGATTCTCAGCTTTTATTAAACCACATTTTTATACATTTGGCTTCACCGTAGTCACCAGAGTCTGGATATCTTATTTTCAGGTTGTCCTATGCACCCCCAGTTGCCATAGGGATCCATTCAAATGGAAGGAGCTTGTTGTATCACTTGTACGACAACCTTAACTTATAATATCCAGACTCTGGTGATGTTGATGGAAGTCATGGCATGCAAACCATATGCAAAGCATATGCAACCAAATACAAAACATGACTAATTTATTTTACATTATGTTAATTTGTCTCAAACATTGAAATGTGGGGCTATGTATAAAAAGTACTGTAATCACTAGACTGTAATTACAGTATCTATAAAGAATACCCTATAAAAAAAGCTGAGAATCTGCACTTTGATCACATATGAATTGTTTGATTAGAAACAGAGAAAATGAAACATTAATCGGAAAAGCAGAAAAAGGCAAAGTGTCTCCAAACGTTTGACTGGTACTGTATACAAACCATAAGAAATGGGAAAAGGACACAGACAGACACCTGCTTCTTCCCCACTCTCGAAAAATGGCTGATTCCTCAGGTGTCTCAGGATGTTGCAGTTGGCAGGAGGCCGAGTCCCAGGTGTTACAGGCCGTCTGGAAACAAAAGCTTTGCTGTCCATCGACGTGACGAGCCAATGTGTCACTGGCCCTGAGCCAGCCCTGGAGTCTCTGCCAAAGAAGGGTCCCTGCGATTCAGAAGTCAGTCTTCTGGCAGCTCAATCCTTGGACAGAATGCGGATTAGCCACTGAGTCAAATATCTATATATTATCCTTCTGCAGGATATTGGTTGTGTCCGTGGATTTCCGTATCAAATATTCTTTCTTTTTGCTTTAGCCCATGTCAAGGCTTAAGGATGTTCAACTCATCTCACATGAAATCAGGCTGCAACTATTTTTAAAAATGTATTGGTATGTTGGCCAAAGTTGCTCACAATCCTGCTGTCAGCATATTCTGACAGATTCTGTTTGCTTATAGAGAAGAGGAACAAAACTGTTAGGAGATGCTTGGCGTGATAGGTCCAAGGCAATATCAATGATGCATGGAAACGTAATTTATTATAGTAGTTTATTTTATTAGCAGAACAGAGCAAGTACCTCACTTACATTTAGAACCTCAGCAGTCTTCTTGAATTCAAACTGTGCTTAAACATTGGTAACCATGCATAGAGATCTTGTCGATCTTGTGTTTGTGAATAAGTTTACACTCAGTGAGCATGATCGGAGAAATTGGCCTGCTTTATTTTATTATAATTTTTTTACATTGGCTGCAGTAACTGTACATCAGTGATGAATGTGTCACAAAGTTAACACTGTTTTGTGATAGGCCAGTTCCTCCCTGGTTCCTCCCTCTTAGATGAGTAAAAATGACTGCCTGCTACAATTTTTTCACTTCTCTCTTGTGCATGTCAATTGACTGTTGTGTGAACTTGTTCCGATCGTAGATTAAGGAGAATAACTAATTAACTAGTATCTTGTTATAGTGTGATCAGTGGTGCATTCAAGATTGCAAACGTTAGTGAACATACCTGGTGTATGTTCCGGGTTGCTACTGGTACGTGTACAGGTACATCTAAAAAAATTAGAATATCGTGGAAATAATTTAATTCAAAAAGTGAAACTTTCAGATATTCTAGATTAATTACACATGAAGTGAAATATTTCAAGCCTTTTTTTGTTTTAATCTTGATGATTACGGCTGACAGATCCAGTATCTCAAAATATTAGAATATTACATAAGACTCATCAAAAAATTGTTTTTTAACACAATTTATAATACAGAAATGTCACAAACTTCTGAAAAGTATGTTCATTTATGCACTCAATACTTGGTTGGGACTCCTTTCGCATGAATTACTGCATCAATGCGGCATGGCATGGAGGCACTGTTGAGGTGTTATGGAAGCCCAGGTTGCTTTGATAGCCGCCTTCAGCTCGTCTGTATTGTTGGGTCTGGTGTCTCATCTTCCTCTCGACAATACCCCATAGATTCTCGATGGGGTTCAGGTCAGGGGAGTTGGCTGGCCAATCAAGCACAGCAATACCATGGTCAGAAAACCAGTTACTAGCAGTTTTGGCACTGTGGGCCGGTGCCAAGTCAAGGAAATCAGCATCTCTATAAAGCTTGTCAGCAGACGGAATCAGTTCAGGTTCAGTTCAGTTCAGTTCAGTTCAGGGGCCAGAGACAGATCTCGGGACAGAAGTGGCATGGGGGCCAGAGACGGGCCCTGGGACAGAAGCGGCATGGGGCCCGGAGACGGGGCTAGAGGAGGTGTTAAGGACAGAGTTAGGACAGGTGTTAAGCACAGATGTGACAGCTACAAAATAAATGGCTTGCTTTTCTCCCAAAGACAGCTCTCTGGTCTTCATGTTGGTTTATCTTTTCTCACACAAATGCAGTCTTCACGGGCAAAAGCCAAGAGTAGACATTCAGTACTATTTATTGACTAACCAATCAATCTAACAGGACACATCTGGGAAACAAGAAACACTGGTCAGTCAGTCCAGTATTTTTTCTCACCCGAAAATTGAGTGGTCTGATACAAAAGGTGATATGTTCTAACTGTATTTTGGTCTAGTAGACAACGTCTGATGAAAAGAAACATAACATTGATAAAAAGTACAATACTGGGCATGCTGCCTGGAGGACTGGTCCTACTACTCAGCCTGGCGTGTTGCTGCTTCCATATTGAATTTCTCTTTAGTGCTTTGGTTCTGTATGGTTCCCCTTCACACAAGCCTCAAGATCTGGCAAGCCACACCCATTTTGCACTTGAAAAATGGCTTAAATGAAGCAAGATACTATAGCAAGGTACCATTTCCAATACCAATTCATTTAGTTTATTTTCATAATTTAGATATAAATGAAGTGCTACATACACAAAATAAAGTAGGCAAAAATGCCCAAAAAAAGAAATACTAAAATTACAAACAGGTAGGAGGTGAACCGATATATTCCTGAATTATAAACTGAATTATAAAAAGTGTGCAAAATCTCAGGATGATTGATAGAACATCTATGAAGCAAAATGTAAGCAGTGTAGCCTGGTGTCCCTTAGTGTCTCCAACTCCATCCAAATGGATAAATTGTGCATTGCAGTAAATCATAAAATAAGCTTATATTGATTCATCATTCCAAGTGGGAATTATTATATTCAACAGCATCGGGTCTTCAAATATCAAGGGATTCAACAACCTATCCAAAACCTCCCCAAACAAGAAGAAAATGTTTTTTGTCCAGTGTATTCGACTGGGCTGTGTCGAAGTGTCCCTGAGCAAGACACCTAACCCCCAAATGCTCCTGACGAGCTGGTCGGCGCCTTGCACGGCAGGCAATCGCCGTTGGTGTGTGAGTGTGTGTATGAATGGGTGAATGAGAAGCATCAATTGTACAGCGCTTTGGATAAAGGTGCTATATAAATGGCAACCATTTACCATATGTCATGTTTTATACTTGTCATGTCATGTTTCATGTTTAGTCATTGTCTTAGTTACTTTATTGTCATGTCACATATTATGTTAGTCTAGTCTTGCCACGTTTCATGTTTAGTCCTTGTTACAATGTATTTTCTAGTCTTGTCATGTTACGTTATATAGTTTATTCATGTCACAGTTTGCAAACATTTTATGTCACGATTTATGTTTGTTTCATGCTATGTTGTTCCATTCATTGATTAGCATACACTTTTTTGTGTCTTTCAGCAAACCTTGCATTCGTGCTTTCTCTCTCTCCCTTGCTGCTGCTCACGCTTCCCTAAATGTTTAATTTCCCCATGTCTACTTACTAATCTACTAACACTAGATCAGGATTGGGTAATACTAACATTCTAACCATGTGTTCATGTTACCTTATGTTTCTTGTGCATGTAATTTACTAATTTACTAACGCTAGGGCAGGATAGGTTTATTACAAACGATTACTAATTATCTTGTTGACTTGTCAATCCTCCACACCTGATTTTCATTCGCATGCTGCTCTCAGGCTAATTATCTGCACCTGACTGTTTACTGTTTACTGACCAAAGTTATTGACTTCTGTTTTGTTCACCACTGCCTGCCTGTGCCACGAACTCTTGCCTGCCGTCTTTGTATTTTTGCCCATGGAGCAGACTTCGGTCATGACTCTTGCACCGCCTTTGACTCTGAGCCTGCCTGCCTGCCGTCCGTCTGCACTACTGCCCCCTGACAGCTTTCCTGGTTACTGGACTTTTTGCATGGTGTACCGATTTTAAGACTGCCTTCTCCCTCTGCACTGTACTTTGGTTTTGGCTGGATTATGCGTGTATGAACTTTGCTTGTTTTTCGACTACGCTCATTGGACATTCCCCTAATAAAGCCAGGATGGGACTTTATCACATCTTTGTGTGAGTCATGCATTTTGGGTCCAACCCACATGCACCCATCTCAGTATAAAGCATTTATATTTGACATTTTTCCACCAGAGCCCTGTTAGCAAGCACAGTTACTCGTCACAATAAATATTAACTTATTGTAATAATGTAATGTAATGTAACAATGACACTAATATCAACCTGTGAGAAGACAATGTTACTGTTACCACCTCCTACAGCGTGGACAATGGGTTGGGCTTTAAGAGGCAGAACAAATTAACAGTGGAAAGAGACCCAAGGAGACAGCAGTCAGAGAGAAAAGGCTAACTGTACAGTCATTGACAAATAAATAAAAAATTACTTCCAGATCAGCTTTGGTCTGATTCCTTCTGTTTTCATAAAAACTTCAAATACAGCTATACAGCTCAGCCTGCATAACAGAGTGAATAGGTGTTCAGACCATCGTGAACTAACACGGTCTTCCGAACACAGGGACGTTGTACAGTTATTTGTCAATCAGTGTGTTTTACATTACATTACATTATTGGCATTTGCCAGATGCTCTTATCCAGAGCGACGTACAACAAAGTGCATACCCATAACCAGGGCTAAGTGCGCTGAAAGACCCTAGAGGGAAGTACAATTTCAATTGCTACCCATACAACAAAGGACCAGGGCCTATTTTTTTTATTGTTATTTTTTTCCAACAAATAAACAAACAACAAAGCAAAAGTGACCAAACTTAACTATCCAAATACTGCTTACCTAGCCAACTAAAAATACCGAAACACTACGTAAATCACAAAGACAACAATTAAGGATCACAGGGAGGTAGGGAGGGATGGGGAGAGGTGCTGCTTTTTTTAGTGTCTTATAGTCAATGAGTCATAATCATAAAGCACGTTCCTCAGGAGAAAAACGACCATTGTATGGATGGTGACTTGAGTCCCTCCCCCCACCCTCGGAGTGGCAGGCCAATTATGCCGCTCCCACTCAGCTTTTGGCAGGACCTGGATGCAAACCCCGGTCCTCAGTGTGTAACAGTGCATCAAGGTCCGACGGCAAAACCCTTATTTTAAACGCTTAAAAACCCTGTTGGTGGGAGAACACCTCTAGACCACAGATCACTTTTCTGTCAGCGGTGATAGCCCTTGTAATGTATGTACAAGTCAGTTTATTTTGCTGTTTAGGATTTCCTGGGTTGGATAATTGACAGTGCGGTTGAGAGTGGGGTAAATATGCTGTGATCTCTGGAAGACTGTGAAAAAGATGTTACATTTCTCTTCCTCAAGCAGGTTGCATTTCTTTCCCTATTTACTTTAAAGTAAGATTAGGTACAGAGTAGATAAGACAGCAATTAGAAGTATATTTGCATTCTTCTTTTAATTAGAACTTCAGTAATTGCAACAGCGAATGTGTGACATTTTCAAAAGTCAAATCAATTTGAACAAGCACGAAAGAAAAAAAAATCTAACAGAGCTACTTGATTTGTAATTAAAAAGGCATACCATGTTTCATTGCTTAAAAATAAGCATATTCAAAAATGGAATGATAACAATCCTAATTCACATTCCCCTCTGTTTGACATGACAAGCTGAACTAATCATCCTGGATTTTTTTAAGTCAAACACTCGCATTTGTACTGCTGATATTCCCCAGGGGTCCATGGAATTAGAACGGCAACAATTTCATTTCAATTTATCAAATGAAGTTTTACAAATTTGAAACCCAGCAGAGAGCAGAGAATGCTAACAAGCAGTATGAGAAGGAAGAAGGACACAACTGAAGACTGCCACTTGTGGGGCCACTGTGGCGCAACAGGCTAAGATTGCAGTTGCGCACCGAGGACCGGGGTTCAATTCCCGGTCCTGCCAACGAAAAAAAAAGCCATGTTTGGCCAGCTCTCTCACAATTGGCCCACTGCTCCACTGCTCCAGAGGGAGGGACTTGGCAGGGTGAATAATGGTCAAGGCCCAAATTCATAAAGTCAAGGTAAAGTTACGTGACTGGGACCGGCAGGTCAGTGGTTCGATCCCCAGTGTAGCCACAATAAGAACCACACAGCCGTTGGGCCCTTGAGCAAGGCCCTTAACTCTGAATTGCTCCAGGGGAGGATTGTGTCCTGCTTAGTCTAAACAACTGTAAGTCGCTTTGGATAAAAGCATCAGCCAAATGATTTGTAATGATTTGAAATGTAAAGTCATCTGCAAGCCAGAATAGTCTCATTACTTCCTGTTTAGTAAAACAACCAGCAAATGCCATGTGACACTTAATTAGGCCACATGTTCTGACAAGTCATTCACTCCTTTTGCAACCTAAACTCCTTTTGACTTTATACAGTCATTTACAGGTAGGGATTATACAGGAATTGAGTTACAGGAATTTGACATAAGGTAAAGACATAGTATTTAAGCTGTAGCAAGTGAAGCATAGTATACATAGATAACATTATCATCGTAATTTAGGTCATAGCCAGAGGAACATCTGCTTTTAAAGTGGAGTAGTTATTCAGTCATGCAGCTCAAGACACAAAGGACATTTCAGAGGTTTGTGTGCATGTGACCCTTTGGATCACAAGAGAGGAATAACAGATGCTTTTTACACTTTTTTTCATCTGTCTTTCTTCATCCTTCTTCTCAAGATGACCCAGAATGTTCCAATTACGATCTACTCTTGCTGGTCACCAACACAGTGAAAAAGAGCTTAAGATTAATCGAACCCACAAGTGTACAGCTTTTATCTTCTAGTTGGCAAAACGGGACAAGACCAGAATATTACATTACATTACATGTCATTTGGCTGACGCTTTTATCCAAAGTGACTTACACTTGATTTAGACTAAGTAGGAGACAATCCTCCCCTGGAGCAATGCAGGGTTAAGGGCCTTGAAGTCTTTGTGCCAAGGAATACATAAAGTACTGTGCTGTTATTGAAGTAGTATTATTTTCACTGCTCCTTTTCTGACAATGTGCTATAATGGTAATTTCAGGTCTTAAACAAAACTGTTGGAGCCTTCGTAAAATGAAAACGAACCTTTTCATTGTGTTAAACCTTGCAAGTATTTTTGCCGGCTGGCAGCATTCTTGCTGCAGAGGCAAAACTTGAAACCACTGTTTGTCCAGATAAGTTGAAGAATTGCAACTTAGTGTTTAGAACACTCACAATTCTACATTGCATGAGAAAGATGTGTTGCCACAACAACCAATATAGCAGTACAGTGAAAATTATTGATAGGCCTACTGGTAAAGCCTGGACTACAAACAACTCTGCCACTAATAGAAACTATTGTTCAATTATAAAATAATAACTCACTCTTGCTCCTAGTAGCATACTTTCATATGTTAACCAACAGTCAGTTTCAAACATTTCCTTTGAAGTATAGATTAATATAAAGATTTATGTGGTTGTTTTGTCTGTAAGTGGCTCAGCTCTTATGTTTTTTATGTTTTGTGTGGACCCCAGGAAGAGGAGCTGATGTTTTACATCAGATAATGGGGATCCTAATAAATCCTAAATCCTAAACAACTGAAATACATTTTAAAAAAAATAAGAAATTAAAACAATAATAATTGTAATATGAACACCTCCTTTGACTCTTAACATCACACTTTTTGTCCCTGGCCTCCTGAAGTACACTATTGTCCTCAGTAAGAAACGTTACTAGCACTTGCTTTTGAAAAATATATGCAAATCAGTGTTTTGGCTTCTTAAAACAAAAAAATAAAATAATGTTCACTCCTAACAGAATCCAATCTGCAATACACGTTATATGCTCTACCTACCCTCTGGAAATAGAACTTCTACCTTGCAACTGTTTTGGATTATGTTTTTTTTGCCACTTGTTTAAATGCAGATTACTCATACTTTTAACTTTTATTTTTTAAGTGATCACATCCAATGTCTGGCTCGCAACAGATGGCAATTTTTTTTAATTTTTTTAATTCCAGGTGCTGTTCTTGTTGCCTTCTTCATACAAACACCTTTTTCCATGCCAACACACCTCAGCAACCATACACTGTGTTTACTGTACTCCATAAAATGTCTTGCAAAAGGACAATTTTATTCAATTTGTATAACAGAGCTTTTATATTCAATGTTCTAGGCAGTCTAGAGATTTCAGAAATAGCGTAGAAAATAAGAACATGCATGCACAGAGAGTTAGTAAAACAATAAATTGAAATGTTATTGTTCTCAAGAGGAAGTGGGCATTTGTGAGCTGAGAATTATAAAGTTCAATCTGCGTTCTGAGAGTATTGAGATATTGAGCTTCAAAGATTCCAAAGTGAATGGGCTCCAAGCAGATACAACTTTTAAATTTAGCATTTACTCATACTTGTAAACAGTACTTTTGTATCAAACGTCACACATGTATTTAGTGAGTTTGAACCTCATTATTCTCACCTTACGAAAATACAGTGCTCTCAAAATGATTCACACCGTGAAGATGAAGATAATGATGAACAAAATGATTGTATGAAATATAATTATTGAACAACATTTTAATGCTAAAAATGTGGAAAACATTCAAACACTCTACTATAATAATGAATACATTTAATTTAATGAAATTACACTTTTCTCACATAAGTAAGTTCCATTTATGGTTTTATCTTTAATGGGGTTAAAGCAATTTATGAGTGATAATAGTTCATAATCATTTATATGTACTGTATGTTTTCTATAATGTATATGTATATATGTTTTTTTGTTAGACTTCACTGACTTAAACCTCTTACTTCTGGTTGGTGTGTGTGTGTGTGGATATCTCTGGTATTCAGTTTATATGATATTATATTCAGCATGAGAAGAGAAATGTAAGTGAGCAAAGCAAGCAAGCAACACTAAAGAGGGCGCACATAGCCTTGCAATCACAATTCATCTATTTTTGCAAGGAAATGGCCATCTGGACTGAATAAACCGAAGACCAACTGCTCTTTCAACACGTGGAACTGAACAGGAAAGAGCCAAGCAAAATAAAACAATTTAAATTGGAGGTTTAATTTAATTCGAAGTACAGGAAAGCCCCTGAGCCTGTTGCTATAATCCACGATTTCACCCTTTTATTGTGGTTTCTTCTTATTTCTCGCTGCCGCATCTACTTTTTTCTACCACAACCAATAGACCAGAGTAGCATGACAATTATGGGTAAATGCTAGTTAGTGTATCTTTGTTTGTCTTCCCACAATCCTATGTCTTCTGGTTTTGTTTTTTGAATCGCGAATACAGATTATTACCACCTCCTGGTATGGATAGTTATTTTCTCACGCAGGTCCAGGACGTATGTGCCTCTTGGTCAGCTGTAGTCATTGCAGTCTGTTCAAGCACGATATTACACAAGTGATGTGAGGTGACTCAAAGCGATCTGACAGTCTGCCTTTGTGGCTGCTAGTTCTTTGATGTTGACTTGGTGTGTCAGGGCCTTCATGCTTGAGATTTGGCCTCCTTACAGACTGAGGCCAACTTCACCATCAGCAAGAAAATTGACGAGTGGTCTTAAAGGGAAAATTACATGAACTCAGGGAGGAATCTTTGATCAGGGTTTGTTGGATAAAGATTTTGTAAGCTCAGGTTGTGTGTGTCTGTTCTTCCAATCAATATCAATCAAACTCAGATGGGCCTATAAGTCAGGGCTGGGCGATATGGCCTATATATATATATATATATATGGGTAGCACTGCCGCCTCACAGCAAGGAGGTCCTGGGTTCGAATCCCCGTCGGCCAGGGCCTCTCTGTGCGGAGTTTGCATGTTCTCCCCGTGTCTGCGTGGGTTTCCTCCGGGTACTCTGGTTTCCTCCCACAGTCCAAAGACATGCAGGTTAGGCTGATTGGAGAGTCTAAATTGCCCATAGGTATGAGTGTGTGAGTGTGTGAGTGAACGGTGAGTGTGTGAGTGAACGGTGTGTGTGCCCTGCGATGGACTGGCGACCTGTCCAAGGTGTATTCCTGCCTTTCGCCCAATGTATGCTGGGATAGGCTCCAGCCCCCCTGCGACCCTGTTCAGGATAAGCGGGTTAAGATAATGGATGGATGGATGGATATATATATATATATATATATATATATTGATATATATATTGATATATATATTGATAATTTTAAATCTCCTCTAAAGCGCTTCATAAATGCTCGATTTAACCCTTTTTTAAGTCTAACGTTGCTCTGACAAACTCACCAGCTAGTTAGCCTCCAAGCTGCCGTGAGTGAGCAAAAATAGTTTATGCCCTTTTTGATGTTTATTATTACGTTCCCATTATGCAAGCACTGAAAAACTAGAAGAAGAAAAAAAATAGATTTGTGGGATCACATTGCATAGATCTACTCATTTTATTATTTGGAGAAGCGCTGCTCTGCTTTTTCCGGTCGACAAGTTTCCCAGTTTCGGTCACTCTAAAGCTGCCTTCTCACGGACACAAATCTCTCTCGCCAATCAAGAACCCCATCGGATAGTTTCTGAGTCACGTGGTAGTGGAGGCCATGGAGGCAGTGTATAGCTCTGCGTCCCTCCTTGCTTGCAAATTCTGGGCTGCTTCGCCACAGAGTGATACTTGAAATAGAACTGTTAACAAGCATTAGAGCTCACAGCAGTGGTGTATACACATTTTATCATTGCTATGGACCAATCAGACTGCAAGGCTTGCCCTGTCCATTTTATAACTGTAGTTAATCTACATTCACACTCCATGCATTACAGACCAAAGGCACCTTTATTTTCGACAAAGTCGTGGGAAGGATGAATTACAGAAAATATGGTCCTTCCCGTCAGGACAGAGGAAGCAAGAGCAGACACAGGGATAACATGAGAAAGGCTTTATTAACCAAGGGCAGATCCAAAAACATAATCCAAAAAAAGGAAATGGTCGAAATCCAGGCAGACAGGTACATACAAGGTAAACACATTGTGAACTGAAAAAACTGAGTTCAAAAACCAGTAGAAAGTCCAAACTAGCGAAGGTACAAAAATGACATCCAAAACCAAGCAGAGAGATGAAAAATAAACAAAAAGAATTGAAACTAGAAAATGCTACGATGGTCGCAGAGAGTAACAACAGAGAAAAAGCTAGGGACTTAGGACAGGAAACAGAGACAGAAAATGGTAGATAATCTATATATGTATCAAAATCAACTCATCCATACTACACATAAAATAGGTAAGACATTTGCTCCTGGGTTATCTACTTGCCAAGCTATTGCACAACAACATAACTTTGAACCTACTATTGACATGGGAATTTTCTCTTTAGGTTGAATGTAGTGTTATGACACCGCTGACATAGTGAGTCTTCTATGGAGGTTATGTCTGTTGTGTAACACCAAGAATCTTTCACACCAAGAGGCAACTCTAGACCTTTTGTTAGCTTTCTTGTGCATGAGCAGTCTGAACTTGTGAATGATGAACTACTTGGCCTCATGCAAGAACCATTCATACAAACAGATCTGTTCTAACGACATTTAGATCGCTGGCTTAACTCGCTCGTGAAAGCCAAAACAACAAAAACTGTGTTACCATCCAAATACTTACAGACTGTGTACTGTAACTAGTCAGATTAAGTACTTTGCTAATGGCTGCAACAGCAGGGAATTGAACATGCAACTTATAGGTTACCATATGCAGTATCCATTATACTGCATTATACTGCACTACCAGACCTGAGTGGCCTGACTACAAATTAATGGTTTTATGTCATGGTAAAGCATTAAACCATGTTTTGTTTTCTAAATTCACATGTTGGGACACACTAACAAATGCATAGGGGAATAAAAATCAGAAGCCATGCTGCACAGATACAGCACTGCACCGCATTGCAATTACTGACCCTGAAGAGACGTGCCTTTAATATTCTGACAGGTGACAGCCGAAGACAGGTGTGCCTACTATAGGACTTTACCCAGTGTTCACACTTCCTCTGTAGATAAATTTACTGGCTCAATCTCCCTCAACTGAGGTTGTGCATCTTCCCATCTAGGCCCTGGTTGACATTTCCATCACAGGAATACCTGACAGGACATCCATCCTAACTTGCTGGAGCTCTATAACAACTTGGCACTCATGGAGCCTTTTTGGGTTTGAAATTAATCAGTGCCAAACTTCCATCCATCCATCCATCCATTATCTTAACCCGCTTATCCTGAACAGGGTCACAGGGGGGCTGGAGCCTATCCCAGCATACATTGGGCGAAAGGCAGGAATACACCCTGGACAGGTCGCCAGTCCATCACAGGGCACACACACCATTCACTCACACACTCATACCTATGGGCAATTTAGACTCTCCAATCACCCTGACCTGCATGTCTTTGGATTGTGGGAGGAAACCCACGCAGACACGGGGAGAACATGCAAACTCCGCACAGAGAGGCCCCGGCCAACGGGGATTCGAACCCAGGACCTCCTTGTTGTGAGGCGGCAGTGCTACCCACTGCACCATCCGTGCTGCCTCAGTGCCAAACTTACAGTATGTAATTTATGTATATGTTATATTATGTATTTGCAATTGTAAGCATATACAGTGGGCTCCAGAATTATTGGCACCCATTAACCCCTTAACTATCGCCCCTTTTCTTTACACAAGCTTGAAAATGACAGACCCAAAACAAAATGGCTACTATTCTTGAACCCTTTGACTACATACTCCTTTTGTCTACTGAAAGGTAACCATTTGGGGTTTGTTTTCCAAGAGTCAGAATTACTTCTTATATAAGTATTATTATAAAGTATTACTAAATCAAGAATCTCAAACAGTGGAAGTGGAATATTTTTTTCTTGCTGAAAAGATTTTCTGTTTTTGAGTGGATACAGATTATTGTAACAGGGCCTGGTGCATTCAGAAACATAATGGAGCCACAGCCACTGGACAAATCCTGTTTCAAATTTGATGACAATATTTAAAAAAAATTAGCATTTTGTTTGCAAAAAGTGTTTCCACTTCCCCCCGCCTGTCACCCTACCTCCCCCTCTCCTCGTGGTCTCCTGAGATAGCAACAGTTCGAGAAGATAAAAATGTGACCCAGTGACCTGCGTTCGATTCAATGAGTCCTGTAAGATTGTTAAATATGCTGATGACACCTCATTCAGTCTCTGATGGTGATGAGGAGCATTTTTTTATATTCAATGTTAAAAAAACAACTCTAGACTAAGAAACACTACAAATATTCTGCCGCCCACAATCAAAGAAGAGATTGTCGATACTGTGCCTATCTTGGCATACATATCGACAGTATAATGTCAATATGGACAAACACTTAATGAAACACATAACACATAATGTTTCTATTCTATGAAAGTGTCATCCAGTCCATTTTAACATTCTGTTGCATTGTCTGGTTCAGCTGCCTATCTTTCAAAAATCGATCACAAAACAAGCAAGCAAAATAATTAGTATCAGTGTTCAGGACTTACCAAGTCTACACCAAAAAAAATATTAGACAGTATCAAATCAAACCCACCCCTTGAACCAGTTAATTATCACAACCAGAACTGGCAGGATAACTCAACCCAAGGCAAAAACAAAATGACACACAGTCCTTTCTACTGACTGCTGTAGTTCTTTTCAACTCCTGCCATACTAGTGCAATGAAGTAATACACCATTAGCACTACTTGCAGTTTGTCTAGTTGAATTTCATTGTCCAATCCCAGTTTGCACTACATGCACTCTTTGATACCATGTGTGATGATGTGTGCTCTGCATATGATACAGTGATGTACAAACATATCACTTCCATAAAATTTGTTGCTGTTGTTGCCATGAAATGTGTGTTGTGGCTGCAGCTGCTGATGTGAACGTTGCTGTTGATATTTGATAAACTGTGGCACTACACCAGGTACTAGATCTCATGTTTTCCATATTCATGACAAATAAAGTAACTCTAAAAGTACAATAATCACAATAATAACATCTTGTATACTAATATATTCATTAGGTCAGGTCACTGAAAATGCCCTCTATTGTGGAGTCAAAGGTATCTTCACGGTCTTCCTCAGAAATACTCACTCAGATGAGAGATTTCTGGGAAACCCCCCAAAGGAAGTCCTCTATTTAGATAGAGACATACAATATCTAAATTAGTAGTTGTTCGTAAAAATAGTGCTTTACAAAATTAACTAGCGAAAGAAGCCGGAAGTAAGGAATGCAAGATTGGATGGAAGGTTGAACCCCGGAACTACCGTAAACACCTGAATAGTGTAGCATGCAGACAGAGGAGTGACTTGGGCTTGAAAACATTCAGACACAGACATCACAGGGGAAGACGAGTGCAAAGACTAATGAATGTAAACAGAACACAAGACATGAATATGAAAAATAATAAATTACAAGTGTAATGATAATAAACTAACTGACAGATAACAGGAAAATAACAGGTGCTCAAGGACATGTAGAATTGAAAAAAACCAAAAAAAAAACCACCCGCCATATTTAAAAATACATCCATCAAATTCTACATCAGTTTCAACCTTCTTCCATCAATTGGAATGAAATGCTCTGCATGTAGTGAAATTTCTGTAGGGTTTTTTGCCCAAAGTTGCCCAAAGTTAAATAACATTGCACAAAGTTAAATAAACAAGCATAAAAACAAGAAAGGTAGACTTATTTTCATTGTGATCGAGGGTCTGTTGTTTTTGGTTAGGATTTGCGGAGGGAAATCCGATCCTAGATCCTATGGGGCAACATCACCCCAGAGCGCAACAACGTTAAAAAAAAATATGACAGGTCTAGCACAAGATAATTTTAATAGCTGCTGACAACGCAGGCTAGCTAAATACATGTTTACTAACTTGCTATGTGACCACCCAACCATAGGAGACAAGGTTTGGCTAACTTTACTGTTCAAACTAGCTAACGTTACAGCATGATCAAAACCAGTTACTAGCTAGCTCTGCCTATCTTGCTAGCTATGTTAGCTATCCATGTAATGAATGTAGTGGTGGGCAGTGAAAGAGAATGAACAGAGAAGATGTCCTGCCTCATGCCAGGATGTGCTAGCTGTTGATATCTGGAGGAAACATTTCATTCAGGCAATGTTGTTTTGTAAGCCTGGCTGTGACAACTATTCTACTGCTGTTGTTGGTTTAATGTACAGTGGAAGCAATCATTTTTTGATCCCTTGCTGATTTTGTAGGTTTGCCCACTTACAAAGAATGGAACTGTGTAGAATTTTAATCATAGGTGCATTTTAACATTGAGAGACAGAATATCACAAAATAATCCTTAATACTTGGAGAAACCTTTGTTGGCAAGCACAAAGGTCAGACGTTTGTTGTAGTTTTTCACCAGGTTTGCACAGATCTTGGGAGGGATTTTGGTCCACTCCTCTTTGCAGATCCTCTACAAATCCTTAAGGTTCCAAGGCTGTCGCTTGGCAGCTCGAAGCTTCAGCTCCCTCCACAGATTTTCGATGGGATTTAGGTCTGGAGACTGGCTAGGCCACTCCAGGACCTTAATATGCTTCTTTTTGAGCCACTCCTTTGTTGCCTTGGCCGTATGTTATGGGTCATTGTCATGTTGGAAGACCCATCCACGACCCATTTTCAGTGCTCTCACTGAGGGAAGGAGGTTTCCAAAATTTCCTGGTCCATGGCCCCATTCATCCTCCCCTCGATACGGTGAAGTCGTCCTGTCCCCTTAGCTGATAAACACCCCCAAAGCATAAGGTTTCCACCTCCATGCTTCACAGTGGGGATGGTGTTCTTGGGGTTGTAACTCAGCATTTCTCTTCCTCCAAACACGGCGAGTCGAGTTGATGCCAAATAGCTCTATTTTGGTCTCATCTGACACATCACCTTCTCCCAAGCCTCCTCTGGATCATCCAGGTGTTCTTTGGCAAACTTCAGACGGGCCTGTACATGTGCCTTCTTCAGCAGAGGAACCTTGCACGCGCAGCAGGATTTTAATCCTTCACGGTGTAGTGTGTTACTGATGGTTCTCTTTGTGACTGTGGTCCCAACTGCCTTCAGGTCATTAACAAGCTCCTCCTGTGTAGTACTGGGCTGATTCCTGACCTTTCTCATGATCATTGATATCCCACGAGGCGAGATCTTGTGTGGAGCCCCAGACCGAGGGAGATTTGCGGTGACTTTGTGTTTCTTCCATTTTCTAATAATTGCTCCAACAGTTGTTAACTTCTCACCAAGCTGCTTGCTTATTTTCTTGTAGCCCATCCCAGCCTTGTGCAGGTCTAAAATTTTGTCCCTGATATCCTTAGACAGCTTCTTTGTCTTGGCCATGGTGGAAACATTGGAATCTGATTGATTGTGTGGGCAGGTGTCTTTTATACAGCTACATAACGATGTAATGAGTTGACACAGCAGTTTTGGGTAATGAGTTGAGATTAGGAGTGCTTGTTAATGGAAAACTAACTGGTCTGGGGGAGCCAGAATTATTGCTGATTGGTAGGGGATCAAATACTTATTTCATGCAAAAATACGATAATAAATTAATATGATGTTGTTATTGTGGATTATTTTGTGATATTCTGTCTCTCAATGTTAAAATGTACCTATGATTAAAATTCTACACAGTTCCATTCTTTGTAAGTGGGCAAACCTACAAAATCAGCAAGGGATCAAATAATTATTGCATCCACTGTATATGCTTTACAGGACTTAATGACATAGCGAGCTAGAAGTTGCCATTGTAGCTAAATTGTCCTATTTTACATAGCTAGCTAGCTAGCTAAGACAATTAGCTAGTAATGTTAATGTTACTTTACCACCAAGCGGATAAACTAGCTGGCTAATCATAGACCTAGCAAGCTAGCCAGACAAAACACACCGATAAACATGTGATGGCTAGAATAGCTACAGACTAATCAAAGATACTTTTTTGTGGTGTAAAGTATGAGTATGTAAAGACGTAATGTTACTTAGTTATTTCGGGAAATCAGATCCTAGAGCAGCAGGGCAGTATAGATAGATAGCTAGCTAGGTAAGTAATACATTAGTTGGGGTAACACATTTATACTTATTGAAGTTGAATAGCATAATAGCCTGTGTGACCATGCATAGATGAATGCATTCGACCAACTGTTTCCAAATGGCATATTATTACCAGTACATTTGTTACAGATGTTACAGTGGGAAATAATTGCGAACAGTGGCAATACCTGACATATGAAGTGGTGTATAGCATTGTATACTAATCTATATGTTTCACTGATCTACAGATTGTTTCTGAATTAGCGTATGTGAGATTCAACCAACAAAGCCAAGAACATAAAACTGTTCCAGTACACAGTGTTCAGATCAGACACATTGGATTTCTAGGATTAGCCTATGGAGCTGGTCTAACTGGTCAACCAGCTGTTTCAAAATCCAGCTCAAGGTGTTTTTTTCAGCAGGGGTTGATATTGGCATGCGAAGCTGGACAGGGATGTAACATTACAAGCGACAAGACAACAATGATAAAGACCAGGTCTCCTTTGGTTGTACCCTATCGAGATAGCAAAGTCTGCCTTTGAATTAAACACAAGCTAAATTACACAAAAACTCTGCCTACTATTCACATTCCTGGACGTCAGGAGCCAGCAGAGCTGTTAAGTTATTTACTGGAGTGACGTTACTGATGTTCCTGCCGTTAACTCCATATTTTACATTGGTAGACACTTTTTAATCCAAAGCGACTTAGTGCATAGGTTCTTCCATAAATTAAAAGCATCAAATCCATAACTAGCAAAACACGCATGAAGAGCTGTTCTAAACAAAAAGACAATCATCATCATAAGTGCACTTTTAAAAAATTATTATTATTATTTTTTATTAAGGGTTATGGTTAGACAAGAGGGATATCAGAAGGGGCAGGAATTCAAAATGTATTATTTTAGTTTGCGTCAAAATATGGGGAGGAATTCTCCTGTCTTGGTAGGTAAATCACTCCACCACTTAGGATCAGAATAGAAAAAAGGCGTGAATGTGCAGCTCGGCCACCTGGTGCTCATTGTGAGGGAACCACAAGGCGACCGGAGCTGGCAGATCGGAGTGGTCTTGCTGGGGTGTAGGGAGCAATTAGAGATTGGATGTAGAGTGGGGCAGTCCCCTTAGCAGCCTGGAATGCCAACGCTAGCACCATGAAGCGGATACGTGCGGCAATAGGAAGCTAGTGGAGGCCAATGAGGAGTGGCGTGACATGAGCCGACCTGGGCTGACTGGTGGTCAGGCGGACTGCAACATTCTGGACAAGCTGGAGGGGCTTGATGGCACAAGCTGGGAGACCGGCCAAGAGGAAGTGGCATTAATCCAGACAGAAGATTACTGGGTGGCTTTCTCCGTCAGGAGATGACGGATACAGTGTATATTATAGAGGAAGAACCTGTAGGTTCTGGCAGTGAAGGATATATGTGGAGTGAGGGTGAGGTGGTTATCAAGAGTCACCCCAAGATTCTAGGGCATTAAAAAATATTTTGCCAAATGTTTGTTTGTTTTTGTGGGTCATATGCAACAAACAAATGTGGCAATTTAAAACGGGGGAGTGAGTTTATGCATTTGGTTGTAGCTGTAATAGTTATTAAAATTATGCCATTCTGAATGCACTGAATGGTAAAATATATGTTAACAACATACACTAGATGTGCCCTGAGTATAAAAAGACAAGATATTTTAAAAATGTTATGCACTGGGTATGAAAGAATAAGTTAAAATTGCTGAGTTAAAATATAATGCATTGCAATGCAAGGTTAAAAATGTAGTAATTCATTGCTTTGTAAAAAGGATTGAGTTAAAAAATGCATTTTGATCTGCAGGTCAGGTTATTGTAATCCATTGCTCTTAAAAAGATGGAGGTTGAAAAGATATAGCCTATGTCTTTACAATGCACAGTCTATTCAAATTTACATTCCATAATGTTTGGGGAAAATGCACTTGAAGTAATGTTTTGTAATGTTTTTCATGTTAGAGAAAATGCTCT
The DNA here is from genome assembly GCF_963514075.1 of Conger conger. Taxonomy (NCBI): domain Eukaryota; kingdom Metazoa; phylum Chordata; class Actinopteri; order Anguilliformes; family Congridae; genus Conger; species Conger conger. Next base: position 30,851,059 of record NC_083762.1, read on the forward strand.
ACATGACGGACAAAAAGTTAATTCTTGAATATAGATTTGCACGTAAATCTATTTACGAGATCGCAAACAACCTGGAAGGCGAACTCGATCACCCAATATACCGTGTATATATTACAACTTTTAATTGCACTGCGTTTTTTTGCTGAAATGTTCAAAGCAGTGCTAGGTCTACAGAGAAGTGAGTGATTATACAAGGCATACTCATTTATTTTATCATCACTTCTTAAATGACTCATTCTGCTACTGCATCAACTTAGGTGGTCCACTACTGAGTCCACTCTCTAAACTGCCTGGGATACCAGCAGATTCAGATGAATCGTCTGGGGGTGGTCCACTTCCTATCAAACAATGCAACTTGCATTAGTTTGGCTTCAACAGCGCCGTAGAATTGTAGCCGATCATTTGGGCTTCAAACGTTAATACAAAATTTTATTTGAATGTTACTTGATCGAATATGGCTTGCTATCGTAGTTATCTATGGGTAGCTAACTAGCTAGCTATTACTTTAGTTCTCATTGGTTTTTCTGGATTCCCTCCAATAGCTAATTGCTCTATTATTTTTTCGCAGATACGCATATTCTCATATTTTTCAACGACCTCCTGAATTGTCTTCACGGCTATATTTCTAGCATTAATCTAATATGTTATTTCCTCTTACATCTTGTTTCGAATTGAGTTCGCTTTTTAAAATGGTTTTTATTTTCACATATTCCTCCAACAGTATACACTTCCCCTCATCCATCCAATTTGGTTTCCTTTTTTGTTTTCCGTATTTTCCATTTTCGCAAAATAAAATATAGCTAGGCTACCATAGGTTAGTGGTTAAAACCTTATTTTATTGTATAGCCTACAGTCAATGATTGTAACTGATGAGATAACACATCTATGGCTAATCTGTGTATGCAGTAACTTTAGCCTGTGAAATTAGTTTGGCTATATCTGAAAATGTGGCCCTGATGTAGCATGCTTGCTAGCTGCGTTACGCAGGAAGCAGCACAGTAGAAATGTAATGTCCGCCATTTTGTGAGGAAGCATCTCATCATCTTCATTTTACATTGTATGGTTAATCTAGTAATGGAAAAATGTTACAGTTTATGTCATGAAATGGAGAAACACTCGGGACACTTCTGGATCGGAATGTGACTATTTTTAGCAGGAGCCCAAGCTAAAAAGGCCGCTCTTTCAGCTGCTCAATTAGGAAATTATTGACATTGTGCGTCACCGCAAAGTCTCATAGTGCACCAAGATTTATGTCACAGTTACAGTTCGCGAAGTATATCAGTTAAATGGGTAAATGCAAAACTACTTTTATGTTCTAAGTTAAAGCAAGAATGAACTATATTCAGGGTTAAATGCATAATAGTAGTCACATATATCATGCTGTTTATTTTAAAGGTGCAATAGGTCATTTTCTAAGTCAAAGTCACTTAGATCACATTTCTTTCCCATTCTGACGTTTGGTCTGAAAAACTGCTGAACCTCTTGACCATGTCTACATGCTTTTATGCATTTAGTTGCAGCCACATGATTGGCTGATTAAACATTTGCATTAACAGGCTGGTGTATAGGTCTACCTAATAAAGTGCTCAGTGAGGGTAATACCCATGAATAGAGAATGTAATGGTAGCAACATAGATTTCCATATCTGGAACAGTAGTGTCCTACATGCATTATGGTTGAACTCGTTATTTTTATGATAAGGGGTACACAGTTCCTCTGGGATTCCAAGCCTGCACCGTAGAGACAAAATATGTGAAAATGTCTGGATGCATATCAAACAATATATGCTCCAACTAATCTCATTATATGCAGGGAAATAACAGTCCCACTTTGATCCCATCAACTTTATCCCATCTACCATCTAGTTACTATATGTATGTGCGTATGTGTGTATGTGTTTTCTTTTTTTGGGGGATATTGGGGGATGAATGACAGTCGGTCTCCCTGCAAAAAGTCTTGAAATCAGAGACATCAAATTAGTGGTAAATATACGGAAAAAGAAAATGACACACGGACTGGAAGCCTTGATCGTTTATTTTCCCACAGGAGAATCGTCCTTTAATCAATCATTTCAATGATTCTATCCACAGCATTGTATTTGTAATCAATCTGATTGTTTGTAATGGTTCCAGAATTTTCTGGCACAAAGCTTGGAGATGCTTGTTTCTTGACTTGATTGTCAGAGAAAGTGAACACTGAAGGAGCAACATCTATCAAATGTGAAAGCAATTTATGCTGAAGAATGGTAGAGATTGTGTATGTGTGTGTGTGTGTGTGTGTGTGTGTGTGTGTGTGTGTGTGTGTGTGTGTGTGTGTGTGTTACACGCATGTGTATACAGGACCCTCCAAATGTAATGGCAAAGCAAGGTCAATTGCTTCTGAACAAACAATTGAGTTTGCGGTCAAAGATCAGAATTTCAGCTTTTATTTCCTGGTATTTTTAACTAGATTTTTTTAAACAACTGAGAAGATATCACCTTTTGTATCAGACCAACCAATTTTTAGGTGAGCAAAAGTATTGGAACACGTGACTGAAAGGTGTTTCTTTTTGCCCAGATGTGTCCTTTAGATTGATTGGTTAAAGGTACAATAGGTAATTTCTGACTCCTAACGGTCAAGAGAGGAATTGCAGCAGCAAACCCTCAAATCACAACACTGATTATCCTTCTCCTTCTCTGTGAACGCACTGCTGCTGAAACACCATTGACTGTGGCAATTAGAACCAATGGTCAACCAATGAGCTTGAATTATTGTACAGCTGTAGAATATATATTTTTTAAATACATTTATTTCAGATTTTTCCCTTTTTCTCCCAATTTGGTAGCCAATTGTACCCCATCTAATCCAATTAGAGTTAGTGTTAGATACACCGCCTTCTTCAAGCTGTCTCGTCTCATGCTCATGACTGTAATTCAGAGGCACTGAGTGTTGGTGTGTATTTTGAAATCAGAATTTAAAAACTATAAACCCAGGCAAAGGGTGAGTCAACATATCAGTGAGCTTTTCAATGATAGAAAGGGATTTACAATGGTCTTGTGACTATTGTACCTTTAAATGATAGTTCTGAATGTCCACTACTGGCTTTAAACTTGGGTTTTGCCTGTGAAGACTGCATTTGTGTTAGAAAAGAAAAAAAACAACATGAAGAGAAAAGCAAGCCATTTTGAAACTTAGAAAAGATGGGAAATCGGTCATTGGACAAGCAACTTGGAATGTCCGGAAAAAGAAAGAAACCGCTGGCGTACTGTGCAACAGACATCAAACAGGCAAGGAAATCAACAGCAATTAATGACTGAAACATTGTGAGAGCTGTGAATAAAAACACCAAAATATCAGTCAGTGACATCAAACAATTACCACAGGGCAGCGGTGAAGGTATCTTAATCAACCATTTGAAGAAAACTTCAAACGGGAACAACAAAGAGGCTGTACCACAAGATGCAAACCACTTTGTTGTAGTAAGGATCGGACAAGAAGTACAGAAGAACAGGGATGAGCCACTAAAGTTTTATGGACTGATGAGACCAAGATTAACCTCTATCATAGTGATGGAAAGTGTGGAGAAAGAAGGCATCTGCTCACGATCCAAGCATACAAGGATACAAGCTCATCTATGAAGCATGGTGGAGGAAGTGTCATGACTTGGGATTGCATGGCTGCTTCTGTAGTGGGCTCACTAATCTTTATCGATGATGTAACTCATGATGCTAGCAGCAGAATAAATTCAGAAGTCTACAACAACATTTTGTCTGCCAACTTTTGAAATGCATCCAACCTAATTGAGAGGAAGTTCATCATGCAGCAAAACACTTTAATCTACATAAAAATCCACATAAAAATATAATTTGATTTTTACTTGTGGATGTACAGAATGTGTCATTTTCTCTAACAGCTGTTGACAAGAGCAACAATATCTGAAGGGTAGACCTATTGTCTTGCCCCTAACTACGTAGACCTCGTCACAGCAGTGGTTGGGTGTTTGTGACAAACGTTCACAAAACTTTGAAGACAGATACCTCAAAAACAGTCAGACACACATACTTTAAGCAAGCCATATCTCCAAAACAGATTGGCCAATCCCAACAAGTCATACTTAATGTTGTAGCTCTGATTACCGAGCATTGGTTAAAAGAAAAAAAAAGAAAAAACTTTAATTACTTTTGTGATCTGCACAATGATACATATAATATTCGTCACATATATACATTTACTGTTCTCTGAATGTCATATTTGACAGTTCTTTTGTCCCTGATAAGGTGCCCTCAAACCTAATGTGTCTAATTCTCCATTACAGTGATGGTTCAGGTAATGTCTTCCACATCAGCTGGTTTTGTATTTGGCCTTGCTGCATGGGTTGGTTCCCTTCAAAAAATGCATCATTTGCTGATTCAAACGTGGATTAGCTCTTAAAAGCCAAACTGTAACGACAGGTCGTTTGCTGTTGTCCTACACCCCATATGGCAGCATTCAGCTCAATGTCACATCTGGACTCGCACTCCATGGCCACTGCAATATACAGATGGTGTCTCATTTAAAAAGCCATATTTACTTAATAGTAACCTCGCAGGTTAAAAAAGCTATTTCTTCCACCATTGGTTTTTAAATAATAGATTCAGTGCATTAACAAACAGTTTGTTGCTCATTGAAAAGACGGTCTTTGATGTATTAAAATAGCCAGAGTATTATCCCTTGGATATTACCAGGTGCATTTGCATTCCATTTAATACACTATAAAAACACAACCTGCTGTCATTTTCCAATTGAAAGTATATTGAATCCAAAAGAAACTGCAAATAGTCGATGACTTTAAAATGTACATATGTAAATACATCATAGACAGGCTCTTAAGTTCTGAAACTCATTTCATCTCATTCTAATTATCTACAGTGCAGTCCATATGTATTTGGACAGTGGTGCAATTTATGTACTTTTGGCTTTGTGCTCCAGCACATTGGATTTGAAATGAAGCAATGAATAATGAGCTTAAAATGCGGACTGTCAGCTTCAATTTGAGGACATGTACATCTCATTACATATCATGTAATCGATGTAGGAATTACATCTATTTTTATACATAGTCCTTCCCATTTTCGGGGACCAGTTGTAATTGGACAGTTGGCTTCTCAGCTGTGTCTGATTAGTTAACTGTATTCAATCACTTCCTTAGTGCAGATATAAGAAAGCTTTCAGTATCGAGGGCTCATTCTGATCCCTTATTTTTCTCCCATTTTTACCCCAAGCTCCACCCTCCACGGGAGAGGCTAGGAAAAGATGAAAGGAAAAAAAGATGGGGGAAATCCAGAAAATGCAAATTGGGCAAATGGAATGCCCTTCCTCCTTCAAACATCAGTTTATTATTTAAAGGGTAAGCACCACAGATATTAGACCAATTATTGTTATTATAGAGGTTTTTCATAAAATGACACTGAAATTGCTGTTTGTATGGTTAAGAACTTTATAAAATGATCGCTGCTGATGGATGACTTCTGGTGTCACAGCCAGAATACATGCAGCTCTGTTTAGCGTTAGGTTGAAATATGACAGAAATTGACAGCATTGAAATATTTTTACATTTCATTAAGAAATATCACCCCACACATAAGATACATGTTGACTCAATTGCTTTATACAGCATTGCACTATTCTTTAAAAGAATCCCTTGCTCTAGCACAAGTTATTGCATCCTAATACAATGCATCTTCTAAGCACTTTTAATGTTACCGTCGGTGATCACAATGGCACAGGGAATAATGCTAATTTCACAATGCTACAAAGCTAATAGCAGCATCCTACTTTCACCTTATATTTTGTCACGAAAATTACATATTGCGCTCATTCCAAAATTTATTGAAAATATGAGGCAGGGTGAAAACAGTAACTGATGATATCTTTTAGGGCTTATTTCTTGCCTTTATGACAATAGAATTATTATTTAATTATAAAATTATTTAATTTTATGTGAATCATAAAATTATCAATCATAATATCTTCCATTTGGTGGGTGTAGTTCTATTTTTTTAAATATATATCTGGTGCTTACCCTTTAGTACTTGTAGTACTTATGATTCATATCGTCTATAAATGAAGATTATTTTCCTGTTTGAAAGTGTGGTTTGAAAGTGTGGAGAAGGTCAAAGCTCAAGTTATTTATACAAAATCCCAAAAGTTACCTGGAAAATTCCCTCCCTTTGCAACCTGACCCACAAGTAAATTGTATTGACTGGGAAAGGGAAAAGGTCAGGAGAAGGATTAAGAACTAGAAAATAGCAAGATAGAAACTTGGAAGGCACAATGTTATCCACTGCAGCACCCTGCAGCCACATAGCAAAAATCTGTATATAGAACTCTCATGAAACTATTGGAGGAGATACAAAATGATACTAAAACATCTATTGGCTATTAGGTAAAAAAATTATTGATGTCATCATGGACCCTGACCCAATAGCTCAGAATCTTGTAATAAATTGAACTCCACACATTCAATCCCCACATAGGATTAGATGAAAATGTTTAGACAGATATAAGTTGATACGGCAATGCATTTGCTTTCTCTAATTTTGCTGATGAATATATGAATACGAACCATAATAACGCCATTCAATGTAGTTTGCAACAATTGACAGATTTACCTTTACAGTCACTTTAAATCGATCCTATAGTGGGACCGTTTTTTGAAGGTGAGACAGACATTTTTGGTTGTGGATCACAATCGAATGCTTTCATTTTTATCGTTTGACTGACCATGTACCGTTAAACAACAAATTTGATGGGCTAGTTCTGCTGACATATCATGCTTACCTAATACAGGGATCAATAAAGGTAAACAACTCATCAGCACTTACTACTTATAAGCTTTATCACCATTGCTGTGAAAAAATAATCTATTAGTTGTAAAAACTGTTCTTGGCTGTAATGTCAGTAAACTGCTTCAGGCTAGTAACATTAACACTACAGTGTTTATATGTCAGCAAAATGATGGCGGGCAACTACTTCTGGGTTTCCCAAATACTATCTAGACCAATACTAAAGTGCCTACAGTAGTTAACAGGCTGGCTTGTTTTTATTTGAGTGTTTTTATTTTATTGGAGAGATTTCATATGCAGGTGTTCATGCAACAGACTTTAGGACCATGGAGACAGCTGCGATGTTATCATTCTGGCTTTCACTGCGCTTCCAATTTTCCAAATCAAGTGTAAACCAAGCAGAGCTAATTCATTGTTTTATTATTGGTAAGTGTATTAGGTAGAGTACATTCTTGCATGTTGAAAAGGGATTGTGTGCTCCAAGGTGCCTTTCTAGAAAGTATGCTGATGGAGTGAAACTTGCTGAGAAGGCAGGATGCAAAGTTTAAAGAAAAGAAAAACAAAGGAAGGAGTGTGATAAGTACAGTAAGAATGTTTTATGAGAGGATGTACAGGAGTCAGTGGCATTTAATGTTTTAGCACCGAGCCTCATTATTAGGGAGGACAACCAAAAATGTTATTTCTGGAAATGAACACGAATATTGTGATTAAAATATCAGTTTAACCATAAATGAACATGTTATGGACAATTATTGTCCTTATGAAGAATTTTAATGTGGTATTTAAAGTGGAATTTAACGTTGTGGCTTTTAAATGCTCATTTTAGTCACATTCCATCAATGCTAAGAGCAGGATCCTGACTGCACCAAAAAACAGACAGATTTCACTGAACTTATGGAGCTTGAAAACGGTGAAGCAACAACCCACATAGATGATAGACGGGCCCGACCTTGGCTGACAGCAATTCTGATGGTTGTCGGGTTTAAGTTAATCACAAAATTATTTTACTCTGACAGAAGCTGACAATGCATCTCATGTTATTCATACATTTTATTCACATATTAAGTATATCTAACCAAATTTCAGCAATATAGTGTGGGGATAATGTAAGATTTTATTAGCTATGTTAACCAAATCATTTTCAACTGGGCATCTTTCCGAAACCCTGAATCAGGCCTGAATTTGTGTCCTGCATAAAAAGTGCAAGCACCCTCTGCTAGGTGAGTCATATAGACCAATGTTTCTTTTGAATGTGGATTATAAAGTCTCTGGTAAGTCCCTGGCTAGCTGGCCATTATCTACATTTACATTCGGTTGGATGTTCCTGAACTTGATATCCTGCCGAGAAGGCTTTTCATCGGGTGGAGTGGGACAATTATTTACTACAATAAGAAATTTTAGCTTTAGTAATGACAATATATAGTGGGTTAAACTACTATACTTAGCTTCCCCCTTAGCTTCTGTCCATACGAATGATTCACACTCAAAATATCTCCCATTATATAGAGGCACTAGACATGAATGTCCAAAGAGTCCCCTGCTCTTTGTGCTCGCCATCGAGCCCCTTGCAGCCTTTCTACGTCAGTGCCAGGCTTTGGAAGGAATAACCCCGTAGGGATACCACACATAAATTCTCTTCATGCTGGTGACATCTTTTTATATATTACCAACCCAATGTCTTCACAGCCTCACGCCCTGTCATGCCCTACAATTTCAAAGGTTCTCAGGTTACAAATTGAATTTACAAAAAAGTGAACTTTACCCTGTAAACTCTGCAGCCCTCAATATCCTGGCTGCAGCATTCCCATTCAAATGAGTGTCATCCCATTTTAAATATCCCTGTCACATGCTATTTAACCTAAACTTCACACCTCTAATCGATCAGTGCAAGTGGGACATACACTGTTGGCGTTCATTACCTCTATTGTTAGCTGGCCGGATTAACTTGTTTAAGATGAATGGTCTCCCAAGATTTCTTTATTTGTTTAAGTATACCGTATTTTTATTTCTAAATACATTTTTCATCACTGGACCAAAGTCTCACTGGCTTTATATGGGACGACAAGACCCCACATAATCATAAATAATTTCTACAAAGGCCAGAAAAGTTAGGAGGTATGGTCATGCCCCACATTCTTCACTATTATTGGGACAGTAATATCAAAAACATTCCAGTTTGGATAAATTGGAATCGTTGAAATTGAAACTCCTCTCCTTGATCTCTGCCCCTTTACCTGTTAACACTGGCTCTTTTGAAAACCCTGTAGTAGCCCATACATTAAAGATCTGGGTACAGTTTTTAATGCCAGGATTTAATGCCAGTCTCAAGTGTGCCATCTCCTGGATTTATGATGTAATCAATGCTATTAACCCACAATCTCTGAACCTAAGAGCAATTTGGGAACAAGATCTAGGCCTGTCTTTTACAGAAGACCAATTCTTCTGTTTGGATTGATGCCTGAGGACACAGGGTGGCCGGCTGAAATGTGTGATGTGGTTGCCTTTACTACTCTGTTACGCTACGTCTCATCTTCCTTTATTGGAGAAGATCGGTGCCACTATCCCATACAAGATGACTTGGAGAGATTATGTTTTACTTGAAGCTTGAAAAAAAATCTAATTTACCTTGAGGGGGAATGCAAATAAAATAAAAATAAAAAACAGACTGGGAGAGTTCATACTGTAGTAGTTTAACTAAGAGTTATTTTACAAAGATAAAGATGAGTGTAAAGTTAAATGTGTTTACATTTATTTTATTTTCTCTCCCCCTCGCTTGTGTCTATATAAATGAGGTCATATGTCAATTATGCATTCATTTGTGCTTGATTTCACAAATCAGAATGTTGGGAGGGTGGGTTATATGTTGGGGAGTAGGGGAGGGATGGGGATGATATTGGAATTCTCATATGTTGATTCTGTGATTTGTAAAATGCTAAACTCCAATAAACAAAAGTAAAAAAATAAACAAATAAATAAAAGGACCACATTAATCCTGTCACCACAAAGATTGCCCTGCACCGTATATAATCAAATGCACTAAGTTTACTGTTACATGAAAATATAAGCCAATAATTGATATAAAAAAGTAAAATCATTAGACCTGTCGACTATGGTATCTGCACAAAATCCCATTTTTATATCCGTTGTGTTCCCTGCCTAAAATTGACCAGATTTATGGTGTTGCCACCATGACACTGTGTTACCATATTACTGCATAGACTATCACACAAATATTGGACATTAATGTGACCATGGAATTTTGAGTGCACAACCCTGTCTGTAACAAAGTTTCCAATAGCAGCAGATTGGGCACATTTCATGTCAATCAAGTCTGTCAGGCAAAAGCCATAGGGAAGAGGGATGAAGACACAAAGAATGATAATTTTAACCAATGCATTTCAATTTTTTTTTTTTTCCAATGCCTTGCGATTGACCAGCATGCCTAGACATAGCCTACACAGCTTTAACCACAGACTGCTGGACATTGTAAATGTAAATCCTTAATTTGGCAATTTGTCTATTATCTGACTTACAATGACATTTAAATAAAACAATTTTAAGATAGTTTGAAAATGCAATAAAGAATACATAGCCAAGAGCATTGAGTACAAATCTAACAAAGTCATACTCACCTTACACAGTACCCTTGTCAGACCACACCTAAGAGTAGTGTGCAGTTCTGGGGACTGTACTACAAGAAAGATATATAGGCGCTGGAAAAGGTTCAAAGAGGGGCAACTAGATTGCTTCTAGGTATTAAAGATAAAA